>NC_133158.1:72497500-73747500 GCF_040802235.1 Manis javanica | reverse complement strand
CCACTCCTCACTGAATTATTTTAAAGACACAAAATGCTTTGCCATTAGTTGAGATTCTAGATGGTTCCAGGTGAAAAGGTGTGAAGATATCAGTTTAAGAAGGTATTATGTCACCAGCCTAGGCTGATGTTAAGCATTCACTTTCTAGGATAAAAAACAATCTACTGCACAAGTTAACTACAATTATTTCCACTCACATTTCATTTCAAATCTGAATGGCATCCTTGAGAGTATTCTGATAATACGAATTCATGGAAATTAGAGAAAACTGACTTAATAAGATTTAAATTCTTGAGACGATTGCTTGAATTAAACACCTAAACAATAAATCCAAATGCTTTTGCAATTTAAAGCCAAGCACATTGGGCTTCTAAATGGCTCTATATGTCCCCAATTTTGTTTATGAGATTCAAGTTCATGGCACAACTCAATTAGGGCAACAAGATAGCAGATACTTCAAAAGAAATCCATTACTTCTTGACCAGTGAAATGAACTCACATTTACCACACATAAAATATGCTCTATTAAGTAATTTATAAAGAAGTAATAAAGCCATGTAGCAATACAGTATAAAAGATGATCTACTTTAAAAAGAAATAAAACATTAAACAAGACACTAACCTGGGAACACCATAGCTTCAGTACATAATCCAACAAATTCCTTATTCTGTTCTGTAGTCTTTACCACTATCACATAAGCTGAATTAGAGTGACCTTTCCTGTGAATTGAGCCTACAGTGGTTCTCCACAGCTTTTATAAGATCAAGTCTATATTTCTTAATCTTCCCTTACTTTGTTCCCAACTTCATTCACCTTCTCATCTTCTATCATTCTCTCATATAATATTAAAGATAGAAGCATCTTCCATTAATAACCACTAATTGCCTTGAACTACTTTAGGCAGTTAACCAATATTTTTCTATATACTCTCAACCACTCCACTAGATGGATATTATAATATTCTTCTTACAAGGAAGGATACTAAGATGCAGAAAAGTCAGGTTAAATTAGTTAAGTTATAATTAGTAACTCGGAGAGCTAGAGCTTGAACTTAGATCTGTCTGGCTAATGATTAATGAGATCCAAACTGGGTATGGAAATGAGTGAAGCCTGAAGAGAATCAAGAGGCCAGAAGAATGGAATATGAATAGCAGAGACTACCAATGAAGTTTAAGAGCAGATTCCATGGGAACAAGGAAATAAAAGAGGTGGAAGGTTTGGAGGTGGTTTGCAGAATGAGATTTTGGCATTAAGGATTCCAAAGATAGCAGCACAGCTTGGCCAGGGACACACATGGTTGAGTGGAACAGTGGTTACAGTCCCTGAGAGTGAAGCCAATGAGGTAAGAATCACAGTTTCCCAGAACATCTGGAGTGGAAAAAACATGGCAGAAAGTTCCCTGCAAATGCTGGAGTGTGCTATGAAGACTAATACTGACATCTACAAGGATGTGTCTCCTACAGGAGTCAGATCAGAGTGAAAGTCTTGATACAGCAGTTTTTAAAAAATAAACAGAAGAACAAGGGTACACACATGGCTCATGAAATAAGGGACTTCCAATACTGCTCTTATGATCAGGATGTGGACTGTGGTGCCAAAAAGTTCTGTACATTGACATGGAAGGAAATCTTCCCTCTACTTTTACATTCATATACAAAATAAATTTTAAAATGTGGAAGAATTACAGGCAAGGAAGATTACATGTGGCCATTCCCTAGTTTTCCTTAATGCAAGATATCTGGTATTTGTAAGCAGTTACATCTATGCATACAGAATGTGATGGAATTAGGCACAGCCAGAGAGAGCTTGGAAAGGCCACCACCAGAAGGATGCACACTGTTCTTGTAGTACAGTACTGCCCTTCTTTCAGCTTGCACACTTAAGAGCTTCACATGTAATTTACAATGATTCTGCAGGGGCTCAGTATTTCAATAAAATGTGACATAACTAAGTAACATGGGAGCAGATCATATCATTCAAAGAAGCTGTATCTCCTCCCCAGTGAAATGATGTAAGTTGCCTTTTGGACTGAAAATGACAACCTAAACAATGCTTACTGAAGATCTCTCACTCCTCTTTATGAAATGTTTTTTTTCCTCTAGTACTCATCTCCTACATAGAGGTTGGTTCCTATGACATTCACAATTTCTTGTAAGTTTTGTTACTTGGTCTAAAAGGTCACAAAATACACGGCATGTTTCCATCCATTATAACATAAGCCCACAAACTCCTAAGCAAGTAACTGAATTTCACCAGTGTGTGTGCTCAGGAATGATGCCAGGCACCTGGTCTCTAAAAAGGTCTGAGAGCTCTGGTGAACTGGCCAGGCAGAGCTGCATCAGAGCTTCCCCAGACACCAGCCAATGTAGACGGGAAGGGCAAGACATGGGGGATGAAGATAAAGTAAGGAAGGAGAGTAAGGCAGACACAAAGACTATAAACAAAGGAAATCTGGACTAGTAACAGATAATATTCTATTTAACCCTCAATGGGTCATAAAATCCAACAGAATTAGGGCCAGTCACAAAATGGTTTCATGTAGAATAACTGCATAATATAAATCACAACAATATAATATTAAAGATCCTCATTAGCATGAATTTAGCGCTTGCTTTTAGCGAAGCAAGGTGTAATTACTAAAGCTTTATTTCACAGGGCCATGCCTCACTTATTACTATTACACAAATTTGAAACTTAACTCTCAAAATAATGGAGCAGAAATGGTGAATACTTGAAGAACCGTGGTGTATTTTAAGCATGTAGTTTTGTCTGTGTGTGCCAGAGATACAGAATAATAGTGGCTTAGACAGATGTTTACTTCCCTCTCACCTATAAGTATAGCAGGTCTGGTCTCTAAGATGGTCAGTGACAAGGCTCCTCCTCCCTTGAAGTTCTGCCATTCCTATGCCGTTGCTGTCCTCCACATGGCCCAAGGTGACTCATCACCATCTCCACGTTCTAGCCAACAGGGAACAGGAAAAAGGAGGAGGAAAGGGCATGTGGCCTCCCTTTAAGGGCATGATCTAGAAGCTGCACACCTCATCTACTGACATCCAATTAGTCAGACCTTACTCAAAGGTCCACATCAGCAGCATGCCAGCACAGGAAATACTCTTTACTATGGTAGATAAAAGTGGAGAAAGAAATTATAAAAAATGATAAAGAAGGAGCAAAATGAATTTTGGGGGCAATTAGCAATCTTTAATAAAGGTGACAATGGAAACTACAAAATAATTTCAGTAGTTATTAAATGAAATTTCACAGAAAAAGGCAAATTAGATCATCTTTTCTTAAAGAAGATAATATTAAGATAGAAACCAAGACACATTAAAAGGAAGAGTATAGGAAATACTAAACATTTTTAAAAACTAACACCAAAATGAGTACTTTTCCCATTTTACTCTCAAACCTCTGTTTTAGCATACAATGGAAAACAGATATGCACAAGTTTAAATAATATTACTCTTGCACCTGGGACAAAATACTGTCTACTTTTCTTTGAGTAATAAATTTACAGACAAGAGATGATTATATATGAAATAGAAACTGAAGTAGTTTAATAAGTAAACATACTTAACTGAACACAACGTACTTGATTTTGAAAAAAACCCAGCAGATCTAAGGTAGCTTAGCCCTCAGTCCATTAAAGGTCAAAGGAAGTTTTACACAACTTTCTCTAGGCACATTTCAAGATACCGCCTGTATCAGCAGTAATGAGGCAGTTCAGAAAGGTGAGAAAACATTTTGACCACAATGGAACAGAAGCTTCTAGGGAACTTCTACACCACATTTCTAAGACCAGAAAATTTAACACGCACAACTTGTTGTAATTCTTTTTAGGTTATAGTCTTCCTGAAGATAAAAAACAATTTAAATAATAATCATTTTTTTATCTTCTATCCTGCTATGTAATAACTGCTAAAGAGACACTGTAATACTGTAATATCCTCTAATATAATGATAAAATGATAAATTAAAATACCATTTTTATAAAGCTCATGAAATATGCCTACTTCAGGAAGTACAGGTTACTTTTCCAATCTGGTTGTGTACATTATGACAAAATAAATTAGTATCAAACACACAGGTAAAATTAATGTAATGAATATTGTTTATCTATATCTGTATCTAAACTATTTTCTCACAGTGAAGGTAGAGCAACTCCTACACACAAAATGTCAAGTATCTTTATGACATGGAAGATATCCTTCCAAAATCAAATATTTCTTTTTCTTTAATAAGATTCCTTTATCAGTTATTCCTCATTCTGTGTCACTTCACAATTTCCCAAATTATCTTTAGGATGAATGAAAGAAAATCCTTAAGTTAATTTGCATTTATTTAAAAATTTTCCATCACTTAGCCTAGCACGTCATAGAAATTTTTAAAAGATACATCATTATAATTTTGAAATATTTCTTCACATTTCTAATTGATTATCCCTCTGCAAGAGAAATTCCTGCTATTGAAAGCCATTCTGAGTAGAATAAAATAATTTATTATTGCTGAAAATTTAACTCAGTACAGCCCCAGTAACAGTATTTGGGGTTCTAGTTCCAAGTGCTATTCTGACTTAAGGGGATGCCTCAATCTGTATGGGAGTAGCTGTGTCTAGACCCAAGAGCTCCAACTATCAGGTATATTTGCCGTGACTCCATTTTTACTTGGAAAACTTGGGAATTTGACTGCTTTAGGTGGTAAGAAACAAGTAAGAGATGGATAATGGACAGTTATAAACTCTACTTTCTATCCCTCCCCCATGTACTGCTGTCAACATCAAAACAACTTGTAAGGCTGTCTGTGGTATAATCACCTGATAAATCCTCAAGAATCTTCGTGGGAAAAAGCTTTCAAGTAAAGACAGAATAGGTGTCCAAAATATCCTAATAAGGCTGTCCCTTGTTTATGTGACAGACATTTAGATCTTTGTACTTCATTTCCTAGAGGAAGCAACATTTCCTATCACAGGCTTTTCCTCTGTATGTAATACTTTTCCCAGAGACAACAATACAAAGATCTGAATGTTTTTCTTCTGTTGGTATCCTTGACACAGGATCAATCTTATAAAGCATCATATAATAACAAGGAAGATCAATCATATTTTGTTACAAAAGATAGGAGACAGATGACAACTACATATTTTTTCTTTTAAAGAACCATCTGTCGCTAAAAGTTAAAAAAAAAAAAAACACCCTACAGTCTGAATTTTGAAGTTGATGTTACAGGGTAGGAAAATATCTGGTTACATAATTCCAGAGACAAAGGCATTTTTTGGGTAGCCAAGTAAGGCATACACCTGCAAATCATCAAATACATCTCATGAGCCTAATATGAAGCACAATGTTTACTGCAACTTAAATTAGGGAACAATAAAGAAAAATCATCAAACTTAATACCAAACTCAGTTCTCAAAAGTTGACAATTTTTCAGGAGTTAATCTGAGTGCTCACTGTGTATCAGGCACAAGGTCTTTGGTGAGACTAAAACAAGTGAAGCACCAAAACTATGAACCAGTAGCATCAAACTTCAAAATGAACAGCTAACATGTGAAATGTCCAAAACGCCAAACTTTGCCATTTAAATATGAAACTATGTGGAAGTAACAGAGTAACTTCCTTTCTTGGTGTCTTTTTTTTCCTGATATATATTCCCCCTCCCCCCATCAGAAACATACCTATGCTCATAGTTGAAAAGTCAGAGGGGCAGAGAGAGAAAGTTTAACAAGGAAATCCAGATCACCCAATGCCCCCTGCTAAGAGCCCTAAAGCCACAGACCCCAGCACAGTATGTTTTCACATACTCCTGAGCTGCGTGTGTACTTTCCACTCCTTTAACATCCCTTCCACTACACCCTCACCCTGCCTGAATCTAACTGCTCCTCAGCCCTCAAGCATCAGCTCATACATAATCCCCCCTAAAAGTCTTCCCTGACCCCCAGGTGGACTTGGGTGCCCTCCTCTGTGAGTTCTGAAGACCCCGAGGGTCCCTCAACTAGAGGTTACCTGACGAACCCAGAGGGAGCTGTTTTTACACCACCAACTACTCAGTGTTTCGACAAATGATAAGAGCTCAAAACCAAATTCTAGCACTCAATTATTCACAAAATGCTTCAAGAATAAGAACTTAAATTAGCCTTGAAAATAAGTGGGAAAAGAAGCAGCAATCAGCAAACACTCAACATATTAACTGGGACAACCTATTTTATATAAGGTAGTCAAAGAAGACCCATCTAGGGAGAGGATACATACACTTAGATCTTCGTCCCTATCCTAAAAATGTGGAGTCAGAGGTAGAGCTTTTAAAGAAAGGGAAGCAATTTTGAAAAGTCAGTAAAGTGGAAAAGATCTCGGCCCAACCCAAGAATTAAAACTAGACAAGTGACACTGAGGTTTAAATGTTATTCAAGAGTAAGCAACAGAGTAACATGTTATTTCTTAAAATTATTTCAAATGAAGGGAATCAAATAAACAAAGCTATAAGGACCAAATACGTAGTATGGGACAGTGAGTAATAGAGGAGATAGAGAATATGGTTCAAAAAAGTAGGAGCCAAAAGTTAGGCAAGGCAGATTCAGGTTGATACAACTAGGAAGAAGGAATCATTAAAAAAATTGTTATAAAAATAATTAGGCATGCTATAATTATTCAACAAAAGATGGAAATTCTTTCAAGAAGGTATAAAGTAATGCCTAAATACTACTCAACTAATTCATGAAGACATATGTGTATCAAAAACTCATGTGTACATTCATAATATTATGTTCATTAACTTGAGTCATAACCAAGAAATTACCCAATAGCACCCTTGTTCTAGGGATTTTGAATTTTTAATTTGCATCAAGAAGAAATACAGCATAGATGCATCAAGTTCCAGTTTCATGCTTCTCAGCAAAACCCTCAAATATGCTAATTTAAGCAGTAAAATACAACAAATAATTAAATATGTGGAAAGTGTTTCACTTGTAATCTGATGTTTCTATGTTTAGTTCTATGCTGCAATAGACACTGGTTCTAATTACAGATCAGCAGGCAAAAGGGGTACATGTGGCTCCCAAGGTCCTTTTCATCCTTTCTGAAATGTCACATTAAATAAAATTCTCAGCTAACCAAAAAAATATCTCTGGACCATACAAAACTAACAAACACAAATTAATTTTCTCTGGCTTAAAAATTATTAAATTTTCTGTTCATATAAAGGTTTAATAATACCTTCCAAATTTTATGATGCTTCTTAAGTAGCAGATAGCTTGAGATTCATGTACTTCACCCCTTCATTCCTTTACTACATGGTTATTGAATACCTACTCTTTGTAGGAACTAGAGTAGAGCCTGGGGAAAGAATGGTGGAAAAAAGAAAGAACCTTATGTAGATTATGACAGGATCTGGAAAGAAGAGAACAGAGTGCTATGAGAGAAAATAATGTGCAGAATAATTTAGAGTGACTGGTCAAGGAGGGCCGTCTGAAGAACTGGCATTTTAGTTATGGTTTGAAGGATGAGCAAGAGTTAAATAACTGAAAAAAATTTTAGGTAAATGAAGCTGCAGTGTGGAGGTCCTGAAGGCCTGAAAAATTGAAAAATGGTGAGTGGAGAGAGCAAAGACCTGAGGGAGATTGGGGCTGGAAAGCAGATAATGAGGAATACAAATGATAAACCACTCATATGAATAAATAGTGCTTTTTGTTGTGTTATTACTCAAGGTTATAGCCATCAGTTTCCATGCACTTCAACCATATGGTCTTGTGTAATGAGAATAGATTCTGAGGCCAGCAAATAAAAATGACAACTCATTAGGCATGATGTTTCTGGAGAGCATTCCAGTCCTGCTTCAAGCAGAGTAGTGAAAGCAGACCAAATACCTTTCTCTAGGACAAAAAAGCTTAATAATTTCAAGTTAAAAACCAGTTAAAAGAAAAGACAAAATTAAAAACTTCAATGTAAGTTAAACATTACTGATCCTTTTTTTACATCTCATTTGGCTTTCAAACACTCAGTATGACATTTTTCCTTCTGCTTACAGTCAATTTCATTTTCCGAATAAGAAATGTTGTTAAGGTTATTTTCAGTGTCCAGGGGTATTGTTCAGCATAAATGTTTGAGTTCAATTCTCATTTAAAAATAAAAGACACACAATCCTACGCATTTTCTTTATAATTCAAATAATCTTATTATTCATGGAATTTTCAAAAATCTAATAAGCTAAAATTTTAAATCTACTGATGCTAATCATGAATAATTTAGAGATTAGGCTTTCTTTTAATCTTGGAATTGCATAAATTTGAAAACAAAAATTATAAACTTTATATAACAATTTCCTCTGAGTCAGATAAAAAAAACACACTAAAGATCAGTATCCTAGAGGAATTAGAACTTGATAATTAAGTAAAACTTCTAATTTTTAAAAAAATCTGAAAGTTACTGTTTTTCTAGATTTTATGATTGTCAGGTCCAGAATAAAGTGGCCCTCTCAATCTATCCATTCAATAACCCTTCTCTGTTTTACAACTGACGTTTTTGTTTGATTTTCTTTGTTTTTACTGCAAAAGTCATCATTAACTCTACCTCCTTAAAAACTACATTGATCAAAACTTCCCCACTGTATATCAAAAGGAGCTCAAGAATTTGGAAACAAAATGTTAACACAGTGGTTAAACTCCGATAATAAAAGAAAAGATTACATAGGGAAGGTAGAGCCTGAGTAAGAATGTCAGGCCTCTGGACTTTCACCCTCTTGACTTCATCTGGACAAACAGCTCTTAAAACTTCACAACATACAGCAGACTTCATGACGGTGATTCTTCTAGGGCTTTCACTCAGAATCCAAGAAACTATTTCTTACACAGTTGTACATAGTAGATGATATTTTCCAATAACACAATGCTAAGTGCTACTTAAACCAACTAAAGAACTGAAGGAAATACAAATATATTTCCAGCAATTGAAGAGAAACAAGAAGATTAAAATAACCAAATGGAAAAAAAAAACCACTTAATACTGATACCATGTTTTATTTATAATAAATTTTAGCACAAAGTTCGCTATATATAGAAGTTGATTACAAATCCAAAATTAGAAGGAAACACAATGGACTTACTCATCTTAAAACAAAACATAACAAAACACATACTGTATGCTGGTTTTTCTCAAAATTCTGTTTTCTTCTCTAAGTTTATACTAATTAAAGAAAGTCGCTTTTCAACTTCAACTTTACTACTACTATGTCACAAGACTGTAATTCTTCAGTAATGCTATAATCTCGAGGGGAGAAAAATCATCTATTGGATCTTTAATTGGAAACTTTTCTTATTCACCAATTAAACTATGAATACATGCTGTCCCCAGAGCTGGTGAGTTGTACAAATTGCAACACTTTGCAACTGAAGGACAGTCAGCCTTTTCCATATCACTTGGTAACCTCATGAACTATGTACCAGTTGCTTTCCAACACCCTTAATTTTTATTTTAATGATGAACAGCAACTATTTTTCCAAGACCTTTATAATTACTTATGCAAATGAAAAAAATACATAATTCTACAAAGAATAACCTGAGAAGTCTTCATATATGAATTTATTTTCCTATATTATGAATAGGTCTAAAAACTAGCTTCAATGGGAAAAAAAATTCTGAAGTCATATTTCATAGAAATTCTTTGTGAAAATTAAAGAACTGGATTTTGAATTATGTGTAACAACTACTATATCACAGTGAGGAAAACCTCCAGTAGAGCTGTGGGAAATTAATCACCATGAAGAAAAATGAAAATAAGCTTATTAAAAAGGAGAGATAAAATATCAGAATAAATTTTTAAATCTTTAAACTAAACCAACTTGATTCTGAACTCCAACTAGAAGTTCAAATAAGCATTCAAATTAAGAAGAAAAATAGTTTTGCTGGGCACACTGGGACCCAGTAAAATTTTGGCACTTTTAAAAATATGACCTACTCATTCCAGATGAACTTAACAACCACATGCAGTAGACTACTGATATATTAAAATACTTGGTATGCATTCTGCTTCTGTCTAAGCTTCAGTGACCTGCAGTGAATTGGAAACTTCCTAAAATAACATCTGATTAAAATTCTTTACAGTAGTTTGAGATTATAATACAGCAAATCAAGTCCTGCTCTTACCTTGTTTCCTTGCTATCTCTTTCTTAAATATCAAGTACAGAAAATGCCAAAAGATTTCTAGTTATTTTAACCCCACATAAATGATAGTTTATAATAAATGCTTAACAAAGAAGAATTTAACTTGCTGCTGGAATGATGCCACACATATAGTAGAGGAACTAAATAAAGAGCAGTTACGTAATGGAAAGTAAGCAGGGACTCAAGTCATCTATGCTGATCTTTAAATGACGGTTACTTCAGGTGACTAAAGAAAAACATTGTTTGCCTTTTGTGTCTCATCTATAAAGCTTTGCTCCGATAACCTTAAAGTTATGTCAAAGATATACTCACTAGACTGCCATTTCTTTTAGGAAACAATAAAGGGGTCAAGAAAGATCTGCCTAAGCTACCTTCTTTTTATACATTCTTTCTGAAATCAGAAAACCCATTCAGTCAATTCCAGGAGTCCCATCCTCTCTTTCAGGTAGAGCTACCAAAAACTTCCTCATCCCTAATCAAAACAATCTACCATGGTTATCTGTGAATAAAACCACCTCCCAGGAAATGAAATATGGATTTGTTCCCAATCTCTCCATAATAAATTAAATTACATTATGTAAGAAAAAGTTTTCGAGATTAATTGAAAAGGACAACTCAAGGAGATTCCCAAATTAGTTTGGGGAAATACCATGAGCACATCACAAATACAACATGAAACAAAAAAAGACTATGTATCTTAAGGATCAGGTTTCTACCTCTAGAGCTATAGGAAGAGAAACTATTTGGCAATATTTTTAGGGCAAGTTTCAGTACTAAAATATGGCCTAATAAATGGATGGATCATGGCCAATCAAAATGGTAAAGTTGAGATTACTGACATCCCACACTAGTTAACTTACAAAAAACACACAAAACCACCCCCACCTTGATACAGTGAGTCAAAATAAACTGCTGACAAATCCTCACAGCTATGTGAGGGGGCTCAACAATAATACACAGTGAGAACACACATGCCTCTGTTTTCTTTCAAAGTCTGTTTCTAAGTCTGCTTGGTTGATGTAGGAGAACAGCAATTCCTTTCTTTAAAAGCCCTGTCTACATACCAAAATGTCTCAGATGTCCCTCAGAGATGGTATTCTCATGCCAAAAGAAAAAGAAGGGAGGAAAAAAACAGCATATACAGCAAGAATACCAGATCCAACCATCCAACCTTGCCTTTTAAAAGTAAAGTAAAAGACATAGCATTTAAATATATACATAAATACAAAAAAAAAAACAAATCTTAGCTAATACCTAAAAACTAATTTTCAAGTTTGGAAACCTTACCTCTCTCAGGGAACTACATCAGTAAGAATACAAGATGATTACCATGATAAGACCACTTTTATCTGTGCACATGTATAGATGCACTCCCTGAAGAATCATGAAATAATGACCACTGGCTGCACAGCAAGCTATAAAGAGCAAGGAACACTTATGTCAGTATTTACCAAACAAAATTAGACTATTCATGTCGAAAGCATAGATTTTGGAGGATTCCCCAGTTGCTGAAAGGTCCTACGCATTCAGAGTCATAAATACAACATAGCAGAGATACAAAAACAGTCTTTGAAGAAATGTTAAAATAAGAATAAGAGGAAGTGAAAACACTCATAAGAGCACAGATGGAGAACTAATAAGTCAATAGGAAAGCCATGAAATATGCTCACTGCCATGTGTAGTTTGTGGAAACAAGCAGAACTGTGAGGCTGTAGATTTTTCAGGGATTTATCTTATAGGTGCCAAGGCGTAGCTACAAGGACACTCCATTAAAGAAGTGCTTCCAAATCATAGCTTCCAAAAATTTATCCAAAATCAGCACCACATTAAAGACATCTTGTATAAACACAGAATTAAAAAGTGCTTTAAAATTTAATTATAATAAATAATAATGGTGTTACTATGCTTATGGACATTCTTCCTTCTAAAATCAATAGTACTCATTGCCAAATCTAAAGCTGATATTCAGAATTTATCTACAAATTCTAAAAGCTAGCCTTTGGACACTTCACTGGACAATTTTCAATGTAACATTTTCACTTTCTCTTCTTTCCAGGCCTCAATAGCTCATAATCAAAGAATAAATCAGGATTTTCAAATAATCCTACACTCACTCTAGAGAAATAATCACCTGTTTTTATCAGTGTTTGTCAACCAGGAAGCAGCGCTCTGGATACTGTGGGAGACACATAGGAGCAGTGACATTGCCTTCAAAGAACTTGTAATGAGACATTTAAAAAGACCTGTCTTAACATTATTTTTAAAATAAATAATATTTAACAATATAAAGCTAAGCACCCCATGAAAGGCCTTGATAAATGTTACAGTCAGACAATAAAGAGTCATTTTGGCTAGAGTGATCAGAAAATGCTGAATTAAGATGGGGATGGGGGCAGAGTTGGAACTTCAGCTAGGTCAATAATAAGAAAGAGGCTCTGCATAAACAGGGGAAATAGGAAAATGGAGGGAAAATGGCAGTACCAAAGGCCAGCATGCAAAGGTAAACTCTAAGGACATTATTATCCCAATAGGAAATGAATATAAAATGATAATTTCAATTATTTTCTAACAAAATTATTTCAAAGCCCTTACAGAAACTGACCTTTTTGGAGATCCTTTTAAAGGACTTAAAACTGAGAGTGGATCCCTACAGTGGTGATAAAAGAAGCTTAGTAAAGAAAAGGAGTTTTGAACAGATCCAGGGATTCTGGTCCCACCTGGGCCATCTCAATGGTCCCTGATAATTGCATACGTGAAGTGAGATGATGTGACTCAGGGGGAGTCTAACGTTAAACAGGCAGGACGTCAGAAATAGCTAGGGCATATTTAGAAATGTGGATATTCAGATCCCAAACGGTAAAGACAGAGGCATCACACAATGGCAGGGATCTGCGTTCAATCACTCTAGAGGATTAGAATGCACCGTCTAGTCCACGGACTATGTAGGGAAACCACTAGATTAGATGACTGCCAAAGATATAAGCAACATATCTTACGTGAAAAAAAAACCTATGAAAGGTTTACATTTATTACACTTTAAAATTGTCATATACATCAGAATTACCTACACAACATAAGAAACAGAGATCTTACAGGGCTTTTAGCTCTCAATCATTGACTACCTGCCATTGACATTTTATTGCCCTTACAAAAATCATAAAGTATCACTGACAGAGAAGAAAATAAAAACAAGGAAATTGTTTCAGTTTAAAAATGCCAAGTTTCTAAGACTTTCATAGGAGATTATATCAACAGTGCGGGAGTTGGCGACCTTTTTCAATAAAGGCTCGATAGTAAATATTTTCAGTTTTGTGGGCCATACGCTCTCTGTAGCAACTACTCACTTCTGTCATTGTAGCCATAGAAAGGGCATGTTCAGGTGCCAATGAAATTTTATTTACAGAAAGAAAAGCAGGCTGGATTTGGCCCACAAATTGTAGTTTACTAAATACTGATAAGTTAGGAAAAAATCATTGTGATAAATTACCTTCAAGACTTCAGTTGTTTTATAAAAACATGATTTTTACATATTCAATTTGGGAAGAACAAACTAAAATCAGAATTATAAAGGAAAAAACCCACAAAAATGTGGTAAGGAGAATTTGTTGCTTCTTAGGACTCGAATCTATACAAACCTATTTTAATTGGATAAATGACACTTGAATGGAATCTTTAGTCAAGTTAAAGTTTTCTGAAATTTCTGCTAAAAGAGTAAATTTGACAGCTCCACTTGTCACAATCATAAACAAATCAATATACCCCATGAAAAACCTTTAGAGCAAAAATTGAAGTGTTTGCAGCATCTGTAAAATGAGCTAACATTTTATTTTCATTAATACATTTCAGAATAAAAAGCTTAAAAAGGCACAGACGTTTCACACACACACACACACACACACACACACACACAAAGGCACTGAGAAATGAAGCTTTAAAAATAAACAGTCCTGGATTTAACTAATAAATATAAGCTGTCTTGTAAAAAAAAAAAAAAAAAAGTTGCATTTTATTAACCATT
Organism: Manis javanica; assembly: GCF_040802235.1. Taxonomy (NCBI): domain Eukaryota; kingdom Metazoa; phylum Chordata; class Mammalia; order Pholidota; family Manidae; genus Manis; species Manis javanica. The sequence continues at coordinate 73,733,330 of NC_133158.1, read as the reverse complement.
TGACTACAACATTAATACTGGTTTAGTGAGGATGAGAATAAACCTCGTTTTCACAGGTATAAAATGTGCTAATTGTTCAAATGAGTCCTGCTGGAGCAAAGTTGAAAAAGGGTTTACAATAGTGATAACCCTTTGAATGCCAACCAGTAATGAGACATCATTTAGAAATACATCACTTGTGAATCTATACAATTTCTATTAACTCATGTAACTGCAAATCAATTTAGCCTTTCCAGATAAAAAATGGAATTGGAATATTTACCACTCATCTCTGAGGTACAGACATTGATAACAAAGATAAATAATATATTTCTTATAAAACATTTCAGTCTTTCTCATCTACTGGAACAAATTATTTGTTTTCAGTTATTTGGGTCTAAACAAGTTTACAGCAATCAAAGTTTAACAGAAAATGAAGTATTGCTCAATAAAAAAAAGAAAATTGAATTGTTTTCTCTTTTAAAGAATGAGTCTGAGATGAAATTTAGTATATTTATTCATTCCTTTAAATATTTTTTTCTATAAAGCCAACAGGAATGGAAAAGTTTACACTAAAAAGTTTTCACTATTCTGGATGTCACAATTATTTCATTATTTCATATATATATACACATATATGCATGAGGTTTTTAATATACATATCACGTATTTCATATATGTACATGACATATTACATATGGTAGATAAGATTTTAGTCTAACAATATGAAAATACTGTCATAACATCTTAATCATAAGATTCAAAACTTCTAATTTAATATATAATGATGGTTTCTAGGAAAGAAATGAAAACCTATTTTGGGAGAAAATTCTCTGGGTCTCTCACATGTCTGTCTTGTGACCAGAGATTCGGACACCCTTTGTTTGGGACTATCTATCCTCCTTTCAGGAACATTCATATAGCAAACAGCGTTGGTGTTAGATGTAGTGTCTCCTCTGGGAAAAAAAAGAAGTTTAATATTCAGTAAAGGAGTGGGGCAAAGGCTGGCCCATTTTCTAAGATGCAGGTTCCTTAAACTCTAGGTTCTTCTGTAACGCAACCCATTGCATGGGCAGATGTCCTCTCCTTTAGGAAACGAGAACCAGGCACCGGGCACACACATAATGATACCCTTGGTAATGCTATTACCATGAATAATAAACAGTCCTTTTTCTCCAGCCAAAGATTCTTGTGTCTACTGCCAGCACCTATGAAAGTGTGGCAGATTAACTTCAGAATCTTCACAGTTCTTGATAATGTATTTTTAAAGAAATAAGCTCTGAAGTCAAGTCATACCATAAAATACGTTTGAATAAATTTTGTCTGTGGATGTCTGGTTATCTATTTTGACAGATTATATAAACTGACTAAAACTCTTTCCCTTGCCTGCATTTAATATAAAGGCTGAAATCTAAAATTTTCTATAGCTCAGCCACCTATGTAACAAGGGGAGGCTAAAAAAACCTATGAGAAACCTGCTGGAGGGAGGAAGTCAGGCAGAAAGGTTCCAGGTGGCTTTTTGACCTACAATAAAAAGACAGACATATACGGTGCTACCCTTCATTCCCCTGTCATGTAGCCTTAAAGAATAGGAAGCTGCATCAAGAATCCTACAGCCATGAGGAGATGAGAATGCAGACAAACTCACACAGTAAGGAAGGAGATTATAAAGCCAGAAAGAGTTTTGGGTCTCTGACAACACTGAGAAGAAATATACATCCCTGCAGTTATAAACTACTTTTGGTTGGGTATTGTGACATCCAGCCAAACACATTTTTAACTGATTCAACTTACATACTCAGTCCAGGTTGATAAAAAGACTTTTAAAATTTTACTGTCCAAAAAATTAAATTAAGACTAAGTCAAGAGTTGGCAAACTATGGCCCATAAGCAAATTCAGTATACCTCATGTTTTTGTAACTAAAGTTTTATCGGAACACAGCCATACCAATTCACTTACATATTGTCTGTGTCTGCCTTACTGCTATAAAGGCAGAGTTGAATAGTTGCCAAAGACCATTTGACAAAGTCTAAGATATTTACTATTCAGTTCTGAACAGTTTAGACCCCGGTTTAATCTACTTTTAGAAACATTATTTACTCTTGTTTAAACTAAAATCTTTGAATTGATTCCCTAAAACCTTAATTTCAAGCCATAATATTTTACATTCTAATATTAAAAACACAAGTAGCCTTCTCTATGCCACCACATAAAAGACACTTACCATCTCTGTTTTTTTTATTTGCAATAGAGAACTTTGTAAACAGATTTAATGATGATGATGTAAGTCATAATTAACTATTTTAATTAATCCTCCAGAGTTTTTATCACAAAAGAATAAAAGAGGTATTGTTAAATCAGAGGATAATCAGGACCATTAAAATTATAACTTTTAATTAAACATACATATTTACAGAATTAATCTCTAAAAGAGAGCATTTTATACACTGAAATCAAAGAAAGTCTATTATAACAAGGTAGCTATAAGTTCATTTATGTCAATATATGTGAAAATTTTATTGATGACTGGTAAATTCATGTTTCTCAATACATACATAAAAATTAAACAATAAATTCACCATGCCTTAAATATGCACCTGAAAAAAACTACAAAAATTATTTGAGCTATAGGCCCTTAAAACACAATTTAAGTAATTTTGTTTGGCATTATCTTCTATGAGGCAAAGTTTTTCACACATTCATGACATATGCTCTAATGAGTTGCCATTTTCTTCCCCTTCTTAGCACAAATTTTACACCGCCATATATGGTCACTGTTATGGATTGAACTGTATCCCCTAAAAAGATAGGTTGAAATCTTAACCTCAACCTGCATTGTGATCTTATTTGGAAATAGGGTCTTTGTAGATGTAATAGAGTTAAGATAGGGTCATTAAGCTCTGTCCCAATCCCATAAGACTGATATTCTTATAAAAAGAGGGAAATCTGGCAATGAGCAGAGAGGAGAACACCTGTGACCACAGAGGCAGGGATTAAAAGTTCTGTTGCCACAAGCCTAGGAATGCCTGTAGCTACTAGGAGCTGAACAGCTATGAGCATCCTGCCTAGAGGGTTTGAAAGGGCAAACCAGCTGATACCTTGATTTCAGACTTCTTTAAACAACATACACTCTGGTTTAAGCCACTCAGTTTGTAGCATTTTTTACAGCAACCCTAACTAATACCCAAACTAATACAGTCACACATCTATGCTTATATGTGATAATATGACCACATGATCAAAAATTCAAATATAGTTCAATAATAAATTGAAATTATCTTTCAGTTTAATCTGTTTCTCAATGGTTCTATCAAACAAGACAGGCAGCTTCAATCTTTATTATCTGAATCTATCAGTGGGTGCTTTCTGTAATGACCTCACACTGGTATCCTTCTACAATAGCATATCTATAAACAATTGATGTATAAATGCAAAATCAAACAAGAATTCATGCCCTACCATTAATGCTTTTAAAGAGACAAGAGATTAATATTGAAAATGGATTTAGAAAACTGAATATTTCTGAAGCATTTTATTTCAAAATAGTCAAGACATGTATATTATTTTATGACCTACCCAATTAGTGCTGGATGCTAATCTGTTTGGATTCCTGGAAACTCCACTTCTTTGTTAAATCACTGGGGAAAAAAGATGCTTCTTGGGCTAGATTTCCAAGCATTTTTCAGGCTATAAGATTATCACTGCAGCTTGTCTGTTTTATAAACAGACTTCAATTTAGTTTTGTAATGAACTGCGCCAAAGCGGCTTTCTTTAAATAACAAATCTGCCACCTGAAAGACATCATTCATCCACCTTCTTCGTAGGAGAATTGTTATTATGAAACTAAAAACAGGCATTCTTTCTTGAGTGCTTCCGGATTTTAATTATCAAATTTGAATGTCACCAGATATTTACTGAAAGAAATATTAATTTTAATAAGCTGCCTGAAGACTGAAAAACATGAAAGGTATTCAACCATAAAGCCAAGCCAACCTGAGTCTTGTGAGTTGGCATACTGTCTTGTAACACAATGGCTATCATTCTCAGGAATTTATAAACATTTAATAAACTGTAAACTGCAGAAAAAAAATTCCCCAATTTTAAAATCAAAATATCATTTGTGTATAGTATATAATTTGACTTGGAAGGAACTTAAATAAGCTGCAATAAAATTTTTAATAGCTATTAAGCCAGGATTAAGGGTCTGCATGGTATTAACATGGGACTAGAGAAAAGTAAGGATTAAATGTAAACATTTGAAATTAAGTAACAGTGAATTCAGTTTTAAATTATATCTGAATAATTTGTTTTCTTCTGTATTTTAAAAATGTACCCCAAGAGGAAATTGCTGGAAATACCCCTTTCACTTTTCACTTACATGAAAATTAACAAGAAAATTACTTAGTATCTAGTTAGCAAAGCAGCACGGTTATAGTTTACTGTAAAAACTTAGAGAGTCAAAGATTCTGCAAGCTTTCACCTGCCCACTTTAACAGACTCCCTTTGTTTAAGTTTGGAAACATTAGTCAAAATCACTTTCTTGTGGCCTCTACTTTCACAGTATGTTAAAGAATTAAGCCCCTTCATTTCCAAACTTCAGAAAAGTATATTCTCATTTCTCAGATGCTTGAAATGTGAATGAAAGCATTCTTACCAAGACTAAATAAACTTTCTATTCATTTATGGTCAGTCTTAGGAAGATATTCAAGTTTTCTAAGAAAAATCCATTTCCTACCTAGCAGACACACTTCTACGTAAGAGTGACTATGATTTGTCCTCTGAATCCAGGTTAGCATACTATCATTTTAAAATTTCAAAAATTAATCTTTTAATTCCTCTACTCTTCCACTTGACAAAGTGATGAGAATGCAGACAAATGTAGAAAAAAATTAATGGCAACTTATTTCTCTACATACATCTCAGTATGAGAATACTGGTATTCAAAAAAGTAGGTTTCTGTGACCTACTTTGATTTATTCATATATCATTTCTCTACTTGCAACTTGTCTCTTGTCCTCATGAAATGGAAAGGGCTGTAATTTTCACCATTAGTAAACAAAAAAAAGAGACATAAAAAAACAGGATAAATTTTAGAATGTTAGATTGTATTTAAAAAGCACATAAACCATAATTCCTCTCATGCATCATTAAACAGGTATTTCATAAAGTAAGTGGGATGCATTACAGTACAAATAACTTACAAAAGACATGACTTCCCTAAGAGTAAGGAGTTCAAGTGATCATCATAGTAACAAAAACAGGATTTTTACTAGAAACTACTGCTGGATTTTAAAAATTATTCAATGGACTAATGTAGCAACAGTAGCATCCAGGCCAAAACAAACTACATCTTCATTTTCTAGTGCTGAAATGTCTGAGCCAAAAATACTGTGAAAATAATTTAAAATATCCAGAAAATAATTTAAAGACTGAAAAAAATAGGCTGGAGTCAGGAAACCAACCAAGGTTTCAAAGAACAGTTGGAGCAGAAATGGTGTCAGACCATGAGATTCCTGCCCTCGGTTCTTTCCTCATTTCCTTCTCACGCTGTGCAGAGCTGCCTACAAGGAATGCAGAACTCAGTGTGGCATGATAAGCAAGGCCGTTAACCTGTGAGGTCATGTCACAATTAAAATGATAATAGAAAGCCCAAATTGTGCATACATCTCTACATGTGGTTAAACTGAAAACCCAAGAACTTCAAAACTGCATCCATGACCATGTAATCAACATGCATTTGTGTTTATACAAATCCAAATTTAAATTAATACCACATTATTTTTTGGCCAAAGTGATGCTGTCCTACAGCATCAGGAGGAAAGCAGGTAGGTTGGTTCGCAGCTTTGTGTTCTGTTGTTACTATTATTGTAGCTGATGTTTTTGATTTAACTATGTACTTTTAATATATTGGTTCAAAATATTCATGGCATATTAATTCATAAATTACAACCTAGCCACAAACAGCAAGCATAGTGACCTGTAATCCTTTCCGGGAAAAGGCACTTTATTAATGTAGCAGGTTATGTATTTTCTTTGTTCAGCCAAAGGTCAATGGAGAAAAAGATTTTTGCCTGATACTCATGAAGGACTTTTAAATAAAGGCTAGCATCTTCAGGACTAATTTTCCTATGTTGAAATACTTTTTAAAAAAAATCTTAATGGAATGAACATTATTATACAAGCTAAGCAAACTGTGATTTGTTTTCTGTAATACATGTGCATGAGGAACCATCTAGGGGTTCTGGAATGACATTAATAACAAGATATCTATGTATCATTACTCGCTGGCATGAATTTTTAAAAAGCCTTTATTTCCTTCACAGATTGTTGAATGCAGAGCTATTTTCCACCTCAGCTGACTTTTGGTTTTGTTTCAGTGGTTGTAAACCAGAGTATGGGAGGGAAAAATGGGCTGTAGCTCTTGGTTCACTGAAGCAGTTCTGAAGTTTGGAAAATCTGAACACCATAGAACACTATCACCCCTAGGTGTTCTAAAAAACAATATCCAACATCAGGCCTTGCAGAGGAGAGGATTAACATGACTTTTTATATGAAAGAGTAAACCTGACTATTAAAAGACTCAATTGATGAAACTGCCAGTCAAATCACTGCAGAAAGGCACCTCCTGTCAATTTTGCATTTGTCAGCTATAATGACCTTCACACCCATTTTGACCTTTGCAACTAGAATTTTAAGCAATGTGATTTAAAGTTTCTCCTCTTCTCTGTGCTGGAACTATAAATTCTTCCTTCTCTACATGATCCCTAACCCCCACTCCACAAATACACATGGAAAACTTTATGCCAGAAGTGACTGAATTACTGAATTGCTGTTCCCAGAAACACCAGCTCAGAATGGAATAGACATTCAGCTGAAGAAGCACCACCTCAGTGTGAGGTTTAATTTTTTGTAGAGGAAAAAGAAAAAAAAAAAAATCCCTTGGGAAAAGTGTTAGTACAGAAGGAGGAGGTTTACTGTAAAAATCAAGCAGGCCATGGAGCATGCCTCTCTCTACCAGAAATCATTATTCTACCCACTCTCAAAGTAAGAGGCTTACACTATGCCCATAATATATATTTCAGTAGCAAATAAATTTATCTAGCTGTAATTCTTACCTCTTGCCTTCTACATGAGACATATATTGTAGGCCATTTGCTTCATTTATTTCTTATATTTATCATATTTATTGTGAAATTGCTTTAAAAATTCAGGCACTCATATTACCATTAATTAAAACAGACCTAGCTCAAAACTGATACCTAAATTTTTTCCCATTTGTCCTTACATTTAAAACAAATCCACAAGAAGTTTATTTCTGACACAAGAGGAACATCAAAATAAACATTTGACTTACGTACACACTCAGCATAATTTTCTTCAATAAAGTACATAATCACTCAGGGCAGTGCTAGTTTACTTCCTCTACCATTACTGCCCCCTGTATTCTTACCTTAGTAATACTAATGTCCCCATCACAGTATTCACAGAATCAAACATTGTTCAGAGAATTTATCATATTCCCAATAGTGTGTCATACATGTTAGAAAAGAGTCATTCTACTAAATAGAATACTCTTCTGCCTAACAACCATGAGAGCATTCTAAGAAGTTTCTTTTATAGTCTGTAGAGCAAATGTCCCAGCACTCCAGTACAATGGCACATTTTAGCCTCACTCTGTATTTTGGAATCCTAAGGGAACCTAGAAGTGAACGTATAAAAATATATTACTACCAAAAAACAAAATCAAAACTTTATATCCTTGTAATGGTGTACCAAGAACCATACATTATTATGAATTATGATCAAACATGTATCCAATCTAAGTTCTGCATAAACACAGCTGGCCATAGGACACTACCAGAAAATGGAACATGGCTGACAGTAAACCTCAGTGAGGTATACACTACGCCAACACAGGAACGAATAGACTTTGTCTTAGGGTTGAACTTAGGAGAGTGTGACAAAATTTACTTGGACACTTAAAACAGAATTTACAGAGTTGCCTCAAAGTGCTCAGTCAACATTATGAAATCTACAATCATCTGTGGAATCTACACACAACCAGCCAAAATTTAGAGAGATTCCCCCATGATATTCTCCCACAAAAGAAGCCAAAAATATCAAAACATACAAATGAAATAATAATTACAAGACATCTCCTCTGTTAGAAAAAGTTTCCAGTTTCTAAAGAAGATGTAAAACTGGTATACAAGTTTACCGCATCATATATTACTGTATCTCGTTAAAATACTGTATCCACTCAAATTTCTAGACCTTGAAGCTATACACTTTCTCACTGTCCTGATACTCTAAAAAAAAGTAAAATTTAATGGATTACTTTGCTGGAACAGAAAGAACTTCTGGGCTAATAAATTTGAATAAGTAAAAAGATATTTATTAAACTACTTTTACTAAACCAATGGTAGAATTACAAAGTGAAAACATAAATAGGTGGTTTTCAACATCAAATAGCTAGCTTCCCATAACCTTGGCCATTCTTGAAAGATGCATTAAGAAGAAACTATCACTATGACATTTCTCTACCTTACTTCTGGGTACCCTTTGGCCATTCAAACTCTCTTTAGCAGTCCCAAGTCTTAGAGCTTTAAAATGAAAAGGGACCGGGAAGATTCACTCCCCTTAGGATGTATAAACTACGGTCCAAGAATATTAAATGATGAGCTCACAGTTATAACTGGTTAGACTACTGTCATTATGTTAGGAGTCATTGCTGATTTAGAGAGCAAATTACAAATAAGTAAACACTCATGCCACTTTACATCTGGCAGAGGGTTTTTTAAAGTTTCAATCTGATGGTTTTACTCTGAGTATTTGGCCAATATTCACAGACAACTTCAGAGTCTACATACCTATATAACTGCATTTTCTATTATAATGACCCTATTTAACTAAATGGAACTATTTAACTAAATAGGGTTAGTTTTTCTGACCTAAAAGAACATTATAGCTTTCTTAGAGGTTTCCTACAATGCAAGGAAACTAAAATGCAAAAAGGTTAAGTATTTTAAACCAAAATTCAACTTAACTATGTTAAAACATTATCTATTTTCATTAATATTTGTTTTCCAATTTGGAAATTTAGACTGCTACTACCAGTGAATATTCTAGAGATATTTAAAATATCTCAGAAATAGAAAACTAATTTTCTTTATTTGGTTTAAAACAGATCATGAAATTTAACACTGTAATGAAACAACAAATTTTGATGAGGAGTCTTTAAGTCAAGAATCCTGGCTATAAAATAAGGACTTAGTCGATGTCACTTCAGTTTTTTCCACTGCAGTTCAGTTTCTCACTTACTAGTCAAACTCTGGAAATTTAGCTACATTTCCCACCCACACATACCACAAGCAATATCCAATCAAGACTGTGTCTTAAAGACATTTTCTCCAATACTAAATGCTGAAGGATGTGGAGCAATAGGAATACTCATTCATTGCTGTGGAAATGCAAAACAGAACAGCCACTTATGAAAACAGTCCTGGAGTTTCCTACAAAGCTAAACACAGGCTTACCATCAAATCTAGCAATCATGCTTCAAGGTAGTTTACTCAAATAAGGTGAAAGTTTATGCCTGCACAAAAACCTGGATACAGATATCTATGGCAGCTTTATTCAGCGCTGCCAAATATTGAAAGCAACCAAGCTGTCCTTCAACAGGTGGATGGATAAACTGTGGGACATGTAATGGAGTGTTATTCACTGCTAAAAAGAAGTGAGCTATCAGTCTATGAAAAGACAAGGGGAATGTAGATACATATCCTTAAGTGAAAGAAGCCAGTTCTGAAAAAAATTACGTATTATCCGATTTCAACTATATGACATACTGAAGAAGGCAGAACTATAGAGACAGTATGAGTAGTTTGATGTTAACATTAAGAAAAGTAAAATCTGAAATATTCTTACCTGTCCTGTGATTGTTCTTCATACATCCTCTCCTTGCCTTCTTTAAAGAGTCTTATTGCCCGTTTTGACTTCTTCATTAGACTATCAATGTAGATTTTAAAATATTCATTCTCACTGAGTTGGGCAAGTTTCTGGTTGTCATCATATTTACTCAGTATAAGTCGCAAATGCTGATATGTATCAGGTAAAATGTCAAGTATATATGGAGGGCTATTTTTCAATTGAAGTTTGGGATTTTGGCACAGTCTGACCTAAAAACAAAGAAAAAAATAGATATTTTCATATGAACCTCAGCAACTTCTTTCACAGAAAAATGAGAAATTTATGGAACTATGTACTATTTATTTTTCATAACATGATTTTTATCTTAAAATTACTGTCTAATCTACAAAGAATTGGTAAATATTTACATCTGTCTTAATACAATTAAATCCTATTTTCTTCTCCCATTCAGTTTTTCCTATGTTATACCTTTACTTTCAATCACTGTAATTTTCACTCTCTTTTCTACAATGTCCTACTGTTCATGGCTTAGTAGAACTCCAATGTGCTAATTATTGTATCCCACTATGGTCTCTTTTTAAAATTAAAATGAGGAAATGAGCCTCTTCTGGCAATCAGTGTCTCATATTTAGATATTATTTTACTACACTGAATTCCCAGCTAAAGCTTTCACAGGTTTTAATTAAGGCTTTAGTGTATTATTCCTGAATCCTATGGAGAATAAAACAAAACAGTCAACTGTAATAACTGAGTTACTAAGTACTAACCGGGTGTCAGGTCAGAATGAGTCTTTTCCACCATACTACCCATACTACCTCTCTTCCCTGTAAACATGTGTTTCATAACTGTCCAGTCATTCTATCAGGTGCCACCCAACCACTGGGGCGTTCAGAGCTGCCTGCAGAACTGAAAACACCTTCTGCTGGCAAGAAAAGGGAGTAATTCAATGACTGTATTCCATTCTACTTGTTCATGTGACTTAGTCAAAAGTAAGTTAATCCATCTCGCTCTTACCCCCGGAACCAGGTCATAAGGAACCATTCGATTAAATAAAGTTTTAATGAAGTCATGGGAAATTAACTAAAGAGCATACACAGGCGTCACACTCTTCTAAAAGGCAAAACGTACACATAAGGACAGACTTACTGAGAAGCTAGAGAGCACAAGCTTGAGGGTCCCTCGGATACTTGGCCCTCCTCTAAGGCCTTCGCCATATGTCTTTTTGGAAAATTTTCAAGAGAAAAGTATTTTAAACAAGTTAGTTGAGACTTCTATTTCTAGTATGCCTTGCCTTCCATCACATTTAACCTCCTGTTGGGTAGCACCAGAGCCATGCGCATTTTTGGAATGTGGCTAATGGGAATCTGAGTTGGAGATACATTTAGTTTGGCATACACATGAAGTGCACAGTCACTTCTGAACCTAGTTAAATTATTGTCAGCCACCGTGATAAAAGAATGGCCTCAAGAATATTCCAAAGGCCCACGGTGCTGACGACTCCAGCACAGGGGCAAGAAGGTCCAGTTCAAATCTGGTGATTTGAACGTGTCCAATGGTACCCAGGACCAGAAGCGTAAGTGGGAAACAGAAGAGAATCAAAGTATAAAATATACAGAGTTGAGATTATTTATCTGATGTTTGTAGATTAATCAATTGTTTAAAATTTATAACTTGCTGTGACTTTATCATTCTAAAAAAATTCACTTTCATATACTCACGCTCAATTTCTCAATTTTGTATTTGCATTTTTGTACTATTTTTCTTTAAAAACCCCTCTAAATTTCAAGTTCTACAAATCATGTATCCACTCCTGGGTACTCATAAAAGTGCCTGTGCCAAATAACCAAAAAGAGTTGAACAATAATAATTTCAATAACCACAAATACAATAAATCAAGGAAACAAAAAAAGTACTTTTAAGCTTACTATCTTAATTGCTTTCTTTAAGAAATAACCATATTATATATTTTGTGTGTGGGGAGAAAATTCTGATTAAAACTATCAAGCATCAGCCCCTAATTTAAGACAACCATTTCTTACATTAACTGAGGGCATTACCCTATCTTCCTCCTCTTCATATACAGTGTCTAAAACAGAATTGTCTAGTTTATAGTAAGAACTAATAAATGGATGTATAGCTGGCTTGGTTGATTGATTTTGGAATACTTTATGTATTTTTTTACACATAAATAATTCCTTATTACATAAATAATTCCATATTACTTTCTCATTTTATGATTGAACTGTATTAGCAGTTCAAATCACTAACCCAAAGGTACAAGCATAGTTTAAATGTAAGATTATTTTGGTCTCCTAAAGAAATTTTCAGAAAGGTAAGATAGCATCTAACTTATTAAATAGTGCCAAATCTTTACAGAAGTATAGCTGAAAGGCTTTTTTACCCTCTTTTTATTTTTGTGACACTTTGATATAAACAGAGAAGCTCATTCTGCCGTAAAGACTGAGGAAGTTCCAAATATGTCAATGAGTTAACAAATCCTGGTTGCCAGAAAATAGTTTTTCAAGTTTTAAAACTAAAAGATAGTATCACAAATGCTCACAAATTTCAAGAATATTGCCACCACAGCAGGCACAGTTTAATTTCAGCAACATAAAACTTGGTACAACATATCAACGATTGGTAAATTATTAACTTGTAGTTAGGGGACTAGGCAGTTTTAAATTTACTTCCTCCACTGGTGAACATTTTGACAGATAAATAAAAGAGTTCTCTCAGGTGTTTTTTTAAGACATTTCATTTAACTATTATTTAACTGATTTTTTTAGAGTGTTACAAATTTTAACTTACTTTTCTCCACATGACCTTTTTCTCATTTGATTTAAATTGTAATTCTATCTGGTAATTTATTGCTTTATTTGGTAAAACTGTTTAAATAAGTACTATATGCCTGGTACTCAGCTCAGTGCCAGGAAATTATAGATGACTAGAACATACCTCCTGCCTCAAGGAGTCTGGCAGAAGAGACCTTGTTCTCTATAATTAACTTAGGAGCAATGTAATTCTTGCTCTAAGGGATCTTAGCAAAGATCCTGTCCCATCCATTCATTTTCAGATAAAGAAACTAAGAACTACAAAGATTAAGGAACTATTAAAAAATCATTAATCCTACACAAGAGCCTGCATCTTCTGAATCTCAGGCTGATCTTCCTTCTAACTATATCACAATTTAATTAGAATTAAGCATATAATTAATGATCCCTGGCTAAATTCATTTCCATTTTTATTTTATTTCATTTGCAAATTTACATGAACTTCAAGACCCATTTGTTAATTCTACAAACGTTTATGTGTCAGGTATTGTTTCAGGCCCTAGGGAATACAGAATGGAATAAATGATAGACCTGTCCTCAAGGAGTTTCTAGTGAAAAGACTGATGGCTTAAAAAAGAATTACAGGGGACTCAGTGCTGCAGTGGAAGACAGTACAAAATGCTAAAGGAGAAAAGCAGCAGCTCACTCTCATCTTGACATGGGAGCATCAGGAAAGGCATACCTCAATTTGCAAAAGGAATATTCCAGGCAAAGGTGTATGCAAAGGCTTGCAAGGTACCAGAAAGCAGGGTTTGTTAAGAGATGAGTCACTGAAGTCAACAAGGTCATTCTAAAAGGTAGGAGCATTGGAAGCTTGTGGGTGAGTGTACACTCACCCACAAAGTAGATTTGAAATAGACTAGAGTTAGTTCATCAATGCCCTTGTGGGCCACACAATTTTCTAAATTTGCACATGGGAATGTGTAACCTACAGTACTGAACTGTGATAGGCTGCTGAGTATGCAGTCCATCAGCTGGATTAGTATTAAACTCCTGTGATTTATGACAGCTTCTGCCCAAAATGAATAACCCTACACCAGAACTATGACTTTGAAGCAGATCAAATTCAATTCAATTCAATAAATATTTATTGAGTGCTTGCTACGTGCAAAGAACTGCGAAAGCCAGGGAAACAAAAATTGCTTTTCTAAAAACAGTACATTAAGGAGAAAAATCAAGCTCACCACAAAGGTTCAAGATTAAATTCAAACAACTTAGACCTCTTCTACAAATATCTAAATCATTCCCTAGAATGAAAATGGGTCCCCAAACAGAAGAGCTTTCAAAAAGAACAAGACTGCAGCCACATTATACAATGGTGAACTTTTTAGGGCTCAGACTAGTACATAAAAGGATTGGTTTATTAGCAATGTTACTCTTTGCTTTTGAACTAAAAGACAAAACATTTGGTATTGGATATATTAGGATATAAATTCCATCATAGTTATTGACTCAAAGGATTTTAGAGCTAAGAGGACCTTGCTGAACTAACTCTTGGAGATCTCCAAAACTAACTCCTCCTTTCGCCACAATGATGTTGAACACAGCAGTGTGACCTAGCTGTGTTTACTGCTCAGACCCTGATGCCGGCATGTAAGAATCAGGCGCTCACTCCTAAACAACTGCCTGCTGTATTTGTTTAAATATTTTTAAGGATTTTTAAGCAGACCTCTCTGTATATGTCTGCACTGTTTCACATACATAAAAACATATATCTATTCATACCACATATGTATTTCAAAAATGTAATGAATACGAATTCACACACATAATACATGAATATGTATTCACATACATAAAATATATATTCAACTATATCAAAGCACAGGCACAAATATAAACACAGGATTTACTAGTGCTATAAGAATTCTGAAAGCCATTAATTATTCTTGGAACATTCTTGCATTTAAGAGTTTCCTCACCGTGCTTTAATTAAAATTTCCAGCCCAAAGGTAACAAAGAGATGTTAGGCCAGTTAACATATTTTTCGAACACAAGGTTTCAACCAGTCCCCAAAACACATCAAAGAAATTCTACTGAAACAAATGGAAGCTTCAACAGTAAGGAAACGTGTCTACATGAAAACAGACGTTCATTATAAAATAGACCTCACTTCATGGAGCATTCAGTTTTATTAAATCAAGTAATGTACCCATGAAATGAAATAGCCCATTTTTTAAAGACAGTATGGAAAAGCTAAAATAATCCCTTGTCTGTGCTTCTCACATAAATGTCACAAGAGGCTCCTAATTGCAATTACATGAAAGTATGTCATTTTGATAAAAACCATCTATGAGTTCCTTGGGTTCTTTCCATTTTAACTCAGCAAATCATCAGTAAGTACATAATAGTATAAAAATGTACACAGCAAAAAATGTAAAAAGTATAAAAATAATACAAAACTCTACATCAAATATTAATTGGGCAAAAGAAGAAGGTTAGCATATAAAATTGGTTCTGAGTCTACCATATTAATTAGAGTGGGATTTGGGAAAAATGACCAATTCCTTTATGGTTTTCAATCAACGTTACTGTAGAAATTATTGTACAATTACCATTAAATAATTGATAGGTTGCAATTAAATTATCAAATTGTGTATTCATTTGTTATCTACGTTTCTTCCACATAAGAATGGAACTTCCTTAAATGTGGAGACTCACATTTAATAGCTATCTTACTGCTTTGTCTACACCACCTAATGTAGAGTCTTGCATACAGTAAATGTGCAATAATTATTTGATCAGGGGTAAGAGAAATAGAAAGAAGAAAGGAACAAAATAAGGAAGAACTTCACAGAAGAGGTAAGGCAATAGTTAAATAGGACATCCATATCTATATTGAGTAAATCTGTCTAAAAATGAGTACAGAATTTGCAGAAGAGTTTGATCTTTAGGGGGTAAAGATCCTTTTGAATTATTTCACATGGAAAGAAGAATCAAATTATTCCTTGGCACAATGTGCCTGAATCTTCATACTATGAAGGCAGGCATTAGAATCAATCAAATCTAGGATCTGGTCCTTCTATTTGCTATCTTACACAACTTTGGGCCAGTTTCTACTTCTGGAAACTTCTTTGGATGTTGTAATTTTTAGAAGAAGAAATGTAAAGTACTCAACACGGTTACCTAGCATGTAGTTGGCACTCATTATTTATTAGTATTTCTTCTCCTTCCATATTTCATATTATATATCATAACATGGAAAAATCCCTTTGGGTATTGCAAAGGTATGAGAATTAGACCAAGGGCACTAACCACTTTGGTGGGAATCACTGAGTTCTTTTAGCTCCTAAAGCTCCTTAAATAGTATAGAATATTTTCTGTAGGAAAGCAGCAAATAAGGCTCATAACCCCAGGTCAGTATTCCTGATGTGGAATGAGCTACTGTGGAATCTTTTATGGGTAGAACATTCAATTTAATAATTGTTTTTGTTACTGCTATTGGAATACAGTATAAATGTATAACAATTATGTAAGTATTAATATGCTAAAGAGCTAAAAATTTAGCCAGATATTCATAATATGCTTTTTTCATTACTAGGAAAAAATCAGCAACTTACAAATACGTTTGGAAAAAAAGCCTTTAATATATGCCCAGGCAAAGTAGATAAAAATAGCATCGAGGCATTTTTTAAGTCACCGTTTGTTCCTAAAATGATCCTAATATACAGGATGGAAAGTAATTTCCATTTCAATTTTTTACTTATTTACCCATTTAACTGCTAGAAAACTGGATCAAATAAATATTACTTATTCTATAATATACAATTATATTAAAATATAGTTTAAACATTACAAATGTTATGCCTTAAGTCAATTCCTGACAAACCAACATAAAATTTACACATTCCCTCAAAACTTCTCTGTATATTTCCTTGTCTAAGTGGAAGTTCGTTATCTACCAAGGTTTACTCTTCTACTTCTTAGCCTTTTCCTCCCACACTGTAATTTGGGATGCTACCTTATCAACGGTTTCTTCTTCCCATACATCTTAAATCATTCCCTACCTACATCCTTTCCCCTCAGTCTATGAACCACTCCAAAAGCAGCCACACACAAATTTACACTCTGCTCAAATCCTGAAGTTATCTGCCAGAACTTTCTTCCTTTTCACTAGTTATAGCACCTCTAGAGCAATTTTTAAATAATCCACACACTCTTTTTAATCCAGCCCCCATCACATAAGTGAAATTACTCTGGGACGTCAACAATGGTCCCTTACTCATGGAACTGAATGACTTCTCACATTTTCATCCTGCTTGGTTTTCTCCACTTGAACTTGGAATTGGTTTTCTCAGAATTCGAAATTATCTCCCTGTTGAAAAGCTGTCTCTACTCAGGAAATCAATATATGCTAGTTCTTTTCCTATCTCCCTCACCACTTTTCTTTGCAGGATTCTCTTTCCTTCATAGCCATCTAATTATAAATGCAACCCAACACACAGCCAAAAATTCCAATCTCTAACTTTTGACTCTCACCTACTTTGCCTTGCAAATCTCTTGCTGTTCTGTCACTTGAAATGCTACCTCTATGGGTATATCCACCAAACATATGTCTCTAGTTTCAACTTCTCTCTTGAACTGCACATTCAATTTTCTGCCTTCAAAACGGATTTCACTCTGGCATTTCAAGCCCAACATGGCTAAAAACAAACTTACCATGCACCAACTCCCAAGCTTCCTCTTTTTCTTCCTATTTTCCTTATCTCATTAAAGGCATCACCACCTTCAGAGTCAACTAAGCTGAAAACCTCAAGAGTCACTTTCACTCATCTGCTCTTTCGTTCTCTCTCTCTGAAGGGTCACCAGACCTACAGACTTACCTCCAAAATGCCTCCCACGTTTGAACCAACACTTGCTATACCTGCAATTCTCTAACTCAAGCCTCCATTATTTCTTCTCCCATCTGTTTTAATTCCTCTTGATCATTTTTCCTGCTTTTAAGTTTCTTTTCTCTTAAACCACTGCTTGTACTATCAAGAGAGTACTGTATCACAGCACAGCTTTGACATTTTCCCACTCTGCTCAAAGATTTTAACAGTTCTTTGTCTACCAAGTAAATAAAGTCCAAATTCTTTGACAGAGAAGTCAAAGCTTCTTGATCTTCTCAAACTTACCATGTCTCACTCAACAATCTCCCTCTACCTATCCTTCCTTCAACCTGCTGTATCCTCTACCTCACTGAAATCCAACAAAACACATTCTCAAGTACAGCTGGGTAGTCTCTGCTGAGCTGCATTTGACACCATCTTTCCACCCCTGGCATGCAACACTCACCCCCAGTGCATACTCTGTCACAGCCCTGTATTTATACCACATTTACAGCACTCTCTACATTCTACAGGATAGCATGGTTATTTAGAAATCTCTATTTTTCCATTGTTGGGACATGGCAAATGAATGATGAAATCAAAAGATGGCATGTAAAGCAACTTTAAAAGAAGAGAAGTTGATTTAAAATCTGAATGGTAACAATTTCATAAGAGCTAAAAGATTACTAACTCATTAAGGCTTCTGTTAAACGTATGCCCTCTTTCACAAGAATAAACCAACATAACTTTTGGTAGGATTCCTTTAATTCTTTTACTTTATTATAAGCTTTTCCTAGAAGTGGCAAGTGGAAAATGTGGGATCATTTCAGTTATCCAAGCATAAATTCAAAAACTAACTCAGCGCTAAACAAAACTGTACAGACACTGACTGCGTCACCACCACCTGTCCTGGTGTGCCAATGCCCAGGATCCCGCTGACACAGAATGACTCTCTATGGGGAAGGGAATGTGTGAAGGGTGTTCCCTAGTCCGAGGGCCCATGGAAGGTAATGTTCTCCAACACAAACACAAACAATGGGCATCCAAGACCTAACTTTTACTCCACCATTAATATTTTCTACCAGAGGGATAAGGAATACGTCTTAGAAAAGAATACCTACTCTTTATTTTTTTTGTAATAGCTGTAATTAATCTGAACACCTTTGACAGACAAACTTTAAAAATATATTATGGTCACAGTGAGATTATAGAGAATGAATTATGTTCAAGCTTGACAAATGTACTAAATGTACTGAAGGTAAAAGGCAGAAAAGGCTGTTTGGCATCATCGCCTCTCAAATGCTTTTAAAACTCTTTCAGTAATGTAATTTCAAATAAATGACAAGGACAGCAAGACAAAAATGTCGGCAGGTACTCAACTTGCTTTGCTCCTTGGCATCAATTATAACTTTATAATTTCCTAAACATCCATTTATGCTCAGTACATTTGTATCTATTAGACAGAAAATTATTTCTTCCATTTTCTAACACCTGGCTATGATGATGAAAACCACGCTCCAGAACCTCGCATTAATAAATTACTATTCCTACCATACTGATTAGCAATCATTTCCTTCCCCTCACCTCAGCATTTCCAAGAAGAGTACAATAATCTGTTCTTAGAGACAGCGGCCAGCAGAACCCAGACAGACAACTGTCTGAACAGTAGCCAGAAAAACAAGGTGGAAGTTCTCTACTTTGCGCCCACCGTACTCGGTATAGGTCTGTATTACAGCCTTTCCATACTGCATGGCAATTATCCATTTACCTGCCAGGCTCTGGATAATCAGCTCTGAGTTCTCTGACAGGTCAAGGGCAAGGGCAGAGTTCTATCTTATTTAGCTTTGCATCCCCAGTAATAAGCACTCAGGGGGAACATGGTAGGCCCTCAATAAATGTTAATTAAGTGCTTAAGAAATCCCAAGTTTGTAATAGTTTCAGGAGACACACCACATTGCAAGTGTGTTAAACCAAGATGTGTATTAATGAGCAATAGTTCTGTCACTGTATCAAATGGGCATCCACTGACTTGAAGAGTTTGGGGTCAGGTATTGACATACACTTAGCTCTATGTAGAGCTAAGGCTAGAAATATGTCTAAATGGGATGATCTGAGATATGCTACTAATATTTGTCTCAAAAAATATACTATGCTAACTGTGTGCCTCTGATATTTTATTAAGAAACACTTTACATCTTATAAGGAACACAACTGAGCAATTATTACTCTCAGTGACCCTTTCTAGAAAGTCTGACTTCTGAAAACATAACAGTTACTTGGAACTGGAATCTCAGTTGATGGTTTAAAATTCTAGAGGCCAGGCAAAGAAGAAACTACACTTACTAGGTAATTTCCTCTACAGTCAGATACTGCTTCATATGCCCTGTAAAATAAGTTACTTTGTAATAGCTGAGACATTCCAAAGAACATGAAGCTTTTCATATTTATACTCCTAAGATCTACCCTTGCTGAAGAAGTTAATAAAGAAAATATGCTACCTTAACACTTAACCCTGTCTTTTATTTACATAACAACCAGTTATTCTACTATTTTCTGTTATTCACAAGCTCAACTCATGGTATTGCAGTCATTTTATAAAACATGTAATGTGTCAAGGGATTAACATTTGGACTAATAATAGAGTTACTGATGTAATCACCAGGACAATGTTGATATTATCAACCACTTCCTTCACCACTGACAAAGAAGAAAAGATAAAACATATGTGGGGGATGCTTCTGCATTGCACAATTATATAAAATATACTTCCAATTAGTAATTATCAATGCCTTTTTGTTTTTATTACTGTGTGATAGAGTAGCAATAAATATACTAAACTCTTTTATAATGATTTGATTCCCCTCCACAAACCCCACATATATGCATTCATAAATGAATACAACAATATGCATCCTAGACAAATAATGTAGACTAATATGGAAAGCCACACAGTACCTTTGCTAACACTGGCACCCACATTTCACTAAGTAGAGACTTTAGATAATAGGTTTCCTTGTGAGTGAAGTTTCTCAATTGGAGAGGCTAAACGCAAACTCACAAAAGAGTTAATGAAATAAACAATGGCAGAAGCTTAACTATCAAATAGCCATCTATTTTACCATTCCTCATAGTGAAGTAATTAAAAGTGGATAAAACTTATGTTAACGATCAGTTACAGACCAAAATTATGCACACATTTTTTAATGTTTCAAAACATAGTTTGTTAACTATAGCTGACCACTTCTGTATATAAGTATTTCTCATTTGATACTCTAACATTCACTTACAGATGTACAAATTCTTACCACTCAAAGAGGGGGCGGGGAAGGAAGAGCAGCTCTTTGGTACAATCTTACCCATTTGTTGCCTACTCATATAATGTATTAGAGAAAGACCTTGAATTCTTTCTCTTACACCCAACTGATGATTTGTACAATGAGAATGACCTTAAACTGCATAGTCTTCAGAAAAACAAAGACAGCTAGTATTGTGACTGCCAGATATACGCAATTTTTCCAACTGCATACTTCTCATTCTTAAGTATCCAATGCTAAAATCAAAACCTGACCTCAAGCAGCAAGTTGCAGTTCTCTGACACTATGACATCATTCTGTCTGGAGCACTTTAATATCACAATTTGAATAAACTGGCTGAAGTTTAAATAGGTCACACTGAAGCCCAAAACTAAGGATATTTATCTGGCAAAAATATTCTGGCTCTGCTTTTAGCACGACCGACCATAGAAAGACATCTAACCATCTGTACTTTCCAAAAGGATAAATGAAAATTAAGTAAATCTTATCACCTCTTGTATTGCTAATACCACTATCAGTGGCTTTTTGTGGCAAATATTTGCACACAAGTGCAAACCAAAGTAAAGTGACTGCTACCATATGACATTACGGGGGCATTAGCACATCCCTGCAAATAAATATTTTTTAAAATCTCCATTTCTGCTGCTATAAAGTTACCAAGAGCATCAACTGAATTTATAATTAGCCTCAAATATCTATGAAATAAAAACATGAGGTGCTACAAATATTTAGCAATATACAGGGGATAGCGCTACTGCTTCAAAAGCAAGAATTATTAATTATGCACAGCAGCAAGCTATATGGTAATCATATTTATTTCATAATCCTACGTAGTAAGAAAAGACACAGACAGCTACGGTTTCTCAGTAGACCCCCCTGTGAAATATTTCGGTAGTGTGGACTACTCTGGGTACTGACATCCAGCTTGATTTCTTCTTGTGAAATAGTAGTTCATCTGAAAGCAACATGCAGAAACCACAGAGGTTTCTGATACTCTCAGCCCCACCACCTCCATCATAAATTTTCCTTTCACAATAAACAATGTGCAATCGAAAAGGTTTCCTGTTTCAAATGGAATAGATGAAAGAAACTGTAACTCTACCATTAATAACAAAACAAAGTTTCTTAATGAAGACAATTCTCAAAGGTGAAAATGGAAACTCTCTCAACTACTGCTTCCTCACTCAAGGACTAATCTGGCTCTTTCCCCAGAAAATATCTTCATCATCACTGTAGTTGTCATAGTGGTCCATCACAGACTGTTTTTAAATTGTTTGCAACACAACCTCACATAAGACAAAATAAACACTTCTAAACTACTCTATGGTGTTGTACCAACAAAGAGCAGCCAACAGTGAAAACTTTGCATATCTGAGTCATATAGAGGAACTCTGAACCTTGAAGAGTAGGACAAAAGGTAAAAAACAAGTCTTTGCCCTGAATCCAACTTTTTCAAACAAACTGAGTGGATATAAGAAAAATAGTCAATCCAAATCAAAAGAACTGTTGCCATAACAATAGCTTTATTGATTAATAGTATGAATAAAACTGGACGAAAAAAACCCAGGGTGAACACTGCTATGTTCAGGCATAATCAGACTCACCACTTTGTCCATCAGTTTCCAAGTTTTCTCCACAGTCCGGCGATCTGCTGCTGCTTGCTTAGGGGGGCCAACTGCATCTTGGATAGCATCAATAATGCCCAAAATTCGTCCTTTTCGGGGGTTTCCTCCTCGACCACCAGGATTTCTGCCATTCATAGAATTTGCCATCTGGGATCTTAGTTATTTGAAAGGCAGATAAAAAAAAAAAAAGTTAGTCAGTCATGAAAATATTTACCCAACAAAAAAACTGAACAGGTCAACCCACTACATCCTCCTCCATCAGTAAGAACAAAATTTAGGGTCCCAGATGAAACTTTTCAACAGCATGTGAATTTGCATTCTCAATCTTTACACATAGCCAACAGGTTTAGGGGCAATGACCTCACATTTGCTTTTGAAACACTAAGAGTTAATGATGCATCCTTCTCAAATTTCACGTAGCAAACGCTCGATTAATATCCAACTCATAACAAAACAAACCACTTACACAGGTTTCCTCCAACTACATTAGAACACAAAGTTCTCTCCCTCCTTGCCTTAATACCATTCGAAATACTAGAATCGAAGCCCCAAGAACACATTTTACGAGTTCACTCAAGAACCGCACTTTCACTCTGGTAGATTTCGCCAAGTTATATATAAACGTAAAGATTATTCTACTCGAGCAGAAGGGACACGTCTGTTGTCAACAAAGGTTTAGGACTTGGATTTTCTCCACTAAAACCACCAAGTACGGACACAAGAACACGGGCATATGAACACAGTTTTTTAAACCAACGCGGTGAGGATTATCCCCAAGTCAAAAGTCAAATAAACCAACAAATAACCCATTTTAAAAGAGAGAGTGAGAAACTGACAGAAGTGGGCACAGAAGGGAAGAGTTCACTTCTTTGGCTCCTAGCCTCTCGCCTCACCCAAGGGGTGCGGGGGGTGGTGGCGGTCCACGCTTTGTTCTGGGACAGCTGTGCCCCCTCCCGGCTCAGGCCCCTCCCCTGCCGCTCTCGGACCTCGGCTGGGGAGGAAGCTGGACAGAGAAGGACAAAGTATCCCCTCGCGCCTCCAGCGCCCGCAGCCCGGTCTGTCCCTGGCGCTCCGCTCCGTCCGGCTCCCGGGTGGACGCGACTCCCGGGTTGTCTGCAATCCCAGCCGCCCGTCTCCCTTTCCTGCTCCTCCCCTGGCCCAGCTGGGGTTCCGGTCTTTAAATACCCCTCCTCAAACTGTGACGGCGGCGACGACAGCAGCTGGAAGCCGGGGCTGTCCCCTCTTCCTGCGTGACCCGCGCCTGGCTGCCCCAGGGGCCCCGGGCTGGAGTGAAGCGTTGAGCCTCCCCGGCGCCCCCTTCCCTCCCGGCCTCTGGGCGCCTCAGCCGACCCGAAACACGCGTGTGCGCGGGTCCGACTCCACGCAGGAGCCCAGCATGCGGGTAGCCCGGGCAGGCAGTGTGTAATCGCCGAAAAGCACGCTCGCGAGGAAGAAGCAACCCGGAGCGCAGGCCACCGCGAAGGGGAAGCGCAGCAATTACCGTCAAGACCAATCCACACCCGCTCTGCCCTCCCGCCCGACTCTCCGAGAGGCCGCGGGACGCAGCAGCCGCACAGGCTGGAGGAGGAGAGCACTCACTGGACACCCCACCCCTGGAGGATACACACAGGGAGACCCAGGAGCGGGGCGGGGGTAGTGGGCAGGGTCACGCGCGGCTGGGCCAATCCTGAGCGCCCTTGCGCTGCCCGACAGCGGGTGGCACCAATGGGCGGGAGGCGCCCGTCCTCCTCGCCCTACCCGCTCCACGTCTTCCTCAGTACACAATGGCCCCAAAGGAAAGCCCGATGGCCGTTCGTCCCAAATGGGAAGGGATTCGGAGGTAAAGAGGGGGCTGGACTCCCCCAAGAACAAAAACAGAAAAGGGAAGGGAAATGGATACAAGGCACTAGGGAGCTGACCAATAAGGAGTGGGCGGGTGGGCGTGGGCGTTGGGAGACAGAGCCAAAGCCAACTGGGGATAAAAGGCGGGACTTCCTGCTTCGCTCACCTTCCTAGTCTTTGTTTCATAGCAACAGAGTACTTAGTGGCTGAGAGGGTGCTGCTTCTCAACTCTGGGCGGGTCCCAGGCTGAAGAATTTCATCTCCTTAGGGCTGCCAAGCTCTTCTATCCAGGACAGCAGCCAAACAGGTCCAAGGCACTGCTTTTTGTTGGCTATCAAAAAAGAGCAGCAGTCACTCAGCTACTAAGACGAAGTATAAACCTCTCATAGAGTAGACGAGGGCTAACACCTGATTGCTAACCAAAACTTCCTAAATTTCTTAGAGTTTCCCTTTTACTGTTAGTTACAGAGGGATTGCAGATCAAACATCAGGCTGATAGAAAAGCAAATAGTTCACAAAGATGGCCAAATATATTAAAATCATGCCAGGGCAGTGAAAGAACCAGACCATGGGAATTGCTAGTGTATGCACTGCATCTTTTAATTTAGTACAAGTTTCTACATAAATGACTGAAGAGGAAACAGCTTTTGTATTTTGTCGAGTCTTAAAAACAACCTTATTGTATCTACCCTTCTCTCCCAGCATTTGTAGTTCTCTTTGTGGCTCCATCTCTATTCCCTTAGAAAGGCCCACATCTGGCGAGTCTTAAGAATAAAAAAAGCTACTGTGCTGGGACCCTTCTTTCAACAAGATCCTTTCAACAAATGCCTTCTACTTCTTTCTTTAACTTCCATCCTACCACAGCTGTTACTAACAACTGCTCTGGATTGTCATGCTTTGGAATTTTATTTCCACTACAGTTGGTAGTGTTGATACACTTTACACCTTGGGCTTTTCAGATGTTGTGACATTTTGTGTCTTTATTTAAAAAATTATTTCTATTCTTTCTCTAACCAGTTAACTTGAGAAAATGTTTCTAAATGGTTCAACTAACCACTTTCTAAATCAATTTAGTACTGTGATTATTACTGTCAAGGATCCTGAGTTGCTACAAACATACTTTACAGCCCTAAAATCAAACGGTTAAGATTTTCATTAGATTGAAACAGGCAAACATGCTCTTTGCAAGTAGTCAGGTAAAAAGATGTCATTCAGAAAGTAATTTTGGTTTTTTGCCATTTCTGTGTCAATAACTAAAAAGCAGTTCCTTGTTTTCACACTGTTTACCTACAAAACTGCTGGCCTCTCCATATCTCCCCCACCTATGCATATCTCCTTTACTCATAGTAACAGTAGCTACGTTTACTAACAGGAGGCTGTAAAAGGGGAAAACTTATTGGGTCACCTTTTAAGTAAATTCAAAAAGAATATCAACTCTGCATAAAGGTTTTTCAGAATGTCTGAAAACAGTGGCTTAAGGGAACATTTTAACTAAGCTCATTACTCATGTTCTTATGTGGATAAATGTGGAATAAATAAAATACATGTTATAGCATGTGGCATTCCTTTTATATTAGTTTGGCAACTGAGAGAGATGACTTAATGAGAAAATGACACTGCCTATGGTTTCAAGTACATTGTGTTGATACAAATTAGAAGTTTTGTGCAATACTGTAATACATATATGTGTATATATACACACACACACATATAATACACACATATAATATCAAGAAGTTATGGTTTCATTCTCAACTAGCTATTTTGGCAAACCCATCTAGTGTTCAAGTTAAATTCCGGTGGAGCAGGGTTCCCATTTGGGCTCAAGTTGGAATTCAGTGTTTGGTTATGTCTGATGAACAGATTGGGTAGTAGCCCTCCCTGCAAACGATTAGCATAAGTTGATGCACCTTGGAGAATAAAGACCTACTGGGATAACAACTAATAAAGACTAATGGAGACACAGAGATGGAGCATAATGAGGGACTGCATATTTAGATGCTATAAATAAGAGCACAAAGAAATGTTTTCATAGGAGACTGTGATCCTCAGAGCATAAGGAGTAGTACTTCAGCATAAGGGTTGGCTAGAGAAATACTGTCTTTATTTTGACGTAAAACAAGTCAATCTCCAACACAGTGCAGTTGAAACATGAAAGCAGCATCCTTTGGCAGTGTGGTGATTTATCACCTAGAAAGAACATGGATATAGCTTCTTTATAGGACAGCAGTGTTCTCCTGGAAGATCTTGACATGAGGCAAAAATGGTGAGACTCCTACCTAAGAGCCTCAAGCATCGTAACAGCCAGTTAGTGAGTGATATGAGCAAACTGATCATAAGCACATGCAAGACCCTTCTCCCAGGACTCCCAGAAGAGACTGGGACACTTTGTGTCAAGGCAACTTAGGAATTTTGTAATGACAGCTATGTACTGACCCTTGTAATCTGAGCTTTAATATTTGACATTAATATTTATATTCACAGCCTGGTGCCATCTGAGAAAATGTATATTATAACCCTGTCCTTAAACACAGGAAATATTTTTTTTAAAAGAAGACAACTATTTGGGGCAATTGTTTAGACTTTTTCCATTGGTTTCAATTTTTCTTCATTTCTTTTTCTACTTTCTCCAAATTCACAGATGATCCATGTGATATTGGGCATGAGTTGACTAAATAACAAAGTCTTCCCATAATTTGTTTGACTCAGCTACTTAAAAAATGTTTGTTGAATGAATGAATTGACTATTTAAGGTATTACTTAGGAAATATAAGGCTGTTTCCTGTTTCTGTTCAATGGAGAATCCACTTTATTCACAATTCCAAATAAGATGTTACTTTTCCTACAGGGCGAATTCACAGCACCCCTCCTAACACAAAAACTGAGAATGACACAACACAGAAAACTAATCTCCCAGAAAGAATGTATACACAAAATCACAGGCTAGAGAGAAATCAGAGCATTATTACCTAGTCAGTTATATCTGGATTTGACACATCACTCATAACAAGTCATTCCTATCCTAAGGAATAGATTCTCATCCATCCTTAATAACACATATTAATGGCTGGTAGTGAGGGATGCTGATCTGTGGATTCATCGGTATAACCAGACTCTGAATACTAGTTTGGACTCAACTGGAATTGCTTAGCAGAAAAAACTATAATAATGACTTAAACAAGATAAAACCTTATTTCCTCACTTATAGAAAAAGTCTGAAAGTAGGAATTACAGGTAGAAACGGTGAGCCCATGATTTTCTCAGGACTCAAATACCTACCTTTCTTTGGTATCTTCCCTTCACCTCACTTCTTACGCAGAGTCACCTTCTGTCCCAAGAAGGCTTCTGGGGCTCCACCTGTCACCACTGACTTTCAAGCTAAAAACTAAGAGGAAAAGTGGGAGGATATATATCAGACTTCCAGCTGAGTCAATTCCCTTTAAGCATTTTTCAGAAAACTCCCACAAATATTTCTCTTTAAAAGCTCAAAGCCAGAACTCAGTCTTATGGCCAAACTCAGCTACAAAAGTATCTGAAAGATAATGTGCTTTTTATTATGGGAAGCATATAACCTTCTAAAATTTCAAATTTTGTTTCTAAAGAGAAAGTGGTGAATAGATGTTTAGCAAGAAACTGAAAAATCCTGCCACAAAGACCTTGTTCTAAGAAACTTATGATGACTAAGTCAGTTCTTAAAGCCAAAACTAGATATTCCAAAGCAGGTAATGAAAATTTGGAATACCCAGTTGAAATCCAGAACATACATATAATATACATATGTCATATAAATAGTATATATAAATACATATGTTATCATCTCCTTAGCAGAAACTAACTTCTGCTTTACTAGACACATAATGTGCTTAAAGATTATTATATGTAAGTATACATAGTAAATTATATACAGTTCTCATTACAGGAATGGGCTAAGTAATCCTGAACAATTCAATATCACAGGGTGCAGAATTGGCAAATTAAGTAAGCAGCAGTCTTAGTACATTTCTATCATAAAATGTATTATCAGGTTAAACAGTTAAATATCAGAAAAAAATAACATCTTCAAAATTATTTCTTTGTGATTTTTCTTTCCCAGACAATTGATTTTCGGATCAATTCTTTTCCACACAGTCACTTATTTTGCAGTTATTCTTTGTAATAAAAAGGATGTATACCAAAGTATTAAATAGCTTCTTCAAAACTTGGAATAAAGCTACCACTTCATCTTAGTTCTGTATACCTTCATACCCCCATTGCATTCTTCATATTTCATGCTACATTTTCCATGTTCCCCTAACATGCCTTGATTCAGAAAAATGTAGATAATTTTCTTTTCCCTCAAGAGTTTGTATGAGGAATATAAAATTTGATAGAATTTGTCACAATCATTTCTTTACATTTCCTATGCATTTTGATTTATACCACATTAATACATTGCATTTTTATTTTTATTTTTCAATTAAACAAAATATAAATTCACAATTTTAGGGCTGAAGGGGATCTTGGTACTGATATCATTCAGTTTGGCAGATTTGGAAATTGACAATTTTATCTAGGGTGATTGGACCCTAAAAATTAAAATAAACCCAGTTCACAGTAGATTAATGTGTAGTATAAAAACTATAAATTATGTGAAAAAATACAAAAAGCCAAATTAAGACCAGATGAGTTCCAAAATGAATGTATAAATTAGAAACAAATTACCTACAGGATTAACACTAATAAAGTTTAATGCAGATTTAACATATTCTAAATCTACAGAAAGTCTTCTCTATTGGTTTCCAACTTCCCCATTTTCAATGTACAAAAATTAAATCTCTGGATTGTTTCAAGACACAATACCTATTAGACATCCAACTTTATTTTATTAGTTATGACTTTTCACTGCTCATTCACTCGTTTATTCAACAAACCTTTTTTGAGCATTTAATATATTCCAAAAATTATGCTAGACACCAGGGAATACAAAGATGATCAAGCACCAGTCATGGTTTCCAAAGAGAAAGCAGGCATATTAAGTGATCATTAGAAACCCAAATAGTAAAAGCAATAATTTATTTAGGCAGAGATCATTATGAGAAATTGAGGGAGGGCACCTGTCCCAGCTTGGAAAATGTGATGACATATAAGCCAAGACATATAAGATAAATAGGACTACCTGTTAATCATAAAAGGTCATTCTCATCAGAGAAGACTTCATGAGCATAAGAGAAAGGAAAAAAACTATGTATGCACAGGAAGTAAGCATGTACATTTTCTGGGAAGCAAAGAAAGATAAATAAAAGGTAAAAAGTGGCAAGGTGAGAAAATTAAAATAAGGTCTCAAGTGCCCAATTAAAGATTTTTGCATTTGATCCTTTTTTGATGGAAAGCCATTGAAGTGTTTTAAGACAGGGGACAGTGCATAGGATTAGAAGAGCAATAGAGATGGCATTGTAACATTTAGTTGGGAATGTTTACCCTGATGGTCATATTGATAATCAATTGGAAAGGGATAAGACTGAGGGAAGGGTGGGCAGTTAGGACATGGGCAGCAAGTGATGATGAGGACCCAAAAGGGGCAGTGGTGGTGGAAGTAAAAAACAAGTGACATATTTGAGAAAATGTTGCTTTTTATACATTTGTATATTTTAACCACTACACTAATTTTCCATGTGCCCTTTCACACCAAGTATAATAATAATCATATAGAAAAGTGGCCTTACAAGATGACATACAGAAACACAGGACACACATGCACAACTACACGCCTGACTATCTGCCGTTTAAATCTCTTCATTTATGGGTAAAGGGTATATATTCACTAGTGGGATTCATTTCCATTAACTTGGTGCTGCATGTTGAAGAATCAGAAAGGCTATTAATCAAGCAGCAGCTCTCTTAAAGCATCATCTAAAAAAAATCAACACTTCTAAGTCCAACACCAAAGCTCGTTTCTGTAAACTCACCATCTCTCAATACAAATTTTGCCAGCATATGACATTTATAAGCTAGATTACCAAAATTTGCAATCAGGGCTAGACCAGGGTATGATGAGAGTCAACAGATACTTTCAATAGTTCCCCTACTTTGCACTCCTTTCTCACTTCGTGGTGTTGCCCCCCACACATTTGATGTGTGTATACATACATGCACATGTATGCTTTTATGTGGCCATCTGGCCAAACCTGGATTACTCAACCAATCTCAAGTTACTCTCAGCTGTCTGTGCTCTTTAATGTCAGAGTTTATGCACATTGTACATATTGTTCTCAGATTGTGCTCAATATTTTCAGGCAAGTTCCTGTTTTCTCTCTCTGCCCTTATCTCTCTTTCGTGTCTCTCCTAACCTCCAGTTGCCTGGTTGAAAAATTACAACAAATTTTCTCACATGTTGTTACATAAGTTCAACATGTTAATCTTTTTACAAATACTTACATTTTGTTCCAGGATAATGGTCTTCATTGGGTAGTGCTTTGTGAAGTATTGGGCTTGGGTAGTATTGATGACTTGGGTTATTTGCACCCAAAGTCACAACATCAAATACTTCCCCAGAAGGAAGTCACTTGGTCCACTTACATACATTCCTCATTTTTTCCCTGCCACATCTTGTTTTTGTTTTGTGTGTTGACTAGAAAAAAGTATATATTTACAATATTAAAAGAAATCTGGAAAGCTTCATGTTGCTATTTAATCTTTGGTATTAATGTAAAAACAGATGTACCTTTTAAACATAATTTCATGACCAGCAAGCAAGGATGAGAAAGCTTATGTCCTCTATAGTAATGGAAAGGAATAGTCACATGAATAATACTTACCTATGAAATATAGATCAAAGTCTTTCTTGCCAGCTAGAGTTGCATCCAAACATGAAGAAAAATGAATTTGAAAATAAAAGGTGACATTTTGGAAGGCATCCTCTAGGAAAGGACTGAGGTGATGAATACAATTGATTTCCCATTCTTTTTCCCCTCTGCCTGCTCAGTAAATGACCCCTTTTCAGTTTTCCATCTTACTCTTACAAGTCAGCGGAAGATTTCTGAGAAGACAATCAAAATTGTGAACATTGATCTTTTTAAATGTACATAAAAGGATAAACGAGGGGATTGTTCGAGTTGAGTGTCTACAGCAAAGAGACAACTAACTACCACCTGCTGAAGTCAGTCAGTTTCCTAAAGAAACATTAGAAAAAAATGTTTATGAAAAATCTTGGGGAAATAAACACATCAGTTTTTCCCAATTGCTTAATCTCTTGACAATCTTCCCCCACCAATCTCCCAGTTACAAATAATTCTGTGAAAGAGAGAGAGTGGGGGGGAGGGGGGGAAGGAGCAGGGGATAGAGGGAGGGAGGAAGACGCATAGAAAGAAAAGCTGTTCTTACCCTACAAGCCTCTTCTTTTTCTCATATGCTTCCTTACTGTGTTTTTTAAAGCATTATATAATTCTGATGTTGCATCAACATATATAAAGAATGGAAGAAAGTCTTTGCTCTGTCAGGTGCAAGGTAATTCTTGCATGAAATCAGCTACTTCTTGGCAGAGCTAAAAATAACAAACTGCTTGAGATGCTACCCTGGCTCATCCACCTTTCAAGCAAACTTCTTTTCTAAATTCCTATGTGGATAGCTTATTCTCTGCCTCTTTGCCATAAAGCACTGAGGGAAGCATTTTCTCCTACCTGTAGATATTGACAGAGAATCGCCACATGTTCTTTCAGGGTCTGATAGGAAATAAATGTTATTGTGGAACTGAGATTACATATGCACAATTAAGCCATATTATTGGTAGAAAGTGAACAGGACAACATGATATATCTGGAGCTTCTCTCATACATACTGTAAATTGGCTACTATAGTTTATTCAAGTATTTGGTGCAACTATGTACCAGTGGCTACTATAAAAATTTGAAAAAAAATGCATGTTTAACTTAGGCAAGAGATGTGAGAGAATATATCACATGGAGAAAGTAAGCTAGGTCCTCAAAGATGCCCATCATAAGTTTGGAGATGGGGGTTAAAGGTTGAGGAATGGAGTGCACACATGAAGCATAACAATTAATCAAGTCTGTATGACCAAAGGCAGGAAAGGTATCAGCTCCTATGCCAGGAAGTTCACACTGAAAATGACAAAATTCAATATATACTAAAGACTAAATTATGGGAAGTTTTAAATGTTATGATTGCAAGTTTGTATTAATTCTGTAGTTGAAAAGGAACTTTACAGGTTACTGAAGAGAGTAAAGGTAAAATAAAGTCAGTACCTGAGGGAAATCATTATTAGTATTATGGACTTAGAAAATATAGAAAGAAGGAAACCAGTAACACAAGCTTTTTTTAGTTAGCAGTTGACCTGGTTGGGGTTGTGTGCCTTTGGGTCTGGAATGATGTGATAGTTCTTCACAGTGGGAAGAAATTAAAAAGATGGACATTAGACACAACTTTAAAGAAGGATCATGACTTTGATTTTAACTGAATATGACCTTAAAAGGAAATAAAAAAATTTAACATATTTGTCTGCATGTATATATGTATTTGATAAAAATAGAGAAATTAAGAAAGGGAACAGACTAGGAGTAATAATGAGTTCATTTTTATATTCACACAAGTTTTTTTATGCGGCCATCTATTAGGTGATAAAAAGATCTTTTTCATGGAAGTTCACTAGCTTCTGTTTCACAATATCCAACAATATCTGGTTAAATAATCATTAATTTGATATGCATACACCTGAAGTCTATAGATCGATAGGACCATTTAATGCACAGCAGGCCCAAATCCAAGAAAGTTTTTTTTTCTAAAAAAGTATACCTTAAAGGATGCCTTTACCAGGATCAAAGGAAGAAGCTTCAACTCCACTTCAGATAATTTCTCTTACCGATTAAATTTGACATCTATGTAACATGAAACGTCAGATGACATTTTGCTGATGATTGAAATGGGTAATCCTGTTAGGAATGAATGCCTCAACATTTTTTTTGAAGTGTCATCAAAGGATAAGCTTTAATAAGGAATAGAAATCCAAGGAGAAAAAAATTTACCATAACTTCATATGTAACACATAATGAAAGAGACATTCTGAATCAGTATTCAAACAGACTATTCTTATTCTGTATATTTTAGGTTTGTAGTTTTCTATACCCAGCAGCTTCTAATATGTAATACTTAACTAGTTAAGGAAACACCACTGTGGAAAAAAAATGTTTAAGTCTGAAATGGAATGAGTGGGATTCATTCCAAAGAGGCCATAATGTTGCTTGTATCATAAAATCCACATTAAAAATAGAAAAGGAGCTAGCGTAGTCATTAAAGCACAATGTGTGAAAATAAGTATTTAATAAATGCTAGCTTGTTCAAATAGTAAAAAAAATAGGGAGGGGTATTGAGAGTGAAAGAAACTGCTTTATACTAGTATAAATTTAATTAGTAACCTGACATGAAAAAAAACTTGATCAAGTCAAAAGTGCAAAAAGAATTTGAATTAATAACTTCTAATAGAACAAAGAGACATAGTAGTACAAGGAATGAGCTATGCAGTGACTAAAGTTAACTATAGTGCCTGTAATTGGTAGTTCTTGGGCTTCAGTGGAACCCACCCTGTTCATGGCTAGACACCAGATTCATTTATAGTTTCTGATGCCAAGACTTTAGAAGTATAGAGAACATGGAATATAGAATCACAATATTAATAGGCCCTGGAAGTGGGCACTTATAAAAATAGAATCCATAGGGTGTTAAAATTTTGCTACCTCTGTCCTTAAGATAGTCCCAGAAAATACTGGATTACTTTCCCACTGGTAATTAAAAATAAAGTGTCTATAATGTCAGAAGGTAAATTAAAAAAATAATAATGGCATGAAGATGATTGGCACTATATTCACAGATGGCTATAGCAGTCATATTTTTTCATTCTGATCCCAGTGAAATGAGGAATATTTGAAAACCCTACTGTAATCCTCACTCAATGGAGAATCTGTACTTCTAATTTCTGTCACTCACAAAATAGATCAGTACAGGCTTACAGAAGCAGAATTTTCAAAACAACTGGGTATAATAAATAATTGTAACACTGGTTGTATCAACAGACATAATAATGCTAACTTTTTTCCCTTAAGTTTAAACAGTTATTTGCAATTTAGGGATATAAAAGGATTGCTACCAAACACTTATGGTGAAGACCAATTTATCAGGCTGTATTTCAAGAGGCAGCAAACGTAAGAAAGAAAGCCAATGTGATAGTACACTAAAGGCTAGACAGAAAGGCCAATGAAACAATCAGGACATAGCCCTGAAATATTTACTCATGCATCTGTCAAACTATGAAAATAAAGGGGAGGGGAAAAAAAGAGAATTTTAAAAAAAGGCTAACATTTTGAACTTTGAATAGACCAACATTTTGGTTGAAACTATTTTTCTCATGTAACTGGATCTTTTTGAGTAATAATGAAGAAAAGCTTTTAAAAGCCATCAATTTGTCTATGTTAAATAGCTAAACTGGTTACCTAATCTTAAATCAAGATACGTAATCATTAATCACTGACACTCCAATTTTATTTAACGTACAAATGGAGTTATGCTGGTATACACAGTAGACAAGAAAAAGCTTTCTACTATAAATTTTTTGGTTTTAAGTGGTAGAAACCTAACCCAAACCAGTTTAACTAAACTAACAAGGGTGGGAATGTGGGGAGTGTGCTTTTGGCTTAGGCCCAGCGAGATTTCCAGGGGCTCAAACAGCCACTGTGGTGCCCCTGTGTGCTGTTTGTAAGCTGGTGCTCCCATGGGTAGCAAGGTAGCCACTGGCAGTTGGAGCCTTTCCTCATTCTCACAGCTTAGTATCCCTTTGAAGAGTCTCTCCTTCCCAACAGTTTGAGGAAACTAGTAGGAAAGG
Organism: Manis javanica; assembly: GCF_040802235.1. Lineage (NCBI taxonomy): Eukaryota > Metazoa > Chordata > Mammalia > Pholidota > Manidae > Manis > Manis javanica. Next base: position 73,698,133 of record NC_133158.1, on the reverse strand, counting down.
CTCTGATTAGCTTGGCTTGTATCACTAATCCATTCCCAAAACAGTGACTGGAACCAGAAGCTTGTAGGGGTAATTCAGGGGCCTCACTCCAGGACACAGAGTGAGAATGGAGTGGGGAGGTCTGGAGGCTAACTAAAAAACCAAGTGTCCTCTCGGTGTCTCATGGCTACGAGACTCTCTAAAATGATTAAGATCTAATTTTAGTCTCCACTCTACTGATTCCCACCTTGTAATTTATCACCCAATCAAATTAACTTTTGGTTTCTTCTCAGTGGATACAAATAGCTGGTCTCACATGATGATGGAGAACTCTGTTCATTGAATGACAACTCCAAGACAGCTCTCCTAGTTTTACTTCTACCTTGCCAGCTATTCCTTCTTGTTGTCTTCTGCTGCATCCTCCTCTCCTTATTGATCTCTAAACGTGGAACTGATGAGCCCTATATCCACCTCCTGACCTTCCCCATCCACAACATCTCTAAATGACCTCCTCCACTCTCATGGCTTCAAACACCATCTACATGTTCAATCTAAATATCTGTCTCCAAATTCTGACCTCTCCCTAAAACTCTGGATTCAGATACCCGAATATCTACTTGATACTTCTATAAGTGTTTAATAGACACAAAATAGAATTTGCTACTGTAAACTCTCAATCCCTTGTGCCCCCCTTATTAGCAAACAGCATTGCAACTAGTGCAAATACAGGAAATATCTAGGAATTATTCTTTCTGCTGTTTCTTCATTCTTCAAAGCCACATTATTGGAAAGTCATGTAAATTCTACTTTCAAAATTTATTCCAAAATTCATCCTCTTTCTCTATCGCTACTATTAACAGCCCAGCCAAGAAACCATTGTTTCTTGGCTTGACTGTGAGCCTCCTCACTGATCTCTCTTGCCTTCCTATAGCCTATTCTCTGTAGAATAACTAGAATTCTATTATTCTGTAGGACATGGAACTTGGCACGAATCAGACAAAACTCTACCTCATGCAGCTTCCCATCTCACTTGGAGTGAAAGTCATCATCTCCAGTATTATTTACAAAGAGGTACTTGATCTGGCCCCCATTACCTTCCAGATTTCATCTCTGGCCATTCCTATCCCACACCCAAAGCTCATTCTTGCCCTAGGAGTTTTATTCCAGCCTCTCCTTTGCCTACTCTTCTCCTTCATCTTCTCAAGTCTGACTCTTTCTTGTCAGCTATCAGTTTAAATGTCAGGTGGGTAAAATACTATCCAGGAAAAACTCTTCTGTTATTTCACTTCTACTCACTCAATACTTTTGAACCCCAAATGTGTGCAGGTTTTCTCTCACATTAAGCAATTCTCCAGTTCTGACAGATACCAACGAGGTGTCCTATAATTCAATTCAGTTCTGACTCAAAGTTCAAATCACCACAGAAAAACCAAAACAGCATCTCAGTGTGTTTACCTAATATTTCATTAGGACAAGAATTATTAGGAAATTATTGCTATAAATAGATGATTTTAGTATTTTTAAAGTTTCTATTTATTCTTTAGGTACACCTATGCCACATGACAGAAAGACAAAGGGAAATTTAATCATGTTTCCACAGTCTGTATTTTACAAATTCTATTCATTTTTATTTTACATTAAGGCACTTGTCTTAGGCCATTCTCAACCTGGGGTCATTTTGCTTCCCTAAGGGTGCTTTTGGCATTGTCTGGAGAAATTGTTGCCAGTACCACTGGTATGTAGAGGATAGAATTTGTACCACTGGTATGTACAGGAGAGAAGCCAGGGGAACTACCAAATATCCTGTAAAGCACAGTACAAACTCCCACAGCAAAGAATGATCTGGCCCAAAATGCAATAGTGCTGAGGTTAAAAAACCCTGCCTCAGGCTTGTTTTCCATGAAATTAGGTCTTTGTTTATAGGAAAGTTCTTACAGAATTTCAGGATGCTACCTAACTCTATAGCATCCTGTTTTAAAAATTTTGTTTTAAATTTAAAAATTGTTTTAAAAATTTTTGAAGAAAACAGGTTATATTCCTTAAAAGCCAAAACTCTTGTATGAGGTGCAAAGCAATTCTGAAGGGTACATTTCACTTGGGGGAAAAAAAATGACAAACCTCACTATAACATTTGTATTCCAAGAACATTCAGCCAATCTGATAACCTCCTTAGAGGAGTCAGACTTCAGACCGCCTGCTTATGGGCTTACACAAGGTTAAATGCCTACCACATTTCATGAAATTCACTGGCCAAATGACAGCAATGACAGTAAATTTCAGCTGACATCCTATGGCAGCAACAAAACAGGAAAGGAAGGAAAGAGCATTCCAAGGGCAAGAACAATACAGCAAGTATCCTTTTATAGTTTTCGTGTAAGCCTGTGACTTTGTGGTTACATGCTGATACCACCCATTGTTGAGTTAAACTGGCTCTATGCCACAATATCTCTAGTTAAGCTCAGAAAATAGCCATAATTTATTGATACTTAATGCTAGAAATAATTTTTCACTTACTTCTTTTTTTTTTTTTAATTTTGGTCTAATGCAGACCTGTTACTGGACTATAAAGAGGACTATAAAGAGTAACTTTCATAACCACTTGTTCAGGCTTACCTACCACAGCAGGGGAACAGGTATGTGTGTGTATGCGTGTATGTTCAAGTTGAGGGGAAGGATATCTAGAAGACAAACAAAAGCATTGTTTGCATATTTTGATGCTGTTCATATCATTAAATAAATATCATTAACTATGTGGGCAATTACATCTTCATGAGACTCAACAGTGTTTCATTGCTCAGATTCTACTCCCATCTCTGTGATGATTCCTTTTCTGTCCCCTTCCCAGAGATGTCTTCCTTCTCTTTTCTCATGTGAGTATTTCTTAAAGTTCTGTCTTTGGTCTCCCTCATTTAATTCTGCATTCTGTTTTAGGATTTCTGCTACTCGAATGGCTTCATCTCTCACTTTCCTACCAGTGGCTTTCAAATCTTTACCTCCCTTTTTCACCTACCTCGGGAACATCTATTCTTCAATTTTAATAGCTATGGATATATCTATTTGGAAATCTTGGTGCCTTAAATTGCATATCATCCAAAACTTGCACATAGTTGTCTCTTCTTATGTGGACTTTCCCACTGATTTCCATCTCATCCATTTTGCTGGGTAATTAAAAAATATGGAAGTTACTCTGACCCTCTATTTTTCCAATGCATAACTTCCTATCAATCATAAAATACTACTCTCTTACCTCTGAAATATTTATTAAACATGTTCATTTCTCATCTGTCTCCTGCCACCACATTGGTCTATGTTACCATCTCATCCTCTGATTATGGTACTTTAATATGTAAACACTTTGGATGTCTTCCTACGGCTCTTAGGGTAAAAGACCTTTTATCACAGACTACAAGGATCTGCATGGCTTAGCTCTTTCTTACTCCCTGTCTAGGATGATGCCTCCCCTTCTCAAACTTTCTACTTCAAAGACATGGCCATCTTTCCATATTTCATACGTGCCATCCTCTTTCTACAAGATACTACAGCAGTGATAGTGGTAATTTTACACTTCTCTTTCCTCTCTCTCTCTCTCTCTCTCTCTGTGCTTTATTAGGGCCTTTGCTCTTTTCTTCTATTTCACTTCCACTATTCATCCTTCAGATCTCAGACTGAGTCATTTTTGTGGGAGAAGGACTCCCCTAGGATCACCGAAACCACACCTTTTATGGCAGCCTTACGTGTAACTGGGTAGTTTCCCTTTATGGTTCTTGTCACATTTGTTACATTTTTAAGTTTACATTTGTTTGTATTATCAAACAGCCTGGCTGTCTTCTTCAATAAATTATTACCTATCTATTTATGCTTAGCATTTTATCCCTAGCCTTTGACTCAGTTTCTGGCACATAATAAGATATTAATAAATAATTGTTAAAAGCATGAATAAAACTTAAACTCATCATTTCAACTCATCAATTCACTCCCCAAACACTTACATATCTGATTTTTCTAATTCTGTTAGTGTTATCATCACCTAGACTCTAGGCCCCAATTTTTGGTTCCTCTCTGTCTCCCACTTCTTGCTGCCTACATCCAATTGTTTGCCAGTATCATTGATTTTACCCCCAGAGCACATTTTCCGTAAACCTTCCCAATGCCATTACTGCCTTTTCCTGGGGCAGGCTCTCCCAATCTTGTCTGTAGGCTATTGCAAAATCACCCAACTGGGTTCTGCATCTAATCTTTTCTTGTCTCAATCTTTCTTCTAGGTTTCCCAAAACACTGCTCTTATTGTTCCTATTATCAAAACGATTTTAGGATTCCCAAACATTTAATACAGTATTCAGCATGCAGATTTTATACGATCTTGACTCAATGAACATTTTGCTAATTATCTCTAAACATTCTCTTTTTTCAGATTTTATATTCCAACTAAACTGAAATATTTCATGTGCCTAAGCCTTTCCTTACATTGACTACTTTCAGGACTTTATCTATAATGCTTGCCCCCTAGAGTTTTTTGTCTTTCAAGCACAAATTCTACTTTCCTTTTCTACACTACCTTCTTACATTCAGGGCCTCTTTCTTATTTATCGCTGCACAGATTACAGTAATTAATGTCAGGGCTTTGAACACATAGTGTGCAATACATATATTTAAGAAATTGCCTTATTCCATTCTCTTTTTGCTATGTAGCTTTAGTCTATGAAGGGTAAATATTTTATAAGGTAGTTTATATTGTTCTTTCAGTTTTTCCATGTCATTTTTTTAAAGACAGCCAAAAAAACCCCAAAAGATTTTATGAAGACTGCCTCCTTTGCCTTTTAAGAGCATCCCCCTTTTTTTTTCAAAACTGCAAAACAGTAAGAACAAGATTTTAAAATCATGATCTAGGAACAATGAGCACAAACACTTGTTAAAAATGTGTGCTTTTCTATATTTGAAGATGACATGTACTTTTTAAACTGGTCAAAAACTGGAGGAAGATGAAGTTTATCTAAATTAATAATACATACTATAAATACTAAAATAGTAGCCATGGAACACTTTAAGTTGGCTTTTGCTTCAATAGCTATCTTTCATCTTAGAAAATATCTCAACTGTTTCTTGAGGACATTAACCATGGGTGTTCTTGGCACTATAAGCTAGGACAACTTACCATAATAATGAATTTTTAAAATTTTATTGGTAGTCAACCTAGAAACTGTAATTTTGAATGGAACATCACAGATATTTTTCTTTTCTGCAAAAGTATGAATAACTGAAAAAAAGGTATTTTTTAACAATTATACATATACTCTACCAAGTGCTTTGCACATATTTTCTAGTAAGACTTCTATATTTTTAAAGCAGTTTTTATCTTCCATTTTAAATATCCCTTCTACATAAACCATATAGTGATTACAATTTTTCACTGCTTATTTACTTATAAGTACCTTAAATGTCTTTTTCATAGCTCATTTCTTCAAGCCATATGTGTACACAACATATAGCTCAGTATAGTTAGTAAGGTGCATACAGTATAAAAGATTTATAGATTAAAATGAAAATACAAAAGTATATAGTAAAAAGTTCAAACGCCATCCTTAAAGAGTCTTCTCTATGAAAATCATAGTGGTAAAATCATGAACCAGCCAATGCCTGGAAATCTTTCTTTTCAAGTTTCAAGGCTTTTCCAAACAGAATTTAAAGCCATTGAAGGCTTTCCTGTGCAGTAAACTTAATGTGCATGTGTGAGTGTCTAAAAATAAATAATTCCATCCTTGCACCATTTTAAATTTAACTCTTATGATCATGAAATCTAGAGCGAATGTCTTTCAAAATGGAGATATAGTACGGGAATTATACCATTTAAAGACCGTTTAAAGACCTATTAAAATACATGGCGAAAGGAAAGTTTAGTTACTTAAAAGTGAAATTATAATAGGGAAATCCTATTCTATAGGGTTTATTTTAACATTTATTTATTAATGCTTCCTCACATAGGTAAAGATAATTCATGAGAAAGAAGCATTAAAACATTGGCAATCAGTTAAATGTTGAGAGAAAGACTTTACTAGCAGCTGAATTGAGCTAATGGACTATCTCACTCCTTAATAACAACAGTGGCAATTATTACTCTCACTGTTACTTATGCATTTGGCAGCATATTATAGTTTTTATGTTTTGGTTTATGGAACTATGGAAGTAATTTTGTAGCATACAAATTTGCCTTTGGTAGGTCATGAAAACTTATTAGCTTGCACTTACTGAATATTTAATGGGTATCACGCACTATGCAAAGCATTGTACTTGTATTTTTTCCCATAATTCTTTAATTCTTACAACACCCTATGAGGTAGCAGCTATTATCCTGATTTAAAGGAACACATGTTTAGAAAATCAAGTTTCCCAAACCGAACAGCTAGTAAGTAGCAGAACTTAGATTCAAACCCAGGTCTTTCTGATTCCAGAGGCCAGGTTTCCAACTTTCTTACAACAGTGCCTCCCTAAACTGAGATTTCCTGACCTATGTCTGTTACAATATTTAACCCTAGCAACAATGACAAGAAGTATAAAATGTTACCTCTATATTCAAAATAAAAATTGTGGCCCAGATAAATTAATTAGATTGTAAGTGTTATAGCTGAAGATAGAAACCAAGGTTTGCTTAAATTTAGAGCTCATGCTATTTTCAGTGCAGCAGTCCAGTTGGATGGCAGTGATGGCTCTTGCATCTCCAACAAGGTGCTACTAGCCACATGTGGCAATTGAACATTTGAAAGGTGGCTAATGCTACTGAGGACCTGTGTCTTAAATTTTACTTAATTTTAATTAATGAAAACTCAAATTTAAATGCTATATGTGGCTAATGGCTACCATCCTACACAGTGCAACCAGAGTTGAACCCTATTATCCTGACCTCCTAAGCAATATATAAAGAGAACTTTATGAAAAAATTTTAAATGAACTTAATTATTAAATAAATTCAATTTTAAATAAATTCAATTATTCCTTATTAGTCAATCCTTTAACTCAATATAAACTGGAATTTCCAAGTAACCCAGCCATATCCAACATAGGACTCAATTTTTTCCTTCTTAATTCTTGCTCTGAGATGCATTCTTTTCTAGCTGTTTATTTTCTTTAACTTCCTTTCAGAAAAAAAATAGACATTTTAAATTACATTGGAAAAATATTTTACCATATGTCCTTGACAGTAAGATTCTTTTATATTTTAAAGCAGTTTTTACCTCCCATTTTAATTTATTTCCTTTATTTTTCTACATCTAGAAAACATGAACTCAGTCTCCAGTCTTTCTACAGTAAATCTGTTTTGTATTTTACTGGTCATTTTGTGACATTCACAGATCAGTAAATCCAATTTAGTGACTAGGAGTTATAGATTAGGCAGTTAAATCAAGAGGGGATTGAGTTTAATGTCATGGTTCCTACTCTGGGCAAATAACCAAAGGCTCAAGGCTTTTGGTTTTTCACTCTATCAGTAACATGGGAAAACAACCCAAAGGTTACAGAATTAAATGATCCCCCCCGGCTAGGGTCTGCAAGAAAAGTTACTGGCAGGTGAGCTGCCTCAGCAACAGCTTAAGCTGTCTGCCTAAAACGGAGGACTCTGAAGCCGACCCTGCCCCCTTAGTACTCTCACACACATTATAGGAACTGAAGCTGTATCAAGATGCTATTTATATCTTAAAACTGGTTTTAGAATATGGTAGGATAACATCTGGACTTCTGAGAATCTGCAAATAAAATAATTTTTTTTAGTTACTTGAATTGTTACAGATCCTGTCTAAGTCCCTTTCTTTTCCTCTTGTTCTACTCTGTTTCCAGAATCCAGACAGTCCTCCCAGAGTCGCCTGGTCCAGAAAAGATACTGACCTATATATACTAATACACATTCATACTAGCTCAACAGCTTGTACCATGCACATTTCCTTGATTTTTAGAATCCAAGTACTTTAGTGTAAACTGTAAAATCTATAATCATTGGAAATAACATCTCCCTATCTTCATGATTCAAAAACCAAGCCCCTTTCTTCCTATCATAATCATTTCCTTTAGGTCTATTTTTAAACACCTGACTCCAGTTTAAGATATGCAAAACTTTCATAATATAGCTCATATATCAGCAAGGTGGAGATGATTTCGAAATCATTAGCCACATTTCTTCTTGTCACTCACCTCTTCGGACCTCCTGTGAATCTTATTGTGAAATTAGACTGATTAAATGTGAACTTCATCAGATTTCTGCTTGGGTATAAATCCTGACTGACGCTCATGAGCCGCAGCCTTGTTTTTGTCCTCTGAGCCTTGGTGTCTTTATCTGAAAAGCAGATGTATACATAGTACTTGCTATATGGAGTTGCTGTAAAATTAAATATAATTATTTATATGGATGACTTAACATAGGGCTTGGCATATTGAAAATACGAAAACAACAATAAATATTATTATGTTTCTATTGTTCATGTAAATAGATGTAGTTTGTAGACAAGCTATTGACAACTAGTAAGTACACTTAGTCTATTTATATGTAGAGCAATGTACAGTAACGCATAATTCAGCCAAAACCAAGGAGAATTCAAGTTGACTAAAATGACCACATTTGAATTTTTCTCATAGTTCTAAGGTTATGTTTTACCCAAACTAACAAATATTATTTAAGTATTAGTTGTAAGGAAAAATAGTTGAGAGCATCTAGCCTCTATAAAGTGTTGAACCTGAAGACAGGCTGCTAAATCACTAAAAATACATTTTTCCTACTACTTAAGAATAAGCAAACATGAATAAAAAAAATTACAATAGTTTTTCCTGAGGCTTTACTTGCAGCTAGTTAATAACAATTTGTATATTTTCAAAAAAGAAATAATTCTCAATGTATGAATCAAAAAAGCACTACTTATTAATCAAATAAATTCTTTTTTCTAGGTTTCTTTATTTTTTTTTATTTGCTCAAGAAAGACTTCTTAAAGGCTATATCATGAATCCCGAGTTGAGATGATGTAAAAACCCAAGCTCTTGACTACATGAAGAGAGGAATTAGAGTGAGCTTGTCTGTGTAGTTAGCTCTCAGTCAACGTGAAAATTAGGCCTATTTTGACTACATTCTGAACTCAGAGATTATCTTAAAATGACATTTTTTAATGAATTTCACCTCAAATTATTAGAATTTTATTTTAAAACTTCCATAACTCAATTCTTAAAAGCAAAATGGACACAATGTAAAAGTTGTGGCAATACCAAAAACCTTGAGTGGCCCTACAAATTTTTAAATAAAAGTAGAGAAATAATGATATGTTTAGACCCTTGAATATCATCCAACTTATCTATCTATCTATATCTATCCACATAAACATATAAATAGGCTGTCAGGTAATAGTGTTCTTCCATCTGACCCTGGGATGGTATATGGATATGGGACTTCTACAGCTTATTTGCTCAACTAAAACACATTTCTATGTTTTCCCCTTTTTCAAAATGAGCTCTGAACACATTTATAACATTAGCAGTATGTCTATGTTATGCCTTTATATCTATGGACAAGGAGAGATGAGGACTCTTATTATTTAACACGGATGGGTGCTCCACCTTCTTAGAGACACATGCTACAGAGAAGTGAAAAATGGCAGGTAATGCCTGGGAGCATTTTGAAGCGTTAAACATTTTTTATAATAATTAGTGTTCTTCTTCAGGGTGTAATGATATGTTTGGTTTAGGCATTAACTATTCTTTTATTTTTTTTATTTTGTTATCATTAATGTAGAATTACATGAGCAACATTATGGTTACTAGACTGTCCCCATTATCAAGTCCCCACCACATACCCAATTACAGTCACTGTCCATCAGCATAAGAAGATGCTATAGAATCACTACTTGTCTTCTCTGTGTTATTCTGCCTTCCCCATGTCTCCACACACACATTATGTGTGCTAATCGTAATGCCCCTTTTTTCCCCTTATCCCTCCATTCCCATTCATCTTCCCCAGTCCCTTTCCCTTTGGTAACTGTTAGTCCATTCTTGGGTTCTGTGAGTCTGCTGCTGTTTTGTTCCTTCAGTTTTTGTTTTGTTCTTATACTCCACAGATGGGTGAAATCATTTGGTACTTGTCTTTCTTCACGTGGCTTATTTCACTGAGCATAATTCCCTCTAGCTTCATCCATGTTGTTGCAAATGGTAGGATTTGTTTTCTTATGGCTAAATAATATTCCAATTTGTATATATCCCACATCTTCTTTATCCATTCATCTACTGATGGACACTTAGGTTGCTTCCATTTCTTGGCTATTGTAAATAGTGCTGCAATAAACATAGGGGTTCAAATGTCTTTTTCAAACTGGGGTCCTGCATTCTTAGTGTAAATTCCTGGGAGTGGAATTCCTGGGTCAAATGGTATTTCTATTTTGAGTTTTTTGAGGAACCTCCATACTGCTTTCCACAATGGTTGAACTAATTTACATTCCCACCAGCAGTGTAGGAGGGTTGTTCCCCTTTCTCTACATCCTTGCCAACATTTGTTGTTGTTTGTCTTTTGGATGTTGGCCATCCTAACTGGTATGAGGTGATATCTCAGTGTGGTTTTAATTTCCATTTCTCTGCTGATTAGCGATGTGGAGCATCTTTTCATGTGTCTGTTGGCCATCTGAATTTCTTCTTTGGAGAAGTGTCTGTTCAGCTGCTCTGCACATTTTTTAATTGGCTTATTTGCTTTTTGTTTGTTGAGGTGCATGAGTTCTTTATATATTTTGGATGTCAACCCCTTATCAGATATGTCATTTATGAATATATTCTCCCATACTGTAGGATGCCTTTTTGTTCTACTGATGGTGACCTTTGCTGTACAGAAGCTTTTTAGTTTGATATAGTCTCATTTGTTCATTTTTGCTTTTGTTTCCCTTGCCCAGGGAGATATGTTCATAAAGAAGTTGCTCATGTTTATGTCCAAGAGATTTTTGCCTATTTTTTTTCTAAGAGTTTTATGGTTTCATGACTTACATTCAGGTCTTTGATCCATTTAGAGTTTACTTTTGTGTATGGGGTTAGACAATGATCCAGTTTTATTCTCTTTTGCCAACATCAGCTGTTGAATAAGTGGTAATTTCCCCATTGTGTATCCATGGCTCCTGTATCATATATTAATTGACCATATATGCTTGGGTTAATATCTGGACTCTCTTTTTTGTTCCACTGGTCTATGGGTATATTCTTGTGCCAGTACCAAATTTTCTTGATTAGTGTAGCTTTGTAGTAGAGCTTGAAGTTGGGAAGTGAGATGCCCCCTGCTTTATTCTTCCTTCTCAGGATTGCTTTGGCTATTTGGGGTCTTTTGTGGTTCCATATGAATTTTAGAGCTATTTTCTCCAGTTCGTTGAAGAATGCTGTTGGTATTTTGATAGGGATTGCCCAGTTAGGATGGCCATTTTGATAATGTTAATTCATCCTACCCAAGAGCATGGGATGACTTTCCATTTATTAATGTCCTCTTTAATTTCTCCTAAGAGTTTCTTGTAGTTTTCAGGGTATAAGTCTTTCACTTCCTTGGTTAGGTTTAATCCTAGGTATTTTATTCTTTCTGATGCAATTGTGAATGGAATTGTTTTCCTGATTTCTCTTTCTAGTGTATAGGAATGCAACAGATTTCTGTGAATTAATTTTGTATCCTGCAACTTTGCTGAATTCAGATATTAGTTCTAGTAGTTTTGGGGTGGATTGTTTAGGGTTTGTTATGTACAATATCATGTCATCTGCAAACAGTGACAGTTTGACTTCTTCCTTACCAATGTGGATGCCTTTTATTTCTTTGTGTTATCTGATGGCCGTGGCTAGGACCTCCAGAACTATGTTGAACAAAAGTGGGAAGAGTGGGCATCTTTGTCTTGTTCCCAATCTTAGGGCGAAAGCTTTCAGCTTCTCACTATTAAGTGTTATGTTGGATGTGAGTTTGTCATATATGGCCTTTATTATGTTGAGGTACTTGCCCTCTATATCCATTTTGTTGAGAGTTTTTATCATGAATGGATGTTAAATTTTGTCAAATTCTTTTTCAGCATCTATGGAGATGATCATGTGGTTTTTGTCCTTCTTTTTGTTGATGTGGTGGATGACGTTGATGGATTTTCTAATATTATACCATCCTTGCATCCCTGGAATAAATTCTACTTGATCAGGGTGGATTATTTTTTTGATATATTTTTTAATTCTGCTTGCTAATATTTTGTTGAGTAGTTTTACATCTGTGTTCATCAGGGATATTGGTCTGTAATTTTCTTTTTTTGTGGTGTCTTTGTCTGGTTTTGGTATTAAAGTGATGCTGGCCTTGTAGAATGAGATGGGAAGTATTCCCTCTTCCTCTACTTTTTGGAAAAGTTTAAGGAGGATGGGTGTTAGATCTTCACTAAATGTTTGATAAAATTCAGTGGTGAAGCCATCTGGTTGAGGGGTTTTCTTTTTAGGCAATTTTTTGATTACCAATTCAATTTTGTTGCTGGTAATTGGTCTGTACAAATTTTCTGTTTCCTTCTGGGTTAGTCTTGGAAGGTTGTATTTTTCTAGAAAGTTGTCCATTTCTTCTAGGTTATCCAGTTTGTTAGCATATAATTTTTCATAGTATTCTCTAATAATTCTTTGTATTTCTGTGGTGTCCATAGTGATTTTTCCTTTCTCACTTCTGATTCTATTTATGTGTGTAGATTCTCTTTTTCTCTTAATAATTCTTGTTCGGGGGTTATCTATTTTGTTTATTTTCTCAAAGAACCAGCTCTTGGTTTCATTAATTTTTTTCTCATTTTATTCTTCTCAATTTTTCATATTTATTTCTTCTCTGATATTTATTATGTCCCTCCTTCTGCTGACTTTGGGCCTCCTTTGTTCTTCTTTTTCCAGTTTCTTTAAATGTGACTTTAGAGAATTCATTTGAGATTGTGGTTCCTTCTTTAAATAGGCCTGTATTGCTATATACTTTCCTCTTAGAACTGCCTTCGCTGTGTCCAACAGAAGTTGGGGCATTGTGCTGTTGTTTTCATTTGTCTCCATATATTGCTTGATCTCTGTTTTAATTTGGTCATTGATTCATTGATTATTTTGGAGCATGTTGTTAAGCCTCCATTTTTTGTGTTTGTGAGCCTTTTTGCTTTCTTGGTACAATTTATTTCTACTTTTGTGCCTTTGTAATCTGAGAAGTTATTAGTAGAATTTCAGTCTTTTGGAATTTACTGAGGCTCTTTTTGTGGCTTAGTATGTGGTCTATTCTGGAAAATGTTCCATGTGCACTTGAGAAGAATGTATTTTCTCCTGCTTTTGGGTGTAGAGTTCTGTAAATGTCTATTAGATCCATCTATTCTAGTGTGTTGTTCAGTGCCTCTGTGTCCTAACTTATTTTCTGTCTGATTGATCTGTCCTTTGGAGAGAGTGGTGTGTTGAAGTTTCCAAAAATGAATGCATTGCATTCTATTTTCTCCTTTAATTCGCTTAGAATTTGTTTCACATATGCAGATGCTCCTGTGTTGGGTGCATAGATATTTACAATCGTTATATACTCCTGTTGGACTTACCCCTTTATCATTATGTAATGTCCTTCTTTATCTCTGGGTTACTTTCTTTGTTTTGAAGTCTATTTTGTCTGATACAAGTACTTCAACACCTTCTTTTTTCTCCCTATTCTTTTCATGAAATATCTTTTTCCATCCCTTCACTTTTAGTCTGTGTATGTCTTTGGGTTTGAGGTGAGTCTCTTGTAAGCAGCATATAGATGGGTCTTGCTTTTTTATCCATTCTATTACTCTGTGTCTTTTGATTGGTGCATTCAGTCCATTTATGTTTAGGGTGATTATTGATAGATATGTACTTATTGACATTGCAGGCTTTGGATTTGTGGTTACCAAAGGTTCCAGGGTAACTTCTTCACTATTTAACCATCTAACTTAACTCACTTCTTACAATATTATAAACATAGTCTGATAATTCTTTATTTCTCTCCCTGCTTTTTCTTCCTCCTCCACTCTTTATATGTTAGGTGTTTTATTCTTTACTCTTTTCTGCATCCCTTGACTGATTTTGTGAATAGCTGATTTACTTTACATTTATTAGTGTTTTTTTTGGTCTACTTTCTTTGCTGTGGTTTTATTTTCTCTGGTGACATCTGTTTAGCCTTAGGAGTACTTCCATCTAGAGCAGTCCCTTTCAAATATACTGTAGAGATGGTTTGTGGGAGGGAAATTCCCTCTGCTTTTGCTTATCTGGGAATTTTTTAATCCCTCCTTCAAATTTAAATCATAATCTTGCTGGGTACAGTATTCTTGGTTCAAGGCCCTACTGTTTCATTGCACTGAATATATTATGTCATTGTTTTCTGGCCTGTAAGTTTTCTCCAGAGAAACCTGATGGGTTTACCTTTGTAGGTGATCTTTTTTTCACTCCCTGGCTGCTTTTAATACTCTGTCCTTGTCTTTGATCTTTGCCATTTTAATTATTATATGTCTTGGGGTTGTCCTCCTTGGGTCCCTTGTGTTGGGAGATCTGTGAGCTTCCATGTCTGAGAGACTATTTCCTTCCCCAGGTAGGGGAGGTTTTCAGCAATTATTTCTTCAAAGACACTTTCTATCCCTTCTCTTCTTCTTCTGGTACCCCTATAATGAGAATATTGTTCCACTTGGATTGGTCACACAGTTCTCTTAATATTCTTTTATTCCTGGAGATCCTTTTATCTCTCTCTGCCTCAGCTTCTCTGTATTCCTGTTCTCTTATTTCTATTCCATTAATAATCTCTTACACCTCATCCAGTATGCTCTTAAATTCTTCCACTGTTGGTTTCATTTCTGTTATCTCCCGCTGGAATTCATCCCTTAGCTCTTGCACATTGCTCTGTAGGTCCATCAGCATGCTTATGATTTTTATTTTGAATTCTTTTTCAGGAAGATTGGTAATTTCAGTATCACCAGATCCTCTTTCTGGGGTTTGAGGTATTTTGGACTGAACAAGGTTCTTCTGCCTTTTCATGGTGATGGTTGTATTTGCCAGTGAGAGGCATGTGTGTCAGCAGAGAATAAAGTCCCTTCCTGCTTGTTGATCACCTTGCCCATCTCCGTTGCCTGTGCCAGTCAACTGCACACAGGGAACAGCCTCTGAGTTGATCCCCTGAGCTGCCTTGGATGGGGCACTCCTCAGGATGGCTTAGGGCATATGCGGTGGTTACAGACGATCAGTGCATGTTTGCTGAAGAACAGAGCTCCTACATACTTTCCAGACTCTGCACTGGCTTCCTTTGCCTGTGCCAGTAAGCCACACACAAGGGGCAGCCTCTGGGTTAATTCCCTGAGTTGTTGTAGGCGGGGTGGCCCTTGGGTTGGTCTGGAGCACTGGCAGGGTTTGCAGGTGAGCAGCACATGCTCGCTGTGAAATTAACTACCCTTTATGCCTTCCGGACTCTGCACTGGTCTCCTCTGTCTGTGTTGGTCAACTGTGGGCAGAGGGCAGCCTCTGGTTCTGGCACAGTTAGCTGCACGCACACTGGGAGAGCCTCTGTGTGGTTGCTGTGGGTGGGGCTGCTCCCCAGCTGCTTCCCTGGGAGAGGAGAGGGGGGGCATGAAATCAACAGCAGGCTGTTTATCACTGTGAGTGGCTTAGCTGCTGCCTTGCCACCCAGGGGTTAGCGTGCCTGAAGTTCTGGTTATTTAGCAGTCCTGTGCTTCCACTCCCTCCCCACTGATTTTTTTCTCCCACCGGTGAGCTGGGGTGGGGCGAGTGCTTGGGTCCCCATGGGTCATGGCTTTGTATCTTACCCTTTTTGTGAGATGTTGAGTCTCACAGATGTAGATGTAGCCTGGCTGGTGTACTGTATTTTCTGGTCACTCTTTTAGAAATAGCTGTATTTTCAAAGTATATATAGTTTTGGGAGGAGATTGCTACCACCCCACTCATGCCACCATCTTGAGAATCTCCCCTAACTATTCTTTTAATATAGAGTTTTACTGCTCTATTCTGTTGAAAGGGTCAATGTTTAAGTTATGTTTACTCAAAGGAAGGAGATTTGCAACTGTCCATTAGCTATGGCAACTGCTTTCTTCTGCTCACTAAATTAACATATGCAAGGAAAAGATAGAAATTTTGTAAATGACTAAGGCAAAATATATTTATTAAATAAAATTTTGGAAAGTACTAAGTTGTATTAAAAATGTCACCCCCATAATTCTTTCACCAAACATACTGTGTTAATATTTTGAAATGTTTCCATTTTAGTTTACTGCACATTTTTTCTTGTGTAAGTGGAATTTGAATCACATTTGAAATTAGATATTTTTACATCATTGTTTTTCAGCTAACATTGTATCATACTTTTTTCATTAATGTTATACATCAAAAAGAAACAAATAGGCACAAGGCATACAGGATTACATACTTTTTAAATATCCTTTTGCCATCTTGCATGTTAATGCCTTTAAAACAATCTGTGATAAAGTGCATTTATATTCCTTCTCCAAATGTTTTTTCTAACACATTTTCTCTCAAAAATTACTCCATTTTCTGGTTCATAATCCACCTCACTCTACCACCACATATCATAATGCCATATATGGCTATGTTTATGCAAGTTTTACTCATGGTTATGTGTCAGACTAACTTGTAACACAAATATACTTTTGGAGAAATTATCTGCGGTGGCTACACCACATCTCTATTCCTGTCTGTTTGCTCATGTCTCTCTATGATTGTTCTTTCTCCTTTGGCTCCAACTTCCATCCATTTACTCATTTGGCAAGTATATCTGGAGCACTTTTTGTGCCAGGCAATGTGCTAGACAATGGTCTATAATGGTGAATAAGACACAATTTTTGACAGTCAATTACTGTATAATGTGGTAAGTGCTGATTGGCATGAATAGAAGGTATTATGGCTGAAATAGAACAAGCAGTCCTAGGGGATCAAGAAGAGCTTTCTTGGGAACATGGCTTTGTCAACTGGAATACTGCCAGCCAGGATATGATTAATGGCCAGAAAAGGAAGATTTAGTTGCAATGAAGAATTTCTTTAAGTATAAATTTGGTAATTCAGGAATAAGACATTTTACAACTGGGATAATGCAAGGTATTAAGAAAAAGGTAATCAATCTCCCATCAAAGATTAAGTCTGGGAAGGATTTTGGCAAACTCACTTAGGCACAGATGCTGTTTCAGAAAACTGCCCCATGCATCAGCTGCCCCAAACATAGTGTCTAATGCAATAGCAAGCTCTCGTGAACATAACGTGTTCACTGATATCAGGCAGGTTTGCCTAGAGGGTAGGATGGTGCGATAGAGAATTCTGAATGCAGCACTGGGCATTAGGAAAACTTTTTATATACATAGGAGAACTGTGGACACACATATGAAGACAAGATCCAGACTTAGGAAAGTGCCACAGCCCTCAGCTTTAAATTCAGTAGACTTCATTGCCAGATGGATTAGCATTGGAGTTCTGAAGAATTAACATACAATAGAATCCTAGGGAAGGAAACCCAGGCTGAATTCTGTGGATGAACACATGGAGTATATGGAAGATGGTTTCCTGGGAAGGGGACACATTTCAGGTACCAGCTATAGTAAAATTCACGATATGGTTAGGGATATTCTTTCTTCCCAAAACAAAGTCTGCTTGCAGGCATGCTAATTCCCTCTGTCTGTAATTCTTCATAGAGTCTCACTCTATCAAGTTTCAGTAATATTTTCAGTAAAATGTTTTGAAATGATTACTCTGAGAGTCAAGGTAGGAACTTAAGTAGAAAAGCATTATCAGAGAAAAACAGTCCCACGAAAACTCCCAGTTTCATTAAATTGGAGGAGTGTGCTGGGTTCTATCTACTACAAGCTGTCCTGTAGGAGCAGGGATCTTTGGAAGGCAGCCTGTGGGGCTTCTAAGAAGTGGCTAGGGAAGAGTAGGACTCTACTCTCTGCTGTTTACACTGGTTTGCAAGCTCTGATGGTAGCTGTTGACTTTGTGAATCATGACATACAAACTTAGGAACTGAGTAAACTTTTGAGATCAATTCTCTCCCTAAGTTCTACTATGGCAAATAATTTCTGCTGATGGTCTTCAAAAAAGTATCTGAGAAGGACACAAGAAATTCCCACAGACTGTTAACTCAGGAATTCACTTCCTGACTCAAGAATCCCGGTCTACTAAGCAATAGGCAGAAGCCTATGGAACGGTTTCTGTGACTCCTGTGACCAGTCAGACGCACAAACTTCCTCTGTTCGAGAATTTTCCCTGACCTTAAAATCCTTTTAAAGTCCTTTATTTTATTATTAATTTTACAAAAACTAGTTTTCCAATTAATATATGTTCAAAATAAAAATAAAACATTTTGAAGGTTCAGGTTAAATGAGAAAGAGGGAAGAAATATCTATCTATAATTACACTGGCTTTTTCAATTTCATATGTCAAGGATCTAAGTGTTTTGAGAGTCTGTTTTCTTGAGATTAAAACTCACCAAGGCAGAGTATCTGAGACTCCCCCATTTTTTTTATAGGGGGACTCTTTACCTATAAAATTATTCAGAGAAGTGAAATGGAATTGAGACTGATCCAAATGTAAGAGGATTTTCTAATCTAAAGCCTTCAGAGGCCACCACAGTTTCCAATTAAACATATATTATGTTTAGGAGAAGGCTATTTCTAAAATTATGGCTCATTCATATAATGGAACACCATGTTTGCACTATGAAAAAGAAAAAAAGTGATTCTTTACTCATTAGTATGAAACAATATTCAAGATCAATTCACTGAAAGTAAAATTAAACAGCATAATGATGTGGTCATACTTATGTTAAAAAGCAGATAGATAGACCTATAGATAGTTTATGTATATCTAGAAGGTTTTCTAGTAAAACATAAAAAAACCTGATAAGGGATAACAGTAGTTCCTTAAGGGTGGGTTGGGGGAGAGGAAGGTTGGGGAGGCTGCATTAAATGGGTACTGGGTGGCTGGGGTGGGAGGAAGACTTAAATCTCATTTAATTGTCTTTCTTCTGTTGGATATTTTTAGTATATAACTATATTATTTATTTTATTAAAAACTAGTTAAATAAACATATCACTCCAGATGTTTTATGGCATGGTATGGATTTAAATCTGTAATTTACTCCTTTAGCATATGAGTGTTACGACATATCCAAATAACTATTTAACATTGAACCTATGAATTAAGACTGGCTGTTTGCTCATTTCCAATAAACTACATATGTGTAGAAACTGGATCTATGGGGAAACTACAATGCAATCTCAGGGAATAATATAGTAAATTTTGTCTATTCTTCCAGGGCAAAAGTTACTATAGTCCTAAAAATTATTATTAAGGAATTTAAAACCTTGCTGGAGTTCTATACTATGTAGCCATTCTCTGTTTATTCACATTTTTTATACTCTTGGGCATTTAGATAAACTTAATTTATCCTTTACTTGTACTGCCAAAACAGAGGTCTCCTTGGAACATCATCCATTACCCAGTCTGTAAAAAACTCTAACATACAATTTAATTCCTTTTGGAAATGCAATATTTATTGGATGTGAATAGTTTCCCTATAGCAATTGATGACCTTAACTACATGAATCAAGAGAGAGGTAAAGCATATTCATTTACTTATTTTTAATTCCCTGAAGAAAAAAATACATCATTTAAGACCTTGTTATTAGTCATGTAGATAATTGCAATTTAATATCCTGAGTAATTCTCCAAAAATTTTTGATGATAGCCCAAGAAAGTAGGCTATCTATAAAATATTAAGATATTGGTGAGTTTCTGGATTTATATGTTTAAGGATATATTTCTCATCTATTACTTAAAGTTTTCTTATTTCAGAGTCCATAAAAAGGAGATAGATCTTAACTAAGGAAATTTTATCTCATTGTGGAAGATATGTTGAAGCATCAAGAAACAATGTTTCAGTGGAAACACAACCTGAGACTTGACAGAATAAAAATATGTCCTGGTACTGAGTAAGCACAGAAGAGGGAAGTGGAAGAGATTGGCCTGAAATAGTCTATCTTTCCACTAAGAATTTGTTCCTTTATTTATTGGCCCTAGACTTTCTAAATCTTATTTTTGATTGTTTATGCATACCCACCTTTCATGGATCTTTAGTCTATGCCAAGTTTCCTCAACTTGGGCTAAAAAGTAAGTCATGCTATAGTAAGCTTATAGATAACCACATACATAACTGATTTATAATCACACTCCTTGGAAACAAAAATAAAAGAGCAATTTCACACCAACTACATTTTACATAGCAGTTCTACTTTAGATGTAATTTTGTCAGATTTTGAAAAATGTATCTACTCCTACAGGACCTTTTACTAGCTTTGAAAATATTCCAAAAGAATTGTGATCTTATTGTCCCATTGAGGCCTTAAGCTAAACATGTCCCAAATTAAATTCAGTATTTCCCCCTACTCACTATCTGCTCAACTCTTTTTCCTGCCATGTTTCTAGTCTCAGCAAAGGGCTCTACCCTTCCCTAGCCTTAATTACTCCGTGGCCTCCACCTCCTCCAGTCAAACTGACCTCCTACACATCTCTTAGATCTACCCCTTTCTTCTCTTCTTTTAACCTTTTCCTAGTTGAAGTTCATGAATATTGTGGCAGTATGATAATTAGTCTCCCTTCTTGTCTAAAGTCTTTCCACTAAAAGTCCATTCTACATAATTTTTTAAAGACGTAGATATGATCATGTTGCTTCCTTCAAATGACTTCTTTACAAGAGTTCAAAGCTCTTAATCAGCTGACACTTGCCTCATTTTCCCTGATCAAATTTTGTCCTATTTTCCACACATATTCTGAATTCTCAGGCATTTTCAAGTACACTCATTTTCCCACATTTTTCAAGTATACATGTGACCTCTGCTTTCCTGAATGAGACAATTTCTCTTGATTTCATGGAGTTTAAAGTGTAGTTGAACAAACGAGTCCTAAGAAAGAACTGCAAATATGCCCAGAAATAGACCGAACAGTAAATAATTTTAAAAAAATACACTTGGAAAAGATTAGGCTTACTTTCTAAACAAAACGAAGTATAAACATAAGTAAGCCTTTGTCACCCAAAGACAGATATTTAGTAGAAGACTACTGAGAAATAAATCTTGGCTTTGCAAGAATGTACCTTTCTTTTTGTGAAGAGAAAAATCCACTAAAGAATAATATGACTCCGTTTCTGTTATTGTCTTGACCTTGAAGGGGAGTGTCCAGTATGTAATTTGTATAAAAGTATTAAGTCATGTCCTGGGAAGAAAGAGCCACAATGGTAACTGAGGTAGAAGAAGAAATCTGCCTTTTCCTTGTCCCTTTAATTCCAGGCAAACCACACTCATTACCTGAAGCTCCCTGTGGTAGAGCTTTCCTACACCAGGCGTGCTGCTCTCTCTCTGCCTGGAGTATTTCTCCCTCTCTTTGCCTGCCAGCTTAGCTCCTATTCATTTTTCAAGTTGCTGTTTCAGTATTGCCACCTCTGTGATGCTTTCCCCATCACTCTGTCCTGCTGTAATATTTCTTACCGTGTACTGAAGTTGTTTACTCATTTGTTTATCTCAAGTATATCATGCTTTCCTCAAGGACACTACTGTGTCCCTGTTATCTGTCACAAGGTAAGAATTCTATAGCTGTGGAATGAATAAAGGACTAAATCCGCCGCAAGCTCTGAACAAAGAAACAAATAGCATTACTATTAAAATTATTAGAGTAGCTCAAGGTTTTATAATCACTAATTTGAAAAAGTTAACATGTAGTTCATAGTACAAATTCACTTTAATTTTCCGTAAGGTGTCAGCCTCATTACCATTCTAAGAGAAACAATCAGCAACCTCTCCCCATGTTATACTTTGTTCATGAAAAAGGAACTTCCACTCTCTCAAAAACATGATAATGAGACCATTTGCCTTTCTCTGACCTCTCACCTGCTCCTTTTCTTGGAAGGAGAAGTGATTTATATGATGAGTGTGATAGTGGGAGTCTGACTTATAATGATCTGTATCTTTTCTTTCTATTGCTCAATGTCAATACGCTCAAGGTTGCTAAGCATGTGTGACCTTTCCTCCTGAGCTCTCCAGGTGTAGCTCAGTGTGAGGCAACTTACAGAATGTGTGCTACTTTGCAGACCCAACTTGCTCCAAATGTAAGTCCCAATGCCTAGACATGTGAGGAAGCCCATTTTGGTTTCAGGGGTAAGAGAGGTTTTCTAATCCAGCGTAATCAAATATAAATCAATCACATATTTTCATCTAATCTGGACCTTCTGTTTATTTCTCATTTGGGACAGTGTGGGGTGAGAATCTACTCTCAAAATCAAACAACTTAATAAACCTCATAAATAAACATGTTTATATGTGGTAAAGCAATCATTTGGCTTCCCAGATGGCACAGCCAGTAAATGTTGAAATCAGATTGTAACTAGGGGTTACTTTGATGAGTTGGTGGGAGGTAGTCCATGGAAATAGCATCATTAGATCCTACTCCCAAGAAACCTATTCAAACAAAAACAGAAATCGGAGCTGATAAAATTTAGGCACAACTCTTCTCCTGCAGCACCACACCAGTGAAAACCACTTAGGCATTCCAGCAGTTACTCTCTGTGGCTGACACTGCAGTCAAGACTTGGCTCTGCTTATATGACGGTTCAGTTGGCTCCTGCACTTTATTAGCACTTTACTAGCAAAGTCTAGATTTTGGTGAGCTCTTATTTCCCTGACCTACTTTCATGTAGCATCTCCTTCCTTCACAAAGGCCAGACACCTTCAAGTGACCAGGATAGTAGAGAAAGGTGGGATAGTATCTGAACATGATCTTCACTTTTCTGATTTTAGACAAAGGTAAGGACTTGGGGGATGGTATCATTTGTTTTTCTCCTCCATCCTAAGGAAGGGCCATTTGGATAGCTACTCGGTCTCTGTCTCTTCATTACATGATCAAAATCCCTCCCATTCAAGAATCCACACTATAACTCAGATATGGGAAAAGGCACTGTGGAAAAATATATCCAGGGAAAGGATTGTGCTAAAGTTCCTTGGAAAACAATGAGTGAAGATTAGCCAAGACAAGTTTTGGAAAAGGAAGCACTAGAAGGGACGGCTAATAATCTTATCATGAGTGGGAGAAGTGAGTTGGGGAGCATGGGGAGGTGTCTCTGAGTGGACTCCCTTGTGAAGAACTCAACTCTTGTGTTTTCACTTTGGAAACTAAGAATATACTGCTTATCATAAGCTTTAGTTTTTCCCTTTTGCTTAGTTTTACTGTCTTAAATTACACCAACACTTCTGTAAAGAAAATCATAAAAAGCTGCATATATAGCATGATGGAACTGGGGAGGCCAAAAGAATGAAATGGCAAAAAGGTAGGATAATCCGGTTTATCCTCCTGAGAGGAAGCAGCTTCCCGTGCAGACAGTGGCCATCACCTCAGGAAGAGTGTGACCTCAGTCCTTTCCACTTGTCCTTTTCTCTGAAGGACAGGGTGTGATGCACCCCATCTGTCTCATGGGTAAGAAGATACATAAGGCAGAAAGTGTAACAATGAATTTTAGAAAATAAAACTATGGTTAGTTTTCAGGTGAAATATTGACTTGAATGAACATGAAAACATAAGCAAAACACTGGCTTCCTTCACAATTGAGAAGGAGCTAATGATAATATAATATGGAATCACAGAATTTAGAGCCAGAAAAAGCCTTAGAAATCATTCAGTCTTCACTCCTGGTTTTGAACCTGAGGTAAAAATCTTGTCCCAAGATCACACAGTGTGATAAGGGGTAGGGATGTAGTGAAGCCTGGAAACCAAGATTCCTGTCTAACACCTGTGTCCCTTGCAAACCATCCTGTGCTTACTCCCATTTGGCTCTAATTAGCTGTGGCAAAAACCAATTCATGCCTCAAATCAGCAGGGTCCAAGAATGTTCAGTTTTCTAAGTAACTCTGCCTGATAAGCTCTATGACCTGGATTTCTCCTGTGATGTCTCAATTTTTCCTTGCCCAGTTATTTTTATGACCTACCTAATAAGTCATAAAATTATATACTAAATTAAAAAGACTATAGCTTGTAAGACTGTATTATGAGGATAATGACATTAGTAAGGAATCCTAAGTAGACTGTTAATTTTTTAATTTCACAGATATCTCTAAGTTCTGCTTGGAGAACTGGTTTGAACTAGATACAAAGAAATTAGTCATATAACAATTTATCTCTTTAGCAAACCCATTTTCAAGTTGCTTATAACCACTCTCACTTTGGAAATGAATACATGACCAAATCCAGTGTACAGATCTAATGGTCATTACAATACTCTTGCAAAATATCATCTGACCTGCCCAATACATATTTTTAGACAGGTCTATAAATGGCTCCTTCCCACGGGATACATATTTCTATTCCTTTTTTGTGAATGAATGTTCCCCTGTCCTGCACCCTTCATTAACAGGAAGAGGAAGAAACATTGGAATTACTAAATGGTGCATGACTCCTTTTCCAGATAGCAGGCCCGACCATGAGAATTAGAATGTCACTTGGCAGTCAGATCCTTTTTCTATCCTCAGAGATGATGACACTTCAGGAAAACTTCCTGGAGCCTTATAAGGTCAGGAGTGTTTGCTGAGAAACATTCATTTTTCTCTGCCCAATTTAAAGGCATCACAATCTTTTTTCAGAGAAGTTTCAACTCTACAAAATAATTCAATAAAGAGACTTAGGATCTAAGATTGGTCATATTAAAAAGTACTAAAGTAAGTTCATTGTAATTTGCTCCAATTTAAAATAGTTGCTATGACAGTATGGCTCTCATATTTTTGTGCAGGTTTTTAAATCATCATCTTTTAAATTCTTTTAATACTGTTTTATCCTAATTATATTAAGATTAAGAAAAGGCACAGTTGTTTTTAAGCTTAATTGGCAAAAATGGAGAAGAGTACAAATTTTAAAACAATAGATATTCAGAGTAAACTATTAAAATAAAATGTTCCATTCACCTCATAAGTAAACTGTTATTTGCTTATAGTCTTTTCAAAATACAGCAGGAAACCCTGTCCATTAATCTGACTTGACTGTATATTCAGGGTCCTTTATAGGAACTCTGCCTACTTAGTTGTGTCCTAATAAATGCCAAATCCTCACTAATAAATCTTGATATCAGAAGAAAGTCACTGTGAAGCAGAAA
Source organism: Manis javanica (assembly GCF_040802235.1). Classification (NCBI taxonomy): domain Eukaryota; kingdom Metazoa; phylum Chordata; class Mammalia; order Pholidota; family Manidae; genus Manis; species Manis javanica. Next base: position 73,673,001 of record NC_133158.1, on the reverse strand, counting down.
AGGAAAATATGCATTTTCCTTTTTGGGTAAAATTGTAACATTTCCAGAATATCTTGCCTGGCTTTGGTGCATTTGCATATCCTCAGGGATGGCGAGAAGTTCATCTCCATGTCAATGGGTAATTACCTGGGCAACCCAGGGCATGTCTGAACCTGAGAGGTTAAGGAGAGGGGCTTGCTTTTTCTGGATCAGGGAGGGAGACGGCCTGGACTACAGTTTTGGTTTTTCGAGGTATTTTGCCCCAGGATTTCCTCTCCCTGGACTTACATTTGGTGGAAGTAGATAGGATTCCTCTGAACCCGAAATCTGTCATAATGGGTGCGACCTTTGGAAGGGCTGCTCCTGTGGATGGTGGGGAGGCCCCAGTGGATGTAGCAGCACAGGGTGCCTCTTCACCTGTTATTATCCCTCCAGCTGTGGGGCTTCCAATTTGGGAATCCCTAGTGGGGAATTGGTCTAGGCCAAAGTACCTCCTAGAGGGATGAGGCCCTGGGGAAGGGTGGAAACAACAGAAGCTGCAGAATTAGCCTTCTGTGAGTTGGAAGACTGCTTGGAGACTAAGGGGGTCATGTAGTGGCTGGCATTGTAGGTTCTCTTTTCATCAAGATAGTAGAAAATATTATAAAGGAGAGAGAGGAACTTGGGTGAGAGAGAGACACTTCAGCATTGTTTGGAGGAGCTGGGTGATAACCTATGGGATGCTATTAAATAAGAGACACAGTTACTGAAAAGACAGGCCATGTTCCTAGAAGGTTCCTTAGCAGTGGTGAGTGGGGAGACAGCAGGATAAGCCCTGTTGCAGGAGGCCGTGGGGGAGGGAGAAAGAGTAGCACCTTCAGCCCCAGAAATGGTGGAGGAGGAGCTGTTGGTGGAGAAGCCAGAGGGAGAAGAGGAGGAGGTGAGGCCATTGGCAGATCTACTACCAAGGCCACCACAGGAGGTACCATCTTCTCCTGTTTTAAAGGCTCGCCCAGTTGTATTAAGAAAATAAAAATGAAACAACTGCAGGCTCCTGAGGGGGAGGGACAAACCCCTCCCAGGGTGTGGAGCACTCCATTGCTCTGCCCCTGTACCCAGGATGAGCTGGTGGACATGAGCGTCCAGTATAGGCAGAGGCCATCGGAATCTCTGCCTACATGGCTTTTACATCTCTGGGATATGGAGGTGGAAAACATTGTTGTGTTCCAGTCATGGGGAAGGCTTCCCTGACAACTCACCCTCCCCTCTGGGAGTGGTTGCAAAATACCCATCAGGCCTCAGGGAATCAGACATGCCTGGAATGGCTGACAGTTGCCATCAGGGTAGTTTGGCCTAATCAAGGTGATTTACCATATTTTCCCAGTAGTTGGAAAACATATGCAGAGCCCCAACAGGTACTGCAGGAATTAGGTATGAAAAATATCATCTATAATATGGACCCCTAGGGCCCTGATGAGGAGGTGTTCACTATAGGAATGAGAAACCTGGTGCGGTGTACAACTCCCACATTTCTCTTTAGGTACCTAGTGAATACTCTTTCCCTCCACATACAGCAACCCATAAGTGAGGCTACTCATACCTTAGCCGATCTGGGGGAGGTTGAAACAATAAAGGCACAGGGGGAAGTAAGGGGCATGACTGAAAGGAGAAGTGCAAAAGGCCCCGTGAAGGTCTTGAGGACCCATATGTGGGTTGTTTTGATAAAGGCTGGGGTAGTGAAAGAAAAACTCGATGGGCAGCCCAATAAAATATTCTTTGAACTGTGGCACTAATTAAAGCCGGAGCAGCAGTTCCAGCCACTGAGGTCCAGGATACGGAAAGGACTCATGCCCTGCCTGTGTCCCTGCAAAACTTCATGGGAGACAGTACTCAAGATTCGCCTGAGCCCTCACCCCCACAGGAGGATGATTGGGCCTCGTGGTTCAACTGAGAAGTGGGCCAAAGTCCCCACCTTGGGGGACATGGTGAGGACCAGAGGCCACATGTAGAATTAGCAATTCATTGGTCCCCTGTGAATGCACAACGTGTCCTTGCACTGGTGGACACAAGAGCTGAATATTCTCTGATCCATGGCAACCCTAAGCGTTTTCCCAGGACCCCTGCTGTGATAGATGGCTATGGGGGTTAGGCAATTAGAGTGAAGAAAGCCCAAATCTTATTGGGCATAGGGCATTTACCCCTAAAGGAGTATACCGTGTACATTTCTCCCATCTGTGAATATATTTTGGGGGTGGATATCCTTCAGAGCCTGTGGTTACAGACCACTGCAGTGAGTTAAGACTTAGGGTACGTGTGGTAAAGGCAATTCTGAGGGGACATGCTAAGCACCCACCTGTAGCTCTGCCTGTACCTCAGCAGGTGACAAATACTAAGCAGTATAAATTGTCTGGGGCGGGGGGCACAAGGAAATTGGAGAAACTGTACAGGAGTTGGAGAAGGGGGGCATCATAAAGCCCACTCATAGTCCCCAGTGTGGCCAGTGAGAAAGCCAGACAGCTCCTGGTACATGACTGTGGATTACAGGGAACTGAATAAAGTCACACCCCCTTTGCATGTTGCTGTCCCCTCTACAGCAGCCATTATGGACACACTGGGTCATGAGCTGGGAACGTATCATTATGTAGTAGACTCTGCTAATGCTTTCTTCTCTATTGACATAGCACAGGAAAGCCAAGAACAGTTTGCCTTCATGTGGGAAGGCCTGCAGTGGACATTCGCTGTCCTTCCACAGGGAAATCTCCACAGTCCCACTATCTGTCATGGACTTGTTGCCTAAGACTTGGTCACATGGAAGAAACAACAAACTGTAGTTGTATCACTACATTGATGATATTATGCTCACATCTGATTGTCTTTCAGATTTAGAAGGGGCAGTCCTAGACTGTTGCAACATCTGCAGGAAAAATGATGGGCTGTGAACAGTACTAAGGTTTGGGGATCTGGTTTGTCTGTGAAATTCTTGGGGGTTGTCTGGTCAGGTAAAACTAAAGTTGTTCCTGAAGCAGCTATATACAAGGTCCAAGCTTTCCCCATCCCTACTGCTATGGCAGTATTACAAGAGTTTGGGGTCTTTTGGGCTACTGGAGAGTGTTTATCCCACACTTGGCACAAACTCTGAAGCCCTTATACCGGTTGGTATGAAAGGGCATCAAGCAGAACTGGGATGACATATGTGCAGCTGCTTTTACTGCCGCCAAGCGGGCAGTGAAGGCCGTACAGGCCTTGAATGTAATGGACTCATCAAGGCCCTGTGAGCTAGATGTTCATGTAACTGAAGATGGTTATGGATGGGGTCTTTGGCAGAGGCTTGAACAGACATGCCAACCTATTGGATTCTGGTCACAACTATGGAAAGGAACAGAGGTCCGGTACACCTTGATAGAGAAGCAACTGACTGCTGTGCACTACACCTTGCTGGCTTGGGAGCCCATCACTGGAACAGCTCAAACAAAAGTAATAACCACAAATCCCATCACGCAGTGGGTGCAAGACTGGATCAAAAGGCCACGGAGTGGAATGGCAAAGACACCTACAATGGCCAAATGGGGTGCATATTTACAGCAGTGCAGCACCCTCTGTACTAGCCCCTTAAGTGAAGAACGCCAACACTTACTGGGGCCAGTGACCTATTACAGTGGAAAGGAGGAATAACTTGCTTTTGAGTCACTAGTAGCCGAGACTCCTTAACAGAAGGGAAAAGCCCCTATACCTGAGGATGCTTGGTACACAGATGGCTCCAGTCATGGGCACCCCCAAAGTGGAGGGCTGCAGCTCTCCATCCTAAGACTGAGACAATATGGATGGAGGACGGAAAGGGGAAGAGCAGCCAGTGGGCTGAGTTGTGGGCAGTATGGTTCGTGATCACCCAGGCCCTCCCCTATAGTTGTCTGCACTGACAGCGGGGCCATCTATCAGGGCTTGACCCTGCGGCTACCGACATGGTATCATGCCAACTGGATGGTTGGTCACTAGCCCCTTGGAGCCAAGAGTTGTGGCAAAACCTATGAGCCTCTGGTCTGACTAAGACTGTTACTGTATATCATGTGACTGGCTATTTGCCTTTGGCATCCCCAGGAAATGATGAAGCAGACACCTGGCTCAGGTTCGCTGACTAGAAGGAAAGCCTACCTCTGATGTGGTCCAATGGCTACACCAGCATTTGTTGCATATGGGGCAAAAGACAATGTGGGCTGTAGCCTGTCAGTGGGGCTTGCCATTGACCTTTGAAGAAGTCAGCAGAGCCCGGAAGGAGTGCCTTGTGTGCTCTAAGAGGGACTTACACTGAGTCCCACAGCAACATGGGACAATAGTAAGGGGGCCAATACCCCTTGTTAGGTGGTAAATAGACTATATTGGGCCTCTGCCCATATCAGAGGGATATCAGTATGCCATGACTTGTGTGGACACGGCTACTGGACTATTGGTTGCTTTTCCTGCACATCGTGCAGATCAGCAAACCACTAAGAGGGGCCTGGAGGATCTCTTTACAGCCTATGCTGGCTGCAGGTGATTGAAAGTAATCAAGGCACACACTTTACTGGACATGCTTTATAAGAATGGGCACAGCAATTAGGAAAAAAGTGGAAATTTCATGTACTATATAATCCTACAGGGCAGGCATGATAGAGAAATAGAATGGTGTGTTGAAATCTGGCCTGAAGTCAGACACCAACAGTATTCAGGGTTGGTCAGTTTGCCTATGGACAGTGCTGTGGCATTTGAATGAGAAGCCATGTAAAGGAGCTTTAAGCCCTGTGGATATGTTCACACACCTTGCTGCCTCTTCTATACAATTTTAAGTCTAAATCAAAGAAAACTTACTGAAGCCAGGATATGGCCAGCAGAGTAACATCCTGCTGCCAGCCTATACTGCATTAAGCCCTGGAGACACTGTTGAATGGACCTGGCCCTGGACATTTTGACACGTGGACCAATGATGGCTGGCCCTTCTGGCACCTTGGGGGAAAAGCCTGGAAGCTGGCCTCCTGTGTATTCCTGGAATTATAGCTGAGTGGCCCCCAAAAGTCATGGTAGTGTACCCATATCGTCCAGGAGGTAAGAGCATCTTGCAAGGACATTTTGTTTTATCTTTATGGCCTGTGCATGTATTCCCATAGCCTTATATATTGACCTATCTGTAACTCCCACATGGAAGTTGGTGAAAGTCTGGTATACTAGACCAGGATGAGATCCCATTCCTGCCACTGTTTTATCACAAGATCACTCTCTTCCACGTATCCTACCTGATGGACAAGATTTGCCTATGCTGGTGTCATTAAAATGTGCATCTTACAGCTCTTAAGATTATTTTCTCCTACAGTCCTTGTGGCCTGAATGCAACCCCTGGCTACTGCTGCCACATGATGATTGCTTTGAACCCTCAGTTACTGACTGTCTATGGAATGGACGAGCTATGGACTTAATCTGCATAAGACTTTGAACCTAGCTAAATCCTCCAGCTTGAGAATTGTCATGATTTTATGTTGTTGATATTGTTAATGTCATTAGTCTGGTCACAATGCTCCAGTTTTCTTGCCCAGAGACCATTGCAGAAGAAGGGGAACAAGTAGATTGTAAGGTGAGATTTCTCTAGGGGTGGCCTGTGGGTAAAATTGTAACACTTTCAGAATATCTCGCCTGGCTTTGGTGCTTTTGTATATTCTCAGGGGTGGAGAGAAGTTCATCTCATGTTAATGGGTAATTACCTGGGCAACCAAGGGTGTATCTGAACCTGAGAGGTTAAGGGGAGGGCCTGGCTTGCTTGCTTGTTCGCTTTTTCTGGATCAGGGGAGAGAGGCAACGCTGGACTACAGTTTGTAAGCAATAAATGTGTTTTAAACTTCATTTCTCCCTTTGACTGATTTTGGTTTTTCGAGGTATTTTGCCCTGGAATTTCCTCTCCCCAGACATACAACATGTCATAAAGATATTAGGATTTACTTGGAAAGACAAATATAGAAAGCAAATTAGTGGTTTATAAATATTGAGAGGTCTTTAATGACTGAAGTCTCACATATTTAAATGTCATTACCACAGATGCAAGCTGCTGGGAAGCCAGTTGCTGGTAGGATTTGTTGAGCTCTTATGATACAATGTCATGAAAGCTTTTGGAAACATTAAAACATGAAAGTCACCACCCCACTTTCTTCTGAGAAAAATTCTAAATACCACAGAAAGTTCAAGGCATTAAAATGCCCTGACCTCTTAAAGATCTTCATTCCTGGAGTAAGGATACAGAATATTTCAAATGTTACCTGGTTAGATTGACAAAAATAATCCTTGTCTTAGAATACTCTTGATGTTAAACTTATTTCTTAAACTCTGTCATGTTACAGACAGTGTTATAAAACCACATAGACACTGATTGTATCCTCACAAATAGAAACAGTTGAGCTTAATGATTAAAGTTTGATTAAATTTAATTTAGCTTTCTTATTATTTTTTATTTAATTATTTTTGCATGTGTTAGTGAATTTATTTTATAGGTGGTTTTCCATTTTAAAGCAAAAAATAAAAATGAATCTGAGTTTCTTTTTGGAGATATTTTATGAAAAAGGCAATTTCTATGTCTTTAAACAACACTGTATTTTAATTTTTTAAATAATAGGGACCTGTGGTATTGAATGGTGCTGTTTCACTGTTTCTTCTAGAGACAGGGCTACTGACCATGTGTAGAATTGGAGTTGAAAGTTTGTATGACCTCAATTCAAGCACAACAGTTTTGTTGACTGGGCAGTTTTAACTTGATATCACTCAAAGTACATCATTTGTCTTTAAATTCAGGTCCTGTCCCTACCAAATATTATTTGCTTCATTAAAGTTCTTTCTTGGCTAATGAGGTTTCTGTTTTACAGAAAAAGAAATACTTAAGGTTTTACCATTTAACTAAACTGCCCAGTTCCTACCTATATTACCTTAATATTATCTTAGTCAGAAGGCATTCCCCTACTGCACATCTAATGTATATAAAAAATATATATATAAATCTAAAAAGAGGTTTGTAGTAAATTGTTTTCAAAATTTCTGATTCTTTGTTGTTTCTTATTTTCTCTGTAGCAGTCTGTATACTTTCACACATAAAGTAGGGAAACTTAAAGAAATTTAAAGTAAAAATAAAAAAAATTTACCTTGGATAAGAGGCTGGGTGCAGAAAGAATCTACAATTGGCTAATAATAAACTTCTAGGTTTTCTGTGTATTTTTATCATGCATTCTTTCAATTAAAATGTAATTTTATCACTATCATAATTCTTTTCATTATCATAAAATTGTACAATTTTTTTTTTACAGTTTTATAACATCATTTTACATTTCCATATGTTATGGCAGGAGCTTTTCTAGAAGAAAAGCATAATGGCTCAACATAAATTTATTAAAATCAACCTTTATGATCGATTGTAGAAGAAAGTTAAATAATAATAGCTCTCTCAAAAATACATAGAGATAGCTAGATTTAGAGCAAAATAGTCCCAGAGGAGATTGGAGATTAAATCTGCTACATCAATGTAGTTCTTATACAATACATTTACTCATTCATTCATTTTTTTCAAATATTCATTAAGGGTTCATCAGTCTTTGTGCTAGGTAATGGAAAACTATGGCTGCTGTTCTCAAATAGGGCAAGGCCCAATGAGGAGCTAAGCACAGCAAAGTACAGTGACTGAGTGTTTGTGAAGAGACTCTGAACTGGATTCAGGATGATGGGGAATACAGGAGGGGCATCTTCATAGGTGGGTTTTTTAATTAAGGAATTGGTCAGATAAAGGATAGTAGGCATCTGAGACCAGGAATAGAGTCAGCAAAGATAGAGAGATTTAAAAAAAAATGATTCCTAGGGAACTCCACTAATGTTACTAAAGCATTAAGTAGAAGAGCTGAAGTGGATGACTAGAGGGAGGGGTAGAAGCTGAATTATGGAGGATCTTCTACATCATGTTTGGAATCTTGGTTCCCTTTCTTATAAGCAATGGAGAAATGTAGAAGGTTTATGAGCAGGTGTAGACATATGGAGGATGAATATGAGTAGTTTAGCTTGGAGCCTATTGGGATGCTGCTTTAACACCCGTTTTAAAGATAATGCAATAGTAGTGGGAAAGAAAAGGACTAGATAAATTCGAGAAATATTTTGTTGGTAAAATCAGCAGGATATTTATTAAATGGGAAACGATAGTGGTAAAGGAATAATTAAAATAAATATTTATATTGGATTAAAGACCTAAATATAACATCTGAAACCATAAAACTCCAACAAGAGAACAAGCAGTAAAGTCTTGAACATAAGCATTAGTAATTTAGCTAAATATGTTTCCCCAGGCAAGGAAAACAAAAAGCAAAAATGAACAAGTGGGATCACATCAAACTAAGAAGCTTTGCACAGCAAAGAAAATTATCAACAAAACTAAAATACAACCTACTGAATGGGAAAAAGTATTGGCAAATGATATGTCCAATGAGGGCTAATATCCAAAATATATAAAAAACTCACACAATTCAATACCCAAAAAGTCAGATAATCCAATTAAGAAATGGGCAGAGAACCTGCTTAGACATTTTTCCAAAGAAGACATGCAGGTGGCCAACAGACACATGAAAAGATGCTCAACCTTGATAATCATCAGGGAAATACAAATCAACCATAATAAACTATCACCTCACACCACTTGAAATGGATAGTATAAAAAAACAGAACACAAAAAACAAGTGTTTCTCCAAGGATGTGGAGAAAAGGGAAGGCTCAAAAACTGTTGGTGGAAATGTAAATTAGTGCAGTCACTATGGAAAGCAATATGAACTTTTCAAAAAACTAAAAATAGAAATACCATATATCCTAGTTATTCCACTTCTAGTAATTTACCTATGAAAACAATATCACTAATTTGAAAATATATATGCACTCCCATTTTACTGTAGCATAATTTACAATAGACAAGATGTGGAAGCAACCTAAGTATTCACTGATAGATAATTGGATAAGGATGTGATATATGTATGAAAAGAAATATTATCCAGCCATAAAAAGACAATGAAATCCTCCCACCTGTGACACCTGGATAGACTGAGAGGGTATCATACTAAGTGAAATAAGTCAGACAGAGAAGGACATATGATTTCATTTATAAGTGGAATCTAAAAAATACAACAAAGGAACAAACAAAACAGAAATAGACTCATAAACACAGAGAACAGACTGGTGTTTGTCATGGGGAGGGAGGTGAGTTGTGGGCAAAATAGGTGAAGGAGATAAATAGATACAAACTTATAGATTTAAAATAAATTAGTTATGGGGATAAAAGTCCAGAACAGTAAGGAATAATATTTACTTATCCTCTGATAAAGAAGTCATTACTATCTTAGTGACAGATTGTCCAGGGTTGTGATGGGAAAGTATCCTTATTTCTGTGCAGTAGGAATGACTGCATGGATGACAAAGTAGAGATGGAAATATATACTAATCTTTTGAGAAGTTTGAATGAGAAAGGACTGAGAAAGATTAGATGATTCTTAGAAGGAAATATTGCATTAAAGGGAAGCTTATTTGTTTATAATGGAGAAGACCTGAGCATATTTATAGGCTCAGAGAGAAAAGTTGAAAAGGGGAGACTGAAAAAACAGAGGTAAGTTGTGAAATAATCCTTAGTTAACAGATCAAGTTTCCAGAGGAATCAGGAGGGCACAGACTTAAAAATAGATGGGAAGCCATTGAATTCTTATATACATGGGGGGAAAAATGAGCTTGGGTTTTTATTAAGACAAATTTGCAGATCTGGAACCTGGAAGTAGAGACAGGTCATATCTGACAGCTTCAGTAGTATCAGTGTAATTGGAAACCAAGTCCACTGCTGGAAAGAAGGTGGGATTTGATCTACAAATTAAGAAGAGAGATTGGAATCTGGAATAATCACTGATGGAAATGGAAAAAGGAATTGACCAAGAACAAATAAACACTTTTAACTATTGTTACAGAGGATCTAGCAGAGATTTAAAACTACTAGAGATGATCACAGTCTGCTGGGTTTGTAGTTTTCTGCTTGATTGCCCAGTGTCTTGGGTATAGGAGCACAGAAGGCATATTGTAGCATTAATGTAAATTTGGACTGTTTGAGCAAAGGGAGCAGAGGAAGAAGAATGTAAGGAAATTGTTGGTAATCTAAGAGTCATTTAGATAATCAGATAAAGAGTTGGAGATAAGTAAAGAAATCAGAGATTGTAGGAGAGGCCTGATAGCTTCAGAGAAAATGGAAAAAAATAAGAAACTAGAGGATCAAAATTGTTAAGGACAGATGGACATAAAGAAGAGAGCAGCCTAAAAAGAAGAGTTTGTGGCCAGATTAGAATCTTGAACATACTATGACTAAGAGGTAATTTGGCCAAGACCATAATACTATCTACCATTTGTAATATTCATGTTTCTAGGGTGCTTTGTTCTCATTAGTTACTTCTCACTTAACTTTTGTTCTACTAAAAAAAAAGGTATTAATTTACCCATAAGAAGACTGAGGTAGTATGTACTGTTAAGAGGCTTACAAAAGATATTAGGGGGTTAGTGAAAAAGGAAAATGGAGTCAAGATGTTTTTTTGGGAAATTAGGCTAAAGGTGTCACTCAAACACTTGAATAAAATTTCAGTTTTTTCTTGTTTGTTTGAGAAATACAGTTTTTTTCATAAAACAGCTATAGAGCTCTACAGCAGTACTGAACTAAGGAGGCTTAAAAGGGTAGCACAAATAAAGATGTTCATGTTATGCTTGGTAAGGTATTTAGAAGAAATGGCAACACTACTCCAATGTTAGAAAGAAAGAAAGAGACAGAGAAATAAGAACAATCACTGAAAAGTCTAACAAAGTCTATCAAAATACTACAAAATAGAGAGTTGAGGTACAATGCAGGATTTCTTTTATATCACAGAACAAAACAGCCTAGAGTTCTATGCCTCTACCATACAAATTCTTTTCCATCCCTGTCCTCCCTCTCAGCAAACTTTAAAAAAAAAACAAAAAACCCTCCTCCCCAAACTCAGGCTACAATGGCTTATATCTTTCTTCCCCATAGACCTTCTATTCTGTTCTCAAAGGCAACTGTTGGCCTTCTTCTCCACTAAAATTCATTTTACTGGATTGCAGATAACTGAGCAGGCAAGTAGGACCCACCAATGTAGTGGATTCTGGTTGTAACTGTGGAAAGGAGCAGAGGTTCATACACCTTGATAGAGAAGCAACTAACTGCTGTGTACCCCACCTTGCTGGCTATGGAGCCCATCACCAGAACAGCTCTGACTAAGGTAACAACCACCTATTGCATTGCATGGTGGGTGCAAGACTGGACCCAAAGGCCATAGAGTGGCATGGCACACACGCCTACACTGGGCAAATGGGGTGCAGAGTTACAACAGTGTAGCACCCTCTCTACTGCCCCCTTATTGGAGAATTCCAACACTTATTGGGGCCAGTGACATAAACCAGTGGAAAGCTGGAAGAACTTCCTTTTGAGCCATTGGTAGCCGAGAGTCCTTAACAGGATGGAAAAGCCCCTGTACCTGAAGATGCTTGGTATACAGATGGCTCCAGTCACGAGCAGCCCCTGAAGAGGAGGGCTGCGGCCCTCCATCCTAAGACTGAGACAATATGGATGGAGGATGGAGAGGAGAGAGTAGCCAAATGGTTGAATTGTAGGCAGTATGGCTCGTGATCACCCAGGACCCTTCCCCTATAGTTGTCTACACTGACATCTGGGCCGTCTATCAGGGCTTGACTCTGTGGCTGTCGACATGGTACCATGCCAACTGGATGGTTGGTCACCAGCCCCTTTGGGGGCAAGAGTTGTGGCAAGACCTATGGGCCTCTGGTCAGATGACGACTGTTACTGTGTATCATGTGACTGGCCATTTACCTTTGGCATCCCCAGGAAATGATGAATCAGACACATTGACCCAGGTGTGCTGGCTAGAAGGAAAACCTGCCTCTGATGTAGCCCAGCGGTTACATCAGCATTTGTTGCACACAGGGCAAAAGACAATGTGGGCTGTAGCCTGTCAGTGGGGTTTGCCATTGACCTTTGAAGAAATCAGCAGAGCCCAGAAGAAGTGTGCTGTGTGCTCTAAGAGCGACTTACACGGAGTCCTGCAGCAACATGGGACAATAGTAAAGTATCCGATACCCCTTGTCAGGTGGCAGATAGAGTATATTGGGCCTCTGCCCATATCCAAAGGATAACGGTATTCCATTACTTGTGAGGACATGGCTACTGCACTGTTGGTTGCTGTTTCTGCATGTCATGAAGATCAGCAAACCACCCAGAGGGGCCTAGAGCATCTTTTTGCAGCCTATGACCAGCAGCAGGTGATTGAGAGCAATTAAGGCACCCACTTTACTGGACATGTGTTCAAGAATGGGTACAGCAATGACGAATAAGTGGGAGTTTCTTTTACCATATAACCCTACTGGGGCAGGCATGATAGAGAGGTACAATGGTTTGTTGAAATCTGGCCTGATGTCAGACACCAATAGTCTATGAGGCTGGTCAGCTAATTTATGGACAGTGCAATGGTGTTTAAATGAGAAGCTCTGAAAAGGAGCCTTGAGCCCTGTGGACATGCTAACACACATTGCTGCCTCTCCTATACAACTGTATGTGCAAACCAAAAAGGAGTTACTGAAGCCAGAATATGACCAGCAGAGCAACATCGTGCTGCCAGCCCCAACTACATTAAACCCTGGAGATACTGTTGAGTAGACGTGGCCCTAGACATTTTGATGCCTGGACCAGTGATGGCTGGCCCTTCTGGCACCTTGGGGAAATGGTCTGGAAGCTGGCCTCATGGGTATTCCTAGACTAACAACAGAGTGGCCCCCAAAGATCACGTTAGTGTACCCAAAACTTCCAGGAGGTAAGAGCATCTTATGGGGAAGTTTCCTTTTATCTTTATGGCCAGTGCATGTACCTCCCATGGCCCTATATATTGATCTAACCTTAACTCCCACAGGGAGGGGGGTGAAAGTCTGGTGTACTAGACCAGGATGAGATCCCATTCCTGCCACTGTCCTATCATAGGACCACTCTCTGGCATGCATCTTACCTAATGGATAAGATTTGCCTATGCTGGTATCATTAAAACATGTATCTTATTGCCCTTAAGGTTATTTTCTTCTACAGTCCCTGTTACCTGGGTGCACCCCCTGTCTGCAGCTGCTGCGTGATGATTGCTCTGAACACCCTACCTGTTCAACTACTGACTGCCTGTGGAATGGGAAGCTATGATCTTAATCTGCTTATGACTTTGAACCTAGTTGAATTGTCTGGCTTGAGGATTATCATAATATTATTGCTGTTGCTACTGTATATTATTAGTCTGGTTACAATGATCCAGTTTTCTCACACAGGGGCCATTTTAGAAGATGGGGAATGTGTTTCATGCACGGCTGTGTTTACTGCAGCATTATTTGCAATAGCCAAGTTATGGAAGTAATCTAAATGTCCATCAATAGATGAATGGATAAAGATGTGATATATATATATAATGAAATATTATTCATCTATTAAAAAGAAAGAAATCTTGCCATTTGTGACAACCTGGATGGACCTACAGGGTATTATACTAAGTGAAATAAGTCAGACAGAGAAAGACAAATACCATATGATTTCAGTTATATGTGGAATCTGAAAACAGAAACAAATGCACAAATAAAATAGAAACAGACTCATAGATATAGGAAACAAACTGTTGGTTACCAGAGTACAGAGAGGTTGGGTGGATGAAATAGGTGAAACGCATAAAGAGGTACAAACTTTGGGTTACAAAATAAATGTCATGAGGATGTAATGTACAGTATAGGGAATATAGTCAATAATATTATAATAACTTTGTAGGGTGACAGGTGGTAACTACACTTATATACGGATCATTTCCTAATGTTTAAAAATATTGAATTACAAACCAAGGATATTTCATGTCAAATACACTTCAATAAAAAAACAGGCTGAATTCAGATATTAGATCTAGTAGTTTTGGAAAACCACAATGAGATATCACTTCACACCAGTTAGGATGGCCAACATCCGAAAGACAAACAACAACAAATGTTGGCGAGCCTGTGGAGAAAGGGGAACCCTCCTACACTGCTGGTGGGAATGTAAACTAGTTCAACCATTATGGAAAGCAGTATGGAGGTTCCTCAAAAAACTCAAAGCAGAAATACCATTTGACCCAGGAATTCCACTCCCAGGAATTTACCCTAAGAATGCAGGATCCCACTTTGAAAAAGACATATGAACCCCTATGTTTATTGCAGCATTATTTACAATAGCCAAGAAATGGAAGCAACCTAAGTGTCCATCAGTAAATGAATGGAACATACACACAATGGAATATTATTCAGCCATAAGAAGAAAACAAATCCTACCATTTGCAACAACATGGATGGAGTTAGAGGGTATCATCAGTAGATGAATGGTACATACACACAATGGAATATTATTCAGCCATAAGAAGAAAACAAATCCTACCATTTGCAACAACATGGATGGAGCTAGAGGGTATTATGCTCAGTGAAATAAGCCAGGTGGAGAAAGACAAGTACCAAATGATTTCACTCTTATGTGGAGTATAAGAACAAAGAAAAAACTGAAGGAACAAAACAATAGCAGACTTACAGAACCCAAGAATGGACTACAGTTACCAAAGGGAAAGGGACTGGGGAGGATGGGTGGGAAGAGAGGGATAAGGGAAAAAAAGGGGCATTACTATTAGCACACATAATATAGTGGGGGGAAGGGGAGGGCAGTACAACACAGGGAAGACAGGTAGTGATTCTATAGCATCTTACCACACTGACGGACAGTGACTGTAATTGGGTATTTGGGGGGACTTGATAATGGGGGGAGTCTAGTAACCATAACGTTGTTCAAATAATTTACATTAACGATACCAAAAAAAAAAACCAGGCTGGAAATCCACTTAACTGTCAACATTTATTGGAATTCTTAATCAGTTCAGAGAATGGTAGTTTTAGATTAGGCTCCAGGTTAATTTCACTTCAGTTTACATCAAAAAAGTAGTGGATATGATATACTCAGACTAAGGAAAAGTGTGGAAACTTCTCCCTATGTCTTCTTCATGAAACTAGACCAAGTTCTGTGTTCACTGAAGCCAAAATGGACTGCGGAATCTGCCAGGTGAGAGGATCCAAGGACTGGTTCTGCTATATTCTCAGGCACCAGGCTGGGGGAGGAGTGGCTTGCTCTGCCTCAGTTACTTACTTTTCTTTTCTGTTGCCAAAGTGTCACTATACTCACAGCAGGCCTGGCCATGCTAAGCACCATAAAAAAGAAATTTCTTATCATCAGAGTCTTCCATTCTCTTTAGGTGAGAGGACATTTGACTTGGAAGTGCTTGAGCTGAAAAGGGAAGGTCACTGATTTAGTTGTAGAAGAATGTATTGAATGGTTTATCTGTTCCTTAGAGTAAGTAGATACGCAGACATGAGAGTTACCTGACAATTTGCCTTATGCATCTGGCAATGCTATCCCTGGCCTTAGTCATGGATGACCAGAAGCAGGGTATTTTCCTTTGAAAGTGCTGTGTCATGAAATAATTTCTTTTCTTCATCTCACTCTGTATCTTGTTTGTAAAAGTCCAAGGCAACTTGCAAGATAAAAATATGTATATGCCTCTTACTACACTGATGGACAGTAACTGCAATAGGGTCTGGGGGGGGGTCTCAATAATATGGGTGAATGTAGTAACCAAATTGTTTTTCTTGTGAAGCCTTCATAAGCATGTATATCAATGATAACTTATTAAAAAAAATGTATATACCTATGTAAAATTTTTATATACCCATTTTAGATTGGATTTTGATGATGTATTTTGTTACTACTACAGCTTTGACATGCTTCTGTAATGTACATAATGTAATTCTGATATTTTTAAATTAATTTCTTTGTTTTGAGAGCATTGTTTAGAGTAAGAAAGTCAATGAATCAATTTAACAAGACCACACATGTTGACCAAATGGTTTGTTCAGTGTGTAATTGGATTATATTTTTGTATTTTATTTATAAAAATAAAATTTTGTGGGCGGAGACAAGATGGTGGCATGAGTAGAGCAGCAGAAATCTCCTCCCAAAACCACATATATATATGAAAATATAACAAAGACAACTCTTCCTGAAATAGAGACTAGAGGACACAGGACAAAATCCAGACCACATCAATACCTGCGAGAACCCAGCACCTCGTAAAGGGGATAAGATACAAACCCTGGCCTGGCAGGTCCCGAGCGCCACTCCCCCAAGCTCCCGGTGGGAGGAGAGAGGTCTGAGCGGGAGGGAGAAGGAGAACAGGACGGCTGAACACCCAGCCCCAGCCATCCGGACCAGAGCGAAGACACAGTGCATGCGTGGGGCCCTGCTTACTAGGGAAACAGGGCAGCAAAAATGGTGAGGGGGTACCGGAGGCCAGCACCAGAGGACAAAACAAAAGCAAGCAGCCATCTTTTTTTTTTTCTGTTGTTTTGTTGTGGTGAGTGCTTTTTGGAAGTCTTAAAGGGAAAGGGACCCCAATACTAGGGAAACAGGGCAGTAAGACCGGCGAGCGGGTATAGGAGGCTGGCGCCGAAGAACAAAAGAAAAGCGAGCGGCCATTTTTTTTGTGTGTGTGTGGTCGTTGATTTGTTTTGGCGGGTGCTTGTTGGAAGTCTTAAAGGGGCAGGGTGGGACACTTAGTCCAGAGGTAGTGAATCCGGGGATCTCTGGGCAATCTAATTCCCTGGGCTGCAGGGAGCACGGAGGCCCCTTATGGAGATAAATAGCCTCCCGGCCGATCCCTCTCCAAAGCAACTCCACCACTTTGGAGCAGCAGCCAAGCCAGGCCATGCCCACAGTAGTAGCGGAGATAAACTACATAGCAGCTGAGCAGGAAGCAGAAGCACTGTCTGCGCGCAGCTACCCAGCACAAGCCACTAGAGGTTGCTATTCTCCCAGGAGAGGAAGGCCACAAACCAACAAGAAGGGAAGTTCTTCCAGCCATCACTAGTCCCAGCTCTGCAAACTGTACCTATCACCATGAAAAGACAAAATTACAGGCAAACCAAGATCACAGAGACACCAGAGAAGGAGACAGACCTAACCAGTCCTCCTGACAAAGAATTCAAAATAAAAATCATAAACATGCTGACAGAGATGCAGAGAAATACGCAAGAGAAATGGGATGAAGTCCGGAGGAAGATCACAGATGCCAGAAAGGAGATTACAGAAATGAAACAAACTCTGGAAGGATTTACAAGCAGAATGGATAAGATGCAAGAGGCCAATGTTGGAATTGAAACCAGAGAACAGGAACGCATAGAAGCTGACATAAAGAGAGATAAAAGGATCTCCAGGAATGAAACAATACTAAGAGAACTATGTGACCAATCCAAAAGGAACAATATCCGTATTATAGGGGTACTAGAAGAAGAAGAGAGAGGAAAGGGGATGGAAAGTATCTTGGAAGAAATAATTGCTGAAAGCTTCCCCAAACTGGGGGAGGAAATAATCGAACAGATGACGGAAATACACAGAACCCCCAACAGAAAGGATCCAAGGAAGGCAACAACAAGACACATAATAATTAAAATGGCAAAGATCAAGGACAAGGAAAGAGTTTTAAAGGCAGCTAGAGAGAAAAGGTCACCTATAAAGGAAAACCCATCAGGCTAACATCAGACTTCTCGACAGAAACCCTACAGGCCAGAAGAGAATGGCATGATATATTTAATGCAATGAAACAGAAGGGCCTTGAACCAAGGATACTGTATCCAGCATGATTATCATTTAAATATGATGGCGGGATTAAACAATTCCCAGACAAGCAAAAGCTAAGGGAATTTGCTTCCCACAAACCACCTCTACAGGGCATCTTACAGGGACTGCTCTAGATGGGAGCACTCCTAGAAAGAGCACAGAACAAAACACCCAATATATGAAGAATGGAGGAGGAGGAAAAAGAAGGAAGAGAAGAAAAGAATCTCCAGACAGTGTATATAACAGCTCAATAAGCGAGCTAAGTTAGGTAGTAAGATACTAAAGAGGCTAACCTTGAACCTTTGGTAACCACGAATTTAAAGCCTGCAATGGCAATAAGTACATATCTTTCAATAGTCACCCTAAATGTAAATGGACTGAATGCACCAATCAAAAGACACAGAGTAATAGAATGGATAAAAAAGCAAGACCCATCTATATGCTGCTTACAAGAAACTCACCTCAAACCCAAAGACATGCACAGACTAAAAGTCAAGGGATGGAAAAACATATTTCAGGCAAACAACAGTGAGAAGAAAGCAGGGGTTGCAGTACTAATATCAGACAAAATAGGCTTCAAAACAAAGAAAGTAACAAGAGATAAAAAAGGACATTACATAATGATAAAGGGCTCAGTCCAACAAGAGGATATAACCATTCTAAATATATATGCACCCAACACAGGAGCACCAGCATATGTGAAACAAATACTAAGAGAACTAAAGGGGGAAATAGACTGCAATGCATTAATTTTAGGAGCCTTCAAAACACCACTCACCCCAAAGGATAGATCCACTGAGCAGAAAATAAGTAAGGACATGGAAGCACTGAACAACACAGTAGAGCAGATGGACCTAATGGACATCTATAGAACTCTACATCCAAAAGCAACAGGATTTACATTCTTCTCACGTGCACATGGGACATTCTCTAGAATAGACCACATACTAGCCCACAAAAAGAGCCTCAGCAAAATCCAAAATATTGAAATTCTACAAACCAATTTTTCATACAACAAAGGTATAAAAGTAGATATAAATTCTACAAAGAAAACAAAAAGGCTCACAAACACATGGAGGCTTAACAACATGCTCCTAAACAATCAATGGATCAACGAACAAATTAAAATAGAGATCAAGGAATATATAGAAACAAATGACAACAACAACACAAAGCCCCAACTTCTGTGGGACGCAGCGAAAGCAGTCCTAAGAGGAAAGTATATAGTGATCCAGGCATACCTGAAGAAGGAAGAACAATCCCAAATGAATAGTCTAACATCACAATGATTGAAATTGGAAAAAGAAGAACAAATGAGGCCTAAAGTCAGCAGAAAGAGGGACATGATAAAGATCAGAGAAGAAATAAACAAAATTGAGAAGAATAAAACAATAGCAAAAATCAATGAAACCAAGAGCTGGTTCTTTGAGAAAATAAACAAAATAGATAAGCCTCTAGCCAAATTTATTAAGAGAAAAAGAGAATCAACACAAATCAACAGAATCAGAAATGAGAATGGAATAATCACGACAGACTCCACAGAAATACAAAGAATTATTAAAGAATACTATGAAAACCTATATGCCAACAAGCTGGAAAACCTAGAAGAAATGGACAACTTCCTAGAATAATACAACCTTCCAAGACTGACCAAGGAAGAAACACAAAAGTTAAACAATTCAATTACGAGCAAAGAAATTGAAACGGTAATCAAAAAACTACCCAAGAACAAAGCACCTGGGCTGGACAGATTTACCTCAGAATTTTAGCAGACACACAGAGAAGACATAATACCCATTCTCCTTAAAGTTTTCCAAAAAATAGAAGAGGAAGGAATACTCCCAAACTCATTCTATGAAGTCAACATCACCCTAATACCAAAACTAGGCAAAGACCCCACCAAAAAAGAAAATTACAGACCAATATCCCTGATGAATGTAGATGCAAAAATACTTAATAAAATATTAGCAAACCAAATTCAAAAGTATATTAAAAGGATCATACACCATGGCCAAGTGGGAATCATCCCAGGAATGCAAGGATGGTACAACAATCGAAAATCCATCAACATCATCCACCACATCAACAAAAAGAAAGACAAAAACCACATGATCATCTCCATAGATGCTGAAAAAGCATTTGACAAAATTCAACATCCATTCATGATAAAAACTCTCAGCAAAATGGGAATACAGGGCAAGTACCTCAACATAATAAAGGCCATATATCATAAACCCACAGCCAACATTATACTAAACAGTGAGAAGCTGAAAGCTTTTCCTCTGAGATCAGGAACTAGACAGGGATGCCCTCTCTCCCCACTGCTATTTAATATAGTACTGGATTTCCTAGCCACGGCAATCAGACAAAACAAAGAAATACAAGGAATACAGATTGGTAAAGAAGAAGTTAAAAACTGTCAGTATTTGCAGATGACATGATATTGTACATAAAAAACCCTAAAGACTCCACCCCAAAACTACTAGGACTGATATCGGAATACAGCAATGTTGCAGGATACAAAATTAACACACAGAAATCTGTAGCTTTCCCATACACTAACAATGAACCAATAGAAAGATAAATCAGGAAAATAATTCCATTCACAATTGCATCAAAAAGAATAAAATACCTAGGAATAAATCTAACCGAAGAAGGGAATGACCTATACTCTGAAAACTACAAGTCACTCTTAAGAGAAATTAAAGGGGACACTACCAAATGGAAACTCATCCCATGCTCGTGGCTAGGAAGAATTAATATCGTCAAAATGGCCATCTTGCCCAAAGCAATATACAGATTTGATGCAATCCCTATCAAATTACCAGCAACATTCTTCAATGAATTGGAACAAATAATTCAAAAATTCATATGGAAACACCAAAGACCCCGAATAGCCAAAGCAATCCTGAGAAAGAAGAATAAAGTAGGGGGAATCTCACTCCCCAACTTCAAGCTCTACTATAAACCCATAGTAATCAAGACAATTTGGTACTGGCACAAGAACAGAGTCACAGACCAATGGAACAGACTAGAGAATCCAGACATTAACCCAGACATATATGGTCAATTAATATTTGATAAAGGAGCCATGGACATACAATGGCAAAATGACAGCCTCTTCAACAGATGGTGCTGGCAAAACTGGACAGCTACATGTA
This sequence comes from Manis javanica, assembly GCF_040802235.1. Taxonomy (NCBI): domain Eukaryota; kingdom Metazoa; phylum Chordata; class Mammalia; order Pholidota; family Manidae; genus Manis; species Manis javanica. The sequence continues at coordinate 73,652,085 of NC_133158.1, read as the reverse complement.
GGAGAATGAAACTGGACCATTGTCTAACCCCATATACAAAAGTAAATTCAAAATGGATCAAAGACCTGAATGTCAGTCATGAAACCATTAAACTCGTGGTAAAAACATAGGCAAAAACCTCTTAGACATAAACATGAGTGACCTCTTCTTGAATATATCTCCCCAGGCAAGGAAAACAACAGCAAAAATGTACAAGTGGGACTATATTAAGCTGAAAAGCTTCTGTACAGCCAAAGACACCATCAATAGAACAAAAAGGAACCCTACAGTATGGGAGAATATATTTGAAAATGACAGATCCGATAAAGGCTTGATGTACAAAATATATAAAGAGCTCACCTACCTCAACAAACAAAAAACAAACAATCCACTTAAAAAATGGGCACAGGAACTGAACAGACAGTTCTCCAAAAAAGAAATACAGGTGGCCAACAGACACATGAAAAGATGTTTCACATCCCTAATTATCAGAGAAATGCAAATTAAAACTACAATGAGATATCACCTCACACCAGTAAGGATGGCTACCATCCAAAAGACAAACAACAACAAATGTTGGTGAGGCTGTGGAGAAAGGGGAACCCTCCTACACTGCTGGTGGGAATGTAAATTAGTTCAACCATTGTGGAAAGCAGTATGGAGGTTCCTCAAAATGCTCAAAACAGACTTGCCATTTGACCCAGGAATTCCACTCCTAGTAATTTTCCCTAAGAATGCAGCAATCAAGTTTGAGAAAGACAGATGCACCCCTATGTTTATCGCAGCACTATTTACAATAGCCAAGAATTGGAAGCAACCTAAATGTCCATGGGTAGATGAATGGATAAAGAAGATGTGGTACATATACACAATGGATACTACTCAGCCATAAGAAGAGGGAAAATCCTACCATTTGCAGCAACATGGATGGACCTGGAGGGTATTCTGCTCAGTGAAATAAGCCAAGCAGAGAAAGAGAAATACCAAATGATTTCACTCATCTGTGGAGTATAAGAACAAAGGAAAAACTGAAGGAACAAAATAGCAGCGGAATCACAGAACCCACGAATGGACTAACAGGTACCAAAGGGAAAGGAACTGGGGATGATGGGTGGGTAGGGAGGGATAAAGCGGGGGAAGAAGAAGAGGGGTATTAAGATTAGCATGCATGGGGGGGTGGAAGAAAGGGGAGGGCTGTACAAGGCAGAAAAGACTAGTAGTGATTCTATGGCATTTTGCTGTGCTGATGGACAGTGACTGTAGGGGGATTTATAGGGGGGTACCTGGTATAGGGGAGAGCCTAGTAAACATAATATTCTTCATGTAAGTGTAGGTTAAATATAACAAAAAAAGATAGTATGAAAGAGAAGGGGGATTACTCCCTGACAGGATAAAACTAACTGTAATTCAATGATTAATGCATGCTTTAAATATCCTTACTTTTGATCACTTAAAGGGTGTCAGATGATCGGCTATGGAAGTACACTTTTCTGATAATATTCCTTTCTCTTAAACAAACAAACAAACAAAAAGCAGTTCCTGTGTGGCGACCTCCAATGAGTTCTACACAATGGTATAAAGGGCATATCAAAGTGTGGGCAAAGGGTCTGTTTGTGTTTATACAGAGGATCAAAGCCTAATTTGGCTACCCAGAAAATGAACTAAGATACGATATGAAGAAGAACTTCCAACATCAGCCCTCTCTGGAAGAGTCATACCAGAAGATGATCATCAAAAACCTCAACAAAGATCCAGGCGATGCTGCAGTTGTAGCTGCATTCATCCCACCGGTTCCTGGACTTGCCATTGAAATGAAGAAGGAGATATCTAAGCTGGCTTGTGCATACAGTAAAACAACAAATTTGACTGGATCTATACTGTTGGAACTCAACCAAGAATTAGGAGAAGTGCAAGTTGTGGCACTCCAAAATCTTACAACTATGGACTATCTACTGTTAAAAGAACATAGGGGATGTGAACAGTTCCCAGCAATGGGTTGTTTTAATTTGTCTGATTTCTCTCAGACTGTTCAAGTACAGTTGGACAATATTATATCATAGACAAATTTTCACAAATGCCTAGGGTGCCTAACTGATTTTCTTGGCTTCACTGGAGATGGCTGGTGATTATAGATCTGCTTTGGTTATGTAACTGTATTCCTATTATGTTAATGTGTGTGCGTAAGTTAGTTAGTAGTGTAAAACCTATACATGCTTAAGTTACCCTACAAGAAGATATGTCAAAGAAATAATCAATCCTCCCATGTTTTCTTCCATCTGCTACCTCTATAGCTTTTCTTCTTCCTTCCTAATTACAACCCTTAAATAGAATTCGTGCCTCATATCGAATTTACTGAGTATCATAATTCCTCCAAGTGGTAAAGATACCTCAAGACAAATTCTGCGCATAGAAGCCACAAGGCATAAATCTGCAAAGAAGTAAAAAGCTAACCTTTTCAAACAATATGGCTTCTCTCTCACTTACCAACTTTACATCTCCTTGTATGGCCCCGGAAGATGACTGGTTAGCCAGAGACGGGTAAGATTCCTCAAGGGAGGAACAACCTAAGACAGGCACAGTCACAAGGGGGCCATCAGGTGAGAAATTGGGGATCAACAGTGGTGAGGCTTAGAACCTCACCCCCCCTGTTTTGAGAGAAATCTTCAGCATCTGTGGATGTTTTAATGCCCTTGTCTAGCTTGGATTAACACATAGTCTACAGGCACACACCTGATCATCTACATTTGCTCTCTTACAACACTAAACTATGATGTCTACCTTTATCTTGCAGCTACCTACCACTTCAGCATTTTATTTAAAAAAAAATAAGAATAATAAAGGGAGAAATGTGGGATTCACATATAAATCAAGTATAAAAATCAAACAAATATTCATATTTGACCTGATTGTTTATAGTTCATAATGAGTGATCAAAACCGAAAGTTTTTGTGATGACTGCCCTTGCACTGTTCACCATGTAAGAACTTACTCAGTATGTAAGAATTTGTTTACCATGTAAGAACTTGTTCGTTATGCTTCAGAAGATTGGAGACTGATGAGAATTAGGCTGGGAGTGGATTAATGATTGTACATTGAGCATTGACTCCCCTATACAGAATTTTATTTTTGTTAACAACCATTTGATCAATAAATATGAGAGATGCCCTTTCAAAAAAAAATAAATAAATAAAATAAAAAAATAATAAAATTTTGTTAGTTTCAAAGAGACAGGCACATACATAAAACTTCTTTATATTCAGTGAAAGGATCTAACATTTACTGACTATCTGTGTATGTGTCAGGCACTATACGTGTTGCTATACATATTCTATTTAGATTAATTCAAGTTAAACTGAGGGTAAGATTATCTTTCTTACTTTAGATCTGAGGAAAATAAGTCTCACAAAGAATAAGTAACCCAAAAGAGATCACACAGATCGAGTATAGCAGAACTATAATTAAATAATGATATTTTTAAAAGTCCCTCCCCTCCACTACATACACTTGAAGATTAAGCCAACTGTTCAGAACTTGGTAATGAACCTATCTGATTCCAGATCTCATACTTTCCCTACTTGAGCAATGATAGTGTTACAAGAAAGGGTGAACCTGCTTTGTTTCTCTTTTCCCCAGAGCTGGCATGGCAGGGTGAGCATAGCTGGCTTGATTTATTTCAAGAGCATGAGGAAGGAAGCTTACTCAGACCCACACTAGCTCCAGTGCAAATCCCCATCTGAAAGGCCACAATTTAAGATGTATTCCTAGGGGTATTTCCCGAGGGTTCTAAGTCTTTTCAAGTCCCTTAGTAAAATGTCAATATTCCTGGAGTATTGTGCTTTGAGTCAACATCAATAAAACCTCAGGGGATTTGTTGATCCAAGCCATTTCTTGTGGTGACAGATAACAGAGAGCACAGTCCCCAAGGATTAAGACACAGGATGCAATATGGGTTTTCCTATGGGAAGGCAAGCATTAAGTAACAGAACAGAGGCATGCAACAGATGTGAGGCAGCAAATAATGAACTGCACTTATTCATAGTTTTCTCAAGTTTTATCTGCTCAGGACATAGATAGCCATCAGTTCTGACCTTTAGGAAAATATTAAGCTAATATGATATTGTCAATTTTCCATAGTAATCATCTAGGAAAGTAAATATAGTACCCTATAATGTCTTGCTTTTAAAAATGTTCAAAGTAGAGCATACCTGCTTCAGATGTCAGAAGTGTTCTCTTCTGGTAATGTGTGTTATCCCAAGGTCAGATGAATCCTCGCAGGGAGACCACAAATACCCAGCATTACAAATGACCTTAGGAGAACATAAAGCAAATATTAATCAATTTTAAGCACTCCAAGACAGCAGGAGACTATTTTGGCTAGATTGCATGACACTTTAAATGGCATGACTATTTGACAGCTCTTTCATTTCAGGAAAAAATAGTTGGACAAAGAGTCATGGAGGTCATAAGTCAAATCAGAATCTCAAAGGAGAAATCAAACCCTAGAAGTACTTTTTAAAAAGATGGACAGTGTATCCAATATAAAGGCATATTACACTGTCTCATATTTGATTTTAAAGTGTTATACAACCAGTTATTGAGCATCAATATCAACTGAATGAGGACAATGAAGATCTGGCAAAAAGAAAAACAAACTAGAAAGACTGCTCAAAGCATCTATACATTAGAGAGAGCAAAACAAAGAGGAGTAAATTAGAGTTTTTATTTTTATTTCCTCACCAATAACAATACAATGATTGGTATTCTCTGTTGAAAGCAAAATTCAAGTTCCTATTTTAATGCTCTTTCATCCATTTATTCTTTCAACAAGCACAAAAAGTTAGCTCTACCACATACTAAGGACTGCCAAAGTCACTAGGGTTATACAAGTACCAGAAGATGGGAACTGCAAAGCCAGACAAGAAATGGAAAGTTTATTCCCTGGAGAAGGAAACAACATGTAGATCAAGAGAAAGAACGTTAACTGAGTGCCAGGGGATCAAGGGTGCAACCCAGAGAACGAACAGGTGAAATGGTTTTAGAACTTCCTGCATGTCTGGTTGCACTTTTGAGATCTTGCCTGCTGTGGTTTCTGGGTTCCATATACTTGTGAAAGTTGTACAGTATCCTGCCTCAAGGATTCTGTCATGTATCTGCGCTATGTTAACCCCAGTAATTGTCAAAGGCTGGTCAGAAATGCTTATCATTTTAACAATGTAAATTGGATCGTATTAACATTACTACTGAAAAAATGCTTCAAAAGCTTCCCATTGCATTTGGAATGAAGTACAAACTCCTTAGTATGACTTGTTAGGCCTTATGTGACCCAATTCTGGACTACATCTCATCCTGTTTCATTCTTTTATCGCTCACACCTGATTCTCCTTGTTCACTTGGCACTAGCCTCCCTTTAGTGCCTCAGACACATCAAGGCCTCTGTGCTGTTCCCTTTACCAGGAATTCCCACTCCCATGCCTGCCACTCCATTTGACTAATCTCTATTCATCTTTGTGATTTGAGTGCAAATGTCCTTTCTTTGAGGAAGCCTCTTCTGACCATCAAGTTTAAAATAAATTACTAGTTAGGCCCTTGTTATTTACTCTCATTGACTTTGTTCCTCTTCATAGTGTTTATCACAAACTGAAATTGTATGATAGTGTACACTGCAATCATACCACATAAAGGGATGAAGGCAGGGACCCTGTTGCTTTTCATTTACTATGCAATCATAACTTACAAGAAGTACTAGACAGATAGATGTTTGTCAAAAGAGTAAAAACTGGACAATCACAAATGGCCTTAAAGTATATAGATTTTGGAGTCAAGATGTTATTTTGAACTCAAGATCTCTAGAGAGAAATAATAAATACAAGCCCCCGGTGGTAAACACCTAAGCCAGATGACCTCCAGCTGTCCCTGGCACAGGCTCCCATCCAGGAGAGCTGTGTGCCATCCTGGCTCTGTGGCCCTGCCCCACGACTTCTCTGGGTTTCAGTTTTCCAAAGTGTTAAGAGTAGTTGAATTGGATGGCCTTTATGATTTTTATATTACAAATTAAGGAAAATCATATCTTTATGTAGGAATGTTAGAAAATTTTAGAAAAACTCCTACGAGGCACTAAGGATTTTAGTGTTCGGCAGCCTCTACCTTTATTAGGCTGCTGGCATGATGTCTGAAAGTTAAGGACCCAGATCCACTTACTCACTTTTCAACCATTTCTCCACCTAAAGAGCACATCTAATTTCTCCAAGCAGAGAAAAGAAACATGTATGGGCAAGTATTTTTTAAAAAAAGCAACCATTTAACTTTCTAAGCATCCTTATCACTTCAATCTAGGTTTGGCCTGAAATCAGAGAACTCTCTACACAGCAGCCGCCTTCACTGTCATGTGTGCACACTGCCGAAGATATTTCTGCTTTACAAGAGCTATTTCAGAAAGTCAGACATGCAGCTGCTTTGTCTTTACATGTCACTACCTTAAGGAAGTCGTTTTATAGACGTTTGTGGACTTTTTTCTCTTTTTGGTGTGCACTCACAGATCGGAAGTGGATAAAATCAAATATATGATCCTATACTTACAACATGTGTTTGTTATTGCTACAGTTAAGTCTTTTGATTCTAAAAGTACCATTCTGCCAACACAGTGGCACTACCATTTCTCAAAGCACCAGAGTTGTGGAGAACCTGCCGTGTTGTTATGCATGGTTCTGTAATCACGGTTGAAAAAGTTCAATTTATAGCCATTAAAGAACAGCCTTCAAGGAAGGTTCACAAATGTGAGTCTGAGAGTAAATCTATTACTATAATCACCTGTAACATAACATAAAGAAACTTTCAAAGCTGAAACATGGCTTGCCCTGAGAACCAAAAGATGTCACAGACTCATTTCATAATGAGAGGAAAATGAGTTTTATAAGGAGAAGGATATTTCATTCTTAGTCTTTCTTCCTTCAGAAAGAGAGAGGATGTCTTGCCAAAGGGTTTCAGCCCTGAGCAAGTTCACTATGGATTCAGTGGGACCGAGGAATGACTATGGAATGTTCTTGGGGTGAAAGGGTTTATTACCTGGCTTGTTCTCCCAGTGATAGGTCGAGTCCTAGAATTACATCTGCATCCAACAGTCTGCAGGTCTGTAGTCCTCCTTCGTCTCTGCCTCGGCCCAGAGCACTGGGCAGAGCTCTTTACACAGTGACTCTGTCAATAATATATTGCCTAGGGTGTGGAAGCAGTAGCCTGACAGCAGGCCAGTTACATCATCAAGTAGTTTAGGTTCACCTGAGGATCCAGGCCATAGGAACCCCAACTTTCCCCACAGATGGTAATATCAGATACATGTCCCGGATCCAGAAATATTCATTATATTTGTAAATTGGTGGGCTAAACCTTGACTTGACAGATAACTTATGACCGTAGAGCTGAAAGAGCATTATGGATAGGCTAATGGATGTCAGGTGATTAGCTTGGCAGTGAGACAGTTTAACAAATTACTGTATTAGTTATGAGTTGAAATAGAATGAAATAGCACTGGAGGTACACCTGGACTCTGGTAAGACTCATGATTTTAGCTTATGCTGCTTCACCTTTGGTCTGGAATGCTGTTTGCTCTTTCTCTTCCCAACATGAGCATCACCTGTTCTGCTTTATAAAGACTTTCTTGACCTTGTTTCCTCCAGTCAAGTCAACCCTTTCACTTACTTCTTTTTCTGTATTCCCTCCATACTCTTTGCACATGTCTGTTATAAACTTTAACTACTTTGTTTGATTGATTCCTTTTTGGCACTTCTTAAGTTTCATGAAGGAAGTCATCATTTTTTCATTTCTGTTTACCTTTGACTTATCTCACTACCATATGCCAGGGCTCAAGAAGATGAATAAAGTATAAACTTTGCTTTTAGGTTTTTCAGGAATGCAGAAAAGAAAAAAAGACTGATTTACTAAGGTGTTGTGGACATATGAATAAAAAGAGAAGTCATACATCACCCCCATTTGAATTTCAGTCTTAGATTCCAGTGCAGGGATAGGCGCATGGACTGGTTATCCTCTACATTGTATAGGTCAGTGATGGGCATTGAGTCAATTTCCATTGTGTGACTGTCATAATTTATGGCAGCTGTATCCTCAATAATTGGCTACTTGTTCCATGAAGTCATGAAGTCTTGGTTGACTGTAGTATTATTTGACTGAACCAGTTTTGGCTCATGGTCCTACAGCAGCACCCCTCCTCCTCAATGGGGATCCTTTCAATGCCCCCTGTGCTTTAGCCATCCTCAAAGCCTTGTCCATCAAAAAGTAGATTTTTCCCCTCTAGATCCACTGCCCCAGTTTCATTCTTCCATTCCTTACTAAGATCCACTTTAAGAAATGGTTATCCAATATCATCATGGAAATCTATTTGTTCTTACAAAGACAAATATCACAATAGTTTATAGGGGGAACTTGAAGGAGGAATTGATTTGGATTTGTTTCATTTAATATTATATCATATGCATTTTCTTATATTATTTAATATTCCTGTAAGAGATCCTCTTGGTGTCCTCATATTCCATAGTATAATAAAACATTACAATTTACCAATTTCATAGTGTTAGACATTCAGTTTCTCTTTGAATGTTCAGTTAAAACTAATATTGAGCAAAATTTAAATACTGAAACTCACTATCACCTCATTTCCATGCTTATTTTATTGATGACTTAAATGTAGTTTACTTAGAAGGCACTAATTGGAATACTGAAAATGACCTTGGTTTGAAGAAGGAAACTCGTGTCCAACTATGAATTTGCCACCTTCTTGGCAATTGAAAAGACACTATGAGGTCAAAAGAAAGTTGCCTTTATTTACTTAATCTTTTCAGTTTACCAGCATTCTTAGTGTCATAATTGTGTGCCTTCAAAGCCTTTCTTAGCAGATTGAAGCAGTGAGAAACCCATATGCAGAACTATCCTTTTAGTCATGTGTGTAACTTTGAGAGATTAGTGGAGTGTCAACTACATACTAATAAAAAACAGAGGAAAGGTTAATTATAAATTTGATAGCGAAATATAAGAAAAAGGGAACCATTTCATCTCTCTATATCCATTCATCTACGTCATCTATTGCCTTGACAGGTATTTAAACAGGACTCTTCTGCTCTTGCGAAGACCATATGCTTTAATGTACAAACCTCCAGAAGGTCAGATAACATAGCATTTCTGTGGAATACTGCTTTGCATAGGGCTATTTCTGTTGGAGCCAGGAAGCCTGATTTTAAGGACCCAGGGGGACTGTGGGCCTTTTCTGCTGGATCAAGCTCCTGGTATCACTTTCACTGTGTTTCTGGCATTAGCAGAATCTGGAACAGACTGCAGGCTGTAGTGTGTTGGCACGTGTATGCAGCTCTACCATCTGTTTTGCTTCTTTAATTCATCAATTTCCTCTATTTATGATCTCGCCCATCACTTAATCCAGTTATGAAAAATATGTAGTCTGAGTATTTTGTCTTTAATTACTTTTATAGATCTTTTCAAAAGAAATTGTGCTGTAGGATGTAAGGATAAAGTAAAATGTAATTGCAAAAAAAGCAGTGAATCATTAAAATGAAATATTTAAGCCTTAACTAATTAACAAGTCAATGAAAGTTGTGGTCTTGCAGCCTAATGAACAGTTAAGAAAAGGAAGCTGGGCATCACTTTTGTCTTTGACAAAAGCAGGGTCTGCTACTGTTCTGCTGTAAGCTTATCTTTTGTTAACAACTTTAGATTTATGTTCAAATCTTAGGAAGCTATTTCCTCTATACATATTATATGAAATACTTAAATGTGAATGTGGACTATATCTGTCTCTTACAGAAGCCAGAGTATGATAGCTCCCTTGAGAAAAGAATCACTATCATTTATAATATCTGAAATAATTGGTGAAGCCTGAAACCATTTTGACATTTTGGAAGGCATATATTTATGTTAACATAGTAATTATATTTCTGTCATGATCACACAAACATAAGTGCCACTCTGCCAGGGAATTTACCCAAACCTCTACACTTCATTGCAAACAACTGCCAGATGTGTAGTATTATCATTCTTTCATAGAAAAAAAAAACACTGGGACAAAGAATCAGCTAGATAATCAGAGAGAGTGAAAGAGAACAACTATGAAGATAAAATAACGGGCACATGAATATATTTTGGATCCTGTAAGTGTCCACAGAAGTTGCCTTGTTGTAGTAAAAAGTATTTTAGAAGGATATTAATATGCCACCCACAGAACTGCCTGACAGAGAAACTGTAACTTGCCAAATATGATGTGATCTGAGTCTGCAGCAGAATGAAAAATACAACCTGAAATTCCTGACAGAAATCATCAATTACCAGAAACTGCTCCCCTTCACATCATTTTAGTTTTAGTACAAAGAATGCCTTGTGGCCACAAAAGCTTAAATTAAATTACAAGGTGATGAAAATCCTGAAGGCAGTTAAATTTGTATTTTTCCATTCCTCATAAAAACTAAGAAAGGAAATGAGAAAAATTGCATTGAAATCCCTGAACTGTTCTAATCATTCACTAATAATTTTAAGTAAGAGTTTACAATTTGGCTTCGGACCTGAAGGCAAGCACAGGATGTAAGTATGTATTTTGCTGACCCCTTCAGACACACGCACACTTCCTCTGCCTGCTGACATTTGCTGCAATCACTTGAATAGATTGTTCTTTTGTCTTATAAGGTGAAGTTTATTAGATTCAAAACCAATTTACTCTACTTCTCCCCAGTCTGCTTACTATTTCTTTCTCTTTATTTTGCATCAATTTGCAGAAGATGAAAAAGCACGGAGGATTGTGCAATAAGGTGTTTTTAACAAGTCAGGCCTAACAGGTGCACATCATTTCCTTTCACGTTTCATTGACTAGAACTCACTAAGATGACCATACATGATGGCAAAATTGGCCTAGCTGCATGCACAGGGTGGAGAGAAAAAGGTTACTCTCTGTCTTAAGTGGAATTGGTATATCCCTCCAGTGGATATACATCCTGGAAAACCCTCAGTCTGAGATGGAGAGAAAATATTAGTAACCAAAGCTGATTTGGAAACTTAGATAGTGATAAATCAGTGTATCAATTGAGAAGGCAGGGTCAACAGAGACTAAAATAAGGAATAATAGACAGTAGTGTGCAGTGAAGTCAAGAGCATGGTTTCAGGATCCATAGAATAAAGTGCTAAGGTATTTCTCACTTTGGGGCACAAGTGTAATGTGATGTCACGGCAATAGGTACCTAAGGAGTCTGGAATAGTCACTGATGAATCCATTTGAATTTGAATCTCTTCTTGCCTCAACTAGTTTTATGAGACCAGGTATGTGTGCAATGAATGCTACTGTTCTCTGTACTGACATTAGACATTTACAGACCTATCTTCTCCACTAGACTGAGAACTCCACAAGAGCCAGAAGTATGTCTTATCAATCTCTATTTTTGGAATTTTTGGAATTTTTGGAATCTGACATCTCAAGAAAAGAAACACTTTGTAAACTAAATTGAACTGATTCTGTAGGTATATCTTAAACATGTCATGTGGCCTCTGGTAGGCATGAAATAGGTTGGTGTCCATAAAATAACCTCATTTTAAATAAAATATTACAGAACTTTCAGCTTTCAGAATTGTTTATAAAATTTGGATCCTCAATATTAAAGCACATTCAGAGTATATTCAAATATGTTATCACTTCCAAAAGAAATACTGAGGTCCTTGTCTATTAAGTATCTTAAATACCTTAAGTTGACATTTATTGACATTAAGTACAGAATTAAATCCTTAAAATGGGGAAGGGGAAGAAAATGGAATTTATGGGTAGAAGAATAATTACAAAGAAGATATCTCAGAATATAGAATTATGGTGAAGCAATACAAAGTATTAAAGATGACATAAAGGTTTATGTGCATTGACTGTCTTAATCTTTTTACTAAAATATTTTAATTCTAAATATTTTACTTGGAAGCTCAGTTCTAATTTTATTATAGAAGAGATCTTGCAGATATTCCCTGGATAACCAATTTTACTACAACCTGTAGCCTGGAAGGAACTGACAATCCTATAAGAAGTTCTGCTAAGGTGTCTTGATTCTGAAGGTGAATATATAGTGGATGTGATAAAACATTTTAGTGTATATTCTCATAAAAGCCACATAAACCCATATACCTGTCTCATTTTTAGAGGGAGTCATTTTGGGGTGCTGCAATCTACATTCAGTTCAGTTATGCTTCTTTTTGGTCTGGGGAAATTTCTGTTGAGTCTTGGTGAGTTTATTATACATCTTTTAATTTGCAGATTAAGGGTTTCATTCTCATACATCTTTTAATTTGCAGATTAAGGGTTTCATTCTATTTGAGATATCTCAGTGGATATACATCCAGCCAATTATTTCTTCATTTTCTTTTCTCATCCCTCAAAAGTACAAAAATTGTGATGTGTTCTGCCTAAGGCACTAAAGGATTAGGAGTCCTGACAATCCCAACTGTAATTCCCCTCTTCTCTCCAAAATTGACTTCCTGTCTCTACTTCCCTCTTAAAGCCCTAAAGACCTGATCATCTGTAAATATGTTCCAAGAATTCTCAAGAAACTTAAGATAGCTTTTCAAGGTTGCTTTGTGAAATCACTTAGTACTTAAGCAAAATGTGTATCAACAAATCTTTCCTTTCTTCTTTCTTTTTTTTTAAACTTTTTATTTATGTTATTGTTGGATTGAATTTTAACAAAATTCATTAATTCATTTTTTAAGTAAATAAAATTATAATTATTTAAGTATATTTTTAAAGATGAAAAGGAATGGAGTGAAAAGTCTCCCTTATACTCCTGTTCCTTCTCTAATAGTCCACCCAGCCACTACTGTCATTCTACACTTTTTAGTATTTTTCTTTTATTTCTTAATATAAACCTGACCTACAGACTTTGGCATACAAATGGACTACTTCTGTGCCCTTCAACTTTATTTTTATTGAAGTGGCATTGAGATTTACTCAGATATGTATAATATTTTCATAAATAAAAAAGAAATTGGAAGGATTCATTGTGTGATAGAAGATACATTAGTAATAAATTTAAGATATGCTGAATCCTTGACAAGAGCTTTAATTTAATATGAAAATTTATGCTTAATATAAATTATTTCAAGATTAGGTCATAATGGAAGACATTCTATAAAAGTAAAAGCAGAGTTGATATCAAATCCATTCATTCCATGAAACAGAGGCATAGTTGGAACATACATGTAAATCAAAGGGTGGAAATAGACCATATTATGATATTTTAATACCTTCTGGGTACATGGAAAAGCATAAAATCCTTGATCAGCAATATAATATTGGATGGACAGAATTTTGCACTTAAGGAGCTTATGGGTTTAAGAAATAAGTATTATCATTATAAAAATATTTTATTACCTCTTCCAGAGAAAGATTTGTAAACTCAATAGAAGAAGAAAAAAGGAGGAGGAATTTCTTTTTTTACTGTGCTTATTTGTAATCAGGAAGGCCTGAGTTGGAAAACTCAAATCTCTCATTTACTAATTGATAGTATTTAAAATTAATCCTCAGTAGTTTCATATTTAAAATAAGAATAATCATAATACCTATTTTATAGATGAAAAAGTGCTTTGCAAACTATAAAGTGTTAAAACATTATTTTGAAACTGTAATTCTATTCTTTCCAACTTATTGTAGTAAGCTACTAAATTCAACATGAAGAATCCCTGTCATGGTAACTAGCACACATGGCATATTTATGCAAATATCTCCTTTCAGTAGACATTCACATTGTGGAAGGGTAACTCAGCAAATATGGCATCTTTGTCTGATGTAGGCACCTCATTCCCAGTCAGAACTGCATTATTTTGCAGGTTGAAAATGGTCCAAATTTCAGTCTCTACTCACCTCATTGGCTATGTATGATTTTGACCAGGACAAAACCTATAGAATTGTGGGCTGGACTTTGGCAAGAAGACTTTATGGAGGCCAGTCTGGTTCTTTCCCTCTTGAAGGCACAAGTAGAGTAAGGAACTCATTCATTGCGCGGCCACTTCCGTTTGTTACTGACTTGCTGTATATTCACCTTTAACTTCCAAACATTACTCTTTGATTCCCTTCTTCAAGTCATAAGATACATTTCCATATGACAACTCCTAAATAATTGAAAACTACTATCAAGTTTTCCTTAGGACCTTATGTGGTGGACCTCTTTATTTCTAACATAACTCTACATTTTGCTCAAATACCTATTTCTTCCCTCATATATCACTATGTCTCAGAGCAATATGACCAGTCCCCCTTTCTGGGGAGTCCTAGCTACTTTGAAAGTGGTATGTCAAGGAATGGTAATGAGACAGTTTTGACCAATGCAGTCACAAGAGAAATCTTCTTGAAAAAGTTTTCTTTCTCTTAGTAGTGAGTCAGAGGAAGAAGTATTGCTTATTGGTTGTATTCGGAGTCTGATGCCTTGATCTGTCTCTATCATGTGAAAGCTACTTTAATTCTGGACCTCCTATTGTGAGAGAATATCCTATTTCTTATTTTTACAATCTGATTTGGAGTTGCTGTTACTTGCACTGAAGGGCATCGTAACTGAGGAGCACATACTTCTCTGCAGGCAAATAAGTCTCCATGTTTTTTCCGTTAAAGCTTCCATTATATGCTTTTTTTCTGAGCCTAAATTATCTTGGTTGCTCTCTTCTGAATACTTTTTAACTTGCCGGAGCCCGTGATTGAATGCAATAGTCCCTTACTGGATGTCCAGTTCAGAGCATTCTGCTGACTCATGTTGAAGTTAGGTCAGATTGAAGTTCCAAGACATTTTGTGCTTGCTCTTGGGACACCACATCTCCTTCACCCTGTAACAGTAAAGTTGCTTGTTTGTTTACCCAAAGTTTATGATTTTTTATAATTTATTTTTATTATATTATGCCTGGTGAGATTCAGTTCATCATCCTATTCTATTGAGATACCGTGTAAATCCTTCCTGAAAAATTGTGATTTGCTATCTCTTCCTCATTTAATCCATTTTAAATATAATAAACACATTCTCTATATCTTTGCTGATAAAAACTTTGATCCAGAAAGGTCTGAGAGGAAACCTCTGAATCAGGACATTAAAAACTTTCTTCTGATTGACATTGCTCTATCAGAAAACTCTTTTCATAAACAAGCACAGCCACTTTAAACTCCAGTGGAGTATACTATTCAGTCCATGGTCTTTCCTCCATTCCATAATTCCATAAATGTTGTCTATCTATCAAAAAGGATTTTTTAAGCATTAACATTTATTTTAGTACATTTTCAATTTTTTTCTCTTCAAAAACTTTAATAGAAACTTTATAGGATATTCACATTCTAAGAGAATCAATCTAAGAGTTCCTTTAAGTATTGTTTTCACAATAGACTTGTTCATCTCTACATTTACTACTAAGCAACATGATGGCATTAAAGCATGATTATATAAAAGGAAAAAACAATTCACTTGTACAAATAGCATCCTAACCCAAAATGTTTATTTTTCTTTGTTCTTTCCCAGGCCATATTAATTTTTACAAATATTTTAACATAGTAGAGCTCATGCAGCATAATTAAGTGCCATTTACTGAATGCCCACTGTGTACCAAGTGTGGCAGTACACATTTTGCTTTTTCTGTTATCTTTACATCAACAGCTCTGCCAAGTAGGTGGTATTACTCCATTTAATAATGGGGAAGTAGAATCAGAGGAGGTAACTTGCCCTAATCTAGGTCTCACTGGTTGTACTGGTATTTGAGCCCAGGTTTGTAAGATGCAGAAGCTTCTAGTTTTCTACCTAGGTTATGCTTTTCTGATATTCTGGTTCACCTCTCCAACTAGGGCTTCTGTTTATTTTTCTTTCTTTCTTTTTTTTGCTGACTGTATTTAATTTTTTTAATTTTTATTTTGTTATCATTAATCTACAATTACATGAAGAACATTATGTTTACTAAGGCTCCCCTCCTTCACCAAGTCCCCCACACAATCCCCATTACAGTCACTGTCCATCAGCGTACTAAGATTCTGTAGAATCACTACTTGTCTTCTCTGTGTTGCACAGCCTTCCCCATGCCCCCCACCCCCACATTATTATTATGCTAATCGTAATTCCCCCTTTCTTTTTCCCTGCCCTTATCCCTCCCTTCCCACCCATCCTCCCCAGTCCCTTTCCCTTTGGTAACTGTTAGTCCATTCTTGGGTTCTGTGATTCTGCTGCTGTTTTGTTCCTTCAGTTTTTCTTTGTTTTTATACTCCACATATGAGTGAAATCAGTTGATACTTGTCTTTCTCTGCCTACATTTTCAATTTTAAAATATAAATACTCTCATGTGTCATGTCTCATTCTTAATAAATAGAAGCTGATCTTTACTGACCAACTTGTACATTTTTAACCTTTATTGAAAGTTCATCTATACTTTTTCCTAGGTTGTACATAACATAACTAGTCTGTTATTCATTCAATATCAAATTGCCCATTATTCTGGAAGCCTGAAAAAGTATTTATTTGACCCTAGTCTTTAGATATCAGATGACTGTTCCAGCGTTCTTCATAGATCACCATGAGAGGTATAGTGATCTCCTTGGTATGTTGAATTAGTTCCCTGAAGGGTAATTAATCTTGACTAGGGGAATGAAAATCATTTAAAAAATCTAAATGCCTCACAGGTATTACAGACTTCAATACTCATACTCATGTTTGTTCTATCATCTCCATTCTGAAGAATGATTTCTTTTGATGCAACAGATAATAGAGCATAGTACCTAAAAGTGAGTTCTGGAGTTAGGCTACTTGACTTCAAATCCTGTCTCTGCCACTTACTAAATGTGTGTCCATGGACAAATTATATAACCTCTTTAAATTTCAATATTTCTCCATTTGTGAGAAAAGTGATGATAATATTCACATCGTGTTGTGTTTAGATTTGAATGAGATAATTTGTTGTAAGTACCTAGTCTGATGTCCAGCATATGAACATCAACTCAGTAAAGTGTAGTTGTTACAAAGAAGATAAAGGAAGCTTACCTTCTAGTTCTAAGTAACATCACTGCTTTAAGCAATAGATTGGTGTTTTCTTATTCTTGTACCAAGCAAATATTTTTCACTAGTTGCAGCTTATTCTTATAATTTGAATTATGTCATGATATCTGCCCTTAACTTTGGGAAATGTGCCTTCCTAAATAAGACATATTACATGCCCAATGCCCCTCCTTATTTCTAAGTTAATATCTTATTTGCCCATGGTTTCTATCTCCACTAGGACATTAAACAATTTCTCATGGTAGAACAATTTCTCTAAATTAAGTCTAGACTGCCTTTTGTAACTCAAAACATACACCTGTGAAGAACAAAATTGTCTATTAGACATGTCAAAAGTTATCAGATGTGAGTTTTAGCCAGATTCCAAATGTATTTTCCCAGAAGGCAAAGTCCCTTACCTCTCTGCAGCAGCTCAATTACTACTGAGCAAAGAAAACTCTTTGGATGTTCTTGGCAATGTGTGTCATGTCTTCAAGCTCTAGAGAAATGTGTTTGTATATTTAATGTCCTAGAATTAGAAGCTGGATTATTTATTTACTATTCCCTTCATTTGCTTCAACGTTCAGCTGTCTGGAGCCATAAAATTTGATTCCAATAGTTTTCTCTCTTTCTGTTTTCTCCTATCAAATATTGGATAAGTCTTAGTTCATTTTTTATTATATAAAAAGTCCTCTACTTCTCCTTAAAATATATTTAACCAATACCACACAGTCTTGATTACTCTAGTTTTATGGGACATCTTGAAGTCAGATTGTCAGTTCAGCTTTGTTATTCCCTTTCAGTATTGTGTTGGTTATTCTGGGTCTTTTGCCTCTCTTTATAAACTGTAGAATCAGTTTGTTGATATCCACAAATAACTTGTTGGGATTTTGATTAGGACTGCATTGACTATAGATCAAGTTGGGAAGAACTGCTGTCATGGCAGTGTTGACTGATTTTTGAGTATTAAACAAACCTTGCATGCTGAGGAGAAACTTGGTCATGATTTATTATTGTTTGCATATATTATTTAATTTGGTTAAAATTTGTTAATTTTTGTATCTATGTTCACTGGAGATATTAATTTGCAGTTTTCTTTCCTTTTAATGTCTGTCTAGGTTTGCTGGTGGAAGAATGCCGACCCCAATGCATGACTGGGTAAGTATTCTTTTGCCTCCAAGTGTCTGCAGATATTTATGTAGAATTGGTTTTATTTCTTCCTTACACGCTTGGTAGAATTTCTTTATGAAGCAGTTTGGCAGTTTTCTCTGGGGAATGTTTGAACTACAAATTAAATTTCTTTAGTAGATGCTAGGCTATTCAGTCTTTATCTCTTCCTTTTTGATTGAGTTTAGGTAATTTGTATCTTTCAAAGAATTTGTCCACCTAATTTATATTTTTAAATTTATTGGCCTAACATAGTTCTTGGTATTTAAAGATTCTCTTTTAATACCTATAGAATCTATTGTGATGTCAACTCTCCAATTCCTGATATTGATAATTTGTTCTTTTTTGCCTCATGAGTGTGGTTAGAGATTTATATATTTTATTATCTCATTTTCTGTGTTATGTTTTTGTTTTCTGTTTTATTGATTTCCATTTTAATTTTGATTATTTCCTTTTTTCTACTTCCTTTGGGTATAGTTTGTCCTTTTACAATTTCTTATGGTGGAAGTCATTGATTTGTGACCTTTCTCTTTTCTAGTGTGGGGAGTTTGTGATATACATTTCTCTCTAATCACTCTTTCAGCTGCACCCTACAGATTTTTATTTGTCATGTTTTCATTTTTATTTGTTAAAAATACTTTGTAATTTCCTTTTTTATTTATTCTTGGACCCATTTTTACTTAAGTGTTACTTCATTTTCAAATAAACAGGGATTTTCCCAGATATCTTTCTGTTGTCCATTTCCAACTTAATTCTATTATGATTAGAGAACATGTTTTGCATGTCTTTAATTCTTTTACATTTATTGCAATCAGTGTTATGGCCCAACATATTGTCATTTTGGTAAATGAATTTTGTCATAATATTGTGAATTACTGCAATTAGTGTTTTGTTTTTGCTCCCCCTTTTTCTGCTTCCACAAAAGTGATAAGGGAAATATTTAGAAGATTTACTTCTTTAAAAAATTTATTTATATTACATACCAAAAAAAATCACTTAGTTACGAAATCCCTGTTAATATTTTTGAATTGAATTAATATATCTTGTCTCCCTTAAGATTTGGCTGTTTTCTTTTTGCAGCTGGTGTCATACCTGTTTTTATACTATTTTATGTTGGGCCCCTAGTAATACATAATCTATTTAGAACTATAATTTACATATGGTATTGGTTCAGTTAATAATCCCTTCAACTCTATAGCAAACAGCTTTACTTGGAAATTCTACCTGACGTTATATTCCAACCACTATTTTTAAAATTTTTCCTTCAGGTATCCATTGCTTCACTGATATATAACCTTCCCAAGATATATAACCTTCCCAAGGTTAACTATAATTTAATTTCTTCAAAAGAAATGTAATCAAAATGGAGTTTTAGATGTCATATTAGGATATTTTTTAAGGAATATATTTTTATAGGTTTTTTTTCTCCTGAACTATTTTTTCATAGTAAAACATAAGTTACTAAGAAATTCTTAAAAAAAGAAAAGTCTCCCCATTCAAGAATTTTCTTTTTTGCTATTGAAATAATATACATAAAGATTTGAAAAAATCTGCAAATACTACATGGTATTCAAAATAAAAACTTTTTATGAATCTAATATAAGCCTATTATCAAGAGTCCCATATCTTTGATATCTGATATTCATAAGTCTTTTCTTCTTCTGCATCAATGAAATAAAATCATCACAAACCAGGTGTGCCTGAGTACAAGTACTATAGGTGTGTGTGTGAATATATATTACTTATAAAAGCACAAAGACAAGATTCAAAGTTTAAAGGGTGCTGCGTTCACTTTTGAAAATGAGAGTGAGTCATGCTTTTGATTTTATCTCTAGGATTCAGAGAATTGCTGGAGGCACTGCTGTTTAAGAATAGAAGAAATGCATCTTCAAAAAGCTTCACAGACTGTTCTCATTTTTCTTTGTCATGGTTTTATCTCATTCACCAGCTAAAACTTTCTATGGTATTTGAAAACTAATATCACTAAAACTATTGAACATATAGTATTGTTTTAGTATCATTTATCTTCAAATTAAGGAAATAAAGGAATAGGATCAATTACTCTAGTTTGCTCTTTTTAATCCCACAAATCAAAAAGGTCCCCTTTGCAGCAAAAATGTTATCTTGACTTACATAAAATACAAGTGACCAGGGACATTTTATTCACATATCTGAAACTTAAAAAAATTGTATGAGTGATATATTTGCATTATGAATAAGCAAAATACAACAAATAAATATTTTCTATAACTACACCATTAGAAATGACCACTATTAGTGTTCTGGTTTGTAGTCTGTTATAGACAAATAGATAGATGCATTCACTTAAGCATTACTTCTAGATAAGCCTGCTAAATTAGTCATTTTCCCAACATTTTAATTCCTTCCCTTTCTCTGACATAATACATCCATTTATTACACAGCAATGTTTACACAGCAAACATTGTTGTGTCTACCTTTTAAATATATCTAGTACCTGACCAATTCCCTATACAACCGCACCATCCTAATCTAAATCACTGTCATCGATCAATAATACAATAGCCTTCTACCTGGCCTCTCCAATACTTGACGCTTGCAAAGTATTGTTTGCATAGCAAGAAACTGACATTTAAAAATATAAGTCAAGTTACATGGTTCTGCTTTCAAATGTCTTTTCATCTGACTCAGAGTAAAGACAATATTACAATGACCTGGACAAGCTTGCATGATTAACTAACTCTTAGCCATTTCCATAACTTTCCAACTTCTCTTCCATTTCCAACTTCTCTTCACTTACTCCATTCCAGCTGCACAAGCTTCCTTGCTATTAGAATATATCATGCGCAGTCCTCCTGAAGGAGCTTTTCTTGGGGTACTCCCCCTATGCGAAGTGCTTGGAGGCACACACGGTTGGATATACCTCACTCCTTCGGGTCTCTGCTACAGTGACCTGCATCAGAGAAGCTTTCTCAGAACACCCTATATAAGCTAGTACCCTTTCCCCATTCTCCTTCCCAGGCTTTCTTTCTGTATCTGATTGATAGAGGTCTCCTTGATCTTGTTTTTCTCCTCACTTAGTTGTCTTAACTTTTGTTTTCCTATACTTGGAACATTGTCTGTTACCTAATGGGCACTGAGAAACTGTTGAGTAAATTTAACTATTATAGATACAAGGACTATATGTGCTGGTTTTGATAAATATGAAGATACTTACAAGGAAAAAGTAATGGAATAGTTTTAATATTAGTAGTTTAAACAGAAACTAATCCAGAACTCTTGGGAGTGCCATTACCAGGAAAAGAACTAATCCAAGACTCAGAAAAGGTATCTGAAATCCAGCTCTCTGGATAATGGAATGAATTTTCTTGTAGAAACAATGTGATAAAGACAATAAGATTAGAAGCCAGGACACAATACTCCTGTTATAGCTCATTTTGTAGTTGTAAGAGTATGGTAGCTCCAAATAGCATCTTGTCTTCAACTTCAGGCTCCACAGAATTCATATCCCACAGCTTTTCTGGGACCTGAGTTCCTTAAAACTTGAGCAGTAAATTGCTATTAAGGTTTTAGTGCCTGGAAGAGGGTCTCTTGAACAAGGAATACCTAAATGAACTTTGAAAAAAAATGCATTTCAAGTGAGATTTGAAGAAAGTCTGCATGGGCTGCCATAACAAAATAACATGGACTGGGTGGCTTAAACCACAGAAATCAATTTTTTCATTGTTCTGGGGGCTGGACCAAGATCAAAGTGTCTGCAGGGTTGGTATCTGGTCATGCCTCTCTTCCTGGGTCACCTCATTCTTACTGTGTCCTCTTATGGCCTTTCCTCTGTGCTCTTGCAGAAGAAGATCTCTTGTGTCTTGTTGTTTTCTTATAAGGACACCAATCCTATCAGAATGAGGTGTCACTCTTATATGACCTCACTTAACCTTTATAGCTTCCTTATTCTCCCAATCACATTGTGTGGTTGGGGCTTCAATACATGAATTTTGTGGGGGACTGTGGTGAAAATAGAAGTTCCTATGGCAAGGATCATCACCTGAGCATAAACAACTTGATGATGAAATTGGCCTACTGCTAGGCTACTGCTTCCGTACACATTGGCAATAAGCTATTATTGACTGAGTCACTATGCAAAGAGCTCTGCTAAGTGCTCTAGGCGGAGGCAAAAGATAGGGGTGGATTATGGACCTGCATGCTGCTGGATGCAGATGTGATTCTAGTGCTTGACCTACCGCCATGAGGATAAAGCTGGGTGTAAATTCTTTTACACCAAGTTCTATTGTCATTTCTTAGTCTCACCGAATCCATAGTGAATTTGCCCAGGGCTGAAACCCTCAGGAAAGACAGGGACATAATTCAGACTATAACCAAAGGCTTTTGCACAAGAAAGAGGGAGAGGACTGAGAAAGCAGTTCAACAACTGGGGACAGGGAAATTGTCTGCCTGGGTGAGGGATACCTGCTGCAAATGGGCATCTTGGGGCTTGGAGCCTTCAGAGAAGTTTGGCAAATCTACCACTTGTACTTAGTTCCCCAGACATTTCAAGTATAAGCAGCCACTGTTTATTATCCCTCCCGTCTCTCAGCTGGCAAATCTTGGTAAGCACAGGCTGTTTATAAGGGACAATATAAACTTGCAAAACTTCTGGAAGTGTAGTTCCCCCAGGCTATTGACACCAGAAATGCCTGGGGAGAATGTTAGAAATGCACATCCTAGAGACCTAATTCAGACCTATTGAATCAGAATTTCTGGGATTGAGGTTCTACAATTAGCAGCTATACCAATTATCCATGGTGTCATGTATGCACACCAAAGTTTGAGAGCAACTGAAGAGTTTTAGCCTAATTGCCATTTGGCTGCACTGCAGTATTGTCTTCCTCTCTCTCTCCCTTCCTCCCTTTCTTTCTTCCTTCCTGCTTCATTGCTTCCTTTGTTTCTTCATTTCTTTTCCCATTTGAAGTCCTACGCCAGGAACTTAAAATAATATATAATATATGTATTTTACTAGAAAAATAAATAAGTATTCTGTGTGTTAATATATCCACAGTGACTGTCAGAGTTAAGAAAGTGAATGTGCTGCGGCAGCGTGGGGTGATGCTGAGCAGCTGGCAAAGGGAAGGAGAAACACTCAGAGAGGGGCTACAGATTGGGAGAAAACAGTGATCAAGGGCGGAGTAGAAGGGCTGGTCAGAAAATGCTAGTCTCATCATTAATTAGGAAGCAGGTAGTTCCTTTTTTGGAAAGAGGGTAAAAGCTTGGAAAGAAAAGCTAAAATAGACACATTTGATGTATATTCCATTTGTCTGATTTTTTTTTCCAGTTCCTGTTTGTGTTGAGAAGCTCTCAGGAGGAAGGACCCTCAGTAGAGGGAATAAGCCTGCAGCTGGCTCATGTGCAGGACTTCTGTTTGTTCATAAAAGCCCCTAAGCCTCAGGAGGGTCAGATCAGTTGCTTAGAAGGAACACTTTCCTCTAAGGCTGGAGGTATCCAGCTTCATAGATAAAACAAGTAGTACTTTCCAACCAGGAAGAGAAAATTGGGTTTGGAAAAGCATTCTAATCAATTCAGACTAAGCTCCTCTGATGGCTAGAATTCCGAGCTATCGTGTGTGATTACAAAACAGATCATCTGTTTCACAGGCCCTTCAAATTTTGTATTATTGCACAAAGGCTTTCTGATGTATGGATTTTATCCAAGCCCTTTAAGCATAATTTGGAAAATGGGATGAGGTGGGAGCTGAGGCAGTATTTTCTATTCTTTTTTTGACCCAGAATGAAACACAATTTTAAATGATTTGGTTAGCTAAGGGAGCTTCTCTTTGCCCCATCACCTAGCTTTTGTGACCTCAATTCCGCTTATTAAGTGAAGCCCAAGGAGCCTGCCTGAATGCTGTCAGCTTATGGTTTATCCCAGGAGATTCATTACAAAGAACCAAGGATCATGCATAACTGGCTAAGACTAAACTCCAGGCAAACCATAACTGTATAGCTGGGGTCAAGAGAGAATTATGTGAAGAAGCACACTGCCCCGGGCCCCCCAGGCTTCCCACGCCACTGACGCAGGGGATTCAAGCAATTCAGTGACTTTTGGCATGACCATCAATTGGGTTATTTCTCTATAGTGATTTTTTCCCCCTAAACCAGTGTTTCCTTTATGGTACTATATGGAGTAATCTTCCTAAAAAATTGTTCTGATTAATGGCCCTCTTCTTGCCTAGAAATTGGATTTCTAATATCTTTCCAGGCATCTCTGATTCCCAAAAACTGGTCTTAAAAATCTGGTTCACAGACCAATAGCATCAGCTGACACTTGGGTATTTTTTTAAAAATGAAAAAACTTAGGTCTCATTTCAATAATACAAAATCAGAAACTGTGGATGGGGGCTAGTGATGTCTGTAAAGGGCCAAGTGATTCTGACATGATGAAATTTCAGAAGCACTTCTCTAAGCCCTAGCAACCTACCTTTCTCAAGTTTCATATTCCACTTCATCCCCACTTACAAATTTGACTATTCATAGTTCTCTAAATGACCTCCATATTTTCTTATCCCTTTGTCTGCATATGACATTTCCTTTGATTGGAAAATTTTTCCATGTATGGCATACAGATTTTACCAATCCTTTAAGGTCTAACTTAAATGCTAGTCTTTCCCCAAGGTTTTTCAACCTCTGTATTATTTACATTTGGGAATGGGGATGATTCATTGTCATAGGGTGCTATCCTGTGCATTTTAGGGTGTTTCACATCACCCCTGGGCTCTACCCACTAGATGCCAGAAGAATGCCCAGTTATGACAGCCAAAAATGTGTGCAGACATTGTCAAATGTTGATAAGGAGAAAAATCTCCATTGATTTAGAGCCAGTGGTATATCCTGTCATTCTATCATCTACCCCAGACCCCAAAATCAGACTAAATCTCTCCCTTCTCTGTGCTTCTAGAGAAATTTGGGCTCTTATTATTTTGCTAAGCCAGAATCAGAAAGTTGTATCTTTTAAAGAATAAAAAAAATTAGTTTGTATATATAAAAGTCTTCTATAAACTGTAAAATGGTATGAACATGCAAGACATAGACATTTTTTGTATGCTCCTTTATGTCATTTATTCATTCATTCAAAAAACTGAGTACTTATGTTTTAATTACCATATTATTTGGCATAATTAGGTTCCCTAGAGCAGAATGAATAGAGTAGATGTAGTTAAGAGCTGTTATTCAACCTTCTTTTAGTATGAGACAGATGCTGGGAGTGGGAATGAAACCCATTCAAGTGGGCAGATCATGGTGGCTGGGGCATAGGGCATTGTGATGGTTAATTTTACGGGTTAACTTGGAGGGTGTTTTTAGAAGAGATTAACCTTAAAATTGGTGAACTTTGAGTAAGCAGATTGCCCTTCTGTAAAGTGGATGGATTTCATCCAATCAGTTGAAGGTCCAAATACAACAAAAGACTGGCTTCCTTGAGTTACAGGGAATTCTCCAGCAGACTGCCTTCAGACTAGAACTGCACCACCAGCTGTCCTACCTCTCCAGCCTGCTGGCCCACACTACAGATTTTGGATTCACTAGCCTCCATAATCATGTGAGCCAATACCTTCTAATAAATCTCTTCTATCTATCTATCTATCTATCTATCTATCTATCTATCTATCTATCTATCTATCTATCTATGTATCTATCTATCTGTCTATCTATCATCTATCATCTATGTATCTCGGTTCTGTTTCTCTGGAGAACCCTGAGTAATTCAGGCATCCAAGGGAAGTTGGTAATTAAAACTGGCAGAAAGCATCAATGTATCCCATACTAATTGAGGAGTGAGGTTCTATTATGAGGCTGGTGGTATACAGTCATAGGGATTTCAGAAACAGGAGGCTTTTAGAAATCCAGATAGTTCACTGGCATCACAGCAGTATTTCAGTAGGTAGCATGACCCCCAACCCTCTCTCATGGGTAAAGAAACTGGCAAATAAGCTATGGTCCTCAGGATTTGTCAGAGTACTAACTTGGATCAGGTAACATATAATAGACTGAGGGCTGGATCCCTGAAGAACAAGATAGGTTAATGAGTAAAAGAAACTTGAAATCACATGATACTTGGTGTGTCGTAATTGTTATAAGAATTGTTAAGCAATAATTCGAATAGTGACTTTTAGAGTGGACACGAGAGTCAGACTCATAGAAGGTAAATTCATACATACCTGCCTAATATAGGATGATTTCTCAATGGTAGATGTAATATGTTTTTTCAGAGGAGGCAAAAATGAGCTGCTAACTTCCTGTTGCCCGTACTGAAAATGTCTTGGCAATTCCTAAAATCCCCACT
The DNA here is from genome assembly GCF_040802235.1 of Manis javanica. NCBI lineage: Eukaryota > Metazoa > Chordata > Mammalia > Pholidota > Manidae > Manis > Manis javanica. The sequence continues at coordinate 73,625,605 of NC_133158.1, read as the reverse complement.
GACAAAACTGTCCTTTTTTGGGGAAAACACCAGAAAAACCAAATTTTTATTTGTTCAAGTTATTTTATGCAATCAATTTATTGTAAGTCTTGATTTATAAAAGCAAAGATCGGCCTCTTATCATAGCCTAGAATATTCTCAAGTCTCACTGTTAAATATCATAAAACTCAGTTATAAATAGGCATATTGAACTCAGTTTATAAAGAATCTGATCTTTTGAGACTGTGAACTACTAATAATACATTCTGAAGTAGTCCACTTATTTACAAAAAGAAGTGATTTCTGGCCTCACATTTTGCTTTCTGGGTGCCCAGTGACATCAACAGACTACCAGTGGATTTACCTGTTCTATTTACTGCTACTTTCCCTGGGCTTTACCTACTTTGTTACCTTTCTCTTTAAATTGTTATACCACTATCACCTCCTTCCTGTCATCACAGAATTTAAGAGAGTGGTTCCCAGACTGAAAAAGACTATGGAAGCATGATAAAAATAGATTTCTGAGCCATATCCTTTTGAAGATTCTGATTCAGAAGGTCTGGAAAAGTCCCAGCATTTTGCATTTTCACCAGTCACACTAAGTAACTTTAATATTAAAGGATGTTGAACCATAACTTACAACTCAATGTAAGTAACAGTCCAAGCTCCTAATATAAAAAGCAGCAGACAAAACCATTAAAGGCTTTGGTATAAACATGTCATAGATAGAGAAAATGCCTACAAAAGGGAAGACAATTTATTTTAGCCACTAAATTCTGTTTTTCTTTCCTCCTCTTTTTTTTCTTTTTTTTAAAGCCTACCAAATTTATAGCTGTTTGGAAAGTTTTAACATAGCAGTCAAAGAAGGTTCCATCACTTCAACTATTTACAATTATCACTTCAATTATTATTTTGATGCCAATACATATTCAACCCGAGTTGATACCAAAACATAGCCTTGGGTTATTAAGTAAAGGGAAAGGTAAAATTTCCAATTTAAAAAAAGAAGAGCATTTCATATATTTCATTTTTCAATTTGCTTGATGCTTTCCATCAAGGAAGATTTGTATGTCACTACTGCATAAATTAAACATTCCTAAGTTTAATGAGTGGGAGGAAAATATTTCAGTGTGCAAGCCAGAATGATTACTTGTCGGAAAAGAGGAGGAATATTCCTGAAAACTTTTGTTTCTAATACCAGTGTGGTATAAGGCCAAGGAATGAATAACATTTCCAAGAAAAACAATTAGCATCAGGCAGTAAGAAAGGTATTAGAAAAGGAAAAATCACGAACACAGAGACATACACAGTAGACTGTGGAATTTCAAGAGTGGTTTGTATGCCTACATAAAAATATATAGAGATGTAATGAGTACTCCCAGACAAAATAATTAACTCACTGGGCTTGACAGAAGATGTTGGGTATTAATAGATAGGAAAGAGGAAATACTGGTTTTTAAGAGAAACAAAAATGATCTGTGTATCAGTTTGCTAGGGCTGCTGTAATGACATATCATAGACTGGGTGGCTTTAACAATAAATACGTATTTTTTTTTCCAGTTCTGGAGGCCAGACATGCATGATTATTGTGTCAGTAGGTCTAATTCTGTCTGAGACCTCTCTCCTTGGCTTATAGATGGTCATCTTCTCCTGTGTCTTCTTCCCTCTGTGTGTGTCTATATCTTGATCTCTTCTTATAAGGACACCAACAATATCATACTGAATTAGGGCTCACCCTAATGACCTCATTTAAAAAAATGATCATCTCTTTAAAGACCCTATCTCCAAATATGGTTTCATTTTGAGGTACTCGGGTTATGATTTCAATATATGAATTTTGGGGGAACACAATCGGCCCACAGCAGTCTGTCACAAATGTATGCCTTTTAGTATCATCAAAATATGCTCTATGTAAAAACAGCCATGAAACGGAGGTCTTTGATGAATTCTGAGGGTTCGGTTTTGGAATATCAAAATGCCTATCAAAATTATTCCATTTGTACCTTTTCCCACTGCTCCTGTTACTTTGTCCAACAGGATCTTGGCATAATAACAATTTGGCTGCCACAGACAGATTTCACAGCAGGGATAGCATACAAGAGTTAATTTACTGTAGTCAGGCATTAGACAGCCCAGCAATGCAGAAGATTAATTTCTTGCCAACAAACTCACAGAGGTGTTATCATGATGACTTGTCTTATGGGGCATGATAAAAGTTTATGGTCATGTACACTGTGCTATCCACTATCAGTGGGGGGTAGAAAGGGAGTCTATACCATCTGTTACTGTGTAAAGAAGCCTGGAGACTCTCAGCCTTACTCATATGCTGGGTAATATGTTAGCTTCTAACACACAAGTATGCCATTTAATCTAGTGCAACAACCTTATAAACTTGATGGTTTTTATCACCACTTTACAGGTGAGTAAACTTAAGGTTTAGTAACTTGTCCAAGGTCATATAGATTTTTTTAAACAGGTTCATGAAAGTATAATGACATACAACAAACTGTACATATCCAAAGCGTATAATCTAAAACATTTTGACATGTGACTACATCTGTGACACCACTAGCATAATCAAGGTGTTGAACATACCCTTTACCTCCAAACATTCCCTCATGCTCTTTTGTAATACCTCCCTCCTTTACTCTCCTACAACCAACACCTCTTGACATATCCCCAGGCAACTGCTAATTTGTGTTCTGTCACTAGTACACATTTCCTAGAATTAAAAAAAAAGTAATGTTACAGTATACACTACTTTTAAGTATTGTTTGTCTTCTTTTGCTCAATATAACTATTTAGAAATTAATTCATATTATATACCATTAATAGTTTATTCCTTTTTATTGCAGTGTAGTATTCCTTTGCATAGATGTACCATATTTGTCCACTTACTTGTTGATAGAATTTTGTGTTGTTTCCTGTTTTTCTTTGTCACAAATAAAGCTGGTATATACCCTTTTATTACATGTCTTTTTATGGACGTATGGTTTCACTTCTTGGAAAAATACCTAGAAGTGGAGTGGATAGATCATATGGTAGGTACTATATAATTGGGTCTTGCTTTTTTTAACCAATTTGACAATTTCTGTTTTTAATTGGAGTGTTTAGACCATTTATACTCAGTATGATTATTGATATGGTTATGCTTAAGTCTATAATCTTGCTATTTGTTTTCTATTTGTTTCATCTGAACTTTGTCCCTTTCCTTTCTTTTTCTGTATTCTTTTGGGAATAACTGAGCATGTTTTATGCTTTAATTTGATCTCCTTTCCTCCTTATTACCCATCCCAGGGTAATAGTAACTCTTACTTCATTTATTTCCCATGTATCTTATGATGCCTGATGGCCAGAGTCAAGAAAACCACTTATTTCATCTGTTTTGTTTGGGAACGGTTTGTTCAGACAAGACAGTTAATTCAGTCCATTACTCTATCTTGGCTGGAAGTTTCTTATGGCTGCAACAAAGACTTTGAGTACCAGTTTGGAATCAGAAACCGTATCTCTTATCTACTACATTATCCTGACAAGCACCATCAGAGCCAATTTCTACTCTAGTGTCACTCTGCTCACTTTTCTGTGGTATTTATTCCCCCCAAAAGTGACTTTTGCAACTTATTATTGCCCTCCATGTGCAGGTATATGTCAACATAAAGTATTATTTCTCCCTACCTTCTCTCCTTAAGACCAGTGTGGCTAAATGTTGAATGTGATAATAAATAAGTGATAGGTTTGTTAAAATAAAAAATGAACAGAACAAACTTGAAAATTCCCTAAGCAGGCAGTTTAGTCATAAAAACAAACCTTAATTTAGCTTATTTTGTAAGACTAACTTGACCGGGGTTATTCCTTGCTTATGCCTCTGAAAATCTTAAGCGAAACTATTTCCCAAGGTTGATATGAGGTAACCACTGACCAATTCTCTATTATTTAATAAAATTCTAATGTTATAACCAATCACCATGAAGAATAAACAGCCATTGCTTTCTCACTATGTAAGCTGCTTTATAACAATATACCCTTGACATATTTTGGTGCATGCTTTGGTTTGAATACTCCCAGTTTACAAACTATTTTTTGTGGTGTGTGCACAATAAACTTTTGCTAATTACTACTTCAGTGATACATTGGTTTTACTTCAGCTATTTCTCATCTTTTGACAGGTGTTTGCTAGTAATTCATGTAATTTATAGCTCTCTTAAGGATCCAATAAATACAAACAAATTCTGGAAAGTTTTTATTAAAGTTCTTATAAAATGGGGTTAACAATCACCCAAAATTTTCTAAAGAAGGATACCATGTGAGAAAGTGATGAAAATTATGAGTTATCAAATACACACTGACTATAAAAATATCTTTAACAGATCAGAATTTATTATGTAAACATTAGGAATATTTCTTAAATTCAGATATAATTTTTATCTGACACACTTGAGAATTTATTTTTAAAGGATCATTAGCACTGCTGCTATGTACTGAAGCATGAACACAGCTTCTCTTTTTTTCAAGAGGAGACACACACGTATTAAGAGTTCTCTCATTGTAAAATGGTTTGTGATGAGAGGTAGAAGACCTCATTGTTTTATCTCCATATAACTCTGTAGGTTCATTTTAAAATATGATAAATTTCTCTATTTCCATGGAAACTGCAACTGCAGGTACATCTGAGCTCAGGCTACCATTTGTAGTCACACATGGATTTTTACATGTTCATAGAGCTGGAAAGCATTTAAAAATAGCAGTACCTATCCAAGGACATCACTCTTATTTAAGGCAATGTGAAGAGTATAGATAGATAAGCTGGATATAATGGCCTTCACTAACTGCTTTGCGGAAGTTGTGAAAAGCATCTTTGAAAAAGATGTATCTTTATCTCCATTGTAGTAATTGGAGCATTTAGTTTTAGAAAAACAAAGAACAAAAACACAACAAAATGAGCGAATACTCAGTCATCGGACAAACTGCATGCTTACTCTGAGTGAAGGACCTACATGGCCACGATACAGCTATATTGTGAAATGGTTTGTGATGAGAGGTAGAAGACCTCAGGTGTCAGTCACTTACCAGCTTATACTATTAGGCAATCACTGAGTATCTTTGAACATCAAGGTCGATAAGAGGTTAAACTGAAGTAAGAGATATCAAAGTGTTTTGTAAACTGCTGATTATGACAGAAAGGAAAGGCATTTTATTAGAAATTACCTTTTTCTCACTTCAGTTATAGGAATTGCACATTAATTCCCCCCCTAAATTTTCCATTCTTTAGTCCTAATTGTGTGTGTGTGTGTGTGTGTGTTTCTTTATAAATCAAAAGGTGATTTGATGGATTGATGGAGGACTTAACTCAAATTGATTCTGAAAAAAATATCTTTACAACCTGACCTTTCTTTCCTAGTAGCCATGCATTATATCCTTTCATGCCTTTATATACATGTTGTCCTGACTTTTTGTAACACTCTCTACTCTTCCAGTTCTCTTCTCCCTTTATACAAATTTTACCTACTCTTCAAAAATAACTGAAATCCCACCTCTTTAGTGAAGATGGTTTTTATGTTTCTGGTTAATGATAAGCTTTCCCTTCTTGGAATTCCTTACAGGCTTAGCTTCCATGCAACTCAGTTTTGTACCTAGTATTTAGTTCTTTTCTCTCCCCAACTAGATTACCTAGACCATTCTCCTGAGAAGTGCTTAAATGTATTTGTCACTGACCACCACCATTCAGAAGTCCTGTAGACACTTTAAACTCAGTAGAGCACATAAGGTCTCCAAATCTATGTTTCTTCTTTATTTCCTCTCTCAGTGTATAGTGCACATGTCCAACTAGTTTTGCAAGCCAGGACACCTCAGAGACATGCTTGATATCTCCATTACTTATGTTTTTATTTCAGGATAAAAATTGATATTTTTAGCATGGAATGCAAAACTCTTTGTGATCTGACCTCCACTTCTCTCCACAAACCTTTTCTTAACTCCAAATTTATTCTATTCACTACTGTACCACTATTATGCTCTTAAGGATCAAACTTCCCAAAATATTTTTCTTCCTCCTCATCTTAGCTTTCTCATCTCTTACTCATACATTTTAATGTTCCAGTTGATTTCCATATCCACGATACCAATGAAATAGCCCTTTACAAGACATAATTGCTGTTTAGTAAATCTAGCAGACTCTTTTTAGTTCAATCTTTATTTGCTCTTTCATCAGATTCAATGAATCATTGTACCTTTCTGAAACATTACCTGACTTTGACCTCCTTGACCATACTTTAAATCTGAATTTCCTTACACCTTGCTAGTTGTTTCTTGTCTATTTCTTCTTTCAACTCATTTATTTTATTCGAAGTGTTGAAGATTCTCAAGGCCATCTTTTCATCACCATTTTCCCATATAGGTGATTTAATCCATTCCCTTTTATAAACTTCCTATCATTTGTCCTTTAATGACTCTCAAGTTTATATCTTCAGAGGCAGTCTTCCTGAGTTCCTGAACCACACATCCAAACAGTCTATTCAGCATTTCTACTTGACTGTCTCATGGACAGCTCAACTTAATACATTCAAAATCAGATCACTGCTTTTCCTCTAAGTCCTCCCCGTTTCGGTAAATGACGAATGACCTGTTTACTGAAGCCAAACCTGAGGATACTAAACACTTGCATCTTTCTCACTTTTCAGATCCAGTCCACCACTGAGAATTGTTGATGTATCCTCCTAAATATTTTTTAATCTTTCCACTTATTATCCACTCTATGGCTGCCTTCCTTGTATAAAGTATTGTCTGACTTATTGACATCCTTCTAAATAGCATCCCATATCCACATTTGCTCAACTACAATCTATTCACCACACTGTGACCAATAGATCTTTAGGAAATTGCAAATTGTATCATATTATTCTCTAGTTAAAAGTCCTTCTGAGTCCTTCAAGGCAATCTATGAATCATGCCGAAGCCTTAACACAGTCTATGAAGCTTTGCATGGATGGGGTGCTTGAGCCTTCCTCCCGTGCTTCCTTTCCTCTAAGGTAATGCCTGCTCATTCTAAATTAATCAGCTGCTTTGAAATTCCAGACTGGTTTAACCACCTCTCCTTTTGTTGCCTTTTTCTTTATTATAAGCAATAATTGATTTCTATAATTACTTACCTAAATTTTATTTGACCTGATATGTTTAACATTTCCTAAAGCCAGGGATTCTCTATTTTACCAGTGTATCCCCAGCATTAGTGAGGGTGCTGGCCTACAGCCACTTCTCAATATGTATTTCTTGAGTGAATGAATAAATACCTGGATCTGTAAGTCTCATCTCTGGCCATTTCCTACCTCTCATTCTGAAGCCTGGCCATACATATACATTTGTTAGTTCTAAACTGTGTCATGTTTCCCCTAACCTTGGCACCTTTTCACAAACTATTCTCTGTGTCCAATGCTCCTGTTACCTTTACTGGCTGATTGATGCCATCTTTCAACACTCATTCCATGCCTTCCTATCAGGAGGCTTCCAGCAAATAGGTCTCACACTCTTCTCACCTCACAACCCTCCCACCTGATGTGACTCTGCCACCAGGGCTCACAGTGCTAACTGCTGCCTTAGCCGCTCACCTCCTTCTGGGTTTGGCTACCTGTGCTTTTTTTCTCTCCTGAGCATTGAGTCTCTAGAGAGTGGACTAGTGCCTTCTAGACTTGCATCTTCAGGATCTAATACTGTGTCTGGCACTTAGACAATGACTAATCCATAACTATATCATACTTTTTGAATAAACAACAGCTGGACAACATATTTGACATCTTTAACATCTACCACTGGGCTTGGTGAGGTTCTAAATAAGAGATATTCAGTTAATATTAAATGGTTAGTTATCCACTGATTTCTTTAGTATCTGTGAAGAGCTTCTCATTCTCTTCCTTACTCTCTGTATCTTTCTCCTTTGTATTGTCCCTATACATCATAAAGCTCTTTATGCAAGGAAAAGGTTTTTCAAGAAGAGAAATGCCAAGGAAAAAATATAAAACTACCAGTAATCTAGAGATTTATGTCTTTAACAGTTTGTCTATTTTAAAAGGCTCAATGAAATATTAAAGCTAGGCACACATTTGAGGTGTATTTATATACCCCATTCTACCTGAAAAATGTACCATTTTTGTCTTATAAACCCATATTTCTTCTTTTGTTATATATTCATACTACACATTGTTTACATTGGTTTTTTTCAACACATACCCAGATATGTATACCTTAATTTTGCCGTGAGGGCTTTAAAAGTTTCTAAAAGTCTTCTGAAATGTGACCCAATGCTACCTTCTGTTCCTGTCTCTTGTGATCTGTGTGACTTTAGTGGCCATTTATGACAGATAAGGAGAGCTAGCATTCTCTGTTTGAAAATAAAAGTTGCTGATAATATAATTTCAAGTCCCTGTATGTTTGATCAGAGGTGTAATTTTATAGTAAAACCTAAAAATTGATTGCTCTCAAAATTACAGAACCATTGAGACTGATAGATTTCAGTAGGGCCATAATCTAAAAATTCTATTTTATAATTTGATTATTATTTATTCAGCTATGTAATCACATATGATATTTTAGTAATCTTTAAAGAAAGATAATTAGTGGAAAATGTGAAATATAGCCCTAATTATTTCTTAAATAGCAACTTTTAAATCTACTGAGACAGTTTGTATGCAAAAGTCTTTTAAAATGATAATTTAAACATTAAAAAACCATAACATTGAACATTAAAAACAGTAAAACACTAAACACTAAAGCTCTGTGTCAAGCCTCTCCACAACTAACAAATGAATTTTGATCCCATTTGGTGTCAATATAACTTGGTTGAAACTTTCTAGGCACTATCAGAGTTTTTCCACTGAGGTCCCTGAACTTATGCAATTTAAAAATGAAATTTCCAAAGTGCAGAAGTGTTTTTCTATCTTGTTTCTACCTCATACAAAAATCCAAAGTGAATGCTTATCCCGGTTAGTCCATGTTCTTATTTTATATAAGGCTGGATTTTTCTGGCCCCTGTACATTTTGGAATAGCTCCTGAATGAGCACAATTGGCCCAAATTAGTGTGAAATATATTGGTTTATTGAAATACATTCCCCTTGAGACATTTTCTTGGCTAGAGGAGCTGAGTTAAGTGGGCCTAGATATTTGATATTAGTAATGGAATTTAATGTAGAGTCAAACTCACTCATAAGTGTTGTGTGATCCTTAAGAAAGACCCTCTTTAGACTAGAATTGTAAATGGATTGATAGGATGAGGGAAGTATGCTCCTCTCCTCTTCCAATTAGTGCCCCTTACTTTCATCTTGTATTTCCCTTTTTTGGAGATGCTTGGTGGGCCCACAGATAGAGTAACCCTCTGGAAATCCACCTGCAATATACTGAGCATAAAAACTTTAATCAGATTAATTTACATGGAATAGAGTTATTCATTTGGACTGAAAACATGCATATTAACATCTGAAGTTTTACTCTTTCTTGGTATTAATTTTAAAATTACAACTGAGGGACCCCTTATCCTCAAGCAGTGAGATTTTACTAAGGGGTAACTGAGTAGGTTTGTACTAAGTATGAATGTATAAATAAAACTTGTAATGAGTGTATACTGAGCAGCCCAGTGAATCCAAAGTGAAGGCTGCTGTACAAGAAGTAGTATGTGGCAAAAATGGAGAAAAGTGTTGGAGACTCAGGCCTTCAGGGGTTATGACTTTATTTCTTAGGTAAGGGAGAGAACTTTGGGCAAGAGGGGTGATGTCATCAAAGCAGTCAAGTATTTCACTGCCCTCAGCAATCTTCAAGTTCAACAATGAGTTTTTATCATGCTGTGAAGCAAGATGTTTTTAATTCAAATGGCTCCAGAAACCTCATGAAACCACTTGATAAGGCTGATCATTTCAAATTGATTTTAAAATTCAGAAGTCCCACCCTGGGATTAATAGCTCTACTTCAGTTTTAATCTCTAGTAAGATCCAAGAAGCTCCTGCTTGCTGAAATAGATGTACACTTGAGGTAAAAATGAATGACAGGAGGAAAGCTCACAAATTACCCAGCAGGAAAGTTTGGAAAGTGAAAGCAAGAAGTCAAGGTTAAGGGATGTGAGCACTGCCAACCTATTCACAATGAGAGAGGGAAGATAAAACCACAGTATATAAAGACATAAAGTGATATTAAAAAGAGGCCAGGGAGCCATTATTTCTTCTAGACAAGGGGAAAGGAATAGGATGTAATGGTCATGTGCTGCATTAGGGAATATTTAGGTCAAGCACAGGGAAAATTTCAACTTAAAAAACATTTAAACAAGTATTCACTGGAGGATTGAGAAACCATTGTTATACAACATTTTCAAGATACTTGACATTTCTTCTTAAGAAAAATTAAACAATAGTCCCCTACATGCTAAACTGACTCTAAGTGTCTTTAAAAAAACACTCCTTTGACTATTTCATTATCAATAGGATGGTGGATGGAAGGAGAGCACAAATTTTATAAACTGAATTCTTATGAACTTTCTCACAGTATGATTTAGATTTGCTATCGCTAACTAAAACAGAATTCAGAAGCAGAGACTGTGACATTATAGAGCTTCAGTCAGTAAGAAAAAAATAGCACAAATGCCCAGTGGAAACATTAAAAACTGAATATAAGCCTTATGATTTTCAATATCTGCTAATCTAATTTGACAGGTTTTTTTCATTCACTAGAAATTGGTATGAATCTCAGTACATAACTTGGTTATAAAAGAGAGATCCTTTTATTTTCTATAACCACTTAATTTCTGACCTTCAATTTCAAGGAGCTATTGGAAAATGTTAACCTCAGTTCCTCTTGGGGTTTTTCCTCTTGCCCAGAGTTGGGCCACCACCCACTTTTTGAAGCCTTATTCTTTGCCTCTGATCTGCCGCTGGGTCTGTCTGCTTACCCACCTTGCTGACTCAGCTGGCTAGCTACACTGCTAGGGGACAAGTCTGAGTCCTGAGTTTTTGAGAACCAAAACCCCAAAGAATTTGTTTCTAGGAATGACAGGAGAGGTTAAGCCCCCTTGCCTCTTCAAGGCACATTTTTTTATTCCTAAGAATCCCCCATTTCCTCTTTACTTCCTTCACAACAATTAAACTGTTTTTTCTAAGGGTTTAGCTGTACAGTGTATCTCCTCAAAGCCAAGATAAAGGAGATCCATTATAGCTGAATGGCAGGAAGGGAAAGGAAGAAATATGTTAAGAAATAAAATGCATCTCAATATCTCCAAATATTGTCCAGTCTCCATTTAATAGCTATAATTGAGTGCCAACAGTATGCCAGGCACTGTGCTGCTAATTCAGAGATAAGGAAGGCATTCACCATGATTGAGGTTTCTCATAGTCTTAAGGAATATAAAGAAGAAAAAAGATCATTGCTGAGGAATGACTTTATCTTCAGAGTGTATTTTTGTAGTCTTATTTAGATTGGTGAATTTTAAGACTAAGTGGAGTCAAACTGTTAGAAACACTTTAGACCCTATTTTCACAGACTCTCAAATTCCAAATGGGATTGGATCTCAAAAGTCACTTGGTACACTCCTTATATGGTATCCAAATGCCCTCAATATCACCCATAAATTATCACACAATCATTACTTGAAGATTTTCAGTTTTGGGTAAGTCCATTCAATTTTTCCAACAGTTTTATTTCTTAGACATGCCTTTCTAAAAAAAAAAATTGTACTCTATAATTTCACTCCCTGGGCTTTACTCTGTTCCCTGGAGCCAAACAAAATAAGCCTAACTATTCTGACATTGTAGAAGTCTTATAATTAATTATGGAGCTATGTTTGACACTAACGTATTTCTCAAAAATTGTATGCTTAACTAGATGTTCCCCAAATGCAAAAATTTATCATGATGATTTGCCTAGTAATGTCTCATAATTAATGTTTAGGAAATTGGATGTGATTTATTATTCATTTTTGCATATTGCTATATCAATATGAAATGCGTTATGATGAATGTTCTGAATTAATATCATTAACGGATTCATATGTGATGAAACAGCTTTATTATATCCAGAAATTCACTGTCATTTTTGTAATATTTATGCTTTCCAAAACCCAGTAATACTTTGTTCACCAAACTGGGAGTATAAAGATTCTAATATATGTATTTTTAATTTCAAAAAGAGAAAATGTACCAAAATGCTGCCTTAAAAAAAAAAAGATGGTAAACAAAGGGTTCACTTAGCTTGCTAAGTCAGGGGCTCTTAAAGTGGTGATAAATCTGATATCATCATCAGAGCACAGGGCACAGTATATGACTCATAACTTTGCTTTCTCCCAAACACAATCTTGTTAGTTAGCCCAAAATTGAAAAGCTTTTGGAAATGGAGTTTTATTAACCAAATTCTCAAGATGAGCATTGAAAAGTGCTTCAGACGGCATAGCCCAGGAGAATTTGCTTCTAGGAATGATGGGAGAGGTTAAGCCCCCTTAACTCCTTGCTTCTTCAAGACACATTTTTTATTCCAAAAACACCCTATTTTCCCTGTTTACTCCCTTCATAGACTTTAAAGTATTTTTTTTAAGGACCTAAATATTTCCACATGTCTCCTCTCAGTCAATGCAATAGAGATGCAGTTTCTAGGTAATTGGCAGAAAGGGAAAGAGGGAAATACATTTAGATTTTTATAATGTTAGAAAATCTCCTTTTCTTGTGCATGGAATCCAGGCAGGTATATTCCCAGGAGCTACATGGAAAGAGAAAAACTGGAACCTGATCGCATTTCTCAGAGACGTGGATCTAGCCTTGCCTACACTGTATTTACAAGCTGGGTCTGTTCAATTACCACTCTTCACCGAACCCAAATGTAATATTAGAGAACCAGGTACTGCCTTTATTCTCTCATGGCATCCAGAAGGCCAAAACAAATAATCAGAATAAAGCTTAACATTTATTCATGTTCTTACTAGGTGTTTTCTAAAAAGTAAGGTTAACCCTAATGGATTCTCCCTGTTAATTAAACTACTCCTCTCTAGAGTCTTATGTCTACCAGATATATTAACCCCATTTTCTGGACAGAACTGGGTATCAACACATTATTACTGTTCAATTATTTATTTTTGTTTTCTTCATCCAGACCACCTCCCTATTGTAACTCATCATCATTTTAATAAGGTAATAACCCAGCTTTCTTCTTCCATGGTTAAACTGCATGCAGCCTTGAGAATCTATTCCGGTCACTTTGAGACACTTCAGATCTTTATTAAACATAGGAGATGACTTGCTGGTTTTTGCTGAATCTCCTTAATACCATTATATAGATGGCTGCATCTATTCATTTTACATTGATTTTATTAGGTTATATTTCAAGGAGTGAGCTTTCTGACCTGACCTTGTCACTAAATTAAATATATGATCACACAGTCTTTCTGGAGATTCTAGTCAAAATCAACAACAGTCATTAACAAGACTGACTAGATGATAATTGGGAACTTTGTGGTCAATCAAGCTTGTATTTAGATTAATCAGACTTGTTATTCCAGCCTTTCTTTAGATATTTTCCTTGAAATCTCATCAAATATTAATGTAATCATTTACCTTGAGATTCACATAACGAATAAAATAATAAAAATGATCACATAGTTGTTTAATGTTTAATAAATTATTAAATAGTTATAATACTAAATGAAAATAACCAACATTTTAGAAGCTGCATGTTTAAGATTATCAAGCACTTTAATACATATTATCTCCTTTGATCCTTGCAGCCCTGGTAGATGATGATAAGTACTTTTAACCTTTAGACAAACGGTTCTTGGCATATGGTGCCCCTACCCGCAAGGCCAGCATCAGCTGGGAGTTTGATAGACAGCAAAACTTTGGTACTATCCAGATGTACTGAATCAGAAACTCTGTTTTTCTTTGTTTCTTTGTTTTGATATCAGAATGTTTTTCCTCTTCATGAGGTATTCAAATCTCTTGGCACAGGGTGAGAGATTCCCCACCAATGTGCCTTCCCATATGTAGAAGACATCTGTTGTATTTGCCACTCAGCATTCGTTCACCGTCTCCTTTTCCCAGTTTCCTCCTGTGAGATACTCTTAACCCTCACTTACTTTGAGTGAGCTACATTCCACAGCACCCCCCACACACTAGCTTAGGTGTAAGGATTTATCTAGTCTGAGTGAATTAGTCCATCATATTTCCCTAATGCAATGATTGTACATCAAGGGGCATATGGGCAAATAAACTCCAGTAAAGGATTTTGCTGGATGGTGCTCCTAAATATATATACTAGGGAAATTTTCTTGCAGATCCAAAAGTTGCCATGTATAAGTATGTTTATTGCAGCCACATCTGTTTTATTCACTGATGTGACTCAAGTGCCAAAAACCACTGGTGCATTGTAGGGGCCATGATATTTGTGAATAAATAAGTTATTTATAACCTAAGTTATCTGGGAGCAGCCTGAATGTCTATCACTGAAAGAGATAGGGAAAATATGGGAGATGTGCACTGATTGATGCTATATAGTAAAAAGAATAAATGGAATGGATACTAACAGTAACATAATTGGAACATAGAAATAGAGTGCTTAGTGAAAAATAGGATCTGTAACATCTATTTAGTTAAGGTAAAGAACAATTACACAAAACAGTACACATTTTGTAAAAGCACAATAGGACAAAAAGGTATACATTAAATAAATTTAAAAGGTTTTCGTGGATAGCAAAATGGGATTGGCACATAGTGATAGAAATACATGGGTAAGTACATAAATATATACTTAAAGCCTGGGCACCTGATTTTTAAAAATGTTGTAAATTCTGAGGAAGTTATTTTCCTTTTTCTTCTGCATGGAATCCAAACAGGATATATTCCCAGGAGCTACACGGAAAGAGAAAAACTAGAACCTGATCTCATCTCTCAAAGACCCTGAATCTAGCCTTTCCTGCAATGTGTTTACAAGCTGGGTCTTTTCCATTACTACTCCTCAGTCACCTGAATTTTCTTCTTCTGTTAAGATCATTTGAATAATGTTTTCTTTCACTTGTAACCAAGAAAATTCTGACTGATATATCATCGCTTTCTTTGCTTCTCCTAACCAACTTGTGAGAAGAGTATTCATGTTCGCTGCCTCCATTGCACCACCACGTGCTCTTGCGCATGGCCAAGCCATCTCATCCGGTACTGGCCCCCTCACCTCTTCTGAAATAGTTTTTATTGTTACCAAGACTCCCCTACATTTGATACCTTCTTAAAATGCTCTCCTCTGATTGTTATTATTTTATTGATTGTCCAAAGACTTCATCACTACA
The DNA here is from genome assembly GCF_040802235.1 of Manis javanica. Taxonomy (NCBI): domain Eukaryota; kingdom Metazoa; phylum Chordata; class Mammalia; order Pholidota; family Manidae; genus Manis; species Manis javanica. The sequence goes on along the minus strand of NC_133158.1, from coordinate 73,610,336 downwards.
TCCTATATGATGATTTTCAGTCCATGGTAGCTGAAGATAAATATCTCACCAACTGTGCGTCTCAGGCCCTGTGAATCCGAGCAGACACACCAACCAGTGGGAATAGCCACTGGCCTATAAACAACAGGAAACACCTTACTGGGTAGTGCTGGCAGTATATCAAATTGGGTGGGAACTATTTTTACTATTACTTTTGGTATTAACCTCCAAGCTACTCTATTTGCCCTCTGTTATATTTTCTTCTTCAACTAAACTACCCAATGAAATAAATGACTTTAACTTACCTCAAAACTAAGGACTTCCAGATCCATACTTTTATCCCTGACTTATCCTGAACTTTAAACCTGAATTTCCTGCTAACGCAGAGACTAAGATTGAACACTTTAACTTTTAGCATCCACTGGAAATCTCTCCCAGGCTGTGACTCTTCTCTGGTAACGCCATTATCAAGGGCCCAGTTTCAAAAGCTGTAAATACTAGTTGTTTTTCATTTTTCCATTTGCTTCAATTTCCCATAACCCTCCAACCCACACAAATATATCAGTAGCCATATACTAAAGATTCTACTTTATTTTTCTAATGAGTATGTCCTTTTGTCCATGCCTCACTGCTATTATGCTAATTTAAGCCTCACAAATTTTGTTGAGATAAATGTATTAGTCGTTAAATAATCTCTCTTTGCTTCTAATCTTCTGACTTTCTAATTCATCCTTTGCATTGTTATTGGGATTTTTTTTCCCCAAATCACAGGTTGGATCTTGTCATATGTCACTTGTAGTCTCAAATAATATTCAGGGGTTTCATGAACTCTAGAATTCAGTTATATTATGTTGCCATCCTGGAGGATAATGAAATTCTATGACTATGACTTTTTAAAAAATATTATTTCTTTCTTGAGTCTAGATTGCTGTTCTTCTCTTGAGTTACAGAAACCCCCTTGCTCTCTAAGGTCCAATTCATGTTCACTGTTACTTTATGGCTCCTCCAGATAGTCCAGCCACAAAGATAATTTCTTCACTTATAATCCTATAGCACGTCTCTTCTGCTCCCCTTAGCACTTATTCAAATTAACCTTGTAATGTGGCTTTCCCCCTCATAAATATCCTTACCCCTACTCCATGAGAAACAAATTCTAAGAAACTTTATGATCTGTCTTATGCATCTTTAGGCCCCAATTCCAAGAAAAGTACTTGGCATATAGATGCCCAGTAAATATTTAATTAAATTTAACATTTATTAATGTACATTAGGCTTTCCTGGATCATGGGTCTACTGAGATTATGAGTAAAGTTATATCTATACTTATAAAAATATTACTCTATATTCAATAAAAATATACTATAGATATATTTTAAAAAATTATATATATTCTATAAAAAATAAATAGACATAGACAGAATTTTACATATAATTTAGTGAGATTTGTGGTGAACATTTGACCTGGCATGCTCAACATTTCTCTTAGACCCATTCCAGTTTATAAAGGCTAGAGAAAGTTAAAATTTTCTGTAGGCTCCTTTCTTTTCTGATTTTTCATCTCTGATTTTGGACTTCTATTTTTCAAAATTTACTATCCACTTTCCCTCCTTATTGTAGTCCTCCTCAGATGCTACTGGCATTTCTTAAAGATTTTAGCTTCTGGCTTTATTGTAATTCTTTCTAACACAACATACTTTATAACTCATAATAATTTCAATATCATAAAGATACTCTTCTCATATGTTTGATGTCACCATTTCTCAGCCTTCTGTCCTCCAGTAATTTTTCTCCTTGGCCTTGTCTCAGGCCCTGATTATTAAGGTCTTACACTGGATTATTCACTACCCAAACTACCTTAACTCCATGTTCTTAATTTCAAACACCTCACTCTGTCCACTCCCTCCTATATTTCTAGCACACTGCTTCTATTGTTCCGATTGCAAGAATGTTATATGACTAGGACATAAAATGCAATGATCCCATCAATGTGCTATTATTATAGCATGGTTCATCTTTCTGAGAGCACCTTTGCTTATGACTTCCACTGTCTTGCTTCTCTATTTGTCTTCCATTCACTTGGAAACGTACTAATGCTGTCCAACTCTCTTCATACTCTGCTAGTACCTAAGCAGTAAAATGGTTGCAGAAAATCAAATAACCACATTAATAAGTTTTACTTAAATTCATGACCATTAGCCTCACTGTCCTCTTTGTGCTGCCTTGTAATTCTACATTTCACCATCCTATTCACTCTTCAGCCTAGATGGGACATTACATACCTTTGCTCCTCAAACCTCAAAAAAATCACCACTACCACCCCTCTTACATCCTCACTCTTAGCCCACTGAAAATACAGCCAATCAAAAAAGATTTTCTAAATACCACCACCATATATACTCTTCTTATTAGTTTGAATGCACATGCATTCTTTGACATTTTGACTTCTCAATATTCTTTTAATTTTATCCCCCTTTATCTCTGGCATCATCAAATTTTTACTCTACTGAATCATTACATTAGAATATAAACATGTATAATATCTCCTATTTTAAAAACTCATTTGATTCACATCCCTTTCAACTATAGCCCTTTGAAAGAACTGTCTATATTTGTTGTCTCCTATTTCCATTTCTTCCTTTCTCCCTCGTAGCTACTCTAATCAAGCTTCCATTCTTATAATTTTCCTGACTCAGTTGTCAAGATCACCAATAATTTCAACATAGCTGCATCTAATGGTGAATTCCCCATTCTTGTTTTATTTGACTTGTCAACAGCATATCATTTCTTCCTGAAACATGTTCTTTACTTAGTGTTCAGAAAATTACTCACCTTGATCTCATTCTTTGTCTCATTTGCTAGGTTTTTCTCCATCTCCATAGCACTAAGCCTTACAGTATCCTGGAGTTCAGTCCTTAGGTCACTCTTCTATCTGCATGTACTCCCAGGTAATATTATCTAATTCATGGCTTTAAAAACTTTCTGTATGCTGACAAAACCCAAATTTGTATCTATCTCCCTTGAACTCCAAATGTATATCCAACCACTAATTCAACATCTCTACTGGATGCCTATTAAACTTCTCAAATTTAACGTGTCAAAATGGAACTCTCAATATTTCCTCTATCTCAAGCATGTTCTACCTTCTGTCTTCATCTCAGTTAATGGCAATTTTATCCTTTTAGATTTTCAGGTAAAAAATGTCAGTGTCACACTTGATTAATTTCTTCTCTTACATTTAATAGCCAATTCTGAAGACTTTACCTTCAAAATACATCCCAAACTGATGCCTTACTGCTCATCATAACTACTCTAATCCAACGCATTGTGACCAATTGACTAGATTACCTCACTTCTTCACTTGCTCCTCTATTTCTCTGCTGACCCTACAGCTCTAGTCTCCACAGAGCAGCCAGAATGAAATGACTTAAAACTGTTAGATGATGTCACTCTTTTACTGAGAGCTCCCCAATGCCTTCTTATGTCATGCAGAACAGCTAAAGTTCTTAGAATGGTTTAAAAGCTACTATCTAATCCAAACCACTTACATCTCTAACTTCATGCTCTTCCCTTCACACTTTGCTCACTCTGACCCTCCTCAACAGGATTTCTTCACTATTTCTTCAACATAGCAGGCTTTTGCCTCACAGCCTTTGAATGTGTCCTTCTGTCTTATTCCCACACTTCTTTCAGGGGTCTGCTCAAATGTTACCATAATTACCACACATCACTGATGCTCTCCCTGATAGAGCACACAGAGTGGTAATACCTCCTTTTTAAACAGGTAGTCCCTTCCTGTATCCTACTTCAATTTTCTCTGAATCACTTATTATAATATGGCATAGTATATAAACAAATTTCTATTTGCTTATTTCCTGCCTCTATAAGAAGAGATTTGCTTGTATTGTTCACTACTGTAGCTCCAGCACTTTGAGCAGTGACTAAGTATATGGTGGATGTTTTAGGAATAAATAAATTAATAGATAAAGGAGACACAATCTCCAGAAATTTAATTAGGAATTGTATCATGTTAAGAAGGGGAAAGGGTAAAGTATCCTTTTTTTCTGGCCTGGATCGTAGCAGTCAAAGTCTTCAGCCTTTTTGATGGGGAATTCTAGATAGTGAGGGTTGTATTCAATTAATTCTCTCCATTAAATCCCTTCTGTTTGAACTACCTAAAATGAAGTCTATTGACCATCTGCAAATGAAATTTGAGTGATACAATAATTGTTTCATCAAGTGATCACAGGTAATCAAAATTCAAAGAAATGCAAATCGTTGCTTGGATATGTGACCAGGGTTTAGTTATCATTAGAAGTTGGATATGTTCCCCTGAAAACCAGTGGTAAAAAAAGTTATTTAAATTATTTCTTCTATTGGTTCTAGAATGCCATCCTATTGAAGACAGACTGAGTGACTATTGGGATAGTCTATTAATGCTAGCTCAGCATAAAAGGACTGTGTGGGTAGAATGGTTAACTCTAACTGCACTGTACAGCTTTGAACCTCAAAATATCACCAGAGAATTCAGGAATTTCTGTGACAGGTTTAGGATGAAATCTTACTCTTAAATCAGCAGAGCTGAAGCAGCAAAAAGGTTAGAAGATTTTTGACTTTCCAGTGTTTTGCAAATGTGCAAAGATGGCCTCTATATATTAGTCCTCTGTTGTTTACTTGTTTGTAGCAGACTGAGCCCATTGGCTCAAAAGCCCACCAGCACCAATCTCAAACTTTAACACATCAAATTATTTTAATCATAACCCAAATGAGCATATTTTTGACTACTGAGACCCTGTCTGCTTTCCATACCTCATGAGACTATACACATAGCCACAGATAAATCCTACAGGTATGAAAGATGCTAAGCTGCTGCTGCCCTTCAAAGCTCTGACTCAGATTCCATGCTGGTCTGTTGAGTGACATTACCTAAACAGACAAGCATGCTGCACCCCTAGCCCCAATCTCTTTTGCTCCAGTCTTTCTGAATAGTGTCCCTGATGGTCTCATGCTATGAGGAACTTCCCCCACATGCAAGTCTGTCAAAGTATGGTCCAGGTAAAATTCATTGTATGGTACTGCCACCTTATTGTCATCCTTTTTTTAATTTTGATCAGCCCCAAATCCCTCAAGCTTACTACACCAGGAGAGCTGAATTGCACTGAAGATAGAATTCACAGCCACACCAGTTCTCTTCAGTGAAAATTAAGGCAATGCCTGGAAATGAGAAGGGCCTGGAATGCCGATCAATGACATTTGGTGTGAATGACTGTGAGTTCCTTGGACCCCCAACTCCAGTCTGTCTACAGGGACGCACAAGCAACCTCTCCTTCTTTGGCTCATTTGTCTGGTACTTTCTTGCATTGTGACACAACAAATGCCTCACATGAAATAGTTATCTTGCCAAGTCTCCTTATATCAATATCTCTACTTCCATCCTTTGCCTCAAGGCCTGCAAGAGGAGTCAAGTTTCAATATGCCCCAGGGAGCCAATCACAAAGTAAACCAGGAGAAATAGGTTTTCCACATAAAACAACTGAAAGGTTTTTTAAATGTGTAAAGCAAAAATCTGGAGATATTTATGGAAACAGACTCTAAAATTCTAGGGAATGGGATGGATATCACTTTTTGATAGCCATGATACTGTTAATATGGGTTTATATCAATAGAGTGTACTTAACTAGATATTCTTGATTTAGAGCTTCAGTCTGAGCAGCAAGGAGTCTTCTAAATATTTACTTAGTGAACTTATTAAAACTAGGACTCAATATTGGCCTCTGATGAATGAAGCTGGGAATGTCAGAATTTCTTTAGTATAATGTAGAAAAAAAGTCCAAAGTTTTAGGGAAATGGGACTGATGAAACGAATTATTTTTATAGGCAACTTGCTCAGTCACCCCTTAATTATAACTTCTGAGAGGGCCTAGTTTATAATCCCTTCACCATAGATTTGAGAAATTAGTCTGTGTAGATGAATACATTAGCCAAAACCCTGTACTGTCTGTTCTCTAAAGGACATGGATGAAGGTGGGAAATGATGGTACTGAAACAGACACTGATTCCACTGGGGTTACAGAATCCACGGGGGACAGAGGCAAAGCAGCGCCTAATGAAAAGAGACAAGACTGTAATAGTTACTTGAAAAGGCAGCAGAGCCAAGGTGGAAATAAAAGTGCTCTGATCTGCAGTTATTTTTGGTGGTAACTAATTGCACATGGCATTTCTATAACTGAAATAGATGAGCAGTCCATTAATTCCCCCTTTGATCTATATTACAAGAGGGGAGCAAAATTTATCTGTATTAGGAAGGCCAAAGTGGAAGTCTTTGCAACTGGAGAAATTGTCAGAAGTACAGGTTTATGGTGATTCATGAACAGAGAAGAATTTCTTTGACCAGATGGACATGGAAGTGAAGAGAGGGCTGTAAGATTGGTGACAAGGATCTTTGGGAAGGAGATGCATGAAGGGATCTTGTAATGGGACCAGATAGAAGATGATTTGTTTTCAATGTAAATAATCATCAATGGACCCCTCTTCTGATTATTTTAAATTAGGTAGACCATATGATTCACACTGTCAACGTTAGTGTCTTTCTTTAACCATTCCAGTTCATGCACACTGGGCTTGTGAACAAAATGGACATAATGGCAGGGACTCAACAATTCTTCTCATCGAAGTTTTTATGTGATGGCTTATCACATAGTTTGCCAATTACAGCATTAATTGAGAACACTGGGGGGCCCCTGATACAGCAGCATATCACAGGGGAACCAACCGGCCACCTGGGGGAAAGTGAACCCATTTCATTATATTAGGGACAGACATTTTTCATCCCAGAATTGACTAATATCCTGCAAATGGATGCAACCACTGACAGGATTTATTGAATACCATAAAGCATCAATAACTAAATGAGAACAATTCATACTGTTCCCACAAATCTAATGAGCATTATTACATGGTTCTAAATCAGTCACTTTATTGAATATCAAGTTACAGTCTAAGAACTAGAGTGAATACAGGTTCAAAGTTGCTTGAAGCATTGGAAAGTGTTCATGAGGACCGCCCTTTAGTTCTTCTTACCCAAGCTGGGTATCTGTAGTAGTCACGAGAGTATGGGTTATGCTGCCATAAAACACAACCCCTCATCCCAGTGCCTTAAAATAATGCAGGTTTATTTCTTTCCCACACTGCTTAACAACTGCACATTGCCAGGTACTCATCATGGGTCCTCAGGCACACAGGCTAAGTTGAATAGTCACTAGTTTGAATATTGCCTATTATGCTAGAGGGAAAAGACCACTCTGGGGAGTCTCACTGTAGTCCAGAATTGGCATACTTACTTTAGCTCACAGTACATTTGCCAGACTAGTTAGATGGCCCTAGACAACCATAAAGAGTAAAGAAGTACAATCAGGTAATGAACTTGGGGCAATGGGCATTAATATTATTCTGGGAAGATAGCTGATAGTTTTCAAATTTTGAGAACTGACAAATTCACTTCTCTTATACTATTCTGAAGATTTTCTTGGACATATTCTGCCTTGCTTGATTTTCCTTTTTTTTTTCTTTTTCTCCATTTTCCTTTTTCCCCTTTGTCTGGGGCAGTCATTCCAAGGATAACAAATTCAGGGTGAAAGCATAGGCTGACTCAGTAATGCAAGGGAAATGTTTCCATTGAGAAAAAGTCAAAGCCTTAAAGAAAACGATTCCGCAATGGCCTTTATTGAAGGGAGAAGAGCAGTGCCTAAAATTTAATGCTATCCTAGCCATTTTAAAGGACTTTAAGAACAATGAATTAAAAGATGTGTTAATAGAGTGACTGTAGAGGAAAATGTGGCCTCCATTATCCACTTAGCAATAGTTCAAACAGAGATGTGGATATTAGAACCTGGTTTTATATTGCATTATGAGATGCTAGCCAGGCCACCTCAGTTATTTCAAAGTGCCATGGATCTCTTTGCTTCCATCTGATACCCAGATGGACAGGAAGGACTGTGCAGATGGGGTGGTAAGTGAGGATTATTTTGGAGAATGTTTTTTTGGGAGTGTGGGGAAGGGAGAGAGACCTAAGGAATGTAATTCTGCCATAGATTGCCAGAAGGCCTAGATATCCACAAAGCAAGCTAAATTGAGGACATTTCACTTGCATATGACTTTATTATTAAGTTTCCTTTTAATATTACTGTTTAAAAAGCCTTCATCCTAACATTTTATTTAATCAGTGACTTAAGTGATATTTATTAAGTATTTGTTATACAAATACACATTGTAGTGGTCAAAAATGTTTCAGCTTGAGTTGTCCTAGAACTTTATCAAGTCTGGGAACTTCATAGAAGTGCTGCAAAGGAGATCACATACTGCAGAACTGCACTTACAGAATTAGGGTAACAAAGATAAAGACTGGATGCAGGCTCCCACTACAAAAAAAGAACAATGGGAACTGCAAGAGGAATGCAAAGCTATACAGGGGCCAGATTTGAAGTGAATGGTGTGATTTCCCCAAGAAATCTTAAAAGCAATGGATTCCAAACTGTTAAAATGGGTTATGTGGTCCTGAATGTGTACACTAGCTGGAATCTTGAAGCCCTGAACCCTACCATGACTCAGTCACACAGCTTTCGACTTAACACAGTATCTCTCATTGGATGAACTCAAACACATTCATTTTATTAATGTTTGCTCACAATATCCTTAAGAACCACAAAATGGGGGATTAAACCTTCAAATTAAAGACCAAAACTGGGACCAAGATGAGACTTAGTGGCATGCCCGAGATCATGAGAGCACAACCTGAACTTGAAATAGAATTAACTTTTGTTTTCCCAAACAGCAATCTTTCCCTGCGTCCTAATGTCCGAACAGTTCCCAAATGACTCACTCTGCTGATAAACTGAAACAGTGTTGAATTCCATATAATTATGCTAATCAAATAAGATTTAATGATTGTGTGATATCCATCCCTCCAGAGATGTGAAGGACATGCCATTAACATTAGAGCAAATTACTAAGCAGCAACTCAAAAGGAGTATAACTCTAATTGCCATGCTTTGGAGTTGATATTGTGAATTCTGTAGTTCCATTTTCCTTCCCCAAAGATTACCGAGATGCAAGGGAAAAGAGTTGCCAAAACAGTCTGCAACCTGATGAAAACGACAATTTGAATGAAAAAATCTGAAACCGTAATTGGCTTTTAAAATTAAAATCAAACTAATGCTCATAGGTAAAAAATGACTCCTTCTCGGTGCTTTTCATGGAGTACACTGAATATTGTACTCTTTTGATGGTGGAAATTTAGTTTCTCTTGCTAGATTCTGAATTGCTTTCACATAAACTACCTGATTGATAATGAGAAATAGAAACATTTGAAACTTCACCTACATTAACTCACAGGAATAAGTTCAGTGAGTAGCCTGACATTTCATGGAGGGTGCCTGATTATCAAATAACATTTGGATAGCTTTTAAATTATCATAGTTTGTGATTATGCAGTCAGGTGAACTATAGTTAGAAGATGTTTAAAATTCCCATTCAATGATGGTCTTACTTTAATAACAAAAGTTATTTAACTTGTAATGGCTTACAAGGGATCATGTAGAAAGGAGGCATTCATTATCATAAGTGGGAAATCCAAGCTTTGGCTCATGTCAGGTGCACAATGGCATAAGAATAAATGTTTTATGGTTATTATACCATTGAAAACTAGAAGTTGGTAAGTGCTTCAGAATGTGGGTGACAGATATCCCTAAGTCTATAGAGATAAACCTGATTAGTAAAGTTTAAGCTTATATTAGTGAACTTTCAACCTAAATAGTGATTTCACATATCTACAAAAATTATCCAGGCCCTTCTAATAGCAGCAAAATGTATGAAAGTTGACATGGTGAAAGTGAAAAAATATGGAAATAGAAGACAGGAAACCTGAATTTTAATTGGTCTGGATATGTCACCTTGGATATTAATTATCAAACATATTTTCCTCATCTATAAAATGGTGAAAACGAATATAACAATTGTAAGTGAAAATAATAAATGCATAAATGCTATGTAAATATAAAACATGATACTAGTAAAATATATGTGTCAATGGGACATTAATACATAGATTTGTCATAATTATTTAGGCTAATGGTTATTTTTATTTTTATTTGAATTACAATTACATTGCTTTACCTGTTTTCAAAAACATTTCTCCAAGAGAAAGTTTTCCAACAATTGATGCATTTACACTCATTTACCTCAAAGACTCTGTTGGAAAGATAGAACTGTCGATGAGTTAGCTATACTTGTCTACATTTTCCATGTGGGATAATAAGGTGTTACTGCTAGCAAACTACTAGCAAACTCCAGCAAACAGATCAATTTGTTGTTTGTTGAAAAATATTATTTGGCACAGGTAAAATTTTGCATTTCTTGTACATATCATCATCTTACAAGTACTATGTCAATTTGGGAATGGTGTTTACTAAGTGTTTTAAAATTTCCAATTATAAATAAAAGTTTCTGATTGATGAAGCATGAGTATGTAATCATGTGATATATGGGTCATGTCACTTATTCATATATCTGGAAGTGACTGATTTATTTATCCTAGGACTTGTTTCCAAGTCATGCAACTGCTTTGAGAACATGACTGATTTATAATCTTAGGAAATAGTGAATGGTTCATGCACTTGATTTATAAGATGCATTACTGACTTATAATTCCTCTGGTTGAGGCAGAAGTCAGTGCTTTATATTTGGGATATAAATATCTGTTTTATTAATAAAATAAGACTGATGTATTTTACTTACTTGTGTACACAGACTTTGAATTTTAGCTATAGTCATCTCTAAATCCCTGTGATTCTCAAACAGTTCTCTTCTGTAATAGAGATTGTATAAGTACAGTGTAGTTTGTGGAAATACCTATTGCATGCTGCACAATGTTCATCCAGAATATGCTCTGACCAGATGAAGTCTTTGCTCATTTCTTTTTCCTTTTGGGGTTAAATGTATAAGTCTTTGCTTGTTTTGCCTGTCACCTCTTATTCTCTGTTACTATTTTTTTTTAATGTATACAAACATAGCTGACACTTTTGTGCTTTAGCTGCTGTGTCAGAAGCCAGAGGCTGGCTTCATGGTGGACTTGTGAAGGTCATTGCTGCATGTTGGGCTGTCTAATGAAGGACAGGGTAACAGTCCCTTGGAGAAACATGGCTGGCAACTAGCACAGAGCAAGCTGTAGGGGTCAGGGACAGAATAAAGTGAACTGGTGGCAGATACTCACCTTGAAAAGGGCAACAGGGTTCTGGACCAAGAGTTTAAAGAGATCCAAGTCTGAATTTTTTTCCAAAATTCTTGGACAAGAGGGCATCTAAACTCATGACTAAGGCACAGCATATATAGCAGCTTAAAATGCATATGGTGATCAGGTCGTCGGAAGGAAGGTGTTGACAATTCTGAGAAGTAACAGTGGTTAATATTTGCTGAGTGCTTATTGTATGCCAGATACTGTTCCAAGTGCTTTACATATACAAATTCAGTCCTTGTAATAATCTTTTGAGGTCCATATTAACAAGACCATTTTCACAGAAGGACAGAGACCCAGAAGTGTTATGTATCTACCCAGTGCACCCAAAAAGAAAGTGATAGAGCCAGGATCAAACACAATCTGTTCTCTGCTCTCTCTCCTAAGGGCAGAGAAGATGGGTAGTGGGCCTCAGATCCAGAAAAGAGAGGTTGAAAAAAAGAGTAAGTGTAAGAATTTCAGAATATTAGACCTTTAGCAAAATGCACTAATAATTAGCATAGAGGTTAATCCTTTGGGGGGAGAAGAGTTTGAATTATGCTCAAGATAACCAATTAGAACTAAGGAAGAGAACTGTAGCCTGCTGAGATGTGGGAATTTAAAAGCAGGCTTTGAGTGAAAAGAGCTAGAGAAGCAAACCAGAGCTCAATCAGAAGATCGTTCATTCCTGTAAGTGAAGAGCACCAAGTACTGTGCCTGCAATAGAACTGACTCAGTAAGACTCAACTGAACAAATATTGATGAAAGAAAAAGACTTGGAGAGAGTCACCACAATCTATGCCAGGTATTTTGAAGCCTCACAAAATCTGTCAATTTGTGCAACTATGAGTTGGCTGAGAAGCTAGAAGCCTCACGAAATCTGTCAATTTGTGCAACTATGAGTTGGCTGAGAAGCTAGGGAAGGTAGAGGAAATGAGTTAGGACAAATGTTTACCATAAACAATTTGAAAAATATACATTTTATAATGTTCTTATAAAAAACCCATTGATAAATATTAGCTGTTTAATTTGATCATTTAAATCCTAAAATTTGTTCATTACTATGGTAAAAATAAATGTCAATGTTTAAAGACAGAACTTTTGTCTTCCTGCCATAGAATAGCTGGGCTTGGATCTAACCTCTCATCATAAACAATTAAAAAAATGTTCAAAATACATAAAACATCGTTTTTCAGATACTGAAAGAAGGGAGAACAGATCTGTGGTTGCTGTCAGAAGGGAAACACAGATAAAGTAAACTTTCTGTTTAAAAGTTCTTTCCAAATCTCAAGCAAACTACAATGGTCCTGTGGAATTAAAGAGATGGAGAGTAGACATAGAGGAAACAGAGGTGACTTGAATTTTCAGAACAAATTACAAGACAAGATGGAACTAGGAGAGAAAGAATTCCAGAAATCCACGGAGGAATCATTTTGAATCTTTGCGCAGTTCTAATACATGCATGCATAGGGTATTGCTTAACATCTATAGCCAAAAAAAAAAAACCAAATAAATCAAAAGCAAGAACAGTGGACCATGAGCTGCTGAAAGTGGTCTCCTTAATAAGTAGTCACGATCCTTCACTCTGTTCCCATATTTGAGCCAGTTTTCAGACCCAGAACCCATTGACTGAAAAGATACCTAGGTTTCTGGGAGGAAGGCGCCTGACCTGACAAGACCATGGCAAATACACACCCGCACAGTTCCCCCAATCCTTCCCCAAAGGGGCCTATGGCTGTCTACTGGGATGCACATCTACTTTGGGGAGTTTTATTGGACACAGGGTCTGAGATGACTTGATACCCAGAGAGTAAAAGGATCATCACAGTACCTCTTCATAGTGGGTACCTAAGGGAGCCAGGTAATAGAATCCTGACTCAAGTCCAGCTCACAGTTGGGGCCACTGTAGTTATTTTCCTAGTTCCTGAGTGTATACTTGCAGTTTCTATATTTGACAGTTGGAGTAGCACCAGCAGGAAGCCACTGGTCTCTGGGATACACTCTATCATAGCATGGAAGGCATAGCTGTGATCATGGCTATTTCATGTTTAAGTAAGGGATAGTCTATGGTCACTTACCAGGATCCATCTGTTTTGTTCAGGGGTCAGACTAGCAAATCAGATGAGAACATGACTGGGGCAATCACTCTTGCCTCCATTAATTTATAATGGTGAGACCAATCTCTATCACAATCCCAAATGCATACTGGACTATAATATTGTTTTTGAAAACCACTGAATTACCTTGACTTCATGCTGACTAGACAGGAAAAGTAAGAGATGTCTAGTATGCTGGTGACCTTAGTAAGACACTCTAGAGGGTGGGACATAAATCCTACATAGATACAGGGAATAGCCACTTCAGTGAAGGTTTAAGGGTCTAGTGGTCTGTGCTAAAATATCCTTTTCAAACTAAAAGACAAATTGTTGTGTTTTAATCCCCTACTACAAAATAGCCTGGTAGACATCTTTGGGATCTGGAGGCAATATATTCCTACCTAGAAATATTACTCCACCCCTTATGCCAAGTAGCATGAAAAGCCGTAAGCTTTGTGTGGGGCCTCAAGTAGGCCCATACTCAAGTGAAATCATACTACTGCCTGAGCTATCCAATCCTGTAGACTTATGGTGTCAGAAGTGTTAACTTTAAGAAAAACTCAGTATAGAAATTATGATAAACTCTAGTGATAGGGGCTGACTCCTGGAATTCTGGATCTATTCATGTTATGCACAATGTTTATGTGTATAGGACCCTGGTAGACATAGATTATTTAACTAGGAAAAAATCAAGTGATGTATTGTTGAGAAGCAAGTCTCCATGAGTCTTTGCATTTCTGCATATTTTAGCAAAGGCACTGAATACATGTGTTCTGGACTATCTTTACAAGGATGTTTTTATAGCAAAAAGTCATAGAAAATGGAGATAGTCTCCCCACCCCCTCTCTCTCACTTTCATGTGCAAAAGACAGGTTTGCTTATTGTCTAGTATAATAAAGATAAGGTTTTCTTTCAAGACAAATTTCAGGCAAGCTTACTATCTGTTACAAGATGTTTAGATTCTTTAAACTCAGGATCCCTCTCATGCCACTGCCATATACAGGTGTGACCTGGCCTTCTATACATTTCCCTATGAGAACTGGAGCTCTGGAAGCCAGTGCAAATGTTTATTCTTTGGCTACTGATATTACTGTGAGCAATAATATCATTTGTCTCTTACCCAGGAATCTCACATATTCTGCCAGAACCCGTGAAACTGTGGCAGGATAACATGTTAGCTTGTATAGAGAGTAAAATCTCATTTCCTTCATCACTTTTGACAGCCTGGATACTCATTTGTTGTTTATTCCCTGAGTACATTATATTATTGTTGTCTCACAATATATGTTTCAAGTTTTAGGGATCTCTGTGGTTTTATGAAACACTCATTTCAACTAGGCCATCTGTTAGGGCATGAGACCTTTAAGCTCATGTCATCTTGATAGTAGAGATTTTTATGTTATCTTTTCACACATCTCTTGGTTATATTCTTCCTCTCTCTACCAAATGTAACAAGTAAGGTTTCACACCACATAGGTCATGAAAATGTGTCACCAAGACTGTGGGAGATTTCCACTTCTCTCATACTGAGGTGAAGCAGACCTTTTCTGTTGAGGTCTTGTACAACCCTGAGTTTTGTTTCTGTTTGGTGATTCCTCTCAAATAGAGAATTCATGTGAAAGATGAATACATGTCATCAGTGTCTTCTAAGTTTGAGGACTATAGCAAAGCCATTTTGGTGAACATTTACTGCGAAACCACAGATGATTTGGAACACGTTCTCAGTTTTTATGATTTTTTAATCATATATTGGTATATAATTTTATTTAATCTTATTTTATCTTAATATATATTGATGCAAACTAGAACACAGATGTGAAAGAATACTGATAATAGATAACAGAGTTCTCTGGAAGAAAAAAGTAGATTAAGCATTAAAAACTTCAGATAAATACTTACTGAAATTCCACTCATAGTTATTTATCAAAAAAAAAACGTATGTCCTCAAAAAGACTTTATGTAAATGTTCATAGCTGCATTACTCATAATAGCCCTAAATTAGAAACAACCAAATATCTGTCAAAAGGTGAACAGGTAACCAACTGTGGTATGTCCAAATAGTGGAATAGCATCAGCAGTAAAATAAACAATACTGATACGTGCAACAACATGAATGGATCTCAAAAACATTACACTGTTAAAAGGAAATGAAAGAAGGCAGATAAAAATTATATGCAGTATTATTCCATTCATGGGAATTTCTAGAAGAGGCAGAACTAATCTATGATGACTGAAAACAGACCAGTAATTGTGTGAGGCTGTGGGGTGGTAATTGCAAAAGGGCAGGAGGGAGCTTTCTGAGATGATACAAATGTTCTACAACTGGAATGTTGTGGTGGTCACACATTTAAACATGTTTGTTAAAACTCATCAAACTAGAAACTTAAAAGAGATGCATTTCACTGTGTGTAAATTATACCTTAATAAAATTATTCTCAAAAGAAAAATGTTAGGATTATAAAAAAAATAAAGATGTTAACTGTCTTTATTTACAGTGTTATATACTTGGAGTTAGATATATATTTTTTATTATGCAAGAGAAATTTCTGAGATAGGTGCTGGACAGAAATAATAGTGGTAACTGTGATGTGATGAAAATGGGGAGGTAAGTCTTCATCAACTGAATTTCAGTGAATTGAAACACATGCTTAAGGAGCAGAATAATTTGTGATGCAAAAGCACTTTTATGTATATGTAGCAGCTTCTACTTTGTAAATTCATATTTTTTCCTATTAAAAAATTTGCTCTTACTTTAAAAGTGTGAGGGCTAATACTTCAGAAACAGTACTGTCACATATGTTCACACAGGTTGTGCACTGTAAAACTCCAGGAATACTACAATTTTACCACAGTTTTACTTGGCATTAGAAGTTCTTTCCAAGCATTAAGATGAAGACTGTCCCTGACATTCCTGACTTCACGGTCCCTTGGGATCAAATGCTCTTATAAGCTTTTTTAAAGTAAGGTCTGAGTTTCCTTGCAAGAATGCTGTTAGCTTACAAGTTAACTGAGAAAGTTTCTACTTGTTCTTCCAATGTTCAGTCTCCTTTTTTAAACTTCAAAAAAGGAGAGGAATTACAAGAAGAACTGTATTTCAGTTGATATAGATTTTGTACTTCCTTATTGCAATTTTTACATTAAGTAGGGAGAGAAGGTTCTTCATTACATGTGACTAGTTTGTTTTAAAGTCTTTCAATCTTTTCTCATTGATAACTTGATGCTGCATATAATGTTAAATTCAATAAATGCTAAGTTGCTATAGGTTACCTGACCCTTTGATATCTGGGTCTCTGAGAGAGACCATAGAGTTAATACTCTTTTCTCATTAGATATACGAGTTCAATTTCATTTTAGTACAAAGGGGTAAAGACAATTTTCTCATATATTTATTAAGGTAAAGCAAACCTGACCATATTCTTGGAATTTTAAGATTTCATATAATTATCAGTTTCTCTGGAACTGTCTCCAACAATGATAGAAAATGTTAAATATTTTGTGTTTTGCTTTTTATATAAAACATTGGGGATAAACTAGATCACAGCTAGGCAAATATATTCTTAAAGGGCCAAATAGTAAGTTTTTCAAGCTTGTGAGCTATATGGTCTCTTGTTTTCTACTATTCAATGCTGTTGTCATAGTGGGAAAGCAACCACACATACTGCTTAAAAGAATGGAGGTGTCTGGGTTCCAATAAAACTTTATTTACAAAAACAGGTGTTTGGCCCATAGGCCATAGTTTTCAGAACACTGATATTAATATTTAAATTCCCCTAATAGTCCAACATATTACAACTCTAATGAAATAGAAAATATTCTAGAAAAATACTATGTGGTTTGATAACAAAAGTTCCTTGTCAAAAACCCAGAATTGTAAGTTCATAAGCCAAGATTTTGCTTGACAAAACATTAAGCATTTAAGATTGTTTTAGAAGCAAAAAATTCAATTTCTTATGTCTGTCATTATGAGCACTTTCAGGAAATGTACTACACATACTTCTTTGATAGGAATTAAGATTGGATATTATTCAAATTAAATGAGCTTGAAGTGCAAGGTGTGTTTTAAGAGGGCTCTGATCAAGAGCCACGTTACATTATAAAGGTAAGATGCTATTATGAGTAATTTATGGAATAAGAATTTAATACTCAAGAGTGGCAAATTTAGGGCATAACTCGCTTGACATTGTCACAGCATATAAGTGACCTTTCTGGGGTGGTATTTTTTTAATTAAGTATGAAAATACATACTGTTCTTTATAAAATGCAAATTCCTTTCAAAGTACATTAAACTTGAATAAATACATTTTTAATGAAACAGAAGGTTGTTTTTGAAATTCACTATTCTCCAACAGACTCTAACTGGTTTCATTTCTCTGTGCTTCTCCCTTTTTCATAAGGTGTATGACTACTATTTTATGATTATTAAATTCTGGGCAGTTTCTTGCATTTCTCATACAGTTTGAAGAAGGAATTAATGAGCAACATGCCTGCAAGTTACTTGCACAACTTCTCCTATTAGGACAAGTCATCAGATCACTCACAACAGCTGTGCACTACAAGTCGTAAATGGTAGGGCATGTGTGGTGACTAAAGGATGACTCGCAGTCAGTGTTCATGGAGAGGTACTCATCAAGAGTGATATTTTCACTATGGGAAAAGTTAATTCTAAAGGACTTTATCATACTGAGTTATTTGAACCTTATATAGCCCCTGCCAATTTAAAAAATGACCCACAGGCAGGAGTTCATTTACTCTTTCCAATCACAGGAAGATCATAAACCAATTTAGGGCTCCAAGATCTCCATGGACAGGGCTCATCTGTCCCTTAAATCCTTTTCCCCTCTTTCTGGAGTCATTTGCCTTATAGATAAAATACAAAGTTATAACAGTGTCAGTAACTGAAAGCAGAGCAACAGTCTCCATTCTCCACCCCAATATTCATTAATCTTTGATTTAATGTAAGTAGATCCATCTTGCCTGAAATTCTATCTCAGGAGACTTGGAGTTAGAGCTTTGGATGGCAATAATGCTTGGCAAAATAATATTGTAAAACTGGTTTGGAAGACTCAAGGGAGAACTCATTCACACTTAAGACTTAAGACCAGCTATTTCCTGGTTCTAGTCAGGGCTGAAACACCCGCAAATATGAACACTTTTCCAAATTGCATTTTGGCACATGCTTTCCCAGTTCCAGCTGGATTTAGGTCATGTGCCAGAAAGAAAATAAAAGGAATTAGAGCAAGATTTTCTTTTCTTTGATTTTTCTTTTGTCTTAAAGAAACTTCAGGACACTGTTAAACACAGAGGCATGTTTGCTTTTTTTGGGCACACATTACATTTTTAGAATTACAACTTCAATCTATGATAGAACTCAGAGTCAGGATGGTGTGTGGGGGTAGGCTGTGTGTATACCGTATGAAAAGTGGGGGAAACAGGTGTTTGTAAATGGTAGCTGACCAGCAGTGTTATCCCATCTACATTTCATGCTGACTTATGTCTTCAAAGTACAGAATGTAAGGCCAGCCCAGAAGATACCCAGGACATACACTTACACATGTGACCTATGTTTTTCCTTCCTATCAGAGCTGTGCATCCTGTTTCTCTCTTGCAAATGTCATATACCATCTGTTGGACCTCAACCTTGCCAATGGTTACCCAGCAAAATAGGACGTTACCAGTTTAAGAAGATAAAATTTAGGAACAGTTTCAAAAACTGGAAAGGCAGCTTCTTATAAAGGTAAACATACAGTCACCCTAAGAACCAGCAATCCTGTTGTTAGGTATTTTACCCACGACAAGTGAAAACATGTACCCAGTAAAAATCTTGTGCACAAATTTTATAGTAGCTTTAATCTTAAAGTCAGAAACTGAAAATAACCCAAATGTCCATCATTTGGTGAATAAATAAATAAACTGTATTCAGACAATGGAGTCCAGCACTCAGCAAAAGAAAAAAGAAAAGAAAATCAAAGCCAAAGCAGGAACTACTGACGTGTGAAGTACAGCTACAGCATGAATCTGAGAGGCAGTATGCTAAGCGAAGTAGGCCAGGCTCAAAAGTCTATGTATTATTTGATTCCATTTATATGACATTCTAGAAAAGTCAAAACAATAGGGACAAAAAACAAATCAGTGGGGGTGAAGGAAGAGACAGAGAAAGGGCAATGAGGGAAATATGAGAGGTGATGGGAATGTCTTCTATTATGACTGTGGCGGTGATGCCTTGTGCTTGTCAAAAATCACAGAACTGTATACAATAAGGGCAATTTCTTCCAGTATGTAAATTATATCTCAATAAACTTGACAATAGAAAATAGAGCTCCACTGCAATACTGAGAAACAATGTACACTTCCTGTGTCTCTTCTGCTTTCCTTTATTTGAAATTCACCTTCTTCCCCTGTCACTCCTTGAACCAGAAATCTCATCGCCTTGCCATTAGGACAAGTCAAGCAGAACATTAATTATTCTTGACCAGTGCTTAATGTAATGCTTTCTTTTAAGTCTCCACTTAATCTCCTATTACCCTGTTGTCTTTTTTCAGCAACCTGCTATTTCTGAATTCCCCCACCCTCTGAGAACCAGCACGGGATTTAATTTTTGGTTCTGTCATTTAAACTCTCCAGAGAAGATGGATTGGACCCAAAATAATTCCCTTTGTCTTTACAGTGGCTGTGAAATGTAGATACAGTCAATTTATTGAGTCCTTCAGCAAATATGTATTGATGACACACTGGGTGCCAGACAGTGCTAAACACAGGTAATCCACACATGTAAGGTAAAGCACACATCACTGCCTCATGTTGCTCCCTGCCTAGCACTAAAGAATGACAGAGACAATTATGATATGTACCAGCACGGGAAAAGAGAGCAATGTGAGTGGTTAGAACAGGGTTCACAGCATTTTTCCTGTCTAGACACACTATTGGGGTGATAGTAAATTATGATATGTGATTAGCAGCTAAGATCAGCAAACAGTGAAGGAAGTTAATCCTTCAGTTTATCAGCAACTCATGTTAGGCTGCAGCAACTGGTAGGAAACCTGTAGTTTTGAGGACTCATCCTGTCTGAGACAATGATAAGGCTGAGACATAAGGACAAGTCTTAGCAATAATAGCAGCAGTGGTCTTGGTGGTAATGATTGGTTGTACTAGTTGTAGTAATAGTAGCCATAGTGGTTACCATAGTAATGGCAACAGTAATAGGGGGAAGCTGTGTAAGGGGAAGCATTTCGGGCACAGACAATACTAAGTGGGGCTGTCCTAAGATTAAGAAGTATTATAATCAAAACCCATGATGGGGCATATTATGTAAGAATTCATATGTAAATCTTTAGAAAATAGCAGTTAGACTAGATTAGATATTGTACTAACAGATCATTTTTCATTTTTACTCAAATTAAGATATTACACATAGGATAACTTGCATGATTTGTATAGACACTTCCTGCTATTAAGGCATGAAGTTATTGGGAAATAAGGAGACACCCACAAAGGAAGCAATTGAAAAATGAGATAAAGTAGAACTACTTACACCCTAAAACATCTGATAAAGAAAACAGGAGAGAGTTAACCAGTGAGAAGGGCCAGAATAGCTCTATGGGGGAAGACAGCAGAGTACTGATGGAGGGTGTGAGACGATCTATTTGGCCAGGTGAAGTGAAGTACAGACCTTCCAGCCACAGAGTTCTCCTGCTACAAGCCCAGAGATGCAAGAAAGAGAAACTTACAAAAGGAGACTATTTTGTTGAAATCATTAAGATAATTTGCTTGTCTGCTATTTCAAAATGGGTTGTCCCGAAGACCATGTTCCAGTCGCATTAGAATCTACATACTGCTTTTTGTCATTAGCTCTTGATCCATTGGGGGAAAAGGCATTATTTTCCCATTATGTGTGTTCTTTATAATCTCACCATAAAAAGCACTAAATGTTGTCATGAAATTAGCAAGATTAACATCTGTAGCAGTAAAAGGTACATAAGCACCAGATGGAACCACTTTCATATTTTTAATATCATTTGGCTTAGACCTCCTATGAGGAATGCACATGTGAGAGGTGTTTTGTCCTGGTTTGTTCTGTACTTCCTGCTCATTATGCAAAAGAAAATCAGAAGCCTTTCCAGGTATCTTCCCCTGAGCCTTGGGGGTGGTTCCATGTCTGAGCTAAGCTCAGTGTTGATGGTCTTTAAAGGGCTTTTACTCTTCAGGCATCAGACCCAGGGAGCACAGGAAAGGGTAAAGTCACATTGCCTGGGAGTGAAGAGTTTGTGGTCAAGGCCAGAAACCATTTTCAAAGAGTTAACAAATCAACATCAGAACCCAAGGCACCAGCAATGAGAAAAAATAGCTTGCTGATTGAATGTTTCCCTGAGGAGTTTATAAGACTTTCTGAATGATAAATTTCTGATTTCTTCTAGTACATTAAAAATTTCTCCTCAAAAGACGGTGGCTCTGGAATCCTACATGCTCTCAGCAAAGTGACCTTTTGTAGTTGGTCACTGTGCAAAATGATCACATTGTGTGAACCTTAAAATACAAAGAATATATAAATATGTAATGAGGCCAGTCCAAATTTTAGTCTCATTTGGCAAATGTTAACCAACCTATAAATTAGATTCTTGATATCTTCTGATATAACCCTTTTTAATTCATGTTTTCACCCTCAGCCCTTATGAAGCTCTCATAGGTCTGGTATAAATTTTTTGTTTAACCACTGGCTACAATTCCTTCTTAAGAACAAATAACATTTTTTCTTCTCAAAGGCTTCTTAATACTTGGTCACCTACTTAGTATATATCTCAATTCAATTCACTTAACTTGATTTCAACCTCAATAAAAGTGTATTGAGTACCTACCATGCATGACCTTGGAACTGAGGGACTATAGAGATGACTGATCCTCATTGCTTTCTATTGAGGAGGAAAATCTTCTTCTTTATCTCTTATGTTATATCTTGGGTGCTTGCAAATTAAATTTACCAAAGACAAATCAGCAAAAGACATAGATTTTTATTAACATAAGTACATATTAGAATTCACAGAAAAGTGTGACTCACGGTGTATTTAGGTGTTTAAGAAAGATAAATGGGCTCTTAGGAGAACAGATGGGAGATATGATAGTTTTCTGACAATGTCTATTCAGGTGTGGTATTAAGACTGCCCATCTCTGGTAATAAGAGTCAATCTTTGCTCCCAGGGAGAAAACTTATGCTAATGGAGTTCTTCTGGGAGATGCTACTCTTAGGAAGATAGATTCAGGATCTCAAGTGTCTTCTGCTCAAAAGAAGTTTTACACCACAGTGGTATATTCTGGACCCCTTCAATCTCGTTCTCGTTGGGGAGAGAAACACACACAGATCACTGTGTCACAAGTGCAACATGAGAACAAAGGAAGGAAAGATGAATTCTGACTGGAAGATTTTTGGAATATTTCATGAGAGTCACGGGATTTCTAAACAGCCCATAAAATATTGGGTAGGACAGAGGAAGTTGGGACATGAGTCAAAAGAAGGACAAGAGGGAAGGGAGTCTGTTGGTGTCCTTGGAATAAGGTTCTTTTGAAATATACCATCTCCTTGATACTAATTCATGGAATTTTTTCTAATCCTAGTTTTATTTATTTTTTGTTGTAGTGTTTTGTTTTATAACTCTCACTTTCTCTATCCAAACCAGTTTTCTTTTCAGTCCTTTTTTTGAAGTAACACTGGACTTGACTCTGCCACTTTCCTGCTATGTGAACTTAAGCAACTTTGAAAATTGTAAACTAATGGCATAGTGCCTCACACACACAGCACACAGAGTACATGATAGCTAAAACTCACTGCCACTTACACATTGTATTTAAATGATTACCTTGTAAACATGTATACTGTCTAATAGTACTTCATTAATATTATGGGTTAGTCTCAATTCCAGTTGATTTCAATATTCTTATGTACAGTGAAATATGAACTTTTATAGCCAACTAGGTAGGATTAGAAACCAGAAGAATGACTGAGATGATTAACGGTGAAAAGGAACGGCAGACTGGTCCGAGGCTATGTCCAGTGCTGAGAGTATTTTTAAAAGCGACTCTTTAGGCTGCTTAATGTAGTCGAAGAACTCAGTCAGTAGCCCCAGCATTTGGATGAGACTAGTCTCAAAGTATAAACCACAGATTTTTCTAACCCAGGCCTCAAACTGCAATCAAATATTTCAACCCACAGGGATTTACAGTTTAGCAAACCACTGCAGTCTGATCATGCTTGAATTTTTCCAGTCCATTCCCTATGTGAGTTACACTCCAACGTATAGCTGGTAAGTCTGAATTCCTAAAATAAGCCTGATCCTGGAAGAAATCCTACATGTGGCTCAGAGAGAAACTCCTAAGAACCTAGACAGTACTTATTTCTTGTGTAGATACTATAGTTGCCTTTACACAGTTCTTTTTTTTTTTAACTTCCCTTTTGTAGATGAGAGGAGTTTTTGTTCCAGACTTGCCTTTCACTCCAGAGGCAGGATGCCCCTGCCTGCATGGGCATGAATAGAAAGAGGAAATAAGTACAATTGGCATTGTGCTTTTTTTTTTGTCACCTTAACACACCCTATGAAAATAAAGTCCATATGCTAGTAGTGTTTTAACTCAGGGATGACTTCCCTAAGGTAAAACTGAGCTTCACAAATCAACTCAA
Source organism: Manis javanica (assembly GCF_040802235.1). Lineage (NCBI taxonomy): Eukaryota > Metazoa > Chordata > Mammalia > Pholidota > Manidae > Manis > Manis javanica. The sequence continues at coordinate 73,586,335 of NC_133158.1, read as the reverse complement.
ACGGTTTAATGCACCACCTTCCCCTTAGTACATATTCAAGATATTTAGTACACATTCAAGATAATCTGAATTTGCCACTGTTTTGCCTAGGTATATCTAAGTATTGATAGGTTGAACCTTAGCAAAATGACAATGTTCAACCTAATAATTTTTCCCCTTTCAAAGTGAGTTGGTTTTGCAAAAAACTCTTTGCATATGTTAATATCCTTCAAGTAAAACAGTGCATATGAATTAGAACAACAAAAGGATTTTGGATAAGCGCAGAAATTTAAGCACAGTTAGGTATGGAAGCTATCCATCATTCTTCTTTACATGCAGCTGGGTAATATCTTAGCACCATCAAGCCCAAACAGTGCAAATGCAGGTCATTCATTGTCAGTGACAATTCATTCAACCTGCTACCAATATGCCCACTTGTGTTATTCTCTCTTTTCATTTTGACAAGTAATATGCAATCCTTTTCATACACATTATTTTTAGCTGAATAGAGGTTGCCTGAAACTAATGGGTTGTGGATATCAGCAGAATTGGGATCTGACATGACCTCGTAGTCAAAATAATAAAAGAAGTATATTCTTTCATCAAAAAGAAAACATTTTTACTTATTAAGAAGATTCTTTTCTCTTGATATGTCTTTCTCATGTTTAGATTATTTATGTCTACGGTAGGGTTTAGAAATTGAGCTAAAGACATTTGTCGAACTAAAAGGAAGAGAGGTGGCTGAATCTTCTATGAAGAATCTGACACAGTGCAAGTCAGAGAAGGATAGGCAGGGCTGTGTGTGTGTGTGTGTGTGTGTGTGCAAGCTATGCACAAAAATGTATGTGTATGTGTGTATGGAGGAGGGTGAATTAAAATCAAGATATAATTAGAGCTCTCTATTCTTCCTTATGTTATAAAACAGTGAAAGCATATTATCTTTTCCCTTCTTATCAGTGTGTATGAAGAGAACTTGTACATTATATTATAAAAGTAATGATATTATAATAATAAAAATAACATATTAAATGCCAACTGGGATATACATCATGGTTAAAGGCTCAAATACCAATTTAGATCCTGCCTCTACCATCTACCTCCTGTGGGAACTTGGACCAATCACTTCACTATTCTTACACTTGCCTTCCATATTTGTATAATGGAAATAATAATAGTAATTCCTATTTCTTAAAGTAGTAATGAGATTAAATGTAATGATTCATATAAGGTACATAGCATAGTCCCAGCACATTGTAAGTCCTCAATATATGGTAGACTAATATTTTGTGTGAAATTAGGCAAATTAATGAACTTTGGTCTTCAATGCACTTGCACGAAAGGCCTACTTCTTGGATGCTGAAGAGAGCCCAAATACCTTTCAGATACTTGAACATTAAGAAGAGCATCAATATTAATAGTTTTCTGGAAAGTCTTTTTTAAATTCACTTTTTGTAAACCTGAGTATATCCTGAGGATTACTTGGCCTTAGAGAACCACAAAAATATTTTTTAAATTGAAGGAAAATACAGACTTTTAGGTAAAATATATTTCAATAAATTCATTTTTATGCCAATGTAATCATAAAATAACATTTAAAATGCTTTTTACAGTGAAGAGGCCTAAGAAGGCAAACCTGCTGAAGGCCTATGACAGTCTTAAAGCAGCTCTAATGAAAATGTGATTCCAGACTACAGGTGGCAGAACCTCCCCTAGGTGACCTAGGAATCCACTGAATAAGGGAACAGCAGAATTTCCTTTGTTATTTTTCTGGTTGATTGCTGGTGGAGAGGGGTGGAAAAGTGGTGATGGCTAGGTGGAGTGGTGGGCTTGTCTTGTTAGAGTGGACCAGGCATATTTTTCTTAGACTGGTAACACTGGCATATAGAAGGACACAGTAGAAATGTAGGTGAGTAAGGCCAGGGCAAGTAATTCAGAAAATAGGGAAAGGGTAATAGAAAAGAAGTGATTTTTACTATTCTTCAGATATAAGGAGCAGCACCTCATTTAAAATTATACACATACAAATTGGAGAGCTGAAATATAAAACCATAAAAATATGGCTATAGAATATAAAGCCACAGAAATATTACAAAATATTTTTGAGGAACTAAGTTATATTTAAAACATGCTGACATGCAGATCTAATGTCTGAGCAGAAAGAATCTGAACTTGTTGTTAAGGCAAGCCCTGTGTTTAATCCTTTGGTGTAGTTATTTGGGTTCATATCTGATGTCTCATGAGATAATTTTGGACATATCAGGACATGTACTTAACGAAGAGTAAGGAAGACTTTCCCTTCTTGTTGCTTGGTTTTGCAGTATTGTACAAAATTATGTTTACAAATTACTCCTAATACTAGTTTGGAGTTACTTTTAACAGGTTGTGAAGTGCTAAAAATCTCTAAAATAAGAACATAAATAATAATTTCTTATGAGACAAAGGCTTAGCAATCACTGGTGTTCACTTCATGCCAAAAACACACATTTCAATTGTAGTTCAAAACAAGAAGCTTCCAAGAAATCTTAAGAATACTCTTTTGAATACATTGTATAACAGTCAGTTCAGTAAATCTTACTCATAACCTGCAGTTAAAAATTAAACACCCACAGTGTAGATGACATTGTGTCAGGCACTGGAAATTTTGATCAGCCATTCCAACTATAATACAGATGAAGGAGCTCCAAATTACTTGAAAAAATAATGTCACTTCTTTCAACCTCAGTTTCCTTATCTGTGTGCTAGAAGTAGTAGTTCCTACTTTATAAATTTATTCTGAGGCTCTAGCCACACAATGCCTATAAAAGTGTTTTAGAAACTGCAAGGAACTTTGAAAAAATAAGCTATAGTTATTACTATCCTTTGGGTTTAGTTTGATACCTTGGCAATTAATTATGATTATTTTATAAAAATAGTATAGGATTGGGGGTTACTTTGTGGGCTTAAAAATATATGAATGTGTAAGTTAAGATTTAGTTCAATGGCAAAGTATGGGGCCATGTTATTTCTTGTAGGACTAATTAAAACAAACACCTTTACCTAGCAACAAACTTAGTTGCCCTTTGTCACCTACTTAGCCATTTTACAAAGTGATTGTTTTGCTTTTTTGCAAACATGTTAGTTCACAGAGTCTCCACTGAAAGTTAACTGTCAATGAAAATAATTAGTATGCAATGACAACAAATTGATTCAAAATACTTGATTTCAGTGACAAATCAGTAATCTAAACCTATTCAATTTGATGTTTTCCTTTGCAGCCATGATTATAAGATCTTTAACTAACATGCACACCTAAAATTAATAACCAGGCGTCTAATTTTTCAGTAAAGGATCTAAATTATTTATGTAGATTAGCTTTATGGAATTTGTAACTAACATGGGCAAAACTAAGTAGGTGACTTTGGAAACCTCTTTGAAGCTCCAGGTTTTCCTGTCCTGTTTATTACTTTCTATCTTTCAGCTAACATTAACTGAGTACCTAATATATACCCAGTGCTACATGTACCATTTAATGGTAATCTTCATACTGATTCCATTTTAGAAACTAAGGAAACCCAACTTCATAGAACTTAAAAATCTGTCCAAGATGGCACAGTTCTAAGTGATGGCACTCCTACTTACTGACTCTAAGACCAGCATTCTTTCAAAAACAACACAATTTATCATCCAAATCTACACACTAGGCAGAGGGCATTCTCATATTTTTTTGGTCCTTCTAATCAAAACTTGATCTCAGGAAAGAATTTGACAAACTGATTAATAATAAGGCAATAGTGCATAAATGATTCATAAAGCTTAAATTCCTATCTAATACAGAAGATGTATATTTTACCAAGAGAAAAGACTATTTGTAACTTTATGGCATTTGCTTGAAACTCTTCCTGAAAATTCAGACATCAGGGTGCAAGTGGGTTAAAGGAACTAATCAATACTTTGAAATCATACTACAAAAGTGATCCTCCCCAATTAGATAAGTGGCACCCAGAATTGTAACTGTGACAGAAGGACTGATCCTTTACTAATTGCATGTAAAGCTTGTATTTGTAACTACTTCTGGTGGTCTTTACTTGTTTAAAGTCACCTGCAATGAAACTGCTTTTCAAGCTGCCACTAGCAGTTTGTATAGAATGATTCCCCTGCTTCTCCTCCAAAAATCATAACAAGGATCGATGATATATCACATGTACTTTTAAAAGACATGGCTACAACCAAAAGATACATCTCTGAAAACCAGGAGCTGAAGAAAAACACATAACATTAAATGTGGTTTAATCCCAGGACAAGAAACAAATAGTAGTGGCCACGTATTCAGCTCCTGAGGATTAGAACGGGTGGGAGAACAGAGCCAAGTTCAGTGTGTGAAATTGGAAGCTAGGCCAGGGTACTCATGGTCAGAGGTCAATATTAAGTTATTTCCTGGGAGGCTGAGGAAGCATTAAACAGTTGCTCCAGCAAAGCTGGGCCAAGCCCTAAGCAGCTTAGTAATGCAGCTATAATATCCTTGTGTTATGAGAGCTCTGGTTGCCAATAAAAGTACAAGGCAGGTAGAGACAACGGTAAGATAGTCACACATGAAAAGGTGAGAAAGGAGAGCTTAGAAACAAACAAAGGAACCAGGAAAGCCACTTTGGAGAAAACATACTAAAATTTCAAAGCGTACAAGAAAAAAGGTTAATCATGAAATACAGTCATCAAACAGATGTTAATCTAATAACATAATTATGTCTGAGCAATTTGAAAAAGACTTAAATTTGTCTATTTAAGATCTTAAAATGCATGAGTGAAGGAAAAAACAAATGATTAAAATACTGAAAGATGATTAAGAATCAAAAACACATGGCTATTAAAAGTACTCAAGAGAGATCTTAGTGATTAAAAACATAACCCTTGTAATTAAACAACAATAACCAAAAAACCTGAGTAATGGATAAATAGAGCTGAAGACAAGATTAATAAATTAGGAAGAATGTGGAGGAATTGACTTAGGATGTGTAAAAGAAAGATAAAAGAAGGAAAACTGTGATAACAAGGTTATAAGACACTTGGAGAATAGTCTGACTTAATTTTTCACAATAAAATCTTCAACAGAAGAAAGAATTCCAATATTTAAAGAGATAATAACTTTAAAATTTCCAGATTGAAGAACTGAATCTTCAATGAGAAAATGCAAGCAAGATAAAAGTAAGCAATTCTGTACTTTGACAGACATAGTGAAACTATAAAATATCATGGTATAAGAGAACATCTTAAAACTTGCCTGGGAGAAAAGCCAGTTATCTGATAATTAAGATGAGAGCAGGCATTCCCTAGAAACAACAGAAGTTGGAATGCAATGGAGCAATAGATTCAAAGTGCTGGGGAAGAAGACACCAGTTACAATTATGCAAACACCTCTAAATTCTAATTTATGAGCAGGGATGCTAGGATAACATTTTTAACACATAAACGAGTAAAGAGATTTTTTCACCCATAAACCTTGGCTTAAGAAATTCTGAAGCATTTACTTTATCAGAAAAAAAATGTATACCTAGATAGGAGTGGGATGCAAGAAGCAAATGTGAGAGGAAAAAAATATAATACATGTTTGTGCATTATATTAAAAACACATAGTTTCTGTTGAACTTTTTGTTTCTTTTTTTTAAAAAGCTGAAACTAAAATTCTAGATAGAATTAAGATACATGAGGTCTTCTTTGAGAGGAGGAAAGAGACATTAAATTGCTTTAGATTTGTTAGAAAAATCTGAAGTTTAGAATACATAGATTTGAATTCAAGTAGTTCATTTGCTTAAAGTGGGCTTTACTCGCTGCTAAATAGCACAGGCCAATTCACGTTCTCTGACTTTCCTTGTTTCCTACAAAAAACAAATAATAACAGACAGATGTTGACAATGGTAAAGAAAAAAATACCCAGAGAAATAACATAGTAATTATGTATCTAAATATATATCTAAAATATGTAACCACTAAAGCAATAGAAATACTATTAAATCCATACAAGCAAAAATACAAAATGCGATTTAAAAACGTAATCATTGCAACAGGAAGGAAAGAAAAGAACCTAGGAAAGTCGAAGAGAAAAAGAAACATATGCCATATAAGTTAAAATCAGTAATATACTCACCTATTAAAGTACTGAATCGTATCAGAATTATATATTTTTAAATGTCCATATTAAATACTGTTTTTAAAGACAAATAAGGTCGATTAATACAGGAAGTTCAAAATAAAAGAGCATAACAGGAAGCAGGAATAAAAATGATAAGCTTATGTATTTATTATGCTAGTCACAAGAAAGCTGATATAATATTATTAAATGGAATTATTTAATTAATTAGATTTTAAAGCAAAAGCCCTAACAATGATGAAACTCTCCATAATGATCAAAATATTGACAAATACTATAAATTGTGATACTCTAACAATACATAATTAAAGTACATAAAAATTGAAATTGACAGGATTATAAGAAGGAATGAACAAATCTACAATCATAGTGGGGAACATTCTCCAAGAGGTTTACTGAACAAGAAATGTTATCAAGGCTATATAAAATATAAGCATTATCTATCTATCTCTGTATACCTGCCTACCTATCAAATTCTACATCCAAGAAATACTGTACATTCTTTCCCACACATAGGAAACCTTTTTTAAAAAAATCAGTCAGTACAAGCCATAGGGAGTCTCAATTCCAAAAAAAATCAGTTTGTATTATCTGACCACAAAGCAATAATAAGAAATCAGTACAAAAAGGTAGTAAACAAATACACTAACAATCATATATATGGAAATAAACACACACATACACACACTCTGTAAATAGTTCAGGTTAAAGAAGACATCTGAAAAGAAATCCACAAGTATTTAAAAATGAATAGCAGCAAAAAAATTACATATCAAAATGTGTGGAATATGGCTAGAGTGGTAACTAGCAGAATATTTATTGGCATATATATACATACATATATTCATTTTAGAAAAAAATAAAAATTTAAAATATATGAGCTATGTGGTTATCTTAGAAAGTTAGGTGAAGGTAATATAAAGGAAATATATTCAAAAAAGAGAAGGAAAGTAGTTGTCAGAACAAAAATATAATAAGATACCAAATAAGGAAATAAAAGATCCAAAACCACAAGCTGGTATTTTGAAAAGAAAGTAAATAGAAATAGAATCAAGGCTATTTAAGAGAGAAGGCCTAATAATCAAATTACAAAAGGAAAAATGGAGAGTATTTTTAGAGTTACAGTGGTGACATTAAGAATCAAAAAGAAAAACTGAATGACTTAATGCCAAAGGGAAAACATTTTGAAAATATTTACATTATAAACATGAATCAAGAAGAAATAGAAAATGCACAGAGAAATATACCATTAAGAAATTGATTCATCCTCTCCCCACTTCCCTTCTCACACAGAAAAAGAAAAGATATCAAGCCTAGAAAATTAAATAGGTAAGTTTTGTTAAATAGTTAATAAACATAATCTCTGATAAAAACTTTGTTAAGAAATAAAAATATAGGAAATCTAACTAAACCATTTCATAAGGCCAATGTAACCTTAATAGAAAAATCAGGCATGAATGTATGAGAGAACAAAAATACCAATCTTACTTATAAGGATGGAGAAAATACTAACAAATGGGCCCTAGCTATGCAATAAAAATATTACTATGTCTCAATCAACTGGGGTTACTTCAGAATAATGTATCATAATCTGTTAAGGAAGAATATAATATGGTTATTCAATGCATGCAAAAAATAAGTCGATACAATTTTACACTGGTTCAAGAATTTTAAATCTTAGATTTCTATAGAATTTTACTTTTTTTGGTAGATAACTATAAATAATCTACTGCAGACATTGAAGTTTTCTAATATTTTAAAATTTCTTTTTCTAAAGTCAATTTTGGTCTTTAAAATTGCAGAGAGTATATTGTGTTCAGAGAAAATTCAAGGAATTCCACAGAGAAACTTACAAATGAATTAAGATATTTTATTAAGTGAATTGGAATCTTGATATTAAAATCAATAGTATTTCTATATATCAGCTATGCCAATTATAAAATATAATAAAATAACCCCACTAATAATAAAAATTATGATTCAGAATAATAAATCTTAGGACAAATATACAATAATTTATAAAAAATATTTAAAAAGTGAATAAATGGAGGTAGGCACCATGTTAATGGAAAAAGAAAACTTAATATCTTAAAGAATTTTTCAACAAATTAATCTATATAGGCATTGTCATTGACAAAATCTTGGATCTTGACAAAATTATTCTAAGTCAGTTTTGAAAAGTAAGAAAACTGAAAAGAGGAAGGACTTGATCCATTCCCTATGATTATTTAAAAGCCGCAATATTTAATAACATTTCCTTAGGACAAGAGTCAGCAAAAAGTGCCTAAAAAGAGACCTAAACCCATATGGGAACACAAGGTATCACAGAGGTGTCAACACAAAAAAATTGTAAAACGATGAACTGCACAATAATTGGAGTCAGGTCAACTAGCTTTGCCTGCGGTAAGAGCATACGAGTCACTATCACAAATTGTACCCACCAAAATAATCTTGTTAGATCCAAGACCTAATGACAAAAAGCAAAATTTTGAAACTTAGAGCAGTATGTATGAGATTATTTTTCTTATAAAGGAAGAATTTCTTAAATAAGACAAAAGAATCACGAAGGAAATATATATAAATTTGACACATAAAGATGTGGAAGAGAAATTTTTACTTATAAATTGTAACTAATATTAGGTAACTATAATGTTAAAAAGAACTCATAAAAATGAATAAGAAAAAAAGCATAACCAATCTAGTATATAAACAGATATACATGCAAAGCAAATCAGAGAAGGGCAAATTGAATGTTGAAAAAAATTATTTTTAAAATAATGCTCAATCTCAGTAACTGCACCATTTGGGGTGAGGATTTCATAATGTGGGTAATTGTTGAACCACTGTGTCATATACTTGAAACCAATAAAAGACTGTATATCAACTACACTTCAATAAAATAAATGGTCAGTTTTATAACTAACAAGAAACTAAAATGGACAAAAATGCTTTTTTTCACCAAAATGGATAAAATTTTAAATTGGACCCTTCCAAGTATAATGTAGAATGTAAGTAAATCAAAACTCACATACTGGAGCAAGTGTACTCTCTAGGGACCAGTTTTGACTGGCAATGTGTCATAAAGATGAAGATGCTTTTGCCTGTGTCTTAGCAATTCTCCTCATACCTCTGCATACCAGGGAATCTGCACATTTCATGAGAATATAAATAAGGAGGTTTATTATAGAGTTATTTGTAGTAGTAAAATATCAGAAACTAATAAATCAATATCAAATGGGGAATGGAGAAATAAAATGAATATCTTTACAAGTGACAACATGAATAGATCTCAAAAATGTAATATTGAATGAAAAAGAAAAACAAGTTGCAAATTAATACCACACAATGATAACATTTATGGACATTTAAAATATACAGTGTTTTGATAGTGATAACACAGTAGTCTACCATTATCTGTGGGGCAAATGTTCCAAGACCCCCAGTGGATGTCTGAAGCCACAGATAGTACTGAACCTTATAGATACTGTTACTTCCTACCCATACATTCCTATGATAAAGTTTAATTTATAAATTAAGCACAGTAAGAGGTTAACAACAATTATTAATAATAAAATAGAACACTTATAACAACATAGTGCAATGAAAGATATGTGAATATGGTCTCTCTGTCTCAAAATGTCTTATTGTATTGTACTGTATCTTACTCTTCATGTGATGTGAGATGATAAAATGCCTAGTGATGAGGTGACATAGGTAAGGTGCAGCCTACATGAGGTGAATGACGTAGGCATTGTGATGTAGCATAAGGCTACTATTGACCTTCTGATGATAAATCAGAAAGAGGATTGTGTGCTTCACGATTGAGGTTGACTGCCAGTAACTGAAACTGTAGAAAGAAAAACTGTAGATAAAGGAGGACTACTGCATATGAGATAAAAATGCAAAAACACCAACTAACTGAACACATAAGGCAGCCTCTGGATAGTTACGGGAAAAGTAAAATGATGGGGAAGAGGAAAGGAGACCAACTTTATTTATAATAATTTCATTTCTTTAATGAAAATGTCTGAAGCTAATATGACACAGAGTAAATAAATATTTGTCATCCTGGCATGTATGTGTATGTTACTTTCTTAACTTTTTCTTAAGTTTAAAATTGTCTTAAGAGATGACGTAATAAACCAAATAAATCTACTGGGCATTTGCAAAATGACGTGCTTGTAGTCAGCCAGAGCACTGTAGTTGTATCTCATGCTTTCCTTGAGTGATATATTTTATTAGAAGAAAGTAATTGTTGCTGTATTCCTCCGGTTTCAAAGGAGAATTTTCTCCAAACATTACTTTTTTTTTGTCCCAACCTCTATTGCCCCTCACTAGACTATAACTCAACTGCTTCTCCTCTTTCTCTTTGGAGCCAGTGCCCTGCAGTGAATACACATGATATGTTCTCCTTTCATTCATTCTCTGTTTTCTAGGTTGTTAAAGCTATCTTCAAGTTTGTAAGTTACCTAAGAATATTTCCTTTCAGGCCTATGATCAGAAATTTTATATAAATGAGGGGGAATTGTTAGCAAGGTAGTATAATAGCAATTTGATCTCATGTTTCCTGTAATTCTCAGACAATTGGTGTTTCAGTAGCCTTAACAGAACCTGAGTGTTGCATATAAAATGAAGAAAATAGCCGCACATTCAGGAATGTATATAAGGATATTTGTGCTACCTATAATTTGTATTTAGTTCTAAAAAGAGCCTTAAAGCTAGGAAGATATACAAGGTTATCTAGGATAAAAAATAATTTTCTTTCAGATCTATTATACATGTTGCAAGTGCTTAGGAATTTTTGAATATTATAGTAACTCATGTTCCTATGCATTTTGATTAGCACAAATGGAAACATTCAAGATTTATGTGATAACACCTTATATGTTATGTAATGACTTTCTCTAAAGAATGCATTTCATTTTGTAAACATTCTTTTAAAAAGTCAAAAAATGGCACATATTAGAATAACCGTTTTTAGTAAGGAGATTTGATCTAAATATTTTGGTATGCCAAATTTTGATGTGATAGAAATATTCTAATGAATGCACAAGATTTTTGTCATTTTTTGCTTATTTGTGGTATTGTAAGAAATGCCTAAAGTGATGGAACTATTTTAAAATCAGAATTCATTCCAGAAAAATAAAGGTATCTTTCTTTCTATTTAAAAACTCTGATCATGGGATAATACAAGTTGCGGATCTACATATTAGTTCCCACCCCCAAGAAAAAAACAGATAAAGCCTATAATTTCTATCTCTCATCCATGAAGAAGTTATTAGATTAACTACCAGAATCTTTTGCCACACTATTTGGATGATCAATCTGAAGGTAACCACTTTTAAGTAGGAATTTATAGATAGTTCTTTGTTTTTCCTAAACTAATGCTCTTTTTTACAAAAAGCTACTGGCAAATTTTTTTGTGACATGCACAATGTTAGTATGGATGAAAAGAAATTTTAACACGTGTTGTATCCTCATCCATTCCACAGTCCCAAAGTCTTCTGGCAAGCTGCGCCTCCGATGCTTCGATATGCTATCTGAAAAGGGTCATGTTGGGAGGAGTACCTTTGGAGTGCCTTGTGCTCCAGTGCCAGTACCCCTCTGCCAGTCCGTACAGGCCAGTCTATGGACATGACAAAGGAGATGCACAGGGCTTTGCATGGTACTGCAAAACAATCCCAGATCCTCTACTCGTTCCCATGAAATTCTGTACATCTTCCACTTTCTAACCCAATCTTATACTCTTTGCAACCTGTCAAACCCTCCAACTTTGTTGCCTAAAACTTGAGCCAGTCATCAATTTACCCTTTATGTCCAGCCTTTTGTAGAGTCTTCATTCCTATACTTAGCACAAAAATGGCTCACCCCTGGGGACTCTGCTTTCCCTGTGACTCTTTCAAGTAGTGGTTGTTTTCTCTCCTATTTTTTTCATCCTTCTTTGTGACCTTTTCTGAACATTCTCTCTTCATTCTTCTCCCAAATCCCTAGCATCTTTGAAGATTATGGTATCAGTGTCATTCTTCCGACTGTGGTCATCTCAGTTGCTGAAGATTTAACTACCCAAATTGCAATCTCAGTCTCTCTCATTCCAAAATTTCTCCTGGACTACACTTCTGCCTCCTTTGCTAGTGCCCTTGCCAAGCTCCGCAGTCTGGCTGGAATCCAAGCTGAAACGCAGAGCCTGTATACTCCACACGCTGTAAACACTATGACTCTTCTATACCCTACTGCCTACACTTTCGCACTTGGATGGATGGCTACTCTGTTTAATAATACATATTGGAGCTATGGGGGTCAGGTCCCCATGATATGAACCTTGACCAATGGGAAAGGAAGGTGAGAGAGAGCAGGGCACATAAATACCCCTTTATCTCTCCCTTTCATGGCCTGCTCAAATGTATGTTTTCCACTCGCAAACTTTCCAGGGAAGCTGCACATAATAAGTGAAAACACCTGCTGATTGAGTGTCTCTTTCATAGGTGTACTTCTTAGCACTGCTTCTCACTATATCACTTGCATTTTTCTTTGACTCATCTCTCTTACATTTTTCATCTTCACTGTCCTAGACTTTCACCAACTAATAAAGTGTAGGCACTTTAATCGGTTTCATGTTCTATTTCCTGAAAGCCTGAAGCAATGACAAATAGTTAATATTTGTGAATATATTCTGTGGAAATCAGAGGGAAGTCAATAAGAAACTTCCAAGATGAAATAAAAAAGATACCATATTCTGTTCCAGTGGACCCTTCATTCTTCATTATGTGATTAAGAAAAATGCCATTCAATGCTTAATGACCCAAGACACCATCCTTTTTGTTTTCCTTACTAGCAGATGTTCTTTGAGTTCTCACTGGGGATTACATTTTATTATTTATTGTTTCCTTAATAAAAAAGGAGTAAGAGTCTTGTAGGAAATGGATCAATGTAAGGCTGATCACTGGGATCCCTCTGCTTCCCACTGCCAATCCAGCACAGATTTTGATACAGTCATTTGATTGAAGGTTTCATTTTCTTAGTGTCACAGAAGCCACCCAACTTTATGTACTGTAGACCCCTGCTGTGCAATGGAAATTTTGTTGGTGATGTATATGTTCTGTGCTGTTCAATATCAGAGCCACTGGCCACAAGTGGCTCTTGAACACTTGAACTGTGGTTAATGACAGTGAATGAAATTTTTAACTTTGAGAAAAATTTAATTCAAACGTAAATAAGCACATTCAGCTAGTGGCTATCATGATGAACTGAACAGTTATAAATTGGAAGAAGTGATGTTTTTGTAATCTGAAAAACATGACTTAAATAACCTATTTCAAGCCCAGCTCTGAAGAAAGCCTGATATTTCTAGCATACAACATGCATTAAACTACAACTGAACAATGAGAAAAACCTCTAATATAGCTGTGAAAAAAATGATTGTGTTAAAGCTCTATAAGCCTAACCCTCAGAATAAAATAATTTGGTAGATATTTTCTCTATCAAAAATTGCTGAAAAGATTAATAAGTTGAGTACCTGCAATTACTTATGTGCTTTGATAATACAGGTTTGCAAGATATCCTGCTCATTTAACTTTCTACAATGTAAATTAAAATAATTCAACTGACTAATCAAAACCTAAAAAATAGCTAATTCTTTGTATTTCTCAACAATAATGTTAAAGTCATGTTCTTAGAAAAGTTTTACATGGAACCTCCTCTCTCTTCCTTTAGACCCAGAAGACTTTTTTATATAAAATCACAGTATCACATTTATTTCATTCAATTCACTTTTCTTTTTATAATTATATATTCACTACTATGATTATTTGATTAAAATCTGTCTTTTTTTACTATATTCCAAGCTCTATATAAGTAGGAGCATGACTCTTAACACTTGGCACAGGGCTGACATGTAATACACGATCAACGAAGTGTTGAATGTGTGAGCAAAGTTTATCACCCTTTATGGGGTGGGGGGGTTTTGGGGTTCCAGTTTATCAATTTAACTTATCTTCCAGTATGTAAAATATTCCAGTGTTTCTCAATGGTTCTTTTCAAGAATATGCTTTGCCAGTCAACTATATTTGCATTTTTACTTGCTTCCCCTTATTCCTAATAAAATGGGTTAAGTGACCCTCTTCAAATTCAGTGATAATTAATGGGAAATCTGAGGAATATAACCTGAATTAGCTGAAAGGTTTAAAAATAAATAGTTGCTTTGGAAAACTGAATGTCTATTAAGTATTTATTTTATAAAAACTGGCCAGATAATTAGCTTCAGAATTTTCAAGATTAGTAATAGTTTCTTGGTGTAATTCTTGGGAACTTAACCTACCCACTCAGGCTGGAAAAAGATCACAGACAAGATTAATATTTTGTAAATTTTCCCTTTGTCCATTTATACCTCCTTGTTTTATCCTATTGGATAGTATTTTAGCATTGAAATATTTTAAAATACAAGTTCTTTACAAATAAGAAAGTGTCTAAATTTTGTTGGAATGAGTTATTGACTATATATAATTTCATAGCCAAAATAACCAAAATTCTCATTTCTTTTTTCTTTATTGTAATTTTTTCTAATCCTCTCAGTGGCTAAACATAACTAAATATACTTCAAATCAATAAAACCAATATTGGCTAAGAATACTCTACATTTCAGGGCTATAATTTTATAAATCTTCAAATATAAGGTTAAAATGGACTAGTTAGGTTAAGATTGAAGGTACTGTCTTTTCAAGTGCTGGTTGCTAGTAATCTCTTGAAATATGCCTTGCTGCACTACATGTTCACATCTTTTAACTATCCCAAATGTATTTTTCAATAAACTTTTGAACTCCTACTATGCCAAGTCCTCTGTTACTCACATGAGATAAAGAGATAAACAGGAAAGAATCCTTCATGAGCTTATAACATAGTAAGGGATAATAGCATAGACTGCTAGGGACCAAGCTGATATCCATTTTGTCTTCATTTTATAGTAACTGAGCCATCGTTTAGACAATAAATTGTTGAGCAAAAAGTCTATATTCTCCAGGCTTATTTTCAGCAAAGCCCTGCCATGTGATTCATTTTTGGCTGCTGACATGCATGCAAAAATATCCTGCAGGACTAGCTGGAATGCTCCATAAAAATGTCTGGGATATGTATCCTTTACCATGATTATTATCTCTAGTCTTACAACCTGAAAAACAGACATAATAACTAGAGCTCCAGCTAGCTTGAACCAACAGGTGGCTTTGAAAATGGAAGCCACACAGGATTAGAATAGAAAGATGATAGATTTTGATGATTTACTGGAAACTTTTGAAGCCACAACATAGCCACAACTTACATCCTGAAAAACTTGCTTTTGTCTAATCCTGTTATTTTAAAGTTGTCGTATATGTGTATATTGAGATAATATTAACTGATATATGTTTGAAAATGGTAGATATGTAGTTTTTAGGGCTGCATAAATAAAATGTTGGGGAAGAGAGTATTTATATCGTCTTGGTGAGGTCAGGAGTGTTTACTCAGAAGCATGAATTAGTTCCTGAAGGCTGAGTAGGAGCTCACCAGGTGGAAAACAGAAGAAATGACATTACAAATAGATGAAAGAGCAGCACACAGTAAAACACAGAGATTAAAAGAGTATTGTTATTTTGATAATTATAAGTAGTTTAGTAGTGAGTGGTTGGCTTAATGACATATTAAACAGCTATGTAAGGAGGTCAAATCATCAATGACCTTGCATTTGAGATTTATCTATAAGTTATAGAAGGTTTTTAAATCAGAAGAGTGATTTTATCAGTTTGGGATTTTACAAATATGGATTGTAGTTATATTAAGCTAGAGACTGAGATAACAGAAGACTAGTTAGTGTAAAATCTAGGGCACTGTAGTAGGAGAGATGATGACATATGAATTAATGTATTATTCATGGAAATGGAGATGGGTATTTAAATGAGGATAAAAAACAATAAATCAGTTACTTTTAGAGGTTGTTTTGTTAGAGATGGAGGAATGAATTTTAATATTCATCCATTTTATTTCTATATGCCATCAATAAACATAGCAAATAACAATTTTAAATGTTACTGTTTTTAATCACCAAAAATAAAATTAAAACGTCTGAAGAAAAATGTAAGAAAATATGTATAAGACTTATACACTGCACATAACTCATGTTTATTGACAGAAATTAAAGACAAAGAAATGAAGGAAGAGAGCATATTTATTGTTTGAAGAAGTAATGGATGCCAATATTCCCTGGGTTATTTATGGAGTCCATACAATTACAATAAATTCTCAATACCTTTTCAGAAATTTTTAATTTTATATAAGTTGATTATAAAATTATCCAATAAAAATTTGAATAAAGAATTGTACTATCAGATACCAAGCTGTATTATAAAGCAATAATAATTAAGACATTATGTTACTGGCACAAGGTGAGACAAATAAATGAGAATAGAGATAAAACAGGTCTGAGATTATAAAAACAGACCCAAGTATATTAAATGATGATCACAAATATAATATTACAGTGTAATGGAGGCAATAATGGTCTTTTCAGAAATGGTGCTCAGAGAGCCATATGAAGAAAAATGAATCTTGAACCCTACCCTTATACCATATATAAAGATCAAATATGAAAGGTAAAAAAATTAAACATTCTAGAAGATAATATAGGAATATCTTAATGAACTCACAGTACTTAAAGATTTTCTTAAAAAGTGCACAAAGCATTAACTATAAAGTCAAAGACTCATATATATTATGGTACACTAAAACTGAGAACATATTTATCAAAAGAGTAAAAAAGCAAGCCATTTAGAAACTGGAAAAAGACGGGAAAATATATTTACAATATAAAAAATATATAGTCCACAAAAGACCCATATCCAAAATATATAAATAACTTCTACAAATAATAAAAAGGAAGAAAATTCAATGATATGGGTAAAAAACATAAGCCATCACTTCCCCAAATTGTTCAATAAACCTACATAAAGACATTCAATTTCATTAGTTATCAGAAAAATGCAATAAATCCCAATTTGTCATTATATACCAACTAGAATGACTAAAGTGGAAAAAAAAAAAGACCAAACAACTATTGTGTGGATCAGAAATGATGGAAACTTTGAAACATGGCTGTTAAAAGTTATAATTGATAGAATTATTTAGAAAACAGCAGTACCTAGGTAAAGTTAAATTTGTTTATACAATGACCTAGCAATTCCAAGTATAGGTATATACTCAATCAAAATATGTATAAATGTGCAACAAAACACATGGACAAGAATTTTCACAATATTTTTGTAAGAACCCAAAACTAGAAACAAACTAGATGTTCAATTTAAGTGGATAGGTTCAAAAAAAAAGTGCCACTTAATACAATAGAATACATCAAAGAAAATGAATACATTACCGCTACACATGACAATATAAATATATACTGTATACTGTGTACTGTGGCAAAAAGGTGAGAGAATACCTTCTGTATGATTCTATTTATGCAAATTTCAAAAACAGCCTAAACAGACCTCTGTTGTCAGAAATCAAAATAGTGCTCTGGAGCAAGATAATGACCACAAGGAGGCAAAAGGAGTATCATCTGGGGCTCTACTAATATTGAGATTTTTCTTTGTGGTCTGGTTAAACAGGTATGTTCACATTGTGAAAATTCTTTGAGCTTTGCACTAGTCTTTTATTTGTAAAAGAAAAAATAATTCTGTTTTATTTGAGGTTTCTGAAATGGATATTTCCTCATGATGGTATAGGAGACAGAAGTAAAATGTAAAAAACATAAACAATTTAAGAATATGGAAACAAAACATTTAAGATTTTCGGATTCTTAGATTATTAGTCTATTGTCTCTTAGATTTGCTAGACTCATGAGTGCCACATTGTTGAACAATGCAGTGACATTTTTTCTTTATCAACATAAAGATAGAAGAAAAAAATGGTAGATAAAAGGCCCTTCTTTATGGAATTGCCTTGTTATTACTGCTTTTACTTCTCTAGTTCACAAAAACTGTTATTGAGCATTAAGTAAACAAATAAAATTTTCTATCAGTACATGAGGGTGGGGGTGGGATAGGCAATTAGTTCCACAGCTGTTCTGAACTAAATATAGAAAAAAATTGCCTTCCAGCTATCACAATGACTGGGATTTATTAATCTACAATTAAAGCTGTACAAATAGACACAGACTAAGCTTCTATCAGATGATACCTTCATGGAAAATAACTAAAAAAGCTGGATAATACAAAAAACAACACTCCATAGGCACATCTGAGGGAGAGTTAACAGAAGAAAACATACTCTGCTGGAGAGTTCATGCCCACAGGGAAGAGGGAAGTCTAAAGTTAACTTCTCTCTCCAGGGCAGTTGGTCTGGTGCTCAGGGCAGTCCATGTGGTGAGCAAAGCTATGGCAAAGCACACATGGGAAAACTGACAATTTTTCTGGTTGGAGATCAGAAATCTGAAGCTTGAAAGTTGTGACTGTGGAAGAAAGTAGAGGAATCCCAGAAAATGATGAGTCAAATAATAAATTCCTCAGTTCTGCTTTCCTCACTTCTTTGACCCCTGAACTATGCATGGGTGAGACAGAGGCTAAGCAATTTCAGTAAAAAAGAAAAAAAATTCTGAACAGAAGGGAGCTACTGCCCAAGAAACTGAGTTGGCTGATCAAGCCAGGTCAAGAATATTTATCTGCTAAAACAAAGGAAACAAATCTTATCTAAGAAAAATAACAGAATCCAGAATCTCTAAAATTGAACACTGACAAAATACAGAATACAATGCTAAATTATCCAATGTAAGCAAAACCAAAGAAATCAACAGTCTCAAGAAGAAGAAATGCAACAAGCCCAGCCTCAAAATGAAACAGAGGTTGGAACTAACAGACAGGTTTTTTTAATGGTTATGATAGCTATGATCAATAAAGAAAAACTAAACATGTTTACAATGAATGAAAACACCTGAAATGGAAATTTTAGGACTAAAGAACATATTTTTTGGGAAAAAAATGTCTGGATGGCCATGCCAAATGTAAATGAACATGAAAAAACAAGAGAAATTCTCCAAAGTAAAAAATCAGAGAGAAAAGAGATTGAAAAAAGAATGGACAGGTATTCCTGAAAGCTAAGAATGGTTTTTACCTTTCTAAAGCATTGTTTGTTTGTTTGTTTTTTAAAGAAAAAGCACTGTGTTCATAGAAGGATTATTTACAATAGCCAAAAGGTGGAAGCAACCTAAGTATCTATAACTGGGTGAATGGGTTAAAAAAGTGTGATATGCATATAATGGAATACTATACAGCCTTATAAAGGAAAGGAATTCTGATACATACTACAATATAGATGGAACTTAAGGACATAACAATAAGTGAAAAAAATACTGCATGATTCTACTTATACAAGATTACCCATAGTAGTGACATTAATAAAGAAAGTAGAATTTTGGTTATTAGGAATTAGGGGGAGGGGGAATGGAGAACTATTTTTTAATGAGTGCAGAGTTTCAATATTCCAAGATGAAAAGGGTTCTGGAGATAGATGATGGTGATAGTTGCACAACAATTTGAATGTACTGAATACCACTGAACTATACACTTACAAATGATTAAGATGGCAAATTTTATTTGTATCACCAAAATTAAAAATTTAAGAAAATAAAAATATATGACAGAGATCATATGCATCCTGCAAAGTCTATATTATTTATTATCTGGCTCTTTACAGAAAATGTTTGTTGACCTCTGATGGTCAAATACATAAATTTGATTCCAGAAATACTGGAAGAAAAGAATGAGAAAATAATTGAAGAAATAATGATTTAAAATTCCCCAAATTTGATGAAAAACAAAATTTGAAGCTACAAGATATTAGCAGGAAACCAAACAAGATGAACACAAAGAAGCCTAGCTAAGAAATGCCTCAGTCAAACTGTTGAAAGTTAAAAATAAAGAGCAAATCTAACAAGTAGCAAGAGAAAAATGATATGTTATATGAGAGGCAACAAATATATTATTTTTCATCTGAAACTGTGGAGACCAGAAGAGAGCAGAACATCTTTATAATGTTGAAAGAAAGTAGTCAATGTATAAAACAGTCAATTTTACATCCGAAATACTAAAACTATGAAGGTGAAATAAAGACATATTCAGATTTTTAAAAACCAGAAGATTGCAGATTAAAGATGGCAGCGTGAGAGGAGAGACAGAGGCTTCCTCCTAAAACTGGATACAATTAAAAAATTTAATTGGTGCACTAATCCTGAGAAAGCAACAGGAAAGAGGACGCGTCAGACTGCACACACCTGGAGAAAAGAGCAGACCTCAGCGAACAGGGTAACGTACCAGAGCTATGGCTCCGTGGGACTCGAGCCCTCCCCCACCCCAGCTCACTGGTGGGAGGAAGAGAAATGGAGCAGGGAGGGAGTGGAAGGCCTGGGACTGCTGAATACCTAGCTCCTGTGATCTGCTCTGGGAGCACAAACCTACATTTCATGGTGCTTTCATCAGAGTCGCATGACTACTGGGGTGGAAAGTTAATACAGGCAGAATTCCTGGGGAGACTGGGATTCGGCTGCTTGTGGAAAGCAGGGATCCATATCTGGCTGCTCTGGGACAAAAACTTATACCTGTGTGACTGGCCCACTGGCTCAGGCAGTGGAGACAGGCACAGGAGCCAGGAGGCAGGGAACAGCTCTTTCCTACCCCCAGTACCTGTCCCCTGCAACCCCCGACATTGCTTCAGGGGATGAGCAGCGCCAGAAGAGAGTTTCTGGACACTAGAGGGCACCATATACAAACATAAAATGCCAAAGGAACCTTGTCCAGAGTAAAATTGTTAATACAACTCCCGAGAAAGATTTAAATGATATGGACCTTGTGACTCTTCCTGAAACGGAGTTCAAAATAAAAATAATCAACATCCTAATGGAGGTATGGAACGACATCCAAGAATTCAGGAATGAATTCAGGTCAGAGATCCAATCGTTAAAGAACACGATGGAGGGTATTAAAAGCAGGTTGGTTACAGTGGAGGGGACAATAAATGAAATAGAAACTAGAGTAGAGGAATACAAAGAAGCTGAGGCACAGAGAAAAAAGACTCTCTAAAAATGAAAGAATATTGAGAGAACTGTGTGACCAATCCAAGTGGAACAATATTCGCATTATAGGGATACCAGAAGAAGAAGAAGAGAGAAAAAGGGATAGAAAGTGTCTTTGAGGAGGTAGTTGCTGAAAACTTCCCCAATTTGGGGAAGGACATAGTCTCTCAGACCATGGAGATCCACAGATCCCCCTACACAAGGGACCCAAGGAGGACAACACCAAGACACACAATAATTAAAATGGGAAAGATCAAGGATATGGACAGACTGTTAAAAGCAGACAGAGGCAGAAATAAGATCACATACAAAGGAAAGCCCATCAGACTAACATCAGACTTCTCAGCAGAAACCTTATAGTCAAGAAGAGAGTGGCATGATGTATTTAATGTCATGAAGCAGAAGGGCTTGGAACCAAGATTACTTTATCTGGTGAGATTATCATTTAAATTTGAAGGAGGGATTAAACAATTTCCAGATAAGCAAAAGCTGAGAGAATTTACCTCCCATAAACCATCTCTGTAGACTATTTTGGAGGGACTGCTATAGATGGAAGTGATCCTAGGGTTGGACAGCTGTCACCAGAGGTAGTAAAGTCATGGTACGGAGGGTGGAGCAGCTCATTGCGAGGCAAATGCAAAATTAAAGTGACTATACCCAAAGCCAATCAAGGGATAGAGAAAAAGTATAGAATCTGATACCTAATATATAAAGAATAAAGGATGAAGAAAAAGGAGGAGAAACAGAAAAGAAACTTTAGATAGTGTTTGTAACAGCATACTAAATGAGTTAAGTTAGACTCTTAGATAGTAAGGAAAGTAACCTGGAACCTTTGGTAACCATGAATCTAAAGCCTGAAACAGCAATAAGTACATACCTATCGATAATAACCCTAAATGTAAATGGACTGAATGCACCAATCAAAAGACATAGAGTCACTGAAAGGATAAAAAAAGAAGACCCATCTATATGCTGCTTACAAGAGACTCACCTCAAACCCAAAGACATGCACAGACTATAAGTCAAGGGATGGAAAAACATATTTCAGGCAAACAATAGGGAGAAAAAAGCAGGAGTTGCACTACTAGTATCAGACAAAATAGACTTCAAAACAAAGAAAGTAACAAGAGATAAAGGACATTACATAATGATAAAGGGCTCAGTCCAACAAGAGAATATGACCATTATAAATATATATGTACCCAACACAGGAGCACCAGCATATGAGAAACAAATACTAACAGAACTACAGGAGGAAATAGACTCCAATGCATTCATTTTAGGAGACTTCAACACACCATTCACTCCAAAGGACAGATCCACCATACAGAAAATAAGTAAGGACACAGAGACACTGAACAACACACTAGAACAGATGGACCTAATAGACATCTATAGAACTCTACATCCAAAAGCAACAGGATATACATTCTTCTCAAGTGCACATGGAACATTCTCCAGAATAGACAACACACTAGCCCACAAAAAGAGCCTCAGTAAATTCCAAAATATTGAAATTCTACCAACCAATTTTTCAGACCACAAAGGTATAAAACTAGAAATAAATTGTACAAAGAAAGCAAAAAGGCTCACAAACACATGGAGGCTTAACAATATGCTTCTAAATAGTCAATGGATCAATGACCAAATTAAAATGAAAACCTAGCAATATATGGAAATAAATGACAACAACAACTCAAAGCCCCAACTTCTGTGGGATGCAGCAAAAGCAGTCTTAAGAGGAAAGTATATAGCAATCCAGGCATATTTAAAGAAGGAAGAACGAACTCAAATGAATAGTCTAATGTCACAGTTGTCAAAATTGGAAAAAGAAGAACAAATGAGGCCTAAAGTCAGCAGAAGGAGGGACATAATAAAGATCAGAGAAGAAATAAACAAAATTGAGAAGAATAAAACAATAGAAAAAAATCAATGAAACCAAGAGCTGGTTCTTTGAGAAAATAAACAAAATAGATAAGCCTCTAGCCAGACTTATTAAGAGAAAAAGAGAATCAACACACATCAACAGAATCAGAAATGAGAAAGGAAACATCACGATGGACCCAACAGAAATACAAAGAATTATTAGAGACTACTATGAAAACCTATATGCTAAGAAGCTGGAAAACCTAGAAGAAATGGAAAACTTCTTAGAAAAATACAACCTTACAAAACTGACCAAGGAAGAAGCACAAAATCTAAACAAACCTATTTACCAGCAAAGAAACTGAAGGCTTTTCCTCTGAGATCGGGAAGAAGACAGGGATGCCCACTCTCCCCACTGTTATTTAACATAGTACTGGAGGTCCTAGCCATGGCAATTAGACAAAACAAAGAAATACAAGGAATACAGATTGGTAAAGAAGAAGTTAAACTGTCACTATTTGCAGATGACATGATATTGTACAGAAAAAAACCCTAAAGACTCCACTACAAAACTACTAGAACTGATATCAGAATACAGCAGAGTTGCAGGATACAAAATTAACACACAGAAATCTGTAGCTTTCTATTACACTAACAATGAGCCAATAGAAAGAAAAATCAGGAAAACAATTCCATTCACAATTGCATCAAAAAGAATAAAATACCTAGGAATAAACCTAACCAAAGAAGTGAAAGACTTATACCCTGAAAACTATAAGACACTCTTAAGAGAAAGAAGAGGTCACTAACAAATGGAAACTCATCCCATGCTCTTGGCTAGGAAGAATTAATATTGTCAAAAATGGCCATCCTTCCCAAAGCAATATACAGATTTGATGCAATCCCTATCAAATTACCAACAACATTCTTCAACGAACTGGAACAAATAGTTCAAAAATTCATATGGAAACACCAAAGACCCCGAATAGCCAAAGCAATCCTGAGAAAGAAGAATAAAGTGGCGGGGATCTCACTCCCCAACTTCAAGCTCTACTACAAAGCCATGGTAATCAAGACAATTTGGTACTGGCACAAGAATAGAGCCACAGACCAGTGGAAGAGATTAGAGACTCCAGACATTAACCCAAACATACGTGGTCAATTAATATTCGATAAAAGAGCCATGGACATACAATGGGGAAATGACAGTCTCTTCAACAGATGGTGATGGCAGAACTGGACAGCTACATGTAAGAGAATGAAACTGGATCACTGTCTAACCCCATACACAAAAGTAAATTCAAAATGGATCAAAGACCTGAATGTAAGTCATGAAACCATAAAACTCTTAGAAAAAAACATAGGCAAAAATCTCTTGGATGTGAACATAAGCGACTTTTTCATGAATATATCTCCCCGGGCAAGGAAAACAACAGCAAAAATGAACAAGTGGGACTATATCAAGCTGAAAAGCTTCTGTGTAGCAAAGGACACCATCAATAAAACAAAAAGGTACCCTACAGTATGGGAGAATATTTTCATGAATGACAGATCCAATAAAGGCTTGACATCCAAAATATATAAAGAGCTCATGCTCCTCAACAAACAAAAAGCAAATAATCCAATTAAAAAATGGGCAGGGGAGCTGAACAGACAGTTCTCCAAAGAAGAAATTCAGATGGCCAACAGATACATGAAAAGATGCTCCACATCACTCGTTATCAGAGAAGTGCAAATTAAAACCACAATGAGATATCACCTCATACAAGTAAGGATGGCCACCATCCAAAAGACAATCAACAACAAATGTTGGCGAATTTGTGGAGAAAGGGGAACCCTCCTACACTGCTGGTGGGAATGTAAATTAGTTTCACCATTGTGGAAAGCAATATGGAGGTTCCTCAAAATGCTCAAAATCGACTTACCATTTGACCCAGGAGTTCCACTTCTAGGAATTTACCCGAAGGATGCAGCACTCCAGTTTGAAAAAGACAGATGCACCCCTATGTTTATCGCAGCACTATTTACAATAGCCAAGAAATGGAAGCAACCTAAGTGTTCATCAGTAGATGAATGGTAAAGAAGATGTAGTACATATACACAATGGAATATTATTCAGCCATAAGAAGAAAACAAATCCTACCATTTGCAACAACATGGATAGAGCTAGAGGGTATTATGCTCAGTGAAATAAGCCAAGTGGAGAAAGACAAATACCAAATGATTTCACTCATCTTTGGAGTATAAGAACAAAAGAAAAACTGAAGGTGAAAAACAGCAGCAGAATCACAGAACCCAAGAATGTACTAACAGTTACCAAAGGGAAAGAGACTGGGGAGAATGGGAGGGTAGGGAGGGATAAGGGGGGGGGAAGAAGAAAGGGGGTATAATGATTAGCATGTATAATGTGGGGGGTGGGGAAAGGGGAGGGCTGTGCAACACAGAGAAGACAAGTAGTGATTCTACAACATCTTACTTTGCTGATGGACAGTGACTGTAGTGGGATTTGTGGGGGGGACTTGGGGTAGGGGAGAGCCTAGTAAATATAATGTTCTTCAAAAAAAAGTAAAAGAAAAAAACTAGAAGCAGATCTCTACAAGGAATAGTAAAGGAAAAGTAGGTTCTGCAAAATGAAGCAAAAGGATATTACATGGAAAACGTGGAACTTCAGATAATTTGATGAACATTGGAAATGGCACATATCTGGTAAAATGCAAAAGTCTTTTTATTTCTTTCTGTCCTTTTCCTCTATTTTTTTAAATAAACTATATCCTACTTGAAAACATTATAATATTGTGGGTTTTATAATGTGTATAGATGTAGTACATATAACAATTAGAAAGAACAGGGGGTATATGGCCCCCCTACCCAGTTGTTAGATTTCCATATTTTACATGTAATAGTACACTATAGCACTAAACATGGACTCAGAAGAGTTAAGGATATATTTGTAATACCTAGAGCAACCATCAAAAAAAAATGCAAAAAAGTACAACAAAAACCAACAAGGACATTGACATGGGATTCTAAAAATTACTCAAATATTTTTAGAAGTTAAAAATAAAGAAGAAAAAAACAAAGGAGAGAAATATTCTCTTTCTTCTACCATCTGAAATCTCTCACTATTGCTGTAAAAGTTTGTTACTTTTAAGGATAAATGTGATTAGGTTAGGCCCACCCAGAGGATCCAGTATGATACCCTGATGTCAAGGCCCTTAACCTAATCACATACATAAAATCGTTTTTGCCATGCAAAATAACACACTCACAGGTTCTTGGATTAGAACATGGGCATCTTTGGTGGCTATTTTTCTGCCTCACAGTGCCCTCTAGACTCCAAATATTCCCGTCTACCTGATGTGTAAAATACACTGTCCTCATTTCAAGATCCCCCAAAGTCTGAAACCATGACAATATCAACCCAAAGCATAAATTCTCATCTAAATCGCATCAGTTCAAAAAACCCTAAATATCATCATTTAAATAGTCTAAATTACATATGAGAGAAGTTATGGATATAATCCACCCTACGAAATAGTCCTCCCTCTTTAGATCTTTGAAGCTAAAGAACAATTATCTGCTCCCAAAATACAGTGGTATGACATGTATAGGGTAACAGCTCTAGAATTAAAGTCCAAAAGGATTTTGAAATTAGAAGGGAAAAGTAGTCACTTATCACAATAAATGTAGTAATCCAATCAGACAAACTCCATTTGGTTTGAATGCCAGCCTGGAAATATACCTTTCGGCACTAGGCTCTCAGAGCCATTTTTTCCTTTTCATGCAAAGTGGTACTTACTTGTAGCTGAGCAGTTTTTATCAGTCTGTTTCCTGACTATGGAATTTCAGGATCAGACAAACTTCTGTCATTTTGCACACTTTCCCACTTAGTTCAGTCTGGCAGTGTTTCTGCTGGTATAAAATTCTCAAGAACCTTGCAGGTCTCCTTTTTATATGACAGAAATTTAATCCATTAGAAAAGAGGCCTGTTCATAGATTTCCCTAAATAATCCCATGTCTTTTATGTGTGTTTTGCTGAGATGGTGGTAGTATGAAACCCTTCAGCTTCTAAAATGTGTTCTTGTTTGAGGGAATTCATGAGTCATTCCCTTAATCTCTTCAAAGAACATTTTATGTTATTGAATACTCTGAAATTCTGATCTTTCTGAGTTATTAGCACATAGTTCTACAGCTACAACCTCAGTTTTTCATGAGATCATGCTTTTCTGTCAGTGAATGTCTTAGTTTGGCATTTTTTTGCCATCTAGATAAGTTAAGAACTTCCAAAATCATCACATCACAGTTCTATTTTGTTTAATGGTTTTTCCCTCAGTTTCTCTCCTTCCACATTTCACTCAAAGTAGCAAAGAGAGACCCACATATTCAACATTTTGCTTGAGAATTCAGCTAAATTCTGATTCCATTTTTTACATGTACTGCTTTCCATATAAATCTGGGACACAATATTTAGTTTTCTGTCACAATATAATAAAGATCTTTTCTTCAGTTTCAAATAATATGTTCATGTCCTGCTGAGCTTTCACTGGCAGTACCTTTAAAATCTATATTCTGATAACAGTCTTTTCAAGACAGTCTGTGCTTTTTTTTCTATTCTCTTCCATGATATGGTTTTTAATTTACTAATCTGTCAGATATGAATCCCAGCTAAATATAAACAAAAAATAAAATCAAAAGCAGCTTTTGTGCTCAAAGGTGAGCTAGCTAGGATAGATTATAAATTCCAATTTATCAGAATTTTAAAACAAGAAACTGTTATTTCAATTTTCCTTCATTTCACTACACCATGAAAATATATGTGCTCAATTTTTTTGCAGCAGAGACCAGTAAGCTTTGACAACAGAAGATCATAAAATGCTGCCTTCTATTTCTTTCATTTGAGCATATACACTGAATTTTTATTTTCTGTATCATGCTCCTCCAAATTCCCCATCTCTGTTCAAACACCCTATTCCAAAGCCAATTCCACTTCTACATTTTTAGTATTCATTACAGCAGCATCCCAAAACCTGTATTAATTTTCTATTGTAAATTAATACTGAAATTTTACACTGAAATACAAATTACTGAAAACTCTGTACCTTAAAACAACACAATTTTATTATCTTAGAGTTCTGTAGGTAAACAATATGGCTTGGGGCTCAATGAACTAAAACAAAGTGTCAATGGGCTGCATTTCTTTCTGAAGTCTCTAGCAGAGAATCTGTGTCCTGATCATTTGGGTTAGTTATAGAAACCAGTTTCTTAAGGCTGTGGCATTGAGTTTCCTATTTACCTTCTGGCTGTAAATTGAAGGCTGTTGCTAAAACTAGATGCTATCAGCTTTTGGCTCCTTTCCTTCATCTTCAAATGCAACAACAGTGGGTTACATCCTTCTTATGTCACATCTCTCTGAATCTTCTTTCATTTAGTTACATCTCTCCCTGACTATATTTGAGAAAGGTTCTCTACTTTAAAGGATTTATGAGATTAGAGTGGGACCACCCAAATAATCCAGGATAATCACCCAATTTCAATGTCCTTAAATTTAATCACATCTTTAAAGTCCCTTTCACCATGCAAGGTAACATATTCACAGTTTGACGATTAGAGATTAGATAAGTTTGAGGTCATTTTTCTGCCTACCATACCAACCATTTCAACAATTAAATTAATCCTAAATGACCAAAACACTACAATTAAAACACAAAGATTTCTGAGTGAATATGAAATATCCAACTATATGTTAACCGCACAAAAGACACTTTAAATTTGAAAACAGATAATTTGTAAGTAAAGATATGAAAAATACATACCATGCAAATGTTAAAAAGACCAGAGTGGTGTCAGTTTTAGGGAAAAGGTGGCAGCGTGAGGAGTAAGGCAGAAACCTCCTTCCAAAACCACATATAATGTGAATATACACTGAATACAACTAATCCTGAAAGAACAAATGGAAAGAAGATTTCAATAAATAGCCTACATCTGGGGAATAGTGAAGACCTCACAGTAAAGGGTAAAGTAACTAAGCCCTGATCCTGAAGGACCCAAGCCCTTCCCCACCCCAGCTCACTGGTGGGAAGAAGAGAAACAGAGGGAAGGGAGTACAAGCCCAGGACTGCTAAACACCCATCCCTGGAGATCTGCTCTGGGAGCATGAACCCACATTACATGATGCTCTGGAGAAAACAGGGGTTGGAAAGCAAAGACAGGCAGAATACTTGGAGAGACAGAGATTCCAGCCAATAGTGAAGAACAGGTACACACAAACAGCCACTCTGGGACAAAAGAAAGGAAGCACCTTGAAACACTTCTCAATAGCAAGAAGGATACTAAAGGGTCAAGGATTATACAGAACTTGCTACTAGGGAGAAAGGATAGGTAGACAAAATTGTCCTGGCACACTCAACCCAGCAGGGTGGGAACTTGCAGGAGCTTCAGGCACTCCATCTCCATAGCTGGCAATGCAGCAGTGAGGCTCCTCACTGCGATAGGCAACTGGCCACTCCTTCCTCCCACAGCTACTGGTCTGCTCACCTGCTGTCCCTACCAGTGTTCCAGGCTAACCACAGGGTGGCCCGCCTATGGAAGCTACAAGGACATAACGCAGAGGCTCCTTCCTGCACACTAGGTCCATTGGTCTTGGCAGTGGAGGCAGGAACTGAAGCTGGGAAGCAGCAAAGAGCTCTTACTTCCTGGCAAGCATTGGCACTGATTGCCTGTGACTCAGCCATTGCTCCAGGTGCTGGGAAACTCCAGAGAGAGGGGAACCACCTACACAAAATTATTATCCATAATAATCATTAGAAATACAAAATGGCAAAAGGGTCTTGCACAAACCAAAATCCCTCAAACACCAGAAAGAGGGCTAAGTGAAACTGAAATCACCAATCTTCTTGATCAAGATTTCAAAATAAAAATAATTAACATGCTCACAGAGCTACAGAAAAATGTTCAAGACCTCAGGGAGGACATCCAAAAAGAGATAAACCTTTGAAAAATACAGCATCTGAAATGAAACACAAAATGGAAAGATTTAAAAGCAGATAAGATGAGATAGAGGAGATGGTAAATGAATAAAAAATTAGAGAACAGGAATACAAAGAAGTGGAGGGACAGACAAAAAAGGATCTCTAGGATAAAAGAATAATAAGAGAACTGTGTGACCAGTCCAAACAGAACAATATTTGCATTTTAGGGGTACCAGAAAAAGAAAAGAGAGAAAAAAGGATAGAAAGTCTATATGATGAAATACTTGCTTAAAACTTCCCCAATCTGTAGAAGGAGATGCTCTCTAATGACATGGCAGTGCACAGATCTTCCAACGCAAGAGACCCAAGGAAGACAACACCAAGACATAGACATATAATATTAAAATTGTAAAGATCAAGGACAAGGAAAGTGTATTAAAAGCAGCCAGAGAGAGAAAAAAGATCACATACAAAGGAAAAACCCATCAGAGTATCATCAGACTTCTCAGCAGAAACCTTACAGGACAGAAGGGAATGGCATGATACATTTAATGCAATGAAACAAAAGGGCCTCAAACCAAGAGTACTCTACCTGGTAAGAATATCATTTAATTTTAAGCAGGGTTTAAACAATTTCCAGATAAGCAAAAGTTGAGGGAATTTATCTCTCACAAACTGTCTCTACAATGTATTTAAAAGGGATTGCAATAGATAGAAGTGCCCCTAAGGCTATTTCAGACACAATATAAATGGTTTTTGTTTCCTTTCTTTATCTTCCTCCTCCACTCTTTATATATTAGATGTCATATTCTGTACTGTTTGTGCATCTCTTGACTGTTGGCAAGGATGTAGAGAACAGGGAACCCTCCTACATTGTTGGTGGGAATATAAATTAGTTCAACAATTGTGGAAAGCAATATGGAGGTTCCTCAAAAAACTAAAAATAGAAATACCATTTGATCCGGGAATTCTACTCCTAGGAATTTACCCAAAGAAATCAAGACCCCAGATTCAAAAAGACATATGCACCCCTATGTTCATCACAGCACTGTTTACAATAGCCAAGAAATGGAAGCAACCTAAGTGTCCATCAGTGGATGAATGGATAAAGAAGCTGGAGGATATTATGCTCAGTGAAATAAGCCAGGTGGAGAAAGACAAGTACCAAATGACTTTCTCACTTGTGGAGTATAACAACAAAGCAAAACTAAAGAAACAAAATAGCAGTAGACTCACAGACTCCAAGAGACTAGCGGTTACCAAAGGGCAGGGTCTGGGGAGGGTGGGTGGAGGGAGAAGGGGATTGAAGCACATTATGTTTAACATACATTATGTAGGTGTGTCATGGGGAAAGCACTGTAGCTCAGAGAAGACAAGTAGTGACTCTATAGCATAGTGTTATATACTATGAAGATAAAAATAGTCAATTCATCAGGAAGATGTAATTATAAACAGAAGTACAAATTACATGAACCAAAAATTTACATAATTAATATATAGGTAATTACACAGTCACCACTGGAGATTTTAATATTGCTCTCTCAGCATTTGGTAGAACCAGATGGAAAAAAAATCAATATAGACATATAAGATTTAAACAGTACTATCAACCACCTTGACTTAATTGGTATTTAATAGATCACTACATCAAACAATTGCAGAATACACATTATTTTCAAGTCCAATGATACTTTTAGCAGCAAAGACCATATTCTGGGCCATAAAACAGTCTCAATAAAATTTTAAAACATCTGTACAGCTTATTTCTAACAAAAGGTAATAAAAATGAAAACGAGGAAAGCAATGCTACATGGATCAACAGGGAGAGCAACTACCATTTGTCTTCTATTCAATTACAGTGGAGTTTATTGTTTTTACTCATGAAACAGTGCACTTTTTAGCACCAAGAATTCTAGTGAAGAAAGGTACAAGTGGCAGACAAGGGAGTGGAGTGGAAGAAGGAATGTGTCTTACAAGCAACGTGGTAGTTTTGAACACATGGATATACTTCTCTATATCAAATAATTGAAAACAATAAACACTTTAACATTTTCCAAACACTTTTTTTAAAGGAAAATGCCTCATAATTTTTTGTCTTTTTAGTTGCAATCATTCTAATAAAACTTTGCCATCCTAATGGCTATCCCAATTTGGATCTCTCTACTCCCATCAATTAGAAATAGCATTCAAACACCATCCACAAATACTAAATTAAGGTTTGGCATTCCCATTATTTTTGTCACCACCAGAAAAATTTATCTCCAATAAAATGTTTTTTTTAAGGTAATTACTTCTTAGTAATGAAATATATCATCAAAAACTAGTAGCCCAAAAGTGAGATAATGTAGGTGAGAACATTTATAAATTGTATAGTCCTGTGGAAAGAAAATTATTATATATTCTGCTGATATAACAGTAATATGCCATTTAAGACCTTCAATTTTAGTGCTGTTTTCTCTAAGATTTTAAACTAACTTAATGAAGACCCAATGAATTTCCCTTAGAAATGAAAGAAAACTTTGCATTTTTGAAGACACTTATATTTTGTATACTTTAATGTATAATTTAGTTATGAGGAAATAATAACAATGTTCTATTTAAGAGATACTATCCTTCAGTGTTCACACCAGGTTTCCCTTCCTCCAGAAATCTTTCTTGATCTGGGTGGTTAATTTTATATGTCAACTTGACTGAGCCTTGGGATGCTCAGACATTTGGTCAAACATTATTTTGACTGAGTCTATAGGGTGTTTCTGAATGAGATTAACATTTGAATGGGTAAAGTAGAGTAAAGCAGATTGCCATCCAGAAAGTAGTGGGACTCTTTCTAATCAATTAAAAACCTGAATATAACAAAAAGGCTGAGTAAGGGAGAACTTCTTCAGCCTGATTGAGCTGAAACATTGTTCTGCCCTTGGCCTGGAACTACCCTGGGTTCTAGCTTGCCAACTACAGATCTTGGGACTTCTCAGTTTCCATAACCATATGAGCCAATTCCTTATAATAAATCTCTTTCTCTTTCTGTATCTATATACATATATTTATATGTACTTATCTAAATCCATATCTCTATCTACCTCATCTCCTGTTGGTTCTTCTATTTCTAGGGTGGCTTCATCTAAGAATTTATGCTCTTAGCTCCCTCTCTCTCTCTCTCTCTCTCTCTAAAGAGTATATATCACTCTACAATATGATTGTATTTCAGTTTTAAGTTCTGAGAAAGCAAAAATAACCCCTTTATTCCACATTCTTTACCCATAGTTGTTAGTATGGTACCTGGCATCATAAAATTGTTGTGAATAATATTTATTGAATAAATGAAAGAATAGATCATTTTCAGGGAAATATCTAGATTCTTTTCATTATGTAAGCCATTTCTTTATGTATTTTAGCTATAATTGGCCTGTAGATAATTAGTGAATATGATTCCTAAGTTATTGAACCCTTCAGTCTATGTACATAGCAATTTTAGGTTTGTGTTTTCCTGCTTAGTTTATAAATTTATGAAGGAAAATTGACTTTTGATACATATTACTCTAGAAAAAAACTAGATATTGCAATGGATTTGGGCGTTTCCATTCCCAGTTTGGTATAAAAAATCAGGGCCCAAGTACAGAAAAGGGCCATCACATGGAAGGGGAATGTTCCTTTTCCATTCTACTCATCCACTTATAGAAAATGAGACAATCATCTTCCCATAATAATTAAAGGGAGAGATCATTATAGGTAAATAATTATCATGGTTGAAAATTCCTATTCTTAAAATAATTGTATGCATTGCTCTAGAGAAAATAATGAAACTTAAGTTAGGAAAGGTTTTGGCATGTAGACAACACAAGATTTTTCTTTTCTTGGGGTATGTATATTAAGAACAGAATGCAGTTTTTAAAATGTAGGTCCACAATGGCTAAAATTACTTGTTTACTTTATTCTTTCTGTAAAACATTTTTAAAAAACAACACTTAAAACCAAATGTCCAGGTTTTGTACAGAGCAATAGAAAAAACAAACAAGAAATAGGAAGAACACACAGACTCCTATTGATCTTTCTTTACACAAAAGGAGGTTTTTTTTGGTATTGGCTTTAAAAAGTGATGCTACCCTGATCCCCTCACCCTCTTCAATAAAGAAGCCACCAATTCATTGTGTTTGAACTAGAGCTGCAAGGAATTACTGAAAAAGAACTAAAGAAAGAAAGCATTATAATGACAAGAGAAACACATTTCAAGTCATACTTATCTACTCTTCGGGATTTAGGCACATGCATCTTTTTCTGTGTGCTGAATGAATAAGGGTGAATACAAGCCTGTGTTGATGGTGCCTTGCACCCAACTACATTACTGAAGTCCATTTTCTATAGAAATTGCAGTGTTCCATTCCTTTTATTCTCCACATTGTTGTAACATAAACACCTAGTTCATACTAGCATGCAATGCAATTTTAGTAAGCCTTTGGAGTGCTATTCATTTAAGTACATGTTATAGCAAAAGGAACAAACTGGCATCCACTATGCTAGCATACACAATCATGTAAATAATGACGTATTTATATCAAAAGGTGATATTTATGATTCTAAATATTAAACTAAACTTTTAATAAGTAAGCTTTCCTTTTTTTCCAAAGACTAGTACAGTGTCTCCAACTTGCATATAGAAGTATCACTGATATATTTATGGTATACATTTACCACAATGTATTACAACTTTTTGAAAAGCTAATACTCACAACTAGCATGTTTTTCTGTTTTCCTTCATTGTCCATTTTAAGTAGAGACAGTTTTATAGTTGGCTTTCTTCACTTAATACAGTATTACAGACATTTTACTCTGCTGTTACATGCTTAATATCCCATTACAAGCATATGTATGATTTTTATAATCATTCCAGCTATTTATGTTGTTTCTGTTATGAATCATACTGCAACAAATCCAATTGTGTATTTTAGTTTTCCTAATTTAAGTAAGATAAATTCTTAGGAATAGAATGCTCTTTTAATGACCTTCTTTCCTGAATGTAAGAAATTTAGTCAGTATCCTTATTTAGTTACTTCCTTTACAGAATGGATAAATAAGAATCCTAGCCTCCTTTTACACAATTACAAATAGATTAATAATTTAGGGCTCATAGGCCCAGAACTCAATTATATCTCTAACACATGAGTGATCTTTGGAAAATGATTTCTCCCATATAGTTCTTAGTTTTCTCATCTTAAAATGGGAAGGTGACTTCTGGTTTCTGGTCCAGCATGTAAGGAGCTCAGAAGTCAGCAGCCTATCCTAATAATGAGTAAATATCTGAAGAAACCGAAAGTTCACGAACTCTTCTTAGATTGTCAGAAAAATGATATCACATAGAAACTAGTATGCTTTTCTGTTTTCCTTTGGGAAACAACTGTTGCTCCCAAAATGGATGTTAGACAGGACTTTGAGAATCACAGCTTACTAGAACAGAAACCAGTAAGCATAGAGGAAACAGTGCTGGGGTAAGAAAACCTGAATTCTACTTGAATTGCTGAAAGTTCAGTGTGGATAAATTTGAGTTAAAACATCCAGGGAGACCCCCATTGTGAGAGAAAAGGAAACTTTTCTGAGATTCACTTTTGGGAGCTCAACCAGGTGTATTCAGTGAATATCAGAGAAAAATCCGTACAAGCTCTGGCAGGAAGAGAAGAAAAGAAAGCATTCTGAAATGCACCAGAACGCTCTGTACTTAAGAAGGTCTGCCTTCAGGAGAAAGTATTTTACCAAAGCCTAACCTGCTGGTGTCTTATCAGAGCCTAACCTATCCAGGGGCAGGGAAACATGCAACTCCAGCCTCCTCTAGTCATCCTGTCCCAACTGAGGGCAGAAACACCTGAGAAGCTTTGGTGAGGTTCACAATGCTGGACTGCACAGGCTCTCCAGAAGACTGAGATTTAACCATAGGACTACAGAAGGCTTCCTCTCTTCCCATGCCTTACCACTACATTGCTAAAGGCCGCTTCCTATAGTTCTTTTTACCCAGTACATTAGGTCTTCCTTTCAACAAAAAATGATAAGGCATGCTAAAAGCAAAAAAAATTTTAAGAGACTGAGTGAACATAGAAGCAGAGTCCAGCTACAGAAGGAATGTTGGAATTATCAGGAATTTTTAACAAGTATGATTAATATGTTAAGAGCTCTAATGGAAAAAGTAGACAACATGCAAAAACAGATGGATAATGTAAGCAGAGAGGTAGGACTCTAAGGATCAAAAAGAAATTCTAGAGATCAAAAATACTGTAATAGAAATGAAGAATGCATTTGAAAGGCTTATTAGTAGATTGGCAACAGCTGAGGTAAGAGTCATTGAGGTTGAGGATATGACAACAGAAATTTCTAAAACTGAAAAACAAAGAGAAAAAAGACTTAAAAAATAATACAGCATATCCAAGAACTGTGGAACAACAACAAAAATGTGTAACATATGTGTAATGGGAATACCAGCAAGAGAAGCTTATGAAAGAAAGGAACAGACAGTATTGAAGCATAATGACTGAGAATTTTTCCCAAATTAATGCCATTCACCAAACCACAAACCCAAGAAGACCAAAAAGCAGGATAAATACTTCCTCAAACCCTATACCTAGGCATATCATATTCCAACTTAACATCTCAAAGATAAAGAAAAAAATATATTCATGAAGGAAACCAAAGGAAAAACCCATCTTACCTATTGAGGAGCAAAGAATTACATCCAACTTCTTAAAAAACCATGAAGCAAGAAGAGTGTAGTGAAATGTTTAAAACACTGGAGGGAAAACCCACCAAGCTAGAATTTGGTTGATACCCTGCAAAATTATCCTTCAAAATGAGAAATAAAGACTTTCTCAGACAAATAAAAATTGAGGGAGTTTATTTCCAGTAGAATTACATCATAATAAATCTCAAAAGAAGTTCTTTAAAAAGAAGGAAATAATGTCAGAAACTTTAGTCTACATAAAGAAAGGAAGAGCGTCAGGGAATGAATAAGTGAAGGTAAAATAAAAACTTTTATTTTTCTTATTCTTAGTCTAACAGATAATTTGTTAAAAAGAAGTATCAATATGTATTAAATTACATACATATATTGTGTCTGTTTATATGTAAGTGAAATAAGTGAAAGCAGTAATATAAAGGATGGGAGGGAAGAATTACAAATATTTTGTTATTATAAGGTATTTGGGATAACTGCAAATTTATATAGTATTATTTGAAAGTAGACTTGGATTAGTTGAGAATTGCGAACTCTAGGACAATCACTAACAAAAGTAAAAGAAAGGAGTAAATTGATATGCTAAAGAGAAAATATGGAATCATATAAAACACTCAATTAAAATCACAAAAAGCAGAAAAGAATAGAGAACAAATGAAAACAGGAACAAAGAACAAAGGCAACAAATCAAAAACAGTTACAAATATGGTAGATATTAGCCCAACTATGTCAATAATCACTTTGAAAATTAATGGTCTAAACATACCAATTAAAAGAGAGAGATTGACAGAGTGGATTAAGAAATGAGATCCCATTACATGTTGTCTATAAGAAACCCACTTTAAGTATAAAGACAGGAACACTTATTCTTTGATGGTGGGAATGCAAAACGGTACAGTTACTTTGGAAGACAGTTCTGTGGTTTCTTACAAAACTAAACATACTCTTACCCTATGATCTAGCAATTGCACAACCCAAAGGAGATGAAAACTTATGTCCATACAAAAATCTGCAAATGGATGTTATAGCAGCTTTGTGCACAACTGTCAAAGTATGGAAGCAACCCTGCAGGTGAATGGACGAATGAACTATGGTACGTCCAGACCATAGAATATTGATCAGCACTAAAAAAAAAAAGAACTCTCAAGCCATGAGAAGACATGCAGGAAACTTAAATGCATATTATTAAGCAAAATAAGGCAATCTGAAAAGATTACTGTTTGATTCCAAATATATGGCATTCTGGAAAAGGGCAAATTATGAAAACAGTAAACATTTCAGTGGACGCCAGAAGTTGGAGTGGAGGAAGGAATGATTAGGCAAACTACAGGACTTGTGTATGTGTGTGTGTTTGACTATTTTTAGAGCAGTTTTAGGTCCACAGCAAAATTGAGAGGGAAGTACAGACACTGTCCATATTTGCCCTATTCTCACACAAGCACAGCTTCCCACGTTGTCTGGATTCCCTCACCAGAGTGGTACATTTGTTACAACTGATGAACCTACATTATACATCATTATCACCAGAGATCATAGTTCACGAGGGTCCACTTTTGGAATTGTACATCCTGTGTGTTTTGACAAATATATAATGACATGTATCCACCATTATAGTACCACAGAAAATTTCACTGTCCTAAAAATCCTCTGTGCTTATGGGATTTTTAGAGCAGTAAAAATATTCTGTATGATGTTATAATGATGGAAACATCATACATTTGTTGAAACCCATTAGGCAGCAACACAAAGAGTGAACCCTAGAGGAAACAATGGACTCTGGTTGATAATGATGAGTCAGTGAATGTTTATCTACTGTGAAAAATGTACCACTCTGGTGGGGGATGTGGATAATGTGTGAGGCTGTGCCTGTGTGGGGATAGGGTGTATATGAGAACGGTGCACTATCTCCTCAATTTTGCTGTGGACTTGAAACTGCTCTAAAAAATGAAGCTTATTAATTATTAGAAAAAATGAGAATAGTAATGCTTACTCACCTATGCAGGTGATTATGCATATTAGAAAATGTGAGATCAATACAATATAAATCATGTTGCTATATAGTAAAGGTAAATAATATTTGATAAATCAGTGAACATTTGGATAATGCAGAAATAAAAAAGAAATTGATGACATATTGAGAGTATTAATGCAGCTGTATTTCATTCTAAATTAACTATAAAATGAGATGAACATGTGCTGGTAGCTATAAAGTTGTTCTGGATAAAAAACCAGAATTTTTATGAATTATTTCTGTGTTTTGGAAAATTGATGATTCCAATTTGGAAAAATTACTACTAGAAAAAGATGTCAATAGAGAAACTGCCCACTGGTATTTAAATTGTGTTTTCAGCTACCCTTGGGCAATAATTTCAGAAACCTTGACTACCCAAGTTTTTCTTTATGAATTCTGAATATCTCTTGCAGAACCAAGAATCAGAAGCATTTTAGACAGCTAATGAGTTATAGCCTTTCTACTCAAGGCTGATGTCTCTTTTAATTAGGTACAACTTTCCCTTTCTTTAGTTTGAAATGTGACCAGTTTCTAAGACTTAAAATATGTACAGTAGTATCTGCTCTAATACTATGCTAAATACAAACAGTGTTTTTCTCAGTGAGGCTTCCACTAGATTTATTTTTCCACTTTTAATTGTTGAACTCTATTATTTCCAATGATTTTCATCTTGAGAATTAATGACTAATAAATAATCATTTGGAATATGTTTTATGCCATTTAAACATTCTACAGATATGACATGGTATTTATATCTATGCATATTTCTGTTGGCAGCCGCGCTCAGAAAATAGCGCCCAATGCAGGGCAGCCGGAAGGCCCTGAACTTCCTAATGACAAATCATCCCACACCACTAAACTACATGCTAATTGCGCCTTGGCATAAGGACCAATGAGACCCACCAAATGGTTATGCTAATAAGGCATATGGAGCTGCACCAACCAGGTCAGAGCATGAGAACTATATAAGCAAGCCTCTCCTTCCCCTCTGGGTCCTGCCCAACTCATTTGTTTCACAAAGAGCTGAAGAAAAAAGCTTTCTGCAGAAGAATCCTGCTGTTGTTGCATGCTGTTCTTGCCGGCGAGGACAGGGCACGCGACAAGTGGTGCCGAATCCCGGGAACCAGAACATCACCGGCACAGGGAGGACCCTTCAGACATCTGGAGAGGATTCAG
Organism: Manis javanica; assembly: GCF_040802235.1. Lineage (NCBI taxonomy): Eukaryota > Metazoa > Chordata > Mammalia > Pholidota > Manidae > Manis > Manis javanica. The sequence continues at coordinate 73,546,420 of NC_133158.1, read as the reverse complement.
AACTGCAGGTCAGAAGAAAGCCCGGAGGGGTAAGTTCCGAGAGGCCCCTGCTTTTTAGGATGATGGTTGATGGTTCTCTGTAAATAAGGAGGCACCATGGGGAATGCACCGTCATTAGTCACGGCGCTGCAGACAGCTCTCAAAGAGCGAAACTTGAAGGTCTCCAGCAAAGTCTTAGGATCTTTTGTGAAGGAGATAGACCGTGTGGCCCCCTGGTTCATTTGTTCAGGGTCCCTCTCAATCCCGAGCTGGGACAAACTGGGGAAAGATCTTGATAGAGAGGAGGAGGAGGGTAGCCTGAGGGGAGGCACCAGGCCCCTCTGGAAACTGATTAGAGCTTGTCTGCAAGATGAGAGATGTGAAAAGGTAATAAAAGAAGGTCAGAGAGCATTGACAGATATCCAAGAGAGCATGTCAGAAACGGAACGGGAAACAGAGCGCGCGCGGCCGAAAAAAGGCCACAAAAACGAAGGTAAAGAAACCTCAGAGTGAGGGAGAAAGCCCGCCTAGGGCAAAAGCGAAAGAGCCCCGAGAAGCGAGTGACGATCGCCTCGGAGAAAATAGTAAATACCCCTGGAAAGAGTTGAGGGACCTCCAACTCTCCAATAGGGAATCTGAGGAGGAATTAACGTCCGCAGAGGAAGGGGAAGAGAATAAAACCGCAGAGTGCAGAAGTAAGGGAACCAGCAAAGTTGAAAAGCGGACCAAGGAAAAAATGAAAGCAGGGTGTCCCCCGACGCCCTTTGCCCCGCCACCTTACGTGAGTGGCGCACTCTCCTTTTGCCACCCAGATACTCTTCAGGCAATTAGACAAATGTTTCCTGTATTTGAGGATAACGGTGTACGCTCTCACCAGCCCCTGAGCCATAAACAAGTTAAGGAGTTAGCAGAATCCGTTCGGGCTTATGGAGTCAGTGCCAACTATACCATAGCACAAGTTGAGAGATTAACAGAGACAGCCATGACACCCGCAGACTGGCAATATGTAACTAAGGCATGCCTTTCTAGTATGGGGCAATACATAGAATGGAAGGCATTGTGGCATGATATCAGCATGACCCAGGCACGCGCAAACGCAGCCGAAGGACAGCCTGCGTGGTCATATGATATGCTGACGGGCCAAGGACAGTGGGTAGCCAACCAGACTGCCTTCCCCTTACAGGTATACGCACAAATAAACACGTGCGCCACCAAGGCATGGAAAGCCCTCACCAACAAAGGAGAAGTATCAGGCAATTTGACAAAAATTATTCAGGGGCTGAGCGAGCCATTTTCTGACTTTGTCGCTCGTATGATGGAGGCCGCAGGCAGAATATTTGGAGATCAGGAACAAGCAATGCCCCTAGTGGAGCAATTAGTATTTGAACAATGTACCAAGGAATGCAGACAGGCGATAACACCCTGGAAACAAAAAGAGATACATGCCTGGTTGAAAGCCTGTAGAGAAATAGGAGGGCCACTCACCAATGCGGGCCTAGCCGCGGCCATATTACAGACAAGCCAGGATCACTAACAGAAGTATCAAATGCTTTCAATGCGGGAAATTAGGACATATAAAGAGAGAGTGTAGGAGCCCAGCTTCAGAACAAACAACCCAAAAGACCCCTGAGTTGTGCCCTAAGTGTAAGAAAGGCAGGCATTGGGCTAATGAGTGCCGGTCTATTAAAGATATAGAAGGGAAACCCTTAGAGTTGCCAAAAAACGCCCAGAGGGGCCCCCGTCACCAGGGCCCGCAAATATATGGGGCAACCAGCACGCAAGTGTCATTCGGGAACAACCAGGCCCCCCAAGGAGAGCCACTTCAGGTTCCGCGGGATTGGACATCCGTGCCACCACCAGAATAGTGTTGACTCCACAGATGGGAGTTCAGCCTATCCCTTCAGACTTTAAAGGCCCCCTACCACCAAATACCATTGGGTTACTCCTAGGGCGCTCTTCTGCTGCATTGAAAGGCCTGGTAGTTCATCCCGGAGTCATAGATCAAGATTATGAAGGACAGGTAAAAATCATGTGTTCGGCTCCCAGAGGAATCTATCCTATATCCCCGGGAGACCGCATAGCCCAGCTCTTAGTTTTACCTAGTCTCCACGCCAATTATCCTGCTACCAACACGGAGAGGGGAGAAAGGGGCTTCGGCTCCTCTGACTGGGATTCAGCCTTCATAGTATTAGATTTAGCAGACAGACCAAAATTAACTCTTCAAATAGAGGGAAAGAGCTTTGAGGGAATCCTAGACACTGGAGCAGATAAAAGTATTATCTCTGCAACCTGGTGGCCCTCCAAGTGGCCTGTGACCCAATCCTCACATTCATTACAAGGTTTAGGATATGAGTCAAGCCCTTCAATTAGTGCCAAACCATTGAAATGGCGAGCCCCTGAAGGACAAGAGGGTACAGTCACCCCTTATGTACTCCCTCTACCGGTCAATTTATGGGGGAGGGATGTCATGAGACACTTAGGCCTCAAACTCATTAATGAATACTCCACCCCCGCCCAAGGCATGATGATGGACATGGGATACATCCCTGGCAAGGGGCTGGGGAAACACCAACAGGGACACATAGAGCCCATCCTGCCCAAAGTAAAGAATGACCGTCACGGCCTGGGTTTTTCATAGGGGCCATTGAAGATGCCATGCCCATACCTTGGCTCACAGAGGAGGCCGTATGGGTTCCTCAGTGGCCCCTATCCTCTGAAAAATTAGAAGCAGCTCATTGCTTAGTGCAAGAGCAGCTCCAAGTGGGACACCTAGAACCCTCTGTGTTCCCATGGAACACACCCATATTTGTAATCAGGAAAAGGTCAGGATCATGGAGGTTGCTTCATGATCTGAGAGCAGTAAATGCTCAAATGAGAATGCTTGGACCCGTACAACGGGGACTGCCACTCCTCTCTGCCTTACCCAAAGAATGGAAAGTGCTCATAATAGATATTAAAGATTGTTTCTTTTCTATACCTCTAAGCTCCAAGGACAGGGAAAGATTTGCTTTTACTTTGCCAGCTATTAACCATGAACAACCCGATGCCAGATTTCAGTGGAAGGTCCTCCCTCAAGGAATGGCAAATAGCCCCACCATATGTCAACTGTACGTTCAGCGAGCGCTAGACCCAATTCGTAAGACCTATCCCACGCTAAAGATCATCCATTACATGGATGACATCCTTCTTTGCTCCCCACAACCAGCGGAAATAGAAGAAGCATATATAGATCTCACTAGATCCCTAGAAAATTGGAGACTGAATATAGCAAGTGAGAAGGTCCAAAAATCTAGTGTTAGCAAATTCCTAGGAGCAACCATTTACACAGATGTAATTTGCCCCCAAAAGCTTGAGATAAGACATAATCAATTGCGAAATTTGAATGACTTCCAAAAACTCCTAGGGGATATTAATTGGTTGCGCCCATACTTAAAGATACCCACCACTGAATTGACTCCACTATTTAAAACCCTAGAAGGAGACCCACAACTAACGTCACCGCGCTCCCTCACACCTGAGGCATTACAAGCCATTCGCAAAGTAGAACAGGCTTTGATGACAGCACAATTAAATAGAGTGCAATCGAATGAACCCTTTGAGTTGTGTGTGCTTCCCACCCCGGAGCTGCCAACAGCAGTTTTATGGCAGCACGGCCCACTGATCTGGATCCATCCCCAAGCCTCTCAGGCTAGGACAATAGAGTACTATCCGGCAGCCGTGGCCAAACTTGCTTTGAGAGGAGTAAAAACCTCCATGACACATTTCGGAGAGGCTCCAGCTAAAATTATAACCCCTTACAGCGTAGAACAGATACAAGTATTATGTGCTATGAACGATGATTGGGCCATACTTGCTTACAGTTTCTCAGGAACCTTTGATAATCATTTCCCTAAACATCCCCTCATCAACTTCGCCAAAAATCATCTCCTAGTATTCCCTCGGGTCACTAGCCTAACCCCGCTGCCTCATGGAAAAACAGTTTACACGGACGGGTCTAAGACAGGCACAGGTGCCTATGTCCATGATGGCAAAGTTGTGACAAAAGGCTACACGCCTGACACTCCACAAATAGTGGAATGTCGCATAGTCTTAGAGGTCCTACAAATCTTTCCTGAACCTTTAAATATTGTGTCTGACTCCTGTTATGTAGTTAATGCAGTCAAATCTCTAGAAGTGGCCGGGCTAATTAAAGCGTCCAGCCCAGTAGCCACTTTGTTCAAACAGATACAATCAGCACTACTTCATAGGCAATCTCCTTTGTATATAACTCATATCAGAGCACATTCAGGCCTTCCCGGGCCTATGACCCAAGGCAACCACCTGGCAGACCTCGCAACCAGAAGCATAGCCTTTCCCCTGCTAGACCCTATCACCACAGCTTCAAAATTCCATACACAATTTCATGTCACTGCCGAAACACTGCGCAAGCGGTTTAGCATAACCAGGGCTGAAGCTAGGAACATTGTCCTTAGCTGCCAACATTGCTGCAGCTTCCTTCCCACACCTCATGTTGGGATCAACCCCAGAGGTATTAGGCCTTTACAAGTTTGGCAAATGGATGTGACGCATATTTCGTCTTTTGGGAAACTGAAATATGTACATGTATCCGTGGATACTTGTTCAGGAGTCATCTTTGCCTCCCCATTGTCAGGAGAGAAAGCTTCCCATGTCATCCAGCACTGCCTTGAAGCTTGGAGCGCATGGGGGTTACCACAGATTCTGAAAACAGACAATGGCCCAGCCTATACCTCTACAAAATTTGCTCAATTTTGTCATCACATGGGGATAAAACATATCACTGGCCTTCCCTACAACCCACAGGGTCAAGGGATTGTGGAACGCGTGAACCGCACGCTCAAATCCTATTTACTTAAACAAAAAGGGGGAATTGAAGATATACCCCCCACACCAAAAACTGCCATAGCCCTAGCACTTTTCACTATAAATTTTTTGAATCTGGATGCTCAAGGCCATACAGCAGCGGATCGCCATAATCAGTGGCCAAAAGACCCACAAGAACTAGTAAAATGGAAGGACGTGTTATCTAACCAATGGAAGGGCCCGGATCCAATCATAATCAGATCCAGGGGAGCTGTGTGTGTTTTCCCCCAGGGTGAAGAAAATCCCTTCTGGATCCCGGAGCACCTAATGAGGAAAGTCCTAAACAAAGGAGATGACTTCGCTGTACCTCCTGACCCTGCTCCTGACACTGGAGACCCCGACTCAGGGAGTATTGAGATGGGGAATCCTGTCTGCCTTTCCTAAGCCTATGCCTGTCCATTTCAATGCAGCCGTTTTTCCCCGCTTTTTCACCACCAACTCTAGTATGAACTTGCCCTACCTAGTTAAAGACACCCTAGTAGCTCCCCTGGGAGAAAACCGATCCTTCGTAACTAATGGGTCATTATGCTTCACCACTCAGAATCTAGCTGGCTGTATCTCCCTGAAACGGAGGAAATACAGATGGTTCAGTGACATAATTCTAGAGGCCAGTAGCCTCCCCGTTATGTCAGCTAAATTTGAAGGGCCTAATAAGGAAGGGAGCCTGTCCTATAAGAACATGACTATCCACCAGATGGTTCTCTGGATCAATGGCACATTTGTACACTCTCCCAGGAACAATTCCACCGACAGGCCTCGTCAACCCAAATATGCCTCCCATTGTGTGGGCGACTATGAGGGAGAGCTGTGGCCCTGGACTGACTGTCAGTCAACTGTAGTAACGTGGGCAACTGAGAGGCAGGAGTTTACCATCTCCCCAGATATGGAGGGACGGCCAGCCAATGAGGCTTGGTGGCCAGTAAAGGTGCTCGAAGGCGAGTTTCGTCAGCAGCTGAGCATGAACCCCTTCCATAAATGGATGCTGTGTGGAGTCAATGGCTCGTGTACCGACCTCTCCCCCTTTTCCGCCCTCCAGGGTGGGGGAATCGGTGTAAAAAATATCACCTTTTGGTGCGAGAATAACCACATGCGCGCACACTGGAACATGATCATGACCCATAACAACGAGAACTACACGTGTTCAGCAAAATCAGGTCCAGAGTCACCTAATTCCCTTTTTCCACCTTCTCCAGTATGCGTATACCCCCCATTTCTGTTTATCTTATCCAATAGTAGCTTTGACTCCTGCTCCAATGAAACCTGCTTTCTGTCTCAGTGTTGGGATGCGCGTAACTTTACCAATGCTTTGGTAGTCCGCATCCCCCGTTGGGTCCCTGTTCCCGTAGACGCCCCTAACACCATGACTCTGTTTCGAGAAAGGCGCGATTTCGGTGTTACAGCCGCCATAGTGCTCCTGATCTCCGCGACCGCGGTCGCAGCCACCGCCGCTGGTATAGCTTTAGACACCTCCATCAAATCGGCTACAGAGCTCAATAACCTTGCAGCCTCAGTAGCTTCTGCCCTGGACCAACAGTCCACACTTGATGGCAAACTGAAAGGAGGAATAATGATCCTCAATCAACGCATAGATCTCGTGGAGGAACAAATGGAGGTGCTCTGGCAAATGGCCCAATTGGGATGTGAGCGGAAATATCGTGCCCTCTGCATCACTAGCATTCAATATAAAAATTTTACACGGGCAGCTAATCTGTCACGAGACCTGTCCCAGTATCTTTCAGGAAACTGGTCCCAAGACTTCGATGGGACACTAGAAGAGCTGCGGCGAGAAATTATCCACATCAACTCCACCCGTCTAGATATCTCCGTAGCGGAAGGACTCTCTTCCTGGTTCCTCAGAGCTCTCTCCCACGTCAAGGAGTGGGCGGGCATGGCTGGGATGGGCGTGTTCCTGCTTGGAGGTCTCATGCTCTTACTCTGGTTGTTATGCAGACTCCGCAACCAACATAAGCAGGACAAGGTGATCCTTGCTCAAGCCCTAATGGCGATAGACGTTGGCGCCTCTCCCCAAGTGTGGCTCAACATGCTTAAGAAGGAAGCTCGGCTTTAGCTTGAGGTAGCTCTTGCACCCTGAGCCCATGTGGCACTGCACCAGGCCCGAGTACCTCAATGCTTAATCACAGCTTTCTTTAAGAAGCTCATGGTGCAAGAGGGTTGAGAAAAAGGGTCCAAACCCTTTGTACCAAGCGGTCCCAACGCCAGCCAGAGGATGCGAGGCAAAGCACTGCAAGAGGTCTTGGACCCCTCTGAGAGGCATGCCTGACTGCATAGGGGTAGATGCCCAGAACCCCTCTCCAAAAAGGGGGCATCAGGAAGTATGATGGAGGTCAGGCCTCTGTCTCCGCCTCTGCTGGCAAGTTCCGCCTTGAGCTTCTGTTAGACAAAAAAGGGGGAGATGTTGGCAGCCGCGCTCAGAAAATAGCGCCCAATGCAGGGCAGCCGGAAGGCCCCGAACTTCCTAATGACAAATCATCCCACACCACTAAACTACATGCTAATTGCGCCTTGGCATAAGGACCAATGAGACCCACCAAATGGTTATGCTAATAAGGCATATGGAGCTGCACCAACCAGGTCAGAGCATGAGAACTATATAAGCAAGCCTCTCCTTCCCCTCTGGGTCCTGCCCAACTCATTTGTTTCACAAAGAGCTGAAGAATAAAGCTTTCTGCAGAAGAATCCTGCTGTTGTTGCATGCTGTTCTTGCCGGCGAGGACAGGGCACGCGACATATTTCTACATGAAGTTTGTGTTTTTATATTCAGTAATACTGCTTATTTCAATTAAAATAGACTTCATGACAAGTGACCAAATGAGTTATTTCTAGAAGCTTGAGGTGGCAGGGGAGGGAAGTTTGTGTGGTAAGTACTCAATGGCCTAACTATACTACTTTGGTGGAATAAAAGCTATTTAACTTCAGTTTTTACTCTGAAAACAATACCAATTGAGTTCCCACTGTTAAAAGATAAATTGAACCTATTAAAAATTCTAAGAGTTTTTTGGTCAAAAATCTACTTGAATTGGATAGCACTGAAACTGTAAGTAGTTAGGAGCATCCCACCAACAGGAGCTTGGGAGAGACTTTTATTGAGAAAAGGTGGAAGGAAAGCAAAGAAATTACTGATTGGCTATAGCTTAAAGCCTACTTGGTTCTTTGTGACTGCTGTCCTTAGGTTTTTGATTTCATAGTCCTGAGGCCTCCTTGTTTAATTAATTTAATATCACATGTTATCAAAGTCATGTCAGATTGTTGGTTATGTTCAATTTTAAATGTTCTAAGTCTGGGGAATCAAGAGATAATTTTAGAATTTAATAGAATTCCCTTGCTTGTACCTAACCCAAAGTAAGAAAAATCAGGGAAAAGATGAAAAGGAGAATCAGAAATATGGAGTTGTATTTGAGGAAACATATCATATGAATAAAGTATTGTCAGTTTTGGTTAGAAGACTATGTAGCATTAGGACTTTGTTCAAACAAAAGGCAACGCATGTGAAACTGGGAAAGACTGCTGCTCCAGTAGCTCTTTACTTCTCTATTTATAGGTTACCGTATTTATGGCTACCAAAGGGTTCTGGAGACTGAAAGAAAGACCACAGTGGATTGCATGATGCCCACTTAGGAATTCTGAGATGGTCACAGGTTATCTGGAGCCCAGTTTTCATGATTACCTCACTGGCTTCCTGGGAGCAAGGAAAAGAGATTTGTTGCCCCTCCGAACTTCAGAGAAAGAAGAAATGACTGTGAGGAGGTTATGTAAAAGCATGTCATGAGGCTGGGAGTGGTGTGGGGATTTTTTAGTCTGTTTTTGGCTTGAGGCACTAACCTTATGATGAATGAGGAAAACATGCAGCATGGGGTTATAGCCTTTAATTCTCTTTGACCTTAAAAAATAACTCCTTTTACTACTTAATATGCAAGTATAAATTGAAACTAAAGGTGGTAATTTGGTAACTTAAGAGTTGTGAGGGCTGAAAGGAAAAAAAGTATCACCCCACTTTGTGGTAGTCAGTAACTGTAGCCCAAGGAATGAGAAGAGATGGGGGGAGTGTATGCTTATTGAGAGGAGCGAGAGGACAGACAGGAGGCTCCTGGGATGATGAGCCTGGGAAAACGCAGAGGGGGACAAGCAGAGGGATAAGAGGCCCTGCCATAATATAAGGGGAAGGCTCAGAAGAAACAGCACAGCCTGAAGCAAAATGCACACAAAACATGTACTAAAAGATGATCAAACATTTGTTGAATTGAATTGTTACAATTTGTTTTTAACTTTTCATCAGTTATATTTAAGGAGTTTGTGTTACACAGTGCCTAGGCTTACCTTTTACCTGTAGAAGTGAGACATTTATTATATCAAAAGGCCTAAAGCTTTTTAGTGATGAACAAAATCTTACCACAGCCTTCTCCAGAGTGTGGAAGGTAGTTTTCATTGTTTTGGAGAGGTCACAGTGACAGTGTTAAACCAGCAATGATTTGCTTACATGATAATCACTCAAAGGTACAATGCTATGATCATTTTCTGGATCTCATTTTGAACAGTTCTTTAAAAAAAGTCAAATATTTGAGTGTTTTTCTTAGATGATTTTTTGTTAACCTGCATGAGAATTTATTTAACCTATCTTGAAATTTTAGCAAAACTTCCTCCCAGGAACTGTTGGTCAAAAAACAAACAAAACCTCACTATCTTTACAAACACCTTCTACTTACCAAGTTAACATTTTTATGATAAATTATGTCAGATGCTGTATGCTTGAGATTGTTTTGAATAACTCAGTTTCCATTATGATGCTCTCTAAATGTGGAAATACGAAGTGTTATCAATAAAGGTAGTTTGCTGGATCATTAAAATTCATGGGAGTCCTAAGAGATGAATGTCCTGGATCATCAGCATTTGAAGCTTCCAGTTTCTCCTTACAATATTTAATGATTACACAAGAACGAAGGATTCAATGGACAGTTGCCCAGGTATGCATCACTGAGAAAGGCTGTGTAGATTTGTGTGTATGATGAGGTAAAGTGGGGAGGGTTGTAATGTGATGCTTTTTAAAACAAACTGAACTAGATTTTATCTTTCTAAAATAGGTTGTTATCAGAAGGAAAAGTAGCCCGGAAGAGTTAAGTTGCAGACCTCTCACTTCAAGGAATCTCATCTAATCGGGGTTGCAGCAAACCAGCAAATGAGATCTGAGGCTTGCCATGCAGAGGGACTCTTCAAAGACTTGCCTTCAAACCTCTGGGGCTCTTCAGATTATTTGCTCCCTGAGTGACTTCTCTAGCATCAATATTAGTGTCTTCTCTTCCTGCTGGGTGCCACAAACAGCTCTGCAGTGGAGTGGAAGCAATTGAAAAACAGACTTAAGAAAAACCACCTCATTCAAAATGGCAGAATGAAAATGCACATAAAAAATGCATTTAACTCTTTCCCCTAGCTTTATTGAGATATAATTGACATATAGCACTGTGTAAGTTTAGGACGTACAATGTGTTGATTTATACACTTACATATCATAAAATGATTACCACCATAGCATTAGTTAATACCTCCATCACATCACATAATTGCTATTTCTCTTTTGTAGTGAGAACATTTAAAATTTATTGTCTTAGCAACTTTCAAGTATAAGAAACACTATTATTAACTATAATCACCATGCTGTACTTTAGATCCCTAAAACTTATTCATCTTATAGCTGCAGGTTTGTATTTTTTTACTGTCAACCTTAAAAATAAAACTGTCAGTTATTTTGCCAGAAAAATATGGGTTTATTTAGGATAAAGAATAGCAATTCTGGACCTTCAAGCTACAGCAAATCATGGGCAAGCTGGAGAACAAGGGAGAAGAGCACTCTTTTGCAGAAGGAAAAAATCCATTGGAGTAAACTGGGAGTTCCAAGTATAGTGGCTGTTCATTGGCTGAGTTGTGATAGTGTCTCACTGGTTGGGCTGTTGTTGCCCCTGGTAGTATAAAAACTTTCTTCTCCTAATGGGGTAGTAAAGTGGTAGGTAGCTTAAGTAGAATCCACTGGCAAGGTAGTCTCTTCCGTTTGGGGTCTGCAACTGATGGCAATGGTAGGGTGTGAGAGCTCCCCCTTCTGGCATTCCAACCCATTTTAGTGAGGTTTCCCTTTATTAATTTTCACATGACCAGCACATGCCCATTTCTTCCACCAACTAGCCCCCCGTAACCACCAATCTAGTTTCTGTTTCAATGCATTCAGCTTTTTAAATTCCATATATAAGTGATATCATATAGTATTTGCTTTTCTCAGTCTGATTGATTTTATTTCATTTAACCTAATACTCTCAAAGTCCATCCATGTTTCTCCAAATGACAGGGTGCCCCTCTTTCTTACGGATGAATAAAATTCCATTGTGTACATATACCACATCTTCTTTATCCATTTGTCCATTAACAGACACTTAGGTTGTTTCCATACCTCGGCTACTGTGAATAAGGCAGCAATAAACACGGAAGTGCAGATATCTCTTCCGTATCATTTCCTTTGCATATATACCTAGAAATGGGACTGCTGGATCATATGATAGTTTTATTTTTAATTTTTAGAGGAACTTTCATACTGTTTTCCATAGTGTCTGCACCGATTTACATTTCCACCAACAAGCACAGTTCTCTTTTCTCCACACAGTTGCCAACACTCAATACCTCTTGTCTTTTTTGATGATAGCCAATCTTGGGGGTGTGAGTGTGAAGTAATATCTCATTGTGTTTTTTGTTGCCAATTTGCATTTCTCTAATGATTAATAACCTTGAGCACCTTTTCATATACCTGTTGGCCATTTGCATGTCTTCTTCAGTTCTTCTGCCCATTTTTGAATCAGATTGTTTGGGTTTTTTTCTGTTGAGTTGTATGAATTCTTTACATATTGTGAAATTAACCCCTTGTTGGATATATGATTTGCAAATATTTTCTCCCATTTTGTAGGTTGCCTTTTCATTTTGTTTATGGTTTCTTTTGCTATGTGGAAGCTTTTTAGTTTGATGTATCCCCACTTATTATTTTTCTTTAATTGCCTTCACTTTTGGTGTCAAGTCCAAAAAATTCATTGATTGACAAAACCAATGTCAAGGAGCTTACCTCCTGTATTTTCTTCTAGGGGTTTAATGGTTTCATGTTCTACATTCATATCTTTAATCCATTTTGAGTTGACATTTGTGACTAGTTTAAGAAAGGGATCCAGTTTAACTCTTCTGCATTTGACTGTCCAGTTTTCCCAACAACATTCATTGAAGGGATGATCTGTTCCCCATTGTGTTATGTTCTTGGCTCATTTATCCTAAGTGAATTGATCACATTATGTGTGGGTTTATTTCTGGGTTCTTTATCCTATTCCATTCATCTATGTGTCTGCTTGTATGTCAATACCATATTCTTTTAATTGCTATAGCTTTGTAATATAGTTTCAAATCAGGAAGCATGATCTTCCAACTTTGTTCTTCTTTTTCAAGACTGCTTCTGCTGGCTAATTGAGGTCTTTTGTGTTTTCATACAAATTTTAGGTGTTCTATTTCTGTGAAAATGTCATTAGAATTTTGAAAGGGGTTGCACAGAATCTGTAAGTCACTTTGGGTAGTGTGCACATTTTAATAATATTCATTCTTCTAATCCAGGAGCATGAAACATCTTTCCATTCATTTGTGACCTCTTTCATTTTCAATTTCTTTCATCCATGTCTTACAGATTTTAGTGTACAGATCTTTCACCTCCTTGGTTAAATTTATTCCTAAATATTTTATTCTTTTTGCTGCTATTTTAAATTGGATTCTTAAGAAAAGAATACTTCTTTCTGACAGTTTGTTGCAATTGATTTTTATAGAGAGAGTTTTACTTCTGCCTTTCCAATTTGGATGCTCTTTATTTTTTTTCTTGACTAATTGCTTCTGCTAGAATGCCCAGTACTATGTGTTGAATAAAGATGACAAATGTAGGCATTCTTGTCTTGGTCCTGACCTTAAACAAAAAGCTTTTAGCTTTACATCACTGAGTATGATGTTATCTGTAGGCTTGTCATATGTAGCCTTTACTGGAAAGAGGTATATTCTCTCTATGTTCATTTTGTTGAGTTTCTATCATGAATGTCAAATTTTGTAAATGTTTTTTATGCATCTCTGAGATGATCATATGATTTTATCCTTCATTTTTTTATATCGTGCATCACATTGATTTATTTGCAGATGGTGAACCATCCTTGCATCCCTAGAATGAATCTCCCTTACTCATGGTTTATGTTCCTTAAGTGTGCTATTGAATTTGGTTTTCTAATATTTTGTTGAGGATTTTTTTGTCTAAGTTCATGAGAGATATGGTCTGTAATTGTCTTTTCCTGTGTCTTTGTCTGGTTTTGGTATCAGGGTAATGCTGACCTCATAAAATGAGTTTGCAAGTGTTCCCACCTCTTCTATTTTTTGGAAGACTTAATATAGGCCCTTAATTGATACAAATACTTCTCAAAATGTTTGATAGAATTCACTAGTGAAGCCACCCTGTCCTAGAGTTTTCTTTGTTTACAGGTTTTTAATTATAGATTCAACCTCCTTACTAGTAATTGGTCTGTTCAGATTTTTTATTTTTTCGTGATTTAGTCTTGATAAGTTGTGTATTTCTAGGAAATTACCCATTTCTTCTGTGTGGCAAATTGTTTATTGTAGTCTCTTATGATCCTTTGTGTTTGTGTCAGCTTTAATGTCATCTTTCATTTATAATTTTATTTATTTGAGCCCTTTCTCTTTTTTCTTCGTTAGTCTAGCTAAAGGTTTGTGTACTTTGTTTATCTTTAACAAACAGCTGTTAGTTTAATTGATTTTTCTTACCATTCTTCCAGTCTTTATTTCATTTATCTCTGATCTGATCTTTGTTATTTCCTTCCTTCTACTAGCTTTGGGGTTAGTTTTTCTTTTTCTAGTTCCCTGAAATGTAAAGTTAAATTGTTTATTAAGGTTCCTTTTTTTTTCTTAATATAGACATTTATCATATACTTTTAGCTTTGGAAAGGACCGTACAGATCATGTGTTCAGCTTTTCTCAAATTGGACACCTACCATTTGTTCATCCAGTGATGGAAGCTTATGGACTTGAAATTAAACAAATCTCAATTTTGAGTAATTATGAAATATAAGAATATGCTCCTTGATATTGAAAGGAAGTCTCCTTCTAAACTTTTATATATCACTCTATGCTCTAAGGTTACCAAATATAAAGTAATTCTGTTACTACTTTTACAAGAGCTTTCTTCTAATATTTTATGACAGCTCTCATATCTCTAGTAAGTATTTGAATTCCAGAATTAAAATCCTGGGTCATTTAGAAAGTTCTTACATAATATGGCAAGGTCCCATTTTTATTCTAGCCAGCATCCTCAAAACTTTCTACAGCTTTCACATAGTGCATGTTAAAACAGGTAATCAGACATAAATATAATATAGTATATGTAACCTGACTAAGACAGTGTACTGGTCTAAGTATTTTCTTCTCTTAGTATAAATTAGGATTTCATGAGTGTTTTTGGCAACTCATTAAACATGTTGCTTATACTGAGTTTCAGTTATTTAGGGTGCTTACTTCTTTTTCCAACTGAACAGTTTAATTGACTTTCTTGAAGAGTAATACAGAATTTTTTATTCATCTTTGCTAAATTTTACTTCAATAGTTTTGACCTTGATCTTGATTCTTATGATTCTGGATGATTCTTTGTCTATGTAATTATATAGAAACATCATACAGCAGTGCATCTTTTGCTGTCCCATTAGAAAATGACCTATAGGCTGTTGTTAATAATTTCACATAAAATTATACAACTGCCTACAGTCTTATGTAACTGTATATGTTGTTCTAGCTTATCTTCAGTGGAGAATTTTCCACATGCCTTTTGAAAAGATTGCCATGTCTTTAGTGAATCTATTCTGCTTCCTAGTGAGCACCAGCTTCCTTTGTTAAATATTAACAAGCCATGTACTTGAAATTCTACTCTAAATATTTTCAGGTATGTATTTCTTGTTTTGAGAATGTTTAGCTAGAATTCAAATTTATCATAATAAATATTTCACCTTTTGTGACACCAAAAAAATAAACTAGAAAAAAACCCTTAACAAACTATCACTAATGGGTTTTGCACAATGATGTATGCAAATTCCTTTCCATATCCTGGAATATAATTTAGCATAAGTTGCATAAGGAATCCAGACATTGTGTCTTAATATAGGAGTTTAAATTTGGGATCACTTAGAATGTGTATGATCTTAGTTAAATGACACATTCTTGGAGCCTTGGTTCCTGAGGATGATGAATATGAAAGCACTGATAGCAAAAACCATCAATCTTGGGTTCAAATTCCTGTAGGATGTATAACATACCCATATTCATACTTTTTCTTAAATTTTCCCAGGTAATTAGTTTTATGGATATCACTAGCTAACCTGTTTCCTCCATCTACCATGTACTCTTTGAATATCTACTATTAGCAAAACAAAAATATTAATTAAACGAAAATGGTCTCTAAATTATCAAAAATTATCAATCATACATAGACTCAAAATTCCTGGAAAAACTCAGTTTGCAAGTCAATAAACTATTGAAACCAATGGCTTATGCTTTTTCTCATGTAGTTTAGTTAGGTTTGATATGCCTTCACTTTATTCAGTCGCTTAGCATTTCCTAGAATTTTGCTGTATGTTCTAAATGCAGAAATTTTCTCTTCTTTTGAATTCACTTCAGCTGAATCCAGTTCTGTTTTTAACACTGGTCCCAGATCATTGTTTGTTCATTTTAGATTGCCATCCCTTCCCTTGCCAAAGATCACCAATCACCACTATCTATGCCAATTCTACACCTGTATTATTTTTGTCTACAAAGTCCTTTCTAAATCACTAAAGAGAGTGGACTATAACTCCTTTCAACAGCAATGGCCATCATCTTACTAAAATTCCCATATTATTTTTTATTGGGAGAGAGAAAATCAGTACCTTAACATAACATTTTAGAGCTTAGCTACAAAGCCATCTAAACTGCTCACAGTTTTAGAGCTTATTAGTATGTTTTGGTAGAATTCCAAAAGATGGAAGCATAGCTGATGTTAACATTGGTGAAATTTTCGACAGTATTGTGATAAGTAATTTTTCCCAGAATGTCATATATTATGAGAATAACACCTCATGTCATTCTCTCCCAAGCATCAGTTTCACAACTTTGGCAAGCATCTTTCTTTTCCCTTTGACATCTCCAGGCACTCAATTACAACAAATAGAAGACTGTGTTTTGAAGGACAAAAAGCCATATTCAGCCCACACTTTTGGCTTGCTTTTTCTATCATTTTCCCTCAGAATTTTGCAATCTTTGGGTTGTTCCAGAAAATATGAAAACGATCATCATTATTATAGGACCTTGTCCAACATGCTTTAAGACTTTGAATCACAATACTGCTCTTGTTCAAGTTTTGCATGCAACCTCCAAGCTAGAAAGAGATAAGTACTGAAGGACGGCAGTGGTCTTCTTACCTGACATCAGAAAAAAAGAAAAATTCTTTTGTTATTTTCCCCAATGTGAAAATTCTTTAAGTTGCTTGAAGTAGGGCTTTTTGGTATTATGAGGGACACTATGAGGTGTATGCCTTTGATACAAGCTAAAATCTTTTTAGTAAAATATTATTTCAGCTGATTGAACTATGGTTTATTGGTTATATAAAGGGCACAATAAAGTTGTGTGTCTATTACAAGCCTAAATCTTTTTTAATAAAGTGTTTGGACCATTACATTTTCACATTCACTTTTGAATAGGTAATGACTACCAATCATGCTCTTCTAAGACAAATTTTCAGTATGATCCTTAAAGCCCTTGAATTAAAAGGGGAGAATGAGTGGGAGTGAGCTGTACGTTTGACTATTATTATCATTAGCACTAGATGATTCCACTTAATACTTTTTATTTGAGTAGCTATTATAAAACTATAATTTTCAAATTGAGATTTTAAAAATCACAGAAAAAAGAAATGGGGTGAACAAAGGTAGAAACCACTCATGCAGGAAGCACTTTTCTTGCCTGGGAAGCTCTTTAATTTTCTGGGAAATATTGCCATAAAACATTTGATATTTTTAGGATATTTTCACCATCAAAAGCCTGCTACCTTTTAATACTTCCTCTCTTTTATTTTATTGCAGAAAGAAAATTTCAAAACTCATGTGTTTTAAATAAATGATTACCCTCACCCTCCCCTTCCCTGCTTCCTATTTGCCAAGCTTGATATTACCTGGATCTTTCTTTGTTCTCTTCTGGAGCATAAAATTCTGCCTGGCTTTATTGGACATTAAAAGTGGAGCCATTAAGTCTTAGATACTGAATGACATCATCCCAGATGATGATGCTGGTTAAGCAAGCACACATAGTTGACACTGGCTTTGGAACTCCATTACGACACTCCAAATTTATGTCTTTCCTGTATATATGATATAAATACATATATTTCTTTCTTAGAAAACACACCATCAGAACTTAAAAGAGTGGGCCTTATAAACACAGAAATCAGGGTCATTATGAATATAAATTTTCATTTTAAAAAATGGTGATATAAAGATCAGGAGCAAACAGGGACTTTGTGATTTTGAGAATGGAAACCCATATGGCAGGAGACAAGGCCTCTAGGGACAGTGTATATATATCAAAACAGTGAGAGTGGAATTTTCCTGAGTTTTACTTCTATAAATAATTAATTGAATGTCTTTGTATAAATAAGCATTTCCCTCTGGGAATTACAGCACATTAGGAATTTCTACGTACTACTTCTAGTTTTGGCATCTATTCTCTATTCTCCTTTTTAGCATCTTTCTGCTTGTCTTTTAAGAAGACATCTCCTATTTTCTGAAGGAAACATAAGAGCATAACAGTCAAAACTAATTTGCATTATTAAGAGCAAATTACTTTTTATTAATAAGGGATTAATAAGGGGAGGAATGACAAAGGGGCAGGAAAAAATAGATTTTTACCATTAAAAAATCTATACACCTCTAGCGTTGCTAGTTATAAGGAGTCTCTCAATCTTTTTCTCATCTTGGGCCTTTATTCCATATCCCTTTTTTTGGTAAAGGAATGTCACTAAACTACTAGAGGTGGCTTGTATCAGTCATATTCCCTTCGTTTTTCAAACTAGTTACTGTTCTTTTTAATTTGTAAAGACCATCAGGAGTTAGCCCACAATTCATCTACCAAAAAGTTAAAGAAGACAAGTATTCAACTCTGTTTCCAAAATCATGACAGCCTACTTTTTCATCTCCATATGATTCAACACAAAAAACAGATGAATGATTGTTGAACACTTATACCAAACCAAGACACTTAAATAGTGCTAAGAAAAAGAAAGACTGTATTTGTTTGAGAGCAAAGCATTCAGTATTTCCATCTAGCCAGGCAAAAAAGTTTAAACCCAAAACTACTACAGTTATTTGTGTATTATTTAAAATGCAGGAGAAATATATTCTTCCATTACAAAAGGTAAGTATAACTGGAAACAATCTGGCTTTTCAAGATTCCCAGCACAAAAAGCAAACATGAAAATTTGGAGTTGTAGTTATATTCTTTTCTTTGAATTATACATACCATAAGCCCTTACTGTCCTACAAAATTGCCCTGTTTCTCAGAAATAAGAAGGCTAGACTACAGCTGGGTTTGGTTTCTTGCTAGATCCAAAATAACAATGGAATAGTAGATAAAAAATATTTACTGGGTTGCATCATTTCTGATGTTTCTATTTTTCAACTCTAGGCATTTGTATAGCCACTTTTTACCTCTTCTTCCTTTCCACACCTATCTTATCTCTACTGTTAGGTGCAAGCTACTGACAGAGGAGGAAAGATTAAAACCACATGTTGGTGAAGAAGCCTCATTGTATCCTTTGAGGCTTGCTTTCTTTGCCATGGGAGATAAAATTGCTTTTTTGCTTAAAGCAAAGCAATCAAATACTCGACAAATACTGGCTGTTATGTTTTTTTTTGTGTGTGTGTGTGTCTTTTTCTCTTCTATTAACATATCACTGATATACAATCTTATGTTGGTTTCAAATATACAGCACAATGGTTCAACAATTACCCATATTATTAAATCCTTACCGCCGTTAGTGCAGTCACTATCCATCAACGTAGTAAGATGTTACAGAATCATTAACTGTATTCTCCATGCTGTCCTGCCGTCCCTGTGACCAACTTGTACTGTGATTGCTAATTACTGTGCTCCTTTATCCCCATCCTCTTCCACCCCCCACCTTCACCAACCCCTCCCCCTTGGTAACCACTAGTCCCTTCGAGGTGTCTGTGAGTCCACTGCTATTTTGTTCCTTCTGGACAATATATTAATATTTACAAAGCCCTTTTATGAGCCTTATCAACTATTATGCAGATTCAAAACAAGGCACATAAGAAACTGATTGTTATATTTATATATCAAATGCATAGACTGTATCCTAGGAAATTTGAGGGGGGAGGGAAGCAACTATAAGATGATTACTGTGGCTAAGTGATATTTAAAAGTAATTTAGATTCAAAACAGAAATCCTTTCCAATGAATTTTTCATAATTGAAAAATTAAGCTTGTTCGAATTTTATGAAAATTGAAAGGAACATTATAAAAATGGTACCCTCCAATATCTATTCTTTCATTTATTTATTTATTTATTTATTTATTTATTTTTTCCAGAGGGCATCTCTCATATTTATTGATCAAATGGTTGTTAACAACAATAAAATTCTGTATAGGGGAGTCAATGCTCAATGCACAATCATTAATCTACCCCAAGCCTAATTCTCGTCAGTCTCCAATCTTCTGAAGTATAACGAACAAGTTCTTACATGGTGAACAAATTCTTACATAGTGAATAAGTTCTTACATGGTGAACAGTGCAAGGGCAGTCATCACAGAAACTTTCGGTTTTGATCACGCATTATGAACTATAAACAATCAGGTCAAATATGAATATTCGTTTGATTTTTATACTTGATTTATATGTGAATCCCACATTTCTCCCTTATTATTATTGTTATTATTATTATTTTTAATAAAATGCTGAAGTGGTAGGTAGATGCAAGATAAAGGTAGAAAACATAGTTTAATGTAGTGGCTGTTATGTTTTTAAAGTACATATTTTAGTGATTGTAAAAAGGATTCTCTGCACTTCTTTGGTATATACTCAAATGATACTCAATTTCTTAACTTGCCGATGCTGTTTTCATGATAAGAATGAAAATAGGTAGCTGTGGATAAAATGAGAGTTCCTGTGGCCAGGATTCTCACCTGGCCACTGCTGACTAGCTCACTGCACACCTGTGGGCAATACATGGCTGTTGACTCTATAAAAAGAGCTCCACCCAGTGCTCTGGCACATCATGGTGGCAGGGCTGCAAGGCTGCAGGAGAGCAGAGCAGAGGCTGGAGTGGTGGCAGTGACGAGGACAGAGGCCCAGAGGATGGCTGTGCAGGACGACTGTGCAGAGAAGCAATTGACAAGACAATACCAAAATTCAAACAAGGTAAGTTTGGGGGTCAGGCCCAAAGAAGAAATTGGAAAACAGTTATTTCCCATTGGTTGTTTCTGTATACCCTTATCTTCCATTGAAACTTACTAGTTTACTTGCCCCTATGCTTTTGTTATGGTATCTATTACATGCATGAATCCTGTCTAGCCTTCAAGAACTAGTTCAATGTTTTCTTAAGTATTTAATATTTTTTACAGTATGTTACATCTACATGTTCTCTTGCCAATGGGTTTCAGCCCCGGGCAAGTTCACTATGGATTCAGTGTGACCAAAGAAACTGACAGCAAAACATTCTTGGGGTGAAAGGGTTTATTACCTGGCTTGTTCTCCAGCAATAGGTTGAGCACTAGCATCTCTGCCTCCTCTCAGAGCACTGGGCCAAGCTCTCTATGTAATGCAATAATAGCTTATTGCCTAAAGGTGTGGAAGCGGTAGCCCAGCAACAGGCCAGTTACATCATCAGGTGGTTTAAGTTCAGTGAGGATCCTGGCCATAGGAACCCCAACTTCCCCACAATGTGTTCTTTTTTTTTCCTCTCACAATAAGCTCTGAGTTCCTTGAGGATAGACTCTCTCTGGGTCACTTTACAGCCATAAAAAGATGTAACCAGATATATAACAGTATATAATAAAGAGATGCTCAAGTGTGTTTGGCTAAATTATGAATGAATACAGTTTAAATTCTCTTGATTTCACAAAGGATTATACCATTTTAATCATATTTACTTTTAAATGACTTTAAATCCTAAAATAAGGGAAATATTTAATCATTACTGATAAGAAAGATCAACGTTGATAAGAAAAAAACTTTTCTAAAGGATAGGACAACTCATTCTATGCACCACCCCACAACTCCTAAATTACTTGAAAAGAGTGCAGGACAAATTAAATCTTGATTAACTTATATGTCAATATTTAGTCTACAGATTACCTAAACTTCCTTGCTTGTTTTAGGTACTCTTATTTTTTACCTCATTATCATTAGCTGAAACAAAGCAGATATTTCTATCCACCAGATGCTTTCATGAAATATTTAATGAATTTTTTAAAAAGTAATAAACAGGGATTTAATTTATTTCAGTTCCTTCCAGTAAAAATCTATGCATCATGGGGGAAAAATATTTAGTTTTTTTCTTTTTTGGTCTGAGCAAAAGATCCACACAACTGGAAAAATGTGAATATTCCTATGCAAGAACTTTGGAACTGAAAATCATGAGATCTATAATTTAATATTGTTATCTTGGTTAAGTCATTTATTTTCTCTGAGTCTTTCATCTCAAATGTAAAATCATATTGGATAAGTGTGGATAAAATGAAAGTTCCTGTGGCCAGAATTCTCACCTGGGCGTGGTTGACTAACTCACTGCACACCTGTGGGCAATACATGGCTGTTGACTCTATAAAAAGCTCTGCCAGTGCCCTGGAAAGGGCTGCAAGGCTGCAGGAGAGCAGAGCAGAGGCTGGAGTGGTCACAGTGCTGAGAACAGAGGCCCAGAGGATGGCTGTGTAGGAAGACTGAGCAGAGAGGCCCATAGGACGGCTGTGTGGGATGGCTGTGCAGACAGAGGGGCCCAGAGGCAGAGACTGGCTTGCTGCCTGTAGACTCGCTCTGAGTGAACAGAATTTTAGTGACCTGCAACCTGGAAATAAAGTTGGGTATAACCCTTTCACCCCAGAGAACATTTTGCTGTCATTTTCTTTGGTCACAGTGAATCTATAGCAAACTTGCTAATGGGGCTGAAACCCATTAGCAAGACAATAAGAAATTTCCAATGTTTTATCTAACTCTAACATTCTTATTTCCATTTTCAATCCTGAAATAAAAAGAAATGATTGAAAAATTGTCCTTTGTATAAATATTTCCACACATTATTTCATACTCAGAAAACATGCCTTAAAATGGATAAGGAATGATAGAGAAAAATTTAGGCCTCAGAAAAGATTATTGAATCATTTACCCAAGGTTACACAGTCCAGTTAATGAGACTCAAGAATAGAACTCATGCAAAAACACAAGTTTCTTGACCAGTGCTCTTTTTGTGTCAGCAATCTGCTTCTCCAAAAGCCAGACACTGCACACACATATAAACTCACACAAACACACATACACACAGACTCCCTTTCTTTCTTTATATACACAGTGAGCTTGTATTGATAGTGACATCCATAAGCACACAGCTGTCTGGGTCAATTACTCTTTACCTTGCAGAGAGCTGGAAGTATTTCAGTTATTGGTTTTATGCCAATGTGTAGTCCAAAACCTTACACATGAGGTAATTATTTGAAGAGCTACAACATGTCCAAGGTAGCGCCTCTTCCCTTCTCTAGACTCCTTATATTCCCAACAGGTGGCTTTCATTGCTGCAGTCAAATGAACCCAGAGTTGACTGTACTCCATTGTTAAATATAGGTGAGAATAATTTTTTTGCACATATTGGCACATGGAAATAGGTTTAAAGTATGAGATGTCTTAACTGTCTTTAAGATTTTGCTGTTTATGATGCCCTATATAATTTGGTACTAATAGCCCATGTGATATTCTTGGTTTAAAAATTTTAGCAATATTTTTTACTCTATAGATGTATAAATGATAGCTCTTGCTATTGTACCAGAATATTGTAGCTAAAGAAATTGTTTTAATATAAATATTTTGGTACAATATTGATATTTATCATCTTGAAATCAAGAGGCCTATCATCCTTTTCCCCCACCTTAAGCAGAAAGATGACTTAAGCTAGGAATATGGAAATAAAAATAAGGAAATTTGGTCTCCCTTAATATATTGTTTTACTCAAATAATTTAACGTAGCTTACATTGAGTTATAAAATATAGGAAGATGTAGTACCTTAAAAGAAGATAGTTCCAATGGGAAGTAAATAAAAAAAAAGGAACTGACTACATTAAACAAACTTATGACAAAATATACACCATTGCTTCTGAATGAGACAGGAGGAAATTATTGTTTATAAGACAGCTATATTTGAGGGCTGTATATCAAAACAATGCATTTCATGAAACCATAAGTAAGGACACAGCCCATTAAATGTTATGACCAGGCTCAAGTTCTTTGTTTTTCTTTTTAGCAACCAAAATAATATCCATAGTAAGTTGAATGATAAAAATATAACATCTGGGTATAAAATAATATCAGTGTTTATGGCAAAAAGATGTGTGTTGATTTTATTTTAAAGGTACACATATCAAGAAATTAAGGGAAAATACTAAAAAGGTGGAAAGAAGAAACAACACTTCTGGAAATCAACTGATTAGCAGGTTAAGTGAGGGATAAGCTCCTGGTGAGGGAACTTAAGTAGCAGTAATGATTAGAGATCTATGTTGAATTCATGAAGCTTTGCTAACCAAGCCAATTAGAATCCAAAGGCTGAGAGAAGGTCAAAATAACCTTCAAACAGTCATTTTGTTGTGGTAACTATTTGGTGCAAGTTTGTGATATATAGTGGAATAGCTATGCCTAAAGCCTATATAATCAAATTTAAAAGATTGACCTGATAAATCCTTTTTGGCATTATAAGTGGTCCTGGAACATGTCAATGAGTAGGATATTTTCTTGAAGGTGCTCTTTGAGGTTTGACCAATTTGAAGGACTGCTTCTAGAATTAATAAGAGCAGTCTAGGATCCACAAAATTAGGTGGTTAATTGTGACCTATAATGCTAGTGAGTTTCTCAGGTATAGCGGGTCTGAATTGTCACAACTTCAGTTTCTACGTTCAAACTGTGAGTAACTGATCCAGATTGTTGAAAGTTATAGTCAGTGGATAGTTGTGCAGACTTTGCAGAATAAACTCATGCTTCTCCATTTAGTTCCTTGTTCTCAACAGTGAAAAATGATAAACACTCAAAATCTTGTTAACTGACCTTGAAAAGATTTAGTAATCATAAAACTAGAAATAAGTGAGTAGCCACAAAAGAAAGTCACTATAAATTTAAATGGGTCTTACCTTGATTGCTTAGGAAAATAGAATATATTCCAGCTATTATATCTATTAACGTAGCATAAGATATTTTTAACTCACTGCAAAATTGGTCAAGAAGGCCACAAAGTTTTCTCCTTGAGAGCTGTAAGGCTGCAATTAACCTTTGACTTTTCAGGGCATGAGGCCAAAAGCAAAGCTATAATTAACTTGTATGGATTTCTCTATTAATGTGTGGCCTTGAATTTGAGTTCTCTCTTTTTACCCTGTTGCCACACATGTTAAAATGGCAAGTTTCCCCATCTCTCCAAAGTTTTAGATCCATTGTTATGAATTCCTAATAGCATTTTTGTACAAATGGTCTACCACAGGACATCTTACAAGATATTTTTAGGAGGCTTAAAGGAAAGGATGAATATTGACTTTTATTATGCCCATAGATTTGCCTATATTTGAATGGAAACATAGATGTTATTCTGAAAAAGGAAAACAAGCAAAGCATGATAATATTTGAAAGTTTCCTTCTATTCACTGTGAATTACAAACCAGGTGGTAGAATCCTCACAATCATACCACTGTAGAAACTGTAAAAAAAATCAATTTCACTTCTCACCTGAAAAACCTAGATCCTTTACTTGCAATCGTGATAGACCGTTAACAATATTAAGAATTAAAATGCTCTATCAATAAATGAATACAGTTCATGATGAACAGTGAAGTCTGAATCTTACATCTTATATATCAGCCTTACACTTAGTTTCATTTTCATTATTTATTAAATTTCTGTAAAGAATTGGAGAGGCTTAAAGATGCTGTTTTGAGAAGTAAGACAGAAACCTCCACCCCAAAACATATAATATGAAAATATACCAAATACAACTAATCCTGAAAGAGTGACAGGAAAGAAGACTGTGGTAGACTCCCTACATCTGGGGAAAAGAGAAAACCTCATGGAAAATGGTAAAGTAGCAAAGCCACAATCAGGCAGGACCCATGCCAGACCCATGCCCTTCCCACGCCCCAGCTCACTGGTGGGAGGAAGAGAAATGGAGCAGAGAGGGAGTGGAGGCCTAGGACTGCTCAACATCCAGCCCTGGAGATCTTCTCTGGGAGCATGAACCTACATTACATGGTTATCTGGAGATTAGTGGGGTTGGAAACCAAAGACAGGTGGAATACTCAGTGAGACTGAGGTTCCAGCCACTTGTGGAAAAGAAGTATCACAACAGGCCACTCCAGGACAAAAGAAAGGAAGGTACTTTGAAAGACGTCCCAACAGCAAGAGGGCTTCTAAAGGGGCAAGGATTACACAGAGCATGCTGTTCAGGAGAAAGGAGAGGTGGAAAAATCATCCTGGCACACTCAGCACAGAAGGTTGGGAACTTTCGGGAGCTTTTGGTGCTTCATCCATATGGCTGGAGATGCACACGAAGGTGACCCACCATGATATGCAGCCTGCCATTCCTTCTTCCTGGCTGGCATCAGTTTGCAAACCTGCTGCCCTGGCCATTGCACCAGGCCACCAGAGGGGGGCCCTGCCTACAGCGGCTACAATGGTGTAATGCAGAGGCTCCTCCCTGCATGCTTGGCCACTGGAACTGCCAGTGGAGGCAGGAAATGCAGCCAAGAAGCAGGAAAGATCTCTTTCCTCTCCACAGGCACTGGTGCTGCTCTCCTGTGACCCCTGTCATTGCTCCTGGTGCTGGGCAGCTTCAGTGAGTAGAGCTATTGGGCACTAGAGGGCAACACCCACACAAAATAACTGTTCCATTGTAATAAATAGAAATATGAAATGGCAAAAGAATCTTGTACAAACCAAAATCCCTCAAACACCAGAAAGAGGCTAAGTGAAACTGAAATCACCAATCTTCTTGATAAAGATTTCAAGATAAAAATCATAAACATGCTCAATGAGCTACAAAAAGTGTTCAAGACATCAGGGAGGACTTCTAAAATTAGAACTTTTGAAAGATACAACATCTGAAATGAAACATACAATGGAGAGATTTTAAAGCAGATTAGATAAGGTAGAGAAGAAGGTAAATGAAACAGAAATTAGAGAGCAGGAATACAAAGAAGCTGAGGCACAGACAAAAAAGGATTTCTAGGATGAAAGAATGATAAGAGAACGGTGTGACCAGTCCAAACAGAATATTCACATTTTAGGAGTAACAGAAGGTGAAGAGAGAGAAAAGGGGATAGAAAGTCTATTTGTGGAAATAATTGCTTAAAATTTCCCCAGTCTGTGGAAGGAGATGGTCTCTCAGGACATGGCAGGGCACGGGTCTCCCAACACAAGGGACCCAAGGAAGACAACACCAAGACATATAATAATTAAAATAGTAAAGATCAAGGACAAGAACAGAGTATTAAAAGCAGCCAGAGATAGAAAAAAGACCACATACAAAGGAAAACCCATCAGGCTATCATCAGACTTCTCAGAAGAAACCTTACAGGCCAGAAGGGAGTGGCATGATATATTTAATGCAATGAAACAGAAGAACCTCAAACCAAGAATACTCTACCTGGAAAGATTATAATTTAAATTTGAAGGAGGGATTAAACAATTTCCATATAAGCAACCATCTCTGCATTGTATTTTAAAGGGACTATATAGATATATGTGTTCTAAAGGCTAAATAGCTGCCACCAAAAAAATAAAACCACAGTAGAGGAAGTAGACCAATTAATTACTAAGCAAATGCAAAATAAAATCAACTACCCCTAAAGTCACTCAAGGGATACACAAAGAGTACAGAATACAACACCTAATATATAAAGAGTGGAGGAAGAAGAAAAAGAATGGAAAAAGAAACCCTTTAGGTTGTGTTTGAAATAGGTTAATAAGCAAGTTAAGTTAGATTGTTAGATAGTAGAGAAGCTACCCTTGAAACTTTGGTAACCACTAATCTAAAGCAGGAAATGGCAATAAAAACACACCTATTGATAATCACCCTAAATGTAAATGAACTGCATGCACCAATCAAAAGAAATAAGAGTTACAGAATGGATGAAAAAACAAGACTCACCTATATACTGCCTATAAGAGACTCACTTCAAACCTGTAGACATATACAGACTAAGTAAAGGGATGGAAAAAGATATTTTATTCAAATAATAGAAAAAAACAGGACTTTCAGTTCTTGTACCAGACAAAATAGAATTCAGGACAAAGTAACAAGAGACAAAGAAGAATATTACATAATGATAAAGGAGACAGTCCAACAAGAGGATATAACCATTATAAATACCTATGCACCCAACACAGGAACACCTACATATGTGAAACAAATACTAACAGAATTAAAGGGAGAAATAGAATGCAATGCATTCATTTTAGTCAACTTCAACACACCACTTACTCCAAAGGACAGATCAACCAGAATAGAAAATAAATAAGGACACAGAGGCACTGAACAACACATTAGAACAAATGGACCTAACACACATCTACAGAACACTCTACTCAAAGGCAGCAGGATACATAATCTTCTCAAGTGCACATGGAATAGATCATATGCTAGGCCATAAAAAGAGCCTCAGTAAATTCAGAAGGATTAAATTGTACCAACCAGCTTGTCAGACCACAAAGGCATGAAACAAGAAATAAATTATGCAAAGAAAATAAGAAAGCCCATGAAGACATGGAGGCTTAAAAACATGCTCCTAAATAATCAATGAATCAATGACCAAATAAAAACAGAGATCAAGCAATATATGGAGACAAATGAAAACAGTAACCAAACACTGCAAAATCTGTGGAATGCAACAAAGGCCATGCTAGGAGGCAAGTATATTGCAATACAGGTTTACCTGAGGAATGAAGAACAATTCCAAATGAACAGTCTAACTTCACAATGAATAAAACTAAACAAAGAACAACAAATGAGGCCCACAGTCAGTAGATGGAGGTATATAATAAAGATCAGAACAGAAATAAATAAAATTGAGAATAATAAAACACTTGAAAGAATTGATGAAAGCAGGAGCTGGTTCTCTGAGAAAATAAACAAAATAGATGAACCCCTAGCCAGACTTATCAAGAAAAAAAGAGAATCTACATACATAAACAGAATCATAAATGAGAAAGGAAAAATTACTATGGATAGAACAGAAATAGAAGAATTATTGGAGAATACTATGAAAAATTATATGATAACAAACTGGATAACCTAGAAGAAATGGACAACTTTCTAGAAAAATACAACCTTCCAATGTTGACCCAAGAAGAAACAGAAAATCTGAACAGACCAATTACCAGCAATTAAATTGAGTTAGTAATCACAAAACTATCTAAAAAAAAACCTCCTGGACCAGATGGCTTCACACCTGAATTTTATCAAATATTTAGTAAAGACCTAATACCCATCCTCCTTAAATTTTACAAAAAGTAGAAGAGAAGGGAATACTTACAAACTCATCCTATGAGGCCAGCCTCACTCTAATACCAAAACCAGGCAAAGACACCCCAACACACACAAAAAATTATAGACTAATATCTCTGAGGAACACAGATGCAAAAATACTCAACAAAATATTAGCAAACCCAATAAAAAATACATCAAAAAGATCATCCATCATTATCAAGTGGGATTCATCCCAGGGATGCAAAGATGGTACAACATTTGAAAATCCATCAATATCATCCACTACATCAAGAAAAAGAAGGACAAAAACCACATGATCATCTCCATAGATGCTGAAAAAGCATTCGACAAAATTCAACATCCATTCATGATAAAAACTCTCAACAAAATGTGTATAGAGGGCAAGTACATCAACATAATAAAGGCCATATATGACAAACCCACAGCCAACATTACACTTAACAGTGAGAAGCTGAAAGCTTTTCCTTTAAGATTGGGAACAAGATAAGGATGCCCATGCTCCCCACTTCTATTCAGCATAGTACTGGAGGTCCTAGCCATGGCAATTAGACAACACAAAGAAATAAAAGTCATCCAGATTGGCAAGGAAGAAGTTAAATTGTCCCTGTTTCCAGATGACATCCACTCCAAAACTACTACATCTAATATCTAAATTCAGCAAAGTTGCAGGATACAAAATTAACACACAGAAATCTGTGGCATTCCTGTACACTAACAATGAACTAGCAGAAAGAGAAATCAGGAAAACAATTCCATTCACAGTTGCATCAAAATGAATAAAATACTTAGGAATAAACCTAACCAAGGAAGTGAAAGACCTATACCCTGAAAACTACAAGACACTCTTGAGAAAATTAAAGAAGACACCAGTAAAAAGAAATATATCCTGTGCTCATGGAGAGGAAGAATTAATATTGTCAAAATGGCCACCCTGCCTAAAGCAATCTACATATTCAATGCAATCCCTGTCAAAATACCAACAGCATTCTTCAATGAACTATAACAAGCTGTTCTGAAATTCATATGGAACCACAAAAGATCCCGAATAGCCAAAGCAATCCTGAGAAGGGAGAATAGAGATGGGGTGATTATGCTCCCCAACTTCAAGCTCTACTACAAAGCCACAGTAATCAAGACAATTTGGTATTGGCACAAGAACAGATGCATAGATCAATGGAACAGACTAGTGAGCCCAGATATAAACCCAAGCATATATGACCAATTAATATATGATAAAGTAGCCATGGATATACAATTGGGAAATGACAGCCTCTTCAACAACTGGTGTTGGCAAAACTGGACAGCTACATGTAAAACAATGAAACTTGATTATTGTCTAACTCCATACACCAAAGTAAACTCAAGATAGATCAAATACCTGAATGTAATTCATGAAACCATGAAACCCTTAGAAGAAAACATAGGCAAAAAATCTTGAATATAAGTATGAGCAACTTTTCCTGAAAACATTTACTTGGGCAAGGGAAACTAAAAATGAGCAAATGGGAGTACATCAAACTAAAAAGCTTCTGTACAGCAAAAGACACCATTAGTAGAACAAAAAGAATCCTACAGTATGGGAGAATATATTCATAAATGACATATCCAACAAGGGGTTAACTTCCAAAATATATAAAGAACTCACATGCCTCAACACCCTAAAAGCAAATAACCTGGTTAAAAAAATTGGTGCAGGATCTAATCAGACTCTTCTCCAAAGAAGAAATTCAGATGGCCAATAGGCACATGAAAAGATGTTCCACATCACTAAATATGCAAATTAAAACCACAATAAGATATCACCTCACACCAGTTCGATGGCCAATGTTCAAAAGACAAGAAACAACAAATGCTGGTGAGGATGCAGAGAAAGGGAAATGCTTCTTCACTGTTGGTACAAATGTAAATTAGTTCAACCATAGTGGAAAAGAATATGGAGGTTCCTCAAAAAACTAAAAATAGAAATATCATTTGACCCAGGGATTCCACTCCTAGGAATTTATCCAAAGAAATCAAGATCCCAGATTCAAAAAGACATATGCACACCTATGTTTATTGGAGCACTATTTACAATGGCTAAGATATGGAAGCAACCTAAGTGTCCATCAGTAGATGAATGGATAAAGAAGATGTGGTACATATACACAATGAAATATTATTCAGCCATAAGAAGAAAACAAATCCCACCATTTGCAAAAACATGGATGGACCTTGAGGGTATTATGCTCAGTGAAATAAGCCAGGCAGAGAAAGACAAGTACCAAATTACTTCACTCATTTGTGGAGTATAACAACAAAGCAAAAATGATGGAACAAAACAGCAGCAGACTCACAGACTCCAAGAAGGGACAAGAGGTTACCAAAGGGAAGGGTAGGGGAGGATGGGTGGGGAGAGAGGCAGAAGTGCATTGAGGGGCATTATGATTGGCACACATGGTGTGGGGGCATCATGGGGAAGACAGTGTATCACAGAGAAGACCAATAGTGACTCTGTGGCATCTTAGTACGCTTATGGATAATGATTGCAATGGGCTGTGTGTGGGGGGCTGTACAATATGGGTGAATGTAGTAACCACAATTTGCTCATGTAAAACCTTCATAAGACTGTATATCAATGATAACTTAATCAAAAAAAAGAAAGTATAAGAAAATATTTGAACCTAACAAAAATTTTTTTTCAAATAATTTCTGTAGAGGTGATATTTTCATTTTTCTATAAATCTGGAGGGAGGCTTCAGTACCAGAGAAATTAAGTCTGGCTTACACACTAAAATAAAATGCTCAGTACTAAATATTAGGAATTGAAGGGAATAGGCTTTGAGTCCTCAAGGTTATGAGACAGGGAAAGGTCAGGGGCAGCCCCTGTCTAGTTTGAACAGGATAAGGGGTCACAGGAAAGAACAAAAGCAGGAAGCTTACTAAGGGCCTCAGGAATATACAAGAGCAGGATGCTTGCATGGGAACACCCGTGTTTTTTTCTGCTAGCAGTAAAGGTTATATGAGTAAAATTGCAATATTTCCAAAATCTCTCATCTGGCCTTAGTGTATCTCCATATCAATAGGTGTTTCCAAGACGTGGAGAGAAGTAGTCCATCTCAGTATCAATAGGTGATTACAAGGGTTGAGGCAGCAAGGGCATATCTGGACCAGAAAGGTTTGGTGGGATCCCTTTTTGCAGCTGGGTCATGAGAAACAGGTGAGCAGAAGTGGATGACTGCTTGTAAGAAACAAATGAGTTTCACCCACTTTATTTCTCCCTTTGACTGATTTTGGTTCAAAGTATTTTGTCCCCACAATATTTGCCCCCAAGAGTTACATCTGGTGGTAGTAGGCAGGACCTCTGAATCCAAAGTCTGTCTTTATGGTTGTGATCCTTTTGTGAGCTGTCCCTAAAGATGGTGAGGAGATGCCCAGAACACCCCTTGTGGATGGTGGGGAGGCCCCAGTGGCTGCAGTGGTAGAGGTTGCAGCTTCACCTGTGAGCCCCCTTTCTGTGTGGCTTCCAATTGGGGAGCCCCTGTGGGGAATTGTTCTAGGGTAAACCACCTCCTAGAGGAGTGGGGACTTCCCCAGTACTGGGGAAGGGAGAATACACCAGAAGCAATGAAATTAGTCCTTTGTGAGATAGGATACTGCTTAGAGGCCCTGAGTGGCCATGTAGCAGCTGGGATTGTTGGATATCTATTTCTCGAGATAATGGAAAGGGTTATTGAGGAGAGAAAAACACTTTGGTGCTGCTTGGAGGAGGTGAACGATGACCTATAGGATGCCCTTAAGAAAGAGAGACAGTTATTGAGGAGACAGGTTGTGCTCCTGGAAGATTCATTAGCAGAAAGGTAGGATGCAGTTGGAGAATCCATGTTGCAGGAGGCTGTGGATGATGGGGAAGAAAGAGTAGTACCTTCAGCCCCAGAGATGGTAGAGGAGATGTTGAGGGAGAATGATGGTGTCACCTCTGCTTACATGGGTTTTGTGTCTGTGGGATATGGGGGTGGCAAACACTGTTATGTCAGTTTCTGAAATTTGTAGACTGACTTCCCTGACAACTTACCCTTCCTTCCCGCAGCAGCTGCAACATGCGCATCACACTTCTGGATTGGCTGACAGCAGCCATCAGGGAAGTTTAGCCTAATCAGTGATTTACCATACTTACCCACTAGATGGAAAACATATGCAGAGCTCCAGAAAGTGTTGTGGGAATTGGGCATGAAAAATATCATGTATAATATGGACCCCCAGGGCCCCAATGAGGTGTTGTTCACTGTAATAATGAGAAATCTGCTGCTGCATACAGCTCCCCCATCTCTCTCTGGGTCCCTAGTGACTATTCTTGCCCCCCACATAGGGCAACCCATAAGTGAGGTTACTCGTGCTTTAGCAGATCTGAGGGAGGTTGAAACAATAAGAGTTCAGAAAGAATTATGGGCTAATACTGAAAGGAGAGGAGCAAAGGGCCCTGTGAAGGTCTCAAGGACCCAGATGTGGGTTGATTTGATAAAAGCAGGGGCAGAGAAGGAAAAACTTGATGGGCATCCCAATAGGATCTTATTAGAACTTTGGCACCAGTTAAAGCCAGAGCAGCAGTTCCAACTGCTGAGATCCAGGACTTGGAAACTGGAGGCAAAATCCCATGTCCAGCCTGTGTCCCTACAAGACTTCCTGGGGGACAATATTCAGGATCTGCCTGGGCCCTCACCTCCACAAGAGGATGATTGTGCGTTGCAGTTTGACTGAGAGTGGGGTCAAGGCCCCCACCTTGGGGAATGTAGTGGGGACTGGAGTCCACATGTAAAATCAGCAATTCATTGGTCCCCTGTGAATGTACAATGTGCCGCAGTGCTGGTGGACACAGGAGCTTAATGTTCTTTGATTTATGGCAACCCTGATCATTTTCCTGGGACCCCTGCTGTGAGAGATGACTATGGGAGTAAGACAATTAGAATGAAGAAAACCTAAATTGGAATAGGACATTTATTCCCAATGGAGTATATTGTATACATTTATCCCATCCCTGAATATATTTTGGGGGTAGATATCCTGCAGGGCCTGTGGTTACAGACCACTGCACTTGAGTTCAGACAGAGGGTATGTGTGGTAAAGGCAGTTTGAGGGGACATGCTAAGCACCCATGTGTAGCTCTGCCTGTACCTTGGCAGCAAATGACAAATACTAAGCCGTATAAATTGCCTGGGCAGCACAAGGAAATTGGAGGAAACTCTAAAGGAGTTGGAGAAGGTGGACATCATAAAGCCCATTGATAGCCCTTTTAATTCACCAGTGTGGCCAGTGAAAAAGCCAGACAGTTTCTGACATATGACTGTAGATTACAGGGAATTGAATAAAGTCACACCCACTTACATGCTGCTGTCTTCTCTATAATAGCCCTTATGGACACACTTTGTCATGGAACTAGGGATGTATCATTATGTAGTAGACCTTGCTAATGCTTTCTTTTCTATTGACATAGGACAGGATAGTCAGGCACAGTTTGCCTTCATGTGGGAAGGCCTGCAGTGGACATTCCCTGTCCTTCCACAGGGATACCTCTATAGTCCCACCATTGGTCATGGACTTGTAGCCCAGGACTAGGCCACATGCAAGAAACCACAAACGGTGTGGCTGTATCAATATATTGATGATATCATGCTCACATTTGCTTCTCTAGCAGATTGAGAACGGGCAGTCCCTAGACTGTTGCAATATATAAAGAGAAAGGATGGGCTGTGAACAGCATCAAGGTACAGGGCCCAGGTTTGTCAGTAAAGTTCTTAGGGGTTGACTTATGGGGTAAAACTAAAGTTATCCCAGAAGCAGTCATGACAACGTCTAGGCTTTCCTTACCTCTACCGCTGTGGCAGTATTACAAGAGTTTTTGGGTCTTTGGAGCTACTGGAAAGTGTTAATCCCACACTTGTCACAAATTCTGAAGCCCTTATACCAGTTGGTACAAAAGGGTACCAGGTGGGACTGGAATAAGATGTGTGCAGCTGCTTTTACTGCTGCTTAGCAAGCAGTCAAGGCCATATAAGCCTTGAGTGTAATGGACTCATCAAGGCCCTATGAGCTAGATGTTCATGTAACCAAAGATGGGTATGGGTGGGGACTTTGGCATGGCTTGAATGGTCACACCAACCTACTGGATTCTGGTCACAACCATGGAAAGGAACACAGGTCTGGTATACTTTGATAGAGAAGCAACTGGATGCTGCATACCATACAAACATGCCATATTTAGAAATATAGACAACTTTCAATGAGATTGGTCAAAACAAGGAACAGCATGCCAGCAGAAACCAAATAGGAATTAAACAACTCAGCTAAGTCTGAAAGATATAACCCTAGACACAGCCCAGACAGGGGCACTCTTGCCCCCTCCTAGCAGGCAGCTGGGAGCTCTGTACTACCACTTTCTCTAAATAAAAAACCTTTTTTATCTGCTTGCCTACCTTGAGCATTTGTGAAGTTTGTTCTTCAACTCTGTGAACAAGAATCCTGGTATCAGTTACAAGACCCACTAAGGCAGTGGTCCGTTTTTCCAAATTTGGTGGATTATTGTGTGACTATCTATAAAGTGTAAGCTCAGAATTTGTGAAAAAAGTGCACTTAAGGGTTCAAAATTTGGAAATTAAGGGTATTAACATTAGGAGGTGAAATGTTTGAAGGCCTTTGGTAAAGTGCAGCAAGAAGTTGGTGGAGTAACTATACAGTTGATCCTCATTAATTGTGGTTCTGTATTTGTGAATTTGCCTACTTTGCCACAGTTTGTTTGCAACTTCAGAATTGATATTCATTGCACTTTCACAGTCATTTGTGTTCATGTGCAGAGCTGTGAAAACTTTGAGAAACCTTCTGCTCACATTCCCAGCTAAGTTACAAGGCAATGTTCTGCCTTCTTGTTTCCACTCTCATGCTTTAAACTATCCTCTTCACAGTCTATTTAGTGCCCATTTTTCTCTTTGTGTTGGTGATTTCACTGTTTAAAGTGGCCCCCACATATAGTGCAGAACTGCTGTCTTCCTAAGTGCAAGAAGGCTGTGCTGTGCCTTAGGGAGAAAATACATACTATAGATAAGTTTTGTTCAGGCCTAACTAACAGGGCTGTTGACCTTGAGTTCAATTCAACATTAATGAATAAACAATATATATTAAGTAAGTTATCTTTGTTAGGGTCTAGGACTCCGGGGTTTCCCAGAGAACAAGACACACGGACACGGAGATGAAAATCCAAGCAAAGTCTTTATTCAGCCAGCAAGCTGGGGTCGACAGCACCTCCCCTGACACGCAGGCCGAGTCCAAGCTGCCGACCCCGAAGCAACTTTGGGTATTGATTATATAGGATCTTCACAGCAGTTACATCAAAGCCCGCGCAGTTCTACAACTAACAGGTTTAAAACACACTCTATATTGTAACCAATGGGAAACACTGTAACCTTTTTAGGGAAAGCGCCAGTTGCCTGCCCACTTCAATTGTTATCTCTTGCTTACCCAAGCATGTCTATGTGACTTATCACGGGTTACATCCCCAGGCGTTCCCTGGCTATTGCCCACTTCTAGTTATCTAACTTAGGGTAGGCGCATTTCTCAGAAGCCTCCGGTAATTTACACAAGAGAAGACTGGGTGGCTCTTGCTCTAGGCAGTCAGGTTAAGTGTCATTAGTTCTTTTTCCTGACTTGATGCTCTCTGCACTCCGTTACATCTTCAAATAGAAATATTCATGAAACAAGGCTGTGTACTGATTGGTTGATGTAAATGCTGTGATCAGAGGCTCAGGGGAACCTAAACCTGTATTTCTTTTAGGGGCAATTGTTCAGTGTTTGCTAATTCAGTGTTCATGGTGACATAACAACAATGAATAATGAAAATCAACTGTATATATTAGAGGAGTGGGGATATTAGAGACATTTTCTGTTTTTCTGGAAATATTATTTATGTCCATAAAGGGCTTTTGGTCCTCAGCTGTGTATTAGGTTGGGGAGACCTGAGAGCTTTTACATGTTTTCCTGACTTAGGTGCATGGATTATCTTCACTGAGTCCCCAGATATCCTGAACTGAAAGACTATAATGAACATCTATGCATTTTTCCCAGGGTACAGTCCAGAATTTCCAGTAGGTTTTCAAAAGTCCATGACTCAAAAAAAATTTAAGAATTATTGCTCTGTGATGTGAGCATGAGGCTTATGGTAAATATACAGAGCTTCTGCTGAGTTGAAGCTTGGATTTTGTCTAACAGTGCCTAGCATGGATATAGCTCTGGGTGTGGTGGAAAAACAGAGCTTGAATGGTCCATTGAATTCTCAAGTAAGGAAGATCATGAAATCTTTTATACTTGATAGCACGTAATGACTGCTCAGCATGGAAGGAAAATCCTATAATGAACTTGGAGACTTTGAATACTCAGTTACATGTTACAAAAATCGGAGGGTCAGAAAGCTCTTGACGTAAGAAATTTTTTATATACATTTTTAGTTAATAGTTGTAAATCTGTGTGTTATAGTTAAATCTGAATTCAAAGAAAAAAAAATCTTGGCTTAGGAATCAATAGTCTAATAGAAGTGTTTTGTGGCTTTCTAGGTCTCCAGAAGACCTGATGATCCTGGAGCTGAAGGAAGCCCCTTCTCCTCACTAATTGGCAGTTCTCTAGTTATCCTTTTCATTTGTTCCTATCTCATCTCTAGACTACTGAACAGCTAACAAAGAATTCATGACATTTACCTAGCAAATTCCTAGCAATATATTAAATGCATTAATCCTTTTGGACTAGAGTTTCTTTTTAGCAGACTACTGCCTTAGTACCTCAAATAATAGCTTGCATTTTTAGAAATCTTTTTACTTTTAATGCATGTTCATATATTAGAGTAAAATTTATCCTGTGCACAACAAGTAGTTGCATCCTGGAATGATTCGAGTAGTGATCAAAAGCACTGGCTCTGGGATAACTCAACCACTTATTACACCAAAAAAAAACAGAAAAATAATTCCTACCTTATACAATTGTTGAGAGATGTAACTCTGGCGGAGAAGTGTTCCCAGCCCAGGGCAAATAAACCACAAACCACTGACGCTGAAATTAGTCGAAGGAAAAACTAGATGGGGAGAAGGCCTTTAGTTCCTTACAAGAATCCTGGCTCCATTTGTCTATTACCACTGGCTCATGTCTGTCCCTGTTCTTCCGTCCCTGCTTGCCTTCGCTTCTTCCCCTGCTCCTCATAAGCACCTATTCATATGGAGATGAACTACTTCTCTCCACCTCTTGTAAAACACCTGTTGATATGGAGATGGACTAGGGCCAGGCAAGAGATTCTGGAAATACTACACTTTTACCCACAAGAGAATTAAGTGAGTGTAAGAATAGAAATGGGTTAGCATAAGCATAGCCATCTTAAAGGCCTAGAAGCCATTTTCTGAGTATGTGACTTAGAAAGAAAAACTGGAACTGGGTAAGGCCTTGAAAAACAAGTTAATCATGAGCACCGGGTGGTGGGCAGCTGTGACCCTTGGTCAGCTAACCTTGGTCAGTAAATCTTACATACCAAGCTTATCGTGCAGAACCTCCCTAACCATTGAGGAGTAGTCTTACCCTGCCCTTGCTTAACCCCAGGATATATGTCTTGCAAGAATAATGTATAGTTATAGAAAATTGCTATGAGTTAAGTGCTTTGAAATTGCTATATAAACCCTTGGCTCTGAGTGCTCGGGGTCCTTGTTGAGACCCGCTGCTTCGGGCTGACTTGGACCCCAACTAGTTGGCTGAATAAAGACTTTGCTTGAATTTACATCTCTATGCCTGTGTAGTTTGTTCTCTGGGGAAGCCTCGGAAGCCTGGACCCTAACATGAGATAATGTAACAAAAGTAGTGCTTAGCCTAATGCTTACAGGTACTTAGGTATTGATACATGTTAATATCAGTATACTATTATACCACCCATTCAATGCTTTTTTTTTTTTTACTTTTTTACAACTGAGATCCAGTGAAGTACTTGCTCCAAATCACAAAACTAATTGGAGATATATTTGAGATAAGAATATAAGACCTTGACTTAAAGGATAGTGGTCTTTTATGTTAATTACTATCAAATATACACATTTGTCTCAATTTGAGCGTTTGCTCCCTGAATTTTGATAGTCTTGGTGTGCTTTATTAAAATGGAGACCTTGACAAAGCCTCAGGGGAACCAGCATCCTGTTAATTAAGGCTGGAATTGTTTTGAAATCAATGGGTCTTGTTTGTATTTCCAAATATGTCTGTAGATCATTAACTCTCTGAAAAAGACTGTTATCATGGAAAAGTTTAAAAGCCTATTCCTCCCTCAGGCTAAAAATGAGAACTATGAACACATAGCAGACAAATATATCATTTATTCTTAATTTATTGACTTGCTCTGTAGGCATAAAACTCTCATGCTTATAAATAAAAAAATTTCTCATGAGATGGGAGAGTCCATGATGTCTGATACCTAACTGGACTTACTGTTATGCAAACTTAGTGATTGCTGAGCATTGGTGTGACTGGATGGCACATCGTTCATTTAAATATAAAGTTATACTTTGAAAGGACACTAAGTTTCAAATATACTTCATTATTAATGAATTTGGATATTCTTCCAGTGGCATTAGCGTTTTCCTCATTTTTACACTTGAGCAAACAGAGTCAATAACTAGCCCAAGGTCATACTGTATATTACTGGATAATTAGGAGTAAAAGCCAGAGTCCTTAGCACCCATTTTAGGATTCAGGTCTTTTTCCCTTGTTTCAATCATGATGGTAGAGAAGGAAATGGATCATATTAAAGCTAATTATTGTTGTTTTTTTCCTTTGACAAAGTGTGGGCTGAGAGACTGTGGGTAAAATTGCAATTATTTCCAGAATCTCTCACCTGGCTTTAGGGCATCTCCACACAGTAGGTGTTTTCAAGGGGTGGAGAGAAGTAACCATCTCCATATCAATAGGTAATTACAAGGGCAAGCAAGGGCTTATCTGGACTGGAGAAGTTGGGTAGGGCCTCTTTTTCTACAGCCTGGTCGTGAGAGACATGATGGAGCAGAAGTGGACTGCTTGTAAGAAATATATGGGTTTCTTCCACTTTAATTCTCCCTTTGACTGATTTCAGTTTCAATGGTATTGTGCCCCAGGATTTTCTCCCTGGAGTTACAGAGCCTTGAAGTTAAACCTGCTACTTAAGAGTTGGTTTCCCAGAAGCATGATGGCTAAAGTCAATAGTGTTAGATAGGAGAGTTGGACACAGTTGAATACAGGACTGTCCTTGTTCACTGCCCAGTATTTGGCCCTCACATTAATTGCAATGAACTTTTCTCACTCATTGTGACAGTCATACAATAGGGGTCCTCCTATCTCCCCCTATATTCTCTAAAGGCCCTTTTGAGAACCACTGATAACAGCTCAGAAAGTCACCAGAGAAATATACATAACAAAACTTGGTAAAAACTAGCCTTTATCTATAATTTATTTTCTCATTTATTTACCTTTCCACAATTTGCTCACTAGAAGCTCATTTTTTCCCCCTTGTCTTGTCACTTCCCTAAACATTTATTGTTCTTTTGTTAAGATGTTTCTAAGTCATTTACTCAGGTTCTAACTTTCTGGTTGAGTTACTCATCTTGGAGTGTTCTCCTACTATGTGTGATGCACACGTTAGTAAAACTTCTGTTTGTTTTTCTTTTGTTAATCTGTCTTTTGTTAGTCTAACTCATGGAAGCCCTCACCAAGGAGCCTAAGTGGATAGAGGGAAAATACATTTCCTTCCTACAAAACTAAAACTCTAACTGCCAGTAAATTAGACAAAACGACTTCAGTGGTTAAGCAGTTTTGCTTCCTCACCTACTTTAATCTATAGCTGTCTCCTGTTCTTTTACCTTTTTCATGGTGCAAATACCTTGCACTTAAGATCTCGCTCACTAAACAATGCATACATATAATTCTTAAAATTTATAAAATTGGACATTCCATATAAACAAGAGAAGAAACAAAGAGCAATGGTAATAAAGACAAAAGAGTAGCCTTAAAGTAATACAAATAATGCAGGAAATACCAATACTCAGAGTTAACAATGCATAAGAATTCTGAGAGAATTAATGTAGTTTATGCCAACTATAGACTGGCAAAGCATGGTATTGTTCTTAAGGACAGAAGACTTCACTGAGTCCTTGCATATGTGAAGAAATGCTTTTAAAATTGAAGTCAAGCCAAATTCCTACAATTTATGACTATACCTCTTCCAATTGTGCCCTTAATCCCTTCTCTTAAAATTAAATGAAGAAAGATCTTCTTTTTGAAATAAGTATTTTTTAACATTACTTTAGGAAGAAGCCATTCATCTTAGTAGAAGAGTTCCAATTATGAGGTAAGACTTTCTGAGTTTTAATTTAGTTTCTTTGGGCTGCAAATCCATCATGTGTAAAATGGAGATATTAGGAGCACTTTCATTTTCATGAAGATGTCATGAGATATTGAATAAAAAGATTTAATATAGATCTGATGCATAGCAAATAAATCTGATATTAAATATATACATACTTATACATACTTAACATATAATCTATACATAGTTATTACATACAGTTAATCTGGTGGTAATGATTACACAACTCTGTCCTATGGCAAGATATTTTTTTCAACAAGTTGTCATTCACTTGAATTAAATTTTTTTTAACTTCAAAGTATAAATGATTAGCTATAATAATGAATGGAAGAGTCAATATTTGAAATTAGTTCACTAGCTTTAAAAGATGGGTTAAAATCATTGAGATGTATTTTGACAGGAATAAATAGAAAGGCCTGTATGTCAATTCAGATGATTTATGGGGCAGTTAGAAAGATCTAAGAGTTTTAATTTCCCAGAACTCAATATTGAGGCATCATAGTTAGGAATTAAAACATAATCTTGGAATGAGTTCATAAGAATTTAGTTTACAAGAAAGTTGCCCATTTTGAAAGTAATTCTCTGTGCTTGTCATATCATACTGTGGGACTGTATTCTGTTCTGGGCTCTGCGCTTTAGTGGTAACATTGAAAAACAAAATAAAATAGTTTATTAAATAGTGTCCTTTATCATATGAGAAACAGCTAGAATTGCTCTGATTTAGCCTAAAGAAGGGTAAGCTAGGGAGTTCATGCTTTTCAAATATTTGAAGGGATACAATGTAAAAAGACAAATTTATTGGGTACTCACTACTTTTCTAATAGCTTTAGTTGTAAAAACAATCAGAACATGTTTTTGAAATGCTCAGAAGTTATAATGTTTAAAGGCAAAGAAAAGGATCCATGGAGAGCTAAATGACTTAGAAAAAGGGGTCCAAAATTTTTTTCTGTAAAAGGCCAGACATCAAGTTTTTTAGACTATTTGGGCCATGTGGTCTTGGTTGTAATATTCAACAATCACTGTTGTGTGAAAGCAGCAGTAGATAATACATAAATAAATAACTGTGGCTCTGTTCCAATAAAATTTTAAATAAGCCAGCCCTGGGCTATGGTTTGTGAACCTCTGACTTAGATTGTGTGTGTGTGTATACATATATGTATATATATAAATATATATATATAAAATGGTAGAGCTAGAATTGTAAAATTCAGTATCTTCAGTTCTATAGAAATAGTGAATCATTTTAAATCATTTAACAAGATTTAAAACCGTAATCCTCCAACTCAGGGTATTTTCAACATATTCTGACCGTTTATTGGAGCTATTTATTTATTCATTCACTCATTTATGCCAAAAAATACTGTCTACAGGAATTGCCAACAGATTTCTAATTGTAGCTCATTGGCTGCAGCTTTGTCACATGGCCACATTTAGCTCCAAGAGACCCTGGAAAAGCAGAAATTATATGCAAAATCCAAATTCTCTTTAAAAATAGGAACTATTGAATAAGAAACTAATATTTGCCATACTGAAATATAATGTTAAATGATAGTAGTATATATGAAATCAGAAGGTGGGAAAACTTATGAATATTGGACTGGATCTCAAAGATGATTGCCAAAGAAGGTAGAAATTGCTTTAACAGGGATTTCTGTATTGACAAAAATATTGAAAACATGACAATGAAATTTTTTTTTAGTCATAATTCATTATTTAGAAATTCAGCAAGATGACCATAACACCTAGAGCAGTTTATATGCTCAATTGATCTCTTCTTAAACTCTTTTCTGAAAGCTATCCAATGAGAGTGGCCTACTGACAATGTTTAAACATTTCAAAAGTCACATTTAGCTAGGAGTAAGCAGAACTAAAGTAATATTTCATATTTACTTTTAGAACTTGGAAAAAATGCTTTTATGGCAAAAAAATAATAGATTGAATAGACACATTTAACTGTGCTTTCTCTGGAAACCATAATACAATGGCAGGTAAAGGGGTTTTACTTTAAATGGTATAAACCCACAAAGAGTAAGAGGGGAAAAGCAGAACACTTGTGTTCAGCTGCTAGGTACCTGTATAGGAATTGGCTAGGGTCCATTCTGATTAGCCAGGCATCATTTCTGACTGGTAGGCTACCATAAAATACCATTTATCAAATATTTTTATATCATTCATGTGGTACCAACAAAATTTTGGAACTGGGAAAGATGAAAGAAAAGTTTTAATTGAACGGTTCTGAAAAAGTTCAGTTCTAAGCTGACAGTGGGGAAGAAAAAGATACAACATGATTTATATCGTAGAACCTCTAATAGGTTCAGGAGCTTGCATCACCTGCTAACTCTGAAGGTGGGGGTGAATGTGGAATTAAAAAAAAGAGGATTTGTTGAGTGATCTTAAGAAACAGTGAGGGGCACAGAATCTCAGTCACACTCTGAACAGCTGAGCAATTCCTTCCTCCCAACTGTTATGGACTGTATGGACTGAATTGTGTTCCTCACCCAAAACTGAAGTCCTAATCTCCAGTGTGATTATGTTTGGAGACACAGCCTTTAAAGAAGTAGCCAGCTGTCTACAACACAGGGAGAGAAGGCTTGGTTGAAACCAGCCTTACTGGTACCTTGATTTTGAACTTCAATCTTCCAAAAATATGAGTAAATATCCACTGTTTAAGCCACCTGGTCTGTGGTATTTTGTTATGGAAGCCAAAGCAGACTAATTTACTAACTAAGATACAAGACTAGGCT
Organism: Manis javanica; assembly: GCF_040802235.1. Taxonomy (NCBI): domain Eukaryota; kingdom Metazoa; phylum Chordata; class Mammalia; order Pholidota; family Manidae; genus Manis; species Manis javanica. The sequence continues at coordinate 73,502,575 of NC_133158.1, read as the reverse complement.
TATTATCTGGGAAATGTAAAACAGAGGGTCTGGGCTGGAATGAATAGCCACAGTTGAGGGCAAGTTATGGGTTAGAGGAAGTCAATATTTACATAATGAATGCTGAAAATCCCTTAGCCCTCTTCCCTTACTCAGTTTCCAGAATATGAGTAGGCAGACATACATCTGGAATATTGTGGGTAAAATTGCAGTATTTCCAGAATCTCTTGCCGGGCCTTAATGCATTTCCATATCAATAGGTGTTTCCAAGTGTTAGAGATAAGTAATTTATCTCCATATCAATAGGTGATTACAAGGGTGGGGGGAGCGAGGGTATATCTGGACCAGAGAAGTTTGGTGGGGTCCCTTTTTAGAGCTGGGTCATGAGAGACAGTAGCAAGCAGAAGTGGATGACTTCTTGTAACCAATAAATGGGTTCCTCCCACTTTATTTCTCCCTTTTCTGATTTTGGTTTCAAAGGTAATTTGCCCTGGGCTAGGAACTTACAAATAAGCTTTTCTAGGAAATTTAACCAGACCAAAAGAAAGATTTAAATAATAAAATTCCAAGTCTCCCAATAGAGGAGTCCAGCCAGATAATCCTGCTTTCATAGTAGTATGCAATAGAAAAATTATCCCTATGTTTTTTCCAAAAGAACTTTCAATCTTATAATAGGATCAGAAATAGAATAATATAGAGTGGAGGAGGATATATTATATAGATTGAAGGAAATTTTTAAATAAATATGATTAGTATACTAAGAGTTAAGAAAAACACAGCATCCATGAAAAAATAATAAAATGCTACATAAGCAAGCAGAGAATAATTGTTCTTGAAAATTAGAAACAGCAAAATAGAAACTTCAGAAAAAGTTTTGAAAGATAAAATGAAGAAATTCTCATAAAATAGAGCAAAACAGAACAAATTAAACAAACAAAAAATCTAAGATAGAAAATTTTTTTAAGTATAAGAAAATTAGACATCCAGTTTAGGAGCTCCAAAATCTGGCCAATAGGAAATCCAGGGAAAAAGAACAGAAAGACTAGAAGGTAGAAAATCATTAATAATCCAAGAAAATTTCTCAGAAATGAAGGATGTGTAAGTTGCCAGACTCTGCCCAGCCCAATAGCTGAAAATCACTTAATGGTATAATTTCAGGACTTCAGGAATAGTAGACTATTGTAAAAGCTGTAAGAGTTCCATAGTCAGGAATTAGAAAGGATTTAATCTCTTGAAATTACACCAAAGTTAGAGGACAATGGAGAAATGCCTTCAAAGTTTGGAGGAGAATTATTTTAAATCAATAACACCATATCCAGTGAAGCTACCAATCAAATATGAGGGTGTATTTTTTAGATATTTTGAGGTTTGTAAACTGTTTATTTCTGATGTTGTCTTCCTCACAAAGCTCCTAGAAAAGTTGCTTCATCCTAATAAGAGGGTCAATAAATAAAGAGGAAACCATGATATGAAGGGAATGAGGGCTCCAACTCAGGAAAGAGAGAACAGGATCTCTCTAGGTTGGACCTAAAGGTAAATCTCAGGATCATCGCATTTCCAAGGCATAGAACACAACCAATCCAGTGCAAACAGATCAGAAGCCTCAGAAGATTTGTCTCCAAGAACCTGATATGATCCTAATGAATTTGGAACTCAGAAAGAGGACACAGAAAACCAAGTCAATAAAAAAACCTGTATGCTTATGTACCTCTGGGGAGAAAATATCCTCCCAGCCCAGGACAAAATACCTTTGAAACTAAAATCAGTCAAAAGGAGAAATAAAGTAGGAGAAACCCGTTTATTACTTACAAGCAGTTGTCCACTCGTTCTTGCTCATGTCTCTCCTGACCCGGCTGCAAAAGGACCCCAACCAACCTCTCTGGTCCAGATATGCCCGCGCTCCCTCATGTAATCACCTACTGATATGGAGATGCACTAAGGCCCAGTAAGAGACTCTGGATATATTGTAATTTACACACCTTAACACCAATAAGGTGTACAAGAGTTACGGAAGAAAGGAAAAATAATCCTAGTATAAAATATAGCCCAGTTAACCTTTACAAAAACATAGTAATGTGAATCCTGAATATTGATCCATCTAATACTATAACTTTTAAGTATGGGGAAATGCATACATTAGGGAGGGTTAGAGAATGAAAGAAAAAGTTAAATCCACATTTTCCCTGGCATGAATATAACAATGCAATTTGACAATATGGAGGTAAATAAACATAAACAAGTGAATTCTGGGCTGTGAGAAATGCAGGAGTCAGGGAGAAGAGATGACCTCCCATTGCATAGTTCTTATGTAACAGTTTGACTTATTAAGTCATGTATACATATATTTGGTGAACATAAAAACTTAATTACAAACTTAGGACCAGATAATGCTGGTTATGTTTTATTATAGTATTTTCACTTGAGTTCACCTGCATCACATTTTGTCTCATTATTGCAAACACTAAAAGCAAATTAATCTTGGTATTTGTCACATACATTTGAGGAATGTCTTGTTTTACTTATAATTAGGTGCTTTACTTTTTATTGAATTATGGTCAACAGTTATTTATGGTCTAGATAGCATAAGATTGCACTGTATTAAAAAACAAAACAAAACAAAAAATCTTTACTTCACCAAACTCTCATATCAAAGGCCAACTAAAATAAATTTGAGGTATCTGTAACTGTAAAAGACCTAAGGATGTGCTGATGTTGCATGCAATAGAGAAAAAGTCAGTCAAGCCACCCTCATTTGCACTATACTAAAATGAGTGATAAGGGACTACGGATTATATTTCTCACGTTGACACAAAATTTGACTTCAAACAATATTTACCAAACTTGAAAAGATTCGCTGGCACTTTACTCACTTCTGTAAAATATTTAAAATTTTTATCTGTAGGTTTCCTAAATGACTTCATTGTTCCTTTTTATTTGAAGATCTAGTCCACATTTTCCTCTGATTTTAAATCTCATTTGAAAATATTTTCTTCTCACCTCATTATCACTTTATTTTTCTTTGCCTGCTTTTTTATTTCTAAACACTTTGCTGAGCCTTTTTTACACTTTGTATGAGAGGTGATATGCTTGTTCAATAAATTGCTGGAATTTGGAGTACAGAAAAAATTACAAAACTATTAAAAGATAATATTGGACAAGTTATTGGTATAGAAAAGTTGAAGCAAAAGCCTTGCTGTTCTTCTCATTGCTACTCCTTCTTCCACCCTCTCAAATATGTACTTACTTCCTGGTCCTCCTCAGGCATTGCAACTCAATTCACTAATCATCATTTTTTTCCCCTGAATAAGATGACTTACAGTTTCTGATATTTTACCATGAAATGAGAAGCAATAAAGCAAACACTATAAAAGATCAATGAATTTAAAAGACCAACAGGAAACAACAGCCTTTAAAGAACAGTCAAGCTTATTTTATTACCTTGATTTCAATTACTTTAACAATTTCCAAGCCGTTTTGGTCCTTTCTATCTCTTTAACACACATATATACACATAGCACCATACATAAAGACTTATACTTAGTGTCAGTACATTGACCATTGCGTAAATGCCCCATTTTTCTGTTGGGCTGTCTAGATATACTACGTTTGATTCAAGCCAGAAATTTACCTATGTCACATTTGAGCTCCAATATATAAAAAGCAACTAGCTCTTGCTAGGACCTATTCCATCTTGATAACAAGATTTTACTATCAGTTTGCCAAAAGATAACATTGTAAACAGGTTGCTTTTTAGACAATTAAGAATGCTCTTTCAGTAGAACTCTGAGTAAACTCAGTGACTCAGGCATGTTTGACAAGGACCATACAACAGTTATTTGCTACTTTTTGGCATTTGTAATAGTGCCCTCATTTCCTACTGACTTATCCCCAGTGTGTGTGGTCTGATGGCAGAGAAGTCAGCCTGCTGGTCCTCTATCAAAGATGCAGAAGTGCCAGCTCCTTCCTTTCACAGCTCTAGCCAGCCGAGGGGAGAGCAAACAGCTGCAGCTCAGCCAGTTGACTGAATGGGGATACTTCTTAAATCGTCAACTGATGCAAAGAGAGAAAAATGGGTTGGAGTTTCCTCTTTACAGAGTGTAGGGGAGACCCCCACCCCACATCTCATACAAGGTGACTCACAGATGTCCTTCAAACACTAAGATCCATGTCCATGTCCACTCCTCTGTATGGCCAGCATACATGGGGCAGGAAGGAGCAATGTTTCTTCCAGCAACTGTGGCTGCAACTCAAGGGGGCCTTGTTTCAAATATTTCAAGACGTGGGTGAGCCACCAACAACCTCTCTATGGAACTTTCCCTAGTTTTCCCTGGCTGCTCATTCAGCAAGTGTACCGCTATGGGTAAGTGCTTCACCAACTGCATCCATCCTAAATGTTTCAATTTGTCCTTTAACAGCTTATTATACATTTCTATCATTCCAGCTGCTTGTGGTCAATATGGCACATGTAACTGCCATACAGTGTCCTGTTGTCGGGCCCATTCTTGTATCTCCTATCCTGTAAAGTGGCTCCCTCAGTCATTATTAACCATTAACAGATGCTCATAACTGGCATATAAGTGCTCCAAGGCCTGTTGAGTAGTTTCTTGGGTAGCCTGGGTCATGGATTGTGTAAAACCCAATCCTTTAGCCATGTCCACTGCTGTGAATGCATATTTACATCCCTGACTATTGGGCAAGGGCCCTATGTAATCTACTTGCCACACCTGTAAGGGTTCTGGTGGGTAGGGGAGCTGTTCCTCTTGCATGGGTAGCCAACAACAATGCAGGTAAAAGTGAGTACATTGAGTGCATTCTTGCACCGCTTGTTTTGTGTCAGCAAATGTCAGTGAATTTGCCATGTCTGGGCAACTTTACACATGGTTCTAGGACCTACATGCCCTAGTTTCTTATGCAACCATAGTCCCATGTCCATAGGGGGCAGTTCCCGGAGCATAAGAGCCCTGGCCAAGGCATTGGCCACATCATTCCCAGGGCTTAATGCTGGGCAGTGTCCTGACACATGATATATCAGGGCACCTTCCTTTAACCCACAGGTCCACAGGTCTTTCCACATCATTTGTCCCCACAGTGGGTGATGGCCAATTTTCTTGTGCTGCCCACTGAGGCAACCAGTGAGGCCATGAAACACAGCCCAACTATCAGTACAGATGGTTATCTGATATGATTCCATAGTCAAAACAAGCCACACCACCCACAATTCAGCCCACTGACTGGATTGCCTTACCCCAGACTCATACCAGAACTCTTCCTGTAAGGGCAGAATGGCAACAGCCACCCATGTCAGTAGGGGTGGCCCTTTGTGGATCCGTCTGTATACAAGGCCTCCACTGGTGGTATCCCTGTCCCCTCCTCACAGGGGCTTACTGTTGGTGCTTCCATGCTAAGGTGGGTGCGGGTTCAACCACAAAGGTTAAGGGTCCCAGGACTTGCTGCTGTCCCTGTGAGAGAGGGCTTTTGAAGAATCTAACCCATTATTCTAAATAGGCTCCACACTTGGTCAGGGTGGGTGTCTAGGCAGCCCCAGTCTGGGGAGCTGTATCCCAGGCTCATATGCACCCCTCGACTGGGAGGGTAGTAATCACCTGTACTGCTTGCATTCCCATGATTCCTTCAGGAGCCAGTAAGGCAGCATTCACTGCTACCAGTTGTTTTTTCAACAACAATTGAGACCAAAATCCTTTTGGGACTTTGCAGGCCCCCATGCCTCTGTCATCCCCACCCATACCCATCCGTGTTGGCAGACACCATCAGCAGGAATAATATGGAGGGGTCAGCGACCCACAGTGTCTGGGCCTGAGCACTGCTCTTTTTGTCTCAGCAAAAGCCTTTTCTACCTCTGGCATCCAGTCCCATATTTCCCTTTGCTTTATAAGGCAATGCCATGGCTTTAATAGCATGGCTAAGTGAGGGATAAATGTTCTTGAATACCCCAACAAGCCCACATACGTTTGTAGCTGCTTAACAGTTTTGGGGTGGGGGTACTGTTGTATTGCTTCATGAAACACTTTAGTCTTATCTGACAAGACAACACCCAAGAACTTGACAGAATAACCAGGTCCTTACACCTTGTCTTCATTGATGGCCCATCCCCATCCCTGGAGGGCCTGGTGCCAACTGTGAGCCATAGCTTCTAGATATGGAAGAGAATCAGAAGTCAACATTATATCATCTATATAATGGAACATTTGAACTGAGGGTGAATGGAACCAGGTGGCTGGGTCAATAGCCACCAAGGCATGACACAAAGTAGGACTGTGCAAGTATCTTTGTAGGAGGACCACAAACGTCCATTGGCAGCCCTCCCATGTGAAGGCGAATTGATCCTGGCTTTCTGGTGCAATATCAATGGAAAAGAAGTCATTAGCCAAATCCAGCACAAAGTGATAAGTCTCCAAAGTCACAGTCAGTTTATCCATCAAGTCAGTAATGTCTGGTACTGCAGCATGCAGTGGGGAAGTCATTTTCTTTAGTTCCCAATAGTTCACTGTCATTCTCCAAGTGCCATCAGGCTTCTTCACAGGTCACATGGGCGAATTAAAGGGGCTGTGTGCTGGGCAGATGATGTGTGCTTCCTCCAACTACAAAGTGTTTTGGCCAATTTCCTCCTGTCCACCAGACAGCTGGTATTGTTTAATATTCACTATGTAGGTGGCTTATGGCAACACCAAAGGTGTGTGGTGGGGATGATCTCACTGCACCATTTTTATAACACGGACATGCAACTAAAACTCCCCCAGAGTTGTCTGCATTGTTAGATCATGCAGTATATCCACCTCTAGAATGTATTCCACTATAGGAGATACATAAACCACATACTGATGTGGAGGCAAGTGTCCAATTCCCAAAGTCAGAGTCAATCGCCTCACCCTCACTCTTTGTCCACCATACCCCTCTATGACTACAAAGGGGCCCCAGTACCTATCGGGGTTTCCATAAAGAAGAGTTGAGTCAGCACCTGTATCCACCAGAGCCAACACCCACTGTACATTCTGTGCAGACCAATGAATGGCAAGTTCAACAAATGGTCTCCAGTCCTCGAGTGTCCCAGTATACTGGGTACCTTTGCCCCACCCCTAGTTGGGAAGGAAATCAGCACATAAGACGCAAGTTCTTGGTCCACCATAGCACTCACCAGCACCTGCTTCAGGGACAGTGGGCAATCGTGTTGGTCTGGACACAACTGTATCCATACCTCCATCAAGACCTCTAAGGCCTGTCCATCAAGCTTTTCAAAAGCCAAACCAGCAGCCAAAAAGTCAGTCCATACCTGTCTGCAGCTCACTTTCAGCAGTCCTACTGGGCCATCTCTGGCGTCATTTCATCACAGCTGTTTTATTTTATTTTTCCTTGTGCTGCTTCACCGTGGTAGTTCTTACTTTGGTGGCTTGAGGTCATTTTACTTGTACGTCTCCCAAGTGAGAAAACACTGACACTGCTTCGTATACTGGGTGGTCAGTGTATGGTGCTAAAAACACAATGGTTCCAAAGGTACCTGCAGGACCACTGGCTAGAACAACATCTTTCATACAAGATGTTAACAGTTCTTCATCTGGACTGTGTTAAGGGGGAGCAAACATCATCTGCTTCATATACATTTCACAGAGCATATGCACTAACTCCAGACACACGCTCCACTTTGTTACTCATTTCAGCATGTCCCCTAGAGTATCCCAGACTGCCTTTGCTGCAGCCATCAGCAAATTTATCAGGGTCTTATTGCCAGCATGTGAGTTTGTGCATCTAGTGTCCTGCAACACACACTGCATAGAGGGCACGGCCGTTATGCTGGCGTTATGACACCTCCGAGGGTGAGAGCTCAGTATTCTCAGTACCCTCATCCCACAGCCTCAACAGCCCAGCAGGCACAGATTCCCCCAAGTGTTGCTTACACTGCTTGGCCAAATCCTGTAATTCCATGGCCATATATGTTGTGTATGTTGTTTGCCGGGTAGCTATTGCAGGTCCACCTGGCTGCCCTTGTCCGTGTCTATGGGTTCTGGTATCTCCACATGTTGACGCATGGTGGGGCAAGCATGCAAATCAACGGTGCTGAGCCACACTCAGGGCTTTCCACCGGTGGTAATGGGGCAGTACTCACTCATCCCTGTAACATATGTTCAGCAGCCTCCAGCTATTGCTTCAAGTCCTCCTCCCTCCCTTGGAGACTCTGCACTTCCTGCTGCAACTTCACAGTTTCACAAGTGGCATGGTGAATGACCATCAGGAATATCCATGCCACTTGTCCAGCTGATTTCCAGTGGGCTGGAGGGACTAGGGACTCTAGCATCTCCAACGCCATCTGTACAGCCTCTGGGGTCAGCTGTATGGACTCCCAATCCTCTGGCACCACCCAAGTGGTCAAGTACGCTGCCACCGGGTACCAAATAGAGGCTGGAATCTCTTCCAACCATCCCTCTGTGTCCAGGGAAGCCAAAGGACCATTGCTTTCATGATCATCTACCTCATCCTGCTCACAGTGCCAAGTGTTGGGGTCTGGAGGTTGCTTTGAGGTTTTGGGGCAATGCAAAGAGCAAAGAAGGCAGCAGGAGTCGTCATGGAGGGTGCTCAAGAGAGGCCACTTTATTCTGATAAAGCTGTACTTCTTATACTGCTATACTGCTAATTCATGGTTATATAAGTATTGAAGATGTGCATGCATGTGGCCTTCATGGCCAGGTGTCTGGCCTTCAAGGCCCTTATCTAGCTCCTTTCTCATGGGTACAATATGCTGTGTTTTCAGGTTTCTCAAGGCCAGACATATTTGGGGTGAAGTAGCAGACAGCTGTCCTCATAGAACAGTAGGGAAAGTGGCAGGGTAGGGGGGCGCTTCCCTACACAGAGGCAGTGGCCTTATCAAACTGTTCCTGTAACCAGCCCAATTGAGGTTGGTTTCCTAGTTCTCTGAAGCCTCCTTGGCTCTTGTAGTCACCAAGTCTAGTTCTGTAGCCTGCCATCTCCACTATGCATCCTTAGTATCTTTCTAACAAATCCTCCCTTCCTTCGGTTAGCTGGCCTCAATTTCTGTACTCTATAGTCAAAAACTTCTAAGTGATACAAAGGACTCTTGGCCAGTTACCATGTACTAATGCTTATTGTACAAACTACCTTTTATTATTACACATGCCCTGCAAAAATATCATTAATGCTGATATTAATCTTCAGAAGGAGATGTTAGCAATAAAATATTTTGATGGTCAGAAAGAATAGGATCAGAAATCACTTTTTTCTCAGTCTAGGTCTGATTTTGCTCTGATGCCACCTCTCAAAGAATTCATTACTTGAGATGTTCGTTAGTGGTTATTTGTGTCCTACATGGACAAAAACTGCTTATGTTCAGTGTAAACTCTTGTGATACCCAATCCAGTGTAGTTTAGTCATTGGCTGTTACCACTGCTGAGGGGGAAGCAGCGAGTTTCTCATTCTTGTATTTTGTCCTAGCTGTGAGGCTATGGACAGGCCATTTCTCATTTTGGATCTCAATGCCCATATTTCCAAAAGACTTCTAGTATTTAATGATTCTATAATTCTATAATTTCAACATGATTATTTTAATAAATACAAACATCTATAATTGCAGATTGTGGATGACATTGGTATCCTTATATCAGTCTCTGTATTCAGATTTTTGCTCAATTTTATATTTATTTATTGTTAGTTATTTGAGAACAAAAAGCCCATTTTATATGCCTAAAGTAAATTAGTAATCCCACAATTTTTGATGAATGGACATAAGCATTGCTAAGTTTAAGAATGATAATAACAGTGCCAAGCTATAATGCTTTAATTAATGGCCTAGCTACATGAAGTTGCACAATGAGAATAGATATTTTAAGAGAAGTTGTATTATGAGAGTTCTATAAAAATCAATTACCCTATCTACACAAGTTAATGAATCTCTAATTATTAAAAATGAACATATGATTGTCAAAATGATTTTTGCACACATTTGAAAGAGTCAAGTGATTCTATAATTCTTTAAGAAAAATAGCAAAGCCTCTCCCCTTCCTCCCATTCTATTTTCTGAGAGGCAACCTTCTTTCAACTGTTGCAGCATTTTAGCTCTTATTTCCATAGTTTTCCTCCCCTGGTGTTAGTAGAATAACAAAGTATCTATTTCTTGGTCTTTCCATTTTAGACAGTATCTATTGACTTCCACCATGGAAGAGCTAAGGATTTAGCTATCTTTCACTCACTAGGCCCCAGAAATAAGCGTACTTACTTCCCAACTTCTCCATTTTTCTACTAAAGTTACTGCATACTTTTGATTAAAATTATTCAGGGTACATTATGCTTATGCAAGCACTATTCACAAAGAAGCTACATAGAAACCATAAACTATTCTTCCTTCTTAAGCAACTTTCTGCTTTCTTTGTAGCTAATAATTGTCTTATTTTGTTGTTGGCTTAGATGTTCTTTTTGCTACCATATTTTACATTTTTAACTAGTTTTCTCATTCCATGACCAAACAATATATTTCTAGTCTTATTTCATGAACGTAATGTCTCTTTATTTTTCTGGGATTTACTAATAAACATTTTTTAACTTCCCTTCTTATATAATCTGCTTCTCCCTTGTACTTTTCCTTATTTGTGTATTTGTACATTTTGATGTAATAGCTCATTTTACAGACTTGAATGAAGTGTCTACTGATCTTTTGTTATTTAGTCATGAATTAAGGTGAAGTAAGAAAAATTGTTTAAAAGCTACAGGTTTGCTCTGAATTTAGGCCTCACTGTCCTGTTTTGGTTGTGATCTTCTGTTGGGAAACCCCCAATGATAGTATCTGTTCTTTAGATCTGGTCATTAGATCATGATTATCTAGAGAAGAATCACTTTGCCTAAAATTTCAAGTCTGGCTGCCAGCCTTCTTCTAGCCTCCTTGAAACTCATTGGGAAGGACACATGGTCAGTTTCAATGTTGCATATTACTCATGGAATGCCCCTGTTTTGGGTTTAGTATATTTCCCACTACATTGCTTACTAAAAATCTCAGGGGCTTTCCATTTTACTCTTATTAGAGAATAAGCCTCCAAACTTCTGCTGAGGTGTATGGGATCTAGACTTGTAACTGCTTTTCACAGGCTTTTATCAAATCCCCATTTTCTTTAGCCCCACCTTTACCTTCACTTTCTATTTATACTGTTGTCGTTTCTTAGTTTTTTAGGATTCTGATGTATAATCAAATCATTTCTTGACTTTCTTCACTGTTTGATTAGGTGTTAGCATATTTGAGCCTCCTAAATCAATTACCATGTATTCTTCTTATACATTCCATATTCCAAACAACCATTCCTAATCTGCTTTGTTTTATACATTTTATCTTTTTGAGTTTATGTTTTAAAATCTCTTTATTGTTATTTTCTATTTTAGGGAGTAAAAGAAAGTAAATATACATGAATAATCTGTCCTGTTTAACCGGAAGTTTTTGTGCTACGTTTTTGTTTCAATACAACTAGTATTTAATTTTACATATAGATGTGTGAAACTTCTTATCACTGTTGAACCCTTAGGATCCACAGAACAGAGAGAGAGCATAACAAACTCTTTAAAAGGCCTCTTTGAAAGGAAATGATCTTTGGAGTAATGCTCCCCTGGATTTGAATCTTGCCTGGTTGATTTCTAGAATGATAGAAAACAAGAGTTAATTGTGTAGTCACTTGTAATTGCATTCACCAGCCTCTTTCTGCCTTTGAAAAGGAGTTAATCCTGAAGCCCCTTCACTTTACTGAACTACAAAATAGATAAAAATTAATGTAATTAATTACAAATGGTATTTATTTATTTCTAAGGTTTACAACTATTCATAAGCATGGGTATCGCTTCCATTTTACATAAGAGGACACCGAGTCTCTGAAGTAATTTTCTCAGGTTTTCCCAAATACTTGAATCTGAGTATAACTAGTATGTTGTAACATTTCTATATAACACACATACCCATATATCTATAATTGATACATAAGATATTCTATAATAAGAAATTGATAACCAGGCCCATCAGTGGTTTCCTATATATTGGGAATTTTTTTTTAAGTGAGAACTTGTAAAGAACTTTAAGGAAAAGAAAAATATTTAAAAGAAACATTTAAGAAGTTTGTGGGATTAAATATGCCTCCTCATTCCCAATAATATCTATATCATCCATAAATACTTATGGGATGTATTTATTTTTAATAAAACAATTAGAATATGTTCAATGTTAGAACATACCAACTATATTCAGAGGGCATTATTTTGAAAAATTTGTCAATTTACTCCCAATCTCACTTTCTTCATATGTAAAATGAGGATGATATCTTCCTTGTTGAATTGCTTACATGATCAGAAATAAAAACTAGAAAAATACTAGAAAAGGACTAGAAACAAAATAGAGTCTTGAAAACTTCTACCTGTTGTTAACTCAGGTATTAATGACTACAAACTGGGAGAAGTTGGATTCATTATGTGTCCTTCCTCTTGTTTTGCAGATTCTAATTCTGAGAAGATACACTGAGTTATAAGAAGCCTGCTATTCTGACTACAGTCCACTTCTTTGCCATTCTCTTGCTAGGAATAACCAAAGGAGAACTCATTTTCAGTCCTTCATTAGTAAGAACTGGACTAATGTTTACACCTGTTTTAACAAATTTGTTTATCTCTAACACCTCAGTTATTGAGAGAGTGTAGGGCTTCAAAATATTTACTGAGTGAATGAAAGAACCAAAAATATTGCTAAAATCAAACCATTGTTTTTCTGGCTATGCTTTTAATTTACATTATCATTCTTTCCTAACTTACTGTTAGATCTACAGCTTATATTACAGCAGAGGCAGGCAAACTTTTTTAAAGGGTCAGACAATAAATATTTTAAACTTTGTAGGCCACATGGTCTCTGTTGAAGCCACTAAACTCTGCCATTGTAAATGAAAGCAGCCATAGGAAGGATGTAAGTAAATACACATGGCTATATTCCATAAAACTTTTTATTATAAACACTAAAACGTGAAGTTATATAATTTTCCCATGTCACAAAGCATTCTTCTTCTTTGATATTTTTTATTCATTTAAAAATTGAAAAACTATTTTTAGCTCAAAATATTCATAAGGAGCAAGTGGGCCAGATTTGGTAAACAGACTGCACTTTGTCACTCCTTTGTTAAGGTACAGCTCTTTGTTAAGGTATGCTTTGTTTTAAAGTGTATAGAGAAAATCAGACGAGTAATTTCCTCTGGTTGTCAACATAGAAATATAGCAAACATAAGATATTTTCATTAGAAATTATAGTAGGGTTTCTTTTCACACTGCTTTCAATAAGACTGGTATGGTAAATTTGAAATTCAGCTTTTGCTCAGGTATCACGGGTCTCATGTTAAGACAGTGATGTTTATCAAAACGTTTTGCTCATCTTCCAAAGTTCTCATGGGTTTCAAACCAACAAACAATTATTATTTCAATTTTTTTACCTCACTTACAACACATTTACTTTGACTCCTCCCTCTCCTTGCATCTTCCCCCATCCCTCAAAGCAAATCAATTCCCAAATGTCAGTTTTTCTTTTCTTTAAGTCTTAAATGTGTTCTTTTCTATTCCCATTCACAGTCTAGTTCAGGACCTCATCAACGGTTATATTTTGTAAAATAAACATTTTATATAGTCTATTTCTCTTCTGTCAATCACCTGTCATCATAATCCTCTGAACTGTGAAGATGATACAAATAAGGACTCTCATTAGAAAAACTGCCACATGGTCTTTTTCTTTACAAGGGCAGGCATAGGGCATTTGTCAAAATTACAAGACAACTACCTTAGAAATAAATAGAAAGAAAATAGTTTTCAGTGTTCATAGGTCATGACAGAAAACAAATTGCATGGCTAGGTTACATTTAACCTGAACCACGTATTCACAGAATTTACAACTGAGCAATTAAAAAGAGAGAAAGATAACAGGCAAAAAAATCATAGATCAGAAGGAATTCTTTGATCATCTCTCTGTTTTTTAGACTTATCTATGTGAATTTTCCTAGGTGAAAGTCTTCTGATTGGATCCTGAACATAAATCATTGATGTTCAAACACCAGGATATTACTTTTGAAGTTTCTGCTTAGATTTCTAAAACTTCACCAAAATCAGTATTACTATATATGAATTAATGTGCAACTGGCAACATTTTTGTGTCCAAATTCAGAAGATCATACTACTTTTCAATTTTCTGTTTGCAACCATAAATGTGAATTTCCTTATGAAGTCCCTGTCAAATCTAAGGAATAGAAGAAACAGGAAGCTGTCAGATGACTCTGATACAATGAATTTTTAGAACAGTCCAAATATCCTGTGTGCCCAAATACTTTCTCTCAAGCCCATAAGGGCAAGTTAAATATTCAAGGCAGTTGATCACATTTTGAAATTCCCCTGTCCCTAAACAATAGTTGGCTTGATCTTTTCTTGACAAGGCTCTAAATTCAAGAATTCTCCATTGCCAACCTTAATTCTCATCTCTGAACTTTCTAGATTTTATATTTATAGATGATCTTTTCTGTCTGTGGACCTTGACTTTATACAGTGGATTGATGGTTTCTTTCTCTTTTGCCTCTTCTGGGAAAAGCAAAAAACAAAAAACAAACAAACAAAAACACAAACTTCTGCCCAGAGCCAGCCCAAATAACTATCTTCCTCACCATTTTTGTGCCATATCAAGCCCAGACCTGCAGTTCTTAATCACTGCCCAAAGCCCCAAGTAAAGAGACACCCCATCATAGAATGAAAAGTTTGTTGGAACCACATGTTGTACTTTAATCTCTATCCATTTGCTTGATAATTACCAAGAGAGAAGCTGAGAGGAAAAGCTGGAAACCTGCCTAACACTATTAATTTTCTGATTTTGTGAATAAAGTCTCAGAAAGCTTATTTATCAAATTTTCAGATGATTCAATTCTAGGTGTTCTAACATGAAAGGACAGAATTAATATTCAAAATAAATAACTGTCTTTGAATAATAGGTATGGGGGTCATTTTTGTTTCCTTGCCTTGTTTTTCAATATTTTCTAGATTTATTAATTTTTTAATAAGAAAAATTATTTTAAAAGATTTTAAAAGGATCAGAGCAGATTTAGCATTGGACTAAACAAATACAAAAAATGGGATCTAAAAGAAAGATATAAAAAGTATTACATCTGTTTTTTATTTTTGAAAAACCTGTTATAACAATACTAAATAATGGGGACATAGCATGTCATCTGTAAGGAACAGACTTATTAGCTATTAGTATGTGGGGAATAATAGGGATCTTATAGGCCCACAAGATGACTTGAAAATTAATGCACATAGGCTGAATTAATAGAAATAGTGTCCAAATAAAGAAGCAATAATTGTTAATGAAAGAAGACACCCATGTATTTCTATGCTGACATATTTGAATGTAATTGTTAATATGAATATAATCTAAACTTCGTCATAAGAGAGATTGAAAACAAGGAAATCAAAACATATTTCACCTTTCAGATGACCAAAATCAAAGAATCTGATATAATGTATCAGTGAGGGAATGGGGAAAACACTAATATTTTTTATGAGTTTAAATGTATAATATTTTTAGAGAGGACAATTTGGCATCTACCAAATTTATAAATATACCTACCCATTATGGTGAACTGTGCTGGTATTATAAATATTTGCTTCCTGTCCTCATGGAGAGAAAATTATACACCCACACCATTGATGTCAGGCTTGCCCATTTGACTTTCACAGTGAACTCTGAGTAGAAGTAACATGTATCACTTCTAAGCAGATGCTTTAAGAACTAATAAATGGGTACCATGTTCTCTTTTCCTTCTACTAAAAACTAGTTATGTCCTGTAAAGGGATTGCTGCTTCAACCTAGGTCCTAGAATGAAAATGTAAGAAAGTGACAAAGGGATTCTGCAATGGAGATATAACATGAGTAAGAGATAAACCCTTATTATTGTAGCTACTAAAATTTTGATATCATTTGTTATTATGGCAAAATTTAATCTATGCTGACTGACTCAGCATTTTACTCAGTGGTTATTCTTGTAATTTATCCTATAGTTATACTCATGAGTGTATAAAATGATAGAAAGATAGATAGACAATTGTTGCTGTTACTATATGTAATAAAATGATTAGAAACAACCTAAATAGAGAACTGGCTAAATAACATATCATATGAAAATACTATAAAGCTGCAAAACAAAACAAAACAAAGGATGACATTTTTATGTATTAATAATAACTAATCTTTCACATACATTTATAAATATATAAATAAGGAGACAAAAAGAAAGTAGTTATGTGTTCATATAAAAACTGTCTCTGAAAGGTGATATTAGTTTGACTTTTTAGGAAAACTGGATGACAGATGAATATGTTTGGGAAGGTGACTTTTTTATTGCATATTCTTTGGTACATTCTTAATTTTGAATGTTTTGTGAATGTATATTATATATTCAAAAGAAATAAAATTGTAAATAATAAATAAAAATATAGTATTTGAATAATATCTGGATTTTGGTGTTTTCTTCCCAATAATTCTATACTATTATATCCTACTAAATCTTGCCTTCATTTAACATAATACCTTTGTATTTCAGCTACCAAATAGCTTTAACCATTTATTATGGCCAAGCTTAATTACATAACATGCAATTTGTCTTGCCAATGTAATCCTCTTGGATTTTTTCCCTTTCTCTGTCTGAATTTTGTAAACCCAATTGGTACCCTGCCTAGAATTACTGGATTGATGCATGCATCTTGCAGCTACTATGAGTGCTGGCTGGTAATGACTCACATTTTCACCCTTCTCCGAGAATTGTCTTTGACTAACAGGAGCCATCTTATCTTGGGATGTCTGGGTGTTATGGTACTGTCCCTAAAGGTGGTTTAGAGCCAGAGTTGACTGATGCAAGGGTTGAAAACATGCTCAGCTCTCACACTTCAACATGAAACATGGTTCATGCTCCAGAGCCCTCTCTGGAATCAGGAGCTAAAATCACATATTGATTTAGTTTCTTTCCCTAACCTAGCCTGAATTCTTTACTTCCTCAGCAGTTTCTCCTGCTAACTTTCACTGGGAAGATCCATAGGACACGACATTTAACAACATAATAAGAAATACACTGTGTGTGTGTGTGTGTGTGTTTGTGTGTGTGTACACACAGGAAGGAATCAGCATCATTGAGAAGTTAGTGGTGACAATCCTTTGTAGGCTGAATTCTTTACTTCCTCACCAGTTTCTCCTGCTAACTTTCACTGGGAAGGTACATAGGACACCACATTTAACAGCATAATAAGAAATACACTGTGTGTATGTGTGTGTGTGTACACAGGAAGGAATCAGCATCATTGAGAAGTTAGTGGTGACAATCCTTTGTAGGCTGGACCTTCAGGGAAGGCATACTATTACAGATCTAAGCTACTTGGCCGCAGTGAGAATGTAAGTCTCTCACTATTTACTATCAAAATACCATTTAACTATCAAAAGTCAAGTAAGCGTAATTACTGTAATGGGCAGCTTGGTCATCATGGCAGCCAGGAGGTCCTGAATTACAAAGATTTATTAAAATTATATACACTGTTATAGGGGGAAGGCAGAAGCACAGCCAACAAGGATATTGCTTTATATACAATCAACAGATGTTAAGACCAGATGAGCAGTCAAAATCCCCCTACTTGTTTTCCAGAACTTATTCAGGGTTTATACTCAAAATCCATTGATTGAAGGGGACCAGTTTCCTATGTTCAAGGTCCTTACAACTCATGGAACAAATATACAGTAGACAGTTCCCTAGTTCTTCCATAAATAATCTATGTAATTTACTTGAGTAGTCCTATACTAAAAATAAGGCAATGCTCAGCTATTTTGAGGACCTATTTAAATGATCTATTTCATACTGAATGAATTGTAGTAGTTTTCATTTGGGTCTGGTTTTTCAGGGAATTGATTTATTTCATTTAAGTTGTCAAATTTATGTGTGTAGAGCTTTTTGCTGTATTCCCTTATTTTTCTTTGATGTCTGCAGGGCTCATAATAATATCCTTTGTTTCATTCAGATAATGATAATTTCTGTTTTCTCTCTTTTTTTATTCATCAGTTTTGCTAGAGGTTTGTCATTTCTTTTGATCTTTTCAAAGAGCCAGATCTTTGTTTATTGATTTTTCTATTTTTTTTGTTTTGACTTCATTTATTTCTTCTCTTGATTTTATTATTTCCTTTCTTCTGTTTATTTTGTTCTTTTCTAGAATCTTGGGATGGAGCTTAGATTATTGATTTGACATTTTTCTTCTTTCTAAATTTCCTTCTCAGCACTGTTTTAGTTGTGTCCTGTAAATTTTGCATGTTGTATTTTCATTTTTAATGCATTTGTATAATATCAATTCTTTTACCTTTTTTGAGTTTCATTTTATGAGACAGGTCTATCCTGATTTATGTTCTATGAGCACTCGAAAATAATATGCATTATAATGTTTTTGGATGGAGTGTTCCATAAATGTCAATTAGTTCCTGTTGCTCCTTGGTGGTATTACTGAGTTCTATATCTTTGCTGGTTTTCTTTCCCATTGTTTAATCAATTGTTGAGACAAGGGTACTGTGGATTTTTATATTTCTCATTTCAGTTCTACCGGTTTTGCTTCACATATTTTGTAGCTCTTTAGTTTGTTACAGACATATTTAGGATTACTATGTGTTCTTTTATCATTATGTAATATCCTACTGTGTCTTGCATAATTTTCTTTGCTCTGAAGTCTACTTTATTTGATAATGATTTACTTTGTTTTTGATTAATTTTCTATCCATTTACTTTCAATCTGCCTATATTATTACACTGAAATGAGTTTATTATAGAAAGCGTATAGTTGGGTCATGTTTTTAAATCCATTGTGTCAATCTGTGTATTTTAATTGGTATATTTAGAACATTACTTCATGGTAAGTACTTATGTGTTAGAGCTTAAATCTGCTCTTTTATATTTTGTGTTTTCTGATTTGTTCTCTTCTTTTTGTTTATCAGTCCCCTTTTTCCTACCTTCCTGTGAGTTAGCTAAATATGTTTTAGAACTCCATTTTTATTTGTCAACAATGTTTTGCAGAGTAACTCTTTATGTAAGATTTAGTGCTTGCTCTAGGTATTACATTTTGTATATAAAACCATATTTTACTGATATAATTTTGTTAACTCTAGTGAAGTACAGGAACCTTACTTCCCTTTATGTCCTATTATTCTCCTTTATTTGTAATATCCTTGTCTTAAATATTTGCTTTATTTACATTTAGAACTGCATTATAATTTTTGCTTCAATCATCAATTATAATTTAGAAAACTCAAGAGGAGGACAGCATATTGTACTTACCCGTATTTTTGCTTACTGTGTTCTTTCTTCCTTTGTTTGAAAGTTCCTTCTTCTGTTGTTTCTACTCTGTTTAGAAAACTTTGTTTAGCCATTCTTTTCCTCTAGGTCTGCTGGTGACAAATTCCCCCCATCTTCCTTTATCTGAGAGATTATCCTTTATTCCAGATGGCTATCTTCACTTGATATAGGATTATGGGATGATTTTTTTTCTTTTAGGACCCAAATAATATTGTGACACTTCTTTTGGCCTCTCTGATGAGAAATCTGATGTCATTGGAATTGGTTTTCCCTTTTAGGTATGGTGTTGTTTCTCTCTGGCTGCTTTCACAGTTTGTACAGGCATACCTTGGAGACACTATGTGTTTGGTTCCAGATCATTGCAAAAAGTTTAATACCACAATAAAGCAAGTCAAATGAATTTTTAGGATGCATAGTGCATATAAAAGTTATGCTTACACTGTAGTAGAGCCTATTAAGTATGCAATAGCATTATGCTTTAAAAATGTACATACCTTAATTTAAAAAGAATTTATTGCTAAAAAATGATAACCACGATTTGAGGTTTCAGCAACTCACAGTCTTTTGGCTTAATCATTTCTAGCTTTTGGTTTAAAGGAAGAGATGTGCAATTCCTTTCACTTGAACACTTAGAAGCCATTGTAGGGTTATTAAATGGCATAACTTCAATGTTGTCTCAGAGAATAGGAAGGAAATGGGAACAGTCATTTGGTGGAGCAGGCAGAACACATACAACATTTATTGATTAAGTTTGTCATCTTTTATGGCTGTGTTTTATGGCACCCCAGTACAATTTGATTATATTAAAGATCACTGATCGCAGATCACCATAACAAATATAACTATAATAAAAAAGTTTGAAATATTTCAAGAATTACCAAATTGTGATACAGAGACACAAGTGAGCAGACACTGTTGGAAAAATGGCACCCACAGACCTGCTCAATGTAGGGTTGCCACAAACCTTCCATTTGTAAGCAGTATCTGCAAAGTGCAATAAAATGAAGTACAATAAAATGAGGTATGTTTACACTTTTTCTTTAGTTTTAACAAAGTTAATTATGATACATCTTGGTGTGTTTATCTTTGAGATGATTCTGCTGGTGTTTGCTCAGCTCTTTGAACCTGTAAGTTTATATCTCTTGTCAAATTTAAGTTTTCGGCATTACTGCTTTGAGTACTCTTTCAGCCGCACCTTATTTCTTCTCTTCTTCAGGACTCTAATAACACAAATGTTAGGTCATTTACTTTGGTCCCGCAAGTTGCTGAGGCTCATTTTTTTTATTTTTGGGCTTTTCTTCTTTTGGCTTATTTTCTCTCTGCTATTCATATTCAGTAATTTCTATTCTATATCATATTTCACTGCCCCTCTGTCCTGCTGCTGAACCCTTCTGAGGTTTTTTTGTCTTTTTCAATGATAAAATTTCCATTTTGTTCTTTATTCCTTCTGTGTCTTTATTGAGACTTTCTATTTTTTTGCTGATATTTTCTATTTTTTAAATTTGTTTCAAGCATGTTCATAATATGTTAAAGCAGTTTTATTGTGGCTGATATGAAATCTTTGTCAGATAATTCTAATATTTCTGTTGTCTTGGTGTTGGCATGCACTGATTATCTGTTTTTCATTTAGTCTGAGATCTTTCTGGCTTTTGATGAGTATTTTTTTATTGAAATGTGGAAATTTGATAATTTTAAGTAATAAAACTCTGGTCTTATAATTTATAAGGCTGTGGACCTTATTAATTTCATGTTATAAGACTCTGGATTTTATTTTAACCTTCTGATTTAGCTGGATATCTTGACAGTGATCCAGTGTCTGCCTTCTTACTGTCAGGTGCCAGGTTCCCTATTCAGTCTCCACTGCCACCTGGGATAGTGGGTCCTCATCACAGAGCTCTGGTCCCTCATATACTTTTCACTAACACCACAGTGTGAGTGGCCTCGTTACATCTGGGTGATAGTGAAAGTGCTGACTTTCCACTAGGCCTTCTCTCCATCCCACTGGGGAGTGGGAGGAACACCTCATTACTGTTGGCTAACATGGAAGTACAGGCTTACCATGTGGTCTCCACTGGCACTGAGATGGCGGCTGGCTTCACTACCACTGGTAAGGGGTGCAAAAGTCCCAGGGTCCTAGTTGACTTCTCTGGCATGATGCAGGCTGTGGGGTGGGGACACCTCATTATAGCCAGGGAAGAATGGAGCCTAGATTCTTTACTCAGCCTTTGCCGGCATAGGTAGGGGTGGGACTGCAGTTTTCTATGTTGTTTGGCTAGAGGAGAGCAGTTATTGCCAAAGTTTTCCATTTTGCTAGTCACCTTATTACTGATCCTTTTAAAGAGTAGGTTTTTGTTTTGTCTGTACTCATTGGTGTTTCTGTGTTGCCAGGTTCCTCAGCTCCAAGTCTGGAATATCGAAGCAAAAGAGAAATCCCAAGGAACTCACCACTGTGTCATTCCTTGGGTTCTGAGGTCAACTGATCAACTTTCTCTCTACTTCTATGAGACTTCTTATATCTGATTACTATATCATGCTCAGAGTTCTTTTTTCCTGGAAGAAGAAGTCTTAAGACTCTAAGAAATAAAGCTTCACTGTTTTAGGACTTATGTTTCCCCTATTCAATCAAAAGCAAATTTCATATTGTATTTCACTCTAGAAACAGAAATATTCTCATTCTTTTCTATTCCCAGGGATTTAAAAATAATCCTCTAGCCCTTTTCTATTCCTAAAACTGATATTTCCCTATTCTGACTCTAATAAATGCTTTCATCAAGTAAGTTGATCACATGGTTTGTGTGACCTGGTAGGGTGACACAGAACCTCTTTTCAAGCTGACAGAATATTCAAGGTCTTTACTCTTTCCACCAGTAAAGCTGCTTTGTAAATGCCAGATTCTTTTAAAATTGTGTTGCTTGCAAGTGCATGTATTATTCATCTGACTGAAGCATCCCACACTGTCAAAAGGGAAAAGAGTGAGAAATCTATCTCTGAGCTTCCCTTTGAAGTTGTGAGAAGATTCAGAATGAGTGGACTGGAAGGTGATTGTGTTTTTCCTTTACCTTCTGGTTAAACTGACAATATCTGCCTCATGCTTTAGATTACCCTATGACATGTCACCAAGGACAATGACCCCAAGAGCTTGAGTCCCTAGAAAAAGAAATCTGGTTGTGTGACCCAAGTGTCACTGAGGAGATACCTATGGCCCCACACATTTTAGTTATGCACACAATGCTTTCTGAATGGGACAACAAATAACTTGTTTTGTAAAGTAGCAACAGCAGCAGAAACTAATAGGAGTCTAGATGTGTTCTTCCCAGCACAGGATCTATAAGGCCAGATCTGAAATGAAATAGGATTGTACAAAAGTAAACCTAAAAAGGAATTCAGAGATCATTGAATCATTGTTCCTTTCCTCCTTCTGTCATTAAGGTGAGGAAACATGGTAGCTTCAGTGATTCGCCCAAGCTAACGAGTGGCAAGACTAAGGCTCAAGGATAAGACACCTAATTTTTACCCAATATTCTTTAATACACATAAAATGGTCACCAGTAATGACTTTTAAAATCCTGGTTGATTATTCTGAATTAGAGCAGAAAATTTGAGCTACCACAGAATTGCAATGTATGTGAGCTTTGGGAACTGATTGCCGTAAGAGACAAGACATTAATGACCAAGTCATTCAAAAATGCCAAAGAACTGCAGGAAATAGGCTGGGAGTCATTCGTAGGTAGTGCTCTTCCTTGTGACAATCTACTCTCAAGTCTTTATGGTCAGCTGAAAAGTGAGCCAAACCTGGGCCTCTCTGAAGTCTCTACAAATCACAGAGTACAGACAGCACAAGTTTATTCATCTTCCAAAGTGGGTCCTAGTTGGGCAATAGTTTTAGGACTCCTCTCTGATTCCATTTTGCAGAATGACCTCTAGCTGACCTATATTCTCCTGAAAGCTTTAAGTGGATGTGGTTTCCAGCTTCCTTTGCTATCCTAAATTATGCAGCTCTTCTATGCAGCTGTTTAAAAAGTTGTAGATTCTGTACAGACATATAAGAGAATGAGTAGTTCATAAAATAGATAATATGTTTAAATATAACCTACATACATATGAAAGTTTCAATACAACATATGAAGTTTGTACAACCTAGGTATGTTTTATGAGGTATATTGATATTAAAATCCACTATAGATTAGTGTTTCTGCTCTTTACTGTCAGAAAAGAAAGAGGACTGTGAAAATGTCATATAAAGCAAGAGATTAAATATTTTTCTAATAACTACATTTTTCTAAATGTCAAATTAGGTCACATAGTATGGAAATATATTAACAGATAAAACCTGGACTTTGAATAGATCCAAATCTTATGATTGTCAGAGACTTGGGAACACCAAGATCTCATAACAAGAATCATTAATTTCTAAAATGGTGGGAATGACCAGAATTTGTATCTTAATTTTTACCCCAAGTACGTTTTGAATCTTTCATTTCTATTAAAGCTTAGTTTTTGCAAATATCTGATAATGATAAATATAATAGCACATAAAAATAAATCAATAAATGTGGATGCAAAATTGAGAAATGGAGGAGCTTACATAGTAGATAATAAAGGGCCAATGAAGAATTTTAATACAAGGGTGTTGCAAGACACCTTTCCATGAGTCACTCTCACTTCTGCACATTTTCTGAGCAAAAACACTGACAACTTTTGTTCTTCCTAAATACCTTTTCAAAGGTGTCTGTATGGAACACTGCCTTGGAAGACAGAGAAGTATCTCCTCCCTTCAGGGTAGAGGAAAGATTTGTTTGCTGTTCAGGATAGTAAAAATAATGTCTCCCTCCAGGGTAAAGGTTGGGCAGATTTACTACCAGACCTTTTGGGAGACTGAGATTTCCTTAACTTGAGATTCCTCAGATGTAATGTGCACTCATTGTGTGCATAGAGTCCACTTGGGCATCACCCCATGGAACTTGGGGGATAAGGGAAATTGATGAGAATATGTAATAAATGTAATACAGTCCTTTGTCCCTGACCCAGGAGTTTCATGTAGTTTGCCAGCATCTAAGAAACTATGGCAAGCTAACTTAATAGCTTGAAAACAGAGTAAAATCTCAGATCCTTCACAATTCTTGACAAAAGGTTATGCCATCAATATTCAAATGCTACATTTCCACTCTTCTTAGCTATGACATCTAACTTAGTGATTTAAATGAGTAGGCCTATAAGGAATCCCAAGGAAGACCATGACTAGTCAAAGAAACAAGATTAAAAATTGATATGTACATGGTTTACCTCCTAGTCAATGAAGACATGGTCCCACATTTCACATTCTTGTCAAAGCAATGTATAAATGTATGAGGACCACTGTTGGTGGTCTTGAAAGGTAATGAGAGGGGCATTATCCAGCTAAATGCTGCCATGAACCCAGCAATTACATCCTTTACTTTCCTAAGCTCTGGGTGCTCTCTCAGTGGCTTACAGAACCCATTGACATTTCCTGTCCAGGACTATAATTTTATATTGCCATCATGGCTCTTTTACCCTGAATGTTAAATTTTTCTAAATACAGTTAATAAGACATATCAAAGTGTGGTGGCTTACAAGTTGAAATAATGAATCTAAATTCAAGAAAACTGAGCCCTACCATGTCGTCTCTGACATCAGGACATTTGGACAAATACTTCTCTGTTCCATGAAATAAGGGAGACTGAATTGCAAGGGTAAATACAGAGGATGAACAGTTGAATAAGAGACACATAATTGAAATATATAAACTATTTGGTGACCCAGAGGAAATGCCTGAACTAATGCTGTCAATACACTAGCCACTAGTGTACTGGTGGCTATTAAGTACTTGAAATGTGGCTACTCCAACTGTGATATGCCATAAGTATAAAATTCATACTGAAGTTTGAAGACTGAGTGCAAAAACAACATGTAAATACTATTAATATATTTTATATTGACATGTTGAAGTGATAGTATTTAAATATGTTGGATTGAATAAAATATTAAAATTAGTTTGCTTCGACTTTTTTACCTTTTATGGCTACTAGAACATTTTAAAATTATGTATGCAATGCTTTTCTATCCTAATTCTACTGGACAGTGTGTACTAGACTGTTCTTTGTCACCTACCCTAGTGATGCGAACTGAGTGGGCCTATTAAGAATCTTACAGCTGACCCAATAGTTATAAACTAAGTGGTGTCAACTGTTATGCAATAGATGAAAGAATTAAATCACTTGAAACTTGAATCTGCATTTCTTGAGGGCAAAGGTCATGTATTGTCATAGCCTTTTCTTTCCCCCTATCTTTTCATTTTACTTTCTCACTTGGCTCAATAATTTTTGCCAGCTGAATGAGTAGTAAGGAAATCCAGGATGAAGGAAACCTGCAAGTGTAGTGGTTCAGTTTGTGAAGAAAACGTACTGCATAGGATGCCTGTATATCACTTCTCTTAGCAGTCATTTATATAGTCTTCATCTAAGAATGAAGCCTTGCTGTGCAATTTATCTTCCAATAAGTCTCACTGCATCTCTAGATATCTAGGCTGGAAATGCTTTTATTCTTACATGTATCTTTTTCTCTTAGAACGTACAGAGCAGTCATGAGGGTTAATTAAAGTGGGAATCACTTGTGCACAAGATGACTAGTAGATGATTTAGTTTTAAATTACCTTAAAATGATTGTGGCTTTAAAAGAGCATTCAATATTTTGTGTGTGCAGAGACATAGAAAGTCCTAATAGAAAGAGTAAAGCCTGAAGAGTCTCCATGATGACAGTGTACTGTCTCCAGATCTTCCTTCATCAGCTGGTAGGGAGTAATATCAGTGAAAAGGGAGAAATATCCCCAAAGTGTAAGGTCCATGGCCATGAGCACTGATACATGTTGCAGCAGAAACTAATGGCTGCCATGTGAAGGACAGACAGGGATAAAAAGACCAGTGGATTCTAAAACATGAAAAGCATATTTTATATGTTAAGTGTAATTAATATTGATGCTGGTAGATGAAGGGTGATTGCCACATATCACTTAAATAATAATACTGTGGACTTACTCTGTGCTAGGTAATTTACACCATAAAGTGCAGCAACTGTGGAGAGGAGATGTTATCCTTGTCTTTTAATTAAAAATAAACTAAGTTTGAGAGAGATTAAGTAAGTTGCTGAGGGACATAATAATGCTCATCAGTGGAAAAGTCAGAATTTGAATCTGTCTAGTCTAACTGCAAAGTCCATTTCTATTAACCCAATGAGTCATTGTCTCCAGCATAACAATCACATTATTATAATAGTAATGACAGAGGAAACACACAAGGGGTGTAAAGGCATTACCCTTTTTACCCTCCTGTTTCCTGCCCCCTTCCATCTCTCCTTTTCTCCCCCTGACCCTCGAGTTTCCTGTTTGTCTCCCTCTCTCTTCCTCCCACTTTGCACTTCCTGACTCTCCCTTTTCCCCTCCTTCTCTACCTAACAACACTTCCTTTCTTTCTTAGTTCCACCAGTTTTCCGTCTCCTCTTTTCCAGTTTTTACTACTAAAGTGTGAGTCCTGCCAATGACTTCAGAGAAGCTTGCTGTGTGATAAAGTCTGGCTCCTAGAGAAATGCAAATGGCAGCTGTAATATCTGAAGAGGCAAATACAGCCCCAGAGTTCTTCAGACTTGAAGATAATTCTTTCACCAAATACCACAAATATTCCCCTAGCTTGGAATACAAATTTGGAGACTGATACCCTCATCACAAACCAGATGGAACTCCAGCCAAGGGCAGCTAAGGGACTGCCCAACAGAACCAAGGCTAGGGCAGAGCCAGACTTGGAATCCTGGAATTCTTATGTTAGTTTCTAGGAGGGTGCATAGAATATTTAGTAGGAATGTGAAAATGCAAATCAATTGACTAGAGATTAGTAAGGCCTCAAAAGTTGAAGTTCATTTCCTCATTTCATATATTTGTTGAGAAGATAAATGAGATAATGTGTGTGAAAGTGCTCAGAGCTCTTAGGGAGAGAGGCCTGATTTAAATGTGAGGCAATGCTTATAGCCTGAATATTAAAGAACAACCTTTCATTGCCTTAAACCAAGACTGAAGAAAGGAATTGCTGAATCTAGACCATTTTATGCTGTTGAACTCAGATGGTAAGAAGACCTCTCTTTATATATAATAAATGAGTATTGAATGGATGCCAAGGAGATGTGTGTTTCTCCATTGTTTCTGCTCAATAAAAAAGCTTTTTCCACGTAAGTATATGAGGTAGTGCCTGGACCCCTGTGGATGTAATAGATGGATTTCAATCTTCCTCTTTCTTTATCCCAGGCTGACCCTAAAAGAAAGTTTATTGCTGCAATCTAATCTGACTCACAGTTAGGTCCATCTTTTTAATCCAGTGTGGAGGTAGCATATTTTACAAGAAAGAAGCCTGGACTAAGAGATAGAACTGGATCTTACACGTGCTTGTAACCCTAAATAGTCAAGTGGTTTGTACAAAATGTCAAATCATTCTCTTCTCTACTTTCTCATCTGTAAAATACAGCTAATGTTAGAACTGATCTCCAAAAATATTAGCTGAGATAAATGTACATGTAGTTTTCGTAGAGTCTGGCACTTTGTGAGGCTCCATAAATATTAGACATTAGTACTGTTTTTGTTTAGATAAAAGTTTATCTTAAGGTGTTAGGAATTAGACCGTTAATACTTCTGCCTTTTTAAAAGCAGCTTCAGAAAATTGTGTTTATTGCTCAGCAGATCAAAGCTCTGTAATGTTTCAAAAATAAAAAGATTGATGCTTCACACACAGATGTCTTTCCCCATGCCCCAACCAACAGGGTAAAATGTTTTACAGATTGGATGCTTAGCACGGAGTAGAATTCTGAAATAAAACTCCTATTGTTTCTCCTTCTTTCTTTTTTTAAAAGTATTTAAAGGGAATTTCAACCTTGGTTATTTATTTTCTTCCATGGGAAGAAAAAAAAGAGCACATCTGTTTTCAATAGTGGACTGAAAGGTCTAAAAATAAATACGCTTTAAAGAAAAGAGAAAAAATTTTGTTGGCACTCTAAATCCAATCGACGCAGATGAAAATGTTTGTTCTAGAAATGCTTGGCTTTTTTGAAAAAAGTGAAAAAGAGCAAATATTGTAGAATTATACAGTTGTAGTTAAGTGGTTCACCACATAAAAATGTGTTATTTTTACTCATCTGGTAAGTACTTTTAACTATGACATAATGTCTTAATTTTTACTTAACAATTCTGAATATACCTATATCTGTCATTTTCTCTAAGAAGAGATGGATGAGATATAAAAATGATTTCTTCACTCTCATAATTTGTAATTAAAAAGCAAAAACCCCAAAATATCAGTTTGTGTTAGTTCTGATCTTCAGAAATTTAGTTGCTTATGTGATGAAAGTGCTTTATTTTGGTATGTTTTGAATTGTGTCACCACCATTTTTTCAATTCATATACAAAATAAAAATCATCCATTGTAAAATAGGCTTAGAAATACTGCCATGACCATTTCACAGAGAAGGGAACAATCCTGCCAAATGACTTACATGGCAGTTGTCTCTTGGGAAATCCAGATAAACTAAGATTAGGGAGGGACAGTGGCAGGGGAATGATTAGGGTTGACAAGTAAAAGGAAGCTTAGAGGAACTAAAATATAAAACAGATGGAGTAGATAAATATGTAAGGGCTGCTGGGTATTTTGAAAGACAAACATTGGTTGCTCAGAAGCAATTGAGCCAGAAAATACTTAAAAATGAGCTACTGAAACTAATTTGTTCAGGCAAAGAAAGGAGACCAGAAAAGAGAGAACTGGGTTAAGGAGGATTTCTATAGGTGAGAGCACAGGCTTGCTAGTTATAAGCTTGCTGAAAAGGATACTCACAGGAAAAATGGCAAAGTGTCTGGCCTCACTGATAAGCCCAAAAGTAAAACAGACTGTTCTATTTGGATCAAAGATGTATGCTAAAACATTAAATTGAAACTAAATCTAAATAATGGATTAATATGTTAAACAATTGAAAACATGAATATAGTTTGAACCTGAAGTTTTTACATCTTTAGTTAAATAAATAGCATTAATACTGAAAGTGATGTTTTTAGTTAAATAATGCACAGCATGAAATGCCAGGAAGGTAAGTATAAATACTGAGCCCTTGAGTAGTGGACTTTATACTTCCATTTTTCTAGATATACCTATCTAGAAGAGGGTAAATGCATTACATATAATGTACATTGCATATATAAATATGTCTAAGTGGCTGAGAAGGTAAAGTGTCTTGTAATAGGGTACCTTAGGCTGTCCCTGAGGAAACCTTATAAATAACTCTTGTTCTTTCCTGATAGTCCAACATTTTTACCTTCTCCCTCCCCATCAAAATTCACTGGTGTCACATTTCCTTGAGCTTAATAATACTATGGGGAGTGTGTCAGTACCCTCAAGGCTAGGGGCAAATGTGTATTTTAACAGAGTCCTTTGGAAAATATGAAAATCCTCTATAATGGTAACAAAACCTGAAACTGTCTCTAAAATATATCTTCTGTTATTTCTTTAGCTTTTATTATCATTGTGATATGGACATCAAAAATATCGATTCAAATAATAAGTCAAAGAGCCATCACTATTTGCCATATCTTCACTTTCTCCCCTTTTCTACCCTCTGTCCCACTGAACAAGCTGTCTCACTCCATCAGAGCTGCCCTTCGAAGGCCACCTGGGCTTCCACTTTTCATTCCTTTTCTTGCCAACTCATCAGCATTTGCCACAACTTTGACCTTTAAAAAATCTCTTCCTTTTGATTCTGGAAATCACTTTCTATTTGTTTTCCTTCTATTTCTTTGCTTCCTTCTTCTCAATATCTTTTAGGGATTTTCCTTTTAAACCTAAACATTTGAGCTTTTCAGGACTGTGTATCACTATCTTTCTACATTTTCCTTGCAGGTGATTGCCAGCCACTGTCATGGCTTCATTTGTAGCCTCAGATTTGCATCTTCAACCCAGACCCCTCTCTGAGTCTCTAACATATAGATCCAACTATCAGTTTAACCTATCTATATTCTACT
Organism: Manis javanica; assembly: GCF_040802235.1. Taxonomy (NCBI): domain Eukaryota; kingdom Metazoa; phylum Chordata; class Mammalia; order Pholidota; family Manidae; genus Manis; species Manis javanica. The sequence continues at coordinate 73,472,158 of NC_133158.1, read as the reverse complement.
AAATGGTCTAATGATATCCTCAGGATTTTCACTTTGATTCCTATTTTAGTAAACTTTCACTTTGATTCCAATTTAGTAAATGATTCCTATTTTTGATTCCCATTTAGTAAATATCAGCATTTATCTGCTTGCTCAAGCAGCAATCTGGCTGCTAGCTTTGTGACTTCTTACTTCTCCATGTCCACTCAATCACCAAGGCCTGTTAAGAGTCTTCCAAAATAGACCTTGAACCTGTCAATTTTTTCTCAATATCTGCTGTTGCTTCCCTAACCCAAGGTACCAACATCTCCCATCCTGATTTCCTTCAAGAGTCTCCTAAATGGTACTTCATTTTTTTTGCTACTTCCAGCCTATTTTCCAAATGATTACTAGAAAACATTTTTTTAAAAGACATGTAGTCTTATCACTTTGCCACTTAAGACTCTTCTGCATCTCCCTCTGTATAAAGATTACAGTTCTATTTGGACTTATTATAAAACTAATAATCCTTCTTGTGGTCCTAAAACTCTGCAGGACCTCTTCCTAGTTTACCTCGAAGGCCTCATATCCTGAAAATCTCTGAATGACTTTCTCACCAGCATTTCACACTTGGGGATCAATCTTTGATTGCTTGACTCTCTAAGTTCTTCTTGCATTAGGACATGACTCACATTTAACCCTCTGTTTCTATCCATTTGCCTGTAACATGATGAATTCCACTTTATTCTTTAATTTTTAATTAAAACTTCGTCAGGCAAACTGCACTGCCTACCCATACCAACGTAAGGCCACCTTGTTTTATTTTTTCAGTATTTCTAGGTAGTTCCTTTCATTCCTTATATAACAATTATATTGAAATAATTGATTATGCAATAATTTGTTTAATTTCTGTCTCCCTCACCGGAATCTGCTCTAATAGTTTGATCTGTGTGTTTCTTATTCAGTATTATATTACCAGTTCTATCTCTTTGTATTTCTACAATGTCTTCAATTCTGTATTTTCACTACTATATCTGGCATCATGGCTTTTTGCAGAAGGTCTCAATATATGGTTTTAGAATTAATAAATAAATACATAAATGAATGCATGAATGAGTAAAATTATCCTCAAGATGCCTAAAATGTGATGAGTTGAAAGTTTCAAAACACCAAATTCTGTTACTTATTCCTGAGTTTTAATAACCAAAGCAATGGAATCACATTCATTATATTGTTTGTTTGATTACCTGTAGGGTAAAAAAAACAAAAGTCTTTCAATATCAACTCTATCAGTATTGTCTTTTATCAGTCGTGGCAGACCAGAACAACCCTTGGAAAGCATTTTGGCAATGGGTATTAAGAAATAATCTTATTATGATTAATAATCCTTTTTATAAGCATCCTGTTTTTTAGAAGGACTAAAGATTTTCTAAGGAATTTTGAGTAACTTCATTACACTTTTCTTTTTTCCTAATATCAACACTTTCAAGGTATTTTCTGAAAAAGCTGAGAATTTGATGATTCCATACAATGAGACTAAGACTGACATATAAGGACACATGGGATAGAATTTCCCAGAACTTTTTGTTTTACTCTACATGGGGAAAGTTTTTCTCCAAAAGCAGAGACACACATGTTCTCCTTTAACTGAAGTCAATTCTGACATTTTAATCCAAACACATTTACACAAGAAAGAAAAATAAAAAATTCAAAACTTTGGTAAAGAGAAATGTCTTTGATTTGCTTGCTAGACTTTGATGACTTGGGCAGATTTTGTAGGAAAAATGTAAAGGTCATGTTTAGCATTCAGATATAACAGGTAATTCTCTCTTTAAGGATACTTTTAAATGAACATTTGAACTAAACTAAACTCTTGCTTAAAATGTTCTCTTCAGCTATGATGGCTATTTTCATGTAAGCAAGAGATTGATAACTATTTTGGTTTGGTCTTTATGGTTTTCTTTTCAATTGACATAATTTCCAGGAAATGTCAGGCCTTTGTCCTCATTTGTCATTCTGCTCCAGAGTAGACTTTTTCTTCTTTAAATATTCATCAGCTTAAAATGTTAAGAAAGTTACTCAAGACTTCTTGGAAATGTTTTTTCCCTTTCTTTTTTTAAACTTTTTATTTTTAAATTCCCTCATTCTCATTCAGACAGCCAGAAATTCTTAGGAAGTGCCTTTGCAGCCAGACTGACCTTCATTGAGGCATATTTTCTCCTGCGATGGGCCTCCAGTCTTACAAAGACATTCCCTATAGCTTGTTCAAGACAAGTTTGACCACTTTCAGCCAAGCATCTGATACCAAGCAAAGAGCATAACTTTTTATGTATTTAGGTGTTTAATGTATGAGAGGTGCAGCTGCCTGCTGTGTGTGACACTTGTAAGGTACACATCCACTTGGATTTATAGCAATGTATTTTCTTAAACTGCTGGCTCCGCAAACTCAGTGCCAGGTCTGCAATGCCCAACGGTGGTTCCATACTGGATCACAGGCTCCAGAGCCTGAAGGACACTTATTGAGGCTCCTAAGGCAAAACAGTGGGATTTTATAAAGCTCAGAGCACACTCTTTTTCTCAAGCAGAGGCTAACGGATTCTTCACACTGAGATCGTCTATGATTACCCACAGCAGTAAAATTCCCAAATTTAGATTAGAAATTGGATTATAAACTGCCTCTGGGCAGGTAGAAGCAGCTTTAATCAGTTAGACCAGATGCTTCCATCCCGGGGGAATAACTGCTGAACAAATGAGAAAAGGAAGTTCATTTTCCAGGCTGGCCTCTTCTGTGTCAGATGAATCTCAATATATATATTTTCATTAGCTAAATGTCTAGGGAACAAGAACACTACCAGGAAATTCACCAAAGCTAAGTCCAAGAACAAAAGCTTACTTGGCAGCATTGGGTATTATGAACAGAAATTCTTTAAAACAAAAAACTTCAAAATATTTTCTGTGAGAAAATTTGGGAATTCAAGTGATTTTATAATTACTTTTTCAATGTAAAAAAATATGTTTTTAGAATGATAAAAACATCTGTCTTTGAAACAGTGACATTACTATATGTTTTCTAGAGACATTCTGTGAGTTTTCAAACTTTTCCTGGTATACTGTCAAAACTCTAATATAAACACAAGTTCTCCCAGTATTTGCTTTAAAAATTTTAAATGTTGGGTGGTGGGGAGGAATACAGAGAAGAAAAGAATAATGAAAGTAATTGGTATTTGTATAACATATTGGTTTCATCTGCTTAAGGCTTCAAAAGAATTCAAAGTCTGCTTTGTATGCATGTATGTGGACATTTTGAAACCAAATTTGAGTCTTCCTCAATTAAGTAGAAATAATAAAGTCTCTTTTTAAATGTTAAATTATAGTTTTCTGTGAGAAAAATCAGTATATAAATTTTCCATTCACAAGCAAAATACTAAACTTCAGTTTTACTTTTCCTCTTGATCTTTCTTTATACATGTGATAAAATGTTTTGGGCCCAATATTTGTGATCCTCAAAGTCAGGTACAGAATTCACAAGGAAAGAATTCTGAGGTTGAGAGGAAAAGAATAACCAATTTAGTGTATACTATTGGGATTTACTGTAGTTTTTTGTTTGTTATATTTTATTTTGTTTTCCCAATTTTTCCTTTAGAGTACACATTTGCAGTAGAAAATAAATGGACTGTGAACCATTCTGTTAGTATATTAGCCACATGTTAATCATACAATTAATTGAAAGGAATGGTTGAAAAACTTTTTAGAAATCAATTCCTAGAATTTAGAATAATATATCCTTTGCTCTCTCCCAGTAGGTAGTGCACACCCTTAAACGTACAGATATTTTCCCTGTCCTTTTCTTCTCAAGGTTTTCTAACACTAGACAATGACACATTGGGGAGCTATAATAAATTGTAAGTTTAACAAGATGACCTAGTGAGGTTAAAATTACTTGAAACTCTTTAAATTACTTTAAATCCTAAGAAAAACAAAAATTATCAAATTTGATCTAACATTTACATTCTGCCACTAAGGAACTGTGTCATTTTGGGCAAGCTACTTAGATTTACTAGAATGTAGCTTTCTCATTGGCAAGTAGGGTGTGTTGGATTAAATTACTAGTTTTCAGGCCTTTTTATTTTAAGGCAAGGAAGCACAGCATACACAACTGATAAAATCAGGAGTTTTGTCAGTGGAAGGATTCCACAGGTTGGGAGATGTGGGATGCAGTTTACTTTATCTTTCACTTCTCACAATTGCTACGACCTCTGAGGGACTTCTTTGCATCATAGTCTGAAAATTACTGGGCCAGATATTCTCCAAGGCCCCTTCTACCTCTTTATCCCTAGGTTTATGGTTTAGGATTATGCTGAGGGTCAGACCCAAGGGGGTAAATCTGAGAAATCTGATTAGACCAAACTGTTATCCCTTTGTGAAAGACTTGAAGAAAGTCAATTTACCTTGTGGCTGCTCTAAGGTTTTGAATCTGTTTTGGGGTGAAATGTTAGGCCTTCAGACAGGGATTCATAATCTCAAGGCTTTATTATCCAAATCACATTCTATACACATTTGGATCCTTCTTGATAAAGGTCATTTATGAAATTTTTGTGAGTTAATGGAAGTAATCTTTTTATCCCAGAATATTCTGTATGTATAAATGTACATTTCCTTTTTAGATTGTCTCAATATGGCATTACTGTCTTGGGAAGAACAAAGTCTGAGACAGATAAGAAGTACCTGTGAGAACTTCTACTTTGTGGACCTAAAGTGAAAAACAAAAAGCAGTTACACTGGTGTACTTTTCTAGAACCTTGCCCAGTATTTGATAGTTCTGCAACTCAGATACCACTTATAAACTGTATCTTCATTCTAGTATTCAGTGCTTTAAACTGGAAGATAAAAAATAAGGTTTCTAATCTCAGTCCCAACTTATATGTGCTATGTGGTGCTGGGCAAATCAATTAACCTTTGCCAGATTATTTATACATAAAATCAATACACTAAAACCTACTATCTGCTAGCCTGTGACAATAAAAACAGACATTTTAAAGGGATTTGAATACCATAGCCAAAATGATATTACTTTAGAGAAATCACATGTGCAAAGAATTTCACGATTACTGGCAAGAAATGGTGATTTCATCTATCATGTCTGCCAGTAAGCAGTTTCTATTTTTACTTCTACGGAGGACAACATGATAAGATGTAACAATAAACATGGAACAGAATAGCTCCAGGGAGAAAACTGCATTTTGATCAGCTCCTTCTGGACTCTAATGATGAGCAAATATTATTTAAGTGGAGACTGACTAAAAACTAAAACTCAGGTAGTTCAAAACAATATTTAACCTTCAAGAAGGATAATTAATTACATTTCTGGGAGTGCTGTAGGAAATTTTCTAATTGGAATAATGTAATGCTGGCATCACTCCTCTTCGTCCTACTGTGTTCATGTCTTAAAACTATATCTTCTTAAGAATATGAACTCATGCCAAGCACTTGACTGGCGCTCTATCAATGCTAATTCACTGAAATGTTGGCATGTTATATTAACTTAATTATGGGGAGTGGGGAAGAACCAAGCTATTTGATAAGCTTGGGTAGAGCATGGGTTAGACAAGTAGAACATGTGAGCATTGCTCTTTCAACAATACTAAAATTATCTATTCCTTGTTCAGAAAGGAGAAAGCAGAGGAAGAAAATGGACCCATGGGGTTTTACAAACATGATTTTCTGAGGTAATTTATTAAGAAAGCTTCTTTCTCAAGCACAATGTATAAAAATTATACTGTTACAAATTTACAAAGGAAATAGTATTTTACTTACTTCTAGTCTCTGTGAGAATCAGCCATATTTCTAACCCTCTGGTCACCAGAGAAGTTACCTTACATCCTTCTGATATAGCTTTTTCTTAAGCTAGTTTCTATCATTTACAAAGTAAATGATAACTGACAAAAGCATTGAAATTCCATAATAGCCTTCCTTAGACAAATGAATTAAAATCTTTTCGTAATTAGCTGTCATAGTTCAATGGTCCCATGTTATAGTGAAAGAAATTGAAGCCCAAATAATTAAAATAATTTATCCAATTTCTCACCCTATTTACTGGTGGAGTCAGAACCAGTTCCTAAACTTCTAATAGCTCTTCCTTAATCTTAGACATACATTTTTCCCTCAATAAGTCAAAATAATGAAGTTTTCTCATAACTTAGAAAAGTAGGAAATAATATATAGTGGGAAAAAAAACAGCCCTGTACTGCAGGAAGTTGAAAAGTGAAACTACATAGAAATCCCAAAGAAATCTGTGTAATGGCTTTGTAAAATCTCATGTTTCTTAGCCAAGCATTTCACTCCAGAGCAACATGAACTTGAACCATTTCCAAATTTATTTTTTTTAGTTAAGAACATGAATAATATCTATATCTTTTCTCAGAGATGTAGGGATAAGATGATAAGAAAATTTGCCTAAATTTTTTTTTAAACAATGGCCTTGGCAGAGAGGAAGGTTTATAAATAAAATTATAATCTGAAACAATGAAAACACCTAAAATTACAATTTTTTGTCTGCTCTTCCTTTTCTTCCCCTAATTCTTCTCATGTCTGGGTTATTCTTATACCATAATGCCTTCTCAGATAGAGATTTCCTGCCTATCTATTTAAATACAGTCCCCTTCTTTACACCTGTCATTGTCTAATGAATTATTATATTAATCCATTAAAAGCAATAATCAAATCTAAAGATTCTAACTTTTTGCTTACTTGTTTATAATTTGTCAATCCTTACTAGAATTAAGTTCCAGGAGGTCAGAGACCCAGCCTCTCTTATACATATGCTTCTTGAATGAATGGATGAATGAAGATGAAGAGAACAGAGTAATTAGCTGATTTCTATAATTACACATGGCAAGCCAGTATAACAACTAAGCCAAGAACCAGATTTCCTAATGGTAGTCCTCTGCCTCTGCTCTTTCTACTCCATTACATACTACTTCTCCTTTGGATATCTATATCTATATCTATATCTATATCTATATCTATATCTATATCTATATCTATATCTATATCTATATCTATATCTATATATCTATATCTATATCTATATCTATCTATATCTACATATAGAGAACTATACATTATATCTATATGTATATATTTATATCTATATCTATCAGGCAAGCAGCCAAAATAAACAAGTTTCCTTTTCAAGGAAGCTCTGAAATTGTACAAAGTTGTCCACCCATTATAAAAAAACAAACAACAAAATTTAAAGAAAGAAAGAAACATATCTGGAAAGAGTTCAGATGAGTAACAAAAGTCTTTAAGGTGCTTGAGAAAATGATATATGAGGAGAGACCAAAAGAACCAAAAAGGCCAGTATAGAGTCTAGTTACTAGATGACTATCTCAGAACACTGACCAAATACAGAGAGCAGAAAAAAGTTACCCAATGTAACTCCAAATAGAACAGAACACTATTAATCCATATATGTGAACACTTTCACAAAATCTTGGCAGTATTAGAGATTGTTAAGCACCAAGTTTATACTAAATAAGAATATCCATCCTGAAATTGACTATCACAATTGACACAAAGGAAAGTAACAGAGGGTAAATATAATTGCTGGTATAAAGTACTTTATTTCCATGTTGAATTTATTCAAATATTATTTAATTTGCAAAGTATTTCCAGTCCCTGCAGGGTGCCTCACAAAATAAAGGAGGGTTACTATAAATCCAGTATAAAGAAAAACAAACAAGAAAAGCTTACCACCAAGACATTTTTCCTGGAAGTGAATCTACTGAATTGTGAAATAATCAAGGCAAGTAATTATGCTTAATTTTCAAAGGAACAAAGATGGCTCTTAGTGTCTTGAGAACTTTTTTTTTTCTGAAAATTTCAAAAATTTCAGGCCAAAGTCTTATTTGAATCAACGAATTCCAGTGAGAATTTTTACCTTTCTATTATCTAACTCCAAGGATAAGAGGACTTGAAGAAGAAATGATGAAGCAGAGTTGGTTTCAAAAATCACTTCCCCTCTTCCAGTAGAGAAGCCCACTGATATTTTAGGAAGGGAGTGGTTAAGTGAAGGAGAACATATATCTTTGATTTAAAAGGGCTAGTCATATTTAAGATTTTAAAAATATTATTCATTTTATTGTTTTTTGTTTGAAAAAGATGAAATTAGGGGGATAAATATATGCCATAGTGGGATAATCAGGATTGCTAATTTTATGCACATTATTTTCACAACCTCCTTCTGGAAAGGTACTAAAACAGTATAGAACCCAATTTGTAGATAATTTTAAAAAGGATTTGTGATAGCCATTTTAAAACTACTTTAATTTCAGGTGACCCCTGTCTAAATTTTTCTCAGACATTTTTAGATGAAAGATAACAAAGCAATATATGTACTAGGAGGACTTCAGGATGTCACCTATGTTTGTGTCTAGGAAAAAAAGTAGTGGATTCTCAAGCTTTCCAATATTCTCATGTGAAAATGATAAATTTTACATTGTTTATTTACTATAAACAATTATCAAAATTAAGAGTTCAACTGTTATTTTGCTGTTATTCATAATTTGCTTTGAATAGCTTTTTTCAAAGTAAATGAAATAGATCTCTTAGGTAGTGTAAGAAATGACTGAAACAAAACTGACAGTAGTATTATTTTCCATAAGAGTTCCAATTGATTGCAGCCAGTTTCTATGAGTAGAACATCAAGATCTGATTTGTATTCAAATATTGTCTGTGGGAGGAAATGTACTGGCAGTAAAATAGATGCAGAAAAAGAGGGAAACTTTCCTTTCAAACATTTATTTGTTACCTGTTCTTCAAGTCTATGGAAAATCCCCCAATGGGGTCTGAGTTTCCATGTCAGCAACAGACTTTGTTGTTTATTAAGTACAGTTCTACAAAATTTCTGAGATAGGCTTCTTTCTGAGATAGGCTAGGTATCTGCAATAAAGGAGAATGTGTAATATCTGTACATTCCCTTCTTTAAAGAATTTCTTTGTGTACAAATCACACTGGCCAATGTTTGATGTTTCTATAAATGAATAAGACACTCCTCTTCAGTCCAAAATGAGTAATAAAGTTGTCATAGAACGTCCTGTGTAAAGTGTTAAAGGGTCAGAATACCCACTTAGAATAGCCACCTGGTCTAACTGTCAGATCTCTGCTACACCATAGCCAATCCCTTTGGCATGCATATTCATCTTTATATCTTCATATGTCAGGCCTATTTATAAAGAATCCCCATGTTGTAGGGGGAGGGAAGGCAGGGAGAAGCACATCTGATAATAATGGCTATTGCTTAGTTTTTCATTTAATTATAAATTAAGACAGAATTAAGTCCTTCTTAACTGGTCTCTAAGTCATTGTATTCTTTAATTTCTCCCTTGGTGAAATAAAAGCAGTACTATTTTCCTCAGCCAACAACTTAAATAACATTTAATTCATTTGTGTTAGGATTCTTTTTAAGATACAACATATATTTTATTGGTTAGGCCAATTAGGAATTTACATTCTGTGTAAATTATTGGAACCAGGATATCCTGGTATGTTTTTCTGTATACCTAGTTAGAAGAGAAGGGATAAAAATGTTGCCTTTAGGGGAAGGAGGGCAATTTGGAAGAACTGTGTGGCATTGCTGGAGGAAAGGGAGAGAGCTTTGTCTCTGTGGAGGTTTTGACAGCCACAGCCACAGCCACATGAGGATAGTGAACATAGGGTATTAGAGGTGAGAGGAAAGATGGCCCCAGGTGTGAGAAGAATACACAGAACAGTTGCTCAGTGAAGGCAAACTGTGTCCAAGATTCAGGTGGTTGTAACTGCTAAAAAAAGGTTTCAATGGGTAGGGCAGAAATTCTTGGTGAAACTTGTCCTTGGGTACTCAAGAGTACAAGACAGGGACTATACTTTTAAAATTTGTCATTTCCTTGTTACCTCTCTGAATGGTAAGAATGTGGATACTCAGAATCAAAGGCATTCTAGCAGTACCCTTCCACTAGACCAGGAATAAATGGATGAAGTTTTAATGGAATTTGGCATGGTCTTTCTACCTGTCTTTCAGTGTGTCCTCAGGAATCAGAGGAATAAAGAAACAGGAAGCCAGAGGACAGGGCCTTAAAGTTGGAAATTGCTCAAATCCAAAACACCCTCGCTGAAATGTCTATCAAAGCACATTTTCTCTCTAGTATGGTTTCAAAACTGGCCTTAAAAGCCCTTGTTAATGACATGGTAATTGTTTTAATGCTCTTCAGTCAAGTGTGAAGCGCTGTAGTTGATATGCCCGCAATGTATGAAGTATGGCAAAAGTTCATTCCCAGGGTATCTAGATTATCATTAAGCATTCCTGCTTACATTTTGGCTTATTTAGCAATAAAATTTATTTACTGCATCTATAAAACTCATCTCTAGCTACCTAAGAAAGTCTTTGTTCAGGCTGGGTCTGAGAGAGGAATATTCAAGGAATACTTGATGAGCAGTGCTTTTCCTTTTTTTTGAGCAGCTTGTTCAGTGGGTAGTGGAGTCATTTTGTTCAAACTCTCTCTGCTCCCTTCCATTCATGGACAAATGTCCTCAAACCCCAGAGGAAAAATAACCTTTAAAAAGCATTGTTTGTCAAGATTTATAGTCAATTGATATTCATACATTTGTTTATTTCAAAACTATTTATTGAATACCTTCTTTGTACCAAGTACCACATTAGGCACTGAGGATACAATACTGCATAAAATCTATGGCATTAAGGCAAACAGTAGGGAGAAATAAGCAGGAGTAGCAGTACTTATGTTGGACAAAATATATTTCAAAACAAAGAAAGTAACAAGAGACAAAGAAGGACATTACATAATAATACAGGGATCAATGCAAGAGGATATAACAATTATAAATATCTATGCAACAAATGTAGGAGCACCTAAATATGTAAAACAAATATTAACAGAATTAAAGGGGGAAATAGAATGCAACTCATTCATGTTAAGGGACTTTAACATGCCACTTACATCAGTGAACAGACCAACCAGACAGAAAACAAATAAGGAAACAAACACATTAAACAACACACTGTATCAGATGGACTTAACAGACATCTACAGAACAATCCACCCAAAAGCATCAGGATACAGATTTTTCTCAAGTGTACATGGAACATTCTTCAGAATAGATCATACAGGCCACAGAAAGAGCCTCAATAAATTAAAAAAGATTGAAATTGCATCAAGCATCTTTTCAGATCACAGTGGTAAGAAGCTAAAAATAAATTACATGAAAAAAAAACACAAACACGGTGGCTAAACAGCATGCTTCTAAATAAATCAACAGATCAATAAACAAATCAAAGAAGAAATCAAGCAATACATGGTGACAAATTAAAACAAAAATAGAACAGTTCAAAATATGTAGGATACTGTAAAAAGCAGTTTTAAGAGGGAAGTACATAGCAATACAGGCCTACCTAAGAAACAAGATCAATCCCAAATAAACAGTCTATACTTACAATTACAGAAACTAGAAAAAGAACAAATGAAACACAAAGTTAGTAGAAGGAGGGACATAATAAAGATTAGAGCATAAATAAATAAAATAGAGAAGAATAAAACAATAGAAAACATTAATGAAACCAGGATATGGTTCTTTGAGAAAATAAACAAAATAGATAACCCCCATCCTGACTTATTAAGAAAAAAAGAAAGAGTACACAAATAAACAAAATTAGAGACAAAACCACAAAATACAAAGAATTATTAGAGAATTATATGAAAAATTATATGCCAATAAATTTCATAGCCTAGAAGAAATGGACAATTTCCTAGAAAAGTACAACCTTCCAAGACTGACCTAGTAAAAAGCAGAAAATCTGAACAGACCAATTACCAGTAACAAAATTGAATGGTAATAAAAAATATTCCAACAAACAAGAGTCCAGAATCAGATGTCTTCAGAGCCAAATTCTACCAAATATTTAAAGAGAACTAATATCCTCCTTCTTAAAGAATTTCAAAAAGTAGAAGAGGAGGGAGCATTTCCAAATTCATTCTATGAGGCCAGCTTCACTTTAATACCCAAACTAGAAAAAGAGACTACAAAAGAAAGAGAAAATTATAGACCAATATCCCAGGTGAACATGCAAAAATCCTGAACATAATATTAACAAACTGAATTATAGAATACATTAAAAGGATCATCCATCATGACCAGGCAGGATTCATTCCAGGAATGCAAGGATGGTACAACATTCATAAATCAATCAATATGATACACCACATTAACAAAAAGGACAAAAACCATATGATCATTTCAATAGATGCTGAAAAAGCATTTGACAAAATTCAACATCCATTCATGATAAAAACTCTCAACAAGATGGATATAGAGGGTATGTATATCAAGATAATAAAGGTCATATATGACAAACCCATAACTGACATCAAACTCAATGGCAAAGAGATGAGTTTTGAGTTTTTCCTTTAAGATCAGGAACAAGACAAGAATGTCCACTCTCACCACTTTTATTCAACACAGTACTGGAGGTCCCAGTCACAACAATCAGACAAGATATAGAGATAAGAGGCATTCAAATTGCTAAGGTAGAAGCAAAACTGTCACTATTTGAGGATGACATGATACTATATATAAAAAACCCTAATCAATCCAACAAAAAACTATTAGAACTAATAACTGAATTCAAAATTTCAGGATACAAAATTAATATATTCCTATATACTAAAAACAAGCTAACAGAAAGAGAAATCAAGAAAACAATTCCATTTACAATTGTATCAAAAAGAGTAAGTTACCTAGGAATAAACCTAACCAAGGAGGTAAAAGACCTTTACTTTGAAAACTATAAGACATTATGAAAGAAATTAAGGAAGACACAAATAAATGGAAATCTATCCCATGCTCATCATAGGAAGAACTAATCTCGTCTAAATGGCCATTTTGCCCAACTCAGTGTACAGATTCAATACAATCCCTATACAAATACCAACAGCATTTTTCAATGAGCTAGAACAAATAATCCTAAAATTCATATGGGACCACAAAAGACCCCAAATAGCCAAAGCAATCCTGAGAAAGAAGAACAAAGCTGGGGGTACTATGCTCTCTGACTCATAGTCTACTACATAGCTACAGTAATCAAAACAGTGTGGTACTGACACAAGAACAGACCCATAGATCAATAGAGTAGTATAGAGACCCCAGATATAAATCTCTGCATATTTGGTTAACTAATATATATGATAAAGGAGCCATGAATATACAATAAGGAAAAAACAGTCTCTTAAACCACTGGTGTTGAGAAAACTGGACAGCTACATACAAGAGAATGAAGCTGGATTACTGTCTAACCCCATACACAAAAGTAAACTCAAAATGGATCGAAGACCTGAAAGTCATGAAACCATAAAACTCTTAGAAGCAAACACAGGCAAAAATCTCTGGAACATAAACATGAGCAATTTTTTCCTGGACACATCTCCCCAGGCAAGGGAAACAAAAGCAAAAATGAACAAGTGGGACTACATCAAACTGAAAAGCTTTTGTACAGCAAAGGACACCATCAGCAGAACAAAAAGGCATCCTACAATATGGGAGAATATATTCATAAATGACTTATCTGATAAGGGATTAACAACCAAAATATGTAAAAAACACAAACACCTCAACACCAAAAAAACCAAATAACTCAATTAAAAAATGGGTGGTGAACCTGAACAGATGTTTTTCCAAAGAAGAAATATAGGTGGCCAACAGGCACATGCAAAGATGCTCCATACCAGTATTCATAAGGGAAATGCAAATCAAAACCACAATATTACTTCACACCAGTGAGAATGGCCACTAGCCAAAAGGCAAGAAAGAACTAATGTTGGATGTGGAGAAGAGAAAATCCTCCTACACTGTTGGTAGTAATGTCAACTGGAGTAGCCACTGTGGAAAGCAGTATGGAGGTTCCTCAAAAAACTAAAAATAGAATACCATACAACCTTGTATCTCCACTTCTAAGAATCTACCCAAAGAAAACAACATCTCTGATTCAAAAAGATATGTTTATTGCCACATTATTTACAATAGCCAAGATATGGAAGCAACCAAAGTGTCCATCAATAGATGAATGGATAAAGAAGAGTTGGTATATATACATGATGGAATATTATTGAGCCATAAAAAAGAAAGAAATCTTGCCATTTGTGACAATATGGATGGATCTAGAGGGGGATATACTCAGTGAAATAAGCCAGGCAGAGAAAGGCAAACACCTTATGATTTCACTTATTTGTGGAATCTAAAAACAAAACAAAATGAACAAAACAGCAATGGACATATAAACACAGAAAAGTGATTGGTGTTTACCATAGGGGAGGTGTTTGGATGAGGAAGAGGTTGGGTGGGTGGGTAGGGAGGGGGAGGGGATAAAAGGGCAAAAAATTCTCAATCATAATATAGGGTGATTACAGGGATGGTAGTACAGCATGCAGAATATAGCCAATGATTCTGTTGCTCTTTCTATGTTGACAGATAGTAACTGCACTAGTTGGGGTAAGGATTTAATAATGTGGGTAATTAGTGAACCACTGTATTGTATACTTGAAACCAATATAAGATTGTATAATGACTATACTTCAATAAAAAAAAACCTTAGGTCCCTGAAGATGCTCTTGCATCACTATGGTGCACCTTAATTACCACCTCTAGAGGTTAAAAATGTTTTTTTTTATAATCATTTTAGACTCACAAAAGTTATAAAAATAGCAAAGAGTTCCCATTTACCCTTTATCCAGCTCCTCCCATTATCATCTCACATACCCATAATATAATTATCAAAACTAAGAATTCATATTAATATAGTTTTAACTATACTGCGGATTATATTTGGATTTTTTCCAGTTATTTCACTAATTTTTTTTTTTTTTTAGTTATTATGTCCCTTTAGTATCCTTCAATCTGTGACAATTTGTCTTTCCTTATTTTTTTATAGCCTTCACACTTTGGAAGAGTACAGGTCAATTATTTAGTAGCATGTCCACAGTTTGGGTTCATCTAATGTTTTCTCATGATTAGATTATAATTTTGGCAGGAAAACAAAGAGCAATGAGCCCCTCTCAGTGTATCTTATTAGGAGCACATGACATCAATATGTCTTATTATCTAATTACTAGTTGATAATAGTATGATGGTAACTTTGATCTCTTAGTTAAGATGGTCTCAGGTACAAACTGCTTTGATGTGAAATGCTTAAATATCTCTATCTCTATTATTTAAGCCATTGTTAGTTGGTATTATCTTACTTGCAGATGGATACATCCAAACTAATACACCAATCCTACTTAAATCAACAAGTTTTGATTTCATACTTTATTATACCTACAATTTATTTAGCCCCCATGAAGTATAATCATGTTATATACATTATTTAACTCTCTAAAACTCCCTCGTTTATGGCTGTTACTATGCGCATTTCATCACTGAAGGTAACAAGGCTCAGAATAGCTACGAAGCATTTTGATCACATTTCACCTAGAAAGAAATGCAAAGGCCAGAATTCAAAACTGAACCGGTACAATAGTCTGTGCTCTTTAACCACATGATATTTTTCTGGATTTAGAGGTATGAGCTCTTTAAAAGATGATAGCTATTCTTTTATTCTGTCTTTACCTGTGTTTTGGCTTGATCATACCTTTTTTTTCAAAGGTATTATTGATATACACTCTCATGAAGGTTTCACATGAAAAAACAATGCGGTTATTACATTCACCCATATTATCATGTCCCCCCCATACCCCATTGCAGTCACTACCCATCAGTGTTGTAGGATGCCACAGAGTCGCTATTTGCCTTCTCTGGACTACACTGTATCCCCTATGATCCCCCCTAAACCATGTGTGCCAATCATAACACCCCTCAATTTCCTTCTCCCTCCCTCCCCACCCGCCCTCCCCCACACATCCCCTTTGGTAACCGCTAGTCTGTTCTTGGAGTCTTTGAGTCGGCTGCTGTTTTGTTCCTTCAGTTTTGCTTTGTTATGCTCCACAGATGAGTGAAATCATTTGGTACTTGTCTTTCTCTGCCTGGCTTATTTCACTGAGCATAATATCCTCCAGCTCCATCCATGTTGTTGCAAATGTAGGATTTGTTTCTTTCTTACGGATGAATAGTATCCCATGGTGTATATGTACCACCTCTTCTTTATCCATTCGTCTACTTGGCTATTGTAAATAGTGCTGTGATGACATAGGGGTACATATGTCTTTTTGAATTTGAGAACTTCTTTTCTTTGGGTAAATTCCTAGAAGTGGAATTCCTGGGTCAAACAGTATTTCTATTTTTAGTTTTTTGAGGAACCTCCATATTGCTTTCCACAATGGTTGAATTAGCTTACATTCCCACCAGCAGTGTAGGAGGGTTCCCCTTTCTCCATATCCTTGCCAGCATTTGTTGTTCTTAGTCTTTTTGATGCTGGCCATCCTAACTGGTGTGAGGTGATATCTCATTGTGGTTTTTTATGCATTCCCCTGATAATTAGTGATGTGGAACATCTTTTTATGTGCCTATTGGCCATCTGAATTTCTTCTTTGGAGAATTGTCTGTTCATATCCTCCACCCATATTTTAATCAGGTTATTTGCTTTTTGGGTGTTGAGGCATGTGAGTTCCTTATATATTTTGGATGCTAACCTCTTGTCGGATATGTCATTTACAAATATATTGTCCCATACTGTAGGGTGCCTTTTTGTTCTGTTGATGGTGTCATTTGCCATACAGAAGCTTTTTGGTTTGATATAGTCCCATGTGTGCATTTTTGCTTCTGTTTCCCTTGCTCAAGGAGGTGTGTTCAGGAAGAAGTTGCTCATGTTTATATTCAGGAGATGTTTGCCTATGTTGTCTTCAAAGAGTTTTATGGTTTCATGACTTACATTCAGATCTTTTATGCATTTTGAGTTTACTTTTGTGTGTGGGGTTAGACAATAATCCAGCTTCATTCTCTTGCATGTAGCTGTCCAGTTTTGTCAACACCAGTTGTTGAAGAGGCTGTCATTTCCCCATTGTTTACCCATAGTTCCTCTATCATATATTAACTGACCATATATGCTTGGGTTAATATCTGGGCTCCCTACTCAGTTCCATTGGTCTATAGGTCTGTTCTTGTGCCAGTACCAAATTGTCTTGATTACTGTGGCTTTGTAGTAGAGCTTCAAATTGGGGAGCATAATTCCCCCAGCTTTATTCTTCCTTCCCAGGATTGCTTTGGCTATTCATGATCTTTGGTGGTTCCACATGAATTTTAGAACTATTTACTCTAGTTTTCTGAAGAATGCTGTCGGTACTTTGATAGGGATTGCATTGAATCTGTAGGTTGCTTTAGTCAGGATGGCCATTTTGACAATATTAATTCTTACTACCCTTTATTTTCCCTTTATTAGTGTCCTCTTTATTTCTCTTAAGGGTGTCTTGTAGGTTTCAGGGTATAGGCCTTTCACTTCCATGGTTAGGTTTATTCCTAGGGATTTTATTCTTTTTGATGCATTTGTGAATGGAATTGTTTTCTTGATTTCTCTTTCTGCTGGTTCATCATTCATGTATAGGAATGCAACAGATTTCCTTGCATTAATTTTGTATCCTGCAACTTTGCTGAATTCAGATATTAGATGTAGTAGTTTTGGAGTGGATTCTTTAGGATTTTTAT
The DNA here is from genome assembly GCF_040802235.1 of Manis javanica. Taxonomy (NCBI): domain Eukaryota; kingdom Metazoa; phylum Chordata; class Mammalia; order Pholidota; family Manidae; genus Manis; species Manis javanica. The sequence continues at coordinate 73,454,518 of NC_133158.1, read as the reverse complement.
GTACAATATCATATAATGTGCAAACAGTGACATTTTCACTTCTTCCTTACCAATCTGGATGCATTTTATTTCTTTGTGTTGTCTGATGCCATGGTGAGGACCTCTAGAACAATGTTGAATAAAAGTGGAGAGAGTGGGCAACCTTGTCTTGTTGCTGATCGAAAGGAAATGTTTTCAGTTTCTTGCTGTTAAGTATCATGTTGGCTATGGGTTTGTCATATATGGCCTTTATTATGTTGAGGTGCTTGACTTCTATATCCCTTTTGTTGAGAGTTTTTATCATGAATGGATGTTAAATTTTGTTGATTGCTTTTCAGCATCTATGGAGATGATCATGTGGTTTTTGTCCTTTCTGTTGATGTGGTGGATGATGTTGATGGATTTTCTAATATTGCAACATCCTTACATCCCAGGAATAAATCCTACTTGATCATGATGGATGATCTTTTTGATGTATTTTTGAATTCGGTTTGCTAATATTTTGTTGAGTATTTGTGCATGTATGTTTGTCAGGGATATTCTGTAATTTTATTTTTTTGTGGTTTCTTTGCCTGGTTTCGGTATTAGGGTGATGCTGGCCTTGTAGAATGAGTTTGGAAGTATTCCCTCCTCTTCTAATTTTTGGAAAAGTTTAAGGAGAATAGGTATTAAGTCTTCACTAAATGTCTGATAAAATTCAGCAGTGAAGCCATCTGATCCAGGGATTTTGTTGTTATGTAGTTTTTAGATTACCAGTTCAGTTTCATTGTTGGTAATCGGTCTGTTCAGATTTTCTGTTTCTTTTTGGGTTAGCCTTGAAAGGTTGCATTTTTCTAGAAAGTTGTCCATTTTTTCTAGGCTATCCAGTTTGTTAGCATATTAGTATTCTCTAATAATTCTTTGTGTTTCTGTGGTGTCTGTAGTGATTTTTTCTTTTGTCATTTTTGATTCTGTTTATGTGTGTAGACTCTCTTTTTTTATTGATAAATATGGCTAGTGGTTTATCTATTTTGTTTATTTTCTCAAAGAACCAGCACCTGCTTTCACTGATCCTTTCTATTGATTTATTCTTTTTGATTTTTTTTATTTCTATTTTTATTTTGTCCCTCCTTCTACTAACTTTGGGCCTTATTTATTCTTCTTTTTCTAGTTCTGTTAATTGTGAGTTTAGACTGTTCATATGGGATTGTTCTTCTTTCCTGAGGTAGGCCTGTATAGCAATATACTTCCCTCTTATCATAGCCTTTGCTGCATCCCACAGATTTTGTGATGTTGAATTATTGTTGTTATTTGTCTCTTGCTTGATCTCTCTTTTTATTTGGTCATTTATCCATTGGGTATTTAGGAGCATGTTGTTAAGCCTCCATTTGTTTGTGGAACTTTTCATTTTCTTTGAGTAATTTATTTCTAATTTCATACCTTTGTGGTTCAAGAATCTGGTTGGTGCAATTTCAATTTTTTTGAATATACTGAGGCTCTAATTGTGGCCTAGTATATGATCTATTCTTGAAAATGTTACATGTGTACTTGAGAAGAATGTCTATCCTGTTGCTTTTGGGTGCAGAGTTCTGTAAATGTCTGTTGGGTGAACCTGTTCTAAAGTGTTGTCCAATGCCTCTGTCTCCTTACTTATTTTCTGTCTGGTTGATTTGTCCTTTAGAGTGAGTGGCAGCATTGAAGTCTCGTAGAATGAATGCATTGCATTCTATTTCCCCTTTTCATTCTTTTAGTATTTGTTTCATATATGTAGGTGCTCCTGTGTTGGATGCATAGGTATTTATAATGGTTATATCCTCTTGTTGCATTGACCCCTTTATCATTACTTAATGTCCTTCTTTGTCTCTTGTGAGTTTCTTTGTTTTGAAGTCTATTTTGTCTAATACAAGTACTGCAACTCTTACTTTTTTCTCCCTATTAGTTGCATGATATATCTTTTTCCATCCCTTCACTTTTAGTCTGCATTTGTCTTTGGGTTTGAAGTGAGTCCTTTGTAAGCAGCATATAGTTGTGTCTTGTTTTTTTATCCATTCAGTGACTCTATGTCAAGTGATGCATTGAGACCATTTACATTTAGGGTGATTTTCAATAGTTATGTACTATAGCCAGATGAGGGATGTCCGGGAGGAAGGTGCAGCAGGCTGTGTATTATGGTGGGGGGCCTTGGAGCTGCATAGTCAGGCAGGGGGATGGAGCACCTGAAGCTCCTGAAAGTTCCCAAACTTCTGGAAATCGTGCACCTGGATAATTTTGCCTACCTATCCCTTCTCCTGAGCAGTAAGCTCTGTGCAATCCTTGCCCCTTTAGCAGCACTCTCACTGTTAGGAAGTCTCTCAGACTGCCTGCCCAGAGCAGCCGGATATAGATCCCTGTTTTCCACAAGCAGTTGGAATCTCTGTCTTTCCAGGTATTCCACCTGTTCTAGCTTTCCAACCCCACTAATCACCAGAGCACCATGCATTATAAGTTTGTTCTCCCAGAGCAGATCTCCATGGCTAGGTGTTCAGCAGTCCCAGGCCTCCACTTCCTCCCCAGTCTGTTTCTCTTCATGCTGCCAGAGAGCTGGGGTAGGGGAAGGGCTTGGGTCCCTCCAGGTCATGGCTTTGGTATGTTACTCTGTTCCGTGAGGTCTGTTCTTTTCTCCAGGTGTATGCAGTCTGGTGAAGCCATCTTTCCTGTTGCTCTTTCAGGATTAGTTGTATTAATTACATTTTTGTATTATATGTGGTTTTAGGAGGAGTAGATCTCTGGGTCACCTCTCATGCTGCCATCTTTAATCTCTTGATTGTACCTTTTTATGTATATTTTATCCTTTTCAACTTGAAAATAATATTCTTTCAATGGAGCCAAACAGCATAGATAATGCCAGATGATAATATGAGGCAACATTTCTTATTGTGGTTGGTGGCTCTGAAATCATAATGCCCATTATTAATAGAGCAGGGAAAAGCCTCATAAGAAAGAACACACACTCTCTGAAGAAAGATAAAAGCAAGTAGGAGGTCAGTGGTTCTGCCACTGAGCTCTGCAGAAGTGTAGTCCTTGCTGTCACTAACTAGTATGTCCTTGGGTAATATACTTAATCTGTCAGTTTTCTAATCTCAAAATTGCTTTTTGAATTTTATACTGTGACCTTTTTACAAAGGAACTTGGGGTAACATGGGTGAATCAAATTTAACACCTATTTTGCAAAACTTACAAGGTTGCTAATTGGCATAAATTACAAGTTAAGTATGTGAAAGTGCTTTGTGAATTGCAGATACTTCACAAATAAAAGCAATTGTTTTGAATATTCTAGATTTCATCACTAACTATATTTACTTAAGGTCACATTATATTGGTGCTTGTTTTACTGAATGTAGAATCTTTAATCAGAGGAATGTTATTTGTCCCTTCCCCCATTCTATAGATTTTAAACTGATGAATCTGTTAATCTGTTTGTATTTTCCCTTTGGATGAAATTTTTCTTTAATAAAAGCCTCAGATTTCCCTAAGAGCAAAGATTACATTTCATAATAAATCTATGTGCTTGAAAAAATACATGAATATCTAAGCATAGAAATTAGTGAAATATTATTTTGGAGGATAAAAGTAACTGTTTTACAGCTCACTGATCCTTCAGTGGTGTTCTCATGAAGATGTTATAGGCAAAATGAGATGATGCAACCATAGCAGAATAGGTGAAATCAATGTGTCTGTCATAGCCTTTCCCCTATCTCATGCAGTAGAATGCAGAGAAAAGAAAATGGATATGTTCAATATTAAAGAACTTAGCAACAAAAAGCTACAGAAATTCTTTGTAGCAACACATCCTGCAATCTGCAGGTCTGTTCTTTGGCAGCCCATTTCCTTGCAGCCATTTGAGGCTTCTCACATTTCCGCTGCAGCTGGAGTGCATCCCAAGGCACTTCCTGCCTCTCAGGGTTTTTGGCACAGGGCCTTGCTTTTACTCCACTTGGCTCTTCTCGAGGCCCTGAGCTGTTGCTAGGAGGAGTTCTGTCTCTGTTGCTGTCTTCTTCATAAGTGAAAGATGTCTACTCTTTTGAGACAGCTTGCCTACCTTTGATGTGTGCAGGGGATGAGAAAGGAATAGCAGATGCCATTCTTCTTTATTTTTTACACTGAATGGTTTAAACTTGCACTTAGGGAGAGCACAACCAAAGCATATTTTCTTATTAAATAAAGATGCCACATTATTTTTAGAGAACACTCACCAAGATCTAACCAGATGTATGTTTCACCTAAACAGCAGAGGAAAGGCTTAAGCAGTAATAACGATTGATATCTTCTGTTTAGCCATATCAATCAGAACCTAAAATATGTGTTTATATTGAACAAGAAGTACAACCTCTATGTACAAAGTCTATCTTACACACAGACTGACAAATGTTCATTAAGAAATATGCATGAAGTTTTGCAATGTTGGGTTAAAATGGCCCCACGGCAGCAATAGCCCAAGGCTAAGGGATGTGTTCTGTTCACCTCAGTGTCAGCTCTGCATTCTTTATTTGCTGCTGATATCTTCTTGTTCACCACAGCTAATTATATGTGTGACATACATATATTCTTTTCAAAGGGCAACTGTCTCTTTAACTATAGGAACTCATGGAAAAGAAGGAAAATGTAGTCTATCAAAGAAGGCAAGAAACTCTTCCAAGATTATTTCCTTCTTTGTTGTTGACCTGTTTGATTCAATAAAGTAGTAAATGAATACATGCAGAAATATGAAGATAGAATAAGTACAGAGAGGATAAAATTAGAAATCCTCTTTTATCTTTGTCCCAAATTCTCAATCCCTACATTTCCTATCTGTAACTAATAAACAGTTTTATCTATATCATTCATATATATACTGTTTATATATTTCTAAGTGAAACTGTAGATGCACATACATATATGCACTGTTTTCATAACTGGTATCAAAATATACATGTTGTTCCATGACTTCTTTTTTTCATACCTCAGAATGTGACTATTTGGAAATTGGATTATTGTTGGTGTAACCAGTTAAGATGGGGTCATACTGGAGTAGTGTGGGCACTTAATGCAATATGACTGGTGTCCTTACAAGAGGAGGAAAAGGAACACAGAGACAGACACACACAAAGGGAAGACAATGTGAAGACACACAGGCAGGGCACCATTTGAGACTGGATGCAGATTAAAGGGATGCATCTATAAGCCAAGGCTTGCCAGCAACCACTAGATACTAGGAGAGAGGCAGGGAATAGATTCTTCCTCTGAGCTCTCAAGGAGGAAACAACACTGCCAACCACTTAATTTTGGATTTCTGGCCTCCTGTACTGTGACAGAAAAAGTTCTGTTGTTTTAAGCTACCTAGTTTGTGGTACTTTGAAATAGCAATCCTAGTAAACTAAGATACCCACCAAAACCACACAAGTGGATGAGGGGTCGTTTTTCAAATAATGCATATGCTATTATAAAATTGCTAAGCAAAAATATTGACCAAACCAAACAAATGAACACCCATAACAAAAACAAAATTAAAAGTACCTGGTTGTACGACTTTGAAATGCTCCCAAAGCAGTTTTCAATCCCCATATGTTTATTTATCTGACATTTTTATCCTTTCTACTTCTACAAACAGTTCCAGGAAATTTACATAAAAAGTCACAACATAATAAAACTACAAACTTGTATAAAAAAGGTAAGAGTCAAATAGTAATGGAAGGTAGGAAAAGTAGAACGATTTCAGTAGAATACAACACTTCAGGCTATTTTTCTACTGCTTGTCATCAAATAGAAAACTGAGTCCATCTAACTTTCATCATCCATTAAAGAAAGCATACATAACTATTTAGAAAGAAAAAACTTTTTTCTTATTCACAGGAAAAAAAATACATATTTCAATACATCAGAATTAAAAATTAGCATTCAGGAAAATCAAAACTCAGTCTCAAATTAAATTCCAGAGGTAAGAGATAATTGTATCTGGAGGAATATAACACCTTCCAAAGCTTCGAGACATCATTTCAAGTTTCCATACATATTATCTGACACTCAAAATAAAAAAATTTCAACTGTACCAGGTCTGAGGATCAAAAGACCAAAATAAAATAAGCAGACATTAAAAAAGACCCATAGGAGAACTAGATACTGCAGTTACCAATCAGAGATCCTAAAATAACTGTGAATAATAGGCTTAAGGATATAAATGACAAGATGGCAAATTTCAGGTAAACACAAGAGCCAGAAATTAAAAACACGGACAAGTCAGGATAGTCATTGTGCCTTTGCAGAAGGAGGACAGAATCTAGATATTACAAGAAGAGTTTTGGAGTTATTGGTATTGTTTGATTTCCCAAACTAGTTGATGATTTCATGGATGTGTTTCCTCTCTGAAAATTAATAGAGAGGTGCATTTTCTGTTTATGTTATACTTCAATTAGAAAAAGAAATTGAAGTACAGACTAGTGGGTATCCAAAATAAGTGCATATTGTAGTGTTGACTGAAAGGAGGGAAGCCTATAACTGTCAGTGAATTTTAGATATGAAAGCAATTTTGTGAGAGAGGCCCAATGTCTTGCTCGAAAGGCTGTGCTGAATAGGTAGAAAAGGCAGAGCTTATAGGCTGAAGTAGTAATTTAATAAATATTTATTAAAAGAATGAATGAACTGCCTATTTATTCTTCTTACCGAAAAAATATGGCACAAATACAGGATTGAATAAAGAAATAGAAACATTTATTTTTCAGATCTCTTTAGGGTGCCCAGTTCTTTTACATATGGGGATGGAACAAATTTTATAGTATTTAAATTAGGAGGAAAGAGGTAATCTTTTCATATTAGTCCCTGTCTTTGATTTGCTATGTGTTATCTGGGAAATTTTTTTCCCTGCTCCTCTGAAAATGCATTATATATATTCCCTGGCTTATAGCTACACAAAGATCAGCTAATGGAAATATTCTACTTAGGACCATATGGATGGTGACCTTGGGAACATGTTGGGCATAGTTCTGAACATTCCATGTCAATGTCCAAAGCAGTTAAGCAAAGCACACGATTTAACAGATTTTCAAAAGTGAACTGCTTCTATTTCTCTTGTTTTTTCAAGACAAGCTAGAACAGTCTCTTATTCTGACTGAGGAACATAAGTATTGACAGAAGGAAAGCCTAATGGCCTGCTTGAGAACCACAGAGTTGAGTGAAATTTCCCTTTTCACCATTTTTAAATGAAGGGTTCCCTTTAGGGTTCAATATATGTTTCCAGTGTGGTTAAAGTGAATACTTAAATAACATTTTAAAGGAAAAATAAACACTCTTTGTTATTCTACTTCATAAAAAATTCACAAAGGGATCACTTTAGAGAAAATAAAGATTAAATAATTGTGGCTGGGTTGTATGCCAGAAAAATGGGTCACTTATGCATACATGTATAATTGTTCATTCAACAAGTAGAGAGAGCCCCTGCTGTTTGTAAATTAAATTATATGGCTCCCTCAACTGCCTATAGTTTAATGGGAGAGAGGATGCACACAGCACTAAGCTAATAACAGTACAAAATGATTGCAGAAAAATACTAAAGGAAAAGACAATAAAGTGCATGTTTAAAAGTACAATTGGATGTTCACAGGGGAAGTTATGGAGGACAAAATCACAAATTAAAGTGTGCCTTGGAAGATGGCAAGGAATTGGATAGGAATAGCAAAGATATTTGATTGTTCTTTCCTTTTCTTGGGTGAGGAGGCAACATATGAAAACCCATGTGCATGACAAATTTGGGAGAGAATAACAAGTTAACTCCAGCTGGAGCAGAGCCTATAAAAAGGAAAGCATGGAAGACAAAGTTGAAAAATCTCAGGGGGGGAAAGCATTTGTGCAAGGTTAAGTAAAGTGTTTGGATTTTTGGCAAAATGGCAAAATGAAGACAACTTGGAGTAAGAGAAAGATCATAAGCATTAAAGAAAGACATGGATGTGAATCCCATTTCTCCTAAATATGTATGATTATCTCTTTCCTTCTTAAAAAAAGGTAATAATATTATGATATAGGTTTATTATGAATCTTAACTATAATATGTATAAAGGGGCTGAACCATATAAACCCTTGATACATATTATAGCATCAACTCTTCTGTTTTACACTCTTTGTAGTTGAGTACTATAAAAATTTTTGAGTTGGCTGATGGCTGACAAAGACAGTGTTTAAGGAAGATAAATCTGACAGCAATCTGCAGGAAGTCTTGTAGGAAAGGAAGCTAGTTGATAAGCCATTTTATTGGGGTGGGGACTCTGAAACTCCTTAGAAAACATATGTATAATACTGATCCCCTGGAGAAGGATACATGGGCTCTGATATCAAAACAGTCTGTGATTCCCCAAAAGGCTAAAGAGCCTTGCAAGTATTACAGAAGATGCTAGACTATGAGGGACTAAGGAAGAAAAGTAGGACATAACAAATAAGATCATTTATTGTATATGCAAGTTAAAAGATTAATTGAAAATAGCCCTGGAATCTTATAAACCTTGTACCATTGAGAGCATCATGATACCATTTCCAGAGAGAAGTAAGTCAATTTAGAAGGGAAAGTTGCATGTCTGGCTTTAAATATGTTGAGTGTCAGGTATTTGCCAGAACTACTAAGTAAAATCCCTATATGAAGAGTTTTGCCTGGGCTTAGGATGCAGGTCAGCACTGGAGATAAGGATAGTTTAAGGCAGGGCTTCTCAGATGGTATTTATGCTCTAAGGGTACATGGCAAGAGGCCAGGAGATGCATAAGCCACATATATAATAAGATAGCTTTTGGGAGCATATATTAAGATATGGGGAGAGTGTTTAAAACTTTTTGCAATTCAAGAAAAATTGTCATGCACACTTGCAATAATGCATTATGAAACAGAAAATAAGTAACACTTTAAGGTAAAACACAGGATGGACTAAATCTGCATTAATTCACTGTTGCTGCCAGGAGTTATTCAAAGAAAAAAAATTGTGAGAAAAATGCTGCAGCAAGAGGATAATTTTCAGGTGTGAAAATAAAATGAGCAAAGGAGCAAGGACTAGGCCTTCAAAACACCCAGAGTTAGAAAGTAGAAGGAAGAAGATTCAATTAAGGAGAACGTGTCAAAAAGGCAAGTAGATGTACCAGAAAAATAAAGTGACAGAAATCTAGAAAAGAGAATTTGAAGAATCGGCTTCAAATAGTATTAAATGCAACAGGGAAGTCACATAAAATGAGGAAGAGTGATTGGGCATGAGAGTCCTCTTTCTAAACAAGTCTTTAAAGTATGTAACTTTACAATATCAAGGTTGTATATAAAGATCACGTTCTATGATAATGGTTTAGATCATGTTCTAGGATAAGGGTTAATGCAGAAACTTTCTACTTGTAGAAAGAAAGATCAAGAGTTCAATAATCTATCATAAATGTGAATCCCTTAGGCAGGTCATTTAGCTCACATGCTTTTTACTCTTCTCATCACAGCAGCATGTGATTAAACTCAGAATCTGACAGTCTCAGCCAGTTCTGACTTAATTAGTAGTTGAATATTGTCAAGAACAGAATAATTTATAATCTCAGTTTATAATCTGCATTTATAAATTTAGCACTTTAGGGATAATTATGGGACATACCAATTTTCTACCATAGGGGTCTTTTGGGACAATCAAATGACATATACCACTATGTAGTACTTCAGGCATTCATATACAATAAATATGAGACAGGGAGAGAGTGGGAGACACAGAGACAGAGATTGATAGAGATACTGAGAGAGATTGAAAAAGGCATGTCTCTTAATAGGAGGTTATATTGAAATATATTGAAAGACTACAGAGGGGCCTGAGCTGAAAGACAGCTTAATGTCAGACTGAATAGAGACAAACTTTGGCAATTCTGTAGCTCCAGAAATGGATGAAATATTAGGGATGGTTTCATATTTGAGAAGATCTCAAAGTCCTTGAGATTGAGATAGTCACAGCTGGGATATGCATAATTCATCCAAAACTGTCTTCCATGAAAATGATGAGCAGAAATAACAATAAAGTGACATTTAACTTTTAAAAATATCAATAACTCTGATTTTCTAATAAGTAAAGCTAACCTTCTCTTTCAGATGAGACTGTAAGGGGTCATTTATGCAAGATAACATGTTTTTTTTTGCCAAGCAAAGAAATACAATCAGTTTAAAATGTTTTTGACTCTTATCCATGTACTCAAAAAAGCATAAAAAATATTTAACCATTTGTGTTCAATGCATTCTGGTATTTTCTGTTATAAATGGCTTTCTCATCTTGCTAATGAATCATGATCTGTACTTTTGAAAAAACAAAACACAAAAGCCGCAGCTTCTTTGGTAGTTTCTTTTACATATAAACACTAAGTACAGTGGTATCAGAAAAGAACATTTGTTTTTTCATTACTGATCAGAATCCATTTTAAGTAGCATTTTGGTATCTAGTTTGTTTGTTATAAACTTATATATAAATTTAGCCTGGGGCTAGATGACATGAATTGTTATGACAGTATTTCCTGCAACTCAGATTCAACATCCAACCATGAAAGGTCTTTTGTTATGAAAGGTGTCTGGTGATAGAGTGATCCACATGTTCAAAAGATCATCTTGTCAGAAAAAAAACAAAAACCACCTCAAAGCATATGTACTCTGGCTTCGTTATACAAAAAAAGGAGATCATATGAGGTTCTAGTTTAGATTTTCCTTTAACTCCAGTGCTCAATATCAATTTTTTGAATTCACTTGTGGTAATTAAGAGAAATATATTTGAAATGAATTAGAATTAGGGGTGTTTTATTATTATCAAGGATTCTTAGATGTTTTGTAAATCTTCAGAAAACATTTTTATTTAATCTAGAGACTCTGATACTGATAGATGGAAAGTGAAAACTACAAAACATAAATGAAAAATTATATTATTGCCAGGGAGTGGTATTAATACAAGAAAAATAGTATTTAACCAAATGAAGGAATACACTTTACTGTGTGCTCACAAAGGAATCGGAGTTATGGTTGAGTGATATGCATCTCAGATTTTCATGAGCATCATTATTTTCAATATTTTGCTTATTTATCAGATTATTTTCAGAGTGTGCATCTTGAATTTTGATTCAGGAAAATAAGCATGCTGTTTGCAGATTTACAAGAATAGGAGCATTTGCCTATTCCCTACCATTTAAGCAAACTTGTGGAGTAGATAGAGAGTGATACTGAATTTGAGAAAGAAAAAAGCTTGGAGTGCAAGGCCAGTACCCTAATCAAAATGGTGAAGTAGGCGGATTTGGTCCCAAGACTCACCACTCCCTTTCCATTTCTGCACCCCTTGTTTACCTTACAGGGCAGTCTAACCCCACCATCCCCATCAGCACGGATTCTGTGGTGAAATAAGCCAGTGTTTCACTTCAAAGTTGATCACTTATTAGCTACGTGAACTTGAACAAATTACAAATTCTCCTAAACTGTGTAAATTTGGATTAGAATATATAGACAGCCTAGAGTTGCCAGATGAAATATAGTGTACCTAGTTAAATTTTAATTTCAGATTAATGATGAAAAACAACAAATAATTTATTTCATATGTTTCAAATAGTGCATGGGACATACTTACACTAAACAATTATTCATCATTTATCTGAAATTCAAATTTAACTGGGTATCCTGTATTTTGTTTGCTAAATCTGGCAACTCCCCATCTAGTATGATCCCTAGCATATAACAGGAGCTATAAAATATCTTCAGCAGCAGAAAGTTGTGGCAGAAAGAGCAAAAATTTTTGTAGATAAATCTCTATTCAAATTCTGCTTCCACCAGGATATTATTTTGGACAAGATTTTCAAAAGATTTTAGTCTGACTTTTCAAAGTCAGTGTTATATGCTCTGAATCTCTACTTTCTCTTCATCAATATTACTCTGCTCTCAGTGGGTTATGACTTTGGATATAAACACATTTTCTTTATAATAAAAGACTCAAAGATCCTTTTACCTAAACTCTTAGAAAGGAGGGTCTTTCTCTTTTCACCTTTTCAGTAGTTTATTAGAGATGAGGGTGCTTCAGAGAAGGATCCTCTCCATAAAATCTGTGTTTTCCTAAATGTACAGGCAAGGGAAAGTCCCCTGGTGCACTGAGTATGATGGGCAAAACCTAAAAAAACTGCCATTAATATTAACACGTGGGTAGCCAGAAGTTTGAACATGTAGGAAATTTGCATAACAACATTTGTTTATGATCTGGTCAATGATTTTGTGTGGTATTCCCCATGGGCTGTCCCTCATTAGCAGTGCATAGATCTTCATACTGTGTGAATTACAACAAAGGCAGTGCAAAACATTGGCACTATGCATATCCGTGATGTAAATATTTCTCAGATTTATTCTGAAGAAATCCGTACCATTAGAACATCCTGATGGAGCTCAAATTTGGTGTGTGTATAATCCATTCACCATGGCCATAACAGCCAGTGCAAATTTGGCCAAACCATCTAATTTGTCCCTCATCATTCTAGCATAATGGGGTGGTACATCTTCTTATGGGAACCCCTCTAAGTGACCTTCCCATAGCTTGTCAAGTGCAGGAACTCATTGATTACTTATTATGTTGGTTTTGTATGGAAAACATTTCATGTTTCCAGACTTTATGACCAAACTGTAGCTGACATTCATTACTAATATATATACATATGCTTTGATATTTAAATTTATAATACTCTTATGTAATATCCTTGTTATTTCCATTTTGCAGATGAAAAAACTGAAACAAAGAGGAGGTATAACTTATCCAGGATCACATAGTTAGTAATGATGGAGCCAGGGTTTCAACTCATGAAAACTGAATTTAGAGTCCATATTCTTAACTACTAAGTAATGTTGCTGGGTAATACTGGAGTAATATATGGTAATAATGAAACAATTTCCTTGTGTAAGTATCACTTCCATGTAATGAAGTCATTATATACAGAGTTGTATCTTTATTTGTAATGGGATCTAAGCTAGTATTTCATTTTGAGAGACACTATTCATCACCTCAGGCGAAGAGTTAGATGGATGCCTCTGCCAAATGTCACTGATTCAATTTATATTCCAACAGAGGTTTTATTCAGTCATTATTTTGAATTTGTTTTTAAAGCTATACTTTTACTTGCAAGCTATCTACACTTTTTTGTTTGTTTATTTTTATTTTTTATTTTTTTTTACCAAAGGATCAACGTAGTAGATATTTCAGTTTTAAAGTCTTATTTAAGACTAAATATAGAAACTTGATTTGGAAGGCTGAAATAAAATATCCATAAAAAGCTTTCTTTATAGAATCCAAACCCTCAAATTCTCACTTCAATTTGCAACAGAGAAGTTAATGAGCAAGAATATTTAAGTGATTTTAATTATGTTCTAAAAAATACTGTGATACTAAAAAGAAAAAAAAGTAATTGCTGTTCCTATTATACATTACATGGCCAAAGGGGCACCTCCCCTAACTAACTAGAGGAAGTTAGCTGTTGGTTTCAAAATCACTCTTTCCAGAGAAGTAGGATGTGTGACTCAGATTTCCACACACCAAGGTTGTCCTTGAGAGAAGACTTTAGATGTAGAAGAGGTTATGTTAAATTCTTTATACCACTTATTTCCTTCAGGCAAACCACATGTCAGAGAACCCTCAGTCTGAAAATGACACATTACATGTGTTTCTTTCTCTTCTTTTTTAAAAGGTCTTTACATGTTTCAGTTTTGATGTGTGCTCCTGATTATCTTTCTCCAAATAAATGTACTTATCAGAATGAAAAAGTCAGTCCAATCCACAGTTGAGACATCTTCTAGATCCATCTCCTGGAGAGATGAGATAAAATGTGATCTTAAATTAAACATATACAAATTGGCATATAGATTTCCACACTTTCCAAATGTCAAATGAGACAAATGAGAAAGAAAAATAAGAGGACAAGAACTAGCATTATTTGGGAAGCCAGTGTACCCCTCACACTATGGTAGGTATTTTGGACACAGTAGTAAATTTAGTCCTATTCCATTTTATTGTTGAGGCATCTGAAGTGTGGAGAAATGAAAATAACTTCTTTCAAATTATGCATGCAATATAAACACTCACCAGGATTAAAATAAAATCAAAATTAAAATAAAAACTCAGGATTTGTAATGTGTCCATGATACCACTCTTAGGAATTTAGGCATAGTGTTGAATGCTTAATACTAAGAAACCAACTAATGAAAAGGAGCCCCTTCCCCACCCTATACTTCTAGAAAACTGAAATTAAAAAAACACTAATTTCTAAAAAATACTTTCAAAGTTAATGTCCCAATAGTGGTTTGGCATCCATAAAATATATTTACTAGGAAAGTATGTCATTAACCTTTGATATATGAAATTCCTGAAGAATTTCACACATATTTAGGGTCAGATGTTAAGCATTTTGTTTCAGATATAAGATAGATGCTTGGACATTAGTTTGGTTGACCCTGAGTTTAGGTATTTTATTACCCCAAGAGCCTCTTGGATTATAGCCCATTGGGCATTATGCCATGTTTCATAATTGTGTTTTTTTTAATAAGAACCACTGTTTCCTATTAGACAGGAAGTGATAGATTACTGTAATCCATGCAGTAGTTGCCTGTCAGTGTGACATTTTTCATTAACATTTACTGCAATGCTCAAGATTTAGGTATGCTCTAATTGTGGGACTTCTTTTTAATGTTTCATATACACAGGAATTGAGCCTTTTGATTTATTAATTCATTCAATTAATATTTACTTTATTGAGTGTTTTAATTGAGAGCTAGAATTATACAAGGCACTAAAGATATAATGGTGAATAAACACAGTCTAGTGGGGGAGATATTAATCATATAATCAGCAGTAACTATGAAATTCCAATTGTGTTAAGTGTTAAGGTATATAGTGCTCTGAGACAGAGTGGTAGGGAAAGTAACCTACAAGAGATTGGGAAAGGCTTCCCTAGGGGAGTGACAATCTGGTAACTGACGGCTGAAGAGGAGTAAGTTAAAGAATGAGGGGAGGAAAGGGTTTCATGCTTTGAATCCTGGTCAGGGTTTGAAGTGGGGAGGGAACAAGCCAAACAGCACACTGGGTTGTGGCTGAGTAAGCAAGGGTAAGCAGTCGCAGGCGGTGGGAAGTCCAGGTAATTATGAGAGGTTGGGTGGGAGATGAAAGACCTGGAAGAGGAGGAGATTCAGGAAGGAGTGACACAATAAGATTTGTGTTGAACATGATTGCATAGATCTCCTTAGATGTTGTGAGGAAATGGATAAGAGGAGATCAGAATGGATGTAATGAGACAACTTACAAGCAGTTTGCACCAGGCCAGTCTAGGAATCTCATTAGCCTGCCAAGGATGGCAGTGAGGATGAAGGAACAGGTAGAACAGATTGGAGAGATGTGTCTTAGATTATCTATGAAAAGACATTGGTGATGAGTTCAACGGGGAAGGATGGGAGGTGAAGAAGTAGACTTTACTTAAGATGACTCAGGTTTCTCACATTGTGCTCCTCATTTAGTCAAAATGGACTAAACTGAGATGAAAGTAAAGGAAGATGCTGAGTCTAGTTTCATATATACTGAGATTGAGATACCTTAGTGATATCTTAATAATGATGTCCATATACTTTTGACAACAGTCCATGTTCCTTGAGTCTCAAGTAAGGTTTGTGTAAGCTGTTTCCTATAATTGAATTTTTATTTTATAAAATAAGTATATAGTCCTAAGTAATTTAGCAAAATAGATACATCTTCAGTTTGGGTGGCTTAGAACTTAAACTTTTCAGATGAAGGCACTGCTTCTTAAATGCTTCCCAAAAAACAATTTATTTAAGAAAATGAGTAAGTTGTATTATTAAGAAATATAGATTGCGGATGACAGATATAATGCAACCTGATGAGAACTTGCAAAGCAATGATTCTGGCACATTAGGAAACAAACTACAAATTCCCTTAAATAAGGATGTCTCTTGTGATGAGGGGCACTTACCTCAAATTCACTTATCTGTTTCCTTTACATATTCCTCTTCCATGTACCATTTATGGAAAAACAACAAAAGGGCAATACAATTCTTTAGCATTTTTACTCCTGTAGGTTTTGCTTCCTTTCATTAAGTAAAGAGAACTATTCAAAGCAGAATAAACGTTGTCATTATGAATTCTGTTAATTGAGCAGTCACTTGCCACTGGGTACAGTGGAGGCAGAGGTAATCATCTTGCCTTCTTTTAACCTGAATAGTTAAAAGAAACTTCATCTTTCCTAAGTCTTAGCATTTGTATGCATCTGCCTTCCCTGGGTTTAAGGCTCATAGATGGCACTTCATCCCTCTGTGTCTGGAGGTGTATCAGTGAACTATCTTGGTCCTCCTACTTATAAAGCATGGTAGACAAATCCAGAAATAAGAATAATAATTTAGCTGAAAATAATACCTGTGGGAAATCTAAAGTAGTCACAAACCACTGTACAAAATAAAATTATTGCATATTTGTTTAGACTAATCAGGGGTTTCTAAATGCATTTAGGCAATCCTTCAGATAGTACAAGTTATTCTACTTTGTAGAAGGAAAGCAAAAGTTTAATAATGGGAAAATTTAGGTCACAAGCAGAAAGATGAGACAGAAATTACTACTCATCTAAAGTTGAGCGAATAGGAAAAATAGGCTTTTGTGTTCAGGAGAAAAGTTTGAAGGGTAGTGGAGACAAAATTTGAGTTTTGAAGACTTCCTGTTAGATGTCATGTTTGAATTTCCTTGAAATCTGCAAACATAGTCAAATCTATATTTCTTTATAAAATAGCCAAATGTATCCAGATTTTAAAATATTAATAATGTAATATATGCAAGCAATACTTCCAGCCACAAAATAATATGGTCAATAGGACAAGAGAAGAAAATACTATAGAATTGAGATATCATAGATGATGGGTTTTTTACTTTTAAAAAAAAGTAAATGACTGTTAAGGGCCGCATTCCCAGAAGTCATGGTTTGATTAGAGATGAGATCTAGGAATCAGTATTTTTTTAAAGCTCCCAGATGATTCTAAAGCATAGGCTAGCTAAAGAATTACCTATGTCAGAGATAATTACACTAGCTATAAACAATGCATAAAATGAATCAGATATGCCCTGTATGGCCATCAGTCTACTGCTAACGCTTCCTGGATATGGTGGGGCTATACAGATTCTCTATTTTGATGAAAATTGTATGGATTTGATAAAAAGAAATTTTGTTTTTAATTTCTAATAACCTTAAAAGAACAAAGACATTGACATTAGTATTATTCCTATTTTAGAGAAAATAGGCAGAGGATAGGGGATAAAGATAAGGCAAAAGAGTCTAATTTCCAGGGTCATACACCTTGAAAATGGTCGGTTTGTAAGTGGAACCTAATCTCCCTGATGCTGATAGCTGGGCCTGCAGGCTTTCCTGGGAGGTGATACTGTCTGCTCCTTGTGTGTGTGTCTTGGAACACTTTTTCTCAAAATGACAGCAGTCTTCCAGAGAAAAAAGACATTAAAATCAAGAGAAAAATGAAGAATGGGATGAGTGTTGATACTAATATATTTGTATAGTGTTTCACATATTAAAAGCAATTTTTCTTTTTAATTTTCAGGGGAGAAAGGGCAACCGCAATTTTCTTCAATAAACCCAAGGAATAGTCCTCAGAAAAAGAAGAGCATGTTTATGTGAAATTTTACAAAGAGCTGGATTTAGAGGCCTCTTCTATGTGGGTTCTCCTTTTCAACATCTAAACTCATCAACTTCAACAGAAAGGCACATAAAATACCTGATATTCCTACATATGGGCTACAATCTAGACTTGAACCTTGGTATCAGAAGAATTCAGTTGCTTTCTGACTTATGATTTGAATCCTGTTCATTAAAATGGCACCTCAAATCCTTTATAAACAGGTTAAAAGACTGAAACTAATTAGTTCATAACCTAAATGCTTATATATTGTGTCATGATTAGTTATTACATTATAGCACCTAGCATGATGCCATATCTATGCAGGCATTTCATAAATGTTACTTGATTGATGATTTTTTATGATTAAAAAACTTAGTACAAAAAGGTGGCTTTGATTACTCAAAATTTGGGGAAATTAAGATTTTGCAAATAAAAGGCTTATCTTCTTACATTCTTTACATGGTTTAACTTTCATAGAACATGTTTCATTTTCCTTTTTAACCTTTTAAAACTATGCAGAATCTAAAGATAGGCTAAAATTAAAGTCATATTCAATTCTGAATTGAAGAAGCATAAAATCACAATTATTGTAACTCACTGAGAGCATAGTGTGTGATAGTGTATAATCCATCTAATTACTCTTAAAGTCCACAGCTGCTCATGAGGTAAGTACTACTATCATTTATTCATTTTCAATGAGGAAACGGAAGCTTGAGGGCAGGTCAAAGGTCACCCATTTAGTTACATGGCAGAGCTAAAAATTCAACTCAAGGCTAATCTGAATTTACAGTCCCAGCGGGTTCTGAAATTAGGGGAGTTACCTTTAAACACACCATCCCAGGAAATTTCTGATATTCTTTCTAAGCTAACTGCCTGTAGCTTTTATAGTCTACTTAGAAACAGATGTGAATACACAGTGTTTCTTATATCTGTTCTTTGGTTGATTAGAGATTTCAGTAGTTGTTATCTGCTTATACAGAGGGCGGAGAGACAATTACAAGGATGGTTTGAAATAAGGCCAGGTTTTTCCTACCCACTGATCATACAAAATCCAAATCCTTAATGTGCATAATGGAGCCATTAATTCACTCTACTTTATAATTTCTCCTAAAATGCACACAAACTATTAGCTCATTCAAAATGGCTTGGGATACAAATAGCAATTGATGTTTAAATCTTACAACCAACCCAGACAGCTATCTGTGTAAGAGGCTATACTGCCTTATTATTGCCTTATTTTGATTATATCAGCAAGTGGGAATCAATAGGTCAGACAAGACCTGTAGATTAGTGTTTATTTGTACACATGTTTTCTAGCTGAAAGTGGTAATGTTGTGATTATTAGAAACAATAGTGTCATTATGCAAGTGACAGTAGTATCTAAAATATTTTGAATGCTGAGTACTGAGCACCAGTTTACATGCTCCGCATGGATTGTCTCACAACAATCCTATGGGGAGGGACAGTTAATGATCCCATTTTACAGATGAGGTAACTTGCCCTACAGGGCACAGGTAGCAACAGGCATCCTTACTCCAGAGCTTTCTCTAAACCTCTAAATGATCTTGGCATGAAACTTGGTTATTCTTGGAAGTCAAAGGGAATTACTACATTATAAGCAATATAATTTATTTTAGAACCAGAAGTTCCTGGATTCTATTTCACATGCCACCATTTATCAGTTGGGGTGTAGGGTGAGTTAATCACTTCATTTGTTAACTGAAGATAATAGTAATACCTACCTCAGGGCTTGGTGAGAGGTGTAACAAACTAATCAGCCTAAAGCACTTTAGCATAGTAACCAGAAAATAGCAAGCATTTATTATTACTACCATCATTAAATTTATCTGACTTTGGGTTTCCTGAGTGGATTCAGGCACTGAAAATACACAACAAATGCATTAGGTATGCTTGCTTTAACTCTTGACTTAGCAGCTCAGCATTATTCAACAATTTTGTACAATTTGGTATTTGAAGAGGTCCCTTCCCATAAGGATAATTGATCACACCAATCATCAGCCTACTTGTGAGCTGTCACAGAATTAGAAAACCCACATTTCACATGAGGAAACAGGCAGGCAAGTGAAAACTCTTTCCCTAGGACACACTTGAATTCAGTAAGGGCTGAGGATTATCATTGAGGCATATTACTTAACCAGAGGAACCACTTGTCTTTTCTGAAAGTTCCTGACAACTAAGGACTCAAGGAGGCAAACACTCAGTGACTCCACAAAGAAAGAAAATAGAAAATACATCTGAGAAAGAAAATATGGTCAGTTTTAGAGACTGACACATTCTTGCTTGATGCTGGATATTTTCCAACACATTAAAGTTCTCCAGACTGGACTTGCACAGATGTGTTAGCAAACTGTATCTTGGATGAGGCATCATGTAAACCATGCTCAGTGGAGAGAAGAAAAATAGCAAGATCACTGTAACTGGCTGTGTTTCATTAATCCACAGGATCTAAGTAAAAACAAAATTTTTCTTGGTTTGTGTGATAATCTAACAAGTCAATTTTAGAAGAGGATATTTTTTCATTGACTTATTTTTTACAAAATACATTGTGATATGTAGGTTGACAGCTACATTTACATAAAAATAAATCCATATATGTGTTTCTGTGGTATAGAGGCCTCATTGCAAGATGTTTTTTTTAGTTACTGAATGCATCCATCACGTTGGGTCTGGCTTCTCCTTTCTCCCTCATGTCTGCCCTCACCCAGAACACTAAAAACACTTGTTTGCATGACTTCATTGGGAACTAAAATAGAATAATAGCAGCTTCATGACTTAAATGAAATTGGTGAAGTGGGAAATTTTTTTTTAATGTAATTCAAAGACACACACACACACACACATACACATTCTTTGATTTATTTTGGATGTAGCTAGAAAGTAGGTCATCAAATATATAAACTTGATAGTTTCATTTTACCTAAAAATAAGAAAAGAAAAAAGACTAAAAGCTATTTGCAATAATCAACACACTCACAGAGGATAGGACCTGGGGTTAGATAGTATACTCATGTTTGGATGGGATTTCAAATATGTTTTCTAATTTAACTCTAAGCTTTCTTGATCTTTAAGGTAGAGTGTTCTTTCCAAAGGGCATGGAGTAAGAGGAACTCTTAGTAAAGATATTCCAGTAAAATTGTAAATGAAAATGCTTTGGACTGAATGTTTGTGTCCCTCCAAAATCCATATGCTGACACTGTAACCCCCAAAGTAATAGTATTTGGAGGTTAGGCCTTTGGAAGATAATTAGGGTTAGATTAAGTCATGTGGGTGAGGTCCTCAATATGGGATTAGTGCCATTATAGAAAGTAAGAGATAGGAAATCTCTCTTTTTCCTCATGTGCGTGTGAGGTCATAATGAGAAGATGGTCTGCAAACTAAAAAGAGAACAACACCAGACAACAAATCTGTCAGCTTCTTAATCTTGGACTTTTCAACCCCTGGAACTGTGATAAATAAATGTTTGTTAAATCATTCAGTCCAAGATAATTTGTTATAACAGCTTGAACAGATTAAGACAGGAAGCAAGACTTGTTTTAGGCAACATAATAACTAAGATAAAGTTCATCTTTTCTGGGTGCTCATCTACCTCTGTCAGGACAGTTTCAGTCTTCTGATACTTCCTCTGCCTTCCTACCTTTACTAATTCATGTCAAAATACTAAATGAGCCATAAAATGTTAGGGATGATAAACTTAAGGGTTTTGCCTTTCAAAGGAGATTTCTTCAAATTCAGAAAAATCAAGATTTTTGGGAGGGAACCACTAAAAAATGAAACTATATAGCTCAGCTTAGTATATATATATATATGTTTTAAATCCCAGTTTTGACACTTTCAAGTTTTATGGCCATGGGCAAATAACTTGAACCTCTTTTGAGCTTAGTTTCACAGTCTGAAAAAAAAGGGCAGGTGGGATAACAATAGTAGTTATTTAACACTGAAAATTAAGTGAGAATACCAGAAGTACCTAGCATAATGTCTAGCTCAAAACAAGGTCAACAGATAGTAAGGCTGATGTTTTGCAGAAGGTATCTGACCCCTTTAGATAATAATATATATGACCAGAAACACAATTTGCTGGTGGAACAGCTCACCATACTAGTCACAGATTATCAGAACTTGATGGAACCTTAGATATCAGCCACTTCAAGTTAATTTGGAAAAGGGACACAGAGTTAGGACCCAATTTATCTGGTCATATAGGAGGTAAGAGACAGTTCTCAACAAGACTTCTTATTGCAGTTCTAGTTCTGTTCACTGATAATTTTTTTCCCCATATTACCATATACTTTAGTGTTGCCCTGAAACATCTTTATTCATCTTTAATGTAGATTTGTGTTTAGCTCAGTAAGCATATAATCTTCAATTTCAGTGGTAGTAATTTTAAGTCATACTTTTAAAAATTCACATTTCCATCCCTGTTCTGGGCAAGATTTTTTTTTTATTAAAGTATCATTGATATATAGTCTTATGGTTTCACACGAATAACATTGTGGTTTATTACCAAGTCTTCACTACCTCCATTGCAGTCACTGTCCATCAGCATAGCAAGATTCTATAGAGTAATTACTTGGCTTCTCCATGTTTTATTGCTTTCCCTGTGACCTACCTATATTGCGATTGTGAATTATAGTAATCCTTAGTCCCCTGTCCTCTCTCTCCCCACCCACCCTCCCCAACCCCTTCCCTTTGGTAACCACTAGTCCCTTCTTGGAGTCTGTGAGCCTACTGCTATTTTTTTCCTTCAGTTTTGCTTTGTTTTTACTCACTGATAATTCTTTACATTTCACTGAGAATTTCTGAGTCTGTAGGGAGCTGAAGGTGAGGACTTTCAATATGAAGTAAAGTAGGCATGATCATTGAATATGTGTATTTTGCATAAGATTTAATGTTCAGACTCAAATTTGCCATTTTACCTAATCATTTACAAATGATCAAACTATATAATCATTTGTTTATATAGTGTTCACTGAGCAATATTTTGTTTAATATCAAAATGTTATCTTTCATGGTAAACAAAATAACTTTATGAAGTGTTTCCCTGCCTTTTCTAAGTCTCAAATCTGTTGAAGTACTATGATGAGGTCCAATTCTACACATACACACACACACACACAAACACAAATATAAATATTCCAATACTAAAAAGCATGTGAACTTGTAAGTTGCTACTTACATACAGTAAAGAGACTAATATACATTTTTGTGTTTATTGTTTTTAAACATTCTGATTTACATTCTGAAGTCCAAATGAAAGACATCTATTGAGTGAATCCAACCTTTAGACAAGGGGGTTCACAAACTTTTCCTATAAAGGAACAGATATAAATATTTTAGGCTTTGCAATCCAAGAGGCAAAATCAAGGATATTATTTAGTTAGTTCATAATAAGGAAGAAAATGAATTTTTACAACTTTATTGGTAAATTTTACATATTATAATAATAATAAGGGGATAATCTTTCTGTAACATATGTCTGTTATTGAGATAAATAATTATTTTATGAGGGGATAATATTCTGTGTAACTGGGGTTCAAATTAGTG
Organism: Manis javanica; assembly: GCF_040802235.1. Taxonomy (NCBI): domain Eukaryota; kingdom Metazoa; phylum Chordata; class Mammalia; order Pholidota; family Manidae; genus Manis; species Manis javanica. Next base: position 73,431,312 of record NC_133158.1, on the reverse strand, counting down.
TTATCATCAATCTGATTGCAAACATTCATTTTTAACAATCACTTTCAGCTAACAGGCCCCTAAAAAAAATAGCCTAGAGAAGAATGATACAGCAATAAAACAAAGTTAGTCCACTAAGGGAAATGAATATTATATAGAAGGTGAATGATTGACCCTTGAGGGGAAAAAAAAAAAACCTGGAAAAAAAAAAGGAAAATGAAAAAAGAGTAGAGAGCAAAGTCACAGAAAGAACATATAATGAGGTAGCTTCAATAAGAGATTTCATATGAGAAGTTCACGAACTAAATTGTGCTAGGTCACAGATTAAAATATAATTTCTGAATCTTGCCTTCTATTATAAATTCTTTTACTTTTAGAATATACATATATATATATATATGATCATATTCAAATCTATCCCTTCAATCCAGGACTAAAAAGACTGCTAAACTAAATAATATAATAAAGTTGCTGGAAGTTCAGAGTCAAACTGGACAAAAGCATGTCATCTGAGTTTAATATTTGGGAAAAGAGTGGATTATAAGAAAATATTAGTTTCTGAATTTGAGTGCAGAAGTATGGAAGCTTGTGCATGATGGGGATAAAAATATGCCACTCTAAAATATTTCACTTTGTTATATGAGTTATTTTGAGCTGAAGACAACTGAAGAAAAAAAGAAACCCAAAAAGAGCTCTCTGTCCTCCCCATATCTGCCTAAAAGTAGGGCATAAATTCCCCTTGTATAGGGATCATTTCCCCTACTCCTATACCAGATAAAGGACGATCCTTATAACCAGAGAAGAAAATGATATTAATATAGGTCTGCATAAACAAACTTTACTAATACTTACTACCATTAGTTTCCCCTATTTACCTTACCACAACTTACTGTCTCTAGAAACCCCAAAACCTTTTTCTTTTGTCCAGTCACATCTCCACAATTTATTGTCCCTTGTTAAAATGATGTATAAGACCTCAAATCTAACTGCTTCTTTCATGGCTTTCCTGTAAAACCTCTGTGTACATAAAATTAAAAGTAAAATTTGTTTTTCTTTTCTCCTGTAAAACTGCCTTTTGTGAGTATAATTTTCAATTTCCAGTCAAAGAATCTAAAAGGGTAAAGGAAAAACTTTCCTTCCCTACATATGCTTGTAAGTAGTATACAAAATATAGCAGAATAAAAAATAATACTTATGAAAAACCTCTTTCACTATTAGAATGTGAGGTCTGAGAACAGCAGCAAGTGCTGCAGAATGAAGGCCAAATCTTTAAGAGATGACCACAAAACATCTTGATTTTGTCAAACATTAAAACTTCTAGTCTCTTAGTTGTTTGCACTTTTCTTTCCTAGCTTGATTTTCCATCTATTGTTTCTTGTTAATCTGAATAACTAAACCTTTTTGTGTCTTCCAACACTAAAATTTTAAGTAAATTATTTCCAACCAAAGTCTCATTAAGATAGTGTGACTCCCAAACATACACACACCATGCTTTTCATTTTTTAAAAACATGTTGTGATGTAGTGAATAAGACTTGGATCTTTTTCCAGGTAAAGTTGGTTGTAAATCTTGGGTACATCAGTAGTCTGTTGAATGTCCTTTAACAAGTTTTTCAATCTTTTTCTAATTTAGAAAGGAAAAAAGATCTAATGTAAAGTCCTAACTTCTAGGCTATTGTAATCAAATGAGATTGTATGTTACATATGACAAAATCAAATTTATTAGGCAATTTCAAAGATGAGATTCTAACTTTTCATCTTCTAAAATGCAGTGTGATTTTATGTAAACTACATTATTAAAAAAGTGCATTCAAAAATTAAATATTAAAAATTAGAGTTATCATGACAGAGGACTATAGCAGTCATTTACCTAAGAATATTCTAAGTATTAATTTGTTTTTCCATTAAATTTGCTTTATAGGAAGTGCCAACAAATCCAAAAGCCTCTGTGTCAATCAGGCTATTCCTTCCTGAATAGAAAATTGATGATCTTGAGTGGCATTAAATAAGTCCTATGTTAAAAGGAAAAATCACAGGTATAATTTGTTTCTAATTCTGCCATATAACTAATTACACAGAATAACAATGTATTTATAAGAAATAGGAACAAAGTTGGAGGAATCACACTTCCTGACAACAAATTTATTACAAAGCTATAGTAATCAAAACAGAATACATTTGGCATAAACACAGATACATATATCAATGGGACAGAATAGAGGGCTTAGAAATAAACCCATGCATACATAGTCAACACATTTATGACAAAGGAGCCAAGAACACTCTCTCCAGTGAATGGCATTGGAAAACTGGACAGCCACAAGCAAAAGAATAAAATGAAACCCCTATCTTACACCACACACAAATTTAACTCAAAATGGACTAAAGACTTGAATAAGACTGAAACTATAAAAGTCCTTAAAGAAAACAGGGGTAAGCTCCCTAACATTGGTTTTGGCAATGACTTTTATTTGTTTATTTTTTGATTTGACAACAGAAACAAAGGCAATACAAGTAAAAATAAACATGTGGGACTACATTAAACTACAAAGCTTCTGTACAGAAAGAAAATTATCACCAAAATGGAAACGCAACCTACAAAATGGGAGAAAATGTTTGCACATCATATGCCTGATAGGGATTAATATCCAAAATATATTTACAACTCATACAACTCAATAGCCAAAAAAACTCAAACAATCTGATTAAAAATGGGCAGAAGAACTGAATATTTTCCAAATATACACAAATGGCAAACAGATACATGAAAGTGTCTTCAACATCATTAATCATCAGAAAAATGCAAATCAAAACTCATAAGCTATCACCTCATGCATATTAGAATGATTATTATAAAAAAGACAAGAGATAACAAGTGTTGGCAAGGGTGTAAAGACAAGGGAAACGTTTTGCACTGTTAGTGGGAATGTAAATTGATACAAACAGTATGGAGGTTCATCATAAAATTTAAAATAGAACTACCACATGGTCAAGTAATCCACTTCTGGGTAAATATCTGAAGGAAACAAAATCACTATTTCAAACAGATAACTGCATGTGCATGTTTATTGCAGCATTATATATAATAACCAAAATATGGAAACAATTTGCTCATATCTTGTCAACAGATGAATGGATAAGGAAAATGTGATATTTATATACAATGAAATATTATTCAGCCATAAAAAAGGAAAAAAGGGAAATCTAACCATTTGCAGCAACACTGATGGACTTTAAGGATATTAAGTGAAATAAATGAGAGGGGGAAAAATGGATACTCTGTGATCTCACCTGTATGTGGAATCTAAAAAAATACAAAACAAATGCACTTAAGTGGAGTGATCATTTTAAGAGGTCTATTAAATCTAAAAGATATCTGGCCATAAATATCTGGAAACAGAAAAGATTGGCAGTTACCAGAGGTGGGGTGGAGGTGGAGGGATGGTCAAATTAGTGCAGGTGGTCAAAAGGTACAACCTTCCAGTTATATGATAAATTCTGGAGAAGTAATGTACAGCATGGTAACTAGTTAACAATATTGTATTATACGTTTGAAAGTTCCTGAGATAATAGATATTAGACATTCTCATCACACACAAAATAATTTTAACTGTGAGGTGACAGATACTATCTAAACTTATTGTGGTTATTATTTCTTAATATATGCATATAGCAAGTCGTGTTGTACAGCTTTAATACAAAGTTATATATCAATTGTATTTCACTAGAACTGGAAAAATAATTAGTAAAGAAGGTAGAACTGTCACTCATGTGCTCATTCTTGATAAATACTATCATGATTTCTTATGTGAGCACTGGTTTAAAAGGGGGGTGGTTGGGAAAGAAATAGAAGAAAATCCATCATAAATTTGAATGTGCAACTCTGGTTTCCATTTTCATCTCACAACTGGGATTGACCTTGTATAATTTGTGTTGCTAAATGGTTTCTTTATAAATTGAGCATAAAGACAACTCACTAACATCTCTAGCAGTTTTGTAGACTAGAAAGAGGGTGGTAAAGATCAGAGATACTATATAAATTCTGAGTCTCAACATTATAAAATGTAGGACTTTCTTTTCTCTTTCCTGCTAGCCAGCCATTTTCTGCATTTAAAAAAAGAATTCTTACCTTGTTATCTACCAACTCCCTTTCAGGTCATTAGCAGTTCTCAGTACTTACTATTCCTTTGTTGGTTTTTCTTATTTCAATAAAACAATTAAACAAGTTCTTTTTCCCCTTAGGCACTGTTGAAATTTTTCCAGTTGCTTAAATGAGTTCTCTGCAAATTGTTGAATTCACTTAGGTGGAGTGATTATTTTATGAGCTCTATTAAATCTAAAAAGACATCCTTGCCCTAAATATTTAGCAGTGTTAGCAAGGGTTAGTAAACCCTTCAGGAGAAAACTGACTCTAAATTTATTCTGTTACAACAAATGCAGGTGCACAAGATCGTGAGGGAGCGTGCAGGGAGACCTGGTTGTAGTGAGTGTCGAGTAAAGATGGAGAACTAAACTCTTTTTAGACTACAACTCTCCACCCAGATAGAGACCAAAGGATTTTTTTATGGCAGAGCTACCTGTAAATTTTGCTTCAAACAGATGTATTTTTCTCTATATGTTCCCTGATTTCTTGAAAATAACTTGAAGTATTTAGGATAATATGGGAGGTAAGATAGACAGGAAAGTTTTCATACTTCTTGATAATTAGACTAAGCAGCCCTAAAATATTAGAGTGCTTTTTATCCTGTCCCTTTGCTCACATTGTCCCCTCCATCCAGGATGTTTTATTTCACTGTTCCCTCAACATCGCTCAGATAGAGCAAGTAAAAGGCTAGTCAGGGAATATTCTGGAAAGCTTTTTCAGGATGCTTCTCTACTAACCCTCCTCTCTGTTTCTGTCGTTGATGTCTACCTTCTCCACTTCTTCAGGTATATAATGATTGCTTTATATAAGCCCACAAAATTAAAATATCTTTATTCAACAAATAGTTGTTAAGCACCTGCTGTGTGTAAAAATTAAAATATCTTTATTCAACAAATAGTTGTTAAGCACCTGCTGTGTGTAAGTAGTCAGAACTTGGATATTCCGACAGTATTAACTACGTGTTTCCATTGGAACAAAGCGCTGCTGTCCACTCTAATGGGACTAGTGCTCTGGGTTGTTAATCCAATGGTTGGGATTGAATGATGTGTGGAGGCATCAAACTTTTTGTGCCATCACCTGATGCTTTTATGCTTACAAGACAGTGTTTTGAAGTTAGAGAAGTGTCTGTGAAATGGCTTTTACCATTGTGCAAAGTTTAGTGACCAATATAAATATCAAACCAACAACTTTTGATTCATTACCACGAGGAACTAATGAATTGGTTCAACTAGCACAGATATTTTTAAATGTTAATCTCTTTATCAATCTGAAGCACTCAGCTTCATTTAGATGGGACAATCTACCATTCTCTTTTTCCTCTGCCTATTAACCTCTTAAGTATATTTACATTAAAATAGAGTCTACCATCCTTTGGGATCTTGGCTTTGATTCTGAAAGAATTTCTCCCTTGTGAACCTGCAATGCTCTCCTAGTGAGCTGATATGAAATCAAGGACATTGTCTAAAACAATTGAAATTCTACAAATATGGAAATGCTGATTTGATGCAATACTCTGAAGAATTCAAGATATTGGATTATTAAAGAGGAAAGTCATTTTATCATTATCAAAAATTCACTACATATTTTGTTTTCCACCTTGTACTGTTTAGGCTAAAGTAGCAGCAGCAAAAGTTTAGCAATGCAATAGTAACAGATTGAGGAATTTACAAGCGCAAAAAATGCTTTGTTATCACTCAAGACTTATTAAAAAAAAGTGGATGAGAGAACCCCGGTTCCCTTCCCGGCAAATAAACAACATAGAATTGCTTAAGTATAGTTTAAAACATTTCATATACTTTTTTGCACTTCAAAGGCTGAGCTTAGCAAAATAATTGTGGTATAAGTTACATTCTGCTATCATAATTTTACTCAATTCTTTTCATGAGGAAAAACGGGGGCTACAAAAAGTCGAGACTCCAGTGACTAATGTGCACACTCTGCTGAATTACCACACTTAAGCACATTTTAGTAGGGGCACTTATTTCCCAACTATTGTAAATTGAAAGGTAGAAATTTACCAGAAAGAAAACAGGGAAAGAAATGTTTTACTTTATTTATCCCATGGAACAGGGAGCAATTTAAATGTATGCAATTAGAGCATTGCTTTGGAGCTAGCTGTAGGTAATTGCTCCTGTCTTTTAAGTAACAGACTATTTAAAGTGCAACAGTCATGCACTCACTGGTCTAATTTGTATTGCAAGATATTATAAATACATTAGTCTCCTAGAGTAGAAATTCACCATCAGTAGGCTTTGAGGTTCTGGTGGAGACAGAGAGAGGGAGGTTATGGTGACAACTGCTCAAGGTGAGGGTGCAGTTACCTCCCACAGTTGCTCGAATGGATTGAGATTCAAGGCAGTAATTACATATAAGAGGGTAGGAAACATGTTTGCTAATAGTTTAGTAAAAAACCTATGGAGACCATAGAGCTACAATTGCAATTGCAAGTAAGGCACAGGAGTAGACAAGAACCTGAGGAATCAGTCTGAAAAACTGTGGGGTAAATGGCAAAATTTCCATAATCTCCCGCCCAGCCTTAGTCTATTTACATGTCAGTGGGTGTTTACCCTGCAGCCTCCCACAGCCTCCAGTGGATCAAGGCAAGGGGTGGAGAGAAAATGGCCATCTCTCCTTCCCCCCATTCCTAGTACATAATTGATCTGGCACCTGCCAGTCACCAAGGAACCGCCCATGGAGTTCCTCCTGGAAGGGGTGGGTTGGGTGAAGAGTGAACACGGGGACCAGAGGGAATACACAGAGATGGGCCTGGCTAGATATATGAGCAAGCTGTGAGCAATAAAAATGGTTTCTTCCTTGTCTTACTTTGGTTTCACCAGATTCACAGGGGAATTTGTTACCAGGAGGGGAACCCCTTTCCCTGAGGAACTACAAAAACACTAAAATGCACTTTGACATAGGAGCTCTAAAAATCCTCTGGCAGGGTGTGTGTGTGTGTGTGTGGGAAATACCTATTATATAGCCCAATATTGGAAAAGCAAGTGAATAACTACAGGATGGATGAACTTTAGATGCCTGAGAAAATATACATACTCCAAACCTATCCTTTCTTTTTTCTTTTTTTTTAAACTGGATTAAAGAAAAAGTAAGAATTAAATAAATAAACAAATAATGGAAAACAGAAATAATTGCTTTGCTGATTGTGGTTCTTTTAGTCTGGAAGGCATAGCCACAACTTTGAATACCTCAAAGAACAGGGTTTTATGTTAAAAAACCCGCAAGTAACAGAGGAAACACATCTATTAGAAGTTGGGGGGATGTGGACACAGTTCACCCTACCCTAGCTGCTCTACCATCAGTTAGAAACTTGGGAGTTCAGCATTTCTGGCTTTAGATTTCTGCTGCCTCTATTTCCCTTCAGTTCTGCTTCTTTTTTAATGTTGCATTTCTCTACTGATTGGCTTTTGATTCATCATTAGTGCTGTGGTCTTATGGCCTCTGCTGGGTCCCTCTCAGCTTTCCTGCTCTCTTTAATTTTTGTGCATGCAATGGTCAGACTCCCCTGGTGATGATCTGACTGTGTGGGTCAGTCCCATCCTAGACTAGAACATCTCCATTCTGCAGAGATTTTCCTACAAAGACATTCACTGGACACTGGGTTTAGATAATAATTCCTAATCCCGTCGGTTTTGTCCAATCCTGTTTAAAATTTAACTCTATCTTTCTAATATTTTCCCAAGCACAGGCAATCCCCTTCCTCTTTCCTTCTACTTTTTCATTTTCCTTCTAAATATTAACATAAGACAAATAATATAGTCTTCTCATTTACCTTATATATTGTCTGTCTCCCTCTACTAGAGGGTAAGTTCCACAAGTACAGCACTTTTCCCCCCATTACTGTCTACCAAAAACCTAGAATAATGCCTGCCATACAGTAGCTACCTAGCAAATATTTATGGATTTAATGTATCCAGATGGAATAGGTGCTGCAGCAAAAATTAAAGATGGAACTAACATGGAAAAAGAGTGAATATAAGTCCCAGTATATTATAGAAAATCTAGAGATTAACTAGTGCAAATAGGAGAGGAGGGAGGGGTATCCAGGAAAATCTCTGGAAAACAAAACTCAATATAATATCTGATTGCATATCAACTATTTTTAGGGGGTGAAGAATGGGTGTGATAAAGATAGTAAAAAAAAGAAAAAGAAAAAGAATTAGAAACTTTGGGAAAATTATAAAAGTAAAGAAACCTAACTGAAACATAATGGCTCTGCAGAGAAAAATAGAATTAATGGTAGAAAGACAATAATATGAGGGTTCACACTGATTCTTGCCTCCTGGTACACATGGTCCCATATAATCCCATCCCTTGAAGTGAGAATTATGACTTGCTTCTAACAAGTAAAAAATGGCAAAAGGAATAGGATACCACTTCCATGATTACATAATATAAAACTGTTGTGTCTGTCTTGCTAACTGACTCTCCGTTCCTGGCTTTGATTAAGTAAGTTTCCATGATCTCAGTTGCTCTACAGAGTGGCCCATATGGTGAGGAACTAAGGGCAGCCTGTGGCAAACTCCTAGCAAGAAACTGAGACTTTCAATCCTACAACCTGCAAGGAATTAAATTCTACCAACAATGTGAGCTTGGAAACTGATTCTTCCCCATCTGGGTCTTCACAGAAGACTTAGCCCTGCTGAATGTCTTGATTGCAGCCATGTGAGAGACTCTGAAGCGAGAACCCAGCTAATCTGTGCCCAGAGGAGCCCAAAGAAACTGTGAGATAACAATGTATGTTATTTTAAGACACTAAGTTTGTGGTAATTTGTTATGAAGCAATAGATAACACAGAGCAATAATAATTAAATATGTTGCCTTGATTTCTGTCTTTAAGAATCAGCCTATAGACAAAGCACAAAAAAAATGGATGAGGAAATACAATATTTAAATCTTTCAAACTTGACATTAAAAAGTAAGAGATTAGGATGTGGAATAGATGTGAGAAGGAGAAAAGTAAGGGTAGGTAAAAATGTTCATAGCTTCATATTATCGTATAGAAGTCAGGTTTGTACAACAAGGAATAAAGGTGTAATTCTATTACTTAAATTTACAAAAGGAATGAATAGGGGAAAAAACTATGGGTAACTATATTGGCTAAGTGAAAGAGAAAACATGGCATACTTTAAATGAATTAAATTACTATCTTGGGAAGAAGTAAACATGATAAAACAATAAAGAAGGAACATACTATTTAGGGATGTGGAGGTAACCAAAAGTAGAAACAACTGAAAGGGTTGGAGTGGTTGCCTCTTGCCATAAGAAAGTGAAGCAATGGAATGCTGATTTTAATTTTCCTTCCAAACTACTTAATTTGAAACCTTGTGTATGTTTTACATAGAAAAATTATTATGAGAAAAAAATTATATATAATGTGAGTGACATTATTAAATGAATTAGAAAGAATGAATATTTTTTATTATTAATCTAAATATCAACTCTGGCTCACTGAAAACATTAGGGTTTTTCACTTTGTTCTAAAATTTTGTTTAGCTTTATCTTTTAATTTTTTTCTGAAGATACAGACAACACATGCCCATCTTAAATAATTAAAAAATAAATAAAACCATTATAACTAATAGAGTAATTGAAATTCTACCATCCTGGGATAACTGCCATTGGCATTATAGGAATATTTTTGTTTGCTTCTCTTTCTGCACATTTAAAACATACATACTCATTCATCTCCTCTGAATAATCTTAACACTTCTTAAATGTATTATATCATGAAATTGCTTTTAGTGTTGGGAAAGATACTCCCCCACACTCCACACTTTCCATCCTGCTTGCCTTTTCATTTTACTTTGTTGGGGAAAGTATGCATAGACATATTGTGTTTTTCTAGTAAATGTTCTTTATTTTGTAACCAAGCTAATGCATGCAGATAGTTGATCTGAATTTCTCTCTTGGATATGAAGAATTAACTGAAGAAGTGAATTAAAATAAATATATAACTATATATAAATATGTATATACATGTAATTCCATGTACAGAGAATTTGAGGTTAAGAGGAATTCTTCAATATGTGTATGTTAATTAATATACAGACCTACTCACTTATATACCATCTGTTAATCTCAGACATCTGAAAGATAGCGAATAGTCAGGAAGGAAGCAGTTATGATTCTTCATCTATTCCAATAAATGTCACAGAACCTATGCACTTTATTCAGAGTCCATTAAGTTGTACTCTATCTACATGTATTTTACCACAATTCTAATATAATTGGTTATCTGATTTCAAGCAGATTAAAAGGAAAGTCTTAGGGGCAGTCATGACAGAATACTGTAATCAGCAGATAAAACATGTCAATCAGTAGAGAAATTTGTCTTTAATTAGTGTTCAGGCTTATACTTCTAAATGACCTTTGAAAATATGAGAGAGCCCATTAAAAATACTGATGTTCAAATGATGATCCTGAGTCACTAATGAAGGTTAAATTATTTTCAGTCTCTTTTGTTTAAGAAAATGATGAAATGACAGATTTCAGAAAGATTTTAATTCACAGGACTAACATTTTAAACAATGTTCTTACTGCTTTAATGGGTAAATCTATCTGGTCTGTGGAAATAAAATCACCACCACCCATAACCAGCAGCAGCCCTACCATTTCTACTGCTTATTAAACTTCTATTAGCAAGGCACTATGGGAGCTACTTCACCTGTTTACTTAATTCTGCAACATCCCTAAGAAGATATTATTGTACTCATTTTCAGATAGAGAAAATAAAGTTAAAAAAATAATAGAACTATAACAGGAAGAAAGAATGAAATGACTGGCCCATATTCTCACTCTCTTAGGTTCTATGGCAAATTTGAATTTATGTTGACCTTTTAAGCCTATGCTTGCTCTTCTTCTCACTCTTTAGTCTCTCAGTAGTTTCTCTCAAGCCTGTAGATGCAATGAAGATCTATTCAGATAACTTACACATTTATATTTCTATCAACAACTGCTCCTCTAAACTCTAGATTCACATGTCTAATGCCTGTTGCAATTTTCTCTTGAATGTATCTTACAGCACCCTAAACTCAATGTATCCCAAACTGAATTTGTCATCTTCTCTTAGCCTCTGGTCCTCTTCTAGTGTCCCTTACCTCAGTGAATGACCGAACCATGCATCCTTTTCAAAGCCAGAGATAGGGGTTGGGAGGTGATTAGGTCATGAGAGTGGAGCCCTCATGAAATTAACACCCTTGTAAAAGAGGTTCTAGAGAGCTAGCTCACCCCTTCCACACAGACATCACAGGGAGAAGTCAGCAGCCTGTAACCCAGGAGATGCCTCACCAGACATCAAATCTGACAGCGCCATACTCGTGGAATTGCAGCTTACAGTACTGTGAGAGATATATTTCTGTTGTTATAAGCCACTCAGTCTATGCTATTCAGTGATAGCAGCCTAAATAAACTAAGATACTATTGTATCATCAATGTCTTTTTGATATACAGTACCTAGCACATAGAAGATACTCAATAACAATTTAAATGGTGTTAAAAGAATCAAACTTTGAAAATCCAATACTACTTATTTTAAACACTTTCCAAGATGGTGGATTCCATGAGTTGTGTATATCTACTATAGATCTAGGTAATATTGATGAATTATTAATGAGGATTGTTCATCTCAAAGAGATATGAAGAAATGTAGCCATAGAGAAGGCAAAAAATGGGAATCTCATCTCCCAGGTTTATGTGTATCTTTTCTTTACTCATTTACAGATTTTCAGTCTTATTCTTAAAATCAGTTTCCAAGTCAGCTACTCAAAGCACATGTGCCTTTCTTGGCTGTTTCCTCAAATCATTGTTTCAGTTGGGAAGCAGAGGGGACCTGAAGCTATCTGATGCTTCATCTCTGGCTTTGATTTGACTCTTCCTTTTTGTTCTATAAATCATGTAAAATCATAACAAGCAAACAAAAAGAGGAGAAATAAATAAATAAAAACAGAAACATAAATCTTTGAAAGCATAGTACTTGATTATCGAAACTAACATGGTTGAACAAAAAACTTTGCAAAAATTTGACTCAACTGTATAAAGTTCTTGTAAAAACATGTGAGATTTATTTTGGTCTGAGATAAAGTAAAGTACCTATTGTGATTTAAAGTAAAGTTTATGATCAGTTGTTTTTTCCTACAATTGCTCTCAGATGCTACCAATGTTACCAATTCATGAGCTCTGAGTAAATGGTAAGGCAGGCCATGTCAAGTGTATTGGCATGTTTAACTAATGCAAAGATGTTCATATAGGTTTAGAATATCTAGCCAGTGATTTAAAACAATTTGTGAATAGTAGTTGTGAAAATAAGACAAAACAAGTAAGTTCTACCCTTCACCCCCCAAAATATCCAGCTGTGCCAGAAAACAGGATGGATTCTGTCAGGTGAACTGAGGCCCAAACAAAAAGGTGTCGGCCAGTCATACACTGAGGAGGAGACCATACACATATTCTGTGCTCTCCAAAAAACCAGTCTCTGTTGTGTAGTTGTGAACCAGTTCCTGAAAACCAGGTGCTGCCATGTTCATGCTGCTACTGCAAAACTAGATCACAGCTAGGAAGTTAAATAATCAGCTGCAACTCATACCAACCAATCAGAACTGAGCAAGCTTTCATCTTTCTTTTGCATAAATGGACCTTACTGGGGACTTGGGTGAGAACTTTTACTATAAAAAAAGATCCCTTCTCTGCTTCTTCTGCAAGCACTTTTGGTTTATAGCCAGAGACTGCATTTGCCTAGTTTACAAATTGTTTTTTTTATATATCTTTTTTATAATAAAATTTTTCTTAATTAAATTTCCTGTTTCACAGAGAAATTTGTTGACATAGAGTGGAAAAAAAAAGGATGGAGTTTTATAAGTTACATTAATCTGCAAAAAGCAAACAACATAAAGAATAGCCCTCCTTTGTTTTTGAGATGACTTTAAAGTGTTTTTCAGATGGTTTTGGCAAATGTGAAAAACATTCCAAGTCATGTCTTCTGTGAGTCCCAAACAATGCAACTGTTGAAGCTTTAGTTTAAATTGTCTTTGTATGATCGTAAGTAGGCAGAGTAGGCCCAGACACTTGCCAATTAGAATTCATTAATAAATTCTGTGTTCTGTTTTGTAGGAAACATTTCTGTGTACAGAGCTAGGCAGATGCTGCAGATTGATGAGACCAACTTAATTTCTAATTTGTCAGTTTGGGAATGAGGAAAAAGAATATATTTATCATAGCACGAATGAGCAGATTAAGTAACTTGAGGAAATATTTGACATGTATTAAGGATTCAGTAAATATTAGTTTCTTTCCTTTTTTCTTAGTATGAGTCTCTGAGAAATGACTGTTTAGAATGTGCGTCAGATCATAGGTTTTTTCATATATGATTATGAGTGAAAACTGAAAACAACACTTCACAGAAGGCAACCAAATGACATTTTTCAAATTAATACAAAGTATTATTATCACAGTAATCAATTAATTGCTGTTACACAAATAAAAATGTTATTTTTTACTACAGCCTAATAAAAAGCTACAATTAGAGCAATCATCTGTCAAGACTGGATTCATTTTTCTTGTTGCAAAAACAGTGGTTCTCTCAGAGATTAAAAAAAGAACCATGTGTGTAGGCATAAAGGAAGGAAGGAAGGAAGAAAGAGAGATATGAGGTAGTAGGTGATTTTATTCCTCACTTATCTATTCAGTTTTGTCAGTGAACTCACAGTACTTATTTTCTAATTTTAAGTCAGTGACATTTGTGAGGAGAAACAGTTTGTAACATATTTGAGGAGAAACAGGAAAAATAAAATTATTTCTGCAGTATTAAAGTTGTCCTGAATATGAAAAGACCATCATTACACCCTCTTTCCTGCTTATATCTCAAAAGCAAAGCGGTCTTTGTTATATGAAGTCTTCTGTTACTCTTTGCTTTAAGATCTCAAGGTGACTTTATATATGTGCACATTCTGTAAAAGGAGTTCTAAACTTCTGTCTCAATATAAGTCAATATTAATACTATTACTTTTTACTATGTGGACTTCCAATTTAAGAATGAAACATAACATTCTGTTCAGTGTGATTCACCCAGTTTTTTATCAGTTAAAAAAAGTCATCTAAGAGATACTAAAAAAGAAAAAAGGACAAGTAAAAGAAAGACAAAGTTAAACTAGAGATTGAGATATATAGTTAAGATATGATTTTTTACAATGGCATTGAAAGAATAGTAGATACAGAAGCAAAACCTCAAGAGATGTGTGTACAGAGACCAGAACACACACACACCAAAAGGAGCACAGAAATTGCACCTATATACTGAGAACATATATTAAACAAAACAAAACAAAAATTTAGAATCAGACTTTTGTATTTAAGTAGAGACAATTTGATCTTGTAAGTTTTTAGAATATAATTTATATTATTAAGCTGCAATTCTGGAAATAGAGGTGTATCTTCTTTTGTACTTGTTCTCATAGCTAAATAGAATTTAATCAAGGGATGAATCTTCCTTTATGTCCCCAAGTTTGCAACTTCAAGTCTACAAATAAGTGCAGTCTTGTATTCAAAAATCAGTATTAAAATGCACTTCTGTTAAATTTTAGCATAGGTTTGTGTTCGTTTTAAATAAAATGAAATGAGATATGTTCATGTGTTTCTTCATCTATATTAGGAAATTTCTATAGCTTATTTTCCACCCCTTTCCATCCCTAACAGTTATATAACTGTGGTGAGTTTGGTTAAGTCCTCTTCAATTGCCAGGAACAGCTGCTCTCAGGTTGAATGTGGTGGCATGGGTTGGTTTACCAATTACTCAGGAACCAATTACTCAGGTGGCACGAGTTGGTTTAACAATTACTCAGAAACATTTCTTATCTCAGCACTTAAGTCATCAACTCTCAGGGAAAAGTTAGATTTTGTTCTGGATGCTACAGCAACTCTAGCAGCCCAACAGGCTCTATAGAATTCTGCCATTCTGGACGTTAAGCTTCTCTTTGTGTTTGTATATGTTTTCCTTCCATTTCCTGGCTTCTGTTTAAGCATGGCTTTTACTGTCTCATAGTATCTGTATACTATGCCTCTTGTGCATTTTCAGGTTCAGTGATATCCAGAGTTCCCCACTTGTTCCTGTCTGGGTGCACATGTGTGTCCAATTCAAAACTTGTAAAAGAAGAAATGTTTCGATCCATTAATCATCATGTTGGTAGGACTTGGACCAGCACCTCAAAATAGCTGCCAATAGCTGAGGCACTTGTGTCAACTCTGATTAGTTGGGACCATGGTGACTGCATCACATGCTGTAAGATGTGGAGATTTATGTGCAAAGAATGGTCTGTAGTTGCTTTTACCAGAATAAATCTGAGGGTGTGGTGAACACAAATGGTCATAGTCTGTCTGATATGGTAGTATTTATATATTTCCTGAATTCTAAGCATTTTACAACGTATTATTACCATGCCACAGTAGCCTACATAATTTATGGAAAACTCTGCTTTGTCTCTAAGATGTCCTTGAAGTTAGAAGCACTTAGGAAAACACTTGTGTTGAGTGCATCGTATAGTATTACACTAAGAGGTAAGCTTTTAAGTATCTACTGATCCCATTCAGATAAATTAAAGTAGCTTTAACTGAAAAATGAGTTCCCAATTGTCAAGTTTATTGCACTTGACATCATAGTATACTGCCTTTGTTTTATTTAAGAATGGAATTAATGAGTTAAGATTTTCCCTGGTTTGTGGAGAAGATAATAATAAATTATATTGTGGTTTGTTCATTCTTATATTGAGGGACAAATGTAAACAAATAAGCATATAAACAAAACACAATTATCTTATAAAGCTTTAGTGAGCTCTTACTTGTAATTCTATATTTATCTGTGATTACAAATCTGCAAAAATGACTTAATAGTTTTAAAAGAATCCAGTAACAAAGAAAACAAACTCCTTCAGGAGAAATACTGAACAATACAATTTTTTGCCTGGAAAAACAAAGGTTCATAAGAATAAAGCAGGGTAAACAAAATGAATATGTAATTATTTGCCAAATCTCAGCAATTGAACTTGTTCAAATGATGTTACTTAAATAGAAGATACATGATGGAAGATATGTAAGTTTAAGGAAGGTTTGGTAATTTCCTGGAAAGTAAAATGGCTAGAGATGATGCAAGAAGGTTTGCGATACATATAGTATATTACTAATTTTGATTAGAAATTTGTTTTCTAAGTATAAAAATATACATTGTCATTGTAAAAAATGTAGAAAATATGGGAAATGAATAGAGAAAGGAAATTATAGCAACTTACTTTGAGATGTAATCACTTCCAAGTTCATCTACAAGGTATCTACAATTTGAACCTGTATAAAAATTCAACATCAGAGCATAAGAATTTCTCTGTCATCAAAAAGACTTTAGTCAATACATTTTTAATTGCTCCATATTTCAATATAGTGTCAGTTTCCAATAAATTTTGTTTTTTATTGTTAATTAAGTTTTCTCTTGTTTGTTAGCCATTTATATTTCTTTTTGTGAGCATTGTTTATTCCTGCAATTTGTCCAGTTTTCTCACGGGGATCATCAACAATTCTTTAGGATTTTTGTTTTTAGATTATGGAATTAAATTTGACCTCTCATAAACTAAATTTTGAGCCATGAATGAAATTCTAGACTGAAAGGATGTGGTAGGATGAAATCTGATGAAAGGAAGTACTATATACACCCAAACACATACCCATTTATATATTCAGAAACACATACACACATATTTATATTTATGAATATATGTACACACACATATAAAATATACGTTTATGTCAATAAACCAATATTTAGGCAAGGGAAAAAATCAACTTCTTTGCCTCACTGTTGTGCTCAGTCTGTGTTGTACACAGTCATTGAAACACCCTTTAGTGTCAGCTCCTTTCCAGGCCATTGTAGGGAATGCTGTTGGTACCCTGCCCCTATTTCCTTACTTATTTCCTTGAAACTTTTCTATTCACTATGGCTTCTGTCTCTTTGTATGTGGGTTTTCTCTTTACCCTGAGCCCATTTGGTCCATACAAATTGGAATAGACACAGAAATGTCAGGGAGTTAATGCTTCATAAGAAACCCTTGGTCAACGAGAGACAAGAGTTGCTCTTTAACACTTCAGTGTCATTTTCCCTTAGTGGGACAATTCTGTTTTGTTCTATATACTCTCTCTGAGGCTTCCCCAATGCGCATCCTCATGTGGACAGTGGATAACCCCTTTCATTATGCACTCTTTATTGGCCCTCTTCCCTTCTCTGTCTCACTTCTGTACTCTCTCACTGTATTTCCTTCTCAAATAAACCACTTGCACACCAAAGCTTGTCTAGGAGTCTGTTTTTGCAGGAACCAAATTATTACAGTCATAAACAATAAAAGATAGTGAGTTTTTAGAATAAATCTTCAGAAAAGAATCATAAGTTTTAGACCACCAAATTTAACGCAAAAAGAAAAGAGTACGAGGCTTTAATATTATTGTTTTGTCTCTCCTTTTTTTTAACTAGGGCTTTTTTCCGCTGTTCATCACTCCTGTGGTTCTGCTGCAGTGAGGCAGCCTGGTGTTCAGGCAAGAGGCTTGAAACAGTCCTGGGCAGATGCTTGCTCATTCACTTCCTGGCTCCACCTAATGGTGGAGGTCAGTCAACTAGCCTTTCTCAGCCTCACTTTCTTCATCTATCAAATAGAGGGAAAATACCTGCTTTTCCAACCTCACAGGCTTTTTTCAAAACTCAAATGAGCTTTCTTGGGGGAGAGTGTTTTTCATCCAATAGTTTGAGATAACCAGAACTGGTTTCAAATTTATGCCAGAGCTTTGATCTCCCCTTCCCAGTCCCTCTGCGGTTAATGTGCTTGATAAGCACGTACTTGATAACTTTACCTAACGTGCTTCAAAGTTCTATGTGCTGAGCCTCAGGATTTGACCTTCATGAATATTATTTATTTAGCTATGGATACACGAAAAACTGACAGTTAACAGTCCCTGTGGTGCTGACAGAAAAGTACCGTTAGTATTTTCCTCATGGAGATCTCTGCAGCAGCAGGAGCACCAACTGGCATTGTCTCCCCTAACCCGCGGTTTCTCACTTTCAGAGGTTCCTGTTCCCTGATGTGAACGGCAGCCAGGAAGCAGATGACGAGCCTCTTCTGACGTACGGTCCTGTTGTCAGAAGGTTGGTAGTAGCCTGATGCTACGTCACAATGCCTGCGCCAGTCTCCTCACGTAGTCGAGTCTTTTACGTCATCTCATACGTAGGCATTTTCTCATCCCACATCATCACATGAAGGGTGAGTATAGCACCGTATTTTTGAGAGACCATGTCCACTTAATTGTTAGTATGGTATATTGTTATAATTCTATTTTATTATTAGTTGTTTTTGTTAATCTCTTACTGTGCCTAATTTGTAAATTAAACTATCATAGATACATATGTTTAGGAAAAAGCATGCTATATACAGGGTTTGGTACTAACAGGGCTTTAGGCATCCACTGCAGATCTTGATAGGTATCATGCAGATCAGGGGAACTACCGTGCAGTTCTACAACAAAGGAACCTGTTTAAATCAGAAGTCTTCTCATAAGACCTTATCAGTCAGGAAGTTGAAAGCAAAAAGTCTTCCTACGTAAGAGCAGTTGGAGGGGAGGACGTTGTTACCATACCACAGCATTTTGGAGCCCTAAATTCTTGCTGCCTCTAGAGGCAGCCGCCTGAAATCACTATTACTAAAGCAGAGAGATCCAATTACAAGCAACTATTTGTAGGGGAGACTCCTGACTGCTTTTAAAGGAAAGTCTCTGCTGTGGAGCCAAGGCCTGGATGGTTTACCTGTGGGAAATACTCACTCAGGTACAAAGATGGGCTCTGTACCAGAGGAAAAAAATGGAAAGGAAG
This sequence comes from Manis javanica, assembly GCF_040802235.1. NCBI lineage: Eukaryota > Metazoa > Chordata > Mammalia > Pholidota > Manidae > Manis > Manis javanica. Next base: position 73,412,288 of record NC_133158.1, on the reverse strand, counting down.
AAGAAATGGAAATAAAGTCCGATATTTTTTTTCATTATTCAAATCATTTTTTAAAAAAAATGATACTTTTATAACTGCTTTTTTAAAGATTACAGAATATGGTTTCCTTCCACAGTGAAGAGGGAGCAATTAAGCTCAAGTTACAAAGCAAGGAAAAAGATGAAAGTTCAGAAAGCCTTAGAACTTTGCTGACTTACAGGCAGAAGGTTGGGGAAAGACTGAAAGACAGGAAATAATGATTAGTATTTGTGCTCTCTTTCAGAGTTTCCACTTTGGTTAAACTAACTGGAAGGAAACAAATGATTAGGTTACTTGTGTCATCACTGACATCAGTACTTTATTTTTGAAGAAAACATAATGTACCCTTTCTTATAGAAGGAGAATGAGAATCAAGCTAAGTATTGTGTTACAAAGATAGTGGAATATTGAAATCTGCATTGGTGTATACAGTAGTTTGATTGTGGAAGTGGTTATAAATTTAATATTAGAGACCAGAAGTTACAGATCAAAGTAAACAAAATATCATCTATGGAACTCTGTCTTCATGCCTCATTTTGTTCCTCTCTCCTGCATAAATTCTCACAGTATCAAGAAGGAGCATTTTGCATTTTATAAATGTGAAATCTTTCATATAGATTTTCCTTTTTCCTATATAAATTCTATTTGTCAGTTTAAAAAGTGCCCTGATCAGGTTCCTTTTTAAAAACAAAGTAGTACAAAAAAAGTGGTGAGCACCTACTCTGGGCTAACACTGGACTGGACTTCGTATACATTAACTCAAGTTCCTGTGAAGTAGAGATTATTACCTGGTTTTACAGATAAAGAAACTGATTTCTTCTTCTGAATTCCTCCACCACTTAGAGTTGGCAGAACAAAAGTTAGCAATTTACTGTGGCATCTGTATTGTTTAACAATTTTTTCCAGTGGATTTATCTTTGTTCCAAGCAAAGTTTTCAAATTTTTTGAGGACTGGAACATTGTGGAATATTAAGTGGAGGCTCAATAAATGCTTCCAGATGGTTACATCTCAGGTTTATCACATTATAATTCAATGTGACTTCAGTCCTCTCTTAAGATCAAGGAAGCTTGATTTTCAGTGAAAAGGAAATAAGGCACAAGCTAATAAAAAGCCTTGTTGTCAGCTGTATGACTTCAGTATAAAAATTTAATCTCACTGCTTTCCTGCCCAATGTTATTGGACCAATGTAAAGGAAAGGATGTGGCATGCAAGAGAAAGAACTTCTGCTTCTTTGCCCAAAATGCAAAAGATCTAGAATTGTTCTAAAGATACCTGTATAAGGTCTGAATTAGTGTTTCTCAAACCATCTGTGGGGAAAGGCCAGTTTTCTCTCCTCCAATAATTTCTAGAGTAATATTTTTATAAAATACATTAGAAATACATTACTAGAAAAGTGAAATGAGAAAAGAGAAATATAAAATATAAATCCCCACCCTTTTTTAAACTCTCAGGTTCAACAGACAAAATTATCTCGGCAAATTGCCATTGCCATCAATGCATACTCTTTCTATCTGACCTTGTCACTGACTAGTAGCATAGTGTGTGGATGACCATCCCTCAGGCTGCAGACCCATGCTTGGAGAAAGATTGGTATAAATCTTAATTCTGTCTAGAGAACAGTTGCTTACTAAATACAAGCAATAACAACAACAAAAAACCAAAATAACAAAGAACAAAAACTACATTGTCTTTATTTGGGGAACTCTTCTGCTGACCAGAGAAGGACTCTGGATAACATGCCAGTGCAAAGACTTGAATAGCTGATTCTCTCTGCTTTGCTTTCCTTCACTTTTGTTTCATGTAATGTAAGCCATGCCCCTTCCCTTTACAGTGTACTTTCTCAATGATATTCAAGTCTTTGAATATAAATCTTACAAAGAATTTTTCCATATTTTCTGCTTCTGGTATCCTTAATAAGCAATCTCTGATTAGCTCCTGTGTTTTTATTTTAAGTATTATTAAACAGTAGGTAAACCTTATTTTATATTAAGCACATGAAAATGCTTTCAAGAGTTAGTTCAAAAGAGGCGTTCCTAACCATGAGTAACAATGATATTAAGTGATTTTCTTAGTATGACAACCATCACTTTGTTTGAAGTTAATGCCATACTTAATTTTAAAAGTGATGTAAAGATGTGTGACTTCAACAAAGAGGAAGGAACCTTGGAGTGAACTTTATTAACGAATACCTTATTTGTTCTGAAATCTTTCTCCAGTATATATGCATATCTGTATCAATCAAATAGCAGCAGAAGTCTTAACATTGCCATCTGGTGGGAATGTTAGTGCAATGATTATATATACATTCCAGACTTATGAGAAATTAATAGTAGCTAATACCATAAAGAAGAATCTTTCACATAGTTGTTTTTTACTATATAATTTCTAGTTTGGTCAACTTCTATTTCAAATATATCTAAAGTAAGGAAGAAAAGTAAGAACATTTCACTCAATTACTTCTAGGTATTGGAGAAACTTTTATATATTCTCTCAATCTTGGTTTCATCCTTTTAAGACTGATAGAGATTTTTTTCTTCATTAAATGGGAAAATGTGAAAAATGCAAAAAAATAGCCATTAGTTGTCCTTGTGTCTTCAGTGAATATTTTATTACCTCATAAATATTAAGGTTAAGAATTTAACTTTAAAAAAGAATTTATTATGATAAAGACTTTAATATTCCTGGTAAGTATTAATTGCCTAACAAGAATGTAGAATATGTATTTTGTAACAATAAAAAATTAAAATTTTAATAGTTACTTGTTTCACTACTATTAGATAATAGAAATGACACATTTGACTTTTATTGGATTTGTCAACATTCAGTATTTCAACAGGCATAAAAAAACCCAAATATACTGAAATGTACATATGTAAATGTGTCTATCAAAACAGGTTTTAGAAGTCACTGAAGACAGTCAAAGATTTTTAAAAGGGATAAAAAAAATGGGGACATGGTAGATCTAACAGCATCAATAATACTCCTGAGTTCATGTCTTTAGAAATCAATTGTGAGCATTCAATTCTTCTTCATCCTACTGAATATAAACCCTCATAAAAGTCTTGCTAAATTGAGATGAAAGACCACATGGCATTTAAGTAGAAAGTTACCAAGCAGAAAGCAGTTCTCTGAAAAAAGTGTCTTCTGTTAGGTAGAAAACTCAAGAAAGGTGGTGAATTCCTGTATTTTTATTCTCATGCTTTGAGTGTGAGCAGGAGCAAGGCCTTTAGATGACTAAGAAATGTCAGTTGGTCAGTAGGGGACGAATAGGAAACAAGAACATAGAGCAAATCATAATAACATGAATTTCAATTAAGTTTCTGGTGAGGAATTTAGACACATTTTAAAATGCTTAGAATTTCCTATTTGCTAATATTTTCCCTAGTTAACCATTTTCTTCTATAATACCACATCTATAAGCATTTCAGTATTGATTAATGAAAGAAGCCAAAAAATAACAGTTCAGGGGAGAGTACAGCTGACATTTATCTTCCCATGAGAGAAATGATGAGAACTCTCTTGTGATACAGAGTCCTCTTTGTGCTCTTTATATGAAGATTAAGAATTTCATCAGACAGTAGAAATTATGTATTTTCCTTTCTACTAATGTATTTGTAGTCTTTTACTCTAAGATTTTTGGGGAAAATAGGCTACTTGTTACCGATCTTCAATTTTGAAGACCATCTTGTCACCACTTTGGAACACAGAGCTCTTCTGGTTGACTTTTTAAGGATATTTCAAACTCTGATTCTACAAATAAAGGTGACAAATCAGCTTTTCTTTTGAAGCAAAGAAACACAAATTACAATCCAAACACCTTATTCAATCTTCAAGAATGACTTGTTACAAGCATCCAGTTGTCAAAAATAAATATAAATGTTTTCCTTGAAACTTCTGCATAATCAAATATTTTGAAAAAGAAGGAACCCATTTTCACAAAGCAAAAGCAATGTAGACATATGCTTTATATATATAAATCATTAACAATTATTTTGTCTTAAGTATAATGTGCTATTTTATGACAATTTAAAATTTCCTTTGTGATTTATGATACTTTGAGTAGTGTCATTTCAGCATATTTTAAAGCTGTGGGGGGCATAGAAAAGAACAATATTGCAAAAGTCTGTATATTAAAATTGAGCTGGAGGGTAGGTGATTGCCCTTTATTGGTGCTGTTTAACATGCCAAACATTTGCCTTCATACATGATCTCATTTAGTTAATCAATCACTGCTTTTGGAGATAGGCAACATTGTGTTTTAGAAACAGTGCTAAGGGAAGGTAATGAGAAAATCTGGATTCTAGTTAGTGTTTAGGCATGGTTGAGATTGAATGGAGTAGACATCCACATGGAAATTGAAAGTACTCAGGTTGATGGAGGCCTTAGAAACTGGCTTACAGTCTTTCTTTACACTCATCCCATGATACCTTAGAGATTGTGAGCCAAGATTCATATTTTCAGTAACTATAGAAAGAGTCCAGGAATCTGTAAATGGTAGGAAAAAGGTAAGTAGGTATGTATATATTATTCAGTACAATGGGAATACTTGGGAAAAGTAATTGAGTCAGGGGCATGGAAAACAGTGTGTGAAATTCTGTGGTAGGTTAGTGGGTGGAGGTACTGAGACCAAAAAGAAGCTTGTATGGTCAATGACCTGAAATGATGGAAATGTGAGGCTGGTTTTCAAATATGACTTCCAAAAAGTACCTTTGATGCAGGTATTCAGAGAGTAGTTCAAGGCTTGAGAATAGCCAAGACTGGAACTTAGCCATGACATCCTTGCAGGGCATGTGGCCCTGTGCAGGTTGAGAGCTGGGTGGAGTCTGATGTACAGTGAGCAAGGAAACCTGTGGCTACATTGCTACGTGCTGAAAACAGTGTAGGATGGGCCTTGAAAGAGCCTGACAACTCTAAGAGTTGATAGCCTGCCCTATCCAGATGAAAGTAATGATGGTCTCAGACAGAGAGCTTGTTTGACCATAATAGCATTTACTGGAACTCCTGTGTACCAAGCATGCTAAGCATTTTACATTTGTTAGTTCATAAATTTCTTTCAGCAGTCCTACAATGCTTGTATTATTGCCTGTATTTCTCAGATGAAGAAACTTAGGCTAATAATGGTGGAATGGAAATTTAAATCTAGGCCTTTCTGATTTCAAAGCCTGAACTTTAAACCCTCACATTATACTGTTTCTCTAACTAAAATTCTCTTTGTTTTGATTTCTCATTTGGGATACATATACATTTTCACTGTATTTATACCTTAAACATTCAGGGTTAATGCTGGATTTTCAGTCTTATGTTCGTGTGTTTATTCTGGGGGGCAGGACATTTAACTGAGTGGAAGAAACATTTCATGTACTTTTCAGTAGAGTGGAACTGCCCATGTACAGAAAAATATCCATTAAACACTGGCCACAATGAAAAGGGAACCTAGCTTTATAAGTCTCTTAAAGATTAGAACTAGCAGTGGTAAGTACAATTACATTTTCCTAGGTGACGAAGGAAACTTAGGAAAGAACCAAAATTGGGAGTAGAAAAGGAGATGAAGAAATAGAACTGAAGTATAATTTCTCATTACTCTGTTCAGGAGAGTGTCTTCCAGAACCCACAGAACTATCTCCCTTTGTTGAGATACCAAAGGGATATTTTTTTCAATTTATAGGCCAATCAACTTTAAGTATACCTAATAGCACCTTGTAAAATCTAAGCAGTTGAAACAGCAGGCCCAGTCCTGATGTGATTGGCTTTCTGCGTCATTGCTTCTTTAAAAGGCTGAATTGATCTTTTTCTATCTTGACTCTGGTAGAAATCTGAGGGCTTTTTATTTTTTCTTGTCAAATGATAAGTACTCTGCCTATTAAACTACATTCTTTGATTTTTGAGGACAGAGTGGAATTTCCCTTCTGTCTTTTGGACAGAAGCTTGAAAAGTAAATTGAAATATTTTATCAAGAATGACTCACACCAAAGCCTTCAAAGATAGTCATTAAATTTTATTGTACTGGTAGTACTGCCATGAAATATATTTGAATTTGATTCTCTTCTACCTTCATGTTAATACAGAGTATTAGGACTGAGACATTCACAGAAAAAGAATTTACAAAGTGAGAGGCCATCAAACTTCATAACCAGTTTTTAACATTTTATTTTACTCATTTTTAATTGATTTTATCTTCTTAAGCAATGATTATAAACATTGGCCAGATTGGGAAATGTCCCTGTATAAGAATCTTCTAACACTAGGGACTCAAAGAGAAATTATAGCAATAGTTTGTTTTCATGTTTCTACCACTATTAATGATCCAGATAGAGTTTCTTAGTCATATGTGGTATTGCTTTCAAACCAGTTCTATGTACAAAATATTTAGTTTCTATTTTTTCCTTGACCAACCAAGAAAACATGTACTTGCTATGGCTTGTATTTCTTCTCTTGCATTTTATGCCTATATTTAGCGACTGTCATGAGGATGGGTGAAAATGGTGATGGTACATTTTTTTTATAGCTATTAAAATTGTGGATGACGAGTAACTTTAAGGTGAGTTCTGGCTAGCTATATGAGTGCCAATATCTTCTTTTTTTAAAATCTGCCTTTGCAATTTCACTTAATATGCTTGTCTCATAAGCACTCTGTGTGAAAGAATTCAAAAGTTGCAAGCCTTCAGAAAGGGAAATACAAAGAATTTAAAAAGGCAAGAAATTAAAATGCTATTGTTGAAATAACAGGCAGCCTTTTTCTTTGTCCATTCTCATCCCTGATGAAGAAATCTTACTACAAAATAACACAACAAAGTTATGTCTTGAGTGGCAAGTAGTTTTAGGAAACTAAAGATTTATTTGTTTTGTGCTCAACACTGAAAAACAGAGTCCTCCTAGGATAGAGTGAGAATCTGACAGGGCTTAAACAAAGATGATTAGGAGATTCCACATCATGGATATTAGGGGCTAAAGCAGGATGAAGCCAAGACCGCTGCAGACAAAGTAGGTAGAAAAAAGACAGAGGGAGACTAAGAAAGAGTTTCAAGTTTTCCATGCAAAACAATGCTGAATGGATAGAAAGTCAACACAAAGAGAAAGTAAAGGAGCATGTCTATCAACCTCTGGATACTAATTGTGTTCTTGATTAGCTATCACTGCTCTTGAGTGCTTTTTAGGATTTACGTGGTGTACCTATTATTTTACACTGGTATTCTGTATTAAGACCCAAAATATAATCTACTGGGAGCCAAATGTACACAGTCAGTTCAGCTTAAACGTTTTACATTTGTAAGATATGATCTGAATAGGACTTCACTGATCTTTGCATTTTACTTTTTCTCTTCTCTATCTGTGTTGAAGCTTTGTTCTGATTCTTTATTTCCCATCTGCTGTAGCTATTGTCAGTCTTGGCACCCAGGTGAGTTCTTTCTTGGGCCCAGTGAACTATGGCTTAATTTCATAGTTTAGGGTTTGTATTCTCCTCTCTGGTGGAGCATTTCCTATCCTGAGCTCTTTGTTTCTCTTCAGGGACCATGTCTATGGAAAACCCTTACGGTGACAATGACCCAGTCTTGCTGTGGCCTTGGCGGATGAAGCCCTTAGAGAGAAGGCTTCTTTGAAGCTCGATGGCTAGTAAGGTTATTAGTGAGGGAGATATTTGAATGGTTTTGAATGAGATAATAGAAAAGGAGATTATATAAAAGCTCTATCATTTAACTTCACTTAATAGATCCAGGGGAGGGAGTAGAGTACCCAGTTAATTCAATGCACTGGGTTTGGTCTCCCAGAAGCAGCATGACTAAGCTATTTCCTCAAGAGAACTCAATTTCTAAACCTCTCACCTTATCAATTGAGTTTTAGTTCCAAAGCTTTCATGGACAAATTCTTTCAAATCCTCAAAGACCAAATATTGTCTATGGCACTAGAACATTGAGAACAAAAAGTGGTCTTACTTTATTTTTATGACTAAGGAATAGACTTAATTAAAAAATTATAGAAAATGCAAACTACAAAATAAAGATGTTTAAACACTAAGCAATAAATTGCCAAGTTTAGTGTTACACAATATTGATAGGATCATAGCAAATGGAATTTCCTAAGAAATGTGGAGATGGGTAATTAAAACATCAATTAAAGTAACACAACATACTACTTCACCAACAGAAAAGCAATGATCTTGTAGTTAATGCCATATCATATTAGAGAGCTGAAAAAAATTATTGTTCAAAAGAATGAGTAGAATGTGTAATATCTCCACCAGCATTTATCAAATTCCTAAAACTTTGAGATAGTGCATTTGACAAAAAAAAGGAATGCAAGAAACCATAAACATTAGAAAAAAGCCAACAAATTATCATTATTTACCATTAACTTGATAGCCTACATGGAAACCCTAAAAATAAAATTTAGTGGAAAAGATTAGAAATAGACAATTCATGAAAATAGTTAAATTACAGATTTTTAAAAATCCAGTATTTTTTTTATTCCAAGTACAAATTAGGAAAAGAGAAAGAAGGATATCCTATTAAAATATTAGCAAAAACCTTAAAAAGTGGTTAGGAATAAATTTAAGGAATGTGTAAGTATTATATAAAGAAAACAAAAAATCCTATTGTGTTACAAGCAATTACATTTTAAAAACATGAAGTACTTTAATGAATTAAAAATATTATGTATTAAAACTAGACAAATCATAAGGGTACAGTTTAATTTTCACACAATGAATATATCCATATAACCTCCAAAGAAATCAGGAAATTGAATGTTACTATTTAGAGTTATACAGACAGTCCTCAACACATGATGGTTTGACTTAAAATTGTTCTACCCAACCTTAAAATGTGAAAGTGATAGGCATTCCGTGGAAAGCATACTTTGAATTTTGAATTTAATCTTTTCTTGGGGAGTGATGTGTAGTATGTTACTCTTTCATGATGCTGGACAGCAGCAGTGAGCTGTATCCCAGGCAAACAATCATGAGGGCAAACAACAGATACACTTATAACCATTCTGTACCCTGACAACCATTGCGTTTTTTACTTTCAGTACAGTATCCTATAAGTTACATGACATATTCAACACTTTATTACAAACAGGCTTGTGTTAGATGATTTTGCCTAACTGTGGGCTGCTGTTTAAGTGTTCTGAGGATGTTTAAGGTAGGTGAGGCTAAGCTATGATATTCTGTGGGTTAGGTGTATTAAATGCAGTTTCGATTTGTGAAATTTTCAACTTCTTTTTTTGGCACATAACCCCATTGTAAATTTAGGAAAAATTTTATCTACAATTTGGCTAGAATCGATTATTATTTATTGTGTGACATTGGGGCCAAGATATTGTATAAAGTCTGTCTTGTAAATACCACTAAAGTCATGACATTAAAATATTTCCATCGTTCCAAAAAGTTCCCTCAATCTTTTTTATAGACAGATACTTTTCTTACATTCCTAGCTACAGCAACTAATGATCTATTTTTCTGTCACTAGGATTCTTACAAACAGAATCAAACAATATTAATCATTCATGTTGGCTTGTTTTATTTAGTATAATGCTTTTGATATTTATAATTTGTTTCATGTGTCAATAATTCCTTTTTTCTAATTGGTAATAGTACATTGAATAGATATACCACTGCCTAAGTATTCTTTCATTGTAGATGGATATTTAAGTTGTTCCAATTTGGGGCCATTTTACATATAGCTACTGTGAACATTCATGTAAGATTTTATGTGGCTATGTTTTCAATTTTCTTGGATACAGTGCAATTTTGACACTGACTACCCAGACACAGATCAAACTTCACAGGTTTCCAGGGTTCCTAGGCCATCCGTACTTTTGACCAACTGACTACAAATTCAGGGTTCCGCTATTCCCGCAGGGTAATTCTTTAGAATGACTCAAAGTCAACATGCTATCTTGATCAGGGCCAGGACTAAGGTGAAACAAATAAGGTATCTATATTTAAGGCAAAAATTGAAGAAGGCACTCACTCAGTCTGTGCAAGAGTCAGCCTTGTGTTTATATAATGTTTGTATAATGCTGTGAGTGACTACTTTAAAGCTTATGCCATAGGCACCTTCCTTGTCTCACTTGATCCTGGCCCTGGCTTAATTGTTGTAGATTCATAATAAGTCTTGAAGTGACATATGTAACTCCTCAAACTTTGTTCTTCTCTTTTGAAGTTGCTTTGGCTTTTCTACACCCTTTACATTTTCATATGAAGTTTAGAATCAGTTTGTCAATTTATAAAAAAAATATCTGCTGGGATTTTGGTTGAGATTGTATTGACTTTATTTATTAGGGCAGAATTGACATCAACAGTATTCAATCATCTGAGACCCAAGTTTAGGTCTTCTTAATTAGGATATACAATATATTGACTTTGTATATTTTTCTTTTTAAAATTTCATTTCCTAATATTTGTTACTAGTAGATGGAAATACATGGAAATGAGTTTAATTTATTAATCTTGTGTTCTATAACCTAGGTGAACTCACTTGTTTGTGCCAGTAGGCTTTTAAAATTTTTTTGTAAATTCAGTAAGATTTTCTATTTGACAGTAATTTTGTTAGAAAATAAAAAGTTTATCTCTTCCTTTCCATTCTTGATGCTTTTTTTTTTAACCTTATTTACTGCTGGAACCACTAGAGGTCTGTTGAAAGCAGAAATCCATGTCTTATTGTTAATTTTCAGGGAAGAAGATTTAGTCTTTTGCCATTAATTGTGATTTTACATAGAAGTATTTTATTAGGTTGATGAAGACCTTTCTAACTCTAGTTTGCTGAGCATTTTTAACCAGGAATGAATGTTGGAAAAGGCTTATAGATTTTTTCCCCCATATATCTTTTTTTAAAATTTTTTATTTATGTTGGTATCATTAATATACAATTACATGAGCAACATTGTGGTTACTAGATTCCTCCCATTATCAAGTCCCCACCACATACCCCATTACAGTCAACATCCATCAGCATAGTAAGATGCTATGAGTCACTACTTGTCTTCTCTATGCTATACTGCCTTCCTCGTGCCCCTCCCACTACTTTATGTATGCTAATCGTAATTCCCCTTATTCCCCTTCTCCCTTCCTTCCCACCCACCCCTGCTGAGTCCCTTTCTCTTTGGCAACTGTTAGTCCATTCTTGGGTTCTGTGAGTCTGCTGCTGTTTTGTTCCTTCAGTTTTTGCTTTTTTCTTATGCTCCACAGATGAGTGAAATCATTTGGTACTTGTCTTTCTCTGCCTGGTTTATTTCACTGAGCATAATACCCTCTAGCTCCATCCATGTTGTTGCAAATGGTAGGATTTGTTTTCTTCTTATGGCTGAGTAATACTCCATTGTGTATATGTGCCACATCTTCTTTATCCATTCATCTACTGATGGACTTAGGTTGCTTCTATTTCTTGACTACTGTAAATAGTGCTGTGATAAACATAGGGGTGCATATGTCTTTTTGACTGGGAAAATGCATTCTTAGGGTAAATTCCTAGGAGTGGAATTCCTGGGTCAAATGCTATTTCAATTTTTAGTTTTTTGAGGAACCTCCGTACTGTTTTCCACATGGTTGAACTAGTTTACATTCCCACCAGCAGTGTAGGAGGGTTCCCCTTTCTCTGCATCCTCACCAGCATTTGTTGTTACTATTCTTTTCTATGTTGGCCATCCTAACTGACATGAGATGATATCTTACTGTGGTTTTAATTTGCATTTCCATAATAATTAGTGATGTGAGCATCTATCCATGTGCCTGTTGGCCATCTGAATTTCTTCTTTGGGGAATTGTCTGTTCATATCCTCTGCACATTTTTTAATAGGGTTATTTGCTTTTTGGGTGTTGAGGCATGTGAGTTCTTTATATATTTTGGATATTAACCCCTCGTTGGGTATGTCACTTACAAATATATTCTCCCATACTGTATGATGCCTTTTTGTGCTGATGGTATCTTTTGCTGTACAGAAACTTTTTAGTGTGATGTAGTCCCATTTGTTCATTTTTTTATTTTGTTTCCCTTGCCCGAGGAGATGCATTCAGGAAAAAGTTGCTCATGTTTATATTCAAGAGATTTTTGCTTATGTTTTCTTCTAAGAGATTTATGGTTTCATGACTTACATCTTTGATCCATTTCATGTTTACTTTAGTGTATGGGGTTAGACAATATTCTAGTTTCATTCTCTTGCATGTAGCTATCCAGTTTTGCCAACACCAACTGTTGAAGAGGCTGTCATTTCCCCATTGTATATCCATGGCTCCTTTATCTTATTTTAATTGACCATATATACTTGGGTTTATATCTGGGCTCTTTAGTCTGTTCCATTTGCCCCCTATATCTCTTAAGATGATCATATGGATTTTCTTTTTCTTTTTAAAAGTTCATTATTAGGGTGAATCACATTGACTTATTTTTTAATATTAAACCACACTTGCATTCCTAAGTTAATTCCATTGGTAAAGATGGATTACCTTTAAAACTTTTTTTTAGACATGATTTGCTAAAAGTTTGTGAGGTATTTTTGTATTTATGTGCATGGGAGATTTTTGTCTGTAGTTTTTCTTATTAGAGCAGTACTGACTTATAAAATGAGTTGGAATATATTAATTTTGCTTCCATTTTTTCATGTAATGAAATAATTTCTTTTAGATTTGTATTACTTTTTCCCCAAATGTTTGGCAGCATTCATGAGCAAAACTCTCTGGGCTTTGAGCATTTTTTGGCCCACAAGGTTTTTAACTGACATTTTAATATATCTAAGAGCTACAGACTCAGACATCTATTTCTTCTGTAATGAAGTTTGATTGTTGATGTCTTTCAAGGAATTTGTCTCTTTCCCTTATGTTGTAGAATTCATTGGCCTAAGTTGTTTTTCCCTGGCCTCAGAAAGATAGCTTTCTCAGACACATGCACTGATCAGTACTCAGCTGAAAATTCTAGAGGGAGCCACTGAAGATCACTGGAGTTCTCTTTCTGTGCAGCTGTCTTTGCTCCAGAACTCTTTTCTAGAATGTTGCCCTGGCTGCCCACGGCCATCACTTCAGTTCACAGTTGCAGGATTCTGCCTAGTTTCCTCTTCCATGTGCTGTGGCTTTGAACAATAAAGTAGACAATCATGGGCTTGCATAACTTGTTTCCTTTTTCTCACAGGTCACTGTTGGTTCTTGCCTGATGTCAGTATCACAAGAACTGTTGCTTCATGTATATTATCTGGTTATTTGTTATTTTAGAAATGCAGGTTTATTTAGTCCTTGTTTCTTCATTTTAGCTGAAAACAGAAGTATTCTATAATAGTATTAAGTCAAAAAGCAGCATCCAAAGAACAAATGTTAAGTATGAGATGTATATGATGTGTATATAAGTAGAGAAAAAAACTAAAAAGTTTAGCACCAAATTTTTGTGATATTTATTTTCAAATATTGATATTGCTAATTTTTCCCTTTTTCTATTTCTTAAAGTTTTCCATAGAGACAATATATTGATTCTAAAATAAAAATAAAGCATTGATGCAATAGAAAAATAGAATTAAAGTAGGGGTGTAGAAATGAACACAACTTCAAATATAGACTTTTCAATGCAGAATAATGTAGGACAATTATTTTTCCTATTTATTCATCATATTTCTATGAATGGGAGTCTGAGATTGTATTTGATTTTTTTCATAGCAACAATTTCTCATTATTGACTTATTTTGAATGTATTGTCAACAAAAACCTCTTCTCAGGAATAGCTTTTTAGCTCACATTTTCTGTTTCCATTCTTTTCTATTATTTGAGAAAAGTTTAACCATATTCAACACAACAAGAACTATATTGCAATTTTAATAAAAGTAAAATCCAATTAAAATAAAACAACATGTGCAAGCATATAGTTCAAAGAATGAGTAATTAAAAAATAAATTACCACTGGTCCATGTACTACTCTATACTGGCAATTACTTTCATATATTTTAGTTGATTCTTTAGATTTTGCCTCCATATTAAAACACACACACACATACACACAAACATACTGCTATTTCTTGATTTTTAGAGATTATCTACTGTGAAAAGTAAAATTCTAGTATGGCACCATGATTCCTGTCTTTTAATATAACTTTTTTCCTTTTAAGTTGGATTTAGAAGGGATGTGCTTCTAAATTAATAGAATACAGCAAAGTTTATAGACTGCCACTCCCGTGATTATGTTACATTATATGACAAAAATGCAGAGATTTTGTTTTTGTTTTGTTTTTGTAATTAAGTCCTGTATTCAGTTGGCTTTACACTAATCAAAAGGGAAATTATCCTATGTGGACCTGACCTGATCAGGAAAATCTTTTAAAAGAAGATCTAGAGGTATCTAATTGGAAGCATCTCTGTCTTTCTCTCATTCTCTCTATCTCTATGCATGTATGTATGTATATGTATGTGTGTTGCTAGATTTGAAAAACCAAGCTGCCATGAATTATACAGCTGCAGGAAAATGAATTCAGCCAGCAATCTGAGGGAGCTTCGATGTGGTTCCTGATGAGGATGCAGGAGAGTCAACAAGCTGAGTTCAGCTTGTGAGATCCTAAGCCAAGGACTCAGGAACTTGTGCCGTAACTGCTGATTCCCAGAAACTGTGATAGTTAATGAACATTGTGGTAATTATTTGTGCAGAAATTGGATAAGTTAGGCAGAAATGGTGAATTTGTGGTAATTTCATACACAGCATCAGAGAACTAATATATCTACTTATTTCGTGTTAGGAAATAGCTGTATTTCACCCTTTGTTCCCCTGCCCACCTGTCTTTGTTATCACCACCTCTTATCCTTTGAATATAGTTGTGTGATAATTTGGGAATAGGTCCTTATTTATTATTTATATAATCTTGACTATGAAATACTTTTCACAACTGAGCCATGAAATACACTGTTTCTTTTAATAATTGTCATGTTTTTTGCTTCCTTAGGTTTTAGTGTAATAGTAACTAACTCAGCCTTAAACTCTCCCCAAGTTGTTTTAATATTTTCTCAAAATAGTCACATACATTGTATGTTTTATCAATGTTCTCTGCATAAGAAAACATCTGTGGGATCCCTCTGACCCACTTCAATTCACATGTGACCTTGGCTGGGTGCTGTCTTCTGTTGATCCCTTCATCTCGCTTCCTGAATTGGATGTCTTCCTTTTTCTTAATCTGGTTTTGTTTTTGTTACAGCCGATCTTCTAATAACTTCCTGAAAAAAAACCATGTAAAGTACTTTTTAAAACAAGCTATATATCACACTATTTTATCCCTGACACTTAATTGATGATTTAGCTACAATTAGAACCCTAAATTGAACATAATTTTGCCTCAAAAGTTAGAATTATAGCAGTATCTTCTTGTTTCAAGTGTTCCTGTTGTGATATCAACTTTGTTTAGATTCTTAACATTTTAAATAAATTTTATGTTTATCGCTATTATAAAACTTTTTAAAGTGTTCTGAAGGTCTTAAATAATATACCTATTATTTTCATTCACTGTGTCAGAACTTAAATGTATGCTTTCAATCATAGCACATGTTATTCAGTTCTAGAAAATGCTCTTAATTTTCTTTTAGTGATGATATTTTTCTCCTCTGTTTCCTTCTCAACTTTTCCTGGAACTCTGTAAAAAAAATGCCTAACATATTAGAGAATAGGTTAGTTAAAAGGTATGAAAGGGGAGGAGATGTACCTGTCAATCTGCTCTTTTCCCTTCAATATCCCCCTATTTTTCTCTTTTACTTATTAATATTTTAACTATTTTTATTTTTATTTTGAAATAATTTCATACATAAGTTTTAAAAATAAGATAAACAGTTCTCACATATCCATTACTCATATTCTTCAGTTATTAATATTTTACCACATTAACTTTCATTCTCCCTCTCTCTGAACCATTTTGACAGTAAGTTGCTGATATGATACCCTCTTAATCATGAACACTTCAGCATATGTTGCTTACAAGTGAAGAGCTTCTTTTCTATACCACATTTTAATTATTAAAGTTATGAGGATGACATTGATAAAATCATTGTGATCTAACCTACAGACCTTATTCATATTTTACCAGTTGTTCCAGTAATGTTCATTATAGTAAAAGAAAGAAAATTCTAATCCATCATCACCTTTCACATTTACTTACCATATTCCATTAAATCTACATTAATCCCAATCTGTCTTTCATAATCTGGACATTTCTGAAGAGCTCAGGCCTGTTGCTTGGTAGACTCTTAAAGTCATCCTAACAGGTTTTGTCTCTAACACTCCACCTAAACCTCACTCCTCAAACTCACCAATGATCTGCAAGTTGCAACATCCTGTTTTGTTCTCCGTGCTGATCTTATGTGAACCACCCACAACACTGGACACGGTAGATTATTCACTCGCTAGCCCTGAACTTTTCTTTTCTTGGTTTCTCTGACACCACATTCTCCTCAATTTCCTTCTCCTTCACTGATCATTCCTTCTCAGCCTCCTTTTCTGCTTCCCCCTCTATCCCTGACCTCCTAACCTTGCATGCTCCTCCTCAGACCTCCTTCTTTGCTCATCTAAACTTACATCTTTGGTTTATACATTAACTGAATTTTCATCTTCAGCTTGGACCTCTCATCAGAACTCCAGAACTGCATGTCCCAGCTCAGCTGTCCATTTGGCATTTCAGATTTAACAAACTAAAAACCAAATTTGTGATGTTCCCCACCTCACTCCTGAACCTGCTGTCTCTTCAGTTCTCCCAATCTCAATAAATAACACCTTATTTTTCCAATTAATCAAGAAAAAACCTGAGTCATAGTGTCTCTCCTTCTCTCACACTCCGCATGAACACTGTCAAAATCTTATTTGTCCAAATCAAAATATACCTAGAATCTCATGACTTGTCATCTCTGTCCCAAGTATAATCTCTCATGTAGGTAATTATAGTAGCTTTGGAACTTGCCTCCCTGATTCTGCTGTTGTTCCCTAGAACCTCTTCTTCATAAGGCAGCAAGAGTTCTCCTTTTAAAGCATAAGTCAATTCATGTCACTCCTGCTCAACTTCTTTCAATGTTTTCCCTTTTCCTTCAAAAAAGTTATGAACACTCTAATAAGATTACTATGGTCTCACTTTACTTTCTCCCCTTCATTTTTCATGTCTGTCATCATTTCTTCTTTACTTTTCTCCTTCTGTGCCAAGGATACTGGCTTCTTTGTTGCTCCTTAACACACCAGTCACTCACCAACAATAGTCCATCCACCTGGCACGGTCCTCCCCAGATGTCTGCATGGTTTACCACCCCATCCACCTCAGGCCTTCATTCAAATGCCAGTTTAGCAATGAAGCTGGCCCCTGACATGCAATTTAAAATTATATACTAACCACTCTCCATCTGTACTTCCTGCTATATATATTCCACAACATTTGTCACCATCTAGGACACCACGTATTATACTTTACTTGTTTACTGTTGGTCTCTTTCCACTAGGATGTAAGCTCTAATTTTTAATATTTTGTTTACTGCTGTAATCCCAGAGTCTGATGAAAATTAGTACTTGATTACTATTTGAGAAAAGAAAGGGCAGATAAAACACCCAAGTGTCTCTCCTGGTCATCTGGTTTCCTCCTTCATCAGTGGCATTTAGTGTCATCACTTTACAGACAGGATGGTAATTTAACATTCTTTTAAATTGAAGAACAGATCTTTTTAAAAGCAAATCTAACCATGTCACTTTTCTTCTCATAATTCCCCTTTTGGCTTCAGAGTAAAAATTCAAAGTTAGCAGAGCCTAGAAGGCTCAACAAAATCTTCCCTTTCAGCCTCCCCTCCTTGTACTCCCTTGCTATTCCTGGAGCATGCTAAGCATTTGCACCACTCTCCATAAAAAAAAGGAAAAAAAAGACTTCCCAGTTCTTGTACCTACAACTGTTGCTCTAACCTGTGTTAGTCTGGTTTTATTTCACTTATCACTGCTTTGTGCACACATTCTCCATTTAATTTCTATTCCTCTGTTTACCACTTATTGTCTGCTTTCTACTAGGAGTGTAAACTCCTGTGAAGGTATTTTCAGTGTAGTAGAGTGCCAGGTTTATGATAGATACTCATCAAGTAACTGTTTAAAGTAAATAAATACATTTTGAAAGCCTTTTATTTTTATAAAATAAAATAACAATAATTCCTTTCCAAGTTAATTTTAAAGTTCATGTAATCATACATTTTTTTGGTAAATCATTTACTGAAGAAAGTGATATCCTTGGACATCAAGGTTTCTCCCTCCCTCTCAATTTTTTAGTGTTACAAAAAAAGGAATGTAATTAACCAAATTATTGTGCAAATCTATGTTATTTCCTTGGAACAAATCCTCATAGTAGTAAAATTATTGGGTCAATGGTTTTATGCATTTCTGTTTTTTTTTCTTAGTCCCTGAGAAATTGATCTAAAAAACATCTCTACCATCAAAGTTGCTCATGATCTTTATGCCACATTCTCACAAATACCATAGTATCATTTTTTATAAAAATATTTTTGCTTTCCTCATTTTTAAATATTTGACTTATTAGTACTAGTGATTACCTTTTTAATATGTTTTGTGATCATTTTTATATGTGAGTGCGTTTTGTGAATGGCCTATTCTTGTCCTTGGCATGGTTTTAAAACAGTATGTATAATCTTTCTTATTAACCTTTTAAACTCCTTATATTTTAATAACAATAATCATTTCATTTTACATAATTTTTTCCACAATTAGTTGCATACATTTAAATTTCATTGTGTTATTTGATGGAGCGATTTCATTTTTATTTTTACATAGTCAAATATTTCCTCTTGTGATTTTATATTTTAATCTCAAGTACAGAAAATATTTTTCTTACCTAATGATACATAAACACTTAGGAATACTTTTATTCTTTCTTTTTCTGCATACTATTGTATTGGTTGCATTCTGTTAGTCCTGTTTATATGCTATGGGACAAATCATATGTAAGGTTTGATTTGTAAAATTAACAATTTAGAAAGTAAGAAAAAGATCAGCTAAGGCAAAATTTACTCTTGATTACTGTTTCTTTGAATAAGTACTAGATGGTTTAGTTGACTGAAGTTTAGAATGCTCCTAAGGCCTCATTCACCATGCAGGTGATCCCAATGAGTGGTGGTGAGGTTGTTGGACTGGGAAAGAATGAGGGTGGGAGGCATGGGGGATGGGCAGAAATTTCTTCCAAATATTTTCTTTGGGACGTGAACTTACTGAGGGATGGCTATGTGTAGGGCTACATAAACATCACTGCTTCAATTATTTCTATTTCTGTCTTAAATAAAAATTGGCTTAAGTCAAAATTAAGTGTGCAGACAATGGTATTAGATTTATTTTCATATTGTATTTTCAGTTTTTCACTGTTGTATATAATAATGTGACTTACAACTTTTTTTTATATCATTAATATACAATCACGTGAGCAACATTGTGGTTACTAGATTACCCCATTATCAAGTCCCCACCACATACCCCATTACAGTCACTGTCCATAAGCGTGGTAAGATGCTATAGAGTCGCTACTTGTCTTCTCTGTGCTATACTGCCTTCCCTGTACCCCCCACCATTTTATGTGTGCTAATCATAATGCCCCTTATTCGCCTTCTCCCTCCCCAGTCCTTTTCCCTTTGGCAACTGTTAGTCCATTCTTGGGTTCTGTGACTCTGCTGCTGTTTTGTTCCTTCCGTTTTGCATTGTTCTTATGCTCCACAGATGAGAGAAATCATTTGGTACTTCTCTGTCTCTGCCTGACTTATTTCACTGAGCATAATACCCTCTAGCTCCATCCATGTTGTTGCAAATGGTAGGATTTGTTTTTTTCTTATGGCTGAATAATATACCCTTGTGTATATGTGCCACATCTTCTTTATCCATTCATCTACTGATGGACACTTAGGATGCTTCCATTTCTTGACTATTGTAAATAGTGCTGCCATAAACATAGGGGTGCATATGTCTTTTTGAAACTGGAAAACTGCATTTTTAGGGTAAATTCCTAGAAGTGGAATTCCTGGGTCAAATGGTATTTCTATTTTTAGTTTTTTGAAGAAACTCCATACTGCTTTCCACAATGGTTGAACTAGTTCATATTCCCACCAGCAGTCTATTCCACTGGATGTGGAGTTTCTTTTCTCCACATACTCGCCAGCATTTGTTGTTCCTAGTGTTTTCTGTGTTGGCTGTCCTAAATGCTGTAAGGTAATATCTAATTGTGGTTTTAATTTGCATTTCCTGATAATTAGCAATGTGGAGGATCTTTTGGCCATCTGAATTTCTTCTTTGGAGAAGTGTCTGTTCATGTCCTCCACCCACTTTTTAATTGGGTTATTTGCTTTTTGGGTGTTGAGTCATGTGAGTTCTTTATATATTTTGGATGTTAACCCTTTGTCAGATATGTAATTTACAAATATATTCTCCCATACTGTAGGATGCCCTTTTGTTCTGTTGATCACGTTCTTTGCTGCACAGAAGCTTTTTAGCATGATGTAGTGCCATTTGTTCATTTTTTATTTTGTTTCCCTTGCCCGAGGAGATACGTTCCAGAAGAAGTTGCTTATGTTTATATTAAAGAGATTTTTGCCTGTGTTTTCTTCTAAGAGATTTATAGTTTCATGACTTACATTCAGATCTTCAATCCATTTTGCGTTTACTGGAATGAGACAATATTCCAGTTTCATTCTCTTTCATGTAGCTGTCCAGTTTTGCCAACAGCAACTGTTGAAGAGGCTGTCATTTCCCCATTGTATATCCATAGCTCCTTTATAGTATATTAATTGACTGTATATGCTTGGATTTATATCTAGGCTCTCTAGTCTGTTCCACTGGTCTATGGGTCTGTTCTTGTGCCAGTACCAAATTGTCTTGATTACGGTGGCTTTGTAGTAGAGCTTGAAGTCAGGGAGCGTAATCCCTCTCACTTTATTCTTCCTTCTCAGGATTGCTTTGGCTATTTGGGGTCTTTTGTGGTTCCATATGAATTTTAGAATGATTTTTCTCTAGTTCGTTGAAGAATGCTATTGGTATTTTGATAGGGATTGCATTGAATCTGAAGATTGCTTTAGGCAGGATGGCTGTTTTGACATTTATTGGTATCTTCTTTAATTTCTCTCATGAGTGTCTTGTAGTTTTCAGAGTATAGGTTTTTCACCACCTTGGTTAGGTTTATTCCTAGGTATTTGATTCTTTTTGATGCAATTGGAATGGAATTGTTTTCCCAGTTTCTCTTTCTGCTAGTTCATCGTTAGTGTATAGGAATGCAACAGATTTCTGTGTATTAATTTTGTATCCTGCAACTTTGCTGAATTCAGATATTAGATCTAGTAGTTTTGGAGTGGATTCTTCAGTGTTTTTTATGTGAAATATCATGTCATCTGCAAACAGAGACAGTTTAACTTCTTCCTTGCCAAATCTGGATGCCTTTTATTTCTTTGTACTGTCTTATTGCTATGGCTAGGCCCTCCAGAACTATGTTGGATAAAAATGGGGAGAGTGGGCATCCTTGTCTTGCTCCTGATCTTAAAGGAAAAGCTTTCAGCTTCTTGCTGTTAAGTATAATGTTGGCTGTGGATTTGTCATATATGACCTTTATTATGTTGAGGGACTTGCCCTCTATATCCATTTTGTTAAGAGTTTTTATCATGAATGGATGTTGAATTTTGTTGAATGCTTTTTCACCATCTATGGAGATGATCATGTGGTTTTTGTCCTTTTTGTTGATGTGGTGGATGATGTTGATGGATTTTCTAGTATTGCACCTTACGTGCATCCCTCAAATAAATACTACTTGATCATGGTAGATGATCTTTTTGATATATTTTTGAATTTGGGTTGCTAATATTTTGTTGAGCATTTTTGCATCTATGTTCATCAGTGATAGTGGTCTGTAATTTTCTTTTTTTTGTGGTGTCTTTGCCTTGCTTTGGTATTAGAGTGATGCTGGCCTTGTAGAATGAGTTTGGGAGTTTTTTCTCCTCTTCTACTTTTTTGGAAAACTTTAAGGAGGATGGGTATTAGGTCTTCATTAAATGTTTGATAAAATTCAGCAGTGAAACCATCTGGTCCAGGAGTTTTGTTCTTAGGTAGTTTTTTGATTACCAATTCAAGTTCCTTGCTGGTAATTGGTCTATTCAGATTTTCTGTTTCTTCCTAGGTCAGCCTTGGAAGGTTGTATTTTTCTAGAAAGTTGTCCATTTCTTCTAGGTTATCCAGTTTGTTAGCATATAACTTTTCATACTATTCTTTCATAATGCTTTGTATTTCTTTGCTGTCCGTTATTATTTTTCCTTTCTCATATCTGATTCTGTCTAAGTGTGTAGACTCTCTTTTTTTCTTGGTAAGTCTGTCTAGGGGCTTATCTATTTTGTTTATTTTCTCGAAGAACCAGCTCCTGCTCTCATTAATTCTTTCTATTGTTTTATTCTTCTTGATTTTATTTATTTATTCCCAACATTTATTATGTCCCTCCTTCTACTGACTTTGGGCCTCATTTGTTCTTCTTTCTGTAGTTTCATTAACTGTGACTTTAGACTGTTCATATGGGATTGTTCTTCTTTCCTGAGGTAGGCCTGTATTGCAATATACCTCCCTGTTAGCACGGCCTTTGCTGCATCCCACAGATTTTGCGGTGTTGAATTATTGTTGTCATTTGTCTCCATATATTGCTTGATCTCTGTTTTTATTTGGTCATTGATCCTTTGATTAGTTAGGATCATGTTGTTAAGCCTCCATATGCTTGTGGGCTTTTAGTTTTCTTTGTGTGATTAATTTCTACTTTAATACCTTTGTGATCTGAGTAACACTGACTGGTACAATTTCAATCTTTCTGAATTTACTGATGCTCTTTTTGTGGCCTAGTATACATTCTGTTCTTGAAAATCATCCATATATACTTGAGAAGAACATGTATCCTGCTGCTTTTGGATGGAATGTTCTGTAGATGTCTGTTAGATGCATCTGTTCTAAAACATTGTTCAGTGCCTCTGTGTCCTTATTTTCTGTCTGGTTGATCTGTCCTTTGGAGTGAGTGGTGTGTTGAAGTCTCCTAAAATGAATGAACTACATTCTGTTTTCCCCTTTAATTCTGTTAGTGTTTGTTTCACATTTGTAGGTGATCCTGTGTTGGTTGCATAAATATTTATAATAGTTATATCCTCTTATTTGTCTGACCCCTTTCATTATGCATTGTCCGTCTTTGTCTCTTTTGACTATCTTTGTTTAGAAGTCTATTTTGTCTGACACAAGTACTGCAACTCTTGCTTTTTCTCCCTATTTGCATGAAATATCTTTTTCTATCCCTTTACTTTCAGTCTGTATATGTCTTTGGGTTTGAAGTATGTCTCTTATAGGCAGCATATAGACAGGTCTTTTTTTTTCTCCATTTGATGACTCTATGTCTTTTGACTGGTGCATTCAGATCATTTACATTTACGGTTATTATCGATGGGTATGTACTTATTGCCTTTGCAGGTTTTAGATTTGGGGTTCACAAAGGTTCATGAGTAATTCTCTTACTATTTTAACAGTCTAATTTAACTCACTTAGTATGCTATTACAAACACAGTTTAAAGATTTTTTTTTCCTCCTTTTTCTTCCTCCTCTGTTTCTTATATATTAGGTGTCATATTATGTACTCTTTGTGCCTTAATTGACTTTGGGAGTAGTTGATTTGATTTTGCATCTGGTTAGTAATTAATTGTTTTACTTTGCTGTGGTTCTGTTTCCCCTGATGATGGCTATTTAGCCTTAGGAATACTACCATCTATAGCAGTCCTTCTAAAATGCACTGTAGAGGTGGTTTGTGGGAGGTAAATTCTCTCAGCTTTTGCTTAACTGAAAATTGTTTAATCCCTCCTTCAAATTTAAATAACCTTTCCGGGTAGAGTATTCTTGGTTGAGGCCCTTCTGTTTCATTGCAGTATATATATCATGCCACTCCCTTCTGGCCTGTAAGATTTCTGTGAGAAATCTGATGATAGCCTGATGGGTTTTCCTTTGTATGTGATCTTTTATGTCTGCCGAGCTGCTTTTAAATGTCTGTCCTTATCCTTGATGTTTGCCATTTTAATTATTATGTATTGGTGGTGTCTTCCTTGGGTTCCTTATGTTGGGAGGTCTGTGCACCTCCATGGCCTGAGAGACTATCTCCTTCCTCAGATTGGGGAAATTTTAAGCAATTACCTCATCCAAGACACTTTCTATCCCTTTTTCTCTCTCTTGTCTTCTGGTACCCCTATTATGTGAATATTGTTCCATTTGGATTGGTCACACCATTCTCTTAATATTCCTTCATTCATAGAGATCCTTTTTTCTCTCTGTGTCTCAGCTTCATTGTATTCCTCTTCTCTAATTTCTATTCCATTTACTGTCTCTTCTACTACATCTAATCTGCTTTTAAATCCCTCCATTGTATGTTTCATTTCATCTCTGGTATTTCTTAATAATTGAATCTCCATCCTAAATTCATCCCTGAGTTCTTGAATATTTTTCTGTATCTCTATTTGCACGTGTATGATTGTTATTTTGAACTCTCTTTCAGGAAGATTGGTGAGTTCAGTTTCGTTTGTCCCTTTTTCTTGTATCTGCTAGATTTTTCTTTGAACCAGGTTCCTTTGACATTTTATATTTGTATATGTCTCTCTCTATTGCTCAGTCCCTGGAGTGATGTCGGGGGTCAGAGGGGAGCAGTGCTGGTGCCTGTGGGGGAGGAAAAAGCTGTTTCCTGCTTCTGGGCTGCATTGCCTATATTCACTGTCAGAATCAGTGAGCCAGCACATATGTGTAAGCCTCTGTGCTTTGTGTCTGTAGCTGCCATAGGCAGGATCTCCCTCTGGCTGGCCTGACTCCAGGGCAGGGACTTCTAATTTGCCAGGTGGTGCTGGCAGGCCAGCAAGAAGGTGCAGCAGGCTCCATGTCACAGTGGATGGCATCTGAGCTGAGTAGCCAGCCTAGGTTATGAAGCACCTAAAGCTCCTGAAAGTTCCCAGTCTACTAGGAAGAGTGCACTTAGACAACCTTGTCCTCCTATCCCTTCTCCTGCACAGCAAGCTCTGTGCAAACCCCATCCCTTCAGCATCCCTCTTGCTGCTAGGAATCCTCTCAGGCAGTCTGCCTTTCCTTTGTCCCAGAGCAGCTGTATGTGGATCCTATCCTCCACAAACAGCTGAAATCTCAGTTTCTCCAAGTATTCCACCTGTCTTAGCTTTCCAACCCCACTAATCTCCACAGCACCATGCAATGTAGGTTTCTTTTCCCATAGCAGATCTCAAGGGCTGGGTGTTTAGCAGTCCCAGGCTTCCATCCCCTCCCTGCTCCATTTCTCTTCCTCCCACCAGTGAGCTGGGGTGGAGGAAGGACTTGAGTCCCACCAGATCAAGGCTTTGGTACATTACTCTGTTTCATGAGTCTGCTCTGTTCTCCAGGTGTATGTAGTCTGGTGTAGCTTTCTTTCCTGTTGCTCTTTTAGGATTAGTTGTATTAACTATATTTTAATGTATGTGATTTTGGGAGGAGTTCTCTGTCTCACCTCTTACACTGCCATCTGGAAACCCTTCTGACTTACAACTTTTTAAACATCTCTATTTCTTTATCATTTCCAAATGTGGGTCAAAGTTCATAATTATTTTTTAGGATCTTAAATGTTATGTTTGCCATAAGTTTCCAGAAAGATTATAATAATTTACACTTACATGCTACATTTACCAGTGTCTATCTTAAAACAGGATAGGATATTGGCCATTAAAAATGGAAGGAAATGCATTTTCCTGCTTAATAAGTAGCATGAGAAAAGACACTGAAATATGGTAATGGAGGATTGGTCAATAAAAGGCTATCTTATACATGGAAAGGGCTTTAAGTAGTGCTTGAATCTGGATTCACATGCATAGTTGCCAGCTATTTTGTTGTCATAATTCCTCATGACTGGATTGATTATTTATTGCAATTATCATAGATTTTATTTGATATTATAAAACTGTAGAGACAAATTTATGGATTGTAAATTCCTTGTAGGCAGAATCTGTCTTTTATTAATACTTGTTACCAAATTACCTATTATGTGCCTAGCACATAATATTGCTCAAAAATATGTATTGAATTAATGAGTTGAATTTGCATAAAGATGGAAATGCTAATTGTTAATTGTGCCTTTTGGTTTTGATACTGAATTCCTCTTATTGGTTACCTTTATAATTGACCTGGTAATTGAAGTTAAGCTCAAATATTTTATCATTTTTAATTTTCTGAATTACTGTTTCTATACAGTTATTCAACTTTTTAAGTAATTATGTTTTATCCACATCTTAATTCTAGATATTTGAGATCAAGAATGATGTCTAATGTTTTGCAGCATCATAGATTTTGATCAATAAATTGACTAAATTATCATTTAAATATATTTCTAAAATGTATAAGGGAGTATTTATATAAATAGAAAAGAAGGGATCACATGAAAAGTTTACAGAAGGATACTAACTTTTCTGCATTTTTCTTTATGTTTAGAACCATAAAAAAATGAAAGGTCACTAAACCCAAATATGCTAATTGTTTCTGTGACTTTGGGCCAGTTATATTATCTCTACTGCTGTATCTGAAAAATTGGGATAATAATGTCTATCTTTATGACTATAACAAAATTAAAAGAAATATTGAATGTTGTATTGCATGTAGTAATATCTAAAATTTATTAGGAGCTCAAATAAGATGGAAACCTCTCAGCTTCCCTATACCCATCCTCACCCCTGGAATCCTCAGGATTCCTAGGATCCTGGGAAGGACTCATTCTGTCTTGTACATCTTGAAACCATAAGATGATTCCCTTCAGAATATTTAACTTTAGACCAGTAGAGCCATAGCACGTACTGTTTGTCTCTCTCTATTTTTTTAACTTTTCTGTATGTTTTGTATATTTCATGTTGGCAGGAATCTAAGAGAAAGAGAGTGGTTTCTCCTCTGTCAGGCTGTCCTGAAAGAAACCAATGTAGTTTTTTAAACATAATTAAGTGCTATGTATGTGTGTGTGTGAGCCACATAATATTGAGAACCATAAAATACCAAAAGAAATTTAGATTACCTTGAGGCTATTACCACTCTTTGAATTCTAGATTCCTCCGTTCTACAATTGTGGCAATAGTTCATAAGCCTGTGAAACATTTAGTTTAAGTTATAGTGGTTATACAAATCTTAGTGGAAAGAGATAAGTTGAAATATAATGGCTTGAATTCACAGGAATTAGTATGCAGACGATTTTTCAGGAAAAACAAAGATGGATTTTTACAGTGGGGATGTGAGTAGTGTATAAAAAAAGGGGATGAAAAGGTGCTTTCTATGCCTTTTTCAACTGCTTTACTCAAGTTTTAAATAAATACCTCTGGAAATGAGTATTGATCCTTGCTTACTGGCTAGGGCCAAAGACATTCATCAAACAAGCAGATAGAAGACTAGTTTTTGTTGTTTTCTAAACACAGAGAATTAAGAGTGTGAAGGCTTATATCCATGTTGTTGATGTTTGCCCATGTGTTTGGGATTAAGAAAATAGAAAAATATTTCCATTTTTCTTTGCATATAAAATTACATATCTTTATACTTAGGAAGCCACTTTCATTATTAAGGAGTTTTATACATATGCATATTACATGTATACACACATGAATATACACACAGACCTGATAATTTGTGGGTAAATATATGGGTATATGTATAGATACGGTGTTTATTATTATGTTATTACTATGTATTTTACTAAGAGAAAAATATAGAAGAGGATGATTAGAATTTTAGTTATCTCTCTAGGTCAGACATTGTTCTATTATTTTCTTCTTTATTAATACTTTATCCCACTTTTAACAATTTGTCTTAGCTTGATGCAGTTCTAGCTAGAATAAATTAGATTAGTTTAAGGAATTCTTATGCATATCTTTATCCAACAAGCCAACAACCTTGTGAGTTTCCTCCAAGTTACCAGTGTCTTGGGACCTGAGATCTCTTGTTACCTCCCTGCCTCCTGGCTGGTGCCAAGTCAAGGCTGCCTCAAAAGGTTAAAAAAAAAAAGTACGCAAGTAACTTGAAATTGCCAGCTGCAGCATTATATGCCTGATGATGCCAGAAGGTTATAAGAATTAGCATTAATTCTACAATAAGCACACTAAATATGCAGACAGGATGCTCTTGCATTTAGCCATTCATTCTAGAAATGAATGTCACACACTCTTCCAAGACTATCTCATTAAATAAACAGCAAGAAGGTAAAAGAAAAAAGCCACAGCAGGGGATCACTTAACAAGGAGACTTCACACTAGGAAAAATATTCAAATTCATGGCACCTGCACACTATTCATACTGCATTTAAATCTCCATTTTCTAAGTGTATCATGATTTCTATTTCTTATCTCCTTATTTAAACTACTCAGATTATCTAAAGACCTCTCCTTTTAAGGACTCACCATCCCATCTCACACCTTTCAGTTTGTTTGCCCTTCTCCACCCTTTGATCTTTTGGATTCTTCAACAGAGTATTTTGCAGTCATAATTATAATACTTGATTGTGATCCTGCATAAAAAATATCATAGAAATATGAACTGGGAAAGAGCAAGCACCATAATCTCCATATGTTACCTATACTGTGATGATATGACTCCAATTAGATTACACTTAAGTGAAAATTTTTACCTAAAGTTTAAGTATGACCCCACCAAGGCCCCTCCAAAATATCTGAGGGAAGTAAGATTGGCAAAGGCCAAAATTCGTTTTTATAAAACATATTATTTCTTCCATCAAAAGTTTATTACATATTTAGTATGGAAAATACTGAGTTATTGAATAAGGGAAAAAATCACATAAATTATACCATTGACTTCTAGGTGCATTTTCTTCAAGTCTTTTTCCTATATATATCAAATTCAGTAATTTTTAAAGTCATGACAATTTCTTCACTAATTAATAATGCTTTCTCCTATTATAATATACTCTCTATAAACATTATTTGAGTCACTGACACTGAATAGGTATACTGTGTGTGTGTATTTTTGTTAAACATTTGAAACATTTTCAGTGTTTAGTTATAATATTTCCAGAGATAACATTTTAAAGTTTCACAGTACACATGTAGTCGAATCTGCCCAAAATAGTGCTTACCTTCTTTAGGAATCTGTCTCTTGCTCTAACAACTAGAATCAAATGTGCAAATGCAGACAGACATTTTTTAATACTCCTCACTTCTCCGTTCCTGGTGACTGTTTTAGGAGGAAAACTGGCACTACAGTGGGCCACAATAGACTGGGCCAGGGGTACCTGAGTAAAACTGGGCCATTGAAAACTGATCTTTGGGACTTTTTGAGATTTTTAAAAGTGTATCAAAGAGAACAAATTGGTCCCCCTCTAGCAGAGTGTAAAGTTCTCAGGTTGGCACCAGCCACTTTCTCTGCATCATGGGAGGATCTTGTTCTGAAGAGAGAAGAAAAAGCTGAGATTAAAAACAAGCTAGTGCTAGCAGCATATCCATTTTGTTCTTTGCATGCAATCTAGTCACTGTTCTGACTTCTAACAAGTATTGCTTTAAGTCTAAGTTTAGATAGAATTTCTGTTACTTATATCCAAAAAGTACTAGTGAATGGAATACGTGCAGCTCCTAATTTATATAGGAATGTAAAAATGTGTTACTTTAATTATACTTTATCATTAATAGATATTTTCATTCAAACTTCATTTGGCATTTTCAGCATTTTATCATTTACTTGTGTGACTGAACATTTTGTATATTATTTGATATATGACTTTACAGTGAGTTAGCATTACATAGGGCCCTTATTTTTCATTTAATGTCTTTTTGCTTCAATGTTGTCAGATTCAAATAATAACTTCTGCTTTCTTTTTGTTTGATAAAATTGTGACTTTAATTTTTGGCTGCTCAGAACAGTTTTATTTGGAGGGATCTCACAGTATGCAGAGTTGGATTTTGCTTGGAGATCAAATATTAAAGAATGCATTTTAATATAAAAGTTTAGCTCATTTACTCTTATTGATATATACATATGTGTGGTTTAAGTTCTATCCTATTTTTTCGTGTGTCTTTTTACGTCTATAAAAGTCTTTTACTCTGTGACCTA
The DNA here is from genome assembly GCF_040802235.1 of Manis javanica. NCBI lineage: Eukaryota > Metazoa > Chordata > Mammalia > Pholidota > Manidae > Manis > Manis javanica. Next base: position 73,382,201 of record NC_133158.1, on the reverse strand, counting down.
TTTGTTTTGCTTTGTATGTACATGTAAGAACAGGTGTGCACACATGCTGTATACTCAAGGGCATTTCTAATAAAGAAGAGCTGCATTTTTTGCTATAGTGGTTATCTTTTTAAAAGTAACTTTAAGTTTTCCTTTCTTGAGACTCTATCTATCAATTCCCTCCCAAAAGCACAAAATTAGCACATTTGCTTTTACTTCTACTCTTTTCCCCACCATTTGGAGTTAGTGAATTATTTTTTTTTAATGTTTGTTTACCTTTGTACACTTAAATATATTTATGTATCCTAATTTATTTTATTTCAAGTAATATATTTGATCACTTCTCCAGCTCTTAAAATTGAGTAAATCAGCATATTTAATTTACTTCCATTCCTTATGTTCATTTTCCTCCAAGTTCTGTTAGTTATGCCATCAGAAAATTTATTATTTAATATATTGGGCAGTTTAATATTTATATTATTCTTAATCTTAGCCCAAGGTAAATATAATCAGTGTTCCCCACTAGTTATTATATGATAAATTATTTGATTTTCTCTTGGTTGGTTTAAGTTTCTTCTTCTGATAGAATACTGAAGAGAGCTTATGAGAAAGCTATGAGTTCAGCACATTCAAAACTATTTCTCTGCTGCCTGTATATATAATGGATAGGCTGGATATAAAATCCTTAGGTAACTCTTTCCCTGAAAATTTTATAGGTTTTATTCCATGCATTTACAAGTTCAAAGTTTCTGTGGAGAAATAAGAAGCAAGACTATTTCTTCCCTCTCACCCCCAAGTGACTTGATGTTTTGTCTAGCTGCTACCAAAATACTTTATTCATCTTTCAAGTATTGTAATTTTCTTGCCATAATGTCTTTGCATTGCTATTTATAGTTGATTTTCTCTGGGCTGCAATATAACCCTTCTATATGTTGCTTAAGTCTGTTTTTGGGGCGGTAAAGTTTCCTTGATTTATACCTTTTTTTTTTCTGTCTCATTGCTTTTGTTTGTTTCTTTGGGAATATAAATTTTTCATATGTGAAATCTTTTTTTGCTTGTCTTTCATTTTATTCATTTTCTTTGTATGTCTTTTAAACTCATATTAACTATTCTCATTTCTGATATTTTCCCCTTAGTGATGTCTTTTCTCTCTTGTGCTGCTTATTTTCTTCATTTCAATGATAATTTTAATTTTTTCTTCCCTCTCTGTTCAAGATTGGCCTATTTGGGGTTAAGATTGAAAATACAGAAACTAGAGTGCATAATAACAAAAGTTCTGTTAGAGAACACAACCCCAAGTTCAATAATTTTACCATTTCTATTCTCATTTTTGCTTTATAAAGGATATTGTTTCATTACTCTTAAAAAATTTATAGTGAACCATTTGGTCATTTTCTCCTGCCCTGAAATAACATATTTCTGATAATTATTGAAATATGAAATTGAAGACTGTGATTTTATGAAAATTAAGAGACTGTCCTCTTTAGAGCCAGTCTCCTCTGGATCCTTAATGGAAAATAGTGGAAAAGGGCATTCAATAAATATTGGATTATCATGCTCTAGAACTTTATACAGATAACCCCCTCCTAAGGAAGAGCATCTATCCCTTTGATTTTCTAAGATCACTATTTAATGCAAGGAGAAAATGAGCTTAAGAGCATCACTTTCTCCATCACCTAAGTTTAAACTTTATCAGTTTTAAAGAAATATGAAGAACAACATATTTATAGCTTTCAGTTGCCTTCCCATGGACATTGCACAGTCGATGCCTATGCAATTACAGGCTAAGTGATCTAAGCTCAAAATAGCCCCTCCTCCAGGATGCTGCTGATGACACAAAATATGCATGTTAATATTATCTTTACCAGGAAAAGTGGAGATCAAATCTTAATTTAATTTCAGTAACTTGTTGGATCAAGTTATAATTTCAAGTGTGATAATAATACCTTCATTTACATTTTCATAATAATACCTGTAGATTCCAAATCACTTCATTGTGGCACAGCACAGTGCCCTGGATGAGGTTTATGGATCTCTGTATCAGCCTTCACTGAAGAGGAGGAAAGGTCAGTTACATTTTCTCTTGCTCATTTCATTTTACTTTCAAAATTACATGAGAAGTAGGCATACTTATTCATATTCATGTGTTACATAGAGCTCTGCATTCATAGATGTTATACTATGTTTTACTCTAAACAAGTATAAGAGCTCAAATTTAAACTGCAAACTTCGTAACCTTTTCCTAATATCATAGATGATTAAAAATGCCTGAAGAGTAGTGCAAGAGAATACAGGAGGGTAATGAAGATGAGAGCAGTGTTTTAAAGTCAAATTGTCACTAGAACTGGATTGTATTATCTTCATTTTTTAAAGTTGACTATATGATTGACTTTAATTTTGAAGAAAACTTGAGGACATTTTAAGACCAAGTGTCATCCCTTCAGGAAAATAAAAACTATCATCATCAAGAATTTAAGTGGCCTAGTCACTAGTAATTATGTGGAGATAAGAATCTCAGAAATTTATTTTAAAATGTGCAATATAAAGCACATTGTATCTTTTGACTAAACTAAGAAAATATATCCTTACATTTAGATAGCTTAGGCTATCTTTGGTTAACACTTGGAAAGAAGAGATGGGTGATTTTGCTAACTGAATATAATTTAAACCCACAGCATAGTGGATTTAAACCTAAAATCAGTGTTTAAATAAGGTTTCTTCTTCAGATGAGTGAGGAACAACAGAAACAAAAATAAACAAAAAAAATGCCCTTCCTTAAAAATGAGATTGATAGCCAATATCCTAAAGAGTTTAATTGTTGAGTACTTAAAACAAATTGTCTTAAATAGAAATGAATCAGTATCATATCAACAAAAATGCCCCTATATAGTGCACAGCATTCATAAGAGAAGAAATATGAGAAGCAAAATACTTATGTTGGATTTCCAAGTTATAAAGAATAGATCTAAAATTTTTAAACAGTCTAAATAGAATCCTTTATTGTTTCTTTCTCAATTTGAACTCCTCTGAAAGGAAAGTCACAGTATCCTTAGCATAAAGACTGTTACAAGCTCTAAGTGAGATAATTCAAATCAAGTACTTGGTAAAATTTCAGGCACATGGTAGGACTTGATAAATGTCAATTGTTGTTCACCTTTTTTCTTATAAAAATGCACTTAATCAGTAAGCACCAAAAAATGGTGCTCTTTGCCTAGCAAATGCCCATAATAAGCTGTCCCTCAGACATTCTGGTCTTCTTAGGCAGATGTTCTCATGTCTGTAGAACTTCAAATCTTCTACTTTTTTCACTCTGTGTATCTCTCTGAGGGTTCATCAAAATTTTCTTTTTCCTTGTTTTCTATTTCTAAGAGTCTCTCAGTATAGCAACCACATTTATAGCAGTACAATAAAAGGTAAGCTTATTTTGGACTATTATTCTTGCCATCAAGCACAAAGATATAATGACATGATCTTTTGGAGGCAATACCTTAATGCAGTTCTTTAGAATCCTATACTTGAGCAGCAGTGCCCATTAAGCAGTTGGGGTGAAAGTAGGAGTTGGGATGGATCATTTGCAAGTAAAATTCTGGGTCTACCCCTGTCAATTTGATTTGTTTTGTGTATTAGAGTTCATGTCATATTACCACCCTAACTAAGAGGAGTAAATCAGATATTGGAATTTAAAGTGATAGTGTGATAGGATAGCTGCTTTTCTAGAGGTGAGAATGTTGGGGTCTCTTAAAATACATTGGATACGAATGTTCTACCTACCTTTAGGATCATATTCTATAATCATCAGTGCTCATAATAGTTATTCTAAGCCATTGAGACTATACTCATTTTCTGGGTCTCTCACTTCTGTGTATTATGTGAGATCCTCTAGTATGTAAGTACTTTTCAGCAAACATTTACTCAACATATTAAATTCTTCACATTGAAAAGTCTCACTATGGGGCAGGCCAAAGGGTATCAAATGTCAGTGTAACATTTTTAACTTGCTATCTCCCCAGCTCCTTCTCATGTATCTCTATAATAGGTAAGGGCTATCAAGTACTGTATAACTTGCCACAATTTAATGGTACCTAACATCATGATGAATATAAAATTTGCTTCCTATAGGGGAAAAACATGTCTTCTACAGCAGATAGATACTTTCATCCTAAATTTAAAACTAGGTTTTAGCTAAATTTGGAATTTAAAAAAAGATCACGTAGTAAAGCATTCTAACCATGACTGGTACTCATATGGTCTCAGACTGTTCTTAGTAACGAGTCTGTTATGAGTATACAATAACATGAAGCTAAATAATAAAATTTTGTGGAGAGAAGTGGCATTTCCATAAAGCTGTTTTAAATGACATTGTCTTTGGTGCAGATGCCAGAGACAGTTATGAAACACTTTAAGCAGCAATCACATTCCCCAGATATAGCTGCCTGTCCAATTATTTCCATCTCAACAACTTACTTCAATTTTGGATCAAGGAGATTTTGTATGCCAATGCTATAAAATGTACTAGCATAGTTTTAAACTTCACACCTCCAGAAGGCAATATGTATATATGAAGCATAAAAGTATACAGAAAAATTTCAGAGAATATGTAGATGTAATGACACATAAATGAAAGAGAAACATTTGAGAGATGACAATGATGCCTTTATATTTTTAAAAATATACGTGGATTTGTATAAAATGATTTTTGTTAGATTCCGGTGTGTATCCTTACAAATCTGAATAGTAATATTATTCATACCTCTATGCCACCTTCTTATCCTTATTTCTAATCCTTGTAATAGAAAGATTCCAAGAATCATTTAAAAGTATATTTGGAAGAACATAAAGAAAAAGAAAGGCAAATAATAGAAGAAGAAATTTTAAAAATTAATGGAAGGCAACTCTATATATTCATAATTTGCTACAAATTTGACAAATTTGTAATCCAACACAAAAAGGAAAGCTCTCAAATTATAAAATAATATGCGTATACCCATGTGTGTGTCAAGGGTACACACACATGCAGTGAACTCAGCTTGTCTATAGATTGAACTAATTACCATAATTGAAGCTCTAGGGAATCTGGAGTCTGTGATTTTCATCAATAGGCATGGATATAATTAACCAATAACTATGGAGGATGTGGTTCTACAAAGTAACAGATTTTTTTACCATCTGTCAGCAGCACATCTGTTGTTTTATATTTTATTGGCACACTATGATTAACAATCCAATATACTTTAAATATTTGCATTAGACTTGACTTATATATGTTTACATACTTTATAAAACCACCATGATTTTCCTTCCCTTGCTTTGGAAAGTATTTCCTTTGCTCTCATCTATCCAATTGCTTATATCACTGTATCTACACACACATACTCTCCTTTCTCCCTCCCCAATCACCCTGTCTTCTTCATTATAATATGTACCAAAACAGGCACAACAAAGATTTGTCAAAAGGCATGCATGTGTATAGATGGGGTCCTCTACTTAACTGCACATCATCATTCATTAATAATAAACATCACGCTTGACTTTGTAGACATTGGAATCCCTCAAATTTGCAAGGATTCACATGCACATACAAAACTCTCTGAACATCACCAGTCATTATTTATGTTCAGTATATCTTTCATCTGTGTTCTCAGGCCTAAACAAAAACTTTGGTTATGAGTCTAATGTTCTGTATTCCTATCCTAATGGAGTCTGAGTGAAGTGGGTGGGCTGACTCTTCTCCCTTTCCCCTGCCCTTCCCAGACTTTAAATATACATACAGCTGCTGCTGATAGTACTACTACTAGTTCTACAACAACTAGTACTACACTACTACTGCAACTAAACTGGAGAAAATGAGTGTTAGAGAGTCAACTCTGCACTAGGCTAATTTACTCACTCAATACCTAGTAACTCAGAGCCTACTGTGTGAAAGTCCTTGTGCTAGACACTTATAAGATATAAAGAAACATAGGTGCTTTTTTCCTGAGTGGAAAAGACATTGCCTGAGTGGAGAAAAGACATATCATACAAAGTGCTCTAAATTGAGACAAAATAAGGTAAATGGATGCCTGACTGCATTAAGTTGGAAACTGACACACTTGGTTTTATGTGCAGGACAATACATTTAATTTATTTGAAAGATATCAACTTTCATGTGTAAAAACTTGATACAAAATATAATAATTTCTAATAAATGTTTTTTCTTGTTTAAATAAATTAGCTTTAAAGTAATAACTTTTCACCATTCCTTTTATCAGAGTTGCTTAATTCTAACGAACACAAGAATTGCTATGGATCTTTAATTAAAAATGTCATATATAAGCTTATTAATGTTATGTGAGTAGCCCAATATTATTCTATAACCTGAAGAGTACTTTTTAAAAAGTAAAGATGTGCTAAAATAAAAAGTGATACTGAAGAAACATACTTGGAAAAATAACAATTACTCAGAAGTTAATGCTCCTTTTTGTGATTTTGGTTTGTATTCCACATGGAATCTCTTTCTTAAAAAAAGCTCCTTAAATTTCTTGATTTAAAAATGCCTAATATATATGGCACATATTTTTCTAATTATACAGATAATGATTTTATTTTTTCATTCACTTTTCAGTGTAGAAAAACAATCACAGAATCAGATTTTTTTATTATTATAAAGGATCATTATATGAGAAGCTGTAAAGGAAATATAGATGTATGTTTAGGTTCTTAAATTGCTTAAATAATATATTCAAAATTCTATTGAATTGAGAGAACTGAAGCAGAATGCTATATTTTTAGTATAATATTGTTGGTGACTTTACTTGTAAAAAGAAGGACTAATTACCACATGCCAAAATATTTCCCAGTAATAAGGCTTATTCTATTTTAATATTTAATTTTTTTAAATTTCTTAAACCCCAATTATTTTGAACCAAAAACCCATATGGTTTTCTTGAACCAAATCTATTTAGACAAATGTATGGTCCTTTCCAGATTGAAATTAAGAACTGGTTAGGAAAATAAGCAAAAGATATAATTTTATGTGTAAACAGTTAAATTTCTGCTACACAAATGTGATTGAGACTAAATTAATGAATTTTTGATTGTATGGAAGGCTGTACTAAAAATAATCACCAGTAGTTCAATAAGTTATACTTTTTGTAGTCAATAAGAAAATTGCCAACGTGGATGTAGGGATCAGAAGAATATATTTGTGGAATTAATGATAAAATAATGTTAAGCAGATGTTTAGATCCTTAAAGGTTTTATCTCTGGAGACAGTATATGGTCGTAGGTTATTTAGTAATCAGATAAACTGTACAGGGAAATATAAATAAATAGGCAAATATTGCTTATATTCTATTAATTGAGGAAAAACATGTTTAAGAAAAACTCTGAAGAGAGAATGGGTCTATTTTGGAAGGTGAATACTAATGAAGTAGTGAAATGGTTGAATAAAGAATAATTCTGGCAAACCCTTTACCAGGGAGGGAAGCAGATATGAAAAGGCTTATGCAATAAAAATCCTAAGAACAGGAGAAACACAATAATGTTATTTTGGAAGTACAATACTATCCATATTTCTGTCTAAAGAGAGTGAATTTATTTTCAAATTTAGTATAAAAGTTAATATTTCCATAGAGAAAAACAATCTGTGGCAGGATACTTTTTTGAAATAGTGTTTTATGTTGGAATGGAAGAAATCCCTGTGTGACTGGACAATAAGCATAACAGTGTCAGCACTAGTAGATGAAAATGGGAGTCCACATTCTGGTTGTTTTCTTTTTCTTTTCTTTTTTTTTGAACAGGAAGGGATAGGGTGGGATGAAAGACAGCATGTCATTTAAGCCTCCAGGATGGAAAAGGTCTCCTTTAGGACTGAAATTAAGTGCCCTCATAGTTCAATGAAAGTTTGAATTTGAACTCAGTAGATTTAATGGAAATAAAAAAAGTAATACTTTTACATTTCTTGCATGACTGAGTTTGAGCAATGAGACCAACATCAATTTTAATATTAATTTTTTAAACTAGTTATGGTGAGGGCAGATCACATAACTGCTGAAGAGAATCAGAAAGTACAGCCATGCATGAAGAGATTCCAGAACCACTGGATGAAAGCAAACTTTTAAAATATCATTTCTACAGATCATGCACTTAAAGTTGTTTAATTAGGTGTGGATTAGTAAGCACAGAGTGAAGAATTTCTGTGACCATGTTAAGACTCTTTCAGAAAAATATGTCAATCACTGTACTAAAAGTATGAGATTAATAATAACATGAAACATACAGAAGAGGACAAGTTGAACCTGACATTTGAAGAATAAAGGTATTACAGATTATACCATATTTTGCAAAGAATTTTTCTTACTATGTCTCTTAGTAATTCCTCATTGGTTTCTTAGTGATGTCGACTTGGAAAAAAATTCATACTTTATTCTATAGAAATTAATACAAATACTATTAAGTTTCCACTTTATGGTTGGATTTAGTGATTCTAATTCTTATTACTATTAAACATCTATTTTTACAAATTTCTTTCATGAACAAGGTTATTTCTATTCAGCTACCATATTTTTCATGTTCTTATCTAAAGCCAATCCCTCCATTTTGAGGTTAGGTCCAATCTCATTTCACCTACTCAAAAATACTACTTCAGCAATTCTCCCTTTCTTACATTATTTTTCTCCCTTCTCCATTGGAGTTTTCCATGAGTTAAGAAACTGGGTGGTATTTCTGTCATTTTAAAATACCAACCAAAAAAACAAAACAAAATAAAAAATTCTCTTGAACCTACTTCCCCACCTCCCAGTATTATATTAATTCTCATTTCCCATTTGCTCCAAAATATCTTGAATTTGTCTCTGCTGTTTTAAATCATTTTTCTCCCATACTCTCTTATACCACTCCAACTAAAATTTTGTCCCCATAACTCTTTGCTCTTGTAAGGTCACTGAGAACTTGGGTATTGCTAAATCTACTGTTCATTTCTCTATCTTTCTGTCACTTGGCACACCAGAAGGATTTAACACAACTGATCACACCTCGCTCTCTGCTGCTTTTTCTGGGCTCCCAGGACATGGGATCTTCCCTGTCTCTCTCTCTTCCTGTCTCATTGGCCATTCTCAGTCCTCTTTGCCTCTCTTTAATATGCAGGAATTCCCTCAACCTAAGAACTTTTTCAGTATCTTTTCCATTAACTGAAGTCGCTCTTGACCCAAATATTCGCATGGTACTAATGCCTTCGACTCCTTGGACTCGTAGTCTAAACCTTGGCTCATTGAAGCCTAAACTGACTACTCTGTCTAAAATTGCAGTTCCTTCTACTGCATTCTCAACCCACTTTCCCTCCTCTATTTTCTGTTTCATAATGCATTTTATCATCTAACGTACCATATAATTTATCTAATTATTATTTTTCCTTTCTCGTATCTGCCTCCCTTCATTAGAACACAAGTTCTATGAGGGCAGAATTCAGTGTATTGCATACTCCTGGGCTTCTGCTGGCACACGTGGGCTAGCTCCTGCCCCGCATTTGGAGTTATGGTTCCTTTCTTCCCTTTCCAGACTGCGTTAGTCAGGGCTCTCCAGAGCAACAAAATCCATCATATACATTCATACACACACACACACACACACACACACACACACACACACACACACACACATATATATATATATATGTAAATATATATATATATATATATGATTTATTACAAGGAATTGTCTCACTTGGTTATGGAGGCTGAGAGGTGCCAGGATCTGCCATCTGCAAGTTAGAGGCCTAGCAAAGCTGGTGATGTAGTTCCAGTCCAAGTCCAAAGGCCTGAGAACCAGGAGAACTGATGGTATAATTTCTAGTGTGAGGGCATAAAAAAAACTAGTGTCCCAGCTCAATCAATCAGGTGGGGCGGGGGTGGGGAGAGGGAGAATGCTCCTTTTCAACAGCCTGCACAATGCCCACCCATTCTGGGAAGGGCAGCCTCCTTTGCTCAGTCTACTGATTCAGGTGCTAATCTCATCCAGAAACACCCTCACAGACATATGCAGAAACAATTTTCAACCAAGCACCCTGTGATCCAGGCAAGTTGACACATACAATTAACTATCATATAGACCAACATTTCTCCAGTCAAGTTATGTTAGTCAAGATGGCAGAGGTTTGAGGGCAGATTCTAAGGGGGAGAGCATGTTTTCCGTATTGTGAGGAAATCTGGGATTTCTAGATTTTCAGATGCACCAATCCAGATATATCCATCCTGGGTGTCAAATTCCCATCTTTCTCAACCATTAGAGCACAGCCTAGGTCAAAGGTTGGACTTTGCCTAGAATTCTGATATTTTTATGTTTAAGTTCTTGGTATCATTCTAGCTTTCTCTCCCCACCTGTTATAGCAGTTACATGCCACAGAATAATAATCATTGCAGCTCTCACATTATACTCTTCATCTTTTTTATCGTTTCCAAAGGTTAACTGGGCTTAACAGCATCCACTCAGTTTGATAGCCCTCACAGTTACTATTTTCTCCGTATTTTCAAATACCTGACATATCACACTAGCCAGTGATTTCATGTCCATGGGTCTACCATCCCAGTTTACCTCTAATGAAAAGTTCCATAATCTATTGCCACCTTGGCTACCCAGGCCAAGGGCATCTGAGTTCTGCCTACTACCAGTGATGGTATCCTCATTGCCAGAAGGGTGGTAGATGACTTGACTTTAAAACCCCACCATTATCTCTGACTTCTTAGACCATGTCCAGTGCCAAATGTTATGGGTTGGGAGGTAGAGAGGAGGTCTCTTGAAAGCAGATTGAGATAAAAATGAGCATGCAGGTGCTTTATTAGGGAATGCTCTTGGAATCATCATCTCTAGAAGGGAAAGGAAGGCAGCAGACTTGCACTGAGGGAGAATTTAGGCTGCATGCAGTCTCAAAGAAGGCCTTAGTTAACCCCATAAGGAGTATTTGAATCTTCAATAGCATTGTGAGTATCACAAACTGGAATGAGGAGGTCAGGATGCTATGCTAGTCACATATATCACTGGATATCAAGTGATTGAGGAAAGGGACATATCTTTGGATGACTCTTGCCAAGGCAATTGTGAAGACTGATGTCTGTCTGGGAGCTGTTTGCTGACTATACACTTAGTGATTAGAGGAATGGGCCCTTTGGTCTTGAAGAGGGATCTGTAGGCACATCTCACTATCCACTACAAATACCTTCTAATTCAGTTACTGTGAGGATTAATAGATACTATCTAAACAATACTTTGTGGTGTGTCTGATATATACCGAAGTGACTTGCTATTGAATACATGAGTAACTGATATATATGTTTTTAGGAATTCAGCATTTGGCTACACCCAGCCAGGATTCTGGTCCTAGAAAGATCAGTACATCATATATATAAATAACTTGCACCTAGTGCATAGCTTGACAACAACATCTAAGCATAGAAACATGATCAGTGTTCAACTTGATCAAAGCAAAATCTGAGATGAATTCCTGAGACGTGGGAGAGATTACACACTAACTAAAAGCTTGTACAGTAGAATATCTATTGTATTGCAATAAGGTATAGTATTCTTAAACAAAGAGAATCAGCTAAAATCAAGTTTGAGTTTTCAATGACACCTAGAAAGTACTTAATTCTATTAGCGTTAAGTTCAACTAAGGGTATGGTATAAAGACCTGTAATATAACTGAAGACCTCTATCAAGAGATAAGATGATACAAGCCAGAGAGAGAAAGTCAGTTACAACCTAGAAAATTAACCCTAACAGAGGGTTAAGTAAATTAGCATGATAAACTTAATATGTTTTGCTAGTTCCATGATATGAGAATTGTTCTGTGACAAAAGAATTCTGTGGCCAGGAAAATTTAGATTCCACTGACTTAAACACAATTAAAGTGATTTTATTAACTGTAAAGACTTCTCAGATTCTAAGACTTTTATGTACTGTATTAGTTCAAGGCTTTTGAAAAGCAGACAGTGTTAAATGTACAAAAGAAAAAATTTTAGCAAAAAAGAATCTAAAGGCTACAGGAGGAGGGAGCAGGGATAAAAGTGAGAAGAAACTTTATATCCTGATAGAGGTCTGTCACCTATGAAAAGAGAGAGAGGAGAAAGGAAGGAAGAGTTCCAAACTGTGGCACTTCAGAGAACATCTTGACCAGACAATTGGAGGGGATGGAGTCCTTGAGCAAAGACTGCTCTTTGGAGGAATCCCACATTGGGTGCAGAGGTCCAGCTCTACTATTCTTGCTGTGCTCAGCCATTGGCCGAGCACAGCCCTGGTGGAAGTTTGCCTTTGGTGTGATGCTTCATGGATCTGAAGGTGGGGTGGCTGAAGGCTGTCAGTTTATTCTCTGTGCAGGTTCTTTTGGAAGGAGATCTGAGTGGACCATGACTACCACATATGCTAATATGTTATGAATTTAAAAGAGAGGGATATAGGAGGTTTTTCTAAAAAATTTTGGCAATATAGCCCTATTAAACCAGTGTTCTGTGACTTGGGCATCTGGTATAGAAAAGAGAAAATTGTGTTATTTCTGTTTAGAATAACATTAGAAAATTTAGTGGTCAGATTTTTATTGGCAGTAGAAAAAATTAAAAGTAGATTATGTCACCAGAGTAAAAATTTGGATTATGGATTAGGAATACCATCTCATATAATATGTACTGAAAGGGTAAAAAGACTTATCAAATGCAATTCAGAATGTCCTGTGTAAGAAAACATCTTTCTTCCTAAAACTCCTTTGCTCCCCCAGTTTTCAAATGCAACATCCTATCTTGACTCCTCTGTTATCTCCATGACTTTTTCTTCCAGAATTTTTGATGCCCTGTTCTGTCATTGTGGCAGCCACAAATACATGCTGTTCACATCTCTTGCTGTAGGGTGGATGGTAGGCTGACAGCCCCAGCTGAGTCCTTCTGCACAGTCCCTCCCCCTCCCCCCTCACTGTCCTGCCCCCTATCCCATGCTGAACATGACCCATTCTTCTAGCAGGATGCTTTGCCTCAGAGGCTCCCCGTCAGCCTGCCCAAAACTTCCTCAGAACAGAGCTCTAGTGTGAAACTATTTCTACCCAATCCTGCTTTCCTGCCTTTGCCCTCCAAAGACATTTCTCCCAATACATATCTGCATATCTGATATCCTCAATTGGTTTTTGCTTCTCAGAGAATCCAAAATAATACAGTCACATTTATGTTCATATTTTCTAGCATTGTATCATTGGTTCTAGGTTCTCTTCTTCCATTTTGCCATTATTTTATATGAATGAATCCTAAATGGGAGCTAATTTTGTCTTTGTCTCACTTCCCACTGTTAACTGGGTTTAAGGAGAACCTGTGGGGCAATACTTCAGTGGCTCAGAGAAGCTCTCTGACTTGTGCCTCCGTTCTGAATAATGTGGCTTTGGTATGGTGTGCTTGTAGCTGGATTCAGCATCTTGGTTGGACCCCTTTGGACTGGTGTCTTGGTTGGACTGCATGCTTAGATTCTGATGTTTTAATTTCATTCTGTCATTCCTAGGCCTAATCCCTTTGAGCCCTAAGCTCCTTACTCTAGAGTCAGTGGTTCAGTTTCTCTCACCCCACATACACCCTGAGTCCCTAAGACCCCAGCCAAGATCAAAGGCTCAGATGTACTTATGTCTGGAACAGCAGTGAAAAAAAGGATAAATCAAACTCCAAACTCTGTCCTGAACTAAATACCTGTATATATAATAACCTGCTGGATTTTTCTACCTAAGTATTCCACTGGACCAAACTGTCTAACTCTAAAAATGAACTTGTTGTTGCTTTTGATACAAACATTTTTCACCTCTAACATTACTATTTTGAGCAACTCATGGGTAGTGATGCCATTAACCATGTCGGAAACCTGGGAGTTTCCATGACTCCTTCTACAAGCTTGTTTCTCAAGTCCAATCCCTCCCTGTTCCTAACACTACCTTTACATTCATTATTTGGTTTTCTCTTATCTGCCCCACATCCAGTACCGCAGGTGTCCAGACTTTTTCATTACTCATCTGTACCACTGTAGGAGCCTTCTTGCTTGTTGAATGGCCACATTTGTTTCCTTCCATCATTTATTCACATTTCTGCAAGACTAATATTTTTCTCAAAAAGACAAATCTAAACTGTTTACTTTCTGGGCTTAACTTTTTTTGATGGCTTTACTTTACCTAATAATGTGGTCCAAACTCTTTTTTGATATCTAAATTCTTTATGACCAAAACAGTATGATTTTTTCCTGTTTCATCAGTTACCCCTCTTCCCCTCACTTTGTTTTAATCAAGCTGAACTATGTCCAGCTCCTGGGATACCACATGTGCCGTGATGTCAGTGTGTTTTTGTACATGAAATTCCTTAAATTTGGGAAGCCTTTCTCCTTCTTATGTTCCTGGAAAATTATTTGGAATTTAAGGCTCAATTAAACATTTCCACCTTTTTGACGAATTATTTTTCTCCCTCTCTTATTTGTCCATGAACCTTATAACCACCTCCCACCCACTTTGCTTACTTCACTGAATTCGGAATTTCTATTGCATCCTATCCTTTTCTCTATCAAAGCCTTTATATAGAAACCTCTATAATGTACATTTATTTACTTGTCTGCTTCTTACTAGATTACGAGTTCCTTAAACACAAGATCAAGACATTCATTTTGGTACCATAAATGTCAAGGACTGTGCCTGGCACTTGGAAAATCTTAAAAAAATTTTTGAATATAAATTATTCCTTCTATTGTATTATTATGCTGAAGATGACAATGGTTTTAATTCAAGAAAGTTGAATGCCCAACAAGAGAAAAAGAGCACAATGCTTAGTGATGATTCTTAACAAAACAAAAAAGAAAAATCTCACAGAATAAACAGTTCTGAAAAAAGACAATTATAGACAACTTTTTACTAATCTTTGAATCAAATTATGGAACACCCCTGGAGGATAATGCCTGCAAGGTTTTCAACCTCATTTTCTATAAAGTCAAAATATTCTTGTTTATTCTAAAATAATAAGAACCTAAAGGATGTAACTTGTTTTGAAATGTATTTGTGTGCTTTTATTGAAAGATCTAGTTTTGGCAAGCTAACCTGCATAATAAATTTTCCCCAAATAGTGGTGGATTTACTCTTAGCAACCCAATAAAAACAACCCATGAAAGAGTAGATTACAATAGATTTTCAAAGGGGAAAAATGAACACATCGATTTTTCCCTGGAATATTCATTGAATACAAATAATTAGAACCAAAATATGTTAGAAAAGAAGTTTAAGTAGAATGTTTCAGAATGTGCAAGTCAAAAGTAAAACTCCTTAGTAAATAGGGTGAGGAAAAATAAAGACAAATGCATAATAGCAGTGTTAGCATTAAAGGGTCATACGAGCAGGGTCTCTGCATCTATTGGGGGCAGGAGTCCATGGGTGCTCAGGGAGTTAGGATTGGAGCAACCATTCCCTTGCAGTCTTTTTTCATCATCAGGAATAAGTTCCAGATTCTACCCATAATGAGAATTCTGTCTTTCTTAGTTTTTTTTCTTAATTGAGGTAAAATTCACATAATGTAACATAAACCATTTTTAAGTGAACAATTTAACAGCATTTAGTACTTTCACCATGTTCCATGACCTTTATCTAGTTCCAAAATATTTTTATCACCCTTAAAGAAAACTCTGTACCCTTATGCAGTTCCTCTATTTCTCCCTTCCCCTAACCCCTGGCATCTACTGATTTGTGGTATATTTTTATGGATTTTCCTATTCTGTATATTTCTTAGAAATGGAATCATCAATATGTGTCCTTTCATGTCTGGCTTCTTTCACTTAGCATGTTTTCAAGGTCCATCCATTTTGCAGCATGTATCAGTATTTCATTCCTTTCTGTGGCTGAATACTATTCCATTGTATGTATATACCAAAATTTATTTATACATTCATCTAATCATAGATATTTGGGCTGTTTTCACCTAGCATATTGTGATGTATGCTATTATGAACATGCATGTACATGTATTTCTTAGATCTACATTTCTCATTCATTCACTACTCACACAACATACACAAATTTTAAGACTCCAGCTATGTGCTAAGTTCTGTGTTAGACTCCAGATATAAAATAATGAATAAGACATGGTTCCTGCTTTGAAGGAACTCACTGCTAGTGGTAGGAATGTCCAGGAAAGCCAGAAAATTCCACTATCTGTTAGCTCTGTAAAAGGAAAATAAATGATATCCTTCAGGGAGCCATAGGATAGAGAAGGGATTGTTTTAGCTTACTTCTTTAATATCCTTCAATTTTGATATCTGCCTTCTTTACAGCCACTTTATAAATTCCATCAGAATTTTCCTACTACTAAAATATAGATTATCTCTTTCTTTCATTTCTGACAAGAAAGTTATATCACTACCTTAGTATTTTAACTATATACTAACTACTAGAAACTAAGGCACTTCTTTTCCTGGACTAATCAAGATCATGGCTATCAGGTATCTGTAGAGAGTTTCAGTCAGGATGCCAACAGGAAACAGAAGGTACCCTTGAAGATAATTCAATGAAGGAATTGTTTATGGAGATGGAAGCAGCATTAAGGTAATAAAAAAGCTATGTGAGGTACCCAGGAACTGGCAAAACAAAGGGAAACGATAACCACCAGAAGGGGAAAGGGGAGGAAAAGAAATTCCCAGGACCTAGAGGGAATCGGAGCCATGGAAGGATAAAATCCTAAGAGGAGTTGTATTAAAGGGGTGTAGCCTCTGCCAGAACAGCGGAGCTGAGGCAGAGGAATCAGAAATGACATTCTTCATCCTCTCACCTTTTGAACTCTCCAATTTCTTATTAGTGCCTCCTATTGAGCAACTTTAATCAGAATCCAGGGGTCAATGTTAAGGGTTCCACTAGAGCAGAAAGGCGTAGAAATGGACTGAGTCGGGGTTGAAGAACACCCACCACAGAAACACTTTGGCAGGGAACAGTGGAAACCAGTCCTGTTGCTACTCAAGGCCATCTATGGTTTTCTTGCCAAAACAAAGGCACAAGGCTTTCATTAAGAGACTAGATCGGTTCCTGAGGAAAAGAGAATAAAGGTGGACCTAAGGGGTAAATTAAGGCACAATCATACACACAAAAGCAAAGGCGGTAACAGGAAATTCAGGCAAAAATTGGAGCAATTGCAAAAGATGGGAGGGTCCAGTACTTCAGAACTTCATCAGAAATTGGGAGTGTGTCTGTCACAACCTATTGTATTCTGTGCAGTTTGAAAAGAATTTACAGTAAATGCCAGGGAACCTAGATGGTCAGCAGATAAAGAAGAGCTTTGTTTAACAAATATTTGGAATATCATTAAACGAATTCTTCAAATTACTAAGGGAAATCTCTCTTCAGATTCCTAAGGGAGATTGTTCTGTGTGCAAGCCAATACCTTTCACCCCTGCAAGTCATTCTAACTGGGAAGGAATACATCAAGCTCCCTGTTTATGTTCTCCTGAAGGGGAATTAAAGTAGGGTAGCCATTTCATAGAATGGGATCACCCACCAGATAACCTTATAAAGTTGGTTTTCTAGGAAGTCTGTGTAAGAGTTTAGAGCAGAGTCAGAGCAATTTTTAATATTTCTAATACATTTATGTGTTTGCTCACTATTCTGGTAAAAAGAAAGTGTGGTTACTTTAATTTCAATTTACATTTTTTCCGGTTTCTCAATTCAGGTTACTCTCTACCCCATAATTATTCCTAAAAACAAACAAACAAAAAAAATACCACAGAGCTTAAGGCTATTAAAACCATAAGGGAAGAGAAGAGACATTTTTTCCTCTTTAGGGTAGTTCTTTGCCTAGAATTTTTGTTTTATTTTTTTGTTTTTAAGTATCCAGAAGTTACAGAAAGCATTCCTTGCTTGAAAAATGAATAGATGAGCCTTAAGTAACGTGAGGCAGGAGGCGAACTGTTCTCTGACATTGGAATCACTAGGTTGTCTTTTTCACCAATCAACTTGCAGGTTCCAGGGATGTTTGCTTATGTACATATTCCGTCATTCAGACAAACCAACTATGAATATTTGGACTAAATCCATCTTCTTTAAATTTGGGGATTTTGAATAATTTAAGCAAAGATTAAAACATTATCAGATTAGAGATAAAGTATGTTACCCACAAAGAATTTTCTAAGTACATTGATTCATTTTATTTGATTTGAAAATAACTTTTCTAACAATAGCTCAATGCTAATGATAATAAATTTTAAGCAGCATGATAAAATGCTTTCAAAGTCTTTTCATGCATGATCTTTCTCTCTTTTTTTCCACCCTAACTAAGCAAACTTATTCTAAGATATCTCTATTTACAAGTTATGCCAGTAGGGCATTTCAAATAAAAGCAACTGGGTATTTATGACATTAGAACAATATAAGTAGATTTCAACAGTTTTCAGAATGTTTCCATAAATACAAGAAAATCTTACATAATCATATAGTTCTCTTGGTTCATTTATTCAATACATTGCAGAGATTAAGAGAAGATTTTCTATGTAGTCATATGCTTGAGTATGCATAGAAACTATAAATATACTTGTGTACATCTATGGTATGTGATTTAAAAAGTGTGTGGAAGCTGATAACCAATTTTGAAATATTCGCTTCTTAGGTATTATAATTGCCCAACTTACTCCATCATTGAGAAAAGTACCAACTAATATTTAAAATGAAGCCCCAGCCATTCATTTTACTTTTCTTTAGCCTAAGACTGACAAAATAATGTTTGGTTAGATGAGCTTTAAGACCTCCTTCAGCTCTAACATTCTATATTTTATGTTCTACAATAAATAACATGAACCCTGAGTGTTTTAAGTTTCTTTCATCTGAAAACTTTTCTAACAGTGATGAAAACGATTCATTGTGTTTTCCCTTCATACAAGTTACCACAGTTAGAAATAATATGTTTTGTAATTTTTTAATTCCTATCTATTCTACTGCTTTGTAATAGTCCAGTCATAAGGTCAAAGAACATGCCCATCTTATTTATTATTCATCCACAGAACACATGTGCCACATGTTTGGTACATAGCTGGTCTCCTGAAAATATTTCTAGTAAATGAATTAATCAAAAAATAACTAATTGAAACAGGCCTCCTACCCCATGTAGAAAGTCCCCCTTGAACTTAGAAAAAGCAGCTTGCATCCCAAATGCCCCACTTGTTCCAATTCTTGGGGTGCACATAGGTTTCCAGAGCCTTGTGTTATCTTGATTTGAATAGTTGAGGTTCACTCCTGGGTCCTATTAGGATCCCCAGAGTATTGCATGCATGATCTTGGGCTCATCACAGCACAGTGATGAAATGTACAACTACTCACTGAATAGATCCATGTATTCCTAGTTGCTTATCAGTGACCAGTACTGAACTAATCACCTTTTCAAATGACTCCTCCCAATATTTTGAACTGTTTTTTCCAACAAGCATTGAGTCTGTGATAACATTTCCCTGGGACTGCCAGCCTGGCAGTCAGGTCTTTTGATCTGAGTTTCCTGATTCATCTGCCAGGCTGTTGGAGAAGGATTTTGCTATCGTGGCAATCATCATGAACAAATAATTCTAGTCTTAATCCTCTTAAAATAAAGTCCCTTCTTATCTGTGGCTATAAGCTAAGATCTTCTATGAAAGGCTTTGTAAAAATAGCCCACCCTGTGCATATGGCTTGGACATTGGCTTTCTGAATACATGAACTCTCTGTGACCCCCTCAAGTAATAACAGTATTGGTTTGCCTGTTACTCTGGATGCCAGATGGGCAGGAAGCTCATCTCCTCTATAAGTGGATATTTAATAAATACATGTATATTTTATTATTACTTTTATCTGCCATGTACTCTTTATTACATTAACAGAAACATCCTATATAATATCCCTAATCAATCTTTAAGAGAAAAAAATCATAGTGAACTTGAATTAGATTCTTTGAATGAAGGGCATTTCCCTTGCTCTATAGAAAGAAAAATCCTATGTAGGCAGTAACATTCTATTGTTTCATCACATTTTTAGCCATATTAATTAATATAGACTATTTTTCTTGGACATAGCCCATGATTCTAGAGACAGATGGATTTAAGTCTGCCTTACAGAGGACAATTAGTAATTGCATAGTGTCATCCCTCATGTGTAATTATGAGACTTCTGAGCCACCCTCAGAGGGTTAACTCAGTTGAACTGTTAACTCATTACTTTTATTGATTTGCAGTGATTCCTCACTAGATTTTCATCTTCTTATTCCTTGGGAAGTATTTTTAACACAAATAGTACTATTAGGCCATATTACCCTTTTTTGAGATTCAAATGAGTGCATTATCAAAGCTTGGATCATTGTATTGAGAATTCTGAAGGTATCAGTTCATCATGAAAAAGCTCTGGGATTGATTAACAGTGTCTGTCACTTGTACAGGAGGAATAATAGTGACATGTATGCTAGGTATCCATCATCCAGGTGAGAGATGCTTGTAGAAAAATTAATCTTTGCCTCTTTAAAAATGTGTCCTAATCTTCTCCTGGTACCCGATAAAAAGGTGCATACCCTATTATTTCTCTTCTTCACTATCCTCAGAAAGGGCAATTATTATAAATGTTATATAAGCTTCTTTTTGATACACTGTACATGATTGAAATCAACTTCAGTAGACTACATTGAAAACCTCACTGTCATGCACAGCATTGTTTCTATAGAAAAATTCATTCTTCACTCCAAACTACTGACTTTAAAATCCATTATTAAGGAAATGGTCTTACTGCTTATAATTCCTTTTTAAGAGAGTTAACTTGCATTTTCAGTGACCCAGAAGAAATTTTGCCATAATCTGAGGACCACAGACACTAAAATGGGTGATGTTATCATGGGCTTATTGTATTTACATATGAAACTTTTTCTCTCCCTGTATTGAAAGGGATACAGAGAGGAAAAACAAATACAAAACCTTGGGTAGAGAGATGACACTCTCACTGAAATTCTAAGAGCATAAATTCTAAAAATGTACTGCTAAATATGTTACAAATATAGACTACATTTTCAGCATCTAGAAATAATCTTATATACCCTTTATGTACTTCATGATACAGGACTAAAATCTGAGTTTCAGAGAGAATTCACTTATGTCTAAAGTGCAGTTTGAATTTTTTCCCCTAAAAGCGATCATATACATGGTTTACAGAACATCAGAGCAAAGAGAGTAGTAGCACCATATAATATGATTTCTATCAGTGTTTTCTTTAAGTATCTACATCAGGTCAAACATCCAAGGTATCCATTAGTAGAAATAAGAAATGAATACAAAATAAAACTTGCTACCACTTAACGTTGTGCCAATGTGTATAGCCTCCCAATGAAGTCAAAACATAAAAAGCATCTAGCTAATCCTCTATACCAGTGGCGCTATTTTTACTAAGGCACACTTTTTATTCTGTGAGTTATCATTTAGAGTTAGATTTCCTAGAGAGTTAGAAAGAAGAGAAAGACAATGGACATTTAGATAAGTGTATAAGGATAATGAAGGGGAATACATAATTGTCAGAGTGTTTGCATACCATAATTTTTAGAGATGAGGGTCTCTTTTTTCTTTAGGGGATGGTAACATCGTAGAGAATGATCATATTGCCAAATTGATAAAAAAAATATCTAATAGCTTGGAACTTCAACACTACTTAAATCTGAGAAAGATGAAGCATAAATATGTGAGACATTTCAGTTCAGAGAAACAAATTTTCCCTTATATTACATCATCTTAATTTTAGAAATCATTCTGCTGACCTGAATGGCCTTTCCAAGAAGATAAAGTGCTATGTTAATTATCTGTTAATTTACTTTTGGAGGTTTAAATTTCAAACACAGGTATAGTCCAAAGATTAAGTTATTAAATATTTAGTAAATGTTATTGGGTGCAGTGTTGTGAAGATACCATATTTGCCCTCAAGGCACTTGTACATCTGCTGTAGAGAAAAGAAATGCCTATATAGCATTAGTGTCAAAGAACAAGTAAAGTGCAAGTTCCAATGCCTCGTTAAGTTACACAAATTCTAAAATTAAGAATTCAGCAGACTAGAAAGTTCAGGAGTTCTCAGAAATGGCTGCAGTTTTAATTTCTACTATTGAAAATAAATAAAGTAACCATTAAAATAGTTTCCATTTTAAAATTAGTCGATTTGCAAGCCTTCTAGTTCATACTGAGTGAGCATATATAGTGATAATCAGAAATCAGATAGCACGATTATGACTAATTCACCCAGTAGGTGATCCATCAGCTGAGCATTCTGGCCACTGTGATAATTTTGACTCTTACAAACTCTAAAATTGCTTTTATTCTTGGTCATAAATGCATAACAAAATTTTATAATGTCATGAATTAAAGAGAAAACATAAGGAACACTACATTGAAAAACATATGAATCTTAATCAAGTGGACTCCAATATGCAAAAAACATCACATTCACCATTTTTATTTGTAGTTTATTTAAATGGATTCATGACTTAGTCCTGCTGGGTTGGTGAGAAATTCGATTTTAGTCATGACTGGGCTTTCCAGCTCTTCTCCACCACTGTAGGACCACGGGACTCAAGTTTACACAATGCACAACTGAGGAGGCTTCTGTAGTCTTTCCACTGACTCTTCTAATGTGTCTAAGACACCCTGAAGTGCTCTGAAACCCTGGGGCCTGGACAACAGCCTCCAGAAGCACACAAGAAGATACTGCCCATTGGGGTTTCAAAACTTTCCTTGTAATGGCGTGTGGTCTTGCCTCTGTCTCCGACATCTTGGCTTTCTCGGGCTGTCAGGGCTGCAGAGAAGAAAAACCATGAAACATGTTGCCTTTTAATGATTTGAGTTTCCTTTACAAACCTTGTTTCAGTAAATAACAAGACAGATTCTTTTTAAGACTGAGAACTCCTCCATTTCTTGGATATCCAATAAGCGCAACTAGCACAAACTGATGGGAAGAAGAGTAAATCAGGGTGACTCAGCATACAAAAGCATTCCTATTTTAACTTGGGTTAATTTCTGACAGTACATTTATTAGAAATCAAATGTGATTGAAATTATCCTTGAAAATTCATTTAATTTTCAATAAAGTACAGTATTCATTATTCAACCCTGTACTAAAACACTTACGTGTAAATTATTCACACATTTAGTAATGTAAAAATAAGAGTGTTTATGCAGAGAATTTTAAGTTATCACATCTCCGCACAAATGTTTTTTGTTTTTGTTGTAGTTGTTCTTTCTCTCACTTACCCCTGACTGCCTGGAGAATTCAATTCATATTTATTCAAATGTGAATGTCATTCACCCTACAACCCATGCTCAGAAGGAAGGCCAGTTCATTTTGCAGGATTTTAATCTTTCCAGAATTACAACCCATCCTTCTTTTGCTTCTGATGAATAACAGAATGATCTGCTCGTTTGTAATGTCCAAGTCCTTCCTCATGAAATCAACACACATATTTAAGGTAAAATAGACTGCCTTCTGATTCAGTTCAGGGAGTTTAAGTGGTTTTGAACAACGCAATGAGGCCTACTTGATTCTGTGGGCCACTTGGTTAACCCTGTATTAAAAATTCTGTTGCACATGTTCCCGGTTTAAGCAAATGTGACATCATGCCATTGCTAGCATGGAATAAAGGAGCACTGAAATAGACATGAACATACCAGACAGGTTTATGACACAAAGAGTCAGAAAAAGCATTGATGAACTTCCTTCAATGCTAAGCCAAGAAATTAATGTTTTTGCCATCCAGTAAAATGTAATGTATTTTTATGAGATTATTGATCAGATGGAGAACAATTGTTGGTATTATAACAGTAAAAACTGAAAAACAATAATAATAAGAGGTGGAAATAACATAATGAAAAATTATAGTAAGAGGGGGAGTTTCCATACCTCTGATAAGCTTTCAGAAACAATATCTACATGTATAAGATGCCAACAAATGAAATACAGCCTACTTTTTTAAGTCTGAAAGAAGAAAAAGAAAACAGTGTTTGGCACACACAAAAGGTATACAGTAGTATTCCTCATAGTACACATCAGTATTATATGAGAGGGAGTGTAACTCCAGGGGAATGTATGTTCCCAGCCCAAGGCAAATTACCTTTGAAGCTGAAATCAGTAAAAGGGAGAAATAAAGTGGCAGAAACCCATTTAGTTCTTACAAGCAGTTGTCCACTTCTCTCGCCCGTGTCTCATGTTACCCAGCTGCAAAAAGGTACCACCTAACCCCTCCCATCCAGACATGCCCTCACTCCCCTATTTAATCACCTACTGATATGGAAATGGACTACTTCTTTTCACCTCTTGGAAACACATATTGATATGGAGATCTGTAAGGCCAGGCAAGAGATTCTGGAAATATTGTAATTTTACCCACAGGTAGGGAAAAGGTGTAAAATCTTGGATCTTACCCAGTCTTATTAAATGAGATTATTTGGAAGTAAACACCAGAAATCTGCAAATTTAACATGCTGTTCCTATGTTTTTCATTAATTTTAAATGAGAGGATCACTGTGAAAGTCAGGTGAATATTTTGATTCTAGCATGCCATTATTTCTGAGTAAATTACTTAAATTTTCTGAATTTCAATCTCTTCCTATTTTGCAAACAGAGGAAAGTAATACCTGCTGTAACTGTGTCAGTGAGTTTGCAGGATGACCAAATGAGCTATCAGATATGAAAAGACTTTCACACTTAGAAGTGCCAGCCAAATACACATAGCTGTGGTGGTTGTTATCTTTATTACCCCCACACTTTGATTCCTTCCTTGGACTCTGTATTCTTCCTTCTATTCCATGTAATGCATACCCTGTGGGAACTCAGTTCCGGTAGTCATTAATCTTTATAAAACTTAGAAGAGTTTCTGCCCCTGTCAATGAAAGTATTAAAGCTGGAGGGGATTTTAGTGTGTCTTTTCAAAACGTCTAATTCAATGTTATACACATGAAGATATTGAGACTGACAGGTCTGAAATTACTTTGTCAAGTCCTTTTCATGTTAGAACATTAAGAATGATAGTTGTTTTTTAATGTTTATAATTTATTACATATGCATTCATGAGTATGTTGGTTCTAAACTCTGCTCTTTCTTTTCCTCTTATGAACATGCATGTCAACAAATAGAAGGCCTGAATTGAAGTTCCAGATGCCTGTGATTGCTCCAATAGCAAGGGGGCAGAGAGTCTGCTATTTAGGTGGGTTTTTAGAGCTTAATCCCAAAGCCCCAGATAGCTTACATTTGTTTGAGATATCTCTGATCTTTGTACTTTCTACAAGCCACATAGGTTTCATCAAAAATACCCAAATACAAGTCAAGAAATCTGCTCAACAATGATAGAAAATTGTAGTTGATAATCTGTAATCACAGATAGTATATATCACTATCTCTAAATACAATTAGCCATTGAATCAAAAAGATCTAAGATCTGGGAAGGTCTTGGAAAAATATAAACTTTCATTTTACAAAAACGCAAAGTGAGGCCAAAGCACAATCTCATATCCAATGTCACCTTTTCAGAGAGAGTAGTTAGCAGTCTGCTAAGTACTCCTTCTTTTAATGTGTATTAGCAGACTAATAAAACATCTAAAGGTATTGAGCGTGTTCTGATGTTTGGAAGCAGAGTCTTTCATTTTAGTTGTAATTATCCTTCAACCTTAACTGTATTTCTCAGAAAACTAATCAAATTACTTTTAAATCCACTTCTTCAATATTATGTTAATTTAGGTATCTCTTTTTTTTGAACTATGCATTTTTAAATATAAAAAAAATGAAAAGAAAGTCTGTTTTACCATCTTCCCTATTTTAGAATAACACAATTATATTAAGTGACATAAATTCCATGGATGAAAATAGGTTTTCCAGGGTATTACATTATACTGGTCAGTGGAATTTTCTGTTATCACAATTCATGCTACAAAGACCTGCTCTTAGTAAGGTCACAAGTAAAATATAAGTAAATTATTAAATAGTCAAAGAAGGAAAAGTGCACAATGCTCCTGCATATGGGAAATCAGCCAATAAATAAAATCTCACTTCTGCCAGCAGCCAACACATGGTTAAAGACAAATGTTGTTTACTAGGAGGAAAAGTAGTTTTAAATGATGACAATTGTGTAAAAATGCAATAATGCATGAGCTTTTTTCCAAAT
Organism: Manis javanica; assembly: GCF_040802235.1. Lineage (NCBI taxonomy): Eukaryota > Metazoa > Chordata > Mammalia > Pholidota > Manidae > Manis > Manis javanica. Next base: position 73,356,087 of record NC_133158.1, on the reverse strand, counting down.
AAGAAATAGATGTGATTTATCATGCTTTTCAGCTTTAAAGCTATTTTTAGCACATTGTAGAAAAATGAATATATTTTTTAAATGAAATTGATCAACTATCAAATATATTTTATTGATATAAAAGTATACAAGAACTTTTCTTGTAGTGGAGAAAAAACGTGGTCTGAATTTTACTGTATGCCTAAGGAAAACTCATTTTGCTAAGTCAGGAGTGAATGATGATTTGTTGTATTGTTGAATTTTTAAAACATGAAATTAAATAATACTCATTATAATAAACTTTTACTGGAAGGCTTTGAAATAGTAGAGCTTATTTTATATGGTATGAGAAAAATGCATACATGGTCAAGATATAAATAGCTCAGCATTAATAACTGTTGAAATATCATGCCACATCCCTTTTTAATTCCTTTTCTTTATTCCTCATCCTCTCATAGATATGTACTAATGCTATTCATTTTATGTGGTTTATATGATCCACAATTAATATCCATATTATTTTCAATCATATTATTTTATACCCAATAAAGCCTAATTAACAGGATATGTCTTTTTATCAACCACAGATTATTATTCCACATTCTTTCTATGTAATTATTAAAATGACAAAAACATAAATTTTAAAAATAAATAAGGGTGTATATATCTAGGAGCATACTTAAATTACATAAATGAAAGAATACAGTCATCACAGAGTTAAGCTACTAGCAGTATTAATTTGAGAAAATTAATTCAGTGCCCAAATATGCAACTCACAGAAAAGAAGGTAAGAATTAACATTTGACAATTTGATATGAAATTTTACATGAAATTCTCTCTCCTGAAATCAATGAGAACAAAAAGATCAGTTTTGATCCCTGTCTGACCCAGAGAGCTTAAATTTTGTTCATTAAACCACAGTAAATCTAATATTTCACTAGGTCTCTGACACCAAGGAGATTACACTGAGATACAGAATTGAGTTTTACTATTAAATAATGTACAGGAATTAAATAATTATAAAAGTATTGCAATAAGTACCCAAATAAACTACTAAGTACAGGTGATGGAATTGAGGAGGGGTTACTCTCTTTGTGCAGCCACCATCTCGGGAGTCTTTGTGGCCTGGAAATGGTGGCCAGGACCTGGAGGACGGCAAGGCTGGACTCGGGAGAAAGGTTTAGGAGAGTGCAAAGGAAGCAAACTGGGCAAATGGTAGAATGGGAGAGTGGCTTTGATTCTAGCCATGTGATGATAGTAATTAGAGAAGAATGAGGAAGCTATGGTAAAAAGATCATATGGGCAGGAATGAGATTGATTAATATAGTGCCTGATCACTAAATACTTGATGAATTCAACTGATGTCCAGGATTTCACCCTAAATCAACGTTTTGTACTTAAGTAGAAATTGAAGCTAGAGATCTAAACATTTTCATGCTTTTCTTCCTTGGTTAAATTACTCAGTGGTTAGAGGATCTGATGACAGTTCTCAGCAGTACAATTACGTTTATTCCTAGTGAACAGCACGTATTCTCACTTTTCTTTTCCACAATACAAGGGGTTACAAATTCCAGCACCATCTGTGTGATTTAGAAAGAGATTATATTTTCCTTTGTGCCAGGTGACCAGGACAGCTTTGTCATTGCAATTTGTCATGTGTTTTCTCTTTTCAATACTTGGTCCCCACTGCATTGAAGTCCTGGCTCCCTGAGCCCAAAGCCTATCTTTGAAGTGAAACACAAATGACATGTTAATGATTAGTGAAAACACAAAGCAGGGAGTTAATGACCATAGCTGAAATTATGGATTTCATTTCCATCAGCTCAACAGAGTCTAAAACATCCAAAGAAAGCTCAGGAAAGAGGTCCTGTTAATGCAGCTGCTCCCAAGCATGAGAGCAGCTTAGCATTAACGTTCAGTCAATGATCCATAGCCTTTGTGGGGAAATACCGTTCTTCAGTTCATTGGGATGTGCTGCTCCCTGCAGACTTAGGACAGCTCCTTATTCCTCAGATGCCAGCTGGGTGTCTGGTAACCAGTTAGATTTTCATTTATGAGATGCTTGGGAGATAACAGAGGCCAGAGCCAAGTAAAGATTTTTATTTGTATCTGTGAGGTGATTACCATCCATTTCAGAAGAAGGTGAGTAGTGATTTGGAGGGAGAGATGGTACCTCTGTATCTGTAGGCCTCCTCAGAGATACTTTCTTTCCAATGGTGTCTTTTTATTTATTAATAATGTATCATTCATATACGATCTTATGTTGGTTTCAAATACACAGCACAGTGGTTCAACAGTTACCCATATTACAAATCCTCACCCTCGCCAGTGCAGTCACTATCCATCAAGGTAGTAGGATGTTACAGAATCATTAACTGTATTCTCCATGTAGCACTACCATTCCTGTGACTAACCTATATTGTGTTTGCTTAATAAAGTGCTCCATAATCACCTTCTCCCTCCCTCCCTAACCTTTGGTAACTGCTAGTCCCTTCTTGGATTCTGTTTGCTGCTGTTTCATTCCTTTGGTTCTGTTTTGTTGTTTTACTCCGCAAATGAGTGAAATCATTTGGTACTTGTCTTTCTCTGCCTGGCTTATTTCACTGAGCGTAATACCCTCTAGCTCCATCCATGCTTTTTGCAAATAGTATAATTTGTTTTCTTTTTAAGGCTGAATAATATTCCATTGTATATATGTACCACATCTTCTTTATCCATTCATCTACTGATAGACGCTTAGGTTGCTTCCATATCTTGGCTATTATAAATAGTGCTGTGATAAACATAGTGGTGCATATGTCTTTTTGAGTCAGGGATCTTGTTTTCTGTAGGTAAATTCCTAGGAGTGGAATTACTGGATCAAATGGTATTTCTATTTTTAGTTTTTGGAGGAACCTCCAAAACTAAACATTGCTTTCCACAATGGTTGAACTAGTTTACATTCCCACCAGCAGTGTAGGAGGGTTCCCATTTCTCCGCATCCTCGCCAGCATTTGTTTTTTCTTGTCTTTTTGATGTTAGCCATCCTAACTGGTGTGACGGGATATCTCATTGTGGTTTTAATTTGCATTTCCCTGATATGTGGCAATGTGGAGCATCTTTTCATGTGCCTGTTGGCCATCTGCATTTCTTTTTTGAAGAGATGTGTTTAGGTCCTCCACCCTGTTTTTAATCAGGTTATTTTTTTCTGGGTGTTGAGTCATATATGTTTTTTATATATTTTGGATGTTAACCCCTTATCATATAATTCGTTTATGAGAATATATTCTCCCATCCAATGGTATCTTGATCATTAAAGCTATTCAATGGCTTACCACTGCTCTTAAAATACTTAAGTTTCCTAATGCGGTCTATATCTCCTGGCTGGTCTGGCTTGCTGACCTCTGTGGTATCAACTCACATTGAGATTCCCTGTTTTGTTCTCTGGACCCCAGAGTAGCCGTCTTTAAGTAGATCCAGTGTATCTTGTGAGTCCTGCTGTAGGACCTTTGTACTTTTACTCCACCTTTCTTAAATATTTTCCAACTTTATTCAGATATTTTATCTCACAGTTATTCTCAGGGAAGCTCTCCTCTGATCTCCCTGGTTAGATCAAATCACATGCTTTCTTGAGATACAATTAGAGCAACATAAAACTCATTTATATTTATTTGCATAATTATTTTTGAATGACTGTCTCCCTCTCTAAACAGTAAACTACATGAAGTGAGGGAGGATCAGGATTGCCTGCCTATGGAATACCCAGTCACCCCCCAGCACATTGATAGGCAAATAGAAGACACTCCTTAAATATTTTTGTAATGAAGGGATATCTAGGAGAAATAAAATCATAGCAATGAAAAGTACCATACACATACACACATTCACACATTTCTATGTGTATATGCACATACACATGTATAGTAATTTTCAACTATAGGACTTGTGTAATACATTGAAGGATATTGGAACATAAATGAAGTTCAAGACTCTAAAATGTCAGTAGATCTTTCAGAAAGACCAGGTAGAAAAAACAAGGAAGGAGTTCGAATAAAAAGAAAAGAAGACACAGCTATTAAGACCAGAATCATTATAAAAAATATGTCTACATTCATATAGCCTGAAATTTCTACAAAACAAAATGATAAACTCATAGGTTATTCAATTACACTCTTTTAACCAAACCTATGAAGTGCGAATATCTTTGTAATACAAAGAAATGCACCGCATGCTTGCAGATCATGTATACAAGAATGCATCAGTCTCCTCTGATAGAAGAAAGTAAAATTATGCTTTCCTGAATTTGATAAATATAAGAAATATTTCTACCTAAAACTCGTAAGTGTTCTTACAGGTAGATAAGCCACTAAAGCCACAGGTGATGATAACTCAAGGTCATGATCATAATCTTGGTCTTTTTTTTCCCCAAAGACCCACAACAGCTGTGTAAGATATTGCAGGTATTTACTGCATCTCAAATACCCCTGCTTCACTTGCTTACCAGTTGTCAAGGGCAGATTTAATTTGTGGACCCTGTCCTCTTCACCACTCAGCTGATAATAATTAAAGCCAGTTTCAGAAGGATTTTAAGCTTTAAAAAAAATGAAAGCATATAGGTTATTCTCAAAAATATTTAGACTTTAGAATATTGCTTTGTACTAACAGTACCTAATATTTTTAAATGTTAAATCATTTTTCTGCTTATTAATAACAAAGTCAGTAAATAAGTGTACTTTATCCTCATATTCCTCATAGGTATTTCCTTCATCTCTTGCCTTATATAAAATCTAACTGTGTTTTGAAGATATTGCTTCCCTGCAGTTCCTCTTGAGTGGAGGCTCCTAGTTCTTCCCTGTCCCAACTATCTATAAGCCCAAAGTTAGGAACACCACCTGTCTGATTTCCTCTGCCACATCTAAACTAATACTCCTCCAATTTCTAATAAAAATTATTTTAAAGTCATGTCATCCGACTATGCTACTTTCTTTCCTGAAGTTAAGAACATCTTCAGTGCCTTCATTACTTTTATCCTTATCTTCCTCCCAAACCATCAGGAGACGTCAGGATCCATGTCGTAGAGCATATGAGCCTTGGATGGCTTTACCTTCATAAATGTCAGGGCTCCTTCCCTCTACTTTGTGTCAGAATCTCGTATCTACAGTCTTAATTTAATCTTAAATTAAAGCATAAATTAAAGCTTAAACATTAAAGTCTAATTACTATCCCTCTCTTCCTCTTTCCCCAGTGTTCTTACTTCCACCATTCCACTATGACCATGATTTCACTGATCTCTGGAACTTTCCAGTACTCCAAAACACCATTTTTCTTGCTTTTCTGTAATCCCACTCTTAACTCTTATTCTTTCTCGAGCCATCCCAAACTCAGTTCCATTGATTTAGCTAGTTTCTTGATCTCTTTCCTTTTTTCCTGCTTTCTTTCACCAGTTCTCGTTCCCAAACTCTGGATCACTCGAGTTGTCCACTGTTTCTGGTGTGTGGCTTAGTGATCCTGGAGAAAAACCACTTGTTTGAGAAGGGTATAGATCCATGGACCTCACCTTCAGTTTAGGGACACTTCAACATAGCTGTGTTACTTTGTATTGCTGTGTAACAAATCACTACACATTTACAGCTAGAAAATGGTACCCATTTATGATCTCATTGTTCTGAGGTCAGAAAATGGGTGGGCTTTGTTGAGTTCTCTCCTTAAAGCCTCATAAAGCTAAAGTTAAAGTTACAACCAGGATGGACTTGGATCTGGAAGCTCTGGGGAAAGAATCTGCTCCAAGTTCATTCTGATTGTTGAGAACTACATTCCTCAAAATTGTAGCACTGAAGTCCCCATTTCCTTGCTGACTGTTATTTCCAAATCTCAGCTTTTAGAGGTCACCAGCATTTCTTGTCATATTGCCCCTTCTATCTGCCAACCCAGCAACTGGTTGTTGAATCTTTCTCATATTTCATATCCCTGTGGCTTCCTCTTCTGGCACCAGCTGAGTAAATACTCTGTCTAGTTTAAACTAGATCAGACCAGGCCCATCCAGATAATCTCTGTATTTTAAAGTCAAGAGTCAGGGCTTTAATTACATTAGAAAAATCCCTTTACAGCAGTACCTATATTAATATTTGAATAACCAGGGAACAGAAACCTTGAAGAAGCCATATTTAGAATTCTGCCTACCGCAATGGCTCTTACATATAACTCCATCACATATGCTCCCAGATAGCTCTTTCAACCTTCTTGGGGCCCCTTGTCTACAAATGCTTACTCTTTGCTCTCAATACTGACCTTCACCTCTCTTTTTTCATCATGGAAAGAATAGAGGTCAGTAGGTGAGAAGACACCCATCAAAATTTTGGCCCTTATCTTGATCCTGGAAAAATACATCAGTTATTTTCTCAGAATTCAAAATATTCTGTCCCTTAACCAACCAAAGTATTATCATTTCATTTTCCCACTGAAAATGCTACCTTCTTCTAAGCTATCTCTCACTTAAATATTCTTTATTTCACTCACATATATCTCCTTCTTTTTACCAGTTTTTTCCTTCATTTCCTTTTGTATATAAACATGTGCAAGTTTCTTTCATATACATATATAAATATAAGAGAAAATTACATATATATATGAGAAAACAAATCCTCTCTATCTCTTCATCCCTCTCCAGCTCTTGTTGTTTCTCTTCCCTTTTTCTTTGTCTACATTCATTGTGTCAATGCCTACAGTATTGTGATTTCACTGCTGTCTGAATCACTTCCACCCCATCCCAGCATTTTATTGAAACAGTTCTTTATAAAGCCACTAATGCCCTATTAGTAGCACATCTGATGGCTTCCCTTTAATAGTTTTCATATAAGACTTCCCTATCACTTCAAATTGTGACTATTTCTTCCTTTCTGAAATGCTCTTTTCTCCAGTTTTCAGGATGGGGTTTGCTACTGACTTACCTTCTTCTGCTCTGGAGAGGCATCAAGCAAAACAAATAATGAGGGATAGGACACAATCTGACAAGTTAGCATTATCTCGAAGAGAACATACTAGTAATTGATCTCTCTTTTTAGTTGACCCTAATTTGAGCTTGAAATGTTTATGTATCAAAGGTCAAATCTTCTGCAGTTAATAAAACTAAATTTCCTAGATTTTCATGTTTCCTGTTTGATCCAATTTCAGAATTTTACTTTTTCTATGTCTTTTGGACATTGAATTGTGACACTGCTACAATGTAGGAAACATAATACCGTACAACGAACTTTATGGGTGGGTCACAGGGAATGACTCCCAAGAACTTGTCTCTGAATTTTTGTTACTTACCTTGCTTAAGTCATTCTTACTTGTTTATTTTCATGGGAACTCTTGAGGCTTTTCTGTCATTGTTCCTAGGTGTCCTTTCCTGGGCCCACATCTTACTTAAAAACAATTTCATTGGATAATCTTACTTACTCCCATATCATTGAAATTTCCAGTATCTGTATCTCTCTCCTGTATTCAAAATCCCTATAATTTGTACTCACATTCATATAATTTCCCATGCATGACTACAAATTAAAGAGCCTTGAAGTTGAATATTATTTCTTCTCAATCCTGTGGTCTTTCTCTTGGCGATTAACATTCGTATCTGTACAGTTTACCAACCTACAAACTTTCTTGGTTCTTCTTTGTCTCATCACCTTAATCACACCAGTCACCAAGTCCTATTGATTCTTACCCTTAAACAACACTCAGATTCCTTTCTATTCTCCATTTGCACTGCCCCTGAATTGATTTGGACTTTCATCATTTCTGGCACTGATTACTGTGAACTGTCATCACCCGTCCCAGCCCCAGGACTCTCCAGTCAAGTCTCCTCTCAGCCCTTAGCGGGCTATTTTTAAAGTGCAACTCTTCTCATGTCACTCATTTCCTTAAAAATACTCAGTATTTCTTCTCTGGCCTTCAGAGTAAGCCCTAAACTTGTAGCCAGTATCTATGGCTCATGTTGATCTGGTCCATGACTGTTATCCAGTCTCATCCCTCACCATGCCCTCCTTCAGCAATATTCCTGTCACCTGGTCATAGCTTGAAAAAGACATTCTCTCACACTTCTGTGTTGTTTCACACAATGCTCCCTTTGGAGGCTAAGTTTTACTCTGTCTTTAAGACTCCACAGCATTTGAAACAGTTAGTTTCTTCAAATGTTTTCTTTCCTTGCCTTTTGGACCACCACACTTAATGTTCTTCTTGGTATTTACCACTGCATGACACAATATGATACATTATAGTTTTGTATACTTACTGTTTACCTCTCTGACCAGAATTTTAGACCCATGAAGGAAGAAGCCTTAATTTGTTCCCTGTTCTAAGCTCAATGCCTAGAATAGTGCCTGGAATATAGTGACACATAAATATTTATTGAATAAATTAATGGGCATAGATGTCAGTCTGCCTCTGTCACATGGCAACATGTGATGGTAGGAAAGTTATTTGACCACCTTATGTTTTGGTACTCAACTGTACAATGGGGCTACCTCAGGGCATTGTTGTAATCATTATAAGAGTTAAGTGAATTAATACATACAAGTGAACATATCAGTGCTCATTAAGAGTCAGTAGCCATGACCTCTGCAATGCCTTCTATGAGTCTCTCCACCCTCATCCCAGACAGGAGTACAAGGAAGTATGCAGTGAGTTGGATGCACATGTCTGTCTCTCTGGTAGCCAACCCACACTGTTCACCTGAGAAGCCAGAGAAGAGTTTTCAAACACTTTACACATTCAGTAGCACCTAAGTTTTCAAAAATTCTAGGAATAGAGATCAGAACTTGTTCTCTCTGCCCTAAATATACTTACCTCTGTTGCTTCTGGGTTAGCTCCACACCCATAATATCTCTCCATTGGAGTGGCTACTGAAGAATAAAAGTCCAAAAATAGCTAATAAATAAAAAATGCAAGGAGGGGAGCCTACCCTATCATATTTCAAAAATTACTATTAAGCTAAAGAAATACATTGTTAGAATTTCATTTCATTTTTGTAAAAGAACATTAAAATGTTCATTTTCCCATGGTGGAATTTCAGAATAAATTTCAGAATAAAAAGCTGGTCCTTGTGGAAATCTGCAAGTGGAGCCTTTTGTTATTTGGCATCCTCTTTCTACTTCTCTGCCTGTGCTCTGATCCTGTAAGGTAGCCACTGCCCCAATTCTGCTTTTGTCCAGATACCTACCTTAAATAACATTCCCTAGGAATTATTCTGGTTATTGTTGGAAAGAATCTGAAACTTAATTACAGCTAAGATGTGTATGATAATGATCTAGGACATTTCTACTTTTTGCAGGTGTTATAATTCAAATATTGGACTTTCAAAGACCAAAATCTTTCAAGTATCAAAGGACTCAAATGGAATATTATGCAACCTTTAAAATAGTGTTATAGAATATATAATGACAATGTAATAGTGTATTGTTAAGGGACAAATGCAAACTTCAAAAGAATATATACAGTATGATTGCCTCTGCACCTCTTTTAAACATAATATATATGTATAAGTGTTTACCTGAAATATCTAGGAATTGACTATGCCAAATAAATATTTCCATTATTAAAGTAATTTTAATTACTTTACTTTGAACAAAGACATTCTAGCACAAAAAGAAATGTATGTATATTGTAGGAAAGCATTTTAAACTATAAATATGAGAATCAACTGAAGAATGTATTAAATACTGGTCATCAGTCCATGTTAGTCAAAAACATCTGATTGTAACTGAATATTTTATCTAGTAATATAAACACAAAGCACTCATTTATTGAAAAGGTAAAAATTACAAAGGTCAAAAGGACATTTTAAAAGACCTTAATAAGTTAAGTAAGTGAATGGGAGGATTAATAAGGGAAAAAATTTAATTCTTCCAAAATTAATTTATAACATTAATGTGCTTGCAACCAAATATCACAACTAAATTTTTCATGGAATATGACAAACTCCATTGGAGTGGGTACTGAAGAATAAAAGTCCAAAATAGCTAATAAATAAAAAATGCAAGGAGGGAAGCTTACCCTATCATATTTCAAAAATTAGTATTAAACTAAAGGAATACATTGTTAGCACTTCATTTCATTTTTGTAAAAGAACATTAAAATGTTTATTTCCCACGGTGGAATTTCAGAATAACTCACATGAGGGAAAGCAGATTATAACTCCATGGGGAAAATATTTTCCCAGCCCGGGGTAAATTACCTTTGAAATCAAAATCAATCAAAGGGAGAAATATAGTGGGAGAAACCCATTTGTTTCTTACAGGCAGTCCACTTCTGCTCCCCCATGTGTCTTAGGACCTGGCTGCAGCAGAAGAGCCCCCACCCAACCTCTCTCATCCAGATAAGCCCTAGCTTGCCCTTGTAATTACCTATTGATAGGGAGATGGACTACTTCTCTCCACCCCTTGGAAACACCTATTGGTATGGAGATGATTCAGGTGAGGTGAGAGATTCTGGAAATATTGCAATTTTACCCACACAGACAGATCTCAGCATACCTCCTTTTATTCACATTGTGAACAAAGGTATATTTCACTTCATTTCAAATGCCTAACCTATCAAACAAACATATTGTTGGCTTTCACATCTTTGGTTTGGGGTCTGTGCCTATGTTTACCTATATTTTCTAGTGACTTGGGGGTGATTTGGGAATATCAGAAATTTCTGTGAAAAGTGCTCAATCCAAGTATATTAACAACAAAATAATTGATTTACCTATTTCTGAAGAAATCATAAAAATTAGGGTTCAAGAATACACAATTTTTATTATGCTCTCCTCATTTCCCAGATATTACATATATTTGAAGATGGTTCAACCACTTTCTAGCTAAAGACTTTTAATATAGCACTGTCAAGATTCTGGACAAGGACCCCTCTCAACTTCCTGCACACTGGCTAAATCTTGCTACTCCTCCCTGAGCCCTACATCTTATTATCACCCGTAGTTAAGTCTGGTGGCAAGAGGGAAAGGAGTAGAGAGGGGAAATCAACATCACTCTCTCTCTCTTTCTCCATTTTTCCATCTCTCCACCGCTTTGCTCCACAGACTCAGGACTCTGGGACAGCACCTGAAGCTCACCCATTTTCTCACCACCTCCACTCTGACTTGCCTTTATATAAGGAAGTGTCCCATGGGCTAAATGTGGTTTTTCTCTGAGTAGAAGAATTTTAGTTTGTGTGTGTGTGTGTGTGTGTGTGTATGTATGTACTGTAGGCATATGATACGGGTGAAAAATATAGAGAAGAGTTAAGAGTCACAGAGGAGGCCTTTTCCTATTTGTATGTTCTGCATTTTTTCCAAGCACTGAAGTAAATAAAATAAAGCATCAAATCTAAGGAAATCTCTGAAAAGTATTCTCTCTCTTTCTCTCTTTCTTTTAGTCTGTTCTTTTTTCATTAGTGAAAGAAAAGTCAGGAAACGGCTTATGAAATTGTGTTCTGTTCACAGGTGTTCAAGAAGGAGAAAATCTATTGGGAGCAACAGGTGAAGGCAGAGGCACATTATCTTGTATTTTTGGAGGTGGAAAATGAGTCAAAGGAAACATTAGAGCAGTTATACCATAAAGAGTAACATGAACAGAGTTTCTTTGTATTTGTATTTAGTTTTCTAGGAAATGTGACCTGGTACAAACTCTCAAATGCATTGATTCAGGCAAAAACAATATTAATAGCACTATTCTACCATTTTTATTTGAACATTGATTTTTTTCCATAGATTGACTATGGAAACAGAAAATTTTTATGGAAAATGCTTTTGTTGACAATATTGTATTAGAGAATGTATGTTAGAAGCAGGATATTATCCTGCTCACTATCAGAGAAACAGAGAGAATGTTATAGTTTGTTTCCAGTTGAATTATCTACAATACTTGAACTATTTTGCTTTCTTATTTTTTCACCTGAATAAATTTCCTGTCATACTGTTTATGTGTAATTCTTGGCTTTTGGTACCTATCCCATACTGTCTACCTTCATTTCTATTGCTAAGATTACAGCATCAGGTCTCCTGTCAAAGGGCAAGACGACCAGTTGTGCGCTAGATGCCTTTCCCTTTCTCCTTGCCCAAGAATGATTGGTATTTTTGTCAGGAGTTAAAGGGGAAGAAGGGATGAATTGGCAAGGAATGGAGGGAGTTTAGGGCAGCAAAATTATTCTGTATGATACTATAGTGGTGGGCCATGTCACTTCTCAAAGCCCATAGACTCTATGACATCAAGCATGAGACTTAAGTGAACTATGAACTTTGGGTGAAAATGATATGTCAGTGTAGGTTCATTGATTTGAACATATGCAGCCTCTGGTGAAAAAGCCTTGTCCATGGCACTGAAAATAAAATCCAAACCTTTCTTGGTTTTCACATGATTTAGCCGATGCTTACTTCTCTTCTTTCAGGGACTCCAGTCCTAAACAAGCCTTTGTTCTCTGTCTGGCTCAAGCCAAGGTCACGTGGAAATAAATGAAGACCACCAGATGAGACAGAGGCCATTTATTCCAAGTTTGCAAGGTAGTCAGCCACCATTATTTGCTTTTGGCAGAAACTCAAAGGCAAGCAGGGCAGTGGGAAAGCTTTACAGTGGACCAGCAGGATGGCTTCAGGTGCGCTGCTGCAGGAGGTTGTTGGCAGGAGGAAGTTGGAACGGAGCTGACTCGAAGTGGGGCATCTCTGTGGCTGGGGAACATATTCAGCTATCTCTCTGATTGATCTTGAGTTGGAAACAGAAGCAAAAACAAAAAAACAATAGGGAAGCTGGTTTGATTTCTGGGGCCATTGCTGCAGAAGTTGTAGGTTAGAGTTATATTGTCATTTATGATCTGGCCATTGTCTGTTTGTATATTCAGTCTCAGTTATTCCAGTGAGTGTTTGTTTGCCTTTGTAACTGGTGCAGGTTCTGCCTGGAATGCTCTCTCCTTAATCATGATACGTGAGTTCTAAGGCACCCAAGACTATGACATGACACAATCCCTATGTCCCTGGATAACTATATCCTGACTTTAGATAATATCTTAAGTACCATCTACTGAAAGATATTCTCTTTGACCATATATCATCAATCCATTTTAATTTTTCACTTGCTACTCATCACAATATATTTTTTCTAGTTTACATTTCATTTTATTTATGGACCTATTCCTCTTACATACATGTATTCTTTGACAGCAGGAACTTTGCCTATCACTAATACATATAACAATACCTGGCACATAATAGCTATTCAACAATATATTTTGAGAGAATAAATGAATGAATAAATATTATAAAATATTCAACCGAGTTGACATGGAGAATCTGTATACACCTCTGTGTGGCCAATTTCAGGAGATACTGTTTTCATTATTTTCCTAAGGTAAATATATTTTCATATTTATGATCTTCATAGACTTATATTTTATTTTTGTCCTGGGCTCTGGAACTCCCCCTCCTTTTTTTTTCCTTTTACCCTTTTACCTTCTTACTTCACTTACTTTCTTCCAAATATTTACCTCTATTTCATCTCCTCTGGGATGATATTTCTCATTTCTGTTACTCATATCTTTTTTATCAGCAATAGCATCAAGTTCTATTTTTAAATTTTTATTTATTTAATCAAAAGAAACTAGTATTTATTGTTCTATGAAGTAGAACATTTGAGTAGCCCAGTTATTTAGGGGTTAAAGTTAGCAATACCCTTTTCTTTCTATTATTTTTTTATTGGTTCCATAAAAGCTGATTTACTACTGATTGTGCAAAAGTGGTTATTGGGAAGGAGATGAAAAAATGTGCCTCAAAATTCCGTGAATTTGTGTGAAGAAACATACAAATAACTTAATCCTGTGTTTCTCAATAATTTTTTGCATTGTCCTCTAACAAACCATTATAGACATTTTTTCTATTTGTTCTCCCCATATAGTTTTAATATCTTAGATATGCCATGTATCTGTTTATGTACTTTATGTATATCTGTGCAATAGCCAAAAAGTAAGATTTTTTTCACCCTTCAAGAACCAGTTTTCATCCCCTTTCAGACGTCCCCCATTGAGAACGCATGAAGTCCTAAGCCACTCTTCCTACAGTTTCTTCTATCACAGTAAACTAGGTTACTCTCATCAGGACTTAAAGAGCAGTGGAGCCTGTGAAATAAGATTACCTGGAGAAGATGCTGGCTAAATGGTGACCCTGGTTCTGGTAGGGCCCAAAAGCTCATCAACCAGTGACTGTGGCTTCAAAGTTCCCTGGACATAGCATGCTGTCATAAAGCTTATGCTGCTTCAAACCATGCCTGACTATGTGTACGTTCAGCTTTAGGGCAAAACCTTAGGACTATATTGAATGAACCAAGGTCTGTCTAGCATATGTCTTAAGAGCAGTAGATAAGCACGGATAGGCTGTGAGCTTGATGAGGACAGGGATTATTTTGTCCTTCTCTACTATACTCAGGAACAGATACGTAATATGTGAGGCCTAGTGCAAAAGGAAAATATGGGATTCCTTGTTCAAATATTATTAAGAACTTCACGATGGTGACAGCAGAACACTAAACTAACCTCAGCGCCTTGTGGGTATCAGGCCCTGTGTGACTGCACTTGAGCTGGCCCTAACTCTATCCCAGCATGTAGAAGAGGGTCTGGAATATTGTTGCACTTTTATAGATGTTGAATTTACTAGAGTTCTCCAGATAAGCAGAACCAATAGGATATATAGAAAGAAATTATTATAAGGGATTGGTTCATGTGATCATGACTAAGAAGTCCCACAGTTTGTCATCACCAAGTTGGAGGCCAGGAATGTTGATGGTGTATTTCCAGTACAAATTCAAGGGTCTAAGAACCAGGGGAGCCAATGGTATAAGTCCTAGTCTAAGTCCAAAGGCTGGAGAACTAGGTTCTCCCATGTCTGAGGTCAGAAGATGAATCTTCCAGCTCAAAAAGAGCATATTCACCCCTCCTCTGCCCTTTTGTTCTATTCAAGTCCTCAGCAGTGCAGATGATGGACACTGGGGAGGGTGCATCCTCTTTACTCATTCTACCAATTTAAATTCTCTTCCAGAACAACCTCACACACACATCCAATAATAATGTTTTACCAGCTATCTAAGTATCCCTTAGCCCAGTCATTTGGCACATAAAAATTAACCATCATAATGAATTAATAAATTAATAGAGTAGGGCTGGGCCTAAGGTGAGGCAAGCGAGGCACTTAGGGTACAGAGTTCCAGGATGTGCTTACCCAGGTTAGTGCAAGAGCTGATCCCATACCTGCAGGGCCATGGGGGAGCAGGGTACAATCTCTAAAGCAGCCCACATGTGGGTCATTGTTCTCCTATCACTGCCTTGGAATTCTTTGTTTTTTAACAAGTGCCCCACATTTTCATTTTACACAGTGCCATACAAACTGTGTAGTAGGTCCTCCCTAAGACTGAAAGCCTCCTTAAGAGTGAAATGTCTAGGGCACAAAATTTTCTCAGTTTTGTGCAAGTGCTCAGCTTGTATGTGCAGCAAGGTGGGAATAGTGCCTCCAGAAATTCTGTACCCTGGGCACTTCACTTGCCTCATCCTAGGCTGGCCTGCAGTGAAAGACCAGTCTTTAATAGCCATCTCCAATGTTGCAGAGACATGGGAAAGGACTGATGTTCTTTGGACGGTCTCAATTCTCAGTCTGAAAAGTTTGGTAGTGGAGGTAATGGCAATGACTAGAAACCTCAGAAGTAGGCATTCCTCCCAAAGAACAGATGGGAACTTGAGAGATAAATCTGAAAATTGAAAAGACATACATCCCCCTCCATGTTAGTGATACCATGGATCCTAGAAATCTCCTGAAAATACTCCTATGTTGAGGCTGCAGATGAAGATTTAATGTCAAGAGTCATGTCTACTCTAGGCCTTCTTATAATTTATTCATGACACTGAGTATTTGCCTAAAGCTAGTGCCTGGTATTGGAGCCTCTCAAGCTGTATTCTGGCTTCCCAGTTTCTCAGACTTGTTTGTTAGTCATTTTTAAAGCAGAATCATTACTGTAGGTCTTTTAATTTTATTATCAGAGCCAGGCTAAAGAAATTTGATGATCTTCTCTCTTATTTTCACTCTTAGTTCTAGGATTATAAGGGTGATACTCTTTACCACTAGAGTGATACTAAAACCTTATTGATAAGAGTATCTCTAGAAAGGGTCAGACCATGGATGCTTACTTTTAAAAAAGTACAATTAGTTTATATCATCATGATTGCCTCTATTCAATGGATATATTGCTCTCTGAACACTGGTCTTTTACAATTCTTCTAAAAACTAGTTTGATAAATTGAACCAACTTGGTACTTTAAAATTTATTTTCATACTGAATATCTTATTTGTATTAGTAGAAAGAACAACCATACATTTACTTATATTTATTTATTTTTACTTCTACCTTAGAAGCATTCATGTTTCATTAATGATCAGGGCACAGCCTAGTGTAGCCAAAGCACAGTTTGGAATGAAAAGTAGGAAAAAACATGTGGAAAATTCAAAGCAAGTGATAGTGTGATGGTTTTGTTAGGCTTACTGCAGGGAACTGGACTGCACACTACCTAATATAATGAGGGTTTATTATGGGGATATGTGTGATATTGAAAAACTGAACTAGGTCATACCTTTTTAGTGGAGATTGCAACCAGAAGTTCTTTAGAATTCAAGACAGCTCCAGGGACTGGAGCCATGGGAATTAATGGATATTTATTCTAATTGCCTGCCATTAGAGCAACCATCCCATGCTCCGTGAGTCAGCTTCTGTCTGTTTCTTAAATTCTCTCCCAGTTGGTCTTTTACTCTCCACTCCCAGGATCACAAATTGGCAGACTAGAGCAGGATAAGCCCGGGAGACAATCTTTTGTTAAGACAGCCCATGTTTGGTTTTTGTTTGTTTCTTTGAAAACTGAATATGAATGTCTTCAAGTCACTATTTGTATTTTCCAGTTTGTCACGGGCTGTCCACAGCTGCCCCATTAGCTAAGGGGTGAGGAGCCTCCTTTAGGAGGGGTTTGAGCAGAGCAGTCATGGTAGTCAAATCCACTGGGCCCTGTCACAGTGTAAAGGGCAGTTACTGGAAACACACCAACATTTACTAATAGTGCATGGTGGGTTAGCTGCTTTCTGCCTCTGTTTCCTTATATATAAAATAGGTATACTATTATCCCCAAACACACATTTTAGGGATTAAACAGAAAAAATAGAATTTTGAGAGACCAAGTAATATACTCAAACTGGGTTCAAAATTGTCTCAGTCATGTGATGGTTTTCTAATCTTAATTTAACCTCTATAAACTTCTATTTCCTCTTCTATAAAATAGAGATAATAATGTGTTTCTCATATACTTGTTTTGAGGCTTAAATGAGATGAGTGTGTGTGTGTGTCTATGTGTGTGTATATATATATTAATGTAGTAACTTACATGTCATAAACCTAAATGTTATCTACTCTTATTGTCTAATGTGAAAGCTGAGCATCACAAAATAGGCAGTCAGATCAGTTAGATCTCTCATCCTTAAAACTGTCTTTAACAATAACAGTAGGAATTTACTGTTTATCTTCATTTCATTGGACTATTTAAATTTTACTATGGTTTTCTTAGTCTACTAGTAATTTTCTGATTAGTCTCATTCCATATGCTCTGTAATAATTATTTCTGCCCATACCTGCATTCTTTCTAATTATAAAAATTTAATGAGTCTGATATTCCACTGAGCTCTCACATTTTAAAAACATAATAACTAAATGTTGACAGAAGTCTTCCTAAAATATGTTCTGTATTTATTGTCTTCATATTCAAAACATTCTAAACATGGTTTGGGCCTTTATCCATGATGTCAAGTTATTGCCATGACCATCACTTATTGTGCTATGTTTTAACAAAGTGCTGTTTTATTATGCTAAATCCATAGAGGCCCTAATGACACTAAAACCATTATATCATATTTTTAAAGTTCAAATTGGTACCTCTTTTCTATCTACATTTTTGTTCTCATGCTGTACTTTTAGTCTTATGTCCATTTAACATGGGGTAGATCTCATATTTGCAGAGATTCTTTCTTAATTTTTTACATGCTAGGCCCTGCTTATCTCTTCAAAGTGTCTGAACTTTATGATTGACCTTTTCTTGGACTTTGTGGTGACCCTTCTTTGAGTTAATCAGTTTTGTGTCCCTTAGCAAACTTATCTCAGCATTCCTTATTGTCCCAATATGTACCTAGTCCTTGATTTCCTTTTGAAATGTTTTCTACATTCTTACAGATTTTCTAAATAATGAATGAGACAAAATTTAAGTAAAACATGTTTTGTATCTTAGTTTATATTTTATAATAGTCATTATTTGACTTTTTAAAAAGTTATCTTCTAACAATTTCACTTCGCCCATCTGGAGTTGTCTCTTATCTCTTCTCCCTCTTTGTTCAATTTCCATTTATCCTCTAGCACTGAATGAACACTCTCTTAATT
The DNA here is from genome assembly GCF_040802235.1 of Manis javanica. Lineage (NCBI taxonomy): Eukaryota > Metazoa > Chordata > Mammalia > Pholidota > Manidae > Manis > Manis javanica. The sequence goes on along the minus strand of NC_133158.1, from coordinate 73,337,671 downwards.
AAATTTTTACCAGTCTGACAGAGTGTGTGATACATGGTCCTTACCTATAGATCACTCTGGCCTATGGGCACCCATACTGAGTAAGGTAGCACTATGAGCTACAGAGAGCAAATCTGGGAATCTGTCTCTGCTCCTGCCCTCCTCTTTGCTCTCATCTTTGTCTCCCTAGGCTGTAATTGGGCCTTACCTTTGTCCAGGGTTACCACTTACATTTTGAGACCTCAGCAGTTGGCAATTTCCAGAGGTAGGCTCTACCAAATGGTAGAATCTCAGTTAGGGAATCAGCAATTCAGTGAGCCACCTTGCCTCTGGCCATGTGTGTGAGTTGAGCTCAAAAAGCTCTCTGGGAGGATAGAAGAGTGTATTACAGGGTATTAAATATTTCATGAGTTTTGAAAAGGAACAGTCTCCTGTTTTCTAGAAGTTTCAAGATATTTGTCTCAGTAAATTGGACATTGAACTCTTGCTTTCCTCAGCAGCTCTTTGACTCACACAAGGCCTATGACTCAGGTGTGTATCACATGCTGGGTGTAGTTCCGAGGTAGCTACACTGCAAAGATATTTTCTCAGTGACAGCTATGAGGTGACCAAGGATATTGTCAGCCACTGCTCATGTTTTAGAGATTCTTCTGGTCATTAAACTGCCTCCCACCTTTATTTTAAGCAAATGACTCATGCTGTAGTCTTAATACTACTAATCAAGTCATTCTGTATTCATGAGCTGTAAGGTCAGTCATGCTCAGGGTAAATACTGTCTATTCTTGGAATGTGATTTTTTTGCTTGGGAATTTTGCAACTGATGAGAAAAAGTCTCAGATGAAAAATATGTTTGAATGAAAAATCCTGGAAAGTGGCACATCCCTGCCCATGCCATATGATGAAATTTTGGAATTAAACTTCTCTGTCCAGATGGGTTCTGAAATAATCTGTTGCTTGTTGTCCCCTAAATATCTGTAGGGAGGAATTCCATGGAGGTATGCATGGTCATGCAAAAAGGTGCATTCTTAAACAAATGTTAACTATGGATATTCAGCTCTATGTTTGGTAGGAAGTAATCTTAACTGTCTAAGTTAATACTGTTTTCACACAATTTTAAGGATGTTCAGTAGTTTGTTTAGCTGTTTGGACCATGATGCCAGGGTAGTTAAGGCCAGTGTTGTGGGCTTTTGTGTGTGTGTGTGTGTGTGTGTGTGTGTGTATCTACTTACATATAATATACATATATACATATACATATATGTATGTATACATACACACACACACACACACATATATATATACATATATATATATACATATATATATGTATATATATATATGTATATATATATATATACTGTTAATTTAGAATGGAATGAGAAGAATCTATATGAGTTTAGGATACATTTTCAACCCTCTATACTTACATGAGACTGGCCAAGTGAGTACATAGTCTGATAGGAAATAACAGAACAGGCTAGATGAAAAGCAAGCCAACAAATGTGCTGTGAAATGACAGACATAAAAATTTAGCAGGGAAACCCAGAAACCAATTTCCTAATACACTATTATTAGACACAGCATTTCATATAGACATTACCTTCTTTGTGTGTGGATGGAGGGAAATTAAGCAAAATAGAAAGAACAAACATTCACTTTACTATTTTTAAGAATGTATTTGGAAAAGTAAAACAAAAAAAAATCTCTGATTTTTTAAAAATGGGATTAAATTTGGGTATGCCAACCTGGAGTGGACAAGAAGTGAGATTATTTATATTGGCCTGGCAATTCTTCCTGATCTGTGGATTTAAGGAGTGTCCAGAATCATCTTTCAAGAGCTTTGAAAAGAAAAACCAGATCTCTTGAGGGGGAAAAAAAGACTGTATCAAACTGCTCTTCTGCCATATTTCTTTATAATCACTTCAACTATTGAGCTGCAAATAAATGGATAAGTGAGCTGGAAATCTGAAAGCAAATTGAGGTGACTTCAAAGGGCAATCCATCAGGAGAGTGCAAGGAAGATAAACTAAATTTGTTGAGAACCTACCATATGCTAGAATTAGTGCTAGCCAGTTTATTTCTTTATAAATATTTATAAAGTTTATGAATTTATTTATAAATTCAAATAACATTTAATAGTCAAAATAAATCTGTAAGATATCTATTTTAATTTCTATTTGAGATGAGAAAATAGATGATTAGAGATTTTAAATAATTTGCCCAAGGTCACATAGCCATTCAACTGTGGAGTTGGAACGCTAATCCAGATCTGTGTGGTTGCAAAGTCAATGGCCTTTAGTGTGTCATGACTTCATGCCAGAGGAGCATACAAGTAGACCTCCAGAAATATATATGAGTTCCCATAGATGGCAATTTACTGTCATTTTAATAAGATAACCGCTAGGGATTTTTTGTTTGTTTAAAGTTTTTCTCTGTCTCCCAGAAATCATATTCTTTCTACTCAACCTCAAAGAATTCTTGGCTGCTTCTTAGAGTCTCAGTGAGTTTTAGTTGAACATACTTCTTTTGATGTTTCTGGGATTAATATATGTTACTCATTCTGAAGGATCAGTTATTATTGGCTTTCTTTGTTTCCTCAGGTGTGTATTTCATGATGCTGATGTGATGTGTTAGCATAGCACAATGAAAATGATGTGAAATGGTGTCAGGGACTCATGACTGATGGCCAGGTAACTAGCCAGTTATGCAAAGATTTTTTTGTTCAAGAATTCAGAAAAAGAGATGTCACCTTACATGCCAGAAGAAAACATCACACTTACTTGAAGGGAAGTCACCCTAACAAAGTATTACTGAGCCATAGACGTCAGCTCAGAGTCTCATACATAGATCTACTATAATGTTCCTTCTCCTTTTAGTTTTGGGGGAAAGAACCTAAATAAACCCCCAAGATTACAATGCTGATACAATTATATATTCACATAAACTCTCTTGTTCTAAAATTCTAATAAGAATGTCAATAAATGTGACTCCTGGTGTGTTATAGAAGAAATCACCCCTTCACAAAGAGCACCTTTCCAATCACTTAGTTTGCAGAAAGTGTGCTCCTCCTGAAGTGCTAGCCAGTTTCTTTCTTTATAAATATTTATAAAGCACACTTCCATGTTCTTTTCTTCTCCTTCTCCAGGCTAGATCATATCATGGCTTACTCCTTTAAAACTGTCAGTAAACACCTACACTCAGATTTAAAGGCAGTGTGCTCTTTATAGTATACATAACATTTCAAAGAGTCACTATAATGAAGATTTTTTCCATTTCCTATTAATGCTTATTAATACCCAATACCTATTAAGATCTATTAATATCTCTAGCACTTTTCTCATTTATTATATTATAAAACAGAAAAAGTAATAAGCTCATTTCATTTTCCATCCTTGACTAGTTTTATTCTGTCGTTCATGATTTTATTCATGTAAAACATAATTACTAGGAACCAGATATGTGCCAATCACTGTTCTAGTCCCTGGGAGCCCACACAAGATTCAGTCCAGTATACCAGTTTAACACTTCAGTTAGGGGGACAGGTACACAAACAAACAGTTACAAAGCCACCTGGAGGCACATCAGAGACCAATAACAGACACCATAGCTGTAGTTTGCCAGAGAAGTTTAACATACTGAATTTTGTCAAAAGTAACACAAATTTTTATCTGGAAGTAAATTCTTACACATAGGGGTTTCTAAGAACCAGTTCTTCCCAACTTACATGTAAGTGGAGAGGACTAATCTTTCTGTTTGTATATCAGTTTTGTTTCCAATCCATTCTGTACTGCCCCTTTTGTACAATATGTTAAAAATGTCACAGCAATATCAAATTCAATAACAATTTATGCATTTATCTTGTCATGACCTCTCAACTGGCACTGGCACACAGATCCAGATACAATGCCCATCTGGACTCTAGAGCAGAGGCAAATTTCTTGCCTTCTCTGGCAGTTTTATGTATCAGCTTGGCTAGGCTATAGTACCCAGTTACTTAATACAACACTAATCTAGGTCTTACTGCGAAGGTGTAGATGTGGTTAACTTCTACAGTCAACTGACTTTAAGTAAAGGAGATCACTCTCAATAATGTGGGTGCAACTCATCTAATCAATTGAAAGTCCTTAAGAACAGAACAGTTTTCCCCTAAGAAGTAATTCTTCCCAGGGACTGCAACATCAGTTCCTGCCTGTGAGTTTCCATCTCACCAGTGTGCACTACAGATTTGCACTTGCCATAATCCTCAGTCACATAAGCCAATTCCTCAAAATAAATATTTTTACTTATATATATATTTATTAATACATATGTGCATATATAAATTTATACATATGCTAGTCTCTTTTTAGGATAACCCTGACTTGATACATATTTCCACCTGGTTATAATCCAATTCAATTAATTTTCCTTAAACATTCTTAAGGTATCTATTACATGGTGGTCTGTCACATATATTTGTTAGAAAATTCAGCTTGGAACTTTCTATTATTTATATGTATATATATTTTTTAATTTTTAATTTTAATTCTGTTTTGCTTTTTATTTTTAATAATGAAACCCTTTGCAAAGTCTGGATCAAAAAAGTAGGATAAGTCATAGGCTTATTTCAGTCTGCATTTCAGCGCTGACAGTTTTGAAATATTCAATCTGTTCATTAACATTTTCATTTAGAAAGTAGATAGAACCAATACATCTGTATCACTAAATTTTAAAGTAGGATTACATTCTCTTAATTTTGTTCCTCAGTTTTCTGAGTAATAGGAGCACAACTTGTCAACTTTCTGCCTTAGCTAAGTATGTATTTAAAAATATTCATGGTATTTAGTGTAAAGCCGTATATTGATGGAAAACAGCTCTATTCTAGTTCAAATATTTACTAATTCTCTTTCAAAGTCTGGTATACATAAAAACATGAAAGCACATGTAGTTAATTAGTTTACATTATTGTAATTACTAATTTCTTAAATAATTAAAACTACAAACTTCCATTATCTGTACATTTTTATTATACTTTAGGTTTCATATTTTAAAGAAAATTTCATGAGAAATCATTGTAGAAATTATACCACCTCATTGTCTAATTTAAAGAGCCAGTCATTGGTGGCCAGACACTGGTCTTAGTGTGCACATTTTTGAAGTTACGATGTTCCCTCTGGAAAGATTTATTATCAGACACTTGCCAAGGAAGGGATGGAAAGCTATTCATGGATTATTGAAAGTACTTTTGTTAAGAGAATATTTAGCTTTTAGTAAAATACATATTAATTCCAGCATTTAAAAAGAAGTCACTTTATTACTCTGATGCAACATATTCTCTATTCAAAACTCTGGCATTGATTTTCCATGCCCCATCGCCTTTGTTATTATCTTCTTGAATGTTCCATTGGAATCTGTGGAGCCGAATGATTAATCATATCCAAAAGAAGCTGCAGAGGTGTAAGTGGCTGCCCCAGACAGCTGGCATGTTAACTACTAGCACACCAACCACACGGCAGCTGATGACAGCAGACAGACAGGGCTACAAAACAAGAGCATCCACCTCAGGTGCTTATTTATAATGCAAGACTCAAGGTACACAAGCTGCCTTGAAAAGGCTGGGCTGTGGGCTGCTGTGAAATGAATGGCATCAGATATTGTTAAGCTGCTCTCCCCAAACACCTGATAGTAGCACGTGAACTATTTCCCTGACAGAAGGGTAGAATCACACTAGGGGTAAGGATTCAGAACTGGGTGCAAGCAAATTCTATACATCTATTAATTCATAGCATTAGGTCAAAAATACATTTCTTTTTTTATTAGAAAGGATCATATATAGAGAGAAAACTTCCAAGTGTTGTGTTTTAACATCTTTTTAAAACAGTTTCCTTCGTTTATCCTTACAAATCCATGGAAATATCTCCCAGGGCTATTGCTCTGATGAGTTTATTTTGGAAAGTCTCAGCAGTGCAGGAGAAACAAGCTCAAAGTCCAAACTTCCACATATCTTTTTATTACCGCTGACTCCAGAGTTCTTCAGATAGTAGCAGATAAAGTTCAAAACAGTAATTTCCCCCAGCAAATAGGAATTGGAAGTCTAGAGAGTTAATAGGCCTTTTTCATCTTAACCCAGCTCTGTGATCTAATTTCAGATAGCAGGAAATATGCCAACTTTAGTGGCTAATTAGAGTTATTCATTGGAAATTATTTGTAGCCAACCTTTAATCTCTTACAGCAAAGTGCACTGACAATGCTGGCAGCATGAAGGTTGGAAATGTTCTCAGGAACGGGTGCGAGAAAAAATGGTTGCATTTAGATTATGCAGTTTACTTGGCTGAAAAATTTCTCCAACTGCATGATGCTAATTTTGGCCAAATTGAGCAACAGTTCACGTTTTTCCACTCGGATGCTGGAAGACTTTTTTTTTTTTTGGTAGTACAGGGGAGTTTTAGTAGACGCCTCTTTCTCTCACAAATTTCAAAACTGAGTAATTCTGGAGCAGACTGGCACTTGTATTGCTAATTAGAATTTTATTTTATTTATTAAGTTTGGATTGCTTTAGGGTTAAACTATAAACCTCTCTTTTTGTTGCTACAATCATACTCATTTAGGGTTTAATACTATTTTTTCAAAGGAGATCCCACCTTAATGCAAACTTCATGGAGTTAGGAAATTATATCCATTTGGTTTACTACTGTTTCTCCAGAGCCCACTACAGGGTATGGCACATAACTAGGCACTCACTATAAATATATTAAGTTAATGACTGAATGAGACAGGCTCGGGTGAAGAGAGGATGCCACTCTATTGAGATCAGCTGGCTAGCCTAAATATTTGGTTTCAAAGAAGCTTACCCTACTACAGCCAGGAACATTTGGATTTCAACCGCACCCTATGTTCCATCCCTTCCTTCTCACTCTTACTTTCACTATTTTAATAAAAAAGATTTTATTTTAACTTTTTATAAGTAGGAAGTTTTGGCAGGGCTAATGAATGACCTTTCATACCATATTGATTCTAGGGCAAGAAAACTTAGTTTTCCTTACAATATCTGCCCTAAAGCAGGATTTTTTTAAATAAGGAGCAGCTTTAAATCATGCAGGAAATCAGTTATATTCAAAAGGGGCCCTTAAAAAAACCAACAGCAATAAACAAAGCAAGAGCAACAGCCTATATAATCAGCAAATTTTGTCTTCAGCACTTCATGACCCCCAATTTTTTTCTTTTTAATCTTTCTTTGTGTTCCTTGCCCAAAGCCACCCCTTTCTTTCACTTTCCTTGTTCTCTCAGGAAAACATTAACTCATTCACTTTGAGTTATAAATGAAATTTTATCTTTACTACACAGAGTATTATAATCTTAAAGGAATTCACTTCTAATTAATGTTAAAAAGAAACCACCAGCCCCAAATGGAATCATTTCTAAGACAGGTCACTAACCCAGGGCTTAATACAAAACCTAACTGCAGTTCCAACCTCCCCCAGAAAAGTAGTCTGTCAGGAATTTTCTGGTCAGCACTCATGAGATAATCTTCATGTAAATACTCTTGCTCTTCTCTGAATGGAAGGTGGCCTTGCCTGAAATACAACCTTCTTTTTTTTTTAGCAAATAATGTCTTGCCCCATCTTCCTTCCTATAAAAACCTTCCATTTTGCAGGACTCCTCAAAGGAGCATCTCTACTTAAGAGATGAGATGAGGCCCAATTCATGAATCTCTTATTAAAGCCAATGAACTTACTCAGTTTAATTTTTTTTAACATTAAGAATAGTTTAGAAATAAGCCAACTTAGAAGCTATGAAACCCTATAATATTAATGAGTACTAGTTAGCAAAAAAAGAGCTCGTCATCTAGGAGTATAGGAAATGTGTAAAACCAATTATAAATTTCTGGGATTAGTACTAGTAATGTGAATATGTGTAATGTGACCATTTAAAAGGTGGGAGGGACGATCAGTTTTCTTAGGCATTCTAGAAAAATTATTATTTCATGAATCAGCCTTTTTCATTGTTGGATAATTTTAGTAATTAAAAGAAGTTTATCCTCTTATTAAGCTGAATGCTGTTTCCATGTGTTTTACACATTAGCTAATAATGGCCTCTGGTGTAGAAAAACTCACAATTTTTCAGATGTTTTAGGTGACTAGATTTTATTTTCCTTAAGGATTGCCTATGTCCTCAACATTTAAACAGGCCCCTCCCCTGTCTATTTTTAACCACTGCCCCTTTGTATTAGAGGCCATGGACCTCCCAGCATCTGTTCTAACTTAGCAAGGATCTAACAAACCCACAGCTGGCAGGAGGCAATAGATATGCCTCTAATTAATGGACTAACACTCACTTGGTATGATCTCTGCTCCATTTAATTATTAGACATGAAGTTGAATATCAGATTATGGGCTAGGGATGCATAATTTCAAGCACAAAGCTCCTTTTAGAATAAAGACCCAGGTTTTTGTCTGTGGCCTTTGACTTTGTCTGTAGTGGGCTGGGATGAAAGGAAAGGCATAACACCAAGTAGGCTGTCGAGTTGTCTTTAACCCCAAATATTCTCGTGGAGAGTTCACTATAAATGCCAAATGTAACAGGGTTTTAAAGACCCGAAAGTCCCCTGAGAAATACAGATAAAAAATAAATACTTGTGATTTTAAAAAGTGATAAAAGGGAATGTTGAAGAGAATATTTATGTTTATTTACTCCCAGAGGATACAGCCTTCTGAGAGATGATTTGGCGAAGTATCAAAAGTCTGAAAACACAACACGCTTTGATGCAGAAATATCGAGTATTATTCAGGATGTATGCAAAAATTCCTTTTATAGGCATTTAAATATGAGGGTAAGTTATAATAACAAAATATCAGGCCAATTAAATACTTGACCATAGCCAATTGCTTAAATTCAATTAATTTGTTTATCCATTGGAGGAATATCAGAGGTCATCAAAAATAATGCTATAGGATACTTAATGACATGGGAAAATACTCATTATTAAATATTAAGGAAAAACAGATTACAAAAATTTTGTACTGTGATGTGATTTAAGTTACTATGTCAAGTACAAATGTAAATGGTAAACCTCCACATACTGATGTATATACTGATGTATATAGTATCTGATTCCTTAGGTAGAGATTTAGATAATACTTTTTTACTTTCTTCTCTGTGCTTGTTTAGAGATTCCATATTATATATTAGGATGAGCCATCGAAGTTGCTTTTATTTAACTGTGTATAATTTGTGATTGACCATTTCATAAGGCTTGAGCTTATGTAATAACATGAGTTATTTTTTTAATAAAAAAATTATATTGGCTTGTTTGTTAAAGGTGGGATCTTCAGAACACACAGGCTAAGATGTTATTCTCCCAGTACTTATGTGGGTTGCAATAGCTGGAAACCAAGCTTGTTTTGTTATCCAGCACCTTCCCTATTTTCTCTAGTGTGGATGCAGAAAAATAATCATTTCCTAAGTATGCTGTAAATTAAAAATTTTGGTAAACACTGTTACATGAAGGAGAAGCTGTCTTTTTCTTTTTTCTTTTGGATGGCATGGGAAACAGCAAGACATTTTTAGTATTGTTCCTGGAAAGTGGCTCAAATTTAGCAACTCCCTTTTTTAAGGAATCTGTGACACCAAAAAGGAAATTGTTTGCCCTATACTCAAAATAATTTTACAGCTCCTATCGTTAAAAGTGAGAGCTGGCCTTATGAAATGAAACTGAAATATAAAACTCTCTCCACGTATCTTCCCACTCTTATTTGCAAAGTCTCACCTCACTAGCAATCATTGAAATTCTAACTACCAAGTGTTTGGGCCAAGCTGTGGGATTGTGGCATTTAGATTGGCAAGACTACGATTGGTGTCATAAGGTAATCATAACACTGAAAAAACACTGAATTGGATCATATTACTCTTTAAGACTTAAGGGAGGGCACATACCAAATAGCGTGGCTCAAAAAAGGCATCCTTACCAGGCTAATCTATTTTTCCTTTATTGGATGACTAGCACAGCTGGTAGGTTTTGAGCAATCAGCTAAACTTAGAATTGTGGTCAATAGACAGACATACTCTGCTTAAAGTCTTGGCTGTGAGTCCAGGTTCACTTTGGAATAAATTGTCTAAGCCTTTACACAGAGAATTGGGCAACTGTCCACAGACATTTAGAACAGATTTGGAAGAATCCTTGAGGTTTTCTAATTTAACTGCCTACCCAATGAATAAATCTCCACTAAAGCATATTTGATGGGTGGCATCAGTCTCTGCTTGAATGGACAGAAGGTTTACTACTCCATGAATCAGCATTTTCCATTGTTGGAATTAGAAAAAGATTCCTTATTAGGGAGCCAGTATCTGCCTTGCTGTTGGCTTTTATGTGCAATTCACATAGGTCCTAATACTGCCATCTAAAGAAGAAATTCTATACTTCCCCTTTCACGTAACAGATATTCAAATACTTGCAGACAGTAACACCATGGTTAAATCTTACTGAACAACAGAAATGAGAAGTCCTGGGAAACAGAGTATATGCTGGCACAAACATGTCTACATTAAGTGTAAACAAAGAGTATATTTGCTTTTGTAAAACAAATTTTATTTTATTAGAACAGTTTTGTATTTACAGAATAATTGAGAAGATAGTGCAGGGTATTCCTCTATACCCCCACAGGTTGCTTACCTGGTTTCCCCTATCTATTAACATCTTACACTAGTATAGTACATTTATTACAATTAATAAACTAATATTAGTACATTCTTATTAACTAAAGACTATACTTTGTCAGATTTCCTTAGTTTTTACCTAATATACTTTTTTTCTTCCAGAATCTCATCCATGATATGACATATTAAGCTGTCAGGACCCCTTAGGCTCCTCTTGGCTGGACAGTTTTTGAATTTTCTAGACTTTTAATGTCTTTGACAGTTTTGAGGAGTATTGGTCAGATATTTAATAGAATGTCCCTCTACTAGTCATATGATGTTTTTCTAATGGTTAGATTGGAGCTAAAGGTTCTGGGGAGAAAAGTCACAGGGGTAAAGTACCATTTCCATCATGCCATATCAAAGGAACATGCTATCAACATGAAATCACTGTTGATACTGACCTTAATCACCTGGCTTGGGTAGTGTTTATCAGTTTTTTCCACTGTAAAGTTATTCATTTCTCCTCGCCCGCCACCCCCATTTCTACACTGTACTCTTTGGAAAGAAGTCACTGTGTGTGCAGTGCACACTTAAGGAGTAGGGAGTTATGATTTCTTTCCTTGAGGGTAGATGATCTAATAATTTCTTTGGAATTCTAAATGAGATCTGTCTCTTCTTCATTTATTCAACCATATATTTATATCAGTATGGATCATGAATACTTATTTTATAGTTTGGGTTATTATTCAATACTACTTTATTGATTTGTTGCTCAGAATGTTCTGGTTTTGGCCAGTGTAAACACTGTTGGCTCTTGTGCCCATTTTATGTGCCTCCATCAATGTAGACTGGTTTAAGGGTTGTTGTTCTTTGGGTTTTTTTGAGCACCTTCTTATATTTTTTTGGACTATAAAATACTCCAGGATTACTTTGGATATTACATTCCCCAATCCTAAAATCAGACATTTCAGACATTTCATGTACCCCAAGGAGCCCTATATTTTGTTTGTTTTTAATTGGAACATGGTATTGGAAATCTAGCTTTAGGTGCTAAGCATGCTTATTTCTGCCAGGATGTTGTTTATTTTAGGTTCAAATCATATTTTAGGTCCTGCTCAGCTGACAGAACAAGGAATTAAATGTGTACATATTATCCCATGTATACCCACATATCTATAACTATTTCTATATGTAACCACATGTATCTATATTAAATTAAACATAAGTTCATACCGATATTTCCAACTCTAATCTACTGCCACATGGAAGATTCTAGCTTCCTGACCTTGCCCATCTGTAAACTGTCACTTCAACAGGGATAAATGCAGCTCCCTTCATCTGCCATTCACTTACTTCATGTTCAGTTTCAGTACACATGTAGAGCAGTATCAGAATTGTTAACCTCTATGCTTATGGGAAACAACTTTATCAACTAGAATATAATGCTTAATTGTACAGTTTCACATTTAGACTTGCAGATATGATTGCCCTTAAGCAGGGTTTTTAAAATAAAGTTAATACTTATTAAGTGCTCTTATCTGACATTCAGTAGTGACAAATTACCTTGGTTGACAGAACATTGCCTGCTAGAATTTAAACTTTACAGAAGTTCTTCTGTCAGCCTATTTATGAACTCAATGTTGTTCTTTACAGAAAAGGGAGTATAACACTAATAAATACATGTTGACCCACTTAAAGGTAGCATTTTAAGCAAATTTACTATGTTGATGGGATCACTCGCAGACATGTACTTATCATGTTAACTGGATGTCAGTAACAACAAGGAAGCAGGAAGGTGGAGAAGAAAGTCAGGAAGTAAGAATCCTACCACCTAACAGGTGTGAGAGATGCTGTCATCCCTCAAGGAGAGTCCCCCTAAAGTTTTCTCATTATTGAAGACACCAGTTTTGCAGATAGGAGAGTACATCTTCCTTCTTTCTGTCAATGGAACCAACTGTTCCTGCAAACAGAGGACATTTGCAGGTTAAAGGCTTTTCATTGGTGGGACCTTCATAAAAGTACATAACTAACAAACTGATGTTTACCAGATTAGGTATGTCTGCCAAAGCCTGCTGCTTAATTCTCTCCATGGCCCCGTTGCAAGTGCTTCAACATATTCTTCTAGTATTTTAAAATAGAAGAAAGACAAATTGTGGTGGACTAAATGCTCAGTATATGGAAAGATATCTGGGGACCCCACAAGAGTCTGAGGGTAGTCCTCATTGTCTTCCACATTCTGGCTTATAAAACAGTGGTAACCCCTGGCTATCAAGACACTGATGCCCTAGCCCAGATACAAGCCTTAGCAGCTGGCTATTCAGTAGACTGGGTACACAGAAAGAGTGGTCTCTGTAGTTCCAGGGTGGAATAGCATATTGCCAAGGATGCCAAATTGCTCTTGAAATACAGTGACTTGGTTCATGCATAGCAGCATGTCCTGGGTGTTCTAAATAATGCCCAAGGCAACAGATCAAAGAGTCTGGGGCCATTCATGGGAGTTCCCAACCACTAAGGGACTGGCAAATTGACTATATCGTTTGTTCCCTCTCTCTGCATGAGAGTACTAAATATGACCTGGTTTATGTGGACACTGTGTCCTAACCCAAGTTTTTCCCTGTTACGTCACAAACTAGGTTGCTACCATTAGAGGATTAGATTAGGTATAGTTGCCCTTACCCAGTAGACAGTGATCAGGGGTCACATTTCGAAGGTCATGATGTTCAAGACTGGACAGAAGAAAATGACATGAATGGAGGTTCCCTCTCCCCTATAACCTACAAACAGCAGAGTTGGTGGAAAGGAAAAATGAATATTAAAGTAGCAGACTAGATTACTGACCAGTAAAACCACCTTGGCTGAGTAAACTGAAGTACTATCCCAAGCTTTACTACAGCTGAATGAGGAGCTTTTTGTCCTGTGTGCCAGAATGGGGTCCCCTGCAGAGGCACTCAACACCATAAATATATGGAAGTCACAGGAGGCTGCTAATCCCCTGACTCTAGTCCTGGTCAATGTGCTATGGTTCTGAGAACACCAAGCCCCAGCACTCCTGGAAGTGGTGTTATCTACTAGAATTTGCATTGGGATGTCCCCCTGGGATAGGTGAGTTACTGCCACTCCTGGGTTAATGGGGAGCTACTCAGTCTCCACTGGGATCCCATTGTCTGCTGCAAACAGGACCTGAAAGTCGGGAGATGTAAATCTGGCCTAATATATCCTGCTCCCAGTCCATCTCTTCATACCTGACAGTGCTGCCTCCCTGGCCAACATGTAAAATATATGCAACCAGGCCAGATTCCTAAAGCTGCAGCCACACTGACACCTAAGGATCATGCCACAAGTGTCATTGACATAGAAGTGGAAGACATTCTCATGTAAATTACTACTAAATGTCTGTCTTTTTAACCTTAAAATTCTGCTGCTCCTGTGGTGTCTGGTCATGGGATGGGCACCTGAATGGAATCACTTTTCTCTAGTGGGCCTGTTTGTATTCTCAGCAAAGCAATCAGTCCAACTGCTAGGTATGCAGGCAGCTGCCCCTCTCTAGCTTGTTAGGATTGCCTTGGTAGGTATCAGCACTCTAGGGAGGGGATTGGAAGACCCAAAAGCAGTACTTGGAGGAAAAACAACTATGAATAGTACTCTTAATTTATCTGATATTACTAATACTGATCCAGAAACCTGACCTGTGGCATACACATCAGTAATGCTGGGCATAGGTATTCCTCTTATGCCAATTAAGCTACATAGGCAGTCTATCAAACTGCTGACTGGAAAGAATAAAAACACTACATGAGAGCTATGGGTGGCTATATTTAGATTTGGAATGGGTTAATGTGGCTCACCCACTTAAAGACATTTGAGCACCCAGGAACTCTTGTGCTGGGAACAGAAAAATCAGTCTAAACATAACCACTCCAGGTGAAAAAGGGACCCGGAATGAGGATCACTAGGCTTAGTCATATTAAAATCTGTCATATTAAAAATACTGACTGGTTTGGCATCGACTGTGACCCTGCCCCAATGGGACGCAGTGATTCTGTGGCACAAATCTTTGGCTGTGGTTTCCATCTGGGTAGCTGGGCCACTGTTCCCTGGGTGTTCCTTGGGCATTGGGAGAATCTACCCCATGGCAACAAAAGTTTCCATCCTCCATCTCCTCAAGGCCAGATGGGCACTGGTGTTTCCCACTGGTGTAGTCCTTTGGCTGCCACCTCTGTCCCATCCATTGGCTAGAGGACATTATAGCACAGAGAAGCCCTTACTAAACTCGCCCAAGAAGCCTTAAATGATAGCAGGCAAAGCCCATCTTTACTGAACCTGAAATGTTTTTAATCAGAAGAGCTGTCCTCCAAGCAGGATGGCTTGTGCCATTCTCCAAACAGAATGTTGTGTGCTTATACCTAATGAGTCTGCTAATGCATCACCCTCGTTAAATCACTCAAGGACACAAGTGGACATGCTGGCCTCCAGTGCAGCCTGACAGCTGCCCAACAAACCACCTCTATGCTATGAAACCCCTTGCTGACCACTCAGGTCACACTGTGGAAGGAGGTATGTAAGTGTAAGTGTGGGTCATGATGAGTGGAGTGTTAGAAGAGGTCATTGACAGGGTATGACCACCTTTTGACCTGAGAGCTGGCCTTGGTAAGTGGGAAGCTCCTCATCCCCTCCCCTGTCCTTGGAATGAACAGCATTCTGACAGCTAGAGACATTTTCAAGGACACAGCCTTGAGAGCAACATGTTGTTGAGACCATGGCATGGTATCCATGACTCAACTCAGGTAAGGGCTCTGTATAAACTTTCAAGATTTGGTGGACAGGTGAGGAAATCAACTCATTTTGTAGCCCCCAGACAAGCCTCGTAATAAGTTTCCTGGCTTATTAAACCTGTCACCTACCAATCTGGAGTGGCATGCCTCTTTCTTTAGTATCTCCTTGCCCTCAGTAGGTATCAGTACAGCAGCCCATTTCAGATTTTACCTGGGAAGCTCCCAAGTTTTAAACACATGTCTTATGTTTAAGTTGTCCTCTTAGACTGAAAAATATAAATATTCAGAATTATTGGAACAAGACAACCCTAAAATCAGCTTGTGACTTTGCCCAGAAATCCTACAAGGAGAACAGCCTGTTGTAAGTGATAACAAATTCTTAATTTGCTGTAATCTCTCCCTCAATCGGATCTATGGCTGCAGCCTAGTGCCCAAACTGATAGCTCCCTTATCTACACAGACTCAGAAAATTTGGTGGTAAAGCTGAATTGCCACCAGTCTTCTTCCAGCCAAGCCCTTCTATTAAAAATTCTGGAAGAGCCAGCCTCCTGTCCTGAGCATCTCTAAACATGTCCATGGAGTAGAAGCTCAGCATAAGGATTTAAGGATCAGGCGTTAAAGTGGAAAAAAAGAGAAACACTAATTTCACTTTGGGAAAATCCACAAGCCAGTTAAGTATTAAGCTCTGTTAGTCATGTCATATCCAAAAATGTGATATTTGTGTCAGAAAAACAGAAAATGATAAATATTATTTTTCCTGCTAAACAGCAGTTACTAGTTGTAAGTCTGGGGAGAGGAAATCCCAGGGAAAAATACCTCTAAAAACTGAAATCAGTCAAAGGGAGAAATAAAGTTTAAAACTCTGTTTATTGCTTACAAACTGCAGTCCGGGGCTTTCTCTCTTTCCTACTCCAGCAGAAGCAAAACCGGCACCTGGCCCCCATTGCACCCTCACCCCCAACCTACAAACTGCAGTCTGGGGCCATCTCTCTCCTCTGCTCCAGGAGAAGCAAGCCAGCAAGCAAGCCAGCCCCCTCTCTTTAACCTCTCAGGTTCAGACATGCCCTCAGTTGCCTAGGTAATTACCCATTGATATGGAGATGCACTTCTCTCCACCCCTGAGGAATTATACAAATGCCCTAAAGCCATACTTCTCTCCACCCTTGAGCATCTGTTGATATACAGATGTACTAAAGCCAGGCAAGACATTCTGGAAATATTACAATTTTATCCACACTAGTTAACTTGTTAAATTTCCTTTGAGATTATTCTTTCTTTTCATATCTATGAACAGCCTGATTCTGAATTCACTTTGTTATTTGGTAATCAAGAAAAGAGTTTCTTCCTCTGTGGACTAAGTAGTAATACTCAGCTGCATATTCTGCCCCTTTATAGGTCTTGGGACTTACCTGTGCTGTCTAAAACACTTCCTCTTGACTTCTGTTAATTGTTTATTGGTCACTCTTTTGTCCCTTCCAGCAAGACTTATGGTTTGGGTACATGCTTCGCATTTCTAAAGATGGCTGGTCCAAGTTCCAGTGTCAATACAGGGGCTGTTGGCTGTAGGGAGGTCCTGGTATTAGCAATTTCAGGCTGAAATTGTAGACTAATCTGTACATTCTCGTCATTCCTTCCTCGGCCAGCCTTCTTTCTTCCATTACCTAAATAACCAAGGAAGGTCTGAACAGTGTAAATAGCCTCCAGGCTTTGCAACAGGGTCTGGAGACATGACTTTTGATAAGGAAAGTAACTATTCTTTTCGAGGGGTGGGTAGTGGTAAATTGAAGACCAAGGGATTAAGGAGTAGAATGAAAAGGCAAAAAAAGGAGAGAGGTTTTTCCCTATTTACTCAATATTCTCCTCTTATCAGTTCATGGCACAAATTTCTCCCTGATATAGGCCACCATCTTTTTGCTAAAGGTCTTTCCAATTTCTGAGACATAAATGAATATATAGTCTTAAACATGGGCCTCTTGATACCTCTTTACTATAGGCAACAAAAAATGAGAGGTGGAAAACTGTGAAGAGTCCTCTTCCGTACGTATTGCAGAATCAATCAACTAATCCATAATTATAGAATACTTACCTGTGGCAAAGACATGGTAAGAAGAGAAAGAGTGTATAAGATGGCCCCAGCTCTCAAGAAACTTGTGTATAATCAGGAAAGCTTTAACCCAGTTGAAGGCTAGTTAAGAAGGCAAGTTTTCCTTTATTCCTTCCGCAGTTGTCACAGTGCTGCAATTTACCATAGCATATTTATTTTTTGAAATAAGTAATATATGTACCTGGTAAAAATTCAAAATGTGCAAACAACTCTCCTTCAACCATCCTGAATCTCTCAGCTATCCAGTTCTCCTAACTTTCAGAGGACAGTTTATGGATGTATTATATTTATGCATATATGAGTATATACATAGACACAGTACTTTGTCTTGAGCTTGGCTTTTTTTTAAAATATATTAAACTCTGTTTCTTGGAGACAGACCTCATGAATACATATAGTTCTGTCTCAGCTTTTTTTAAAGGCTATGTATTTATAGACTTCTAATGTATGGATCACTACTATTTATTTAACCAGTTCCCTATTAAAGGACATTTAGATTACTGCCAATCTTCCATTATTACTAATTATGCTACAATTAACTTACCTGTATATCTGTCATTTTCATGAGTTTATTAGGAGGAGGAATTTCTAAAAGTGGAATTACTGGGCAAAGGATATGTACATACTAAACTTTTATAGATGTGATGTTTGTTTCAATAGAGGTACTAAAAATTACACTCCCACCAGTAATGTCAGAGAATTCTTTCCCCAAGGTCTTAACAAAACAGTGTTATTAAGCCTTTTTATCTTCCCCTGTCTCCTAGGTGAAAAATGATATCTCTATGTAGCTTTTAATTTATATTTATTTTATGGCTGACATTGAGGATACTTTCCTGTATTTAGAAGCTATGCCTTCTTTTGTGTATTTTAGCCATCTTTTGGTCCTTTTACTGAGTTGTTGATATAGTTTTTGTAGGGGCTTGTTATATATGAAGGAATTCAGCTGTTTTTTTCTATGGCATAGTTTCAAATAGCTTTCTTTGTTATTTGTCTCTGATTTTATTTGTGTGTTTTTTTCCAGAAAAAAGTTTAAGTATATAATTAAATTTATTATTTTTAAATGACGTCTGGGTTTTGTTTTTCACTAAGGTAGGCCTTACTTAATCTGAAATATTCCAGTATTTCTTTCATCACTTTTATTTTTCAATTTTTGAATGTTTAAATTTTTGATATATCTTGAATTAATTTTGTCTAGTTTTATTCCTAGGTGGCTACCTAATTGTCCCAACAACATATATTGAATTAAGTGCCACATTTAGCATCTACTAAAGTCTCATATATATATTGAAATCCATTTCTGTAGTTTTGTTTTATTCCATTGATCTGTTTATTTGTATCTGAGTACTCTACTGCTTTAATTCTAACCACTTTATAGATGGTTTAATTTTCTTCTTTTCATACTTCAATTGGCTATTCCTACCTATGTACTAAGTAAATGACAGAATCAACTTGCGTAGCTTAAAAAACATTTTGGTTTTATTTGTGTTAGGGGAAGTAGGCTCTTCAGGACTTTTTAAATAGAAGGTCTTGACTGCAAAGAGTAACTGGACTTTATGAATTAACTCAGGGGATATTAACATTTTAATGATTTTTAAGCTTCCTATCCTAAAATATGGCATGATTTTCTATGTGTTAAAATTTACACATCCTTCAATTGTATTTAACATTGTCTTCATAAAACTTATGCATTTCTTCCAAAGTTTATTCATAGCTATTTTATCTTTTTCATTGCTATTGTATATGAATCTTTTCTTTCAACAGATTAAGTGGTTGTTGCAGTATATATGACAACTATTTGATCCTGTATATTAATTTTCTTCCCAACCATTTTACTTCTTTCTTTTACCACTAATAACAATCATTCAGTTGATTCACTTTTTTTAAGTAAACAATCATCTAAAATAAGTAATTTTATCTCTACTTTTCCTAATTTCATGACTGCTTTTTTCTCCTTTTGCTCAATTTCATCCACTAGTAATTAGGAAAAACAAAATTATATGGTAGCAGTGATAAAATCCATGCTACTTGATTACTGATCATATTTGTAAAGTTTCTTATGTTTTAAATAAAGAGAGGCTGTTGAATTTTATCAAATAACTTTTCATCATCGATGAAAAGTGTCAATTTTCCTGACTCTTGTAATATTTTGAATTATATCAATAGATTTTAATATTGAACCACTCACATATACTTGACCAGTATAGTGTATTATTCTTCATTTTATTTCAGCATTCTGTTTGCTGATCCTCAGTTGGAGATTTTAGCTTGGTATTTGTAAATGAGTTTAGTCATTTTCTTTTGTTCTTTTTTTTTCTTTCTCTTTTTTTTTTTTTTTTGGCTCTCTTTGACAAGCTTTGGTTTTAATGTCATAGAAGCTTCATGAAAAAAAATCAAAAGACTTTCTTTTTATGTGGTCTCTAGCACACCTACAGAATTTTAAAATTTATCTTCAAATTAATGTAGGCATACCTCAGTGGAAGATGCCTTAGCTTTAAGAATTTTGGTATATTCTCATTCTTCCCAGGAAGAGATCTGAATTGTAAGAGCACTGAGAGTTCAAGAGGTAAAGTGTGATGAAGTGGAATATGGAACTATGAAAGATGGGGGTGTCAGCACCACTTACTTTCTGCTGTTGCCTAGTTCTGGCCCTGTAACTGGTCCTAAGAAGAGGAAACATTCTGCTCCATGCAATATTCATAAAGGAGCAATTACATACCTGTCTCATGCTTAATTGAGCAGTACACTTTATAAAGTAGCTCAATATTCCTTATTCATTCCTTTATTTTTTTTCTCCGCAAGTGCTTATTGGGTATATGATATATTTTAGGAATTTTGCTAAGTTCTGGAATATAGAAAGTTTTTCATAATCAACAAATGCAACACTATCCCCTAAACTTTTGACGTGAGAACTGTAAACCATCTTTATTATAGCCAAAGAATGAAAATGAAAACATTTACAAATATGAGTGGAAAATGCCAGGCAGTAAGTGGTTTCATCTCTAGAGACCTGACTACCCAATGCAGATGTGCATCACAACATTACTAATGCAGCAATTAATTTCTCTGTAACTTTTGCTTTCTCCCAAGTGAGCAAGGCAGAATGAAAGCAGAAGTAGGATAATTTTCCTTTATTTAAATATAATTCTTTCTTAAAAATAAAGAAAAAACAAAAGAGAGAACACACATCTTATGGATATTCCATTTGTGTGTATGTGTGTGCATGTGTGAGCATTTTGCTTTCCTATAGGTGTTTTCTTATATATTTGATAATAGAATTGAGTTAAAACATAAAACAAGTAACCTGGTGGTTTCTTTATTAGTTTTCTACTCAGAACTTTCTCAATCCAATGTTGTGGATTCTTTCTTTCTTTTTACTTATTTATTTGTTAGTTTTTTTTTTTTTACATATATTGAGATGTAACTGACATAACATTATACTGATTTCAGGTATACAAAATAATGGTGTGATATTTGTGTATATTGCAAAATGATCACCACAATAAGTCTGGTTAACAGCCATCAACATACATCATTATATTTTTTTTCTTGTGATGAACACTTTTAAGATTCATTCTTTCAGCAACTTTCAAATATACAACACAGTATTATTAACTATAGTCATGATCTGTATATGCATCCTGAGGACTTTTTATTTTATAACTAGAAGTTTGTGCCTTTTGACCACCTTCACTCATTTTGCTCAGTCCCCCCACCCTCCACCTCTGGTAACCACCAATCTATTCTCTGTATCTATGAGTTTGGGTGTTTGGGGTTTTTTTAGATTCCACATATAAAGGAGATCATACAGTATTTGTCTTTGTCTGACATATTTCACTTAGCACAATGCCTTCAATGTCAATCCATGTTGTTGCAGACAGCAAGATTTCCCTTTTCTTAGGGCTGAATAATATTCATGTATGCCACATTTTCTTTATTCATCCACCTATGGACACTTAGGTTGCTTCTATGTCTTGGCTATTGTATATTTCTTAACTGTTCAGTAGTAGCCATACAGCCAAAAGAACTCAATTAACAGCATTAAGTTATTTGAACAGGAGTTTGACATAGTTTTGAAAGATAATAATGATATTGCTTGAGCAGCCATAAGCTTTGGGATAGATGTAGTATGTACCATATAGATGTAGACATGCTGTTTTAAAAGACCCATGTTAAACAACTACGTAAATTCTTTTCTGGTGCAGAGAAACTCAGAAAAGTCTATTTGTGGACCCTGACATTCTAGAAGTCCTAGTTTAGTTTTTCCTTCTTACTTTGAACACAGGAATTGTGTGTTGCTTTAAGAGAAATGAAATACATAATGAACAACATGCTATAACTTCAAGTCAAATCATTTTCACATAATATGCCATGCTATGCTTAGAACTAAAGACTAGCCCTTATGGCTAAGCAATCTTTCTGTGATGCAATGGTTTTTCTCATTTAGAAATTTCCATGAAGTTTCTGCAGGTACCAAAGCGAACACTGAGGTGAAATTCTTCGTATAGAAAAGCTTGCTAGGTAGGAAGAGCTTAGGGGACTTTGGTGATAGGAAGGCAATCTGACATAACTTTTTTCTTGAGTGAACATTAATAGAAACACCCCCCTTCAAGACTCTGAACTTGTCTCACTCATAGTTTATAAATGTGGGGGCCCGGCCTACTGCCGAGGCTGAGCCCCACTCTAGCTGGACAACGCCCTAAAGATGGTGCCTGCTTCCTGCTCACCACCCTTTCCCCTCTTCCCTGTTGGGGATTGGCCCAGCAGACTTCCGTACCCGTGCACAGCTCGTGCTGCCCGCTTAGAGTGGCGCGTGACACCTATCCGCTTAAAGGTCACGCATGATACTGTCCCGGATTGGTTGGGTGACTGAATATAAGGGAGCCCGCCGGGAGGGAGAAGAGCTGCCCGACAACTGCTGTAACCACCGTGAGAGAATAAAGTCTAGAGAAGAATCAAGACCTTGGGCGTGTTGCTTTGGTCCCTGAAGGGTCGTGACAAGTGGTGCCGAACCCTGGGAATCGTTAAACCTCGTCGCGACCTGATCCGCTGACCCTGGCACCTGCTGATGAAGTAGAGCTTGTAACTCTTCAGGAACGTCGCTGGGCGCCGTTCGGTCGGCTGGCCAGACTGGGAGAGGGAACCGAGGAGGGTGAGTGGATCGGCGAGTAAACTGAAAGTATACGTGGCAGGGCAGACAGCAGGCAGTTGCGGTGGGTGTTTATGTGTAGTGTGTGTGTGTCCTGTTAGTGTTTGTGACATTGTTTATTATAATATATGGAATGAGGAGGCGCCAGTGAAGGTTTGCAGAGCAGCGACGAAATCAAAAGGTTCGCAGAGTGGCGACGAAATCAAAAGGTTCGCAGAGTGGCAACGAAATCAAAAGGTTCGCGGAATTAGCGACGTAGTCCATCTAAATTATAACTAGGATACTTGCCCCTTTAGAGAGAGGATGGGGACGGAGGCCTCTAGGGTTAGGGCCGAGGACAGAAGCCAAGCTGCCGAGAGGCCATCCAAGAGGGGGAGGAAATATTAGAGGAAGTACGAGAAGAGCGTGCCTTCACAAAGGCATCGGAAGGGGGATCTGAACAGGGACTGCCATCTGATGAGGACATGGCAGTCAAAAAGGCCCGTGTGGGTACCTCAGTGGCCCCTCACCAAAGAAAAGAAGGAAGCAGCCCACACTTTAGTACAAGAACAGATAGCAGCTGGTCACCTCCAGCCCTCTACCTCGCCATGGAACACACCTATTTTTGTAATTAGGAAAAAGTCTGGCAAGTGGAGATTATCAAAGACTGTTTCTTCTCCATCCCGCTTCACCCCAGAGACTGTCAAAGGTTTATTGCCACAGGGCATGGCTAATAGCCCCACCATGTGTATGTAAAGAAGGCCTTATAAACTGTCAGGAAACAGTTTCCCCTGATAATCATCTATCATTATATGGATGACATCCTTTTGTGTCATGAGAGCAGCAGGGAGCTAGAGACAACCCTCAGGGTCAGGGTATGGTGGAACGCACCCACCTCACCCTCAAGAATGCCTTATATAAACAAAAACGGGGAATAGGAGAAGATTTTAGAACACTGGACAAAAATGGCTGCAGTGCAGCAGAGTGGCACGGCCAACAATCCAATCCAAAACACATGCCTAAAGTTTTGTGGAAGGATGTGTTGGAAGGAACATGGAAAGGCCCGGACCCAGTGATAATCTGGACCCGAGGCTCGGTTTGTGTTTTTCCACAGGACCAGCAGAACCCCGTTTGGGTGCCTGAACGTCTGATACGCAGAGTGGAAAACCCCGGAGCAGAGGTACAAGATGATCGCACTGCTTCTGCTCCTGCCGTGGATCCTACAGCAGGCGACGGTGGAGCCGAGCTGCAGCTGCAGCCACCGCTGCACTGACTATCACCATTCCTACGGCAGAGACGCTGAATGGTCTATCCCAGGCCACTGCCTCGGCAATGACAGCGCAGAACGTCATCAATGGCCATTTTAAGAATGGGATGGCCTTGGTCAACCAACGCATGAACCTTCTTCAAGAACAATTGGACCTCTTGGGGCAGGTTTTGTCTGTGGGCTGCGTATATGAGGGTGTATTACTGGTATTGCTAATTGTGGGCCTCTCCTGCTTGGGAGGAAAGTCTGTTACAAAAACAGCAACGGGGAGAACGGAAGGTCCTGTTGCAGGCCATGGCAGTGCTAGAGGAAGGCATCTCCCCTAGAGTATGGCTTAATATGCTGGATCAGTAGTCAAGGACGGGTAAGATTGGGAGCTGCGCATATCAACCTAAGACAGGGCGCAGACCTAAGCTGTCTGTTGCCTGAGGACGGGTAAGAATGCCGCAGACTCCGGACGACCTAAGACAGGCATGATCCCGACAGCCCTTTGGTTATAAAACAATAAAGGGGGAGATGTGGGGGCCCGGCCTACTGCCGAGGCTGAGCCCCACTCTAGCTGGACAACGCCCTAAAGATGGTGCCTGCTTCCTGCTCACCACCCTTTCCCCTCTTCCCTGTTGGGGATTGGCCCAGCAGACTTCCGTACCCGTGCACAGCTCGTGCTGCCCGCTTAGAGTGGCGCGTGACACCTATCCGCTTAAAGGTCACGCATGATACTGTCCCGGATTGGTTGGGTGACTGAATATAAGGGAGCCCGCCGGGAGGGAGAAGAGCTGCCCGACAACTGCTGTAACCACCGTGAGAGAATAAAGCCTAGAGAAGAATCAAGACCTTGGGCGTGTTGCTTCGGTCCCTGAAGGGTCGCGACAATAAAGAGAAAGGAACTGGTAGAGAAATCTCTGTCCTTCAAAAGAAGAAAATTATTAGTCTGTCTTCTCTACAACCTGGAATTACCAAGATAAGGTAAACTAGAGCTACACATGGTCTCTTGATTTTCCATGTATTGTTTTTCCTATCAGCATGTGGCAAACTTCAACAGGAACTTGTGCACTATTTTTAATTATAAAAAGTTTCTACAACGTATTCAGGTTGAGCCCCACCCTCTTAGGGATAGCAAGACTATTGACATACCAGAAACAGTTAATTTAGAATCATTTTTTATTTTGGGTTGATAATGTGCTCCTCTGGTGATGTTTGAATTCAAGGCATCATTGGCTTCTAAAGGAGAAATAGAAGAATAAACTAAGATCTGATGCATTTTCCCAAAAACAACAGAACAAAGCTGTTTCTGACTGCCTTAAGATGTATCGAGTGTCTCCTCTGTGATAAGTCTGAATTTACACCTTTTTCAAATTCAGTGGTATTATCCTTATTGACTAAATGGAACCTGAAATACTGATAAGGGAAGGAAAAACAGGTAGTTTTTCCTTATCAGGACATTTTTGTTAACTTGCCAAATTGCAAGTGGATGGGGGTAGGCAGTACTGTAGGTGGATGCAAACACTCCTATGATGTTACATGACATGCTCGGAGAGAAAACTTGTTAAAACTACTTAAAAATGCAATCGTGTCTCTATGTCCTATCTCTGTCCTGTAGTTCCTAACCCAGTACCTTATCTACATGAACTCATTCTTAATGTTGCTAGATATATAAATACATGCTGTGTTATCAAGAGGAAATGGAGTATTCCATGTAAAATAATATTGCACATAACTGAAATTTAGCCCTTTATTAGATACTTTAGGTTCTAAAGTTTTAGCATGTAATTTTTTAGAAAAATTATTAAGTAGTTTATTAATATCTCTGTTATTTCCTAACCACTCCTGATAACTCAATATTCCCAAATACAGCTATACTCTCATGGATGCTGAGATGCTTTAGGGTACTTTTCCTTTACTAAATGACACTATGTTGCTTGGCTTTATTTGTTTTTAAATTTATTAGATTTCTTCTCTCTCCCATTGTCCCTTCCTGTTATTAAATTATACGTCTATAGAAGTCAGATTTGACTAAATATTGCTTTGGGGGGTCAGTTGGTACAGTATTTCAAAAGGTAGAGAGGGCTGAATGTCAGTGAGCAGTTGTGATGTTTCCCACAGCTATCCTCCACTTGATTTTAAACTAGAATGGTCCTTCATCTATTTGTGAATGAGCCTGTTTTTAGCATATAGTAGATTCAACTAAACAATCATACAATAAAAATATTTAAGATGATGCTTCCATTTTTAGAGTGCAATATGAGTTTGATATTATGTATAACATTGTGCACATTGTTGCATTTGATTTCCACAACATCCTGCAAGATAGATGTGATTATTTTCATTTTAGAAGGTAGAAAATTGAATCTCATGGAGATTAAGTGACTTCACCACATTCATCCAGTTAGTAGGAGGTAATGTTGAGATTTGAATTTGTGGCTGTCTGTTCCACGGTCAATGCCATGTGTTTGTTGCTTCCACAGTCCTACAACCTTGCCCTCCCTTCCATTTGCATTCACCCCATTTGCTATGTCTGGTAAACCAGACAACTTATGAAAACATAAGTCCATAATTTTATACATTGCTTATTTTCTAATTTGCAGTTATATTCCAGATAGGAATTTATAAATATATATTTTACCATTCTTCAGGTATAGCCCAAACCATAAAACATACATATGAAATGTATTTTATGTCTTACGTATGAATAGTATTTGAAATTATGCAAAAGTAAAAATATAGCTGCTTTAGGAAAACTCAAAATCTCTATTAGAACAAAAATATTTTGCTTATTATTTAACATTCTTTACATTTGTTTGGTATATAAAGTTTGATTTGTACTCAATATTTTCAGATATATGTTTCTGCACACACAAAATGTCAAACAGGTTGCTCATAGGAATAGTCTTTAAAATTATTACAAATATACACATATTATGTGTTTATTTCTGAAATATTTTTGGTGATAATATAGTTAATATATTACAAATACAGAAAAATGGCAGCCAAATGTGCTGTATTTATTAAATGTGCAAAATCTATTTTTATTCAGTTTTAAGTTTGTTTTTTTTAAAATAAGGGCTATCACTGTGGAATTTGGCTTGGCTGCATTGTGCATTTGCAAGAGGGGGGTGAAAATTAAGAAGGGCCTTGCTTTACTCCTAAACAACAAAATGCCATTAATGCAAAGAAGACTGTTGGCTTCTGAGCATTATTTACTGAGCAAGAAGCTCTTAGAACCTCGAGCTGAGCCATTTCAGTCACAATGACAGCACTAGATGCACTTTTCTAATGTGGGCCAGGATGGGCATACAAGATGAAGGATTGAATGGCAGAGGCTTTAATAAAATTGATTTCATTTAAGAATAATTTATTTGCTTCAATTACATTAGGCATGATTAGCCCTTATTAAAGTGTATCTTTTTTTCATTCCTGGTGAAAGTCTCATTTTCCTCATAAATGACTTAACAACTGCAAGGGTGACTAGGATATGTCCCCAAATGTATTTGAGTTCTCTGGCAAGAGGTAACTCATAGTTGAATTTCAGAGAACAGGCATGGTCTTGGTCTTAATTTATTAGAAGATTAATACAAATGAATAGGAGAATTGCGAGCAATTCAGCTAACATGCAAATGAGTTAAGCTGACTCTGTGGCCTAAGTACAATATTATGAATAAATAAAATTCTCTTTAAATTCCCAAAAGAAAGGGCTTGTCTTATTCTAGCTAAACTGTGTAAGAAGAAAGGCAGTTTAACCTGAAAAGGTTTCTAGAAGTTTATTTCAAGGGACAAAAGATGCATAGCGGGAACATGAGACTTTAATTGTAATGACGCTTTGATCTTCCCATGTCCCCTGTTGCCACCACTTTCCTGAAATCCATCTCTCCTCTTCAAAGATTATTCACACAAAAAGCCTGGAGGGTGCATTAGTGAGATTAGCCTAGGCTATGCTGGGGTAGGAAACCAAAATCTCCATAGCCTCACTTAATAAAATGTGTTATACTGTGTTGACACTTCCAGGTAGCTCCTATTCTAATGGTGACCCAAAGATTCATTCTGCCTGAATCTTTTGTGTGCATCAGGGTCTAGGTCATGAAATGGGGAAGAGAAAATTTGAAGGAACACACTGACTCTTCAGTGCCTTGGCAGGAAATTTACATACATGCAAGAGGATTATGAAGGTCCCACTTACCTGCAAGGGGGCTTAAAAGTGTGGAAAAGAATATTTGGTGAGGGTAAATGTGTCTACTACAGGGAGCCAGTTTTAGAATAATCCAATGATGAGTGACAATATTTATAGTAATATTTAATATTATCAGAGAAAATGTTTTTTCCATACATCAATGTTCATATATGGCATTTAATTCAGAAAACTCAGAAAGTTACTAATTTTAAAGAAAATTTCTGAGTAAGATGTAATCTGTCCCTTTTCACAGTCATTAGAGTCATCTAGGAGCTTTTTTTTTTCTTTATCTGCCATGTCACTCCATTTTATCCACCTCTTAGAGCTTTCATTTAATTTATCACATATACATGGAACAGGCTTGACATTCCTGTCCTCTAAACTACCATCCCCCACTTTAAATTGAAGTCAGAGCCCATTTCAGGAAAGCTTCTCAAGGGAAATTTCTCTCAATTAACTGTGGCTCATTCTTTGATCTGTGCAAACCCTTCCATATCACTTTCTGTCAGAATATTACTTTGTGTGTATTCATATTCATTGAATGCCAACCTATTTCATCTTTTGAAAGATCATAAAATTCTCAGGGCATAAGGCAGGTCTAATCTCAACTATATACTGTAGGTTCCTATTATAGTGCTAAGCATCTGTGCACACTCAGCAAATGTCATTGACCTATTTACAAGGACTTGAAATTCTATGTATAGATTTTGGAATCCCCTGCTTGACTGCATTAAATTCTTTGAATATTTTCCTTTTGCTCATCAAAAAAGTGTATTTTAGTGGATAAGAAATACGTCACTTAGCAGCATCTGTTTTAGTTGGTTTTTAGCTCTATAATAATGAAGGACAAGTTGGAAGAAATGTTGATACTCTGAAATGCTAATGTATTCACTGAATTCCAAAAATGTATTGTAATTCTAAAGAACATAAGTAATTAACATTAAACAGCAAATAATAAAAACAAAGTTATCTTCAGGAAACAGCATGTGCAGAATGTAGTTGAGAGTTTGGAAAAAGTGTGTTGCCAGGAGCAACCCTCTGTGTTTATTTTCTATCTGGGGAAGCTTACAGCAAATTCTGAGGATCTCAAAATGGGTTTAACCTAGACCCGTATATATTTTTACAATAGCCTATCAAGTTACAAAACAAATCCCTTGCTTCACTTACTTGGTCCTACAGAAGTATTTCCTTGCTTTGCATACTTTTGTTTCATTCTTCCAGGATCATATAAAAATAATCTAAATTGCCTTTCTCCAAGAGAAGAAATAATAGAGCAACTGCATCCTCTGAATCAGTAGTTCTTAGCTTTGGGTGTACATTAGAATCACCTTGGAGGTGTTTACAAGGATATTGCTTACATACTTCCCACCAAAATAATTTGTTTTAATTGGTCAAGGGTAGCATTGGACATCAGTATTGTTTTTAAGCTCATTCAGATTTTTCAAATGTGAAGCTGGGAATCCGAAACAAAGTTCTAAAGACCCAGCAGAAAGTCCATCTCTTTTTCTTTGTGATTAGCTGAAATAGATAAGGATCCTACCAAATTCTACCAAGAAGACACTTTAGTTTCTGAGAGTACAAGTAAGTGCAACCAGAATTCATACAGGTAGCTGGAAACAACTGGAATTTAATTAAATCTACTACTAATAAACAACTTAGATGATTATTAATGTGTGTGTTTGTGTATAAGTGTGTACATGCACCTATGAGTGAGTGTTTCTGAAGGTTAGTAGATTTGGCAATGACATAAGAAAATAGAAATACATAAGCAAAACACTTCAGAAGTTGCTGAGATTTCTCTCTCTCAAGTTTTACATTGAGTATTACCATCATGGGTAACTTCAAGATCTTTTAAGTTTGAAAGGTAACAGGAATTATTTCTTTAATATAAAATGATAAGATCATAAAGAGTTAATATGAAATTTCAAAGCTTTAATTGAATAAGAACAAAATTTTAGATGAAAGGCCAGTAATTGAGAGTCCAGTGAATATAATGTAATCTTTTGGAAGAGGTTTCTTAAAATTGCATATTGAGGAAGGTAAGAAACATAGGAGAAACCAACTATTTAAACTCTGAGCTCATTATGAAGTTACAGCTGACTGAATTCCATTGTGGTGACTTGAAGTTCACCTAAAGCAGCAGGACAGTAGGAGAAGATGGATCAAGAAACATCAGCAGAAAAAGGACACTACAAATAGACCTATGAGCTTACCAAATCAGAATGGCAGAAATAAATCAGGAAAGTAAGCCATCAGACTAAGAATTTGGGAGAATTGGAGAAGGAGATAGGTTCTAGTCAAAAGACAGAGAAAGGGAGGGTCAGTAACAAGAAGGTGAAGTTATCAGGAGTCATGAATGATTAAAGATAAACCAGGGCTCTTCGGAGGTGCTCCTGTTTAGGAGCCACTGTGCTGCTGGGCAGAACCAGCAAATCGGTGGAACTGGGCAATGAATATACTAGAATGAGCCCTATATTTATTCATTACTTCATTCTTTATTCCACAAATATTTATTGCATGCCTAGTCTATGCCAGGCACTGTGCTGAATCCCAGGAAAGCACAGGGAAGCAAAACAGACCCAGCCGTCCTTCTCCACTTCCCACTCTATGCACTGTCATAGAGAATAGGTCTCCAAGGAGGGAGCAGTAATGCTTCTCTTTTGGGTAGCTTTGGAGAGGTCAGTTCTCTTAGGTGGATTTTTAAAGGTTGTTTTCATTTTTACTTTCTTATGAGTTATGATGCATGATGTGTAAACTCTTACATTTGCTCTGTTTGAGTTTATATTTGCACAGGTATGGCCAATATTAACATTTGTCACTTTCAAATTATATTGGTTTTAAAAATCTGTTCTTTACTGTTAGAGTTCCCACTGATTTCTCTCTTGGGAATGGCAGCTGAATGTGACTGATAAAAAGCCCAGCCTCCTTCTTGAATATCCTGTTAAAAGAAACCTGGCCAAATGATCCATATCTTTGAGTATGTCTGGAAAGAATGATTTGAGAGAGACTGTCTTTGGGAAGGATCACCCAAGGATGTTCTTTCAACAGGCAACGAGAGCTCCCCATTCCCCTGTGGGAAGGTCACATTTTTGTATCTTTCCTCCTTCCAAACTCCTGACCCTATTATCACTTAAATGGTTGGGCTGAAGGAGTGTGGCAATAAAATCATACATGCTATGGAATTGCACTAATTGGCTGTATAAAGTGTCATTATGCTGTGCTGGAATTCCGAATTGCTTACTGTGTGGACATATAAAACCCACTGCTTCAGGCAGGCCAGAGGCTACCAATGTAATACAGGACATAGGCCAGTCCCATTTCCTTTAGTTCCTGTCCCACATGGTTCTCTGGCAGGGTCACATTATGATACCTAGGTATCATGAAACTTACACCCTAAAAAAAAGTTCAAGGTTGTATTTTTGACTGAGTTGATATAAAGACAAAGATATGACTATTACATATATATTATGGTATTTTCTTCTATATAATCACTTTTTTTCTTCTGATTTTAAAGGAAATTTCAACATTTTATGAGCTCCTAAAGGTATTGTGAATCTTAGGCAATCTGTTTACTCTACCTAACGGGTAAGATGTCCCTGCCTCTAGGTCCTCATCCTGCTGGCATCACTGTGTCATGCCACCTGATCTCTATTACTTTTTTGTTTCTTAAACATAAACTCAAACTTTAGATTTCTGTTTTGGAATAAAATAGGCTGTTTTCTGTTTACAGGGTTATTTCTGAGTTGCAAAAATCACCCCCACCCCATGTTTTTAGTAATCCCTGTTTCTCCTCATTCAATCTTGACTGTCATGATCAGACAGGAAACATGAGGAAACTTTTTTTTTGTTTTGCATCTGTAATGGTAGAAATCTTGGAGGTAGGCATTAACTGCTCCAGACCTGTTAAAAGTCTACTAAAATAATATTAACACAATAACAAGGTAAAGTGAAACAGAGCAGTGATGTAACCAGGGGTACAAAATGGCTGAAATGCGGAAGACAGAAGCAATACAGAGAGAAGTGGGGAAGAGAAATGGGCTGTAAGTAACATGAGAAGCAGCATTAATGAAGAGAATGGGTAGTGCTAAAGAAGAAAAAATAGAATTTCCATCTTTCACCTCATTTTCTTCCTAGGAATCATTACCTCTAACAATCTATACTCAAGATTTTTTTTTCAAGAGCTATGTTTCCATCAAATCTTTGTTTTTCACTAGCCATTATTGGAAGACATCTTGGAGAGAGTTCTAGGGGATTGATCCAGTTACTGCTGCTGCAAAACTACCCCAAACTTAAGTTCACAGCATCCATGGGTTAGGAATTTGGCTTGTCTGTGCACTTTGTGGTCTGGGACCTCAGCTGGGAGGCTACAAGGAGATGACTTAGTAGGTAGGGACTGGAATCATTGGAAGCAGTTTCACAGGGGTTGATACCAGCTGTCAGCTGGGCCTTCAGTGGGGGCTAATGACTGACAAAACTATATGCAGCATTTTCCTGTGGCTGAGTTTCCTTTCCTCACAGCATGGCAGCCTCAGGGGTGCAGGATTTCTTATGTGGCAGCCCTGAGTTCCAACGTGGAGTATTTCAAGAAAAATAGATGGAAGCTGTGTGGTGTTTTCTTACCTAGCTGTGGAAGTCACATAGCATCAGTTTTGCCATACTCTGTGGGTTTAAACAGAGCCATATCCTGTCAGATTTAATGGGAGGGGACATAGTTCCACCTCTCAAAGGGAAGAGGGTCAAATAATTTGTGGACATGTTTTAAACCACCACAGGTTTTAACTAATCCTTCAACCCCATTACTTTTTTATCTCAGTGCATGTTATTAAAACCATTAGGCTCAAATAATGCTACACCTTCTTCTAAGACAACAGAAACCAAAATTCCTTTCAGTCAGGTCCACTGTGACTCCTTCACATTCCAGTTGAACACAACTTTGTATATGTAATTAGCAAAATGGTTTCTGATACTAACATGTCCACCCATCTGAGAAGACTTACCTAACTCTAACTATAGTACTTACTTGTCTTAAATATTTCCAAAGCCTTAATTATGTCCTGAGTACTTGATAGTCTCACACTAGATGAATGAATGAATGAGTTTACTGTTTACAGTGATTCCATATCTACTATTCCACTCTTCCAAGGTTTTAAATACTAAAATGATTAAAGATTTTATCACTTTCTTTTTAAACATTATTTAGCACATAATCTTTCTCAGTTGATTGAAGTAAAAATGTTTACTATCAACCACAAGCACAAGGGTCTGATTAGCAGTGTGGTGGGAGGTGATATACTGACTGGAAATGCACAGAGATGCAGATGACTCATTTATGGCAAATGACATTGAGTGAGGGGTGGGGTAACATGGAGGGAAAAGGAAACGATAGTTCCTGTCTCTGTTCTGTTGAGATAGAACTTGAACCTGCTTGCTGGAAAGAGAGGCCTATCTGAAGAAAGGGGACCACACAGCCATTAAGCCTACTGGTGGGGGGTAGAATGAGGGTTAGGATGATGAAAAGAGGTTTCTGATTCCCATTCAGGAAAAAAATTAAAAACTTCAAATCCCAGGATATTTCCAATTATCACTGTATAAGGAAGTTGGGAACTATAAAGTAAAGATGGTGACTGTAAGAACATAATAAGATTCTGAGATCTTTCAGTTTCTTTATACTAGTTATTTTTACAATCCTCTATCTGTTTTTATACTCTGATCTAAGAGTAAAATACTTTAAAGAATAGCTGTAGCTTATCCAGTGGCAACCTTGTGGCCCATTCTATAGGGCAAGTGTGCCTTATATAGAAAGACCAAAAAAAAAGAGTTTCAGGTCATTACTATGGACAAAAACGGTTTAGAGCACAACTTACCCTGAGAATAATGTTGGAAGAATGATAGTAGAAAAACAGAACAAACAAAAAAGCAGAAGACAAACATGACACAGGCTTGCTTGTATCTCCTTGACTTAAAATTTTTAGCATCAATCATGCTTTTAGAAACAGTCCTGTCCACTCAACAGTTATTATAGTGACAGGCTACTTCATAGTCTACTAACTACTTAGGAGCCAGGGCAGAAGCCCAGAGCTCCCCATGGTTTTTCTGATAAATCTCACATGTCCTATTCTCTTTCTTTAAGCATTTTTACTCTGTCACTCGGGCATCAGTGTCTCTTCTTTGCAAATGTGATCTTCACATTCCAGTAAGGTCTCAGGAAACCCTCTCCTCCTCAGTCCTATCCAGCAACCATGGGTTGGCCTAGACATCTGGAAGGAACTCCAGCTTCTATTTAATACCCATCCCTACCCCAATAAACAGTAAGGTGAGTGGTACTTTGTGAAAAGACCCAAACATGTAGTTATTTTTAGAAACATACCCAGATCAAGATCTAGCCATTTGTAGATAGTATATTGGCTTCTTCTTCAGGTAAGACTCTTCTTTAAACAAGCTAAAGGTAAACTGTGCCTCTAGCCATGAAGCCGCAGTTGTGTATCATGTTAGGTTCTTACACAGAAACATCGATTTTTTTATTCCTTTATTAGCTCAGACACATCCCTTTTTTCCTGTTGGATTACACAGGACTGAGATAGCAGTGGCACCAGAAATGAGGCAAAGGCTTGAAACACCCTTCATTTTCAGGAGGTCATCTTCTGCTCTGTCAGATATAATGGGCCTTTTGAATAAACTTTCTCCTTAACTCGCCAACCTACAATTAATTTAAGCAGTCATATAGGCTCAAGGGCTGCAATGTATTTAATTTGAATAAATACAAAGTTAAACTCCTCCATGAATTTTTAAGCTTCTTGTGAGAAGAATCTATGATTCTTATGCTTTTGCATATGTCACAGTGTCTAGTAGAACTATTAGAGTCCAGGTTTTTGAATTTGTGAGATTCCCCAGGACCAGATGCTGTTTTTCTGAAATGTTCTAGTTAGGGGCTGGGCTATTCTGTTTGTAGTTTGGTATGTATCTTGACAGACTGGACAGATGGGAGTCACCACAGGCACATCAATGCAGGACACAGTTACTCTGAGGTGGTGCCTAAACTAGTCTGGAAAGAGGAGACAGGATCGAGTGAACGGAGCTCTGGGTAAGGAATGGGAAAATAGTCATTCAATAGAGCTTCAAACTGGAAAGAGTAAGGTATTTTTTCTTTTTGCTTACCTGCAATTTTTATTTTTTTCTATAAATATATATGTATTACATATGTATTTTTCATATTAAGAAACAGTCTCTGGTTAAAGTTTGGAAAAACAAGTCTCAAATTAGAATAATCCTAAACAATTTTAGTGTACCTTAACTTTAATTTGCAGTATAAAAATTGATAAGTAAGAATCAAATATATAAGCACTTTTATTGTACTTTAAAACGTTTCTTTTATTCTAATGCTCAGTCCTCTTCACTCCCATTTTCCCACTTCCCTTTCTATCTTGTTAAACAGAATTTCACTATCAAATGTATCCTGCCTTATATTTTTCCACATGCATGTAATAATAGGCATATTTGTATGATAAAGTATATGCATCCACCCATGAAAGGACTCACACACACATATACGAATGCAGAATTTTAGTTATTTTAATGTTTATTTCACTCACAGTGGTTTTTCAATACCCACTTTATCTTTTCATTTTCACTAAACAACAAATAATAAAAATCTCTCTAAATCAATTATCCACTAGTATAGCTTTAATTCATTCTTTTTTAATGGCTGCAAAATAGTCTGTGATATGAATTTATATTTTAAACCATTTCCCTATTGAAGAGCCATTGCTTCATGTTTATTTTTAGGCTAGTACACACACATTGCAAAATATATTCTTTCTACTGGTGCTTTGTTTTGTGGTTGTATGAACAAAAAGAGATTTCTGTGTCACAGGGTAAATGCATTTTTAATTTTAATAGCTGTTGCATCTCAAAATGTCTTTAACACTTTAGATTTTGCACTTACCAGTCAAGTTATCACCCTTTCAAATTAGCATCAGCTTCATGTGACATCTTGCATTACTTCATTTTGCATTTATCTGAATAACAGCCAGTTTGAGCATCATTTTCATAAATTTGATCATTTGAAGGTCATCTCTGGTTCTTTATCCTTTTTTTGTCTATTGAGATTCTATTCTCATCTTGACAAATCTTCAGTGTTCTGTGTGTATTATAGAAAAAAAAACCTTGTCTGTATTCTCCAGGGCACCCATATTTTTTTCAAAACCTATTTTACATTTTTTGAGTTTTGTCTGTATTATCTTTTGCTACAAAGTTATATGTCTTATCTCATAGAGCTTCTGGGCTTTCAGTCTTAGTTAAGATCACACTTGCTGCTAGCTCCTGTACATGTAGCCTCCTAGATTGTTACAAAACTGTTATATTTTACTTTTCACAAATAAGTCTTTAATTCCATCTGAAATTTGTTTTTCGTATGTGGTGTAAGACATAAATGGATAGCTGAGTGTTCTGGGGCTAATTATTAACAGTACCTCACCCTGTGGAATAAAATACTTTGTCAAACATAAAATCTTCTATTATGTACTACAGTTGCTTTCTAGATTCTCTTTTTCTTCTATGGATTAATTTGTCTACATCATTCTGATAAAAGAATAATTGGGTATCAGGAGTTTATAGGATTTTCTATGGTTATGTTCTCTTTTACTATTCTTGTGTGTACGTGTGTGTGTGAAAAAATAAAGAGAGATCTATAAAATCTATTCTGGCATGTAAATGTTAAGGTAATTTTTTTACAATTTCAAAATTCCCAGATGGGATTCTGACTGGAATTGAATTAAGCCCACATATTAGTTTTAGAAACATAATTTTTATTATATTGTTTCCCATCCAAAATCTGATTTGTCTTTCCATTCATTGAGAAATATGTTTTATATTCTTTAATGAGATTTGTATTTTTATTCATGTAGGTCCTAAACTTTAAAAATATTTTCCTAATTATATAAATCATATTTGTGCACTTTATGACAGTTAATCTCAGGAAATCTTATGGCGTCTATTGCAAGAAGTCAAATACATGGTTGTGTGTGTGTGGATTTGTTTGTGTGTGCTGAGCAGGCATATACACTTTCCTTATATCATAGCTTAAATATAAGTTATAAATCCTTCTCCTCTCTTATCTATAAGTATCTTAATGTAGTTTTGTAACCCCATATCTCTTCAACCTGATCTATTCTGAAGTAAATGACTCCATATTCACTATATCGGTCTAGCTATCTATCTACCTACCTACCTGTCTATCATCTATCTATCTACCTACCTATTTATCATCTCTCTATACACATGTAGTTGATCTAAAATACCCAGTCTATCCCAATTTCAATAAAAGTTTATGCATATATTATTTGTCTGATGAATCATTTAAGAAAACATGTTTGGACTTTGTTATCAAAAAGGGAAGGGGAGGGAAAAGGCTCCTTACAATATTGTAAGATCCAACTTAGGGAAACATACAGCAAAATAAACATATATCCAGGGCACAAATCCCATCCTAGCCATCTGGTGACCAGAGACTGGGGACCCACACAGCCATGATGGTTGGAACCCTGCTTTGTACTAGTAGTTATTTTGAGTCACAAGTCAAAAGCGTCTGTTCCCATAATAATAGTATGAATGCTGGGTGGTGTTCAAGGACTTATGATTTGTCTAATTAAGACAAATAAAACATGGACTCTACAATTTAAAGCCTAAACCTGGCAAAATTCACTTAGAAAAGATGGATTTATGGGGACTTAATCACAGCTGATTTGTCCTATCCTTGGGTACAGAAGTTTGTGATTCTCATTGTTATCAACTTATCGAGAAGGGACAAATCTGAGAGTCTAGGTTTGAATTCCTGCTCTGATATTAATGAGCTGTGAAAGGTTGGACAAATTAAATTTCCAGTACCACATTTAGGAAATAGAGATGATAGTACTGCATACTTTATATCAGTGATTCTCAACCGGGGCTGATTTTGGTTATTACAATGGGAAGAGTGCTACTGGTGTCTAGTGGGTGGGGCCCAGGGACCCTGCTGGACATTGTACAATGCACAGGACAGCCCTCATGACAAGCAGTTATCCAGCTGAAATGTTAATAGTGCTGACGTTGAGAAATTCTGCTTTTTAGTTCTTTTCTGAAGACTAAATGGGACACTTCTTATGGAGTACATTGAATAGGGGGCTTAGTCTATTCTCATTATTATGGTTATTAATATATGAACTCATTTTTTTCCA
The DNA here is from genome assembly GCF_040802235.1 of Manis javanica. Classification (NCBI taxonomy): domain Eukaryota; kingdom Metazoa; phylum Chordata; class Mammalia; order Pholidota; family Manidae; genus Manis; species Manis javanica. Next base: position 73,299,434 of record NC_133158.1, on the reverse strand, counting down.
CTCAACATTTCCTGGGAATATTTTGTGATTGCTGCTGGGGAGATATGAAATGGTAAACTCCAGTGGTGAGCACTGTATTCTTCATGTGAGTAAAATGCCTTAAGAAGGCTGACATATTAAGGAAAATTTGCTAATAAGTGTTTCACAGTACCTCCAACTATTTAAATCCAAATGGTTACTCTCTTCCATGAATGTTTTCTCAACTCCTAGTCAGTACCTCCTCAGGATTAGCAACTCAGGATTAGCCCTGATGTGAACTCCATCAAATACTGATACAAACAAACAGAACTCAACAATCCCTGTATGAAGTTTCTGTCTTGCATTCTTCAAGTTTGATCAGACATGCCATAATAATATGCCACCTTATATAAAATGCCCTTGCAAAGATAATAAGAGGAGAAAGAGACACATTCACTGAATTAATAATTACATTATCTGAAAGAGCAAAAGGATATAAATGTTGTATTTGTTACACTGCCTGGGCTGAGTGAGCTGCTACGTGGGTGTTTAATAATGCCTTGGGTAAACTCAAGGTCTGTTTGGTTAATGAATAAAAATAAAAACCTGAAGTATGTTACAAAGGGAAAAGGCAGTCTTAGTTTAGGATTATTAGTATCAGGGTAGCTAGGGTTTACTATGTTTGCACATGAGCAATTTAAGAGCGTTGACTGCTGATTTTAAGACAGAATCAAAGTACGGTGCCAGGACCAGCCACGTCATATCACCAGAGAACTTGTTAGGAATACAAAGCCTTAGAGTCCATCCCAGGTTTCCTGAATCAAGACCTCTGAGGATGGGCCCAGCAGTGACCATTGCTCACTAGGTAACGCTGATGCACATGAAGTTCATAAACCCCTACAGGAAAAACAGGAAAAACAAAACAAAACAAAAATGAAGCTGCCTTGTAGGAACTATCAAAGTGAATATTTTTATATGGATTTATTTTCCATTCTTCGGGGAGGATGCAAGCTAGATCCACTTTTGCTGAGGGGCCTTTATCCTAATAAAACACAAGAGATTAATTTGCCTAGATTCTCAACTGGACTTGCAGCCCAACTCATAGGAGAAGAGAAGTTCCCTAACTTTGTTACCTTCACTCAAGACTTCCTCTTGCTACATCAGAAGGACCACCTGGTATATGGGGCACAAAGGAAGACCTCTGGGTTTGAACAAAGTCTCTACCACTTACAGTTAAGTGACCTTGAGCAAATTATATTACCCAGGTTTATCCTCAATTCTCTATCAAAAGGTTGAATCACAGGGTTTTAAAATATGTAAAATTAGGTAAGTGCCTGGTATATTTTTTTAAAGAGGTAAGTAAAAACTTTCAAGATGAATGGATGTTTATGGCCAGCTAAAGTATTTTCTACCTCTACAGATGATATATACTTTAGGAAGGCCAAGTTATCAGGAGGAGGCTTAGTGAACACAGACTCAGAAAAGGGAAAAGGGGAGTTGTTCATACATTTTAAATGTTTAATGGTTCAGGCTGAGATAATTAATGCATCCATCTCCACAATAATAACTACCACTTCATTAGTGCTTACTCAGGCACTAAACATTTTTGATATACTCACACATTTACTCCTTTCAACAATCATATGAGGGAAATACAACTCTTTTCTCTTATACATAAGGAAACAGGCACACATTTTATGAAACTTGCTCAAACCCACATAACTGGGGAGTGGCAGGTGCAGGTAGGAATGAGACAGTGGAGACCAGAGCCTGCTGGTTTAGTGCCTATGCTGGGAACACAGCTCTTTGGCTTAAGCTTGGCAGATGAATTCTTTTTCAGAGCTACTGACTACTCTTGGCTTAGAATTTTCTTGCTCCTCTGCTTCTTTCTTAAGCGAGCTCAACCAGCTTTCCAGGTCTAGAAGAATTCCCAACCAGGGTTTCCGTTCAGGTGTCTGGATGTGCAGTTATTCTGACATGAAGTATGGCAGTGGAAGCTTCTCTCTCCATCTTAGCCCAGAGCAAGATAAATGAAGGCCAAGCAGGAAAAGTGCTGAAGTCAACATTGGACTTTGATGTGAAACTAAATCACAACAGTGTTAACCCTTCCAACGATTTGTATTCAAAAACTTTTAAATCTCAAGTTGAGGAAAGAAGGGTTTTATTTCATGGGGCTCTGAGAAATAGTTTTGTGCTATATCTTCAAATTTGTGGGTCATAGATAATAGTTCTAAAAGCAACAGAGAGAGAGAGAAAGAAAAAGAATAGAGTGAAATAACACTTAATCTATTCTATATCTTTCTTTTGTCTCTTTAATATCATACTTGAATACATGCAACTTCTTAAAAATGCACTTCCCTATCCCTAAGTAACTTCTGTAATTGTGGTACTCAAAGGGATGCCCCTCATCCCTGAATCAGCTATTCTTGAAAAAGTTTGCTATGACCACACCTCTGGTATGGGTGTGCACGGAGGAGCAGTGATCAGGTGAACACCAGCATCAGTGGGAGAGGGAAACGCTCCACCTACAGTATTACTGGCCACATGAACGAAGGACAGGAGTGTCGTAAACCTCCTCTCTGGCAGTGAAACTCCCTGGTAACTTCTACAAGTGGCAAATCCCTGCTCTAGTTATACAGTAGAATCCACATAAAACAGTATATGATGACTGAGCTTTCAGCAACAAGGTGGATTAAGGAAGGGAGGGTGCCTTCAAATATTCACTGGTTATGTAAAACGTTCCAGGCACTCTACCATGTTCTGGGGATACAGCAGCAAAAAGAATCAACCAACATCCCAGCCCACAATGAACTTAGAGTCTAAAACTCCTCAATGACACCACATAACTGTTGGAAATCAGATGGACATCACACTTCTTCAGACTCATACAACCATGTAGTATCCAGAATTTATTTCAGGATGTTTTCTGTAGCTGCTGTAATAATGATGCAGTTATGGAACCTTTGTGTTCGGTAATTTCCTCTTCAACAATATGTGAGAATTTGTGTTAGGATGGAACAAACACTGTGATGCATTAAGCTTTGTCATCAGAGATAAAACAACACCTTGAAAAACAGAACAAATGTGGCCAGGGATAGTCCTTACTGCACTTCTTGCTCATAAAATCTCACTTCCACCATGCCTTTGCATATGCCCTTCATCAAATTTCCATCTCTGCTCAACCCAGTGAAGACAGCAAGAAAGGGAGACACCAGAAGAGCAAGGCAAGCATCCACGCTCGAGAAAACGGGCCGCTCAAAAAGCTCTCACTCTTGTCTTATACGTAAGTAAGGCTTTGGAAAAAATGATTTGTAAGGATGAAATTTGAGAAGTGTTGATTGGAGATATATTAGTAGGTTTTTTTCCATATTCTGTTAGAAAGCTTTAGTTATTCACAGCATAATGGTACCAGAATAGTATGAATTGTGTTACTCATTCTTTTCTTTCAGAATATTAATGGACTCCTGTTTACCAGATTATGAGTTATACAGGGGTACCTTACTGAACAAGTCATCACTTGAAGAATTTACAGTTACGGTGAAAATGAACAACTTAAATGAGTAATCATGCCAGTTAAAAATGATTGAAAGGGGTTGTATTATTTTCCTAGGACTGCCATAACAAAGTATTACAAACTGGTGGCGTGACACAACAGAAATTAATCCTCTCACAGTTTGGACCTGGAAGTCTGAAATCAGGTGTCAGCAGAACTATGCTCCCTCTGGAGTTTCCAGAGAAAAATCCTTTCCTGCCTCCTCCTTGCTTCTAGTACTCCTGATAGTTCTTGGAGTTTCTTGGCTTGTAGCTGCATCATTCCAATCATCTGCCTCTGTATTCACATGGCCTTCTTTTCTGTGCATATCTGTGCATCCTGTGCTTTTCTCATAAGGACACTATTCATTGGATTTCGGGTCAACCCTAATCCAGTATGATGTTATCTTAATTTAATGACATCTACAAAGACCTTATTTCCAAATAAGGGCACATTCTGAGATTCTGGGTGGACATAAATTTTGGGAAGATACTATTCAACCTTCTGCAGGTATATATATATATATATATATATATATATATAATTTACAGGAAGAAAAAGTCTTTGCTATGATTGGGGAGATAGTTATAAAATATGAGCAGCCTCTCACAAGTGATATAAAGCATCAATTTCAGGCAAAGGAGACCCCAGGACAAAAGCCTTATAATGTATACTTGAGGAAACAGCACAGAGAGGTTATTTGTCCAATCTCACACAGCTCAACATAAAGAATCCTGATTTTTAGATGTAATTATATTTTTGGATATATGGGCTAGCTTTGGGTTGCTACTAGGTGTTCTTTATAATGCTTAATGGTTATGTATGGAAATTTTCATCTGTTCAGGGATGATCCCCAAATCTTTAGCCAATAGTTGCTGTTATTCAAATAATGGTTAGTCAAAGTCATTGAAAAAATCTCCTCTAACTGACAGGTAGAGATGGTAATGAGCTGTGAAATATCAAACATTCATGCAGAAAGGATGTTAACTAACTTCACCAACAAATCAGATAAACAACCCTGGATGTATATCTAGAAGGTTCATATTAAAATATTTTCAAAATATAGTTAGGTAAATAGAGAAGGTAGAATATTGCAGATGTAGAGGCCATAGAATAGGAAAGTTTTTATATAATGGAAGGTCAGAAAGAGACTGTAAATCGATTTATGTATATAGGTTAAGCTTTGGAACTTAAGATAATAGCTTTATTATCTTACAGAGATAATAGGGCAGGGGTTTAATAACTGGGATAAGCTATCTAATATATAGGTATAATAGGAGACAGAACAAAAAAAGTGTTTTGAGCATCTACTATATCTCTGACAGCTTACATAGTTTTCCCAGGTAGGCCTGTTACAGATGAAGAAACGGAACCAGACGAGTCACACAGCCTCCTAGCAAACGGTAAAACTGGGACCTGCCCACTGCTCTGAAGGTTCTTCCATAGGGAAAAAAGGATAAAATGATGTTTCTTACAAAGCTTGCAGTGAAAACAGAGCCAAGGGTCAGAATATTAAGTGAAAAAGGAACTTGGGGAGGGAAATAATGAGAAACAGAAAAAAAAAATTTAACAAATAGATAGAGAAAGAATGGAAAACTGGATGATAAAGAACTAGAAGGAAATTATTACCATATTGAAGGGTATGACAGAGCCTGGATAAAAGCTTCTTCTCTCCTTCTTGGACACAGAGAGATGACTCTCTTAGCCCCTCTAAATATTTTTTTTTTCTTTTATTTTGGTATCATTATTCTACAATTACAGAAAGAACATTAGGTTTACTAGGTTCCCCCCTTCACCAAGTCCCCCCCCTATACCCCTGCACAGTCACTGTCCATCTGCGTAGTAAGATGCGGTAAAATCACTACTTGTCTTCTCTGTGTTGCACAGCCCTCCCCCTGCCCCCCATGCACTATACAAGTTAATCGTAATGCCCCCTTTCTTTTTCCCTGCCCTTATCCCTCCCTTCCCACTCATCGTCCCCAGTCCCTTTCCCTTTATTAACTATTAGTCCATTCTTGGGTTATGTGATTCTGCTGCTGTTTTGTTCCTTCAGTTTTCCTTTGTTCTTATACTCCACATATGAGTGAAATCATTTGGTACTTGTCCTTCTCCACTTGGCTTATTTCACTGAGCATAATACCCTCTAGCTCCATCCATGTTGTTGTGAATGGTAGGATCTGTCTTTTTCTTATGGCTGCATAATATTCCACTGTGTATATGTACCACATCTTCTTTATCCATTCATCTACTGATGGACATTTAGGTTGCTTCCATATCTTGGTTATTGTAAACAGTACAGCGATAAACATAGGGGTGCATCTGTCTTTTTCAAACTGGAGTGGTGCATTCTTAGGGTATATTCCTAGAAGTGGAATTCCTGGGTCAAATGGTATTTCTATATTGAGCATTCTGAGGAACCTCCATACTGCTTTCCACAATGGTTGAACTAGTTTACATTCCAACCAGCAGTGTAGGAGGGTTCTGTTTTCTCCACAATCTCACCAGCATTTGTTGTTGTTTGTCTTTTCGATGATGGTGATCCTTACTGGTGTGAGGTGATATCTCATTGTAGTTTCAATTTGCATTTCTCTGATGATTAATGATGTGGAGCATCTTTTCATGTGCCTGTTGGCCATCTGAGTTTCTTCTTTAGAGAACTGTCTGTTCAGCTCCTCTGCCCATTTTTTAATTGGATTATTTGCTTTTTGTTTGTTGAGGCATGTGAGCTCTTTATATATTTTGGATGTCAATCCTTTATCAGATCTTTCATTTATGAATATGTTCTCCCATACTGTAGGATATCTTTTTGTTCTATTGATGGTGTCCTTTGCTGTACAGAAGCTTTTTAGCTTGATATAGTCCCACTTGTTCATTTTTGCCTTTGTTTCCCTTGCCTGGGGAGATATGTTCATGAAGAAGTCACTCATGTTTATGTCTATGAGATTTTTGCCTATGTTTTTTTCTAAGAGTTTTATGGTTTCATGACTTACATTCAGGTCTTTGATCCATTTCGAATTTACTTTTGTGTATGGGGTTAGACAGTGATCCAGTTTCATTCTCTTACATGTAGCTGTCCAGTTTTGCCAGCACCATATGTTGAAGAGACTGTCATTTCCCCATTGTATGTCCATGGCTCCTTTATCAAATATTAATTGGCCATATGTGTTTGGGTTAATGTCTGGAGTCTCTATTCTGTTCCACTGGTCTGTGGCTCTGTTCTTGTGCCAGTACCAAATTGTCTTGATTACTGTTGCTTTGTAGTAGAGCTTAAAGTTGGGGAGTGAGATCTTCCCCACTTTATTCTTCCTTCTCAGGATTGCATTGGCTATTCAAGGTCTTTCGGTTCCATATGAATTTTTGAACTATTTGTTCCAGTTCATTGAAGAATGCTGTTGGTAATTTGAGAGGGATTGCATCAAATCTGTATATTGCTTTGGGAAGGATGGCCATTTTGATGATATTAATTCTTCCTAGCTAGGAGCATGGGATGAGTTTCCACTTGTTAGTGACCTCTTTAATTTCTCTTAAGAGTGTCTTGTAGTTTTCAGGGTATAGGTCTTTCACTTTCTTGGTTAGGTTTATTCCTAGGTATTTTATTCTTTTTGATGCTATTGTGAATGGAATTGTTTTCCTGATTTCTCTTTCTATTGGTTCATTGTTAGTGTATAGGAAAGCTACAGGTTTCTGTGTGTTAATTTTGTATCCTGCAACTTTGTTGAATTCCATTATTAGTTCTAGTAGTTTTGCAGTGGAGTCTTTAGGGTTTTTTATGTACAATATCATGTCATCTGCAAATAGTGACAGTTTAACTTCTTCTTTACCAACCTGGATTCCTTGTATTTCTTTGTTTTGTCTGATTGCCGTGGCTAGGACCTCCAGTACCATGTTGAATAACAGTGGGGAGAGTGGGCATCCCTGTCTTGTTCCCGATCTCAGAGGAAAAGCTTGCAGCCTCTCACTGTTCAGTATGATGTTCGCTGTGGGTTTATCATATATGGCCTTTATTATGTTGAGGTACTTGCCCTCTATGCTCATTTTGTTGAGAGTTTTTATCATGAATGGATGTTGAATTTTGTCTAATGCTTTTTTAGCATCTATGGAGATGATCATGTGGTTTTTGTCTTTCTTTTTGTTGAAGTGGTGGATGATGTTGATGGATTTCCGAATGTTGTACTATCCTTGCATCCCTGGGATGAATCCCACTTAGTCATGGTGTATGATCCTCTTGATGTATTTTTGAGTTCAGTTTGCTAATATTTTGTTGGGTATTTCTGTATCTACATTCATCAGGGATATTGGTCTGTAGTTTTCTTTTTTGGTGGGGTCTTTGTCTGTTTTTGGTATTAAGGTTATGTTGGCTTCATAGAATGAGCTTGGAAGTATTCCCTCTTCTTCTATTTTTTGGAAAACTTTAAGGAGAATGGGTGTTATGTCTTCTCTGTATGTCTGATCAAATTCTGAGGTAAATCCATCTGGCCCAGGGTTTTGTTCTTGGGTAGTTTTTTGATTACCAATTCAGTTTCATTGCTGGTAATTGGTCTGTTTAGATTTTCTGTTTCTTTCTGGGTCAGTCTTGGAAGGTTGTATTTTTCTAGGAAGTTGTCCATTTCTCCTAGGTTTTCCAGCTTGTTAGCATATAGGTTTTCATAGTAGTCTCTAATAATTCTTTGCATTTCTGTGGGGTCCATCGTGATTTTTCCTTTCTCATTTCTAATTCTGTTGGTGTGTGTTAACTCTCTTTTTCTCTTAATAAGTCTGGCTAGAGGCTTATCTATTTTGTTTATTTTCTCAAAGAACCAGCTCTTGGTTTCATTGAATTTTTCTATTGTTTTATTCTTCTCAATTTTGTTTATTTCTTCTCTGACCTTTATTATGTCCCTCCGTCTGCTGACCTTAGGCCTCATTTGTTCTTCTTTTTCCAATTTCGATAATTGTGACATTAGACAATTCATTTGGGATTGTTCTTCCTTCTTTAAATATGCCTGGATTTCTATATACTTTCCTCTTAAGACTGCTTTTGCTGCATCCCACAGATGTCGGGGCTTTGTGTTATTGTTGTCATTTGTTTCCATATATTGCTGGATCTCCATTTTAATTTGGTCATTGATCCACTGATTATTTAGGAGCATGTTGTTAAGCCTCCATGTGTTTGTGAGCCTTTTTGCTTTGTTTGTACAATTCATTTCTAGTTTTATACCTTTGTGGTCCAAAAAGTTGGCTGGTAGGATTTCAATCTTTTGGAATTTACTGAGGTTCATTTTGTGGCCTAGTATGTGGTCTATTGTGGAGAATGTTCCATGTGAACTTGAGAAGAATGTGTATCCTGTTGCTTTGGATGTAGAGTTCTATTGATGTCTATTAGGTCCATCTGTTCTAGCGTGTTGTTCAGTGCCTCTGTGTCCTTATTTATTTTCTGTCTGGTGGATCTGTCCTTTGGGGTGAGTGGTGTGTGAAAGTCTCCCAAAATGAATGCATTGCATTCTATTTCCTCCTTTCATTCTGTTGGTATTTTTTTCACATATATTGGTGCTCCTGTATTGGGTGCATATATGTTTATAATGGTTATATCCTCTTGTTGGACTGAGCCCTTTATCATTATGTAATGTCCTTCTTTATCTCTTGTTATTTTCTTTATTTTGAAGTCTATTTTGTCTGATACTAGTATTGCAAAACCTGCTTTTTTCTTTCTGTTGTTTGCGTGAAATATCTTTCTCCAACCCTTGACTTTTAATCTGTGCATGTCTTTGGGGGTTTGAGGTAAGTCTCTTGTAGGCAGCATATAGATGGGTCTTACTTTTTTATCCATTCTATTACTCTGTGTCTTTTGATTGGTATATTCAGCCCATTTACATTTAGGGTGATTATTGAAAGATATGTACTTATTACCACTGTAGGCTTTAGATTTGTGGTTAACAGAAGTTTAAGGTTTGCTTCTTTACTACCTTACTGTCTGACCTCACTTATTTATTGAGCTATTATAAACACAGCCTGATGATTATTTTTTTCCCTTCTTTTTCCTCCTCCTCCATTCTTCATATGTTGTGTTTTGTTCTGTGCTCTTTTTAGGAGTGCTCCCATCTAGAGCAGTCCCTCTAAGATACCCTGTAGAGGTGGTTTGTGGGAGGCAAATTCCCTCAACTTTTGCTTGTCTGGGAATTGTTTAATCCCTCCTTCATATTTAAATGATAATCATGCTGCATACAGTATCCTTGGTTCAAGGCCCTTCTGTTTCATTGCATTAAATATATCATGCCATTCTCTTCTGGTCTGTAAGGTTTCTGTTGAGAAGTCTGATGATAGCCTGATGGGTTTTTCCTTTGTAGGTGACCTTTTTACTCTCTCTGGCTGCCTTTAATACTCTGTCCCTGTCCTTAAACTTTGCCATTTTAATTATTATGTGTCTTGGTGTTGACCTCTTTCGATCCCATCTCTCGGGAGTTCTATGTGACTCTGTAGTCTGAGCAACTATTTCCTCCCCCAGTTTGGGGAAGTTCTCAGCAATTATTTCTTCAAATACACTTTCTGTCCCTTTTTCTCTCTCTTCTTCCTCTTGTACCCCTATAATGAGGATGTTATTCCTTTTGGATTGGTCACACAGTTCTCTTAATATTGTTTCATTCCTGGAGATCCTTTTATCTCTCTCTGCACCAGCTTCTATGCGTTCCTGTTCTCTGGTTTCTATTCCATCAATGGCCTCTTGCATCTTATCCATTCTGCTTATAAATCCTTCCAGAGTTTGGTTCATTTCTGTAATCTCCTTTCTGGCATCTGTGATCTCCCTCCAGACGTCTGTAATCTCCCTCCGGACATCATCCGTTAGCTCTTGCATATTTCTCTGCAGCTCTGTCAGCATGTTTATGATTTTTATTTTGAACTCTTTTTCAAGGAGACTGGTTAGGTCTGCCTCTGCAGATCCTTTCTCAGGTGTAACTATCTTGGTCTGAACCAGATTTTTTTTTTACTTTTCATGGTGATTGCAGTGGCTGTAGGCAGGTTGCGGGTGTGTCAGCTGGGAGAAGAAAGTCTTTTCCTGCTTGCTGGATGCCCTGTCCTTCTCTGCTGCCTGTGATGGCTACCTGCACTCCTGGAGCAGCCATCGGGTTAATCTCCTAAGTTTCTGTGGGCGGGGAGCCCTGTGGGTAGTGACAGGCATGCCAGGTGTGCTCCTCCGTTCTAGCAGCGACCCTGCCGGGCAGCTGTGTAACAGCAGCAGCCTTTGGGTCTGGCCCGGGTGGCTATGCATTGGGCTGGGATTCTAGTTGGCTCCTGGGAGTGCGCCTGCTCCCTCTGGCTCCACTGCTGGTGCGCTCGGGGCTTTTCCATGCAGGCTCCTACCTGGCTCTGGCTTCACTGCCACCGGTGTGCGCGAGCCGTGCCCGGGCTGTTCAGTCATGCTGCTGCAGGCTAGCCCTGCAGCACACAGATCTGCTCTTGGTTCCTTCCCGTGCTTCTGTCCCCGGCGCGCGCTCCCACTCTCCTGCTACTGGGCCCGTGTGTCGGGGTCTGCGCCAGTTGGAGGAATGACTGGCAGGCTGCCTAGTCCTGTGAGGGGCTTCAGAGCTGCACTGCCTCCGTTTAGGGTGCCTCAGTTTTCCCGGTATTCCTAGCTGCCGGGACAACTTTGTCCAGCTATGGGGTCCCTGTCTCTTTAAGACTTGCAGAAAGCACTCGCTTTTCTTTTTTCTCAGGGGTGCCGGTTGCAGGGACCTGCCCACAGGTTTTGCTTTACCGTTTCTCTAATATCCAGCACCCCATGTACCTTGTGTCTGCGTTCCGGGTGCGGATTTCTAGAGCTGGTTGTTTAGCAGTCCTGGGCTTTCACTCCCTCCCCATTCCGACTCCTTTCTTCCTACTGGGTTTGGGGTGGGGAAGTATTCGGGTCCTGCCTGGCCGCGGCTTGTATCTTACCCCCTTCGTGTGATGCTGAGTTCTCGCAGATGTAGACGTATCCTGGCTGTTGTACTGCATCCAGTGGTGTCTCCCAATAGGAATAGTTGTTTTTATTTTATTTTCATAAATATATATGTTTTAGGGAGGAGATTTCCTCTGAACTACTCATGCCGCCATCTTCCCATGATCCTCTCCCTCTAAATATTTTTAAGACCATGTAACTGAGCTCTGGCCAAAGGAATGTGGAATGTGGCCAAAATAATGTATGCTATTACAGGATCTGGTATAAAACTTCCCACAAGATTCCCCATAATCTCTTTGCTTATTGGATGACTGAATGTAAAAGTACAGCAGAGATCACCAAGGTAAACCTTGGATGGCAAAGATATTACCAAGTCCAAGCTTGTTCCACTCTCTGCATGACATGCTGAAAAGTCAAGAGACAAGGCGTTGGGGCAAGGAAAGTGACTTTATTCAGAAAGACAGCAGACCAAGAAGATGGTATACTCATATCCTAAACAACCATCTTAACTTAGGGTTGATTGCAAGCTTATTTTATATTATGGAAGGGAGGAACAAGGGGGTTGAGGTCAGGAGGTGACAATTGGCTCAGACATCTGGACTTCAGCTAGGGTCTGAGGAGGGGACTGAAACTCCTTGTCCTTGGTTAGTTGATTCAACTCATTTTGTTGACATGGGTCTGGCTGTGATGTTCCTGTAAGTCCATGACAATCCAGTCATCATGTCAATACATACTTCTTTATCTCCTCAGTGGAGACAAGTTTTAGGTAAAGAGTTGATTGCATCAAACTTAAGTCATGAGTAAAATTCCTTTTAATGATTAATAGGCCTATGTGCAGGGCTGAACAGGAGCTTTTTGACCCAAAAATTAAGGCAGCAAAGGAGACAGATACAGTATGAACATAGAGATGCCACTTTTTCACTCAGTCACAAAGACACAAGATAGAAGAAGAACCCTTGATCCCTGAGTTTTTGGTTGGAATAGGTCAACCTGGGAAAGCTACCTGATTTGCACTGAGTTGTGATATGGGCAAGAAATAAACTTTTATTGTGTTAAGCTATTGAAATTTAGTAGATTATTTGTTATGACATTTAATTTTAATTGCCCTAACTAAATACTCTGACTTTTGGGATATCAAGATAATTTACAGATTGCTTGAGTTAGTCACCCTCATTTTATAGTGAGAGTAGAGACAGAGACAGAAACTGAAAGAGACAGAGACTGTCCAAATCACACAGCTAACTAGGGCTTTATTAACATAACTGGGGTTATAGTCCAAAGTTCACTTTATAGTTCTCTGCTTGAGAAAGTTTGTAGAAATGGCAGACTTGAAGACATTCTACAAATGCATTCCACTTTATTTTAGAATTTGACACCATAACTCAACCATGTGATGATATCCTTTGAACAATGTTAATTCTGGGGCAAGAAGAGAATTAATTGGCATGTAGAAATGTAAACACTGAATTAGAATATTATGCCAGGTAGAATCTGAAATAAAATTAAAATAGGGAGATAAACAGTAGATTTTCTCTGAAGGAGGTTGTCAGTAATCAGCAGCAAAGAAGAGGAATAAATTATGGTTACCTGGGGACACATCTCTTTGGAAACTGAGGCATAATGAGAACATTATGTCCAGAGTGGCTACAGTTCTGGATAAGTTGAGGATAAGTATTAGAATAGCAGTTCTAAAATCAATCATAGAAAAATGGCAAGATATAATAGCCACCCAAGGAAGCGGTGGAGAGATTAAATGAAAATAACAACAAAAACCAGGTTCTGAGAAGGGAGTTGAACGAATTAAATCGGAGACTTGAGTGTATTTCACTTTTCGGGAAAAGCTTTCAAGTGCAGAGGGGAATGGAATGGTGGCTGGAAGGATTAGCTGATCTTGATATTCAAGGATTAGAGAAAACTAAATTGTCTTTAAAAGCATAGGTAAAGCAAATAGGGAAAAGATGAGGAGCTTTTTTTTTCACTGATGGAGAACCTCAATTAACCAAATACTGAATCCATTCAAAAATCATTTCAAATATAACTCCAAACTCCTATGCTTGGCCTTCCGTTTTGTTTTTGCAAAACACTAACCTTTCAGTTTTTATTTTATCTGATTCCCTGGGTAGTCCTATAAAAATGAATCACTTTAAACCTAGATTCATTATCATGCACAATGTAAAGTTTCCATTTAGCCAAGAGGGAAAAAAAATCACTTTTTATTTAAAAAATCCACAGTCGTTTCATTTAAGGTGGATATTTTTAGGGAAAGTCATTATTTCTGGAGACTCCAAAGTGAAATGAGTTTTGAAATCAAAGCAGAGAAAGTTTCTTATCACCTCTCATGACAGAGGACTCTCAGTCTCAGACCCTGACAGCAGTTATGTTCAGTCTCTGTTTCATACATTAGCTGTGAACTTTGACTAAAACTAATTTTGCTTAAAGAATTTCTCCCTTGTAAATTAAGAGCATTACTTTATTTATGTGTAGCCTTTTACAAATTATAAATAATTAATGGAACTCTTCCACCTTTGCACCATGCTCAGACTTCTCCTTCACTGTCTGTCCGTACACACCACAGTGAATATTGGCGGTGGTGGTTGTTCATGGCAGTGTGCTACTGGTGGTGTAGGTGGTAGATATTTTGCATCTCTTTCCTCTTTCTTTGGGTAAAAGCAACTCTACTTTCTTGGAAATCCTGTTTCTCATTCCCCGTGTTCTCTTTGGGCTGCCAGTCATAGCCCTCCCCCACCATCATTGTGCTGTTGGGATTACATTTAATCTCCAATCAGAATACTTCATCCTCCTAATGACAGAGATTGTCTCAGAGAAAGTTATGACCCAAGTTGTGCAAGTTAGTCTTTATCTGGTACTTTTTACAGATACTAAAACAAAACCTTTTCCTTTCCCTTTAAGCCATGAACTCTAAAAAATGTGATCCCAAAGCTGCTGATGACCTTGACTCTGTCACATAGAGGAGATGCTGAAAAAGTTCTCAAGCAGAGAATTATACCTCAGTCACACTGTGTTCTCCCTTTGTTTCAATTTCGAGTACATTGAGTGCCTACTGGATGTAAGATACCAGGCCAGAGAGAGTAAGAGAATGAAAAATAAATATGATGTTACCTCTTCATTAAGTGTTCAGTCTAGTTAGTAGTCTGTGATATTTCAATCACCAAAATTTATTCGACAGAGCCTAAATGAGAACAGATTTTCTTAGAGCTATTTGATAGCCCTGGTGATGTAGTGATGATCAAATAGACATTCTGAGCTTGTGGAACATACAGTTTATGAAAAGAAAAACATTAATCAAATAGCCACAGTAATATTTAGTATGAACTATAATTAATATTGGGGCAAATCTAGCATATTTGAATATTTACATAAAAGAGAATCCATTTAAGATTTGGTGGCGGGGTATGGTTGTAGTAGTAAGTTGATGAGACTTGAAGGTTAAAGTTGGAGAAGACAAGATTTAAACCCTTAATGCTGCTGCTGGGCCCTAAAGAAACATATGATATAATGGCACTGGAAGAGGTATGATGCCTTTGACTGAAATGCTCAAGGTCTTCACTACCATTCTCCATCCTTCACCCTGACACTCCCTGGTAACCCAAAGAAAAGGAGCAAAAGACATTGATACAGAAGTGCTAGTGGGACAGCTCTCTGGAGGTCAGTGGCATGTGGGCTGAAACAGCAACGGTTTCTACACCCGTGGGACCAGGAGGAGGGAGCTGGTTAGCAGAGTCATACCTGAGGCAATTGCTTCAGGCTGACTGATGGTGAGGAATTTCTAGTAACATTAAAGTATTCAATGGAGAAAAATGAGGTTACTTTTCACAGATTAAAAATTGGGGTGGCTGTCATATATAATCAAATTACAAAGCCTGTACCATCTCAACGGGAAGCAGGGAGGACTCCATTCTCCTTGCACTATGAAAGTCCTGGATTATAATCCTACAAGATATAGCAAAACCATTTGGAGAGAGCAGAGATGAGTCTGTTCAACATATTCTAATATCTGTTGCAACGTTACTGGTCTGAGTTTTCTGCCATCAAACTGTTGGGTCTGCCATAGATCCTAACTTACAGTAAGTAATTAATACGTTGAAAAAATTAAAGATTACAACGAGAAACAATTCTCATGCTTGTATTTTACAACTTTGCCTAAGTTTCAGGTAGAATGATGTCTTCTACCTTTCCAGTTCTTTCTGTCTTACTTTACCTTCATCAATCCCTATCAGAAGCAATATATTTTATTCTCTGATTTCCTTCTTTGCTTGACAAAGAATTGTAATACTATAAAATAAAATAAATGTCTTAGTTATTTTTCTGGTTATTTAGGCAGATTCATGGTTGAGTTACTATTAGCAGCTTTTAACGACATCACTGTTGCTCTAAAGGAATTTTACCACCCCAATTCCTATCCAAAGAACTAAAAGAGAAAGGTAGTAATGGTAAGTATCAAGTTCATTTCCCTAAGTGTGTGGTTATTTACTGCTCACTATTCAGCGTTGCAGGAGACTTTGGGGGAGTTCTGCCTGGGAAGTTGGGAAAGGCATCACAGAGGAGTTTACTAACAAGGACTTGAAGGACCCAAAGACTTCAAGTACGAAAGTGTGGGAAATACCATTCCAAGAGAAAGGGAAATTAATACAGTTATATGCAGAGGAAGGTAATGTTTGAAAGCAAGATGCATTTCAACATTGCAATGAATTTCAGTGTCAACTGTTTCCAAGGAACTCTATTCTCCAAATGTTTATATCATTTTTATAGACAAATGTAATCTGGAGAACACCCATATGGTAAATGAACTTCTCTTGTTAGAGCAAATTTCTCTAAATTACAAGCTGGTGGAAGTTTTCTATAATTAAAGATAGTAGAGAGGGAAAAATAACTTCACGTTAAAATTCTAGTTTTAAGGGAACTTGATAGACTTAAATTGTGAAATATTCAGTTATTGGCAGTTATGAGGTATATATTATGGTTATATTACACAATCTGTGTTCATGCTCTCTGTAATTGTCTGTAGGTCCTTTCACAGCCCCTTCATCTTTTAAAAATTTCAGAAAAAATACAAGCAGATTGTGAAAGCAGAAAATTTCAATTCAAAAGAAAAATAAAACTATTAACAATCCCAATTAATATATAATTAAACATTTAATTTAGAAGGCTTTAGAATGGGCAATTTGGGTCATTAGAAAGTAAAGACAAAGAACTTGAACAAATAAAAGGAAGAATGAATAGATACAGAGGTATTTATCCAGCCATCTATCCTTCCATTCATTCATTCATTCATTCATTCATTTGACTCCAAACTCTATCTACAATCCAGATTCATATATCCAGATAACTTCTGGACAATTCAGTTAAGGTCTTCAACTTTCTATCTCTGTAGATTGAAAGCACAATGTCCATTTAATTTCCCAAGACAACAAACTCAGAGGCATTCTTAATTCAACATTCTCCTTTGTCACTCATACAAAACTGATCATCAAGTCATATTGATTTTACATTTGGAAGATCTTATTTGTTTTCCCTTTGTGGAGACACTCTCATAGATCATCTCTTGCATGGATTATTGCAATAGAATTGGAACCATTTCTGATTTTACTTCATAGAGCTCTTCCAATTCATCCTATTTATTGATGTTCAATATATTTTTCTTTCTTTTTAAGAAATACATATTTCAAACACATGAGATTTTACAGAGTATAACAGAGAATCATAATTTACAAATGTTAAGTTTTTGCCACATTTGCTTTAGAACATTTTATTTTTTAAGAAATAAAAATACTATTGATACAATTGAAGATTCCTTTGTACACTTCCCTGTTTTCATTTCCTTCCCATCCTCTGGAACAAATGCATTTCTCTGAAAATTGAGTGTGTTCTTCTTAGAATAAATCTTTAAAAAAAATTTTTAAAAATCTTTAAAAAATCTTCCACTCATCTTAAAAAAAATTGTATCATATATGTATTCATCCAAAGCCATATTTTGCATAGCTTTGTGTATTTTGTAAATGTATAAGGCATAATATCACACTCACATAAGCCAATTTCTTACAATAAATCCCTTGCTCTACATCACCTCTTCTGTTTCTCTGGCTTAACTATGACTGACACATCGGCAAGAGGGATTTTTCAGATGTAATTAAAATTTTAAAAGGAACAAGTAACTGAAACCTACTTCTGTAAGGAACCCAATCCTGCCAACAACCTGAATGAGCCTCAAAGCATATTCTTCCCCAGAACCTCCAGATTAAGAGCCCAGACCACCTGACACCTGATTTCAGCCTAGTAAGATCCTAAGTGGAGAACCCAGCTGGAACTGCCCGGTCTTTTGACCTATAGCTTTAGTAAGCAGGTTTTGTTTTAAGACACTGTGGTAACTTGTTACATAACAAAAGAACACCAGTATAAATGGTTTGGACCAGTATTCATATTGATTTCTTAGGCTGCCATTCCATAACCATGGATAGTACAATGGGAACTTAATGTATTTATGAATGACCCAGGCTTGGGTTTAAATTTTGGTATGCAACTATTTCCACCCTTAGCCTCTGGCAAGCAGCATTCATCATTATAGTTTCTTAAGCTGGCAGATGAAATGGACTCATCCTGTTTTTATGAAATAGGCAGCTCTTAGCTTTATGTAGGATCTCAAGTGCAGGTCCATACTTCATGGAGATCCAACACCACATTTCCTATTGCTGTTTAAGCATTAAATCCCAACATGGCTCTTATGATTGCCACCCAATTCAGTATTCTCACAGATTACTGTAACCTCTGCTCAAACTAATGACAAGCTTAGAATTCTTTTATAGTTTTGGCACCTGGATATTTCACCAATTTTTTGAGCTTGGAAATATTTTAGTAATTTATTACATTATATTTATGTGTGTTTGTAGCCAGAATTGGTGACTGTAGAAAATGAGTCTTCTAGCATTAGCTCAAGACGCAATTTCCATACTGGAACCCCTGAAAATGTTTAAAGAAAATTTAATTGTGTTCTGAGATTAAACATTTGAGAAGATCCATTACTTACTGTGGGGAAAATGGAAGTTCTTATGGTCAGGAGCTTCACCTGACCCTGAACTACTTGACGTAATTGGATTACTGCTAGGCTAATGCTTCCACGGTTATAGGCAATGAGCTAATACTTACTGAGTCACTATATAAAGAGCTCCGCCCAGTGCTCGGGGAGGAGGCAGAGACAGAGGTGGATTACAGATCTTTAGACTGCTGGATGCAGATGTGATTCTAGTGCTCAACCTACTGCTATGAGAATAAAGCCAGGTATAAACCCTTTTACCCCAGAAATGTTCCTTTGTCATTTCATGACCAAATCCATAGTGAACTTGCCTGTGGCTGAAACCCTCAGGCAAAACACTCAGAGTAAAATGTGGACTTCTCAAGCACATCATACAAGGCGCCTCCTACCTTGATTTTTATTAATTGTCTCCTTATGAACTACCTTACTTTTTGTTCCCTGGACAATGTTTCATGACTGGACTTACTCTTCCTGGACTGTCTTTCACTACTTGTCTGCTTGGAGAACTCATTTTCATCCCTCAAGACTGAGATCATATATCACTTTTAAAATAATCAACAGAAACAACTGTTCTCTTACTTTTATTCCTACAGAACTTTCAATATACCACAATTACAATAATATTATATGGGCCTGTTTATATGTTTGTCTCTAATTTCCATCCTCCTTCTCTCAACCCCAAACTTGTGGCCACTTCAAAACAGGATCCACGTGTCATTCACCTTTGTAACTCCCAATACACAAGAAGTATTCAGCAAGTCTTTGTTAAATGAGTATTTCCTTAATAAAGCTCATCTGGTCAAAAATTTGTGTTTGTGGTAGAGGGGGTGTAGATGACATACATGTGTATTTCAATCCTGCAAATTTCTGAAGAAATGTGCAAAGAGGGTTTTAGTTCATTAGGGCTGCCATTACAAATTAGCACAGACAGGATGGCTTAAACAGCAGAAGTGTATTTTCTCACAATTCTGGAATCTCAAAGTCTGAGATAACATTATTCAGAGATACATTCTTCTGAGGCCTCTATCCTTAGCTTGTAGATGGCTGTCTTCTCCCTGTGTCTTCATATGGTCTTTCCACAGTACATGTGTCCAAATTTCTCTCTTATAGGGATGCCAATCATACTGGCTTAGGATTCACACTAATGACCTCATTTTAACTTCATTACCTCTTTTAAGACCTTTTCCCAAATACAGTCACATTCTGAGGCATTGGGGGTTAGGATTTCAACATATGAGTTTTGGGGATGCAATTCAGCCTATATTAGAGACACTGGGTGACCACTCAAGATGGTGTCCATAGGCTACTTATCATGGAAAGTATATCTTAAGAAGTAAGGAGTTCCTCTGTAGGAACAAATTCCCCTCTGAATCTGGTGAAACTGAAGTAAGGCAGGGGAAGGGCAAGTTGGGAGAAACCATTTCTATTGCTCACAGCTGCTTTAATTCACTAGGCAGGCCCAGCCCCATCCATTCCCTCCAGGAGCGGCACGCACTTTCCTTCCCCACCGGCCCCTTCCAGGAGGATCTCCAAGGCAGGCTGTGGTGACTGACTGGCAACAGGCCAATTAGGTCCCAGGAATGGAGGGGAGGAGAGAGTGGTGGTTTTACCCTTTGCCCTGGCTAGACTGGAGGCTCTGAAAAATCCATTGGTATGTAAATGGACTAAGGTTAGGAGGCAGATTCTGAAAATTCTGCCATTTACCGCACAGAAGCTCTACCTACTCTAGGACTCTATTATGATTCAGTACTCCTGGGAAAACACAATAGAAACTTTCATATAAGAGTATATTACTTGTAATTTTAGAAGTAACAAAAACTTTTTCTTAGTCCTTATTTACTCTCACCTAATTTCTTCTGTATCTATTGTAAAGTAAATAGCTTAATTTCCAAGCTATTCTGTATTTGTTAAATGCAGATAGAAACTTTTGGCATATATGGGGTGAATATAAACATAACATGTGACTAACCACTTGGTTATTATTTTAATGACAATTCAAGTATTACATTTTCTTTTTAATATCAGTTCATTTCAAATAATTCAATCTAAAGTATTTTTATAAAAATATATAAATATGAATAAGTACATTTTAAACAAAATTAAATTTAAAAGTAATTTACCTCTTTTAGAATTTTACAATTAATATTTTAGAAATCTCCTTATGCAATACTTTTAAGGGCCAGATGAGGCTTCTTTAGGTAGAGTGTGGACCTGGAAAGAAAAGAAAAGGCAGAGGTAATATTTCTTACAGCAAAAAAATAAAAGTTTCTATCTCAAAACTTTGAATCTAAACAGTATAACTATAAGAAAAATCAGCATCAGGTGGTAGAATAAGAGTAGGATACAGTTTCACTATCACTTAATTGAATATCTTGGAGACAAATATTTCAGAAGTTAGAGTTTTCCAATTGACAAAGGTAATTCAGGTCATATACTGTATATTATTGAATAGTACCCCTTCTGAGCCTGGATCAGTATCCTATAATCAAAGGTAATGAAATGCAGTGTGTGGAGGTTGGTGTTCCTATGGCCAGGATCCTCACTGAACTTAAACCACCTGATGATGTAACTAGCCTGTTGCTAAGCTACTGCTTCCACACCTTTAGGCAATAAGCTATTATTGCACTTAATACAGACCTTGGCCCAGTGCTCTGGGTGGAGGCAGAGACACTAGTGCTCAACCTACCGCCAGGAGAACAAGCCGGGTAATAAACCCTTTCATCCCAAAGAACATTTTGCTGTCAATTTCTTTGGTCACATTGAATCCATAGCGAACTTGCCTGGGCCTGAAATCTATTGACAAGACAATTGGGGTAGTCAGCAGGATTCATTGTTGACCAAGGAAAAAGACAGGCTGTCCTTATGGTAAAGGTGCTTCAGCAGGCTGCCCCTGTGAATGGGGAAACAGTGGATTGTCCCCCAGGTCTGACATGGCTTACCTCCTAGAGGTCTGGGCCCCACCCCAGACTGGAGACAAGTGGAGGTGACACCTGATGCTGTAGGGGTGGCCCTTGGTATAGTAAGTAGGTCTTTTTAGAAACAGAGTGCCCATGAGACAGGAGAGACTGTGGGTTGGCTGCTTCTCACAGTATTAAAAAAGTCAACAGAGGAGACCAAAGAAATGGTGGCACAAGAATGCAAGCTGCAAACTTCTGTGACTTCCCTGAAGAAGGTAATGGTATTGATGTGAGAGGAGGGAGCACAAGACTGGCAGCAAGGGTGAAGAGGTAAAAAATTCCTTACAGAATGAGATGGCAGTGCTGCCAGGTGTTCTGAAGAAGAAAGAGGCCATCAAGGAAAAAGAGAACTCCTGAGGGAAGCACAGGTGGAGGTGGCATGAGAACATCAGCTGCACAGCATTGAGCTGAAGGTAAGAGTTTCTGAAGACTGAGCTGGCATTGCTGCGAGGCACAGTAGAAAAGGTAAAGCTTGTAGCAGAGAAGGCACTCGGGGGAGAAGAGATAAAGGTGCCATCAGCTCTGGAAATGGAGGAGCTGGGGAAGGATGAAGGGGTGGAGCCAGAGGCACTGACTCCTCCTGTATTGAAAGCATGCCCAGTGGTTGTGAAGAAAATACAGACCCAGCAGCTGAAAGTTCCCCAAGGAGAGAAGCAGCCCCCTCCCCAGGTCATGGTCCGCCCCTATACCCATGCTGAGCTGGTGGATTTGGGCTCCCAGTTTAGGCAGAAGCCTTTGGAGTCAATATCAGCTTGGCTCCTGTGTCTGTGGGACTTAGGGGTGGATGGAATTGTCCTGTTGGGATCAGAGATGGGAAAGCTGGCTTCCCTGACAGTGCAGCCCGCCTTGAGATAGCAATTACAAAATGCACACAAGACCCCGGGGAGTCACTCCCTCCTTGATTGTCTTATGGCTGCACTTCATGCTGTGTGGCCAAATCTGGGTGATCTGCCATCCTCTCCTGTTAGGTGGCAGACATATGCTGAGCTCCAACAGGTGTTACAAGAGCTGGACATAAGAAATGGCATCTATAGTCCAGATAATTATGGCCCAGATGGAGAGATTTTTACTACTGGGATTAGAAATATTGTACTTCAAATGGCTCCTACGTCCCTCTTTGGGTCTCTAATGGCCATTCTTTCCCCTCACTTAGGGCATCCCATACATGAGGTGACACATACAGTAGCAGACTTAGGAGAGGCTGAAGCAATGAGATTCCAGAAAGAAATAAGATCTGTTACTCACAAGAAGAATTTACAGGGCCCCGTGAAGGTTACGAGGATCCAGATGTGGGTTGATTTAATATGGGCAGGAGCAGATGGATGGAAATTAGATGGGAAGTCAAATAGGATCTTACTCAAGGTATGGCAACAACTGAAACCAGAGCAGCAGTTCCAGCCATTAAGACCAAAGATGCAGAGGTCAGAGACAAAGCCATGAGTCTGGCCTGTGTGTTTGCAAGACTGCCTGCAGGGGAGTGAGCCAACCTCACTTGAGTCCACCCAGGAAGGTGATTGTGGAACATGGTTTGACTGAAGGGAAGGTCAAGGTATCTGCCCTGAGGGACCAGGGGTGAACGGAGGCCACATGTTGAAACAGCTATCCATTGGCCCCCAGTGAACATACAATGTGTCCTGGCTCTGGTGGACACAGAGGCTGTATGTTCACTGATTCATGGTAACTCTAAGTGGTTTCCTGGGACCCCCACTATCATAGATGGATATGGGGGAAGGGCTTTCAGAGTGAAAACCCACATCCCTTTGGGAATAGGGCATCTACCCCGAAAAGAGTATACCGTGTATATATCTCCTGAGTATATTTTGGGGATTGATATCCTGCAGGGTCTATGGTTGCAGACCACTGCAGGTGAGTTCAGGTTGAGAGTACATGTGGTAAAGGCAGTTCTGAGGGGACATGCTAGGCACCTGTCCATAGCTTTGCCTGTGCCTCCGTGGATGACTAATACCAAACAATACAAACTACCTGGAGGGCATAAAGAGATTGGAGAAACTCTCCAGGAGCTGGAAAACGGGGGTGTTATAAAGCCCACCCATAGTCCTTTCAATTTCCCAGTGTGGCCTGTAAAAAAGCCAGATGGCTCCTGGCATATGACTGTGGATTACAGAGAACTGAATAAAGTCATACCCCCTATGCATGCTGCTGTCCCCTCTATTGCAGGCTAGATGGATACCCTCAGCCATGAACTAGGAACATACCATTATGTGATAGATCTTGCTAATGCCTTCTTTTCCATTGAAATTGAGCAGGAAAGTCAGGAACAGTTTGCCTTCACATGGGAAGGACAGAAATGAACTTTCACCATCCTCCTGCAGAGATACTTCCACAGTCCCACTATCTGTCATGGATTTGTAGCCCAGGACTTGGCTACATGGGAGAAACCACCAATGGTGCAGCTGTACCATTATATTGATGATGTCATGCTCACGTCTGATTCTCTTTCAGATCTAGAAGGTACAGCACCTAGACTGCTGCAATATTTGCAGGAGAAAGGATGGGCTGTGAACAGTACCAAGGTTCAGGAACCCGGTTTGTCTGTCAAATTCTTGGGGGTCATCTAGTCATAAGACCAAAGTTATACCAGAAGCAGTTACAGATAAAGTCCAAGTCTTTCCTACCCCTACAACTGTAGCATTACTACAGGAGTTTCTGGGTCTTCTAGGCTATGTGAGAGTGTTTATCCCTCACTTGGCACAAATTCTGAAGCCCTTATACCGGTTAGTATGAAACTGCATCAGGTGGGATTGGGATGAGACATGTGCATCTGCCTTTACTACAGCAAAATGGGCAGTCAAGGATGTGCAGGCCTTGAGTGTGATAGACCCATCAAGGCCCTGTGAGCTGGATGTTTACGTGACTGATGACAGTTATGGCTGGGGTCTCTGGCAGCGGTTTGAAGGAACTCACCAACCCATTGGATTCTGGTCACAACTCTGGAAAGGGGCAGATGTATGATACACTTTGATAGGAAAACAACTGGCTGCCATGTACTTGCCTTGCTGTCTACAGAACCCATCACTAGAATGGCCCCAATAAAGGTAATAACCACCTATATCCCATCTTGGGGTGTATATGATCTGGACCCAAAAGCCAAGGAGTGGTGTGGCACAAATGCTCACACTGGCCAAGTGGGGTGCTTACCTATAGCAGCATAGTGCCCTCTCTAGTAGCCTCTTGAGTGAAAAACTCCAATGCTTATTGGAGCCAGTGATAAGTACTAGTGAAAAGCAGGAAAAACTTGCTTTTGAACCATTAGCAGAGAGTCCCTATCAGGAGGGAAGAGCACCTATACCCGAAGATGCATGGTATACAGATGGCTCCAGCTATGGGCAGCCCCCAAAATGGAGGGCTGTAGCTTTCCATCCTAAGACTGAGACAAAATGGATGGAAGATGGTGAGGGGAAGAGCAGCCAGTGGGCAGAGTTGCAGGCCATGTGGCTTGTGATCAGCCAGGAGTCCTCCCCTATAGTTGTCTGCACTGACAGCTGGGCTGTCTATGGGGCTTGACCCTGTGGCTATCAACCTGGTACCATGCCAACTGGTTGGTTGGTCACTGACCCCTTTGGGGGCAAGAATTGTGGCAAGACTTATGGGCCTGTGGTCAGACTAAAATAATTACAGCATGCCATGTGACAGGTCATTTGCCACTGGCATCCCCAGGAAATGAAGCAGATAAATTGGCCCAGATACATTGTTTAGAAGGAAAGCCTGCGTCTGATGTAGCCCAATGGTTACATCGGCATTTGTTGCATGTGGAGCAAAAGACAATGTGGGCTGTAGCCCATCAGTGGGGCTTGCCTTTGACCTTTGAAGAATTTAGTAAAGCTCAGCAGGAGTGTATCCCAAAGGCCTCAGTTGTATATCCTGAACAGCCAGAAGGTAGGAGCATCTTACCAGGGAGTTTTGTTTTATCATTATGGCCAGTGCATGCACCTCCAGTAGCACTATATATAAACCCTTCAGTAATCCCCATGGGGAAAGGAGGAAATATGGGATACTAGACCTGGAAGGGACCCACTTTCTGCTACAGTCCTATCACAGGACCACTCTCTTGCATGCATCCTACCAGATGGACAAGATTTGCCCATGTTGGTGTCATTAAAACATGTCTTATTGCCCCTGTTGCCCCTGAAGTCTTGTGGATTGGGAACTTCCTCTGTCTTGAGGATTATTATAATTTTTGTTATTAGGAACCTCCTCTGGCTTGAGTATTATTATAATTTTTGTTACCTGTATCAAAATCTTGTTGATTCTTGATTTTTGTTATTATCTCTAAGTTATTGTTATCCTCTGTTGCTATTGTGGAATCTGGTTACAATGCTCCAGCTTTCTAGTACAGAGACCTTTGCGGAAGATTGAAAGCATGTAGATTGTAAAGCAAGAATCCTGTAGGGGTGGAGTGTGGGGAAGTTGGGGTTCCTATGGCCAAGATCCTCACTGAACACCTGGTGTTGTAACTGGCCTGTTGCTAGGCTACCGCTTCCACACCTTCCGGCTATAAGCTGTTATTGCATTATATAGAGAGCTCGGCCCAGTGCTCTGGGCGCAGGCAGAGATGCTAGTGCTCGACCTATTGCCGGGAGAACAAGCCGGGTAATCAACCCTTTCACCCCAAAGAATGTTTTGCTCTCCAATTTCTTTGGTCACATTGAGTCCATAGCAAACTTGCCCAAGGCTGAAACCCATTGGCAAGACATGCAGTATATTAATATTTATACTACGTGGAAAGAATATGAAAACTTCATATAAGTTCAGATGAAGTTTCACAGCTAGAGAAGTTCAAGTTAGGTCAGCCAGCATTTACCACCGAATATATTAAAATAAATTCTAAGATTTTGGAACTCTTGGGAGTTTTGATTCAGGGATTGTGGGCAGGAATTAACATTTAGTGGAATATGTTTTTAGGGGTAAAAGAAATGAAATCCTGAAAACTGGGATAGAAAGTAATATTCTCCCACAAATAACAAATAAAATCTTGAAAACAGGGCTTTCCAAGTAATATAGATTGTTGAGAGACCTTGACTAGACATAGTATTTTATCCAGCATGAGCACTTGGTAATTTAAGCCTGTCCTTTTAACTTGTGAATTCCATCTGGGCAGGAATATATCCTCCTACCTCTATTAGCACTAAATAAATATTGCAATGTCCAAAGGTAATCAAATGGTTAGATTATTTGGCCATGTGCTGCCTCACAGATTCCCTACCTTCTGTTTTCCTGGAGGATAGCAGCAATGTTTGCTGGTAATTGGACAGTCATTCTAAAGGGAGCCCTGTGCCCATGGACGCCACCAGAGCTGAGGGGAATCTGATTTGCAGCTTAAGTAAAAGTCATTTACTTCCTTTGTTGCTCTGCAAAGGCAATTAGACCAGAGCAGCAGCTGCATATAATTCTGGAATAATGGGGAGTGGGGAATGTGTGTGTGTGTGTGTGTGTGTGTGTGTAGCATTTTAAAGCAGATGTACATAAGTGATCTTTTGATTTAATTATTTCAAAGAAGCTGACTTTAGGAAAATAAGAAAAGAACAAGAGCTGTCTTTGTAAAACAGCACAGTTGTCATCAATCTCTGCTTTTCATTCTTGTCACCTTTGATTCCAGGATGCATTGTCATGACTTAAAGTGATCCTCTTCTCAAGCTCTGTGTTTAGGGTATTTGCAATGACAGAGAGCTTAAATCTACCACATCTTGATCTTCTACTAACAACATTTGTCACAATTCAAGTAAACATTTACCGTTTCTGTTAAATGCTTTTCTTGACATTCTCTGGCCTTTGTTCTGACTTTGTTTTCTCTTCTCCTGAGGCTGTTTTCCTTAATCTAACTACACCACCTGAGAGATCAAGGACTAGGTTGTCCTGTTTAAACCAAGTGAATAGAAAACATTCCTATTAAAACAGCTTTCGAAATAACACCTCCCTTAATTTTTTTTACCTAGTTTTTCCTATCACCTGCATTTTCAGTTAAGAAAAGGTTAGCCATCATCCTCATAGGTGACAAATCAGTGAAATTATGATGGCAACAGAGATGGGCTGTAGTGGTGGTTAGTTATCCTCTGCAGCATGTCTTTCATTAAGGTGCTGTTTCCCTCACCAGAGCGTTCAATAAAACATTTCTCGAAGGGCCCCTTAGGAGTCTGTGCAGGGAGGAGCAGTCTGTCAGGCAACTCCAGGCAGGATCTGGTGCTGCAGCCTATGAGGTGGCATTAATGAGGCTGAGTAATGCAACCTGACAAGGCCTGATGAATGGGACTCTCTGGGGGGATGGTCTGACAAATGTGGGCTCCATGACAAACACAGTTTTCCAAACAATGTGAGGCTTCATTTATCAGTTGATTGGTTATGAAAAAGACCTTGTCCAAAAGGAGAATTGGGATTTAATGAAGAAATTGTCCCCAGTGGTTAGAAGCAATATAGGTTGATGGTATTATCAATGATGTGTTTATTGGTATTCAGTGGCATCAGAGAAATCTCTGGCTAGAGAGCATTGCTAAAGCATTACCTAATGGCAAATTGGGGTAAAAAATGATTACTGTGGACTTAACTCACATCTTGTGGTTGAGAAATATGTCTACATATGCCAAAGGTGGGAACTGATACCATATTATAGCTTTGGTTTCTAAAATACGCTCCATCACCACAATCTAAGATGTGATGGTTTTTATCTTCAGTTCAGAAGTCTGCCGGTTGTTTTGTAATGCCCCAGAAGCTTTGAAAGACAATGTGGAAAGGAGTACTCTTTAGCTGGTTTTTCTCATATTGGAAATTAGAATCTTGATTATAATAGGTACATTGGTTTTCCTAGATCAGGTATGTTTGGTAGCAGAAGGAAGAAGTCTTTAAATTACAACCTTGTGGAGATGACAGCATTTTGTTGAGGGAGATTGAGAAATGCTTACATAGAATGAAGTGGAGAGTTTTTGTAGACAGGATTTAGAATTCAGTTTTGAATTCCTCTGTTTTAAACCACTGACAATAACCCTTAACCAGTGTGTCTAACAGGATAGTTCTTGTCAGAACATTGCCTTGCCCCACATCGTTTATGTTGGGATGTCAGCTTCTTATATTTCTAGGATCTTGTTATTAAGCTTTATGTATGACTACAGTTTTTCAAACCATAGGTTTTGTTACCCTCAGTTATGCTTTACAAAATGTTTACCTGGTTTTATGATGTTCCAGCATTTTATTAACCTGTGTGCTTCTACTGGAGGCTTATTCTCTTCTTAGTATGATTATCATATCTTTATTATTATTATTAGAAGATAGAGGAAGACTTGTTTGTAGTATCTATTTGCTTAGAGAATGAGAAGGAAAGATGTTCACTTTTCAGGAGACATGGAAGCCATGAGGTTTTTCATGCAACTATTAAGTATATCCACCTTTTTTATCCACCTTGCCCTCCTTCCCCAAAAGTAGTATTGACACCACTGCAGTTAATTTTTAAATTCAGCACACTCTCTTCTAGTCAGTCCCACAGCTGGAATAATGTAATTTGCTGAGAGATATACAGTGCCTCTCTAAAATAATTCCCTAATTCACTTGAAAATCAACTAATCTTTTGTCTCCATTTTGAAATCACATTTTGCTTTTATTTTGAGGCCCCATTAGTATCTAAAGAAGTTTTCGAATAGGAAGATTATAGTCATAACATCCTTCTGTGAAGTTTTAATTCTAAAAATCCTTTCATTGATGTCACAAGTCATCTCTTATAATAGCTAAAGGAAGGGAGAGAGTTTCAAATCTACATATACAAAGAAGAGGTAAGTCATAGAAAATAAGCATGAATTTATGGAGAAAATTCATATAGTTCTAAGTTTAAGTATGCTGATTAATCTAAAAATCTGCATTAAGTTCTTTTAGACCTGAATCTAAGCCTCTGAGTTCCAAAGTATTTTATTATGTGGTTTATCCTAAATTCTCCTTAATGACAATAAAATATTTGTATCTTGAAAAAATGTGAAATTACAATTAGGTGTTCATGTTGTTATTTCAGCTTCTCTTTTCATTTCTGATCATGTAGGTTTGGCCTCTCTTCTGGGGTTGTCTCATGACTGCTTTCTCTTGGCATTTAGCCCATTTTATTGACTTCTGCAGAGTATACCAGATAGAGTAAGGTTATTTTAAGACCTTTACAATGAATAGATGAATGCCTTTTCTTAAACGGCTGCAATCATTTTTAAATCAAAGCCTTCTTTTTATAAGTCATTGGTAAAAGAAACATATTAGGCCAATTTGAAAGAGAAAAAGCAATGTGAATATAGAAATTTTATGTGTGTGTATAATAGGCCAGATAAGATATAGGAAAGATAATTTTTGGTGGAAGATCCCTGAAGTCAGAATAATGTTTTTCTTTCTTATAGTGGGTTTCCATAACTTTAATGGTTCTCTTTTTCTTGCTGATGGATTAAATGTATTTTAGGGTTCATATGAACTATAAAATAAACTAAACCTTTATATTTCAAAGTACCCCCAAGAAAACCAATTTGTGGCTTTTTGTTAATCTCCCTAAGTTTCATCATATGTCACCATGCTATCCAAATAAAAATCTTTAGAGACTTGACGTTTAAAGATAAAATGTGAAAACGAACATAAAATGACTAACTTCCTAACCTACTCTTTGCAGTATCTGGCACTGAACACACACACACACAGACACAACACATCCACTGAAACTTGTCCTTTTCAAATTCTAAAACTTTTCCCTGTATCAAAATGATGAATTTTGGTAAGTGCCCCAAATGTTTATGTGAGTTGTAAAGAGTGGATCTATGGGGACAGAAAATTTGTTTAAAAATATGGTATATGTCTATATATTTCTACATGTAAGCTCTTCTAAAAGAATCTATTCACTCTCTTCCTGACCTTTCATGAAGAAGCAAAATGTAGCGGTATATGTGGGTTTGTTAAAAAAGCATTGGGATCATAGGGAATAGTTACTTCTCAATTTCTTCTGAAATGTTTAGCTGAGAGACATGCTGATTAACAAAAACAATCTCAATTTAAGACATGTAGGTATTTTTTTGTGACTTGTTAGGCCTGAAGAAAAATTGGCAAGTTAGATAATTGAATATATATACATGTGCACACATGCAGAGAATTTCAATATACTATTTGTTTACTGATTAACTTCTGGGACAAATAATTCCAAAAGGTTTATGTCTTAATGTTCTGGACATCTAAGTTTAATTATTTAAAGTTGGAGCTATTATAAGGTTGTGAAATCTCACCAACCAACTGTAATAGTAGTATATATATCATGCATATTGCATAACAAAGCCAATCTTTGATATTTCAGCATAGAAAACAAAATAAAATTTAATTCTGGGACATACATTTCAGTAGTGTGAACTTGTGCAAATAGGAGATGGGGAAGTACATGTGGCTAAAACAGTAAATAATGTTAAGAGATGGAGAAAATCCAAAATGATGTATAAAATGAAGAAAAATTCACATGTAAAAACATTTCAGCAATTTTTACTTTAAAACACCATCACTGTTTCTGCAGGGTGGAAAGATAAGCTATTTTGGAAGGTTTGTCCTTCTTTCAAGTTAATTTTTTCGAGGTACAGATTCTGTTCTTCTGACAGTAGCACAGCCCTCATTCTGTACCACAAGTCGTCATGCAGAGGTTAAGGGAGAGGAAGCCTGATCCCTGAAACAGTTGTTTCAGCAATGCTACTAGAGCATAGTTCAGAATTATCTTTAATATGAATGAGAAGCTGGAGCCACTTGAATGGGCAGATGGAGTTTTGTTTTCTTTCCCCCAGACCATGAACTTGTATGCTTCTCTTTTCAAAGAACATTCATCATCTTGGTTGCTATTTTGTTTAACCTTGTTCTGTCATTCTTTCCAATTACTCAGTCTAGTTTGTCCATTCCAGGTTAGCTAATTGGCTTTGCTTAGCTCTCTTTTTCACACATTGCCATCCCATTCCACATGTAATTCAAGTCCCATTAGCTCCCACTTCATTTAAAACAACATAGGGCTCATGGGAGTAACAGAGCTGTTGGAAACAGGTGCAACCGGCCAGATGGTTGCCTTGCAAGGAGGGCGGAGCAGACCCAGTAGCTCCCTTGCCAAATTCAGACTGTCAGGCGGAGACAGCAAAAAGGGTTAGTGGAGGACTAAACATGGATTTAATTGCTATAGTTCTTGTGTTATTTGTTTCCCCTTAGGCTCCAAATGCATATTCTTTGTAGACTTAAAGCCAACTTTAAGAAACAATCAAGTTGCTTATTAAACATTAGGCATCCACCACTAAATGTGTATTACCAAGATATTGCTTGGGTCTATTTTGAAAGAAGATCAGTTCTAGAGATTATTTGGGTGCTAACTTGCCTCTGTGATCATCTGTTTCCATACCATATTCACTACTACCTAAGACTGTCTCACTGTTTTGAAACTTAGATTACCTCCTGGTCTATTTTCTCTTTTATTGACCAGGACTACAAAACAGAAAGCCATGTGGATGTTCTCAATACAAATTCACAAAATCCTGTGTCAACTAAGCCCTAGCCTAGTTGTTTTTTCCTACTATTTGTTTCACAATACTCTACAACAAAACTTTTAAATGCTACCATTAAATCCAAATTCTGCCAATTTCACTTTTGCAAAGATGACTAGACCTCTATTTCTTGTTATCCACTGGCCACATATTCCTCCATATAGGACTTCCTTTCACATGACTCTGATGATATTATGTATTTAAAGGACATTATTATCCTTGTAATTTCCAATCCCAGTTATTTTTTCCATTTAATTCCCATTTTCCTGAACTTAATGGAATATTGCCAAGCCCATGGAAATCACCATGGAGACTTTATTTTTCTTCTTGGGCTTTTGAAATAGCATATTTTTTATTTCCATTTAATCTTCTGGTCCCATCTTTTCCTTTTTCTTAATGCTTCTGTACATTTGGATGCTATTCAAGGTTTTCTTCTACCCTCTCAGTTATTTCTATTTCATCTCCTTCAGTAAACTGGCTATGCTGCATCCCACAGTAAGAGTTTTGGTGATGATGTGGCTCAAGTTTCAAATGCTGTTCTTTTAGGTGATTTTAGGACTGGTAGATTTTCAAGAGATGTCCTGCAATTTTCACAGTTCTATGAGCTCAAGGACTATTGCTCTTTTTCATTTGTTCCATATTCTCTTGTTACTCCCCCCTTTTTTTTAACCAAAATATTCTTTTTCTTTTTTTAAACTTTTTCAGTTTACTGCTAAATATTCTGATTTGAATTTTCATTAACATATCCTTGAACTGTTCTAATGTATTCTACCTAAATACTAAAGACAACAGCAGCTAAATATGTTATATTTACACTTGGTAGATCTCCTTCTAGTTGATTCAATTGCATATTGTCATTCATTCTTTGCAATGTCCCTATGAAACATTATTTCCCACCTTATAGTCGATAACATTGAAGTACAGGGAAGTTAAGCAGCTTGCAAGGTATGATAGAACTAATGCAAGATGGGACTAGGACCCAGGATTTCTGAGAAGGAACCACTATGCCAGAATGTCCCAACTTTCCTTCTTTGTCTCCTTTCATCAGAATAATGTGTTTTTAGAACAAAAGAGGACATTCTTGGACTCAAAAAAAGAAGAAAAAAAGGAATCCTCACTTAACAAAATACTCTCCACAGAAATTCATATGATCTTGTCTCATCTGACTCTTGGTTTTCTCCATAGACGTTTCAGCCCTTTGTTGGAATTTTGATATCAGTTATATCTGGGCACTCCTGGTCTACCCAATGGATCATAAAGGAGAAAACATCCATCTTTAGAGGGAATGCAGATATGAGGGGTGAACTTTTCCCTAAAGAAAGGATCCTTGTTTGAAAGCAAATGGCTAAAAACAAGTTACATTTTTTTATTGTGATTTTACCAGTTATTGCATTAATCTGACCCACTAACCAAAATTCCATTTTTTTTCACTCTGTTACTCTTCTTACATGACCAATTTCATTATATCATTCTGTTTTTTAAAATGTCACCTCCCTCCCTGCTGCTGGAAGGAGAAAATTCAATGCACACCTATCACTCAAAACCACCACAATCTATGTATACCATTCCCTGTATTATTCCCCCAACATGCACTCACCACTTTTCATTTCCTGCAGTAAACTAGGGCTATGCTGCATGCCACAGTAGTAGTTTTGGTGGTTATATGGCTCAAGTTCCAAATGCTCATCCCAACATGAGCATTCTTGTTGTTGTCCTATTACCGTGTCTTTGTTCACTTTAGTCCCAATGCCTGGTATGATCCCAGCTCTGTAAGTTGAAATTCTATTTCCAAGAACCAGATCATATTTTTTTATGCTCTTCATCCCACAGCCAGAAATCAGCTTTTTCATTTCTCACTATACTTTGTACTTACTGCATTTATCATATGCTGGTTTGAATTTTATACATTTTTCTTCTCCTGGTAGATTGTAAAATATAAGGTGTCAGCATCACATGCTCTTTTTAAAAATAAATCAACTTTAATGAGGCAAAATTTACATACAGTAAAATACACCCAACTTACATCTACAGTTAAATGAATTTTGACAAATGTGTACTATCATGTAACCACCATTATAATCAAGACATAAACATTTCCATCATCTTTTTCCAACACCCAGCCCCATCCCCAAGTAATCATTAATTTGCTTTTTGTCACTATATATAGCTTTTATGGAGTTTTATATAAATGGAATCATACAATTGGTTCTAATTTGTGTTTTGCTTTTTTCACTCAGTCATAGTGTTTTCAAAATTCATCCATGCTGTTGCACATTTGAGTAACTTGTCCCTTTTTATTGCTGAGTAGTACTCCATTATACAGATGTACATAACACAATTTATCCATTAAAATGCTATTGAACATTTGGATTATTTCTAGTTTGTCTATTGTAAATAAAGCTAGTATGAACATTCATATGCAAGTCTTTATATTTTCTTTTGTTTTAGTTAAATGCTTAGGAGTAGGACTGCTGAGCCATTCATGTTTAACTTTATGTTCTGTTTAGCTTTATATGTTTTTCTAAGTAGTTATATAATTTTGCACTTCCACCTGCAATGTATGTGAGTTCCAGTTGCTCTGTATCCTTTCCACACTTGATATTGTCAAAGCCACAGTCTTTTATTTTATTTAAGTATCATTAATATATGATATCCTATTATTTTCAGGTGTATATCATAGGGATTCAATATTTTTATATATTAGGAAACAATCTCCCCATGGTAAGTATGGTTACCATCTGTCACCATACAAAGTTATTAGATTATTGACTATATTTTCCATGTTGTACATTACATCCCCATGAATTACCTATTTTATAACTGGAAATTTGTTCCTCCTAATCCTCTTCACCTCTTTTGCCTGCCGTGCCCTCCCGCTCCACACCCCCCAACACACATAAACTCCATCCCTCTGGAAAACAACAGTTTGTTTCCCGTGTCTATCAACCTGTTTCTGTTTTGTTCTGTTTTTTTAGATTCCACATGTCAATGAAATCACATATTTATCTTTCTATGCCTTATTTCACTTAGCATAATATACTTTAGGTTCATTCATTTTGTCAAATGACAAGATTTCATTTTTTTTTAATGGCTGAGTAATACTTCATTGCATATATACATACCACATCTTGTTGATCCATTAATCTATCAATGGATACTTAAGTTACTTCCCATCTTGGCTATTGTAAATAATGCTTCAATAAGCATTGCATGTGTCTCTCCAAATTAGTATTTTCATTTTCTTCAGATAAATACCTAGAAGTGGAATTGCTGGATTGTATATTTCTAATTTTAGTTTTTTGAGAAACCGCTGTACTATTTTCCATAGTGTCTGCACCAATTTACATGCCCACCAACAGTGTAAAAGGGTTCCCTTTTCTCCTCATCTTTGCCAATACTTGTTATTTTTTGTCATTTTGATAATAGTCAATCTGTTAGGTGTAGGTGATATCTCATAGTGGCTTTGATTTACATTTCCATAACAATTAGTGATGTTGAGCACCTTTTCACATACTTGTTGGCCCCATCTGTACGTTTTCTTTGGAAAAATGCTTATTCAAGTCCTCTGCCAATTTTTTATTGTTTTGCTTGGTTTTTTGACAAGTTCTTCATGTATTTTGTAGATGAACATGTTATTAGATATATGATTTGCAACTACTTCTTCCATTCAGTAGGTTGCCTTTTTATTTTGTTGATGGTTTCCTTCATTGTACAAAATCTTTTTAGTTTGATGTACTCCTACTTGTTTATTTTAGCTTTAAAAAACTTTTAAAGCTTTGATGCATTCCTATTTGTTTAGCTTAGTTGCCCTGTCCTGAGGAAACTGGCCCCCAAAATATCGCTAAGACCAATGTCAGAGAGCTTACTGTTGATGTGTTCTTCTAGGAGTTTTATAGTATCAGGGTTTACATTCAAGCTTTTAATCCATTTTGAATTTATTTTTGCAAATGCTATAAGATACTTTCATTCTTTTGCATGTAGCTGTACAGTTTTCTCAACACCATTTATTGAAGAGACTGTCTTTTCTCCATTGCATATTCTTGCCTCCTTTGTCATAGATTAATTGACCATAAAACTGTGGGTTTATTTTGGGGGTCTCTATTGTATTCAGTTAATCTGTGTGTCTGTTTTTGTGCTGTACCATACTGTTTTCATGACTTTAATGGCTTTTTTGAATAGTTTGAAATCAGGCAGTGTGATACCTCCATCTTTGTTCTTTCTCAAGATTGCTTTGGCTTCAGGGTCTTTTGTTTTTCCATACAAATTTTAGGGTTCTTTATTCTAGTTCTAGTTTTGTGAAAAAATGTCATTAGTATTTTGATGGAGGTTTCACTGAATCTGTGGTTTGCTTGGGTAGTATAGACATTTACTATTAATTCCTCCAATTTATCATCTTCAATCTCTTTCATCAGTGTTTTATAATTTTCTGAGTACAGGTCTTTCACCTCCTTGGTTAAATTTATTCCTAGACATTTCATTCTTTTTGATTCAATTGTAAATGGGATTGTTGTAACATCTATTCTTGTTAGCTTATTATTACTGTTTGTTACTTTTGTATCCTGTGAATTTACTGAATTCATTTATTAGTTTTAATATTTTTTGGTGGAGTCATTTGGGTTTTTCATATATAGGATCGTGTCATCTGCAAATAGTATGTTTTACTTCTTCCTTTCCAATTTGGATAACTTTAATGTCTTATCCTGCCTAATTTCTGCAGCTAGTACTTCCAAAACTGTTGAATAAAAGTGGTGAAAGTGGGCATCCTTGCCTTGTTCCTCGTCTTAGTTGACTGAGTATGACGTTAGCTGTCAGTATCACATTTTTCTTTTTATCTTCCCATAGCTAGCAGTGGATTTCTTATAACATGCTAAATAAATATTCATTGTTAGTATTATACATTATAAATTGTATCATTAATATCTTGGCTTATAATATACTTCGATGAAAATTCCAAACCTGCCATAAGCATAATGGTATTAGCTGGCAATTAAGGAAAGCCAGGGGCAGCACTGGCATTTTGTATGCTATCTAATTTCATTTTTCGAACAGCCTGACATGGTAGGCATCCCGACTCTTATTTTATAGCTGAGGAAAGTAAAGTTCAAGGAGGCTAAGCACACGCTCAAGACCCAGAGAGAAAGTGTCAGTGTTGTCTATAAAATTCAGGTATGCTCGACTCTGAAGCCATATTCTGCCAGTTTTCTTCTTCACATCTTAACAATTGTTTCAGCTTTGAAAGCCTTCTAAAGCCTTTTTAGTTAAAGAGTTCTGTCCAACAATCAGGTTCTGTTCAAATAACACTTACTTTAAGATATTTTCCACCAAAAAACCTCATTTTTCAATAAAAAATAAGACTCACTGAAACAACTCATAGGCTTATTTTTTCTTTGTGTTCCCACCTCCCAATGTTATATTCTCATTAGTCCATATCTTTATTTCTAGAATATGATCTTAACCAATTTGCTTCCCTACAGAATCTCCATCACTATATACTCCTATACTCTGTGGCCCTACTCATTTTCTTTAAAATTTTCTTCTTTCATCATGTTTTTGCCTGTTCACTTATCTATAAAATAAACTTGAATAATTTTTCCAGTGATGAATTTTTCCCTCTCTAAAATGGGAATAATAACATGCTCTATCTTCTAAAATTACAAGTATGAAATGGATGTTTGAAAGGATGACTCTGCTCACAAAATAAGCATTTAATACATTTTAGTTCTTATTATCATTTATATCATATTTTAAACCTAGAATGTTATAGAGAAAGAAAATGGGATATAGGCAAGAGATTTGACTAAAACAATCAGAGAGTTCGGATCAAGTCTAGGAATAAAATCCTGATGTATTAAACCTAATAATAATAATACACTATTTTTACTATACAAAAATTACTCAACCCACTTTACCTGCCTACTTTTTTTTCCCACTGTCATCATATGTCTTTTGCTTAACATCACAATATGCTCACTTATAAAATTTAATTTTTGTTGTTTCAGCTTTGAAAGCCTTCTAAAGCCTTTTTAGTTAAAGAGTTCTGTCCAACAATCAGGTTCTGTTCAAATAACACTTACTTTAAGATATTTTCCACAAAAAACCTCATTTTTCAATAGAAACTTCCATGCCTCACTTTCTCTCCATTTTTTTCTATACTATGCATTTGTCATATCATTCTATTATTAATTAATTGTACCGTGAACGTTCCATGGTGTGTGACACTCATTTTAATTTTACGTAAGGAACTGTTGACACCAAACTAGTTGAAACTAAAAGTATTGCTCTCTGCCTTGCAGGGACCGCCTCACCCTCATCGTGGTAAGACTTGGTTTGTTATTCCACATGTCATTCCAGACAGTTTTTGAGCAGGCACAGTTCAGTTTCTGGGCTTTTATATGAATGGGTGAAATATATTTTTTCAGTATTGCTTTTTGCAACTGTTCAAAAGTCAGACTTTGAGGTCAGAGTTGTCATCAACTCTACTGCTAAAGCTCACTTTACCGCCTTTCCTAATTTGCTTACCTCTCTAGAGACTTGGGTAATGCTGAAACATGACAATATTTGTCCTCCAAAATATATTTCCCAAAGTACCCAAGACAGCTGCCAGATTTCCTAGGATTTTTTTCTTTCCTGTCTCATTGTGCTGTACCAATATTTTCTCTCTTTGTTTTATCTTTTCCTGAGACAGTTGAAGAGTTATATAGACTATTTTGGAGTTTGGAGCAACTTCCAGCTCAAGTTATAAAAAAACCTCCTGACTTTCTGTGAACAATTTATCTCTCTGAGACCTTCAAATAATCTCTTTACCATATTCCTCCGAGGTTTGCTGATTACCTGTTTTATGCTGACCATGTGTCAGCCCAGGACAGCATTGGCAACAGAAGCTAAAGAAATGTATAATAGGAAGTTA
Source organism: Manis javanica (assembly GCF_040802235.1). Classification (NCBI taxonomy): domain Eukaryota; kingdom Metazoa; phylum Chordata; class Mammalia; order Pholidota; family Manidae; genus Manis; species Manis javanica. Next base: position 73,260,600 of record NC_133158.1, on the reverse strand, counting down.
TGAGAGTTACTACTTATGATGAAATATGTCCCTTTTTCCATTCATAGACCCATTTCTTTTATTTGTAAAATGTTGTAAGAATTTGTAAATTTATTTTATGCCTATATTACTTTTTCAGATAAGCAATTCTTCAAGCTTTGAATAAAAGCATGAAATTATCTTTGGGTACTAGTATTATGGGTAATGTATTATATTTAATATTATACTATATGATATTTTTAAAAGTAAAAATGAAGTGATTTTGTAATCAGAACAAAGCTATTTTAATTTTTTAAAACATGACTTCTCAGTGTTATTATCTAGTTGAATAAGTATTTCATCTTATGCATTTTAAGGGTATCTCAGTGGTTTTTCCTTGTCCCAATATTTTTAAAGACATCTTTTTATATAATATTCACTATATTAGCATTTTATAAAATTGCTCATTTTCATTAATTTTAGTCATAGCAGGATAAGACTTGGGAATTTTAAATAGAGGCATTTTGATGGCCACACTGTTTTATGGCCCCAAAACACTCCACTAATTGCCCCAGTGTCATCCATTGCCTAATAGAAAAAGTAGTTAATGCCCAGGAAAAGAAGTTCATTGAATTGCTCCACAGATACTTTTAATTAATGGCAGAGAAATAGATCTTAAAATCAGGACTTGAATTGTAAAAGTAGATGATTCACAGAAAAATCAATTTTTAATTTTTTAAGTCTTGACTATTAGACATAGTCAGAATTGGAAAGAATGTGGTATGCTTCCTAAGGCTCAGATCTGCCCTAGAAGGAGATAAAAATTTGAACTGAATGGAGTCAGAAGGCAAAAGGTTTATCTGAATGGCAAAACTAAGCTGAGATAGAGATCCAGTGCCCAAACTTCCAAGTCAAAACCCAGAAGAGCAAAGGTATTAGAAATTCTAACAGGTTAAGGGGAAGCTGAGAACATAGAAAGCATGTCTGAGCAAAGACCAGAAAGACTACAAGCTTCTTAGACATATTTTTAAATGGGTTTGTTGCGTGGGCTCAAAGGCAGCATAATACTGTCAGCAACACCCATTGTTGTGGAGGGAAACACCCCAACTGTCTCAATAACATTGGAAAGACCCTTGAGAATGGCTAAAAGTGAGCTACCATGTTCAGAGTAGATTCACATAGTGGCTGTAGTGCAAACTTGGACACCACACGCAGCAACAATGGGTGCAAACGCATGACAAGGGAATGAGTGGGAGGAATCAGTAGAGACTGGTGTGGCTACACAGCAATTCTGTATCCGTACCCCTCTAATGCCAGCATCACATGTAATCACTTGCAGAGAGCTTGACCTAGGAAAGTGCTAAGTTCACTGAGTAGCTGCCCAAATGCTACTAAGTGGTAAGCTTGATATGACTGAGTTTACTTGAATAGATAAGACTAACGCTGTATATCTGGAAATGTCAGCTCTAGAGAAATAAGACAGCTTTATTCAACAGGTTTGTCACCAGGGACAGATTTACACTAAATTGAATGTATCTAAAATTCCAGAGCCTCTCACTTGCTCACACCTCTTCCCAGGCTCCAGGAGGAGCTCTGGCCAACGCTCATATACTTTTGCAAAATTTGCAAAGTAAGATTTTAGCCACAATTGCCTCTTCTACTGCCTCTTCCCACTCTAACTGTACTTCCAGCATACTTTCTTTCAAGTCAGAGAATCCAACAAAGAGGGGATCCAGCTAAGTGGAAATCACATTGGAGATACATTTAGCTTGGGTTTAAGGAGATATTTGTATGTGCTTTACATTTTCTTCAGTGAAGGATTAAATTAGTGCTAAACTTTTCATGGTGCCCAAGTTCATGGTATGTGCATAGTTAGGAGTCATTTTGTGAGATTAATGAGCGCTGGAAGTACGTGGGCATATAGAAGAGAAACAGATTGGAAATACCATCTACCGGGACTTCTTCCAATCATCAGATATAAACATTTAAGTAGAAGACTCAGTTGATACTTACTACATGAAAAAGTTCTCTTTTTTATGCTTGACCATATGTGCTCAATAATACAGCATCTGTTGCTTTAAATGCACAATAAATAACTTTTTTTTGAGTTGCATGAAATAGAAATAACTTTTATGGGACAAACCTGTAGATGCACTACAAAGCATGTCGGTGTATAAAGGATCATGTGTTTTTTATCTTTTTATAGTAAATATCACCTTAATAGTACATTTCTCATGAAACTTTCCCAAACTATCACAATTAAAATAAATTTATTTCAGTCATTCTAGAAAAAAGCCTGAGCTTTTTTTTCCTACACTGTCTACAGAAAATGATATAAAATCATTAATGTATGAAGAGGCTATAAAAAGTATACAGTCAAAATTTTATGGGATGAAATATTATAGAGGTATATCAGAAAGTTTATGAATGAAAGTATTATACTATTTTCTGGAATTTTATAATGCTTATGATATGTATCGGCTTTACTTTTTTAAACTTCTGTGAATTTTTCCTAGTTCTAAATATTTAGTTATCTAACATTACATTCTAATTTTGTACTCTTTTTTTTCTCAAATACCTGTGTCCCCTATATAGACTCTTTGAGCCCTCTAAGGCTGACTGTAACCAGAAATATCATCACACATTTTACTAATGCTGTAATGCAAGCTTTGTAAGAGCAAGAATTACTTTTCTTTTCTTCACTGCTTCATATCAAAGGCCTATACAGGATTTGAAATATAAAAGGCACTCAACATTTATGAAATGAAGACATGTCATTGTTTAAACTCTGTGTTTCCAAATTGAAAAGCCTAATGTTTTATTTATTCTTATTCAGTAAAATTGTTCCACCCAATTTCCTGTCTTTAATTTCCCCATAAATAACATGATTACATTGGAAAAATTACTTAAAAAATGTTTTTAAACCCTTGAAAAACTCTAGTAATTTAAAAAAGATTTACTTTCAGCAGTAATGGAGGATTCAGTTTAGAAAATATGCAAACAGAAGACATCCAGAAAAGTACAAGGTAAGGGAAAAAGAAAAAAATAATAAGGACAAAACAGGAAATAGTATTACAAGAGGTATTAGAAAAGTGAGAAAGAACAAGAGTTGAATATGGAAAGATGTCTGAACTCAATTATCTTTTTCACCTTAAGAGAAACTCAAAGGGAATATAAAAAACCAGCTTATATTTATCCAAATAGCCAATGGATGTTATATTCTACAGAGAGATGTTTGAAAACCATCATCCTCATCTTTAAGTAATATTTATTGAGTAACAAAAGCACCCTGGGGGATAAACAGTTAAAATGACAATCTAGCTCCTTTTATACAGAGGTGACAAGAAACTCGAACCACATGTTGCAAAACTGGAATGTTAAAAGAAGTTGCAATGTGTGAGCAACAGGGCCGCAGATGTTCAGATGTTAATTGTTGAGACTGGGCTCAATAGAGCAGACTCAACAAATCATGGGCACTTAAAATTTGGGAGCACTGATATTATGAAAATATTACGACTGAAGAGAGTTTTAAGCTTTAGTAGCTCCCATTTGTCCAACTTTAACTTGAGATCATGTTCCTGAATAGTTTTTTTTTGTAATAATAATGATATCAGGTACACCATCATGCAAATAACAAAATATAAGTTAAATTTTTAGAAAGAGCAACTTCCTTAAATTGCTTGAGTAAACTGATTTATTTCCTTCCCTTGTCCCAGACTTGAAGTTATACTGCACTTTAGTGTATCACTTCCTTGGTGTTAAAAAAGTGTTGTCTATATTGCTTAACCAAACTATTACCTCCCTCTGTGCTTGCAGGACCTATACAGACAGAGAACTCTCTCTTCCCACCTCTTTCTCTCTCAAATGCAACATTTATATGTATAAATGCATATGTGTCTGTTTTTATGTATCTATTCAGTAGCCTCTATGAAGGTCAGGTTTTAACTTAACAATTTTTCTAAATGTAAATCTTTCTAATGATTTACTTTGTTACTTTGGAAAGTTAATTTAACCCCATTATAATCAACAATTCCTTAAATCTTTGGGTATACAATGATTCAAATCAACCTTAATTACACAAAAAACCTAAACAGTAAAGCATTCTAATCATGAGATATTGGGAATCCATATGTTTACCTCATTTCTGTTTCAGTAAAACATGGCTTAATAAAATGGAAATGACACTACCTGCTGCTTCAAGGTCTCAAATATAAATCAGGAAATGTCAATGATAAGAGTGTGTTTGGAGTTCTTGAGAATAAGGCTGTGTACATTAGAGATATCATTATTGATGATTAAGTTATAAATAAGTGTTAACCTTTGCTGAATATCTGCTGTATTGTCAAGACACAGTGTGCTAAATTCTTCACAGACATCCTTGTATTTAATCCTCAGAACTCTAAAATATAGACACTATTATTGGTCCTGTTTTACTGATAAATATATCGAAGCTGAGATAGTTTAAATAAATTGTCCAAATATATTGCAAGCTAATTTTAGATTCAATAATTCAATCTAATTTTAGAGGACAATTTCTTAAGTGTTTCCCAACTTAAGATGTTTGGGTGAATTCAATTATTTAAGTAGTAATGTTATTATTTTATTGTGTAATAGAAAAAAGTAACATACTTAACACATGATTTCACAGATGTGATTTTGAGACTATCATAGGCATTTTTATTTAAATGAATTAATTTAAATATAAATATTAAATAATAGTACAGCTGATGCTCAGATATGGTAAAATCTGGAAGGTGGTATATGATTTACTGAACTTTGGGAAATTCCATATTGACCTATTGTGCCTCTCTAGTCAGTGGCATTGTTAAGTGGCTTCTGTGCAGCACTGGTAGTAAGGGAGATTGGTGAGTTTATTTTCAGTATCTACCACATTCCCAGGAATTCCTTATTAAAGCTGTGTCCTCACGGTATTCTTGGGTTGCCAAAGAACCATTCTCTGTGGATTTGGAATTCAGTTCCTCTCTTCAAATTCATCTGACCTATGTTCAGTACTTAAATGTCATGCTTTCTGACAACTATCAAATAGATTTCCTCCATAAGTTAACTTTTCACTGTAACAGCAGCATTTATTACCTAAACCATAGGAATGAATAATTATGGAATAAATGAATAATTTATTCCAAATAAAAAGGCTGGGTCCTTTGATGGTCCCTAAATCATACCAGGTAATCGTGATATCTAACTGGTCATGAAGGTGACTCTTCTTTCATTACCAGTAGGAATCACATCGTTTTGAAATACATGTTTGTTTTATCTCATGACAAAGAAAATTTCTAGTTAAATAGGAAATGAAAGTTTCATGACAACTTCATATGATTACTTAATTATAAGCCTCAACAACTGTGAAGATTTATTGATCATCAGTTGTGTACCAGCCATCAGGCCAGGGATACTTAAACAAGGCTTTCTGGAGGAAGCATGGTCTGAACAGAGTCTTCAAGGAAAAGTAAGGTTTAGTCAAGCAAACAAGGAGAAAAGAGCATTCAGGGCAGAAGAAATAGCATGAGCAAAGACATAGAAGGTGAAGCTGTCACCCTTGGGAAAGAGCAAATAAGTCAGTGTGATTTAAATCCATACTCTTTCCTCCATGCTATGTGGTACTATGTTTTGTAGAGGCTACAACCTTGGAGAGTAGAGATCTGATAAGAAAATGAACCCTTTGACACTGAAGCTAATGATCATTAATATTAAAGTGATGAAATTATTGCATTGAGTTAATAATTCACATTCAGAATCTCAAATCCCTCAGAAAGATGCTGATTTAAAATATAATGAATGCAATATAAGGTAAAATCCACATAAATTATTTATTCAATTATTTAACATTTTTATTAAGAGGCTATTATATGTTAGGAAATTGTGCTGATGCAGAGATACAATGATAAACAAGCTACTCTCTGTGCATCCAGATACATGGCAATATAATGGCAAAAATGGTCTACCTTGAGTCTGAAACACAAGAAAGAGACAGCAACAGTTGCTCAGTATGATCCTGGCCTTATTTTGGGAATGGGCAGCTTTGGCTGCTATCATAGGTGTCCTAGTTTGCTTAGCAGCTTAGCAGGTTTATCCCCATGGTAAAGGTGGGAAGTCTTGATAAGACTACTTCATAAAATTCTCCAGTATCTTTGATTATATGTTCATTAAGAATTTTTCAATTTTTATTTCAATTTTGACTGGCTGAATAACTCTATCCTTCAATTTGTCCATTAGTAAGAGAGAGCTAATTTATGTTGAAAGAATACACTAAAGAAAGGGGCTCCAGGAAAGCTGCTCTGCCCTATGTTTTCTTTCAAGATATTTGGAAAACTAACTCTTCTTTCCTTAAATCTCCCCTCTGGTAAATGAGAGGCACTGTGGTGCAAAGGATTTTTTTTTCAAGTTTCTGACAGTAATTTTACTATTCCATCTAGGAATAAAATATATTGAGAGAACAAATACAAAACAGGTGTTCTCTGGATTTCTTGGCTGTTCTAATCCTCGTTTTCACTTAATAATGTTATATATGATCAGGCACTTGTGATCTCATGTTTATGACTATTCTCTGAGTCCTTATCACTGCAGTAGAAACTGATACAGGACAACTTGAGGATCAAATATTGAGTCTGAGCATCAGCAAAAAGGGTAGCTGGTCTTTGTTGGTTAACCAGTCAATCACTATCTTTTTTAAAAATCTTACATTGATTGCACTAGGCAGTTTATTATGGGTGCTCAAGCAAAGAAATAGAATAGCACCAAAAAACCCTCTGGTAACCGGAGTCCATCACCAATAAATATATTAGTATGTATCTCTAAGCAATGATTCTTTAAAAAAAATAAAAACATAACCTCAAAGCCAGTTACTAATTAAAAAATTTATATTAGCTCCATAATATCATTGAATATTGACTTAATATTCAAATGTCCAATTGTCTCAGGTATGCTGTTTTTCTTAACAGTTGTTTGCATCAGGACCAAAATAAGAACTACACATTGCAATTAGTTGCTATGTTGTTTAAATCTTTTACAGTCTATAGGGATCCCCTTCAGTTTTTTCTCATTTGTATTTTAAATGTTGGAGGAAAGAACCTAGGTGCTGACTACATCCCTGTAGTGTCACTTCACATGTTCATCAGTCATCTGTATTTCCATTAAATTAGAATTTAGATCTAAAGTTCTCCTCAAAATCAAGTGTATCCTTCATTTTACTAATTATTTTTTCACAAGATTACTTCATAGTTGTATGTTCTATCGTGAGACATTTAAAGTCTAGTCATCTTTCTTTTGCAGTATTAGCAGCTATAAATGTTTAATGCCCAGATCTAAATCACTTCTAGATGAATCAGCCTATCTTTTTAACTATGTTAGGAGGTAATCTTGTGTTTTTCATATCTCCATCAACTGAATATAGAAAAAAATTGATGCATATTATATTTCTTCTTCTTCCAGAAAGATGACAGGGAGAGAGAAGGAGAGATCATTAATTAAAAATATATATACTCTTAAAATCTTATAATTCAACAGTAATATCTGGCAAGTTATTTTATTTAATGGTATATAAATCCTAATGAATAAACCTATATCTTGATAGAAATGTTATAGTGATATTTTATGTGTTTTCAAGTCTTGTAAGATCTCAGCATTGTGAAGATTATTTCCCTAGCTTAGAATTTATTTCTGTTTTTATCTGCTACTATAAGATTGAATATATCAAGCAAGGAAGTTACCACATTTGATGACCCCATGACTAAAGTCACATAGGAAGTCAATAAGAGAAATGACAATGTAGGTAATTTACATATTTTGGCACTATTTTACACAATATGTTAAAATCTTCCTTAAACCAATATAATAGGGGATACAGTGAAGAGAGAATTCAAGTTGGGACAATTATTTAAAAGCTTCCAAGGTTAGGAAATATTGGAGATAGACCTTAAAAGTAGCATATATTTGAGTGGGAGAGCAGAAGGCATTGAAAATGGAAGGCAATGGAATGGAAATGGATAGTGGCCTCGTTTGAATGGGGAATGGTAGACTAAAGATGGGTGAAAAGTCTGTTAATGTGGAAGGAGAACATATATTAGTGGTTACGTGTGCTGGTTTTGGAAAGAGATATTCTAGAGTGTAAATTTTAGCTCAGATCCAAGTAGTGGTGTGACTGTGTTAGTCCGGGTCCTCTGAGAAGCCCAAACCAAGACAGAATTAACCATTCAAGAGACTGATGGGGTAAATGCCCAAGAGGGAAAATGGTGGTTAGGTAGGGGGTAGGTTGAAGGGAACCCGAGAAAGTTAAGAAAGTTGCCAGATCATGATATGGGTCTGACCCTTGTGAAAGAGAAGGAAGGAATTTCTTAGACTGCTGTGTAGCTCAAGGAAGTTTCTATAAAGATGTCAGGCAATCCTTCAGCCAAAGCTGTTCATTAGAGGACCCCTGTATCTGCTGGTCATTGACTGAGAACAGCCAGTAGGAACTGTGACTTAGGTGCATACATGGCGATGGACTTCAGAACCCATGGTTAATTACACCCTCCACTCTGAAAGGCCCTTCTTTAATGGCTTCCAAATGGCTTGAACTACTAACTTTCTGAGCTTCAGCTCCACCATTTACCAAAGTGAAACATGGATATTTATTTCATGACTGTTGACAGTTAAATGAGTGTATATCTATAAAATGGATAAAAATTTGTATATAAGTTGTTTTGGTTCTAGACAGGATGTAAGTGACTGATAACAACCATAAACAAAAGTAAGGATAAGAATTTTTCTTTAATTGGGCCAGAGGTCAGGAATGAATAGTCCTCTTGGCAAAGATATGCTATATTCAAATTGCACTGTAGGAATGAAAAAGCAGTTATGAACAGAAAGGTATCAGAAGAACAATAGGGGAAGGCACCATATCTCATGGGATTTAGAAATAAAATAGTGGTAAGTAAGTAGAAGCTATTAGTATATGCTAATCTTGTAAAGGAGAGATTAAACAAGGGAGCCCTATCAGAAATTGTCATATTAAAAAGGCCAACATAGTAGAAGGGAAAAAGTACATAAAATAAGCCAACTATGTGGTAGATAAGGTACCAAGAATGCATTATTTTCTAATATTGCTGAAAGAAAATGATATAGAATGATAAGTAGTTTAGGGGCAGCAACAATCAGAGAAGCTTATATTTATATTTTTCTCAGGGTGCTGGTTGTTGTTCACTCCAAACATACTTCCAAGCAGTGGGAAAGAAAATAGTTAGAATAGCATAAATTAAAAATATATGTAGATAGATAGATGTAGATGATTTTAAAGGACGTATTTGTTAAACCAAAGTCCTAGAGAAGACAGCACTAGGGGTAGGGTTAGAGCATAAGCAAAAGGCTTAGCCTAGGTTAAAAAAGATTATTTCTTTCTCAGAGACAGAAAAATGGAAAAGAGAGAGAGAAGCTATTATTGGAGTGATTTTAGAAATGAAAAAAAGAATGGAAGATGAGATTTGCATCTCCATTTAAGAGGAATCTTAAATTTCTCAGTAAATTAGGGAGTAACATCAGCACCCCTTTTCTAACCAGGAACACAGTTTCCTTCACTTGGTAAGTTCCACTGTCAACCACTGTGCATTGTTCACATTTACCCTGCTGGTGCTGTAGAAAATGTCTGGAAGCTTTTCTATTCAGTCCTGACAGTATTAATGAAATGATTCCATTAGGGCAAAAATTAGGCCAATATTTTACTGAACTAATTTATTTAGATTGAGTCTGATTACTTAGGTATCATGATAATCACCCTGGAAGTATTTGAATAATATAATCCAATTAATTTAATAAATTCTTCATTTGCTCTTACATTCCAGATGTAATGAAAGAATCAGTTTAGCCCATTAATATGGAATTAGCAGCATGGCTTGTCAAATAAAGGTATATAGCAGTGAACAAAAATGTCACTTGTAAGAACTTTCTTTGGAAACATGATGAAGTTGTTCACATTAACTAATTTTAGAGTAAGGATGCATAATGATGTCATTATTATTATTTTATATTTAATTTTTACTCTAAAGTGAAATTCTGATTTTTTTAACAATTTAGATATAGCTAACTTTGAACCTACTTATGCATTAGTGAGTACTATTATGTATTGAATCACTTCATTTTCCCCAAGAGCTATATCTATTTATGAAGAACTGTTGTCAAGGTAGCACACTGATCTTGGCCCTCTAGCATATTTTCCCAGGAGAATCCAAAAGCAGTTGTATAGTACAGACATAATAAGATGAAAGAAAATAGTTATGTAGTTTTTAGTATAACTGTGACCTTTTCAAACCAGAATCATTCATGCCAGTCTCAGAATGGAGACTCAACCAAGGTAAAGTTCAAGTAGCAGAAGGAACCCGTCAGCTCAACAACACTGCCTTTAGGATTTTGTAGTCATAATTTGCAAAATGATAAGTCACATTTTCTTAAACGAAAGAATCACAGGACTACTGAAGGTCTTGTGATGAAAAATATTATTACTTCAAAAACTGGGGGCTTTCATGAACTGCGTTTTGAAAAGCTGACATATACCAAGAGCCACAAAGTGTCACTGCTTTCTGCTAGCTTAGTAACAAACATTTCATTTAAACCTGAACAACATGGACCAAAAGCATTGTGCTTTTTTTGAGGACTTGGTGACAGAAATGATGCATGATAATTCATGAGTGTTAATTCACATGCAAGGAGTCAGATCTAGAAGCCGGCGGAAAGGTAGGCACACAAATCTCAGGAGGTCAGTGTTGATGCCTTAAGTAATTAATGCAATACAAATGTAAGCCAAAATTGTGATTTTCATTTTAGACTGATAATCTTGGTAAATCTTGCAAATCTCTGCCTCTGTTCTCAGAAAAACTCTTCAGTCTTATGGAAGATGTGTTACAAAAGTCCAAACAAGCAGTCTTCTAATTAGATTGGGCATCAAAGTCTCAAGAATGTTGGATTCTGAATCGTCCCACTGCTGTGTCCTAAAGCTTCTTGGCAGAGAGAGATTTTTCTTCTCAATGCCTTTCCTTCCTTTGTAGCACTCTCACACATTCCCACAAGAAAATGAAAATGAGTCACTAACATAACCTCGTAGTCAACAGTGTCTCATCGAAGAGAAAAGTGAATCTTTATAGAGGGCAATGGGAGCAGCCAGGTATACGTGCTCACCTTCTTTGCTATTGACAGATGATGTCATAAGACTCTCAGCCTCTGCCGAGGCCTCTCTTTGATGGAGCCAAGAACCTGAAGGCTCAGAAACAGGAAATATCAGAAGCCAAAATGAGCTCTCCTGTGATATTATGTTCCTTATTCTTAAATGGATATTCCTCTACAGCAGTTCATAATTTATTTTGAAGGAGATGTGTATGGCCTGCTTATAGGACTACTATATGGGCTACATCTGTACTGAATTGTACACACACACACACACACACACACACACTCTCAACCTAGCCAATCCCTGTCATTAACTGACTTAGTAACTAAGATAATTTCTGACTTAGTAACTCAGAACCAGTTGGTACCAATATGCAAAATTCTTTATTCCGTGGTGCTCTAGGGGAAATGGACTTAGGAAGTTGTTTTTACGTTATATTTATCTTTGTTAGTGTATTGACAAAGGAAAAGGAGAAAAACTACACTGAACTATATACATCTCACTTGCGTGTCCAAACAGTTTATTGCAAGGAGTCTATCAGACTACTTTGGGCTAATTTTAATTTCTTTTGCTTGTAGCTATGTTTTTCACTTTCATATGTTTTTATTAAGGGTAATATCATCTGTTTTGCCTGGCTCCTTGAAGCAGCAGCCAGACCATAACAAAGTGAGTTGAGAAATGCTGTTAACAAGATCAAGATATGTACACAAATATGTGCTGCCATCAGCCATTCTTCCCTGCAGGAAATTATTCAGGGAAAAGAAGCAGAGTGCTTTCTTTAGAGCGAATCCATGGCCACAAATGCCATCATTATCATTACTTTCAACTCTGTCATCTCGACCTAGCTTTTCCCATCCTTTTATTCTCCTGTAATACTCTCTCTCATTTCAACTTGATCTCAGACACATAGAACCCTGATGAGAACTCTCTCCTCTTTCATGGATGCCTACATTTTTAATTTGTTCCTGCTTCTTTGCACATCTCCTACTCAATTTCATTATTCTTCATTTTCTTCAGACATACTATTATTTCTTCATTATCTTCCCTTCCTTCTCATCCTGTCCTTCCAGCCTATAGAGGTAATTCTTTGTAATTTTTTTTTGCTGTAGAGGAGAAACATCAATTGATTTGTGTCTAGATAGAAAGAAGAGAGAGTCCTTTTGATGTATTTACCTTTCAACACATGAGAGCTGAGCCAACAATATTTAGGTCTTCCATTGTGAGATGGAATATCTTCATCGTCAGCTCAGACTTCTTTCATGTGTTGCAAGCTCCCTGCCTGGTGTACACATATTTCTCTAGTTCTTCAACTCTACATGCTACTGTGAAGGGATTTTGCCTATCAGATTACAGTCCCCTTACAACTGACTTTAAGATAGACTATCAGGTGGACCTGACCAAATCATTTGTTCCTTTACATCTGAGCCTAGAAGTCAGACATAGGAAGTCAGAGATTCAAAGCCAGACAGACATAATCCTGCTACCTAGAAATAAGCAAACACTAGTAAGGAATTTTCGATGGCCTCCAGGAGTCAAGAGTCATTCCTTGTCAACAGGTAGTAAGAAAATGGGTGCCAGTCCTACAACTGAATTCTGCCAACAACTTTAATGACCTTGGAAGAGGACATGAGTCTCAGATAGGAATGACAGTGTGATGGACACTTGATTACAGCTTGTAATACCCTGAGCAGAGAACTCAGCTATACCATGCTCACACTTCTGATCTACAGAAACTTTAAGTTAATAAATTTTCATTGCTGTAAGTCACTAAGTTTATGATAATTTATTGTACAGTAATGGAAAATTAATACATTCTTCATAGATTACAAAAAAGCACAAGCTTATCTATCTGTTGTTGCTTGGCTGGGTCATAATTTACTAAAATTAATCTTAATGAAGAGTTTTTCATGATTCCAAAATAAAAAGAGAAAGTCTCATTTAACTGCTTACAAATATTTATAACTGTAAGTACAGTTAATATGGATATAGAAATAAATTGTTAAGTCTTTTAAATAAGAAATTCAAGATACAGAAAACTGTAAGCAACAGATTGCTATTATAACATCACAAGTATTCATTGGTCTTAACTTTTGGATACTCAACAAAGGCCTTGGAATCACTTATGTCTTAAAATTACTGTTTGTAATCTCTTTAATGGGATGCTTCAAAATGCTATAGAAAGGAGAAAAGTTGGACTTACTGGAAATCCTTCCCCTTCTTTTCTATTTTTCTCCTTAATGAGATAAATACATGTCCATTCTATTGATGACAAGGAACAGAATAATGTAACTTGGGGCAGATTCCATTCTTTAAAGGTTATTTTCCAGTGTAGAGTCGCCTATTAATCATTGATGTTTCATTATAACATAGATGACACCTACCACCAAATTCTCCCTTTTTCTTTCCATTAGAAGCCCTTTTGATCCACAGACTCACAACATACCTAGTCTTCAGGGGGGATTTGATTGTTTGAACCAGTTAGACAATGGTATTCCCTAGTCTAGAGGTGGTCATGTGAATGAATGAAGTTTTCTTAATCAAATTGAAGAGAAAGAGTATTTTCTAGGCTTAAGGTGGACCTCTTCCCTTTCCACTCCTGCTAGAAATAAGTAAGAATGAATGTTGCTCAGATTGTCACTGGCAGTCACTGTGAAATTACAAGGATAACTAGCTTTAGGAGGCACTGAGTACAACAGAGGAAAAAGATAAAAAGGACCTGGATCCTTGATTAAATTGGACTTCTCATTGCAGCAGACTTGGAGCACACCCTACCTCTGGACTTCTTGTTATATTAGATAATAAATTTCTTTGTTGCTTAAACCACTCCGTGTTGGGGGCCTTTCTGTTATCTGCAGTTCAGATATCCTAAAGATAACATGAAGCTCACTGTCGGTTTGCTGTTTAAACTTCAGCTAAGCTTTATTTCAAAGGCCTGTGGAATTTCACCTCTAGTTTCCCAGGTAACTATCATATGTCACTCACGGATGTTCTGAAGCGCACAGGCAATATTCCATCTCATCACTTCAGTTTTAAATCTGGAGAAAGACAAATGAAATGGGTACTAATAAATCTTCAAGGCTGCTGAGATAAAAGAAAAGAATGAAAAATCCAGGAGGCAAAGGCAAGTAAACAATATACTCTGCTATCTAACCTCCCCTTTCCACTCTTTGTTTTCATTTCTTCTTTTTAATGCTGCCATGAGCAATTCAAAATTTGATATACATTTTCTTGGAGATTAAGTCCTTCTTTGCATAAATTTCCTAGACACATTTGACTCTCACAAGAAACACTTGCTCCTGCAGAGGAAGATTCAACAATTCTGAATTTATAATCTAGGATCCTTTGTTCTCTGCTTCCCACATCATAAGAATAAAATTCAATCTTATACCTAAATAGGTATAACAGACTTTATTGTAAATCATTTAAATGCTAATATTTTTACTCTCTAAATGAGTATTCAGTAGGGCTGAATTATATGCTAAATGGTGGAAATAATATTGAAAGATTAGTTTTTGTCAAATTTTGTAATGCTGTGTCATCATAGGTATGAGGTTGAAGATAATTTCAAGCCAAGGCTGGTAGCTTTGTTCATAGTTGCTTTGGATAGTAACCAGTTGAGACTTTCATTTATGTTGTGGAAGAAATCTCAAGAGACACAGAACATTCAGGAAAGCTGAGGAGTCCTGCATACCCAAGAACTACTCAGCCAGACACCCAGGAAGTGAGTCAAAATTCCTCACCTCAACTTTTGACTGACTTCATACTGGCTTCAAGGCTTTCACTTCTTGCCTGCTATCATCTCTTGTCCACGTAGTAACCAGCGTGATGCTGGTAAGTATGTAACAAAATAGCATTTGTGCTTCAAATCTCCAGCAGCTTTTCTCCTCTAAGAGACCATCATTGCCTTCAAGTCTCCATAAAATCTGACCCTCTGCTAACCTGTTTGACTTGATGTTTTGCCCAACTTCCCTTCTCAAATCCCACCTCACCCACCTGCGTCCTCCTTGGTGCTAAAAATGCCAAGCTGGCTGGCTACCACTCAGTGCCTCTGCACTGGCCTGTCCTCTGCCTGTGAAGTTCCTCTCCAAGGTATTTGCTTGGCTCATCCACTTCATTTAGGTTTCTGCTGGGATGCCCATGTACCTATTTGGACACATTTGTTACTGTCTGCCCAACCTGTACACAATAACACCTTTTGCATCACTCTCCATTACCTCACCATGTTTTCTTAGGTCTTTTTCCCACAGTATTTGTCATCACTGGACATATTACATCATTTATTATCTGTTTTCCATAACTAAGATATAAGTTCTGTGATATCAGGAATTTCTCTTTGTTGCTATATCCCAGCACCTAGACCAGTGTCTAGTGCTTGGTAGGAGCTAAATAACTATTCCTTAAATATGTGAATGAACTTTTATTTCAATAAAAGCTGCCAGGAATATGCACAATATCTCCAGATAAAATACTGTTTCAATGAAAGCCATTTCATCCTTTGATTTTATATTGTGAGATTATTTCTCATTCTCTTATTTTCTTGAAAGTTATTTCCTTTTAAAAGGGAAGTATATATTCATTACAAAGAAACATATGTGTAAAAATGTAAAAGAAAGGAAAACAAAATATAGCTACAATTCCACCATCAAGAGATAATCACTGTTACAAACTATATAGAAAGAAGCTATTTCATTTCCTTGGAAACTAGTTAAATTAGTATTTTACTCCATGGATTGAAACAGTCTCTATTTTGCTAAGAAACAGACTGAGCAAAATGCCATCCAAAAATACTGACTCTTTGTTTAGCACAAGGTTAGACTTGATTGTTCACAAAGAACAACACACATTCAGATTGTCTCACCTGGGAAAGAGGACTGAAGTTTCCCCATGTTAGAACCATTACCAGCTTTAGCACTTTGCTCAGAAGTAGACTTTAAGAAAAGAAACAAACCAATAAAACATCAAGAGGCAAAACAAAACTAATTAAACAAAAATATAAATGAACTTCCTCTAGCATTTCATTCAAATGCAGTTCTAAGTAGGGCGAACAGTACTTACCCTCTCAAATGCCTGTTAGAACCAATTGAAATGACCCTTTTGCAGGTAGTTTAAGGCCCTACACCTTTTCTTCAAATCATGTTATCTGCAAATCAATTAAAAGTTGATATATATAATATCTACATACATAACGTTTAAAAAACAAAGTTTACACCATATCACTTATGACACGGGGGCCACAGCTGTGAATTGTTATGTAATTGACTATGTTATGATTGCTTGATGTTCCTTTAAGCTGACATTTCCATGATGTCAATACTCTAGTTAAATTTTGACCTTTGAATTCATCTACTTAAATATTGATCTTTCAAATGAATTAATCTCCATTCATTTATTTAGCAAAGTTCAAACTACGTAATTTCAAGTCACCTAATACTTTTAGAAGTTTGTTTCATCTGAATTTTCAAAGAATTTTATAATAGATGTTTTCAAATGACAATTTTTTGTTGACATTCTCATTATATGTATGTGTATATATGTACACACACACACACACACACACACACACACACACACACACACACACTCACATATGTACTCTATAATACTCCCTGTGGAGTCCTTACACTGGGAAAAACAAACAAGACATGACAGAGTCAGTTGCTCAGGAAACATCTCTTGTTCACATAGTAACCAGCATGGTAAACAAACAAAAAACAGTCAGTGGCTTAGGGAAGATTATTCCCATACTGGGAGGATGGTGTGCTTGAACTTAATCAGCCAAGTCCAAAAGCTGAAATATTGGGAATGTTCTTTGACTTTTACCAATTCTGAGACTTACTTGTTTTCTAAAATTTTAATGTAACATCTATGTAACTAATATTCATTCTTATAGAACAGGAAAACCCAGAAATACACAGACCACAGATTGTTTTGATCTAAACCTCATGTCCAAAACTAAAATTTAGCCCTAGTTACTGCAGAAGATATGGCAATAAAGTAGCTGTCAACAGGAATCATGCTCTCAAAAGAGATACCAGAGCTTTATTTTACTTCTGAGAGATATTTTGTTAAACAAATCAACACTACATTTCCTTAAATTGCAGTACAAGGCCATACCGCAAATGAATGAGAAATTTAGGTTAAGGCTTAAGCCTTGTTCATACCCTTATCATGACATTACAGGAATATGTTGTACCTCCAACTCCAAAAATAGATGCAACATAGAGAAACTGATGTCCAAAAGTATCTCAAACTTTGTGATAATGTTGTCTCAGAGTGTGCATACCCTCATGCATTAAATCTATATTTATTGATTGATGCCTACTTCATGTTAAGCCTACTTCTAGGGGCAGGAGAACCATGCAAAATCCTGTCACTTAAGGAGCATATGTCCAATTATCTCACAAAATCTAAAGTTTTAACCAATATATATCAGGCTTCTTGGAATAAAGAGATGTTTTCAGGCTACTTAATCTCATAAGAAATCAACTATGATATATCCAGTCTTGCACCATTTAAAAACTTTAAACATCACCTGAGATTGCTTACAAAATGCAGATTCCCTGGCTCCCTTGCCACTCCACTGAATTCCAATCTGCCAGATTACAGCCCCGATATGCACAGCATTGTCAAGAATTGGAAACCAGCAGAAAAGGGGATAAAGGCATTTCCAAAATTCTCTCCTCTCCTCTTTCCATTGTTTCGCCAGCGTGAATCAAACCACCTCTACCTTCTAGTTCACAGAGCCGAACATGTTCAGCTTGATGTTATAATGGTAAGTACAATCACACCAATTGCATATTCCACTCAGCATGGTGCTGCACAGAGAATTGATGGTCTTGTGCAGCACTGTCGTGTATCAAAGCTGCAGGAACTGGGTAGGATTCAGGAAATGCCAGTGCTCGCCTTCAGTTTATGTTCTCTGTAACCTTGCAGTCTCTCTCAGTTGCTGTATCAGAGCAGGTAATCCATCAAAAGAGAAACATCATAAACTACCCTCCTACCCTCCACAGTATCTTGATTTTCCTTCACCTTCTGATTGCAAACTCGAAGTTGGAAGGAGTGTTGAGATACTGTGGAATGCTTGGGGCTTTTTAGAATCCTGGCCCCAGTGTTTCAGTCTTAGACTATCCCAACAGAGTTTTTCTTATTTGGAAGATTTCCCCTCTTCTCCAGACAATGGATGGACCATTCCAGAGAGCAATCACACTCTCCATAGATACTGCATCGCAGGTAAGGATGTTTATCTATCAGATTTGTCAAACTGTCTAGCTCAACTTACAGTGCCTGACAAGACTGGGACTCCAGTCTCGGAATATGCCAGCACTTTTGCAGTTTCTTTATATGTGGGACAGTGGGAGTGTGTCTATGTGATCTTTCCTTTATGCTTTTGATAGAAGAGCACTAAGAACCAAAAAAAAAGATACAGGGAAAAAAAAGGTTGAAGGGAGAATCTGTCATGAAGATTTAAAAATTTAATCAACTCCAGTGTGCTTAACAGTTTAGGAATAAGCACAAGCTTCATTATTTATGCAGCTATTTCTGTCACCTCCCAGTAACCCTCAGAGCAGGGCCCACCACTGACTGCCCAGGGAGACAGACTTTTGTAGTTTTTGAAGGCAATAAAGAGACCCTTATCATAAATGTCTTAGGATGTAAAGCCCAGCTATTTTATTGGAAGTGTTTCCATTTTTATGCATACTGAATCTGCTAATAGACTGTCGTGCTCTTTTTAATTCAATATGCTGTCACTTTCATTTTTGAGATCAGTCTCAAAGAAAATGTAATTATCACAATGTGCTTGACATGCAACAGTCAAAATGAACATTGAACACTCATATCCTACCATACCTTCAGTTAAGTATTTGTAGTCCAAGGGATTTTTTATTTGCTTTTCTTTTCCAGTTTTATTGAGAAATAATTGATATACATCTCCATATAAATTCAAGGCATACAGCATGGTAGTGTGAAGACATATATTGTGAAATGATTGCCACAATAGGTTCAGCCAACATCCATCTTCTCATATAGATAGAATAAAAAGAAAAAAAAGGAAAAAAGGTAAAAAATTTAACCCTCGTAATGAGAATTCTTAGGATTTATACTTTTAACAGCTTTTCTATATTTCATACAGCAGTGCTAGCTATAGTCATCATGTTGTATGTTACATCATAGTACTTATTTATGTTGTAACTGGAAGTTTTCCCTTTTGACCACCTTCTTCCAATCCCCTGTTCCCCCATACTCTGCCCCCTGGGAACACCAAGTCTGTTCTTTTTTTCTGTGAGTTTGTTTTTGGTTTTGATATTGACTTTTAGATTCCACATGTAAATGAGCTCATACGTTATTTGTCTCTTTTTCTCTCTCTGATTTATTTCACTTTGCATAATGCCTTCAAGGTCCACACGTGTTGTCAAAATGGTAGGATTATTTATGGCTATATATTTCCATTTTATATTCATATACCACAACTTCATTATCCTTTCATCCATCCACAGACACTTAGGTTGATTCTGTCTTGACTACTGTAAATAATACTGCTATGAACATGGGGGTGCAGATATCTTTTTGAGTTAGTATTTTCATTTCCTTTGGATATATTCCCAGAAGTAAAATTCCTGGATCATATGGTACTTCTGTTTTTAATTTTTTTTTGAGAGGGCATCTGTCATATTTATTGATCAAATGGTTGTTAACAACAATAAAATTCTGTATAGGGTACACAATGCACAATCATTAATCAACCCCAAGCCTAATTCTCAACAGTCTCCAATCTTCTGAAGCATAATGAACAAGTTCTTACATAGTGAATAAGTTCTTACATGGTGAACAGTACAAGGGCAGTCATCACAGAAACTTTCGGTTTTGATCACTCATTATGAACTATAAACAATCAGGTCAAATATGAATATTTGTTTGATTTTTATACTTGATTTATATGTGAATCCCACATTTCTCCCTTATTATTTTTTAAATAAAATGCTGAAGTGGTAGGTAGATGCAAGATAAAGGTAGAAAACATAGTTTAGTGCTGTAAGAGGGCAAATGTAGATGATTAGGTCTGTACCTATAGACTAAGTATTAATCCAAGCTAGACCTCACCCCCTGTTTTGTTTTTTATTTTTTGAGGATCCTCCAAACTGTTTTCCATAGTGGCTGTACCAATTTACTATCCCAACAGTACCCAAGGGGTCTCTTTTCTTCACATCCTCACCAGCATTTGTTATCTCTTGTCTTTTTGATGATTGTCACTCTAACAGGTAGGAGATAATATCTCACTGTAGTTTTAATCTGCAGTTTCCTAATGACTAGAGATGTTGAGTACCCAAAGATTTTCTTACAAGTAGTTTCTCAAAATGGATGAAGATCTCAATCTATTATCACTCACACAAGAAGATCAGTGACTCCATTTTATATGAAAGCAATGTGAACCACGGAAAATTCTACTTTATTATGGAAACAAATGTACTAATCAACCTGTTGAGAGGACACCATCTTATAGTTAACACATGTTGATTCTACACTATGCATCACTTATATGTAAACTTATATACATAATAGTTAAAAATGAGCATGGGTACATTTTCCTTCCAATAGAAACTGGTTGTCACTGCTTTTGAAGGCCACCAAGTGCCCTTTCCGAATTGCAGCTCCTGTGTTCCCCATCCGGAGGTAGCCCATTACTTTATTTGGTAGTTTTATCACGTACGTTTACATGACTAGACAACATAGTATTTTGTTTTATTAATTTATTAATTTTTTATAATTGAAATTGTACATTAATTTTGCCATTTTCTTTGCTTACTTAATATAATTTGACATTAATTAGTTGATTGACTTTATTTCCATTGCTGAATACAATTCCATTATGCACATTTTTTTTTTTACTTATGCAGTTTTAGTCAGTGAATATGTAAAGTGCCACCAGTTTTGCTTTGGCTTGGTTTTTGCTATTTAAAATTGCTTAGTTTAATTCATCAAATATTGTTTTATGTGAAACAAAATCTAGGTCTTAAATGTGAAATTCACAAAGGAATTCACTATACTATGCAAAAGTCACTCTGATTCTACTTAGGAGGGAGACCACAGATGTCTCTTTATCTTTGTTCATGGTTGGGGACATTTTCATGGGGTTGTGTGAGGGAATTCCAATTTGTATTCTCCCTCCATTTCTGCTATCTTGACCTAGCTTCTCATTCTCTACCTGCTTCCCTCAGAATTTCCTAACATGCTCAAAACAAAAATAAAAATAAAAATAAAAACAAAAACTTCATTGCACATGAGAAAGGAAAACATGCTCTGGCAATCATACAGAAAACAGTAAGGAAGTCTCTTTTTCCAGTCTCCTGTTGATTATATCATCTCGAGTATATGAAGGCACACTCTTTTACCTAAAATGTTTGTGAAGTTGGTGAATTTCAGTTTAGAAAACTGCTAATGTAAATTTCTTAGTGACAATTGTTGTCCACTTCTGATTTATTTAGCTCCTGCTTCTTTCTCAGATATCTGTGGCATCTCCATGTGGCTCATCTACTCTTTCCCCCTTGGCTACTGAGCTTTACGGACCATTTCAGTTTTATTACTACTGCAAGGATGGAACATATTGCTTTATCAGTCAGCCTCTCAGTCAGACAATGTTATTACTTGTCTAGTCTGTGCACTACTGAATCTCACATATGAGGTATATAGGCTATTCTCTGCTCTCCTCCAACCACATTTCACCAGTAAGAAACAGGAAGGAATCTTACATCTGGTCATTTCATATATAGTCCTGCTTACTCTGATCTTAATGGTTCATAAAAGGATCTGAAATTTGATTACTGGTTACTAATCCTGTCTTCTCCACTACCTATGCACTGTTAATTAAATTATTTAAACTAATATTGCCTCAACTTACTTATCTAGAGAGTGGGTATAAAACAATGCTGCATCAGTTAATTCTTGTAACCACTACTTAACTATACCAATGTAGTGAGTATCAACCATAGAGGAGAACTTCAGCAAATGGGTGCAGACATATTCCAATAAAACTTTACAAAAAACAGATGATGGATCAGATTTGGTTCACAAGCCATAATTTGCTGTCTTCTAATCTAAAAGATCTAGCATATGAAAACCTGGGACATTTATAAAGAAATTAATTGGCTAATATTATTTATTCCTAGCTTCACAGACTTCTATTCCTTTTTTTCTGAAGTTTTCTGTGTGCTATTGAAACAAGAATTGTTACGAAACATATATTCCAGATATCAAGTATCAACACCAAAAACCTGAAACCTGTCTGATAAATGGTGGTTGAGATATTGTACAAAGTTTTCATTGTATGGAAAAACCAAAATGGCAAAATGTTTAAAGACTGCTTTCAAAAAACTGTTAAGTAATATAGCTTGTATCCTGCTCATATATTCAAAGCATGACATTTAAATCACATCTTTTCATTTGAACACAGTGAATGATACTCATATTTTGATGTGACTTATTATTTTGAGGTTGAACACAATGTGACTTTTCTGTAAACGTGAAGGTACACTGGAATGTGTTATTAAAGTCAGGAAAGCTGGTTTTAGCTACTATTTGGCTCTTTAAAAAACAGCAACAGTATTTTTTGGATGCCCTCAACTAATGTTCATTTTAAAGCTGTGATAACATAGGCCATCATAAGACACAATATATTAATAGATACACCTGCTATCAAGTTTGCCTTTTGACTTTATTAAGAAGCATCTTTGTAGCAAAGAATTGGTTATACTGTCTAGTCCTTTGTGATGATAATTTGGTGTAGATTTGAAGAGGGAAAATTACTCAGGAAATACTGAAAATCTACAAATATGGTTGCAGAAAATAAAACCTGATTATCTCATTGCAACCATTTTTATACTTTCCATGGTAATTACCACCATTTCAGAAAAGTTGTCTTATTGGTTCACTTGCATTTGCATTCAATCTCCAAATATCCTTTGTTTAGCAACTCATATTTGGTTTTCCTAATCATATTTCCCACAGATCATGTGTATTCTTTGGTTTCTTGGTATTTGTAACCTGTGCTCTAAAAATTAGATTTATTTTTAAAACTTTATATTGAGATATAATTGACATGGAACATTTTGTTAGTTTCAAATATAAACATAATGATTTGAAATATGTGTATATGATAAAATGATTACCATATGTTTAGTTAACATCCATCACCACACAGTTAAAATTTTTTCTTGTGATGAGAATTCATAAGATCTACTTTCTAAGCAAATTTCAAATATAGAACACACTATTATTAACTACAGTCACCATCCTCTACATTACATCCCTAGGACTTATATATTCATAACTGGAAGTTTGTACTTTTTGACCACTTTCACCCTTTTGCCTGACCCCCACCTCTGGTAACCATCAATCTGTTCTCTGTATCTATGAGTTTGATTTTTTTTCTTTTGTAGATTCCACATTTAAGTGAAATCTTATAGTAGTTAGCTTTCTTTGTCTGACACCTCACTTAGCATAATACTCTCAAGGTCCATCTATGTGGTCACAAATAGCAAGATTTCATTTCTTTTTTATGGCTGAATAATATTCCATTTAATATCCATTGCCATATATATATATATATATATCACATTTCTTTATCTCTTCATCCATCAGTGGATACTAAGGTTGTCTCCATTTCTTGGCTTATTATAAATAAGCTGCAATGAGCATGGGGGTGCAGATATCTTTTTGAGTTAATATTTTTGTCTTCTATTTTTTTTCTTTATATAAATATACAGAAGTAGAATTTCTGGGTTATATGTTGGTTATATTGTTATTTTTTTGAGAAACCTCCACACTCTTTTTCATAATGGTAGCACTAATTTCCATTCCCACCAACAATAGGCAAAGGTTCCCTTTTCTCCACACTTTTGTCAAAATTTGTCATTTCTTGTCTTTTTTATAATAAATGTTCTAACAGGTGCAAGGTAATATCTTCTTGTGGTTGTTAATTTGCATTTTTCTGATAATTAGTGATTTTGAGCACCTTTTCATGTACTGCTGGCCATTTGTTATCTTCTTTGAAAAAATGGCTATTCAGTTCTTCTGCCCATTTTTAAAATTGGATTATTTGTTTTATTGTTATTGGATTGTCTGAGTTCTATGTGTATCCTGGGTATTAACACTTATCAGATACATGTTTTTCAAATATTTTCTCCCATTTGGAATGTTAGCTTTTCATTGAGTTGAGGGTTTCCTTTGCTGTGCTGAAGCTTTATGTAGTTTTATGTAGTCCTCACTTATTTATTTTATTTCATTAACCTTTGCTTTTGGTGTCAAACCCAAAAAGTCATTGCTGAAACCAATGTCAGGGGGCTTACTAGTTGCATTTTCTTCTATGAGGCTTTCGGTTTCAGTTCTTATGTTTCTTTCTGATTTATGCTGAGTTAGTTTTTGTGCATTGGGAAAGAGAGTGGCCCACTTTCTATTATTTCTTAATTTGCTTATTCCACAAATGATTTTTGATGACTGAAAATCTATTGCTTTTTACTTTTTTATCAAAACATAGTTTACATACAACACTATGTAAGTTTAATGTGTGCAGCATGTTGGCTTGATACATTTGTACACTGAAATATAATTGCCACTATAGTGTTAGCCAGCACTTCTATCACATCACACAGTTATTTTCATTTCCTTTCCTCTTGCTTTTTAAAACAAAGCCTTACTGAAAACCATGACACACACAGGCCATGTGTTTATAAATTAAATGGAAGAAGAAGGCAGAAAGAGAGGTAGCTCTTCTAGGAACTTGGATACAATGATTACTGTATTTGAAAACTAAATTTTATTTGGAATATGGTGGGAATTAAAGCAAAATACAACTATGGTGGTTTTTGTTTCTTACTATAAGATAAAAAGAAATGTCAGATTCTATAGATAGCCACATTTTCTTAGACTTATATCCTAAGGGAAACTTGACAAGTTTTTTCAGAAGATGAAAACTTGTCCATCTTTTAACTCTTTCTTACTAGGTTTAACTAAAAGCCAGGAGAAAAATGTAAGAACATAATACAGTGGACTACAAGCTACCTAAGAAAACCTAGATCTTTTAGATTTATTTTAGGAGTTCCAATCCATGATGGTAAGCATTGTATCTATCACATAATATTTTTCAGATACCTGGGATGATTCTAGATGAAATTAAAATTCTTTGAACCCAAACAATAAGAATTTCTCATTAAAGAGGGCAACCAAAAAAAGCACAATTTTAAACCACATTGTGAAGGGTCTGAAGATTCTTCTCCTCTTTTCCTGTATCCTTTAAAATGTGCCTTGGCGGGTTAATGGCACATAAAGAACCTGTTGTCAATGAATTTTACACATCTTGTTGGTTGTAGCTTTCCTTCCAAGCAAAGAGTCAACAGCTCAAACTCAGCAGGTGCCATTGTGCAGCTGAGCTTGACAAACTCTCAGGAAATGTTCTTAAAAGGGATTTGAACTGGTCTTTCCTATTGTATCCTTAGTCAGAGATCATTATGGGCTATGCCTCCTCCTCAGCAGGGTAATGGTATTGTCCTCAGAAGGTGTTGTGTTGTCATGTCTGC
The DNA here is from genome assembly GCF_040802235.1 of Manis javanica. Taxonomy (NCBI): domain Eukaryota; kingdom Metazoa; phylum Chordata; class Mammalia; order Pholidota; family Manidae; genus Manis; species Manis javanica. Next base: position 73,234,923 of record NC_133158.1, on the reverse strand, counting down.
CTCCACAATTCATTATATAACTTTTAGTGCCTGTGTCATTGGTGGGGGGAGGGGTATTACCTATCTGGTGTTAATTGAACCTACTCCTATAAAATGGTTTCTGCTTACATAGTTGCTCCTTCTGTTCTGTTTTCTTCTTTGGATAGTTTATCATGTTAAATGAGGCATGCTCAGCCCAACAGAGGAAGGACTGTTCCTTCAGTCTTCACTTACCCTTTCCTTTCTCGTGTTCATATCAGCAGCTGGCATTAAGTGAGCACTTATAGGGGCCTCCTCCGTGTTTTAAGTGCTTTTCGAATACTATCCAATTTAACCTGAACAACAATCCTAGATGATAGGACTATTAGCATCACCTTTCACAGATAAGGAAAAAGAACAATCAGTTCAAAGTGACATAGCTTGTAAGTGCAAGAACCAGAATTCTAACCCAGGCAATCTAATTTCAGAGCCTGTTCTGAAACCATTAATCTATTCTGCCTCTCAGTCTTTATGAACCGGATCAAATACCTGGTTCCAGTATTTACTAGGTGTATGATTTCAGTCAGGTCCTGTGGACTAATTAAGGCTCCATTTCTTCATCTCTAAAATGATGTCGAATAGCCTTGTCAAAAAGCTGTTTATGGTCATTCGTTGGGGATGCATGATAAGGAAAATATTCAACACAGCGTCAAGGTCAGCAAACTGCTTTTTCCCTCCAGTTGGCAAAGCACTCCCAGCTCCCTCCTCCCCTCCTCCAGGCTCCTGTGTTGCCCTGCACATGCCGAAATGCCACATATCAAAATAATATAAATTGCTTCCCTTGCTTGTGCTCAGGGCTCAGACCTTGGGAGATACTCCCCTCTGAGCCCGCAGGTATAAAATAAACCTCAACACTCCAAGATGCCCGAGTGCCGCTTGATTCTTCCGTCAGTGATCCATTCCAGGTTTTCCAGTATTTTCTGCAACATTTGGTTCCATGACCAGGAAACCCAACCGTGCTGGCCCTTTGTTGCCACCAGTTTGGGGCAACAGCGGGGCAGTGATGGAACAGGAGATTACAATGGAGAAGGCGCGCCCTGCTTGACCTTTTGGCAGTCTCTCGCCTGGTCACCCTGGGCCGGCCCGCTCCGCTGTTCCCGCCGGACTCAAGGAGGCTTGGCAGGTGAGGACCTGGTTCTAACGTGGAATCTGGTAAGGCCTTGGGGCCCCTGACCCAGCCAACCCCACCCGTTGGGGTGAAAGGGGAGCCTGATCACCTCCTGGAGACTTCTTAGAAGTCTCATAAGTAGACATTCCCAAGGGGGGAATGTTTAAACTCTGGTCTGAGTGTGTGAGTGACTGTGCAGGGTGGCTGAAGCCATTCAGTCTGCACTGCATCTGTGATTCCATGGCCTGTGCTATGGAATCTGTGTGGGCCCTTCACCGTATTCGTGGTCAGCTACCATGACATAACAGTGACTCAGCTTTAGCTGACTGGGCCTGGGACTTATACGGATGCACCTTAGTCAAGGCTGACCAAATTCTCCACAAGAAGAGCAAACTGATGGGCATCTGCCTGGTCTCCTCTCTGAAGGGGGCACCCCCTCTCTTGTCTGTTGTTGCAGCACCATTACATGGACACGTCATGGGGTCAGGGCACAGCAAACCCACAGTTCTCGACACCATGATCAAAAAATTTCAGGAAAGAGTTTTCAGAAAACCACAGAGTAAAATTAACTCCTGGCAGGTTGAATCTGTATAGCCCACCTTTAGTGCAGGGTAGCCTCCAGAAGGAACCCTAGATGTTCCAATAATCTGCCAAGTCTGGCAGGTCATCACTAGAGATCCAGATCATCCTAAGAAGTTCCCATACATTAGCTCCCAGTCAGAAGTTGCCCAGACCCCCTTCCCCTTTGGGTGCAATTCACTTGCAACAGGTAGAGACAAAGTAGGGTCTTAGTCACTCAACAAAGCAGCCCACAAAGAATCAACAGAAGCCTGAGCCTCTGCAAATTCTTGCTGGTGATCCAGAGGAAGAGCCAATATTGCCCCTATACCTTATGCACCCCCAAGGCCTTCAGCACCCAGCCCCCCGGTCCCAGACACTCTGCTGCTGTCAGCCTCCCTGCCAACTCCAGAACCAGTGAACCCACTCTCCCCTGGACCAGAAGCTAGACTGTGCCCTCAGCCAGGAGCAGGCACCCTTCAGTTGTTGGTGCAAGAGACATGGGAGCCTGAAAGGCGTAATAAAGACAGGATCATGCAGCCTGGTCAGTCCTTGTTTTACTATCAACCCTTCTCTATGACTAACCTCCTCAATTAAAAACACAACATCCCATCGGAAAAGCCACGAGCCCTGGTTGATCTCATGAAATCCCTTTTCCAAACCCATCAACAGACCTGGAAAGACTGCCAACAGCTTCTCTGCACCCTGTTCACAAAGGAAGACAAGGCAGCCAGGGTCGTTGATTGGGGTGCATGGGCTGAAATCACTGTCCCCGAGGAGTGATTTTGGGACTTCACCACCCCTGAGGGACAGCACCAGACCTGCCAATATCAGGATGCCCTCCTCCAGGGGATCAAAGCCAGGTCCAAAAAGCCTGTGAATATGACCAAAGTATCTTCTGTCACTCAACAACCAGGAGAGTTTCCTAAAGACTATTATGAAAGACTGTGTGAAGCTTATTGCATCTATACCCCCTTCAATCCTGAGTCACCAGGGAGCCAACAAATAGTCAATACCTCATTTGTAGCTCAAGCCATCCCAGACATCAGACAAAAGCTCTAACAACTTGAAGGCTTTGCTGGGATAAATATCACTCAACTGATTAAAATTGCCAACAAAGTATATCTAAACACAGAAGTTCAGACTGACAGAGAGGCTGAAAGAAAAATGAACAAAAAGGCCAGCTTCCTGGTAACTGCCCTAAAAGAAAGAGAAATTACCAAAAGGCAGAGAAAAGCTGGCCGCCAAGAGGGGGAAACCTAGGATCCCCTAGCCAGACATCAGTGTGCTTACTGTGAAGAGAAGGGGCATTGGAAGAACAAATGCCCCAACAGAGGCAAAGCCCTGAAGCCCGGTTGCTGCCGGGAGGAGCCCCACGGGGAAAGGCTCATTAGTCTGGCAGGAACAGACTCAGATTGACAAGGATGGGCTCTCTCACTCTCGGCCCCCATGAGGCCACAGTCAAAATGAAAGTGGGGGACAACACATAACTTTTATGGTTGATGCAGGGGCAGAACACTCTGTGGTCACTCTCCCTCTACCCCCCTTCAGTAAAAAAACTGCAACTATTCTTGGAGCCACTAGGGCATAACCAGTCCAGCAGGACTTTTGCCAAGCCCGCCATTGTGAACTTGGAAGCCACAAGGCCCGACATAAGTATCTCTACCTGCCCAAGTGCCCTATTCCCCTCCTCAGCCAAGATACACTCTCAAAGCTCGGAGCCCAAATAACTTTTGAACAAACTGGATGCACCAGCCTCAAATTAAACCCAGGCCAAGAAGAGTCACGGTCCCTTGTACTGGCAATAACCACACCTAGGGAAGAGGAATGGGAACTATTCTGTGCCCAGACCCTCTCAAGTAGCCGACCTGAATTCAGAGCTGATTTTCCCTCAGTATGGGCTGAAGACAACCTACCTGGACTTGCTCATAACTGAGCCCCTGTCATTGTAGAATTGACTCCCAGGGCCCAGCCACAAAGACAGTGGCAGTAACCCCTCTCACAAGAGGCAAGAGCAGGCATCCAGGAACACCTAATCAGACTCAAAGAGGCAGGCATTCTAACCGAGTGTCAGTTGCCCTGGAACACCCCACTTCTACCAGTCAAAAGGCGAGGAGAAGGGCACCAGCCTGTTTAAGACCTGTGAGCCATTGACAGAGTGACTATTTCTCTACACTTGGTGGTCCCAAATCTGTACACCTTCCTCAACCAGAACCCGGGGTCTGCCAAATGGTTCCCTTGCCTAGACTTAAAAGATGCTGCCCTCTTCCTCTGGCTGGCCCCACAAAGCCAGCTCTTGTTTGCCTTTGAATGACTGAACCGGACACAGGGCAGCAGATGCACTTACTTGGACATGGCTTCCACAAGGGTTCAAGAACACATCCACTCTCTTTGGAGAGGTATTGGCCACAGACCTTGCCAGCTTTCTGAGGGAAGCCACGTGCTGCGCTTTTCTGCAGTACATAGATGACCCCTGTCCTTGCCAGTGACACCCAGGAAAATTTGCAAAAAGCACAAAGGCCCTCCTGCAACTCCTGTCAGATTCAGGCTACCGAGCCTCATAAAAAAAGGGCACAAATCTGCCAGCAGCAAGTCCAGTACTTGGGTTTCCTCCTCATCCAGGGAGAAAAGGCACTAGGGCCAGAAAAGAAAAGGCCATTATCTCCTTACCCCAGCCCCAGATGAAGAAAGGCATACGAGAGTTCCTGGGGACCACCAGATTCTGCAAAATATGAATTCCTAGATTCTCAGCAATAGCAAAACCCCTCTACAGCCTCCTTGGGGAGGGAGGGGCAGACCAAGAACCTCCTGTCTAGACAGAAGAAGTATGAGCCACCTTCCTGGAAATACAGGCTGTTTCCGAACAGGCACCAGCCCTAGGCCTACACGATACAAAAAAAAGCTCTTTAGTCTCTTCATACATGAAAAAAAGGTAGCCCTCGAAGTTTTCACATAAACTGTTAGGCCCTGGCAGTGGTCGGTTGCGTACCTGTCAGAAAAAAAAAACTAAACCCAATTGAGGCAGGATGGCCACCCTGCCTCAGGACACTGGCAGTCACAGTTCTATTAATTAAAAAAGGAGATAAACTTACCCTGGTACAGAAAATAAAGGTCAAGGTCCCTCATACTGTTGTGTCCCTCTTAAATACACAGAGACACACAGAGATTCCTCTCCAGCTCTCAGCTGGCACAATACTAAAACTCCTCAAGGCTGTTTGGCTCCCAAAAAGAGTAGCAATTCTGCACTGCAAAGACCACCAAAAGGAAAACAACCTTATAACACAGGGGAAGCAGCTAGTAGATAAAGCAGCTAAAACAGCAGCCAATAAAAAACAGATAAAGCTCCTTCCCTCACCATGGCCCTAACGCCCCCAGTGGAGGCCCCTCCACCCAAGTACACTATAAAAGAGAAGGACTGGGCCATGACTGAAGGAGTTACCCTAACTAAAAAAAGATGGTAGATGTTCCCTGACAAATCATCTTTGTCCCAACTGCAACCAGAAGGCATCTAGTCAGCAAATACCGTCAGCTCACCCACCTAAGAAAAACTGCACGAGAAGCCCTCCTCAAAAAGCAATACTACATCAGCCAGTTGCCAGCATTATTAAGCCCGAGCATTAAGTGAGCAGTGCACAACTTGTGCCAGAAATAATGCTCAATCTCCACTGTGACCCCCACCAGGTTTCCAAAGAGCAGGAGTTGCCCCCTTTGAAATCTTGAGACAGACTTCACAGATGTCCAGCCAAGCAGAGGACTCAAATACCTCTAGTAACAGTGCATACATACTCTGAGTGAGTCAAAACCTTCCCGACCAAGACAAAACAATGCCAGGAGATGGTCAAAGTCCTCCTGAGAAAAATCATGCTCCAGATTGGCCTACCGTCTAAAAGTCACAGTCTTTGTAGCAGATGCAGTATAGATTTTAACTAAATCTCTCAACATTACCTAGAAATTCCACACTGCATATGGGGCACAAAGTTCAGGGGAAGTAGAGCGAATGAATCATACCCTCAAAGGAACCCTAGCTACGTTTTGCCAAGAAACAGGCCTCCCGTGGTCAGACCTACTGCCCCTGGCTCTCCTGCCTGCTCGCTGCACACCTGGGACTCAAGGCTTTTCCCCTTTTGAATTAGTGTACGGATGCCCTCCCCTGTGTCTAGGAAGCCTCCCAGGGAACCTATGCCAAATAGAAAATAAGAGAGTAAGAGAACAGCTCCAAGCATTAAGAGCCACCCTAAATAAGCTGTAGCAATACACCATAGAAATAGCCCTGATCTCCTTAGGGACCCCAGTACATTCCTTCCAAGCTCAGGACTCAGTCTGGGTCAAAAATTTAAAGAGGGACCCCCTCAAACCTCAGTGGACTGGCCCCCACATTGTTGTTCTAACCACTCCTACTGCCCTCAAAGTTGCAGGCATCACTCTGTGGGTCCATCATTCCAGAGTGAAAAAGGCCCATAATCAGACAAAGAAATACATTAATAGAAAGCCCAGCCAGACCTCCAGAATGCTCTCTGCCTCCGCATCCTACAATTACCCTCTTACTAATGAACACCTGCACGCCGTGGATCTTGGCCCTCACCAGAATGAAATCTCTCATCCTGGGCAATAAACTCTCTGCTGCTGCCCTCTCTGACTAAACTGTTCCTCAAAAAGTTGCCCTTTCTATTGTCTATTGGATAATTGTAAGTTGTTTTGCTGTGCTTACCTGTCTCTCCTAGCTGAACTCAAGTCTCAGCTTACATTTCCAAAGTACCTCTCTATAATGTTACCTCTATCGAATTAACTGTACAAAGTTATAAAGTGCATGGTCATCAACCAAGGGAGCTGCCCTCAGTGGCCCTCCACCCTTAGCACCTGCCCTCTCACACTCAAATAAGCCAGCCTGGGTGTAAAGCTCAGCTGCATAAAAATAAATTAGGACTGAGGAAAACTGGATATTTTTTTAAAAATGCAGGCTTATCAAGAGTCTGAAGGAATCATTTCAACTTGTATACACAAGGCCCATACAGACAAATGCATAAAAACATAATCATTTGTGTTCTTCACAAAGTACTCAAGACTTTAATGAAAAAAGTCACAAGAAAAAATCCTAGCTCAAAGCAATTAAAAATATAAATACAAGCCATTATAACCCTATCATAAACCAAAAAGATGATGCCTGCTAAAACAAAGTATTTAAAGGGGCATCAGAAGGGGGAGTGATAAGGAAAATATTCAACACAGCCATCAAGGTCAGCAAACTGCATTTTTCCTCAGGTTGGCAAAGCACCCCCAGGTCCCTCCTCCCCTTCTCCAGGCTCCTCTTTTGCCCTGTGTGTGCTGAGATGCCACATATCAAAACAATATAAATTGCTCCCCTTGCTTGTGCTCAGGGCTCAGACCTTGGGAGATGACTCCCCTCTGAGCCCGCAGGTGTAAAATAAACCTCAAAACTCAAAGACCTCTGAGTGCCGCTTGGTTCTTCCATCAGCTATCTAGTCCAGGTTTTCCAGTATTTTCCATAAATGCACACATAATAGTCATTTGTAAAATTAGAGTATAGTATAAGTAAATATATAAGGAAAATAAGATTTTTAAGAAATTGTAATGGCTGAGCAACAAACTGTCTCTTTACTCATGAAAGTAGGGGAGGAGTAATGGAAGAAAGACAGTTTTAGTAAGTGCCTTTTCTATAGGTGAAATAGACTTCAAAGGTAGCAAAGCAAAAGATGACTAGGTAAAATAATAAATCAGTGATTTTACTCCTAGTTTTCTTGAATAAATAGTTGAGATTTGTCAGTATGTAAAAGTATTAATTGATTCTAGAATGAAATATAAAATGTAAACTTCAAATACACAGTCTCAGGAAAGCTGGTCAAAGGGGCACTACTAGGTGCCTGAATTTGGGTGTCATTACACTCGGATAGCTTTGCAGAGTAGATGAGCCTTTAGCACAGGAATATGACTAGGTGAGTCCAGAAGGGAGGCCATTTGGATGTATGGTTGATTTCAAAGCTTGAATGTATGAGGCATGTTGACAGGCAAGTCATCCTAGCCAACACAGAGACTGACATTAGGTGAGATGAGAGAATTAAACAGAGAGGATTCTCCAGATTGGACTTTAAGTCTTAGATTTTATGTAATACAGTATTAGGTTATATTCAAATATTGATTGATTTTAAATAAAAACATCATAACTTAGATGCTTCTATTTTTTTTAAAAGCTTCCTTTTCCTCCTATCCTATTTATTTTTTAGGTTGTTTAGTTGTTTGTAAAATAATAATGTCAGAGATCATGGGAGAAAAATGACTTTCCTTTCCTCCACCAATAACTTGTAAGTAAGGGAAATATAGAAGATTACCCTCTGAGAATTAAATAAGAAAAATCAATGAACCTAATGAATGAGTTGTCTGGTTTAAAATTATTTCTGGCTAATAGCCTTATAAATTTTCATATAATTATCTATGAGATACAGAAAAAATGTAAATTTATAAGAACTAAATATTAAGACTATCCTACAATATATTACTGGTATATGACAAGACTTTCTACTAAATATAAACTAGGAGGAATTAGATGAAGGGTGGGAAATGGTTTTCCTTCTATGTCTTGCTCCCTGAAAATTTTCATCCTGCCATCCTCTAGCTGAAAGAACATAGCATTCTTCTCACTAATGCACAGCTTCATGCTTAGAAAGCCAAGGTTTACTTCCAACAGAAAACTACACAGTCATTTACTGCTAAATGGCAGGAATTGTAGTTTTTCATATAATCCCTTATACAGATGTCAGAAGAATAGCTATTAGAATGAGGGGAAAAAACCCACTAAGAGCATGTGACTTGTAGATGGAATAGCTGCTAGATATGAAAATTCAGCAGGAAGCATGAATATTAATGTGTCCTCAAGCTGTCTGCCTGTGAAGGGGTTTTAGCCAGCTGCAAATACCCATCCCTTAAATCTGCTTTGCAAAGTTTGAATATATTTCCCCTTATTAGGGAAAAGATCAATATTTAAATCACCACCAAGGAAAAAAATAGGAGCTCTGAAGGAAAATTGCACGATGACAGACAGAGCCTCCACAACAGACAGATAAACAGATGCACCAACTTACCTGTATGAATCATTTTTCTGGAACAGCTCACCTACTCTTAACTTTGAATGTAGCTTACTATTCTATGCCTCAGTTTTCTTATCTGTAAAATGAAGATTACAATTGTTCCACTTCAAGCATTTGTTCTTCAATTGAAGGTGCTAATAATGCATATGAAATTAAGCCATCATGAACCCTATATACATATTTTCCCTGCCCAATTGTCCCTGTTCCCTACCTATTGATTCTCATGAGACAAGTCATTACATTCCATATGATGCTACAAGATGTAGCCCCTCTAAAAAAGGAGAGCATGAATCTACAAAGAGAAGAAGCTGTAATAGAAAGGTAATGGTATAATGTGCAAAGTTAGATGAAAGTAAAGCTAGAGAAGTAAAAGCTGAAGGAAGTTTAAAATTGTTTTGGCAGAATGAAACTAATCCAGAAAGATGGTAAAGGAAAAAATTAATCATGTGGGAACTGAATCAGATTTAACATTTAACATCAATTTAATTTATATTATTGAATATACTATGGGCCTAGCATTGTACCAAATGCTTGGGATAAACTGGGGGAAGAAATGGTGAATAAGAAACACAGCTTCCACCTTCAGGGAAATACCTATCTCTTTCTGTCCTTCCCTACCTTTTTCTTTATCCATTATTCCTAATCTACCTACCTAGGAAGAGATAGAGTGATTGATTCAGGAATAATGGAAGGTAGATTAATTATAACAGGGGAATTCCAGGGGCTACAAGGAAAAATGTGTTTCTCATTGATCTTGAACCTGAGAAAATGTCAGGCTGGACCCTTCTTTAATCACAAGGAGAGAATCTTTCTGAACATGAAGGCAACACAAAATGGAGAGGAAAAAAAAACCCAAAGAAACAAAACAAAACAAAAAACAAACAAGGAATCCTGGAATGCACCATTCTAGATTCTAGGACAAGCCAAGCCTGAGCTACTCCAGAAATTTTCAGCTACATGAAACCCTTCATGTGTTCTTTCCCCTTAAACCATTAGGTTTTAACAACTGGCAGCTGAGTGGTAGTGAGGCACTATAGTCAGCCATGCATTCCCAAAACCATCATGTGTGAACAAACATCAGTAAAGGGGCAAATAAAAGGTCTGATGTAAAATATAAACACACTAGTTTTAAAAGCTACATGGGGAAAAATGCAAACATTTTGTAGATTAGGAATATGCAGTAAGATAATGATGTTATGATTCTTTAAACATAATCCAATATTGCTATTTATTTTCTGTCCACCAATCATTCATTTATTTGAGAAATATGGTAATTTTTCTTCATACTTTGAGAAAGAAGGGTTCAGATGGAGCCAGTTTATCAAGATTTATTTATCCTGAAGTACCTGTTTCTTGCTGAGTCTAACTGGCTCATTCCCAAGCAAGCTCCTTTTCTCCACTGTCTAGCAGGCTGGATTTCCCATGGGAAATGCTTTAGAACATGCAATTACCCCTGCTTCCAGAAGGGTTTGAGCACTGCCAGATTTTGATATTATGAAGACTATGAGTACAGGTTGGCAGAATCAGGCTGTGTACAATTGATTAGTACAAGTGGTTTCAAATAGGCAATATAACTCCAAGTTTTATTAAAGAGAAATAATAAGCTGATGACATCTATAAGCAGAGGCAGCAAAACTCCATGGAAAACATTTGAAAGGTATTGGAAAAAGCATCTTATCAATATATCTCTCCTAAACAATGAATTTTTACATTAGTGAAGCATTATTTTGAAGCTTTTAAGTCCTGCCATAAAATTCAAATACTTTTGAGGGATGCAGTAGGTCACTTGAGGGATGCAGCAGTACAGCCAAGACTGAAAACTGCACCAGACACTTTGCTAGGCTCTGGGGACAGGAACTAGTGAACAAGGGAGCCTGGGTGTGGCCGACAGGTCAGGTCATGTGAGCCACTGTTTAGATTCCACTAACCAGGCACAGGATTGAGGTTGGAATGGGACCAACAAGGATAAGGGGCCCCAGACGGTTGGGAAAGTAACCCATCCACAACACAGTTTTGCCGAGAGCTGCTCTTACATAGTAAAAAGTGATTCTTCAAAGCATTATGCACTTCTTTCCTCTGATACATTGCGAAAAAATTTCCAACACAAATTCCTCCTAATGTCATGTTTCAGTCTTCATATAAAGAGGGCCCTTCCTGCCCACTTAATCTCCCATGTTGCCTAATTTTCCTTTTATCTTGCAAATATTTATTGGGCACTGCTACATGCAAGTCAAAATATGCTTATAAACAGACATAGAATCAGAAAACAATTTTTATGCCAAACAGCTAAATACAGTTGGAAAACTTCCTTTGTGTACACATGGCAAGAATAAAATGATTGCCTGGAGAACCTATGAGGGTAATTTAGCTTTCATTCCAGCAAGGCTGCTTATTTTAAACCGAAATGATTTCTTCTATTTATTTGTTTGAAGATCTAATCTCAGTTAAACTTCAAAAATGTTTCAGTATAGTCCTCTATCAGTCTTAAGCATTTTTAGAAAGTAAAACTATTTTACCAGTGCTAATTATCAATTCCATTTTCTAGCTCATACAAGACTTCGTAATCCTGAGATTTTAGTAGATGAAAGACACTAATACTTATTGACTTCCTGTTAAGGGCCAGACATCATGCTGGGGCTTTTATAAATTATCTCACAATATGCTTTATGTTTTCCTATCTTTGAAAATATTACTCTGGTATTAGGACAAACAAAATATGATACAGTCCATGAATTTGTTATGTTCTCAACTTATTTGTTGGACAAGCACTTGGGAGAGAAAGAATCTAGGGTACTATCCTTGTACCTCACTATTAAGTAATACTTTTTAAGAAATCCCTTACAATGTGTCAGTCTTGTGAAATGTACTTGAAGTTGTACTTTCAAGACTTTTTTTGATCATAATTATGAAATAATCCACGATCGTTGTATAAAAGTTAGAAAACATAGGTAAGCTCTATAAATACATACAGATCCAGTTGAGAACAAGGAGTTTATACCCCATACTCATTATTGTCTTTTTGGGTGTTAGCCAACTTATAAAATAGCTCTATTTAGTGTTAGAAGACCTATTATTCTCTTCAAGCCATGGTTGGGTCATATTAGTTTCATGGCTTTTTAACTAGGTGATGGATCAGTCCAGTTGTAAGAGGATTGTCTTGAAATCCTATTCTCCAAATATCCCCTCAGTACAGGTTCTTCCTCTTCAGGTACCATAAATTCTTCCCTTACTACACCTGTTAATACTGGGTCTCTTGACAATTCTATTCAGGTACAGCTAACTGGTAGATGAAATATTCAAGCAAGGTCTGAAAAATTCCATCCTAAGAGGTCATCCATTCCTCAGACAATCAGAATTGAGCCAAGAGTCCTGTGCACCAGCGGTTCCCCCACAAGCCAGTATGAACCTGACAGCCTGAGTGTCCATCGCCCTCCTTCCATCACTGCTCCACTGAGTTGTCCTCGGACAGTAAGTCTGTGGTGTGTTCTCATCCCGCTCACACTGCCACTTACTCAAGTTCCCTGCAATGCTGTGTACCCAGTTAGGCAGCGGAGATGCACATCAAAAAGATGTCGTTTCTATCCTCAAGGAGGTAAATCATAGAAGCAGGTAAATGGGCATTAAGGAAAGTACAGTGAAGTATATGCAAGATTTTAAGTATCCAGTTAACATTAGTGCCCTTTAATTAAGAACTGCTACCACCCTACATTAGCTATTCCAAAGTCACATCCAACTCCAGTCTTTCCCAGCTCATTGAATCAGTTCTGGCTTCTCACCAAGAGTGTTATTCTAGGTTCTGCTCAAAGGTTTCCTAGCCTTGCCACAGGCTCAGTATTGGTAAGAGCTAACTTCCAGGGTTATACTTGGAGTATGCACCACAGAGCACCCCACAGTACTCTCGCTCTTTTGTTCCCGAGGATTCCCACACCATGTTCTAGTGTGATGTTTCTCAGATGTGTGTGTGGAGTTGAGATAGTGACACTTTCAGTGATGGTGAGCAAGATGATTTTAGACTAAGGATAAGGCATCAAAATAAGTTATGTCCTTTTTCTTTTATCTGTCAATATTTTGAATACTTAAAAATCTTGGTCAGTGACTGTATTTGATACCACTCAGGTTAACATTAGGAAATGAGAGGAGTTCCAGAGCATTTGACAAATAAGTACAATTTATTACTATTAAATTACATTGTTTATTGTATTATTTTTGCATGTTTACCTACTACATATGATAATAATGCTTTTTTAAAATTCCAGTGTTGGTGTAAAGTTACCTTTTCAATAAATTAATTTTAACTTTAAGTGTGGATATAGTCATACAATGGTATACTACCCAGTAATGAAAAGGAATATATTATTGGTACATGTAGAAATATTGGTGAGCACATTAAATAGTGTGAAAGAAACCAGATACAAAAGAAAAATACTGTATGATTCCATTTCTAGAGAACTCCATTAGTGGTAAAAGTAATTTATGATAAAAAGAAAATTATGTTTACTTATGGGAGAGAGAGAATTGATTGGAAAGGACCTGAAAGAACTTACTAGGGTGATAGAAATGTCCTGTATCTTAATTTTGGTAGTGCTTAAATAGGTGTATATATTTGTCAAAACTCATAGTATGTTTAAATCTGTTTTTTAGATAAATTTTAGCTCATAAAACAGAGAAAGAGCAAAATCAGGAGAGGGCGAGAGAGAATGTGTGTTTTGGGTAAAAAAAATAGATACACTAGATACACTACATTGAGTCACACTGATTGACTGAGACTAGAATCTGTCTTTCCCAGAATCTCCTTCCCAGTATAGCTGAGAAAAGTCCCAGGGGTGCAATTCAGAAGGCAGTTGTGAAGTGGAAGTCATCTTTCTCCAGGCGAGGATGCAGCTAGACCTCGCATCTGTCCGTTATAGAGATGGTCATCTCATCTCAGTTGTCCTTGCTTTCCTTGGCTCCATATCTGGCTTCTCTTCCCGACCCTTTGATCAATAGCGGCCCAGGCCCACCCCCAGACACTTAACTGTGTAGCCAGAGAACTGGTAGCTATTTCCATAGACATACCACAAACTTCTGTGCATTCTCACTTGAAAAGCAAACATACTTGACTTCTCAGATGTTCCCACTATCATGTTGCCAGATAAAATATAGGATACCAGTTAAATTTATCCTTCACATTAAACAATGAAAAAAAATAGTGTAACTCAATCTCAGATATTACATGGAATATACACTAAAAAATGATGTGTTACTTACCTGAAATTTAAATTTAACTGGATGACCTGATTTTTAGTTGTTAAATCTGGCAACCTTATTCTATGAGCTCTGATTGGCTACCTGTACTTGTGGGACTGGTGAAATGATCAGTGCCTTGTCCCTCCCAGTTTTAGGCCCCCATTTCCTCAGTTCGTCGCATATCAGTGGAAGGTCTATGTAACATAATTAATTATTATAATTAAAATATCATACCTTCTTTATTCACATTATTCTTACTGTGGGTGTTTTCTTGGCTGAACTCCAATTGATGCAGAGGGTCAATTTAAAAGGGAAATTTAATTGCATGTATATGCATCCAAGTTAGCTATGACCATATTCCAGCAAGTGGTACAGTTGCTCTAAGTTTGCATGTTTCACTTCATTTGCCACTGAGCACACAGGGCAGATCTCACAGAGGACAGACAGCTCAGCATTATACTAACAGGAATATCTCAGATTAGTTTTCTTCATCTTTAGCCAGGTGATAACCCACCTTAAGTAAGCCCAGAGGAGGCAGCCTGTTATAGTCACGGGAAAACCATGTGTTTTAAAGTCTAATAAGCCTGGGAACAAATCTACTTCCTAGTTAATGATCATGGCCACATTATATAACATTGCTTCACAGATCTGTAATGTGGGTTTAACAATCTCTACTTTATGCAGTTACTGTGAGAATTGTTCCACATGTATAAAGTTCCTAAAGAGTGATTGCCATAAAGTAGAGATATTTCATAGGATACTCTATCTTGATGTCCTTCTATCTTAGAAGCACAACTACATATGTATTCTAAATATTTAATTTTCATAATCTGGAGGCCTACACAGTCTTGGATAGTTACCTTTTTAGCACTCTGGTTCCTAGGAAATATTTTCAAATTACTGAAGTCTTTCCTTTGGTTATGAAGTTGTGATGTCCTGCCTTCTCTTAAAAGGCAGGTGCAACCCAGCATTTACTTGAGATCTTAATACCTTTGAGCTACATATATATGAGCCATATTTGATTTTGCTAACACATTTACATTTCAGGATCGTAGAAACTGGTTGTTTCAGATTATTTAATTTGTGGTTTTGTTTAAATTCCAAAAGGAGTGAGAGAACCATTATGAAAACCCAAATTCTTATATTTTAACTTTCACAGGAAGAAGAAAACCAAGTGGGGAAATAATAAAAATGTGGGGCTGCTATATTATCAAAATAAGGAATGAATGAGCCACAATAAGGAAAAGGTGAAGTTGGCTCCATATTTGATGACATTAAATAATTATTTTTAAGGGTGCTGCTGGTGTTATGTTTATGTTAAAAGAAAGGAGCTTTATATTTTATAGATTAAAAAGAAAACAGAAAGATTGGAAAGCATTCTTTAATCTGACAGAATATCTTATCCAGAGTAAGGTGACACTGATATAACACAATAGAGACACTAAGATTCTTGGCTCTTCCTTCAAAGCTGAAGGGAGGCATTCTGCATAGAATAAAAAATTGAGTGACTTCAAACACAGAAACAACCCTGAAATAAGGAGAGACAGTATCTTTTAAAAATACTTAGAAAATGTTCTGATTTTTCCTTTCACTTCTATGAGCAGTCTCCCTCTCCCTAGCTACACCAGGACCCCTCATTCCTTCTCTCATCCTAACTCCCACCTTCTCACCATGTGTTCCCAGCTCACCATTCCAGACACAGGCACAGATCTGCTCCTACCACTTTCTGCAAAGTTTCAAGAACCATTTCATCTTCCTAATTCCTGCTTGCTCCCAATGCTTTTTCAATGTTTTTTTCCAACAGATTTTAGGGAACACCATAATCTTAACTTCCTTTCTCTATCTGTTCTTGTATTCCTCTGTCAGTTAATTGAGTGGCCATCCACCCACTCAGTCTTCTCTCATCAAGAAAAGTCCCTCAGATTCATTTTACTACTGTTAATACCTTTTGCCTGAAATATTGATGTAATCTCTAACAAATCATCTAGCCCTCAGTATTTTCCCCAATTAATCCATCCTTGCATTGATGAAGTCATTAAGATGTACTTTCAAAAGATGTTATTCCCTGATTTATGCTTTGTGTAGTTCTTCAGCAGCTAAGGAAAAAAGTCTGATTTCCTTAAGATAAAATATTTATATAGGGATTTTCTGTTGATCATATATCATACTTGTTATACTGTAATTTCTTGAGTGTAGGGACTTTGTATGTATGTTTCACTGCTGTAATTGCAACACCTGTCACATAGTCAGCTGCCAGTAAATACATATCAAATTAACAATAAGTAATATTATTAATGAAAGCTATGCTTTTCTGAGCATTTATTGTGTGTTAGGCACTAAACTGAGTATATTAGATATAAAATCTCATTCAAAACTCAAAAAAATTACTTAGGTGAGGGACTTTTATTATCCCCATTTTACATCTAAGAAAACTAAGGCACAGAGAGGTTCATCAATATGTCCAAGTTTGTAAGGATACCAAGTAATTGAATTGATTTGGAGACATTTATGAAGCTTTTACTGTTTGTTAGGCACTTTTTGTTGTTACTGCATTTGTAACAGAGCAATAAACAAAACAAACAAAGCCCCTGGCTTCATGGAAGCTGGAATGTTGGAGTGGACTGGGCAGAGGGAAAAGAAAGGCGAGATATAATGGGCTTTGTGCAATATAGAATTTCAATTTTTAAGTCTCATTTCCACAGGCAATTATTTAAAAGTCATGGAGAAAATGTCCAAGGAAAGTGTGATTAGCGGGCAGCAAGTATTGTTATCCATCAGAAATAATTGAAATCCATGAAGCCATTTCTTTTTCAAAGCTTAACAAATGAATTCAATCCATATATTCTTTTTTGCCTTTGCTGTGAGAAAGAGTCTCATCAGTTATACAAAGTAATAGAAAGAAGCAGTCACCACAGACCCTGTGCCATGATGCCAAGAATACAGGGACAATCAGGGAACTTCAGCTTTTAATGCGGCCTGGTAATAGACTCACTCTTCCTTGCTCCAACTTGTATCTGTAGAACAGTGACACTGTTGGATTTTTTAAAAATAAAATTAAGTTAACATTTGTGTTAAGCAGAAAAAAAAGTGGATTCTGAGACAGTAATTTGGGTGATAGTGTATTTGGGAGGTGATCCCTAAAAGTAGAATGGAGGGAGGGAATTTTGTCAAGGAAGGGAGGGAGGAGAGTCACAAAGTGTGTGTGTTAATGACGGGTTACCGCTGTGAGCACCGGAGGCTGAGTCTCACTGGAGGCCTTCTGAGAAACCCATGTAGAGGCCGCCTCAGAACTGCAGGACCCCGGGAGCCTGGCGCTGAGTATGTTACCCACAGACCTCAAACCCTCATTCACTGATGGTTGCTCCTGGGGTATTATTTCCCCAGCACTTTTGTCCTGCTCAGTGCATGGGTTCAGATTAACCTTTCAGGCACAAGGTCACACGTGTTAGGGGAAGCAATACACATATATGGGAACTTTTCGCTGAAGCTCCAGGTGAGCTCCCGGGAGTGCTGAGGGCAAATGGGGCACCAGCTTCATCTGTTACAAACCTGAAAGAGTCACCCAAGCTTTTCAGGAGTCATGCTAACAGGCCTGTAAACTGACTTCAGGGCCAATTTTTAACTTTTTAAATTTAGGGAATGCACAGTGGAATTAAGCCTTTAGTCAGTCCATATGATATCGAGTTCTCATCACAAATAAAAAATCCGACAGGGAGTTATTCCTAACACTTCAACTGCTTGCTTGTGGTGAATTCTTCCTCATGGTGAATATGCTAAGCCTAAATAAACTTGATAAACTTGGATCAAGCTCTCTCAAAAGAAGACGTAAAATAATCTGTGCCTCTCTTTTCCTTCAGCATAATCTATAATCTACTATCTCTTCTCAACATATTGCCCTCAGCCCCTCCATATAGTAAATGAACATTCTTCAGTGAGAGATAATTTATGACTTGGAAAGTTGTCATGAAGTAAAATGTATATATTTCTACATACAAAAATAAAGTTTTATATAATTAATGCTTATATTCATATTCTGAATATATCTTGTCATCTTATAAAACTGATATATTATTCTAATTCTCCTCCACTCATGGCTATCCAATATGATCAGTCAACAAAATTAAAATTTTGAATGAAAAGCTTCATATAGATCAGCAAGAATAAAATGGAGTGAAAGTAAGATTCATTTTTCAAGTTATTACTATTGGCTATAAATAACCTTCAGGGCAAAGAATAAATATATACATTCTTCTGGAAATTGGGAAATTAACCCATTGAATGTATAATTAATAAGTGATTTAACTCATTTTCACACATTACCCATATAATGTGCATTTGAAATAATTACCATTGTCAGACTAGAACTATGCATTTTCTTTCTTTTTCACTAGTAATTCAGCACTCTGTAATTATAAAGACATTTCTCTTTCCTTTTGCTTTTTTTACCTTACCCTTGCCAGCTATATTATTTGGCTTTCATTTCTGTGAAAGCAATTATTACAGATGCAGACTTACAGCTACAGCACAGTTCCTATTGCTATTTGATAGCCAAGGTTTTCCTTCTATATGGGGTATTTAATGTGGAGTGAAGAGTATTGAAAATTTGATGGGAAGTTCCCCCTGTCCCTGGATGACCATTTACTCAAGCTTTATTAAGAAAATGTTACTGATGATTTCTGCATAGGGAACCTTAATGGATGGACTCTGATTTCTACTGCAAAATCTGAATAAGGCTGAGACCCCTCTTCTAACCCCAGCAAGTAGAATGCAGATCTAAGACTAAAGTTCAGATAGTAAAATACTTTTAAAACTTGAATGAGTAATCTATCAATGAACTGGAATTCATTTCCTATGACACTGACAAGTGGCAGGAGTGGTGAACTAGTCACACAGACGGAGTAAGGGTGCTGGTGGCCCCAAGGCTGGCCTATCCACCAGACCATCCCTGCAGTGTGGCCCTCTGGGTTCCCTACCTCCTAAATCCCCTGCAATTACTGACCTCGATCCTCAGACTTCCACTGCTTCCCACGATATGTCCAATATCTCTCTAATAATTTACTTTTATGCTTAAATCCATCCTAATATTTTTTGTTGCTTATAAATTAGTGTGCAGACTGACACCTTTATTTTACTTTAATATTAATAATGGCTGTGATTTCTTAAATAGGTAAAATTTGTCTCAGTTTTCAAAGTACTTTCACATGTGTTACCATACTTTTTTTCAATTTTATTGGGGTATAATTTATAAACAAAAACCTGTACATATTTAATGTATACAGTTTGATAAGTTTGCATTTCCTTAACGATTAGTGATGTTGAACACGTTTTTATACATCTGTTGGCAATTTGCATACATTCATGATACCATCACCAAAATCAAGGTAATGAGCACATTCATCACTTACAAAGGTTTCCTTGTGTCTCTTTGCTGTGTGTGTGTATATGTGTGATAAGAACACTTAACAGAAGATCTACACTCAATAAATTTTTAAGTGTTCAATGTGTACTGTTACCTATAAGTACTATGTTATACAGCAAGTCTCTAGTATTTACTCACCTTAAATTCATTGAACATGAACTTCCCATTTCCCCTTCCCCATCCCCTGACAACTACCAATCTATTTCCTGTATCTACAAGTCTGACTCTCTTAGATGGCTCATGTAAGTGAAATCATGCAGTTTGTCCTTCCGTGACTGACTGACTAGCATCATGTCTTTCGAGTCCACCCTTGTTGTTGCACTGGTAGGCTCTGCATCATTTTATGGCAGAGTAACATTCTATTGTATGTATATACCACATTTTCTTCATCTGCTTATCTAACAATGAATGTGTAAGTTATTTCTGTATCTTGATGTATGCTTCAGAAAGCTTCTACTCTACACACCAAAAGAAATAATCAGCAGGTTGAAAATGCAACCCACATAATGGGAGAAAATATTTGCAAACTTTTTGGTAAGAAGTTAACTTCTAAAATATAGAAGGAACTCTTACAACCCAATAGCAAAACAACAAATAACTTAATTTAAAAAAAGACAAACGATGTGAATGGACATTTCTCCAAAGAAGACTTCAAATGGCCAAAAGGTGCATAAAAAGGTGCTCAGCATCACGAATCATCAGGGAAATACAAATCAAAACCACTATAAGATATCACCTCACATCAAAAAACAAAAACAAACAAACAAAAACCACAAACAGCAGATGACAAGTGTTGTGAAGAAATTTAGACCTTGTGTGTTATTAGTGGGAATGTAAAATGGTGCAGCCATTATGGAAAAACATATGGAAGTTCCTCACAAAAATAAAAATAGAATTACCATAGATCCAGCAATCTCACTTCTGGATATACATCCAAAAGCTTTATCATATTTGCTCCATAATATCAGATGACAATAATGAACCCCAAAGAGGTTAAGTGATTTAACAAGGTCATGCTGTGAGAGAGTGACAGAATTCTTGAATCTCATCTGCTGGCACACAGCCCAAAGTTTTCTTAATCCATGCTTCTTTGTCTAGAAATGCAAAGGCTACAGTTTATTTCATTAAAAATAAATCTTGCAATAACCAGATCTTGTCCAAATCAAACCAATACTAATTGGGCCAACCAATGGATGACTAACAAAATGTTTTACATTATTTGCTGTTTTTGATGAAATACAGCCTGACAAATGTACACTATCTCTTCTCTTCTCACACTTTGATTTTTCATCAAGAATCAGAACAATGAAATAAATGTTGATTGAAAAATGCAACATTCAGGAATTCTAAACTAAGGTTACCTTAACTATTAGAGAGTCAAGCTGTAAGGCAATCAGAGAGCTTTTGAATGTCAGACGGACTCTCAGGCTGTGCATGTACACTGATTAAAATCTTCTAACATCACAAAGTAATGCTAGAGGACAGTGTTGCTTCCAGTTTAAGTTATGTTTGTTGGAACATACATCAAGAGCTAAGTCAGTGGGCTTGTTTTCTGAAAAATATTTTGAAGAATAGTACATCTCAGGTATATTTTGAATGTGGGTAAAATATAAAATATAACTACTTTCATGTGTTATTTACTTTTTTCTTATCCCCAATATTGAGTAAAAATATATTTACCTATTTATTTTTCTCATAATAACTACCCCTGAAAGTCAACCATGGTTCAAGAAGAACTGTACTAGATCTCTGAAAGTTGTAGCCCTAAGGAAAAACTAATAAACTGTAAACACACACAAATTCTGTTTGGGGCAGGGTGAAGAAAGTTTAATTTCTGTTTCATTGGGCTTTTTCCTAGGTGACATGTCTGGGTGTATCATTTAGACATTAATGTGAAAAATGTCTATAAAGGAGTATGCTTGGGATCCATACCTTTTGGAGGAAGAAAAATACAGGATTTGACAGAGGAAGAAGTCAAACTGCAGTCTAGTGTCTATAGGGGCTTTTGCTGACCCTGAGGTAGTACTGAGGATGGAAAGAAGCTTGGAGGTGTCACAAATTCAAGCAAGAGGACCAAGCCTTTGTATACAGTGACATCTCTGTCACTGGATGTGGGCTGCCCCAGGAAGTAGGTATTAGCTTGGGCAAAGTGGCTGTCTTCAGCCGAGTTAATCCCTGAAGGGGGTGATAACCAAGGGCTCTCTGTCTGCAGTATTCTGACAGCTGGTGGAATAAATCCTTTATTTCTGAATAAGCTTCTAGGAGATGTAGAGCCATATCCACCACAGAATGTGTCACTGCTGCTCAGAAGAAAAGTAAGTGAAGGTCTAAGAACTGACCATTGGATTAAGTTAGGTAGAAACCAGTGGGGTGACTCTTTTTCTTAATGATGGGATACTCAACCACATTGTATAAATTTCAGGTCACAAAAATGTTTATTTATGCTTACACAAGAGTGAGATACTGCTTCCCAGGTTTTCTTATTGGCTCAACTGAATCAAAAACTATTCTCTCACTGCCACCTGTGGAATGTCACTTAACTGGCTTCCTTTCTGCTAGCCCATATGTCACATTTCAGAGTTAAGGGATGAGTTAGTTTCCCTGAAAACATTTGGAGTGTACAGAGAAAGTGTGAAAACTTGAGTGAATATAATGTAATTTCCAGGAGACAGGAAAGCGTGTATTTTGGAGGCATCCACAATGCCCCACAATGGATGCTGCACTGTTAGCTTTGGTGGATATTTGGAATAATTTACTTCACTAATTTATGCTACAAATCTTTATGTATTGCAAACTTTAGACCAGACACCACAAATTCAATACAATACTAGAAACTCAATGTGCCTATTCTCCTTGATCTTATATTTTCAAGAGGGAAGAGGAAATAAACAAATAAATAGGTGTATCGATTGTAGTGAGTGTCGTGAAAGAAACAAAGGTGATGTAATTGACATTAAGGAAAGATACCACTTCAGAAATGATGATCAGAAATCTCACAAGGTGATTTCTTGGCAATCTTATATTATTTTTCTGTATTTCTTGATACAGAAAAAAAGGAGAAAAGGAGGGACGGGTGGTAGGAAAGAAGGAAAAAGAAGGAAATAGATCTACTAAAGATTGCATACTGTGATCATCCTTTCATGCTGAGGTTGTTATTTTAAAGAAAGTTAGAATGTATTTTATTCTATTGCCATGGAAATTTTTAAATCTTATACCTGTTTAAGGGACTGTTCAGAGAAACTTGCTAAATATAAAATTACTATATTTAAATGGCTATCCATGCCATCTTGAAACTTCAATTAGCCTGAGTGGTACTCAAAGTCACGCAGCCAGGAAGGAAGATGGTGGGGAAGGGAGAGAAGTGGGTTATGCAGCTGTTTCAAGGATGTATACTTCCATAAAAATATTATGCAGAGCCCAGCATGAAATAGGTATTTAGCACATGCTTAGTGAATACATGCATGCATATGAATGCATAATTTTCTAGATAAATAGTAACACCAACAAACATACTATCCACTTAGTATAATGCTTTCCCTTACATTGTTGTGACTGAAGAGAAACTGTGTGATTAATAGGGATAACCAATTCTTAGACAATAAATACATAAGCCCTGGGACCATAGAAGATGCACAGGTAGCAGTATATAAAATTCTTAAATGAAAAAACAATGCCCGTAAACTTGTTCCCTGGGTGCTAAAAAAAAAAAAAAACCCACGAAATTCCTGGTTTGGAGAAATGAAGATGATATTATCTAGTTTATTGGGTATCATTATGCTTTATGAAATCCATTACAATTTAGTTTCATCTGCAAAACTGCTGCAATAAACTTTATTTACCCAATAATGCAGGTGAAAATTGTGTTTTAGAAGTGCATTTTGGGTAGAGAGTAAAAAAAATGTGTTCTAGAAGTCAGTGAGTACATAGACAACTAATCAGGGCTGTGTGGGAGGTAGTTTCCAATACTGTCCTCCCCATATGAATCAAGGCTTTCAGTCTTTGCACCCTTGTGTGGTCCCCTTCCATAGTGATTCTGGGATCAGTCTGTATGATCAAGAGAATGCAGAGGAAGTGATGCTGAGTAACTTCCGGTATCAGATCATATCAAGCCTTCAACTTAGACAAGAGTTTCTTTAAAATGATCCTTCTAAAAAAATCCTTAAAAAAGAAAAATGATCCTTCTTGGATAAGTCAGTATCATGAAAGACTTCCAGCCACTGTGAGACTCCCAAGCTCTGCAGAGACACCACCTGGAGAGAAAGAGAGAAGCGCTTGGCCAGACCCAGTATCCTAGCCTTTCCAATCCAGGCACTAGATGTGAAGAAAGGGCCTATTTTATTTATCCAACTCAAGTAGACCTGAAAAGCTGAAAAATGCCTCAGTTTGACAGTCAAAACTGAGGCCCTAAACATACAGCCTCAGTCAAGCTGTCCCAGGAATCTCCAGCCACACCAGTCACTCCAGGTGGGGTTCATACTTCATGGAACAGGGAGGAGCCACCCCACTGTGCCCTGACAAAATACCTTCCCACAGGAAGACCACTCATAGTGTACTGCTGTTTTAATTCCCTAATGATTTGGAATGATTTGTTACTCAGGAATACATGCCAAAAATGAAATTTGGTACTGAAAGTAGGTTTTTATTGTAACAAATGCAAAACATGTGCCTCTGGATTTGGGACCTGTTGGGTGACAGTGTGAAGGACTCAAGTAGACTGTTTGTAGTAATGGAGATATAATGAGAAAAGTGTTACTGGAGGCTGAAGAACAGACATGCTGTGTTACATAGTGATGGAAAAGTTAGCCAAACTATTGCCTGTGGTAATGTAGAAGTAGTACTTTTGGAATATCCACAACTTCTTGGAGACTCCCTGTCTCCAAGAGCTTTATTTCCCTCCTGGAGTGTGGGCTGATCTTAGTGGCCTTCTTCTAATGGAATAAAATGGAAATGTGTGAATTCAGAGGTTGTGTCATAAGAAGGGCTTCTTTCTTGCTCTCCTGGATCACTTACTCAGGGGAAAGAGAGCTATGAATCTGTGAGCTATGATTCTGCCTTCAGCCAGGAGCCAGTGCTGAAGTGCGGCATCCGCCAGTCGCTGTGAGCGAGGTATCCTGAACGCTGGTCCTCCAGCCCGTCCTGCCTTCAGGTGGATGCAGCCTCTGCTGGCAGCTTGACTGCGGTCTGATGAAAGAGCCTAGGCAGAACCATCTGTCTAATGCACTTCCTGGTTCCTGATCCTCAGAAACTACATGAGAAAATAAACTTTGTTTCTTTTTGTCTTAAGATGTTGAGTTTTGGGGTAATTTTTTACGCAGCATTAAATAATATAGTAGGAAATATAAAGTAAATGTGCCTATGACCTATGGAACCCAGTTTACCGAATGTTAAGGCAAAATGTAGAAAGTGTCAACTGGTTTCTTTCAGTTGTTTATAATGAAATAATGTTACAGAGAGATGAGATAACAAAGGAGCTGGTTGCTTTTAAATTTGAGTTTTGGGGATATGTAAAAGCATGACTAGCTTCAGAGAGCAAATGATTATTAATTTGAGGAATGGCCTCAAAACAAGGATCAAATCCAGCATGCTGACAGTAAAATGTGGCCTCTGTGCCCTAATGAGATGAAATTTCTTGGGAGAGACTAAGAGCATTTTGCATGTAGATGGGATAAAGTTCCTGGGGCCAGAGAGCTGACTGTGGGAGATTGTATTGTTCCCAAGATGGCAAAAATGCTGTCTCCAAATCACAAGTTTCTCCTGTGACGTGACCTGCCTAATTCCTAATCAAGAGATGACATCTATTTCTCCAGCGCCTGGAATAGGGGTTGACTGTGTAATCACCATGATATGCACACAGTGGCATGGATGCTGCACTGGTCTTGGGTGGGAGCCCTAGGCTGCTAGCAGCTTCCTTTTCTTGTCTCACAAAAGCCAGAATGTCCTCTCCCCCTACAACTGCAGAGCCTCTACCTAGTCCAACAAAAGCATAATGAAGATGGTAATGGAACACAAGAGATAAAATTAAAAGTAGGAGCAAAATACACCATACTATCCTGCCTTTCCAAAAGAGAATATTTTCTAGAACAAATACACACACACTCACACACAGATTTTTTTTTTCTTTCCCCTTGTAGGTCAGTGCGACATGTCTTACAGACAACATGTGAAAACTGTGATCATTCTGAAACCACCACGCTGTAACAAATACAAGCTATGTGGAAAGGTCCTACAGGTTGACACATCCTGTTGAGAGAGACAGTGAGGCCGAGAACCTGTGAGTCACCAGTCCTGTGAACAGAGAACCTATTTGAGAGTGGATTCTAAAGCCCCCACACTAGGATGCACCACCCTCCTGAGCCATTTGTACTGCCCTCCTGAGCCCATCTCTATTTCCTGATTAAAATGAGTCAAATAAAACGGTTGTTTTAAAATACCAAGTTAGGAGTAATTTATTCAATAGCAATAGCAATTCCACATGGCATTTGAATGCTCCTGTATCAAGAAAACACAAAACACCCAAGTGACTTCATCTAGTAAATAAAATGCAGTAGAAGAGACAGGATGCCACTTTGGACATCGGGTTATAAGAAGACCATGACTTCCATTGTGGTGTTGTCTTTCACTTTGTTCTCTCTCTCTCTCTCTCTCTCTCTCTCTCTCTCTCTCTCTCTCTCTCGGGTTTAAGCCAGTTGTCATGTTTGATGCTTCCTTGGAGAAAGGGAAGCTAACTGTCATGTCTTGGTGACACTCAGGTAGCCTGTGAGGTAGCACATATGGCGATGAAATGAGATGAGTAGCCAACCATGTGAGAAAGCTTGGAAGATCTTTGGAGGCCTGCCAATGGTCACCTGAGTGAGCTCGGAAATAGATCCTCTGCGCGTTGATCCTTCAGACAACTGCATTTAGTGGGCCGCTTGGAGGCAGTCTCTTAAGAGACCTTGAGCCAGAACCATCCAGCTATTCTGCTTTCAGATATTGATCCACAAAATTTATTAAATAAATGTTTGGGGTAAGCTCTTATGCATCAATAGATAACTAATACAATTCTTTTCTATCAATTACATATATTTTTTTCTGTTGAGAGGCCTGTTCTCTAATTGTTTCTCCTTTTATTTTATTCTTTCTTTACTTGCTTTGAGGTTTTTATCTTTTTCTATTCTTGCCTGCAGCTTTCCTATGGTGCAATTTTCTCTGTAGCTATCCTGATTGAGGTTCACAGTTATTCTCAAATTATTATTTTATAACTCTAATAACTTAGAAAATTGTAGCCATGTATTTCCATAAATTGCTTCTATTCCATTCTTTCTTCTTTTCCTGAGACTCCAATTACACATATGGTAGACCTCATGGTATCTCTTAGGCTTATCATATTGTTTTATCCTTTTTCTATTACTTCTTTTCACTGTTCTTCTTTTTATATAAAGTGTTCCAACCCATCTTCCATTGTATTAATTAAATCTAAGGTATTTGTATTCTGTTGTGAAACTATCTATTGCATTCTTAATTTTTTATTGCATTTTTCAGTGCCTTGATATACATTTTCTTAAATATTATTTCTTTTCAGAAGCTCTCAATTTTATGTATTTTATTGAAAAAATTCAGGATGCTCATATTATAGTCATTGTGTAACCCCATTATCTGCAATATATTCAGTATTATTTTAGTCTATAACTACATTACCTGAGTCTTTTGTGTCTGGCTCTATTATTTCATATTATCCTTTTAAAAAAATAATGTATTCTTTTTTCCCATGTGCTGATTACTTTAGGTTTAATAATATAAATTATATGTGATTAAGACCAGTATTATGTCTTCTCTTCCTCCAAAAGGAAGTATGGCCAGGAGAGAAATAATAACATTCCATTAAGTTAATTATAGGAAGCATAATTATTTGAAGTTAGACTTCATTGCCCTGTGGAAAAGAGCCCATGTCTTGTTTACTCTGGTTCCTAGAGTGTAGCCTTGGTCATGTGGATGCCTAGGCATTGCTGCCTTGGTAGTCTCTGGACTAAGTCTCGTTACTTCTAGCCCCATGGGATCATCATAAGCTCTACTATACTTCTTAACTTCCCATTTGTCTTTTGGAATTTTCCAAACAGTAGGCTATTCTTTCTGGGTTTTTTTCCTTCTTGGAGACCTTGGATTCATAATTTTTCAGTGCCTTATTAGTTTTATGACACCTTTATGTAAATTTAAAAAATATATTTTGAATAGTTTTTCTATTTGTTCATGGTGGGTGGATTGGTCCCAATTTCCTAGTCACCATCCCAGAATTAGATGTACCCTTACACAAATTTTTGTCTCCCAAGTAAGAAAGAACTCATATACTTGGGAGGGGAACTGCTATTTTGTTTTAGGGGAAAGAAAAAGCAAGTGTGTGTGTGTATGTGTGTTTGTTCCAGCAAATATTGCCTTTTGAAAAGGAGGGATTATGTGCATATATTTTGTTCCTATATTTATTTTTATCTCTTGTATTCTGTCACCATCTTCATTGTAATTTTGTTGGACCAGGTAGAGGCTACTGTAGGTGTGGGGAAGAGGACATACTGGAAATTTCTGTATCTTCAATTCAATTTTGCTGTGAAACTTAAAACTGCTCTAAAAATATAAAACCTTAATTAAAAAATAAAAGCTGCTGAACTATATAACTATATCTTAAACACACTGATGAAAAGAGAAGTAGATCCTGTTCCTCTTCAATATAGAGAGTGTGGTATACAGCTATGATACAATAAAAGGTGACCTGCATGGGAAAATGGATTTGTGATTATGCTTCTCTGTCCAAATTCAGAACCACATATATAAGAGGTATTAAATCAGAAATCTTGGTGGACTGAGGGTAATGGGCTGTTTTGAAATGTTGAAAGCTGAAAGCATAGATCTACTACTACTGGTCACCTTAGCATTATCTTTGTTTTTCAGAGGAAGGGTGTTGCTTTGCTGATAATATATATAGTTCAAACACCAGGAGTCCCTAAAGTTTATAAATATTCCCTTAAAGAGAAAACCATGGATTATGTGTAAATTCTTTCTGAATAATGACTAAATCAATAAGTAAAGGAACTTGGGGCTAACAAGAAATAGAAACTCTTTGAACTCCAAAGGTCTCCATCTTGCTGAAGCCAAATCTCAACTCTTTGTTCTATCAAAGTCTTTGTGATACTGACTCTGAAAAATATTGTTTCACTTGGCTTTTGATAAATCTCATTTTCTTAATTTCCTCTTATCTCTCTGCCTACTCCTACTGAGACTCCTTTGCTAGTTTGTACTTCTCTGTGGCTATGCCTCAAGGTTTCGACTCCAGTTTCTTTGCTTCTCTATCTGTACTCTCAGGGTAATTTCATTCTGTCTCATGGTTTGAAATAGCTAACATAGAACTCCCAAATTTAATTGAAATCTATCCAAACTTTTCCCTTTTACTTCAAATTTACATATCTTTCTCATTGGTCATGTTGAAAAGGACATCTCAAACATAAATGGCCAAAAGAGAAGCATGCCTTTACATACATCTCTAACTCTTCTCCAAGTAGTCCCCATCTTCATGCGTGTTTCCATTAGTCACTCAGTTGCTTAAACTTATGAATCATCCTCAATTTCTTTCTGTTTTGAATATGCCACAGCCTGTTAATCTGTCCCATTACCTTACTTCATTTCCTTATATTTTGATTGTATCTAGTAAGCCCTATAAATTCTTAACCACTGCCACTACCGTAATTCAAGTCTCCATCACCTATTTCTCAGGATAATCTCAATATTGAGCTCCCTGCTTCCAAGCCTACTGTCATAGTTCAGTCTCCAGACACTTTCTGGATAAACTCTTTATGGAATAAATGTTTACAAAAGTCAATGATATCTCAGTTATGAACAGTATCCCTTTGACAGATTCCACCTTGGAAGCAGAAAAATTCGGATTCTTTTGTGTACCTAAAAAGCCTTTTTTGATCTGCCTTGCATTACTCTTTAACATAATCTTCTACCATTTGTCTGTGTTTCACTGTGTTATAGCTACTGTGACATTAACTTTGTGTCTTAAACAAGCAAGCTTTTCTTGCCTTAAATCTTGCTGTTCTCTTTGCCTAGAATGCCCTGCCTGCAGATTTTCACAGGCTTGATCTCTTTACAACTACCTAGGTTTTATTTCAAATGTAGACTATTCAACATGCAGTTCAATAACAGGGTACTTTTAGAAAAGGAGTCAAAGGGGAAATTCTGAGGTGCAGGACATGGTCCATATCTTGATCTACATGGTGAACATGCAAAAATATGACCAAAAAATGACGGAGCAATGCCTGTAAGATTTATGGTTTTTACACTTTTTGTGTCATTAGAGGTAAAAAAAAATCTTCAAGTCTCTCAATCTTTAAAAGTGGTAGGTAGATCATCTCTTTCTCAATAGCCTGCCCAAGCCCTACCCACCTGAGTCTCTATCCCACTACTTGAGTTTATTTTCTTTATAGAACTTCACTTCCAGAAATAACCACATCTATTTAAATGTTTACATGTTTATTACATGACTTCCTCAGATAGAATATAAGATGTTTAAGACATGTATTTTGCATTTTCAGCATTATATTTCTAGGACCTTGAACTGTGCTTGGAACATAGAAGGAGCAAAAAAAAAAAAAGAAGAATGAATTAAAGCAGCAGCTTAGCATATTTTGTTCATTTGTCAGTATGCAATATTCAAGTAACATTCAGAAGGACACAGCCACCTTGTTAAACTCTTAAGAACTATGGTCACAACTCATTAATTCCCTCTGTTTCCTAAAGAAGGAAAAAATGTTACATGATACATACCAGGAGATCTGCTTAAATCATTTTCTCAGAAATTTCTTCTCCCCTTTCTGACTTTCACTGATTGAAATTCTGTTCATTTTCTTCTGATAATTTTCCTTTTGAAGCCTTTCACAAGTCCCCACTGTCTGCAAAGGATATCATCTCTCCTTCTTTTCATTCTCTCTCATGAACGCTCTTCTTCCATCCTGTCTGTTCCAAGATATTTGGGTCCTGAATACTTTTAATTTAACAAAAACTTCTTGAGAGGAGATAATGGCCATGTTTAACTTTATTCCTCTAGTTCCTCATAGTGCCATGTACATAGTATCTTTATTAAATTTTTTTTTGAGAGGGCATCTCTCATATTTATTGATTAAAAGGTTGTTAACAATAAAATTCTGTATAGGGGAGTCAATGCTCAATGCACAATCATTAATCCATCTCAAGCCTAATTCTCGTCAGTCTTCAATCTTCTGAAGCATAATGAACAAGTTCTTACATGGTGAACAAATTCTTAGATAGTGAATAAGTTCTTACATGGTAAACAGTACAAGGGCAGTTATCACAGAAACTTTCGATTTTGATCACGCATTATGAACTATAAACAATCAGGTCAAATTTGAATATTTGTTTGATTTTTATACTTGATTTATATGTGGATCCCACATTTCTCCCTTTATTATAATTATTTTTTTTATTTTTAATAAAATGCTGAAGTGGTAGGTAGATGCAAGATAAAGGTAGAAAACATAGTTTAGTGTTGTGAGAGAGCAATTGCAGATGATCAGGTGTGTGCCTGTAGACTATGTGCTAATCCGAGCTAGAAAAGGGCAATAAAACATCCACGGATGCAGATTTCTCTCAAAACAGGGAGGGTGAGG
Organism: Manis javanica; assembly: GCF_040802235.1. Classification (NCBI taxonomy): domain Eukaryota; kingdom Metazoa; phylum Chordata; class Mammalia; order Pholidota; family Manidae; genus Manis; species Manis javanica. Next base: position 73,203,840 of record NC_133158.1, on the reverse strand, counting down.
TTCTAAGCTTCACCACTGTTGATCCCCAATTTCTCACCTGATGGCCCCCCTGCAACTGTGCCTGTTTTAGGTTGTTCCTCCCTTGAGGAATCTTACCCATCTCTGGCTAACCAGTAATCTTCCGGGGCCGTACAGGGAGATGTAAAGTTGGTAAGTGAGAGAGAAGCCATATTGTTTGAAGAGGTTAGCTTTTTACTTCTTTGCAGATTTATGCCCTGTGGCTTCTATGCCCAGCATTTGTCTTGAGGTATCTTTACCACTTGGAGGAATTATGATACTCAGTAAATTCGATATGAGGCACAAATTCTCTTTAAGGGTTGTAATTAGGAAGGAAGAAGAAAAGCTATAGAGGTAGCATATGGAAGAAAACATGGGAGGATTGATTATTTCTTTGACATATCTTCTTGTAGAGTAACTTAAGCATGTATAGGTTTTAAACTACTAACTAAATTGCACACACACATTAACATAATAGGAATACAGTTACATAACCAAAGCAGATCTATAGTTACCAGCCATCTCCAGTAAAGCTAAGAAAACCAGTTAGGCACCCTAGGCATTTGTGAAAATTTGTCTATGATATGATGGATATTGTCCAACTATACTTGAACAGTCTGAGAGAAATTAGAAAAATTAAAACAACCCATTCCTGGGAACTGTTCACATCCCATATGTTCTTTTAACTGTAGATAGTCCGTAGTCGTAAGATTTTGGAGCACTACAACTTGCACTTCTCCTAATTCTTGGTTGAGTTCCAACATTATAGATCCAGTCAAATTTGTTGTTTTACCCTATGCACAGGCCAGCTTAGATATCTCCTTCTTCATTCCAATGGCAAGTCTAGAAAATGGTGGGATGGATGCAGCTACAACTGCAGCATTGCCTGGATCTTTGTGGAGGTTTTTTGATGATCATCTTCTGGTATGAGTCTTCCAGAGAGTGCTGTTGTTGGAAGTTCTTCTTCATATCATATCTTAGTTCTTTTTCTGGGTAGCCAAAGTAGGCTTTGATCTTCTGTATAAACACAAACAGACCCTTTGCCCACACTTTGATATGCCCTTTATACCATTGTGTAGAACTCATTGGAGGTCACCACACAGGAACTGCTTTTTTTTTTTTAAGGGAAAGGAATATTATCAGAAAAGTGTACCTCCATAGCCGATCATCTGACACCCTTTAAGTGATCAAAATTAAGGATATTTAAAGCATGTGTTAATCGTTGATTTATCATTAGTTTTATCCTATCAAGGAGTAATCCCCCTTTTCTTTCTTCCTTCCTTCCTTTCTTTCTTTCTTTCTTTCTTTCTTTCTTTCTTTCTTTCTTTCTTTCTTTCTTTCTTTCTTTTTTTTAAATCTTTAATCTACACTTACATTAAGAATATTATGTTTGCTAGGCTCTCCCCTATACCAGGTCCCCCCTATAAACCACTTTACAGTCACTGTCCATCAGCATAGCAAAATGTTGTAGAATAACTACTTGTCTTCTCTGTGTTGTACAGCCCTCCCCTTTCTCCCTCCCCCACCTATGCATGCTAATCTTAATACCCTCTTTCTTTTCCCCCCCCCATTATCCCTCCTGACCCACCCATCCTCCACAGTACCTTTCCCTTTGGTACCTGTTAGTCCATTTTTGGGTTCTGTGCTTCTGCTGCTGTTTTGTTCCTTCAGTTTTTCCTTTGTTCTTATACTCCACAGATGAGTGAAATCATTTGGTATTTCTCTTTCTCCACTTGGCTTATTTCACTGAGCATAATACTCTCCAGCTCCATCCATGTTGCTGCACATGGTAGGATTTTCCCTCTTATGGCTAAATAGTATTCCATTGTGTATATGTACCACATCTTCTTTATCCATTCATCTACTGATGGACATTTAGGTTGCTTCCAATTCTTGGCTATTGTAAATAGTGCTGCGATAAACATAGGGGTGCATCTGTCTTTCTCAAACTTGATTGCTACGTTCTTAGGGTAAATTCCTAGGAGTGGAATTCCTGGGTCAAATGGTATGTCTGTTTTGAGCATTTTGATGAACCTCCATACTGCTTTCCACAATGGTTGAACTAATTTACATTCCCACCAGCAGTGTAGGAGGGTTCCCCTTTCTCCACAGCCTCGCCAACATTTGCTGTTGTTTGTCTTTTGGATGGCAGCCATCCTTACTGGTGTGAGGTGATAACTCATTGTAGTTTTAATTTGCATTTCTCTGATAATTAGCGATGTGGAGCATCTTTTCATGTGTCTCTTGGCCATCTGTATTTCTTTTTTGGAGAACTGTCTGTTCAGTTCCTCTGCCCATTTTTTAATTGGATTATTTGTTTTTTGTTTGTTGAGGCGTGTGAGCTCTTTATATATTTTGGACCTCAAGCCTTTATTGGATCTGTCATTTACAAATATATTCTCCCATACTGTAGGGTTCCTTTTTGTTCTATTGATGGTGTCTTTTGCTGTACAGAAGCTTTTCAGCTTAATATAGTCCCACTTATTCATTTTTGCTGTTGTTTTCCTTGCCTAGGGAGATATGTTCAAGAAGAGGTCACTCATGTTTATGTTTAAAAGGTTTTTGCCTATGTTTTTTTCTAAGAGTTTTATGGTATCATGACTTACATTCAGGTCTTTGATCAATTTTGAATTTAATTTTGTGTATGGGGTTAGACAATCGTCCAGTTTCATTCTCCTACATGTAGCTGTCCAGTTTTGCCAGCACCATCTGTTGAAGAGACTGTCATTTCACTATTGTATGTCCATGGCTCCTTTACCAAATATTAACTGACCATATATGTTTGGGTTAAATTCTGGAGTCTCTAATCTGTTCCACTGGTCTGTGGCTCTGTTCTTGTGCCAGTACCAAATTGTCTTGATTACTATGGCTTTGTAGTAGAGCTTGAAGTTGGGGAGTGAGATCCCCCCTACTTTATTCTTCTTTTTCAGGATTGCTTTGGCTATTTGGGGTCTTTGGTGTTTCCATATGAATTTTTGAATTATTCACTCCAGTTCATTGAAGAATGTTGCAGGTAATTTGAGAGGGATTGCATCAAATCTGTATATTGCTTTGGGCAGGATGGCCATTTTGATGATATTAATTCTTCCTAGCCATGAGCAAGGGATGAGTTTCCATTTGTTAGTGTCCCCTTTAATTTCTCTTAAGAGTGACTTGTAGTTTTCAGAGTATAAGTCTTTCACTTCTTTGGTTAGGTTTATTCCTAGGTATTTTATTCTTTTGATGCAATGGTGAATGGAATTGTTTTTCTGATTTCTCTTTCTATTGGTTTATTGTTAGTGTATAGGAAAGCTACAGATTTCTGTGTGTTAATTTTGTATCCTGCAGCTTTGCTGTATTCCGATATCAGTTCTAGTAGTTTTGGAGTGGAGTCTTTAGGGTATTTCATGTACAGTATCATATCATCTGCAAATAGTGAGAGTTTAACTTCTTCTTTACCAATCTGGATTCCTTGTATTTCTTTGTTTTGTCTGATTGCTGTGGCTAGGACCTCTAGTACTATGTTAAATAACAGTGTGGAGAGTGGGCATCGCTGTCTAGTTCCCGATCTCAGAGGAAATGCTTTCAGATTCTCACTGTTCAGTATAATGTTGACTGTGGGTTTATCATATATGGCCTTTATTATGTTGAGGTACTTGCCCTCTATTCCCGTTTTGCTGAGAGTTTTTATCATGAATGGATGTTCAATTTTGTCAAATTCTTTTTCAGCATCTATGGAGATGGTCATGTGGTTTTTGTCCTTCTTTTTGTTGACGTGGTGGATGATGTTGATGGATTTTCGAATGTTGTACCATCCTTGCATCCCTGGAATGAATCCCACTTGGTCATGGTGTATGATTCTTTTGATATACTGTTGAATTCTGTTTGCTAATATTTTATTGAGTATTTTTGCATCTACATTCATCAGGGATATTGTTCTGTAATTTTCTTTTTTGGTAGGATCTTTGCCTGGTTCTGGTATTAGGGTGATGTTGGCTTCATAGAATGAGTTTGGGAGCATTCCCTCCTCTTCTATTTTTTGGAACACTTTAAGGAGAATGGTATTATGTCTTCTCTGTGTGTCTGATAAAATTCCGAGGTAAATCCGTCTGGCCCCAGGGTTTTGTTCTTGGGTAGTTTTTTGATTACCATTTCAATTTCTTTGCTCGTAATTGGTTTGTTTAACTTTTGTGTTTCTTCCTTGGTCAGTCTTGGGAGGTTGTATTTTTCTAGGAAGTTATCCATTTCTTCTAGGTTTTCCAGCTTGTTGGCATATAGGTTTTCATAATAGTCTTTAATAATTCTTTGTATTTCTGTAGAGTCTGTCGAGATTATTCCATTCTCATTTCTGATGCTGTTGATTTGTGTTGATTCTCTTTTTCTCTTAATAAGTTTGGCTAGAGGCTTATCTATTTTGTTTATTTTCTCAAAGAACCAGCTCTTGGTTTCATTGATTTTTGCTATTGTTTTATTGTTCTCAATTTTGTTTACTTCTTCTCTGATCTTTATTATGTCCCTCCTTCTGCTGACTTTAGGCCTCATTTGTTCTTTTTTTTCCAGTTTCGATAATTGTGATGTTAGACTATTCATTTGGGATTGTTCTTCCTTCTTCAAGTGTGTCTGGATCACTATATACTTTCCTCTTAAGACTGCTTTCACTGCGTCCCACAGAAGTTGGGGCTTTGTGTTGTTGTTGTCATTTGTTTCTATATATTCCTTGATCTCTATTTTGACTTGTTCATTGATCCATTGATTATTTAGAAGCATGTTGTTAAGTCTCCATGTGTTTGTGAGCCTTTTTGTTTTCTTTGTAGAATTTATTTCTAGTCTTATACCATTGTGGTCTGAAAAATTGGCTGGTAGAATTTCAATATTTTGGAATTTACTGAGGCTCTTTTTGTGAGCTAGTATGTGGTCTGTTCTGGAGAATGTTCCATGTGCACTTGAGAAGAATGTGCTTTTGGATGTAGAGTTCTATAGATGTCTGTTAGGTCCATCTGTTCTAGTGTGTTGTTCAGTGCCTCCTTGTCCTTACTTCTTTTCTGCCCAGTGGATCTATCCTTTGGGGTGAGTGGTGTGTTGAAGTCTCCTAAAATGAATGCATTGCAGTTTATTTCCCTCTTTAGTTCTGTTAGTATTTGTTTCACATATGCTGGTGCTCCTGTCTTGGGTGCATATATATTTAGAATGGTTATATTCTCTTGTTGGACTGAGCCCTTTGTCATTATGTAGTGTCCTTCTTTATCTCTTGTTACTTTCTTTGTTTTGAAGTCTATTTTGTCTGACATTAGTACTGCAACCCCTGCTTTCTTCTCATTGTTGTTTGCCTGAAATATGTTTTTCCATCCCTTGACTTTTAGTCTGTGCATGTCTTTGGGTTTGAGGTGAGTTTCTTGTAAGCAGCATATAGATGGGTCTTGCTTTTCTATCCATTCTATTAGTCTGTGTCTTTTGATTGGTGCATTAAGTCCATTTACATTTAGGGTGACTATTGAGAGATATGTACTTATTCCCATTGCAGGCTTTAGATTCGTGGTTACCAAAGGTTCAAGGTTAGCTTCTTTAGTATCTTATTGCCTAAGTTAGCTCACTTATTGAGCTGTTATATACACTGTCTGGAGATTCTTTTCTTCTCTCCCTTCTTATTCCTCCTCCTCCATTCTTCATATGTTGTGTGTTTTGTTCTATGCTCTTTTTAGGAGTGCTCCCATCTAGAGCAGTCCCTTTAAGATGCCCTGTAGAGGTGGTTTGTGGGAAGCAAATTCCCTCAGTTTTTGCTTGTCTGGGAATTGTTTAATCCCACCATCATATTTAAATGAAAGTCGTGCTGGATACAGTATCCTTGGTTCAAGGCCCTTCTGTTTCATTGCATTAAATATATCATGCCATTCTCTTCTAGCCTGTAGGGTTTCTGTTGAGAAGTCTGATGTTAGCCTGATGGGTTTTCCTTTATAGGTGACCTTTTTCTCTCTAGCTGCCTTTAAAACTCTTTCCTTGTCCTTGATCCTTGCCATTTTAATTATTATGTGTCTTGGTGTTGTCTTCCTTGGATCCTTTCTGTTGGGGGTTCTGTGTATTTCTGTGGTCTCTTCGATTATTTCCTCCCCCAGTTTGGGGAAGTTTTCAGCAATTATTTCTTCCAAGATAATTTTCATCCTTTTTCCTCTCTATTCTTCTTCTGGTACTCCTATAATACAGATATTGTTTCTTTTGGATTGGTCACACAGTTCTCTTAATATTGTTGCATTCCTTCTATCTTTCTCTATGTCAGCTTCTGTGCATTCCTGTTCTCTGGTTTCAATTCCACCAATGGCCTCTTGCATCTTATCCATTCTGCTTATAAATCCTTCCAGAGTTTGTTTCATTTCTGTAATCTCCTTTCTGACATCTGTGATCTCCCTCCGGACTTCATCCCATTGCTATTGCATTTTTTCTCTGCATCTCATCCCATTGCTTTTGCATTTTTCTCTGCATCTCCATCAGCATGTTCATGATTTTTATTTTGAATTCTTTTTCAGGAAGACTGGTTAGGTCTGTCTCCTTCTCAGGTGTTGTCTCTGTGATCTTTGTGTGCCTGTAGTTTTGCCTTTTCATGGTGATAGAGATAGTTTGCAGAGCTGGTACAAGTGACAGCTGGAAGAGCTTTCCTTCTTGTTGATTTGTGGCCTTCCTCTCCTTGGAGAATAGCGACCTCTAGTGGCTTTTGCTGGGCAGCTGTGCGCAGACAGGGCTTCTGCTTCTTGCCCAGCTGCTATGGAGTGTATCTCTGCTGTTGCTGTGAGCATGGCCTGGCTCGGGCTGCTGCTCCAAAATGGTGTAGCCCCATTGGAGGGGGAGCGGCCGGGAGGCTATTTATCTCCGTAAGGGGCCTCTGTGCACCCTGCTGCCCAGGGGCTTAGAGTGTCCAGAGATCCCCAGATTCCCTGCCTCTGGACTATGTGTCCTGCCCTGCCCCTTTAAGACTTCCAAAAAGCACTCTCCAAACCAAAACAACAACAGCAACAACAAAAGAAAAAAATTAAATAAATAATAATAATTTAAAAAAACAGAAAAATGCACGATTTTCTTTGTCCTCAGGTGCCAGTCTCAGGCACCCACTCACCGGTCTTGCTTCCCTGTTTCCCTAGTATTAGGGTCCCTCTCCCTTTAAGACTTCCAAAAAGCACTCGCCAAAAAAAAATAAAGGCCGCTCCCGTTTCTTTGTTCTCTGGCGTTGGCCTCAGGCACCCACTCACCAGTCCTGCCGCCCTTTTTCCCTAGTATTGAGGACCCCACGCATGCACTGTGTCTGCGCTCTGATCTGGATGGCTGGGGCTGGGTGTTCAGCAGTCCTGGGCTCCTTCTCCCTCCCTGATGACTCCTCTCCACCTGCTGGGAGCTAGGGGTAGGGGGGCTCGGGTCCCGCCGGGCAGGGGCTTGTATCTTACCCCCTTCGTGAGGTGCTGGGTTCTCACAGGTGAGGATGTGGTCTGGATGTTGTCCTGTGTCCTCTGGTCTCTATTTTAGGAAGAGTAGTCTTTGTTATATTTTCATAGATAAATGTGGTTTTGGGAAGAGATTTCTGCTGCTGTACTCACGCCACCATCTTGGCTCTGCCCCCAAGCCTATTTCCTCTTTATTAAATATTTTAATGAAATTTACCTCACAATGGATTAGGCAGACTGGAAAACATTAGGACCATTTCTAATTAAGAGACTAAGTAGATCAGTATGAGGAAGAAGGTAATTAGGTAAAACAGCCATCAGTGCAAAGTTCTCCTGACTTATTTCCTGTCTACTGTCACAACCCTTCTAATGAACTCTCCGTGTCAGAACTTTAAGCTACACACCTGAGCATGACTCTACTGCTTACACTATGGTAGTGGATAATCCCTGCCTTCAGAATCAAATGGAAGTTCCCCAATAGGTCATACAAGGGTTGGGTTCTGCAACCTATGCATCATCTCACCACCAACTCACTATTCACATGTAGACCCCAAATATGTCACGTTCGCTTTATGCTTGTAGGATGTTACTTATGCACAGAGCATTGTTACTTCCCTCTGTTCACTTGGATTATTCATTTTATCTTTTAAGACATAATTCAAGTGTTACCCCCTCAGGAAAACTGTCCCTGTCTTTCTTTAATTCAACCAGCTGCTTCTATGCTGTATTGAAATAGTCTTGGGCAAAATTTCTATCATAGCCCTGCCGACTGTAATTGTTTGATTTTTTTTATCTGAATAAGCCACAAAATTGTGATCTCTCCCTCAGAAAAGGGCCCTGGCTTGTTCACCTCCATGTCCCTAGTACACAGCAGAGTGCTTAAAAATTAACTGACATTAAAAACCTTTTGTTAAAAAGTGGGTGACTCAACAAGTGAATGAATGGATTGATGGATGGATATAAGATTGAATGATATATTAGTTTGGGAACATAGGTGGAGTTCCATTTTTTGAAGAAAAAAAATGAGGATGCTATTCTTGGTAACTTTCTGCTACCGTTTTTATACTGATTATGACAAATAGGAAGTAATACATCTGGGTAATATATCTCCACTCTGAGGGAGAGTCAACCTAACATGGACGACCTGAGACTAAATAATTAGCTTAGGGGCTTTGGGAGATGAATGTTAATATACTCAATTGCTTAGTCATTCTTTTTTCATTGTCATTCATTATTGGCATCCCTGTATCTGGTGGCTATTACAGATGCACAGAAAAAAGAGACAAGTGCTGTGGCATACTCAATGCCAAAGGCATATTTTGAGCTCACGTTACTGTCTCAGCAAAGATATTGTCAAATATTGAGTATTCTGAGTCAGGGGTGCTTCTCTAGCTCATGAAACCTCTACTTGTCTTGGGCAGGATGCCTATGAGACTTGAACCAGGGTGGGAATCTGCAGCCCCAAAAGTCATTTATCGCATTGCCCCTGAAAGCCCTGCCCACTCTCTGCTAGGCTTGCATGACCTCACACTAAGGCACTGCAGAGAACAGAGATATTACAACTGGCCTGTAGCCTTGCCAATGACTTACTCACAATAATATTTCAAGGGGAACTTATTTTGCTAGAGATGCAAAGAAACACACAGCCAACCATTGCCTAAGTGACCTCTTCTTTTTGAGTTTTGATACCTAGCAATCTTTAAGCAAGAATTCTCATTATTAAACAGCTTGAATATATGTTGTAAGATATCAGAAACTACAGATTATGGTATAAAACATAATGAAATGCTAAATTACTAGTTCTAAAAAGTGTATAAAATCAAACAGCAATCAAAGTAAGCATCTTGAGACAATAGCAGAGGAGTAGGTAGCAAATGTACAATTGTGGTAGAAAAGGTGGAGAAAAGGAAAAGATCTATTTCAGAATAATTCAGGACACAGGATCACACAGCACTGGCAGCCATCAGAAATTGCCCTTCAGGATTCATAATAGCATGATTGCACTGATTATCTGTCTCTCCCAGAAGACTTGAGGATACGGGACTGGTTAATGGCACAGCACACAGTGTGTTATGTCATCCATGTCTCTGTTCCGTGGGGAAGCCATTTTGAGTCTAAAGGAGAGTCTCATGAACAAAATATTTGAGTGATTTTCTTGTCCCCTCTCCCATTTACCAAGAAACACTGGATATAAAAGTTCAGTCAGTCAAAGTGAAATTTTTCATGGCAGCTCCCCAAGTTACTCAGAAGACTAGCTGAAAAGAAAAAAAAAATTCCAGAAGCAAAAAGTGGACATCTTATCATGGGACAAGAGCAATATAAAACAAACAGAACAGGATCTAATAACAGTTGATAACCTTTACCTACACCAAAAGTTACTATAATTGCCTTGGTGGAAAAGATGTGAAGAATGACATGAAAACTGACTTTTTGTATCTGTACAGTGAGATGATTATAATCTTATTACAAGTATAGATTTAGACATCAATATCAAAAGCTCGTTTGCCATCTTCACTAAATCCTGCATTTAAAAAATAACTAAAAATGACTTGATATTATATATATTGTATGTAGTTGTTCAGAAAGAGTTGTAAATTTATGATATTTGGAATTAAAGTTCATTTGCCCCCTGTTGGCAAAATCAAGTGAAAAGGCTTGTGGAAAGGAATAAATGAGTTCAAATACATATAGGCACAGTGCCTGGTTCATAATAAAAGCCATTCCTGCTCTGGTGATTATTACACAATTTTGTCTTTAGTCTCCTGTGTATCTTGATGTGATGTATATAACATAGGAATAACTAAATTCCTTTGTGACTTAATTTATAAAAGTACATGTATATTTTTCTTATATGATAACTTATTTCATATATATTAGCCCAGGAAATAATGACCATTTGGGGGAAAAATGGTCAGTCTTTTGTCAGAAAAAAACAGTATTTATTTAGCTGCCACTATGTGTAAGGTATCATGATACATCCTGGAAGTAGAAAGAAATAATCAACCTTTCAAGAATTTAGAGTAAAGGATGACTTATTAACTCTGATTTTACATAAACAAAAACAAAAATAGAAAATCCTGAAGTTCAGGGAAATTATATTGCTCAATGTCAAATAAAAATAACAATAACAAAAAATATCAACTATGAAAGTCCCCTGTATACTAGAAGGATAAAGGTTTTGATATTTGTGTCTCACTGAGCGAGGAAAAGAAGGTGGAAGAGGATAGAGAATGAAGAAAGAAATAACAACCACTTGGGTAAAATGCATTATGGAAGGACTGGAAACTGAAAAATCAACATCCCCTCATTTATAAATCCTGTTCTAGTATTCTCCTGCCTTCTTCCTTTCTCATTAAAAAATAAGTAAATAAAGCCATATCCTTCTCTAATTCTATCTCTGTCATTTTATGAAAAACTGCAAGTTTCAATGAAACTGAACCTTGCATGAAGGCAAAAAATAGATCAGTTCCTAAGGGGGAACAATCATCTTGGGATCCCTTTCTTGAAAATCACTATCATCTTTGGTATGGATTTTCATTATGTCCTAAAAGCTATTCTATGAGAGAAAACTCCCAATAACATTTAAGAAAAGACAATATTTTCGCTAAACTAACTGTGGATTCATTACTGTACTTTTGGTCCATAATGTTTGAAGCATCAATTACTTCTTTTGTGAGAAAAAGAGTGAATTTATGACCCATGACAGCATAGACAATCGTTTTCCTTTCACAGCCATCTGCACAAATTTATTTCCCTTACTGAATCCTTTAATTGTGCTTCTTAATCAGATGTTCATACCCTTGAATTTGCTCCAGTCCTCTGCTCTTTCTCTCACCCCCACCCTCCCTTCCCCAAAGGGCAATCAATAATCACTGCACTTTTCTTTGTAAAAATATTAAGGCTGAAACCTCCATCTAAGAACTTCTGATTACTGTGCTCTGTCGGTGGCCTTCTCTGTTTCTTTTCCTTCCCCAAACATCCTCTAAGTTATGTTAATTAACTATAGCCTAAAAGATAAAACTTCAATTATGTTTTGCAGAAAAGAATCTTCATAATTATCCAAAGGAAGTAAGTCATTGGCATCATTTCTTTGAGAATTTAATCTTTTTAAACAAACATTCTGCTCTTAATGTTAAATTATAAATCACTTAATAATTTGAAGATGTATTATAATACCAATGGGACTGACAGTTAAAAACTTGCTCATGTAGGTTTGCGATTTTTTTTAAATTAATTGGATAAAGAAATGGTATCCAAAGTGATACACTGGGATTAGGGTGAAAATAGTTGAACATATGTCCCTACTTACTCTTTTCTTTAAAAAATAAATGCATTTAAAACATCCTTATTTACACATTGGCACACCCATTTCTTCACTTGGTTTATTTGTCACAAATGATAGATGCATAATTCTGCATCATGTGTGCGAATGACATTAATGTGGTTAGTTTTTATAAAAACACTAACTTTGAGTAATAAAATCTTTTCAAAACTTTGTAATGTTATCAAGTGTGGTCATGAAAATATTTTGTAGGGCATGAATATTCATAAGCTAACTTATAGCTGACCATAGAAGACTTGTTGAACTTAAAGATGAGTTAATTTTTTTCAATAAAAAAATGAGGTTTTAAAATTATCTGCTCTTTACCATAGCAAGTAGCTGTGGGTAGGTATATATTTTAAAACATAATTAATTTGTCCCTGTAAGGTAAAGGTATATATTGCTGCATGAAAAAATGTTAAATTAAAATTTTTGTAATTAATGAAAAGAATTCCACTGCTAATTATTTAGTGAAAACAGAGTTCTTTGGTTACTTTAATAATATTTAAAATTTAATTTTGAAACATCATTTACTTGTTTTTATCTCTTCTTTTTAAGATTTGCCTATATTTCTAATAAACATGAAAATGACTTTTAAATGTATAGATAGATAGCATGAAGAGTAATTATTTTTGACTGATAGGATTGTATAAAACAAAAATGTAGAGAACAAATATGAATGAAGGAATTCTAAAGTAATGAAGAAATCATAAAATTTATCAACTTCAAATCTCCTTTCTTCAAGTTAATGAAACAGATGATAGTAGGGCACAGGCAAATGAAGTTCAGGACCCTTGTAAGTTTCATAAGCCCAAGTCCAGCTCAGCTTCTTAGTTAAATAGACCTCAGCTACTCTGACTGGTTGTGCCCTATGCAAATGAGGCTCAGCCATTCAAAGGTGCCCTTAGCTAGACCTCAGCTGTTTTGATGGGTTATGCCCTATGCAAATGGAGTATTATACTTTCAGCCACTCAGGAGTGAGCTGTGATGTCATTAGTTCAGTTCTCTCTTAGGTTTGGGGGTAAGGTGGCAATTCCTCTTTTCAGGAGGCAATATGCACCCCAGACACCACAGTCCTGATGGCATCCTTTCTTGGAGCCCCTCTGATTAGCAGGATCTTTCTCCTTTCACTCATTAAAAGAGCTTTGTGGGTTGCTCTGTACTCTTGTCTGCTGGCTTCATTCTTCGTCACCTCCAAGGCATGATCCTGGGGAAAAAAACAGCATTCTGGCCAGTAACATCAACTCTGGGAATTAATTCACTTGCCTGACTCCACAGTGCTTCTGAAGTGCAGGCTGGTCTAAAACTGGTGTCCTGTCATCTAGATTTCAGTTTCCACTATGAATGATAGCCAGAAGCCTGTATGGTGGATGTAGCTTTTCTTCCTTTCCAGCCTTATACTTAATATCCTAGGCATACTGAACTGTTAGCAGTACCCAGTATACTTCAGGAACTCTGTCCCCACATGTTTGTGCCTGCCACTTTGTTTTCTCAATTTCATATACCTTCCTCCAAAATCCTTATTCTTCTTCCTAGTTCATCTTTCAAAGATTCAGCTCAGGCCTCACCTTCATCAGAACATAAAAGGATGTATATGATTAAAAGAAAAGTAAAAGAAGCTTTGGCAATATTGTTTAGACTCTCATTTTATAAACAAATGTCCAGATAAGTGGTGTGCCCACAGGAACTCAGTAATCTACTTACCATAATCCAGAGATTTTTCTACTTCTGAGTTTCCAACTGTGATAAAATTGGTGAATTGGTGACCAACAAAAACTCTTTTATATCCAGCTACTTGTTACAAATGCCATAGCAATATTTGTATCTAAAATTAATTATGGAAAACAGGTTAGATTGTTTAGCAATTATCTTTTAAAGTACTAGTAATCAAATATATTTTATTTTCACGGCTGATTAGATATTTCTTATAGACTCTTTAAAGGATGACTTACAGCTACCTATTATTTGTACAATAACAAAGTAAAGATACTGAAAGGATATATTTAAAAATTCAGGGCAAGCCTGAATAAGTACAAATAGTGTTTTAAAAGTTAATTAGAGATCAATTCACCTATCACAGAAGAAACATAGGGTTGATTTTCTTCTACTGAGAAGATCAGAAGCATTTTTTACTGGAGAGGATTTTGTAATGGGGGATTTATAAATTCAAATGTATCTTAAAGAGGATTTGCCAAGTTAAGAAAACTTCTAGTTTTGAATTCCAGGTAGATAAGTGTTTTTTTCCCATCTATACCTTCTCCTCTTTCTTTTTCAACTGTTAGTCCATTGGAGTTTAATCTTCCAAAAATTATAGTTAGTACTTTGATTAAAATATGACTTTTGTTCAAGTTCCAATCAATTTGATGTTTCATTTTGTTAGATAAATATAGTTTAATATGTTAAAATTCTCACTTTTAAAATAATAATAGCTAGATAGCAGGCACAAGATGTTAGCCATGTAATAGACTTACTCTTAGGAGACTTTATATCTGTATGACTGAACTCAACTTATTTTAGACTTTTTGTTTTCTTCAATACCTCAAATTTAATCCTGCCTTAATTTTTTAGGTAATTAGTTCAGTTTTTAGGTTAGAGACTTACATAATTATTCAATCAATTATGGGGGAAACAGCCTCTCTCTCTTTTTTTCCCCCTGCTCCCTGGAGTAATATGTGTTTGATGGGGATTAGGGTGGTTTATTTATTACCCTGGCACCACGGGAAAATTATTTCCTACAGTTGTTTTTCATCAGCACTGGCATCCAAGAATAACTAATACTGCTTGGTCTCCATCACTGTATGCTGGCATCTACTGCTCATGTCCATGATCCTTTCATGACCCCTGGGGTCCAGGTTTATGCCTCACCACGTATCCACATATCTTTGGATCTGCTCACATGTCCTCACGTGATAACATACCCTCTAACTGGACTTAGTGAACATTCAGAGACACTCGTAGGTAGTGATGAGAAGCAAGGGCCCTCCAAATCTGACTTGAGGTCCACTCCTTTTAACTCCACCATTCTTAGAATCATCAGTCAGGATTCAGTCTGGCCATGTGATCACTCTAAAAGTGCTAATTCCCCACACTACAGTCTGGGAAAGTAGGCACATGTCCTATCTATCTCACACTCCACTAAATTTACTCTCCTGTGCACCTTTTGCAATCTGCACTAGAGAAGGGACTTAAAAAGCATCTAAAGTTCTAACCAAATCTCTTCCAAATCTCTCTCTCCATCTGATTGGCTCTTCTCTTTTCTCCATTTACAATAGTGGGAAAATTAGCTCTTAAAATTCATACATTTCATTTCTGATGTGTTTTAACTCTTATCTTCCTGTTAGAAATGACTTGTCTTTTAACATTATGGACCCAAAATGGCTTTGTCTACAAAAATTTTAGTATTTGCAATAGAGATTCTCAACCATTCCAAGTGAGCTAGGTTTAAAAAATCTGTTCAGAAACTCCCTTTCCCAGAAATAATGAATGCTGGTGTCTTAAAAATCAACAACAACAAAAAATCCCACAGCTATTCTCTCTAAATATTATTGTATTAAGTTAAATCATAGGTTCATTTGCAAATTTAGTATTCTCTCAGAAGGTAAAATACATGTTTTCTGGGTGGAGACAGAGTTTACCTAAGTAACTCAATTATTGTCAGAAATAATAAACTACTTTGTTGTAGAAATAATGATTCTGACCTTTATTCCTAAACAAGCTCTTTAGAGTTTGTGTTCCTACCAAATAAGACAAAACATTTACAATGTTACAGTTGTGGGACCGGGCTAAACCATTTATAGGTCAATTGAATTAGTGGATAAAGTTCTTAACATTTCAGGGACATATTCTGATCTGTAATTTATCCAAATCTAGGTAACAAAATGCTTGACAATGTATACAAGTATTCCATTTTTAAAACTTAAATTATGTTCTATTCTTAAAATAGAAATTATTTTATAGCCAAATGCTGTAACATGAAACTTTCATAAGTGTACTTATATCAAGTGATATAAATAGAACTGAATTCTAATGGAGTAAATGAATCCAATAATTTCTTCAATACAATGATTGGATTTGAAATAAAACTCTGTACTTCAGCAGTGTAAGTTTCATCTCATACTTCTATATTGCATCCACATATTAAGATTTAAACATAATGGTATGTTTAAATCTTAATATGTGAGTTTTGATTTTAAGCAGAATATATGTCCTTAAACTGACCTTTCATTTGTAGTATCCCATCAATTGATCATTCATTCCACACGTCTTTTTACAAAAAGACAAGAATTTGAAAGTTGATCTGATTGACTGTATTTCCCTAAAGATTGACGATCTCACTATAGTGTTGCAGGAACCGCGGGAACTACATGCGAGGAGTCGGGACACTGAGACGGTTGGTGAGAAACAGCATTTATTAGTGCCGACATTGGCTCCAGGGATTCGTATCCAAAGGCTGAGCCCCGAGCGCAGCAGGGCCATGCCTTTTATACATTTGCTACAAGGTTAGGGGGTTCAGCACCCAGGAACCGTTGCAGTGGGAGCTATTAGGTCACTAGTCATATTTTAATCTACCTCTGTAAAGGTTACCCGTATTACCCTATTACAAACTAATGGGCTTCCATTACTGATCAACAAGCTATTCCATACCACTGTATCCAGGTGGGGGGAAATACATTGTTATATTGTTTCAGTTTTAAGCACCCAAGCACCTGTGATTCCTCTACATTCCTGAAGCCTCAACAGAAACTTTTCCTACCACAGTAGATACCATCATTTCTCTCACAGACTCTTTGATACATATCTTAATATGATTGTGTGGCCATCAATTATATTGTCTGTCTTGGTGATAATCAATCTTAATTGGGAATGAGCCAGCTTTCTTATCATTATTAAGAGGATTACTTAATTAGCTTCCAGCTGTGGTCAATACTGGCATTCACGTTTTAAAGAACCTTTTTCAAAATTTTATTCCCAGACTTTTACATTAAGTCCTTAACAGAATCAAAATGACTTCTGTAACTCACTACCATCCTAAAGTAATAATGTGAAAATAGTCTTACTGTTTAAATGTTTCTTTCTCTTTTATCTGTCAATAAGGACTTCTTTGTAACTAAGTAGCCCTGTTACATTTACCATCCATTCTAAAGCTGTCTTCTGTTCTTGGGAATTGTTTTATCCTTATTCTAGGAGAGAAGCACAGTCATTTATAAGAGCCTTCATTATATTATTATTTTCAGTATGTTGGAAGTGTAAGTGGCATCTTTTGTTCTCCATCTGTAATTCATATGCCGTTTGCTCATCCATGCCTAGAATGCATTTTCTAAAGTCTGACTTTATTAGTGCATATGCTAAGAATTAAAATAATCTCCTCAATAAAGCTAATAAATTATAACTATATAAAGCTGTCAATTGTGATTTTAATGGGTTTAATTATTTTGGAGAATTTATTTCTTTCCACTAAACCAAAGGAAACTCAAATCAAAATATTGTCTCTACAGTGTATATATAAATCACTACACTCATTACTACAGGAGACACAAAGATGGTTAACACTGAGTTTTTGCCCTCAGAAGATCTTACATCCATTCCAACGGGAAGGACAAACCCAGGACAAAAAGAAGAAGCAAGAAGACAGAAAGAGAGAGAGAGAGAAGGAAGGAAGGGAAGGAGGGAGGGAGGGAGAGAGGGAAGGAAGGAAGGAAGGAAGGAAGGAGGGAGGGAGGGAGAGAGGGAAGGAAGGAAGGAAGGAGGGAGGGAGAGAGGGAAGGAAGGAAGGAAGGAAGGAAGGAAGGAGGGAGGGAGGGAGGGAGGGAGGAAAGGAAGGAAGGAAGGAAGGAAGGAAGCAAGCAAGCCCTGACGTTTCAAGTCAAGTGAAATGGGTGATCTAACAAATCTCTTTAAGAAAATTCCTTAGAACTGAGGGGCATCAGGAAAGCCTCTATAAAAGGGGTGTCCTTTGAGATGGACTCTGAAAGTGAGTGTGGCAAAGAACGCCAGATGCTTCCCTGACTAATGTGCTCGTCTTCCTGAGCACACGTTTAGAGTGCAGCTCAGCCTCCCTTGCCATTTCTGAGTTCTACCTGGCTAATTAAATGGGGACAGTAGTAGAAGTGTCACTTTTTGGTCTGGCTTATTAGAACATTGATTTTTTAATGATCTTTACTTTTCTGCCTAATTGGAATAAGGAAAATCCTCTCAGGGTGACTTGGAAGCCCTGTGTCGAAGAGCCTCCAACCTCCCGAATGGTTGTGAAAGAGGCTCCCCAGCCAACGGCTGACCTACTGGTGGTAGATGGCATTATTCAGGCAGAGGAAAGAGCATGCATTAAACTAGAAAATGATTTTTTTATTTTTATTTTTATTTACGGTGGTCCAGGAGCCTTATTGGACAGAGTAGAGGTCATAAATAGGGAAAAAGTAAAAAAAGACTTCAAAAAGAGGGATTAGGAAAGTTGAGGACAAGCAGACATACCAAAGTACATATTTTTTTCCCATACAGATGCCCATTCATCTGCTACTGTCATAAATATATTTTTCCATTTTCCCTTTGGTTCTGGAGAACTTACAGGCAAGTATGGATGTCTCAGTTACAGCCATGTAGCTCTGATTTCCTTTTGCTCTGCTGTATCCTCTCCTTCTTTTTCCATTTTGACTTATAATACTGAGTCCAACCAATATGATCTAGAGAAACACTTGAATATATTGATTGCATGAATCTTTAAAATGCCCCAAGGGTAGAACAAGAAGCCAATGAAAGGAATGGAGCCAAATTCATTCTTATTTTAGGTATCTTCCTTGATTTCCTTTTTTTTTTTCATTCCCCCATCCAAAGATAAGAGATAAACTGGATGGGTAAGCATTTTTTTTTCTGATGTCCAGTGGAATTTTCTTTTCCCCAAATTATTCCAATTTACATTAGAGGCTCGTATAAGTTTTAATAGTATTTGCATGAAATGCTCATAAGTGAGGCCACTTGGAAACAATTACTTTTAGTTTGCCTTCAGCAGATTATAGGTATCAATGGTAAAAACACTAATTAAAACTAATAAGCCAAAGTTTTGAGATAAATACTTTAATATATTAACTCATTTAACCTTTATTACAATCTTATGGGATAGATACTATTATTTGCCTCTATTTTACTGATAAAGAAACTAAGGTATTGAGAGAAAGTTAAGTTGCTGCAGGTTTCAGAGCTGATAAGCAGTAGTGAGGAACTGAACTCAGGTTAACTCAGTGAACTACAGGACCCCAGCTCAGCTCATAAATACAACAGAGGTAGAAACCAGAGATACGCCAGCTATTGATTTCCTGTTGCTGGACACACGGAAAGGACTGCATTCCCCAGTTCCCATTTCGGCCAGGCTTGGGTCACGTGACTGGCTCTGGAAGGAAGTCAAGACAGTAATAAAACGTCATGTAGACTCTCTTCCCTCAGTGCTCCCCTGCAGTCTGAGTGAAGAGGGAGGACCCAACGGAGGGCTCTGAGGACGTCATAACAAGTGCTGGCAACACAGGGGCAAGGAACCATGATTCCTGAATTACGGGGGAAACCGTCTGTCAAACACCCGATTAACCAGCGAGGAGAGCAAGAAATAAAACTATGGTTTTAAGCACTGGTAATTTTGAGTTGTTTGTTACATCAATAGCATTAATTACTTGAAAAAATATGCACTTGATGAATATTTTTTTTTCAAGTAATTTTTTTTCAAGAAATTAATTACTTGAAAAAAATTTAATATTTATATTAAATGGCAGCAGTTTAAACTTTGAGTTCTTTAATCTTCAGCATGCTGTTTTTAGCTCTCTGATTTTTCGTTTCTTGGGTCATTTTCCCAGTTATTTCCTTGTTCATGTCTTTCACTGGTATTTTTTTTCTTCCTGACAATATTCCCTGGGGAAAAAGATTTTCAGGTTCTACAACATGCGTTCTTCAACCTGAACCATGAACTAGAATCCAGTTCCAAAATCTGACTGTAAATTATGGTATATGTGATTCTATTTTGGTCTTAAAGCACTGTAATTATGTCTAGAAATTTGTAAACTCTGTAATTATCACAAGATTTTTATTCTTAAAATATGTCTCTACCATTTCGTCTACTTATCTTTCTCTTAGGGCTTTTAATGATATACAAAAATAGTAGTAAAACTAGAACTGCTTGTCAGAAAAAATGTAAGGAAAAAATCAACCTCACTCTTTCATGAGCATACATAAATGCAAGCAATTGTCTGCTTAACTCTTCATTTGGAATGGTGACTAAAAAGAAAAAAACAGAAAAACAAACCAAAAGAACCTATAGTAACTCTAGACCACATATCCCTAATTTCCACTTGCCCTAACTTTCTGCATAAGAATATGGTAACTCATGCAAAGCTGAATTAGAATCCTCTTAATGTACACATGCATTATAAATATTAAGATTTAGAAATGCAATACTGCTAGAATTATACTTTCAATTCCCAAAGTACAAGGCAATTTAATCTTCAGAAATAATCCTATTTACTTAGAATAATAGCAAATCTGGAGGTACCAAACAGAAATGGCTGTTACGAAAATGGGTGAAAGACTAAGTGGGGTCAGTTTTAAGCCCCATAACAAAGTGTCTGGAAATGAGGCTACAAATTACATAAAGGTAAATGACAGGGCCTTGTAGTAGATGCTGTCAGTTCCCTGCCCAGATCTCCTTTCCCTGGATGGCATACTCATCTTCCAGCCATCATTAGTGTGGGCCACCAATAGCTCATTGCTACATCCTTCTCAGGAGAACTGCCTCTGGTCTAAAAGAGTCATTTGGCCCAGAAATGCCTAGGAAGTTACTGTCCCCCTCCTGGAGGGTGGCCCAATGCTAATGTCTTTTGTGGCCACAAAAGAAAGCCTAGCCTGCTTGTCTAGTGGTGACAATCCCACAGTGATATTCCTGACATTGGGCTCTATTATTCAGGGGCTGATCTGAGAACAGCCTGCTCTAAGTGATACAGAATAAGCGATTGTTTATAGACATTAGAGATATACAGTTATGAGTGATGATGAATGTCTATCAAAACCGTTGCCTCTTCCTCTGACAATAGGTGTGAAGTTGCCAACAGCAGCAGAATGGCAGACATTCAGAAAAGTTGGACATAATGTGGAAGAGAACAAGAGCAGACTGGAATTCGTGAAGGCAGACTAGAACCAGCAAACTGAAGCCCAGTGCTGTCTCCACATGGAAGCCTCCAGCCTGCAGGTGAAGCTTGAGACCATGGAGCTGCACATTCATCTGGTCTAGGACTTAGAGAAACTGAAAGAGCTCACATGGGAGCTAGAATCCTCATGCACCCATCGATGCCTCCCACCAAGCAGGAGAGCCAGCAGATCAGAAAACAGTGGGAGCAATTTGTTGCAGCACCTGGGACCCTCACTCTTCGGAGCAAAACGACTGTTGCTTCACTTCTGCCTGACAGATTTCATGCATATGTCTCTATATGCCAACTATAAACCCAAAACCATAGAGAGAAGGGAATTCTAGAAAGCACAGCTTCAACTTAACAGGAAGCACAAGCTTCCTGTAGGATCAACTGACCACAGACTTTTACCTAGACTTTATTTACATAGACTTCAGCTGACCGCAAAATTTTACCTTTATTCTTCCGCCCATTCTGTCCCAGACAATCATAGGTTTCTCCTGAAAGTATAGCATCAGCAAGTAACTTGCTCATGAATTCTGATTTGGCCTCTGCTTCTAGATAGTTCAACCTAAAAAGCAGGCACCATCATGCTAATAAATCGTGACTGTATTTCATACACAACAGGGAAATGTTGATGTCTATTTTTTTCTAATTGAAGGTAAGCCAGTTAGAAAGGTGACACAAAGTAACTACTGACTTACTGAACTAAGATGCCAAAGATTCTGAGGGGCACTAAAAAATAATTACTGATAATTAAACTATAAAGCAATGCTTCCTGATCACTTAAAATTATTTTATGTTTGTTAAAAGAGCTGTCTTTAGAATTAATTAAACATTGACTTTTTTTTCACGTTTCACGTTTTTGTTTGTTTTTCCTTTATTGAAGATGAATGAGTTAAGAAAAGCAGAATTAAACTGATATTTCAGTTATTTTTGCATACATTAAAAAAGGATATTATAATAACACTAAAATTATTAAGGTATTTTCAAAACTTCTTCATATGAAGTATCCAGATACTGAGTCATTTCCCACTCAGAGTGGTCAGTCTCTATGATTTTACATGCTCTGCACTATCAAGAATGTTATTAATACAACATTTCTTAAAAACTGATTAAAGGCCTGAAAGCCATTAGTGTTCAAGAGCTAGGTAGGAAGTCATGTAAAGTTGGGCTACTTTTGACTTTCTCTTTAGGAATGTTGTTCTACCATTATTCCTGGTTGGTTCGTCAGTTGGTTTCCAGGGTGCTGGCATCCATTGCGCAGTAGGATATGGGGTTTGGGCAAAGACTCTAAAAGCCTCACCATGACTGCCACCTAGCTGACAGTGATTGTAAAAACGTTAAAATATGAAAAGAGTGTACCCAGAATCCTGAAGAGGAATTGCAAGTGGATGGACAATAATTAATAAAAGTATTTACATGGCATATGTGTTGATCCAGACAAAAGATGACAAGTACCTACTATACTAGAACATTAATGCAGATATGAGAAGGGATTTGAATTGCATTTAGGAGACAAAACTGGTGTGGATGTTTAAAGTAGAAAACACCCTAAGTGAAGATACTCTTGATACATTTATATTAAAAGTTCTGGAAGTCATGTAAGGTTATTTTATACCAAATAACATACTTACAAATAGGTATGTATATATAGACTAAAGCTGAGAATCATAAATTTGAAAAACTTTTTATGATTTCACAGTTCTTACTGAATTTATAGATATATTTAGATTCATTTGAATCTCTTGCCAATATTAGGGTATTATTAGGGTATGCAAAAGAGTAACCCTCACCCAACTGATTTTCATTTGTGAGTTAAATTCTGATGCTGGCCCTCAGGATCTAGGTACTCCTACCTACAAATAGCTTGGGGAGCCTGGTTCTAAACTCATGAAATATGATGATAATACTTTACAATTCAGAACAAAATTGTTCTTCTATTCAGTTATTGGTTTATATTTACTCTTCTCTATTTCATGATTAAATAGACAAATTGTACTTAAAATATTCCCATTATTTTTTCTGACTATGGGTTAGAGAAAACACTTTATTTGCACAAATAATATTTCCATATGTGCGTATATGTCTAATATCAGTTACCAAGCACATCCCTGGTATTGGTTATATTAATATTTTTACATTCAACTTCAGAAACTTCAAAGCTATTGATTGCCATAATATACACTCCAAAGCAGATGATTTGACAAAGACATCATTTTTATTACCAGTATATGCTCCTAACACAATTTTTGAAAAGTTACTTATGATTTGTTTATTTTGCGCACTGCTTCACCACACACTTTAATGTAAAACATAATTCTTTGGAGAAATTGTGTAATCAAAATTTAAAACAAAAAACTTATTGCTGATTAATATACTAAGACAGAAAGAAGAATTGAGGATTCTCATCATCCCCTCATATCGGTTACAGTTATAATTCTCAGGTGTGGCAAGCAAATATTCGCAATGTTGAACAAAGAAACTAAACTGAATAAAACCTCAGGTTTGGAATTTGTCAATTCTTGCAGATATCCTTCACTTGGTTTCAAAATTAAAGTGAAAAGCATCTGTTAAGAATCAATTTCCATCTGTCACCACATGTGCCTGTCATGCATATATTTGGGTAAATGTTTTTTAATTATACAGAATACTTCAAGCATACATAGAAGAACAGTGTAATAACTTCTGTATACTCCTCTTCGAGCTTCAGCAATTATCAACATATAGTCATTCGTATTTTAATATGGCAGTTTCTACTATAGC
Source organism: Manis javanica (assembly GCF_040802235.1). Classification (NCBI taxonomy): domain Eukaryota; kingdom Metazoa; phylum Chordata; class Mammalia; order Pholidota; family Manidae; genus Manis; species Manis javanica. The sequence goes on along the minus strand of NC_133158.1, from coordinate 73,180,195 downwards.
TATTATTAACTACCTATCACCACTACCACTGAAGAACTAGTATTACATGTTAGTGTTTCAGTGAAAGTTCTTAGTTGCAAGCAGTAGAAAAAAGCTACCTCAATTATGTGGAAAAAGGTTTTAATAAAAGTAAAATAATCTACAGAAGAGTCAGAAACTTCTTGGAGGTAAAACATTGAGAAACACTGCCAAAAATCACAGTGAAGCTTCTTTAATTGCCCTCGGAAATTTAGGGTAGCCACTACCTTTACTACAACTTTGCCAAATAAATTTGTCTTAGACTTTTATTTATAAGCCACTAGCTTCAGTGATGTGATTAGCAAAATCTATCTCATATTTGTGCAGGGCTATGAAGGAGATTGGAAAAACGAGCTGGCTTCTATGGTGGGAGATGTTCATGCATCACAAAGTAGGACATTTCTTAAATATAGAAGAGGAACACAGGTGCTGGAAAATCAAAGATGAGCATTAGTCACTTCATTCAGGTATCAGGGCTACATATTTTGGGTGCATTCTTAGTCAAATTTGCCCATAAGTCAGTCTCTTATTATCCTCATTTTAGAGATAAAGGATTAAGTTATGTAAATTTCCCAAGATTATAGTCACTAAACAATGGAACTTGGATGTCAATAAAGATTCATCTGATGGAAAGTCTGTGTGTTAACTAGTACACTAATTTTGAATTAAAATAGATATTTACAAAAGCCATCTATTGCAATCAAATTCATATAAAGCAGTGATCCTCACTAAGACAGCGAGGCACAGGAAGAATGTTCAAGTGACTTGTTCAAATATTTTCACCAGCAACTTCAGACAACCTTTACAACAAATCAGACTATCTGACAGAATTTTGATATATGATGGTGTTTATAATCATGTATGCTGCCCATTGATTGCAGGGATACTAGTATCTCCAAATTCAAAGTCCATCTTAACTATTACATTTATTCTAGAATACTCAGGATATCAGAACTGTAAAAAATACAAAGTGTCTAAAACAGACAATCAAAACTTCACACAAAGAGAAAGAAATAGTACTGGAGCTTAGCCAGAGATTGACAAGAGGTGAAGCATCCATTTCTTCCCAAGGACTGTTGCTGCTTTTGCTTACAATCAGTATCAGGCATTCAAGCTGAAAAGAACAACAGTCAATACAATTTAATGCAGTTTATAGGTATTTCTTTGATTTCTATTGTAGCACTATATTTTATATATGTCTAATGTTATTTATTTGAATTGTTTGTGTGTGCCCTTTCTCATTTTTCTATTGGACCACTTGTGTTTTTTTGATGTTGGATAAGAACATTTTGTGTATCAAGAAATATATTTTGGTATATATTGCAACATTTTCCTGTTTGTTTATTTTCCACTTATTTATTTATGTACTTCAATTTGGTATAAACATGTTTTAAGCACATGGCAATTCTAACACTTTCTTAATAAGATTCTGGCATTAATCTTAAAACTTAGAAGTTTCCCTTGCCTCTGATGATATATAAATATTCACTCATAATTTTTTCATGTTTTGTGAGTTCATTTCTCCATTGAAACTTTTAACTTTTAACTCCATTGAAAAATTTAACTCTCAGTAATATGCTTGTGTGTATATACTGTATACAATTTACGTCTTCCCAGATAGTTTATCTTTTATCTCTCTACCATCTAAATTTATCTATTTTCTACTAGATCTATCATACTTTATTCTCATTTCTCTCTTCTTGTTTATCTTTTAGATTAATTACATATTGTCATTATTAAAAATTTTAATTTTTAAAATTTCTGTCTATTAAATTCTTAATTGTGAATTCTTTTCTTGGTTACCTAAATATTACAGCAAACACCTTTGACTTACTACAATCAAATTACTTCTTAACACAAATAATTATTTCTTCAACAATACTGGTACTTGTTTTTAAAGAATTATGCAGCTGGGTGCCTCTGAAAAATATAGAAAACTTTGGAGTATTCAGCCTGCTGAGTGTCTATTTTGTTCTGTTAACTTTTATGTTTTTATAAAAATGGTGTTAACAATGTCAACAAATTTTAAAGCAGAAGATGTTGATGAATAAGACTGAGAACAGTTACTGTTTTTGTTCTAAAGGCAGTGAGCGTGGAATATGTCCTCAACTCACCAGTACTGAATAAGCTAATGACCAGTTTCCAAGTCAGATAAAATAATGGTTTCTTTAAAATTGAGACAGACTAAATGTGGAAGATGTTGATGAATAAGACTGAGAACAGTAATTGTTTCTGTTCTAAAGGCAATGAGCGTGGAATATGTCCTCAACTCACCAGTACTGAATAAGCTATGACCGTTTCCCAAGTCGGTCCAGTGCTGAGGTTAAAACACTGGTTTTTCAGAAGGTGTGAGTGGATGATGGATGAGAAGGACTTGTTTTTATTTATAATTTACTGAGAGAGAAAAGAGAAATTGTAACTCAAAGGGAAGAATTACAAATGTTGTTCTCAGTGTAAGTTAATTTTAATTCTTCCAAATCAGACCTTTTTTCTATCACTGATAGAGAGATGAATAAAAATTCACAATGGCTTAACCTCTGAAAGCTTCATAACAGATTTCAGTATGTTTTAACAAGACTGTACAATCTATTTGCAAGTTTAAAAATATCATTTGAGAAATGCTTTGCTTTTATTTACTAGATGAACTTGTGACTTGGCCCATGCTGAATTTACCTTCTTCTGGCTCTGTATTACATGTGAAACACTAAGCTACAGTTATACTTAAGGGGCTGAGCATTGTTACTGTGTCTGAGGTTGCAATGTATTGTTAAATTAGACATTATTCTGTTGATTCTTCTCATTAACTACAGCCACATGGAAATTTAATTTTCCACATTTGCATCACAAATATGCAGTTGAAATGAAGCAGCATATTTAATGGTTAAGCCCTAAAAATACTAACATGAAAATATTTTCTTTGCCCTACTCTCTACACTAGCAAAAAGCCATGTACTTTGAAATCAGCTTTTATATTTTTTCGGTATCAACTCCTGTATCCATTCAGCTCTCAAGTTCAACCAAATTTCTACTCAAAATGATTCTTCTCCATTTTCTCATATTGCTTCTGCCTGTTTTTGTAGTAGCCTCTTGGCCAGCCCTACATTGCTCTCTTCATACTTCAATCCCTATGTAAATCAACATGTGCCAGACTTTCTCTTCCAAACCCCTAGAAAAAATTTCTTCTATCCTTCCTTCCTTCCCTCCTTCCCTCCTTCATTCAGTCCAGTCATTAGATGGGTAATAAAAGTCAGTAGATGAGTATAGCATTAGTGTCTTTGCTGGGCATGCAGTAAATAAATGACAGAATATCCAGAATCTCCCACCTTATTTACATATCAATAGGCATTTACCACAGCAGAGCCTCCAGTTGATCTGGGGCAAGACTGGAAAGAAAACAGCCATTCTCATTGCCCCTCTATCCTGGCACCTATTTGGCCTGGTGCCTGTCAGTCACCAAGGACCCACCCATGAAGCTCCTCCTGGAAGGGGAGGGCGGGGAAGGAGAACACTAGCCACGGCCGGACTGGAGGGGACAGACAGTGCAGGGCCTGACTAGCAATCCTGAGCAAACTATAAGAAATAAAAGCCTTTCTCCCAACCTGCCCTTCTCCTCGTCCTCCTTCAGTTTCAGGGATTCACAGGGAACTCACCCCAGGGCAGGGAATACCCTTTTCCCCTGGAGCTACACTGGGTATAGAGTTAAAACTTAAGCAGGGTAAGAAAGACACATAAACTCAAAAAGGCAAGGGTTCTCTCAGTATGAAATCAATATGAAGTATGGGAGATTGATCAGATATGTAAACTCTCAGAGATAAGAGTTACAAGTATGGTAAAGGGAATACACAATAACCTTTGTGTGTTTGGTTTAGAATCAATGTTTTTCAGTGTGAACTCACGGTTAGATAGAAAATAAACAAATACATAACTAATCTGTATTGTCTATTTTAGTATTGACCCCTGAGATGGCTTCAAAGATAAGTTCTATTTTAACAATGAAATCATATAACATGCAATCTTAGTTTCTAAATATCATTCTCCACTAATAGAGAGTAGGATTTCTTGGAGAAATGGTTGATTCCAGTGCTGTAACAGCAAAATATAAGATGAGCCTGTGAGGATGTTCTCAAAGAATGACAGAAGCATGCTATTCCAAATTTCTATTGCTGCATGACCAGCCACTCCAAAACTTAATGGTTTGAAACAATGTATTATTATCTGTCATGACAGTGGAAACTCAGCTAGGTGTGTGTTGCTTGGGCTCTCTCCCAAGTGACTGCAAGCAAGTGGCAGAAAGCCTCCATGGGCTGGCTCAACGAGACCAGATAGCTCATTGAAACAACTGTGACTGAGCTGGCTGTGTGGCGGGAGCTCAAATGCGGTTCAGTGCCTACATGGGTCTTTTCCATGCGGCCTGACATTCTTACTGAACGGTTTCTGGATTTTGAGAGGGAACGTTCCGAGAGCAAGCATTCCACAAGAACAGGCAGAAGGAACAAGACTTCTTATGACTCAGCTTGTAAGTAATGTGGTGTCACTGAGCTGCATTCTGTTAGTCACCACTGGAAAACTAAAAGGCAGAAGGGGACTGCACAAGTGTATAAACACCTGGAGGCGTGGCTCTCGTACGCAGACCATCTTCGAATTCTAGATTTCACCGCCTGCCCTCTGGCTTCAATGACTTTTATCTCTTTTACAGATGAAATACACTAATTTTCCCCAATACTGCCCTCACACATACCCAATCTCATTTGAGATAATGTCAGGCTTAAATTTGATATTCTAGTGTAGATAGGAGTCCTTGGAGGTAGTTCCTTAGGTGCATTTCCTAAAATTAAGGTCACCAGCATAACAAACACTAGCTTAGGTAAAATTTGAAAAGAACTGACTGACCTCATTTTATGATACCAGAATCACATATTGTACATTGAAAACTAAAGCACTATCAAATACCAGAATTTAATTAGAGCTATTTAAGAAAAATGAAATAATTTCATAGTAAAATAAGAACTAGAAACATGTTATAAAAGAATTTAGAAGATAGATTAGTAGTTGGCAAACTTTTCTGTAAATGGCCCTTTACTAAATATTTTAGGCTTTGCAGGCTATATACAATCCCTGTCACATTCTTTTTCTCTTCTTTTTATAAATCCTAAAAATACGACAATCATTCTTAGTTTGTGGATCACATAAAAAGAGACCATGAGCCAGATTTGACCTGCAGTCGATAATGTGCCCACCCTTGTGTGTGAGATTAATAAATAATAGATACTATAATTATCAAGGAAATATAGCATGCTTTATTATATTAATTGTGTTTAAAAAACAAATATGGATCACTTATGAGCAAATTTCTATCTTAAGTATTTCTTAGTTGTATATAAGATCTATGTGTCAAATATAAAGAACCTGAAAATATATCTGGTTATTATAAAATCCTTAAGTCAAATTACAATTTACAGTAATTATAAAATTAGGATACTGCAATTTCACAGAAAATTGCCCCTTCAATTTTTCAGAGAACTGAAAAGGCAAATGTAAGGGTAATACATTCTAATATCAAGCAAAACCATAGAATTTTCTGTGATGTATTTCTCTAGTGTATATAATTTGCTTTCATACTATTCCCTGTTTAGTTACCAAATATCTCACTTGAACTGCCAAGGTCCGTGCATGCACCAGGCAGTCCTCTGAGGAGGCACATGCAAATTGTGCTTGGCCATCATGCTCCTGGACTTTCTGATGGATAAACTTGGAAAGTTATTCATGCAGAGACTGGAGTTTTCCTGTTTGTTATTCAGCCTGGCTCATTAAATGCTCCTTGATTTTTAAGAAGTCACTTGTTGGAAGGAAAAATTATTCAAGTTGTCTGTTGAGATGGAAATCATTTCTAAATACAACATCTCATAGATTCCCACAGAGTTTGACTTCACGTCAGAGTAAATTTCTTCCCTCTCAGGGAAAGAGACAGATGTAGAATCCTGAGCACAGAAGATCTTCTTGTTATTATCAAATCAAGATTGGTGTACTCCTCCTGAGGCAGAGTTGTGTTGTGGTCGAGAGCACAGGCTGAGAACCTGGGTTCAAAACACATCTCTACCTCTTTGCTACTTGAGAAACTGGGCAAACTGTTTTCCATTTCTTCATCTGTGAAATGAGGAAAACAGTAGTATCTCACATCATATTCTTGAGAAGATTTCATTAGTTAATACAGGAAAACCACAAAGAAAAAACTGAAGGAACAAAATAGCAGCAGACTCACAGAACCCAAGAATGGACTAACAGTTACCAAAGGGAAAGGGACTGGGGAGGATGGGTGGGAAGGGAGGGATAAGGGGGAAAAAGGGGCATTACGATTAGCACACATAATGTGGGGGGTGGGCACAGGGAAGGCAACATAGCAAAGAGAAGACAAGTAGTGACTCTGTAGCATCTTACTACACTGGACAGTGACTGTAATGGGGTATGTGGTGGGGACAATAATGGGGCGAATCTAGTAACCACAATGTTGCTTGTGTATGTTAATGATACCAAAATAAAAAAATTAAATATTTTAAAGATAAAGAAAAAAAGAAGAGTGCCTGAACATTCACAATTTAGAAGGGAAAATAAAACAATTGGAGCTGAAATTATAATTTAGTGTTCCCCAATTACAGTCATTCATGAGTGGCTTTTATGATTTCCACATACTTCCATGTTCCGCCTTCTTGAATTTTCCTCTTAATAATTACTGTGTATATTTATTTACTTGATATTTTTCTTCATATGCAAGTAAAACATGATATAAATGGAAACAATGTCTTCACTCTAAAGGAAAACCAATATCCTTGCCATTAATAAAAGGTAACAAACGAATGTAAACAAAGCAATGTTTCTTATTTCTAAGTACTAGATAATGTCCTTTGCCAAGTGCACTGAGCCATCTCCCTGCTTTCCATTGATTAGAGGAAACATTAGCAAGTGTTAGAATGGTGTTGAAAACAAAGTAGAACCAAACTGATGTCTTCTCCGTGATAAAATTATAAAGACTGAACAGAAATAGAAAAGGGAATAATTTTATAAACTAAGTAACACATGTCCTCTCAATGTTTTTTCTGTGAATAACTTAAAATTACATCCCCCACACTTTGGAAAACACTACTAAGCAGGAAACTTGAAAGAGACCATTAGACTTTAATTGGACTTTGATCTGAGGGTAGTTCAGATTACTGCTGAGTTGCAATAGTGTGAGCAAATGCACCAAATCAGGTGTGTTGCATTATTATTAAATCATTGGGTTTGTGAGGAGGTAAAATACCTGGAGAGCTCTGCCAATCAGACTGTACAGGACCCTGAATTCCAATGCAGACAACAAACAATAAACACCATAGAAGGATTCTGAGGATGGGATCATGTGCACTGTTTACGAGGTTCAGCCCAGCGTAAGTGAGGGCTGCACTCAGGAATGTAACACCTCGGTTCCGGGAAACCAGTGCCTTGGTAGTTACTGCGGCAGGAAAAGGAATCTACATGTCCTTCCACAGGAAGCAAAGGTTGAAGAGAAAATGTAAAGAAGAGAAAATGATGGGTACCAAATTTTAAGGTTAGATAACAAGATCACTGATACCATGGTGGAAAAGGAAAGTTTGAAGAGTAAAGGACCTGAGGTACTGGAAACATGATTTTTAGTCTTAAGAACACTGAATTTGAGAAGGTGATATGATATTCAAGTGCATGATACTTAGTAGATTTTACATACAGAAGTTAAATCATGAAAAGAGTTACTAGTCTAGGAAACACTCTAAAGGATATACAGTGTAGAAAAAGAAGAGGGAGCAAATAATATGTTGGGTGGGAATACTGAATAATGCTGATGATGGAGCTCCATGACTAGCGCAGTGGAGGAGGGAGATGTCAGAATCCAGTGTCTTGGGATCAAAAATGGAAAAGAGAAGTTCAAAGGAAGATTGGATTCTTTAGTACCCAGTGCTACACAGGGGTCAGGCAGATCAGGAAAATTTAAAACACTGGACTGACAAATAGAAGGTCATTTAGTATCCTTCGAAGATTCAGTGATTAAGGCAGATAAAGAATAAAAATAGGTAACAAATGAGAGAAAAGGGAGGCAGAGAGTATAAGCTATCAAATATGACTAATTACTTTTATATCAAAGTTTTAGCTGACAAACTAAAGTTCAAGTTTTTTATGGGCAGGTATCAAAAATAATAACTGTATGTTCCCCCACACTATGTCTTGCAGATGTAACGTATCATGGATTTATTGATTGACACATCATTCATTTAACTAATATTCATTAAGTGCTTACCACTTGCCTCTCACTGTGGTAGGTGTTGGAGCTACAACAGTTGGGTAGGACACAGATCTGGCCCCCACCCAAGGGTCTCCCAGAGTAGTAGTGGGGACAGCATGATAACCAGTTAATTCCAAATTGTGCAAGCCCCCAACTGAGCTATACAATCTTTAAGGAAAAAGAACTCATCTCTGTGTTTGGAAAGGTAAGTGAAGTCTTCCTGGATGTGGTATTCTACACATTTCTTATTAACGTGATCAGAAAACTCTGGAGAATCATCAAGAAAAAAGGTGTATTTTTAAAAGGTCAGGTCTTCTGCAATGAAAATCATTTCCTCCAAGAATCCCTTGACTGTCTTTCACAAAGGCAACAATTTTCCATTATCAAAACCAAAGATTCAATACTTAAATCATATTGCTTGACCCCTTAACAGCCTATAGTCTCTCCTAGGCTGTGAGTTCATGTGACAGATGAAGTTTGTTTCTAAAACTTATACCACAGATGAAAATAGGTTGCTAAAATGACCTAATGTAGTTCACTATTCATTCACACATGGGCTAATTTAAAATCAGGAATGTTCATTTGTATTGGAAATTGATAAAATTACATGCAGAGATGAAGTATCAAATACTTTGATCTTAATAATAGCTCTGAATGCAATTGCACAGACACATAAATTCACAATGGTACTGCATAGACACACACAGTGATATTATCTCTGTAACCCCTGAAGTTCCAAAATATGAATAAATGATTAGGAAATCCTTCACCTTCCCCATATTTTCCATCAGCATCAAATTCTCAGGCCTTGGTCTTATTAGTCTAGCACAATTAAGGAGGTTAAAAGAGTCAGAATTCAACTCTTATTCACAACAAAAAATTTTGAATATTATTGTGACCCTATATCTATTCTTTACAAGGCACAACCTTCAGATTATTTTGGGGAAAAATAAAAACTGTGAACATTTCCTGCCTATTCTATAAAAAACTATCACATTGATGACTGTATCACATGCCACTGACCACTTCAGATCCCTGCTGACAAGCCTTGGAAGACTCACATGGTCAGAGGGATCAAGCCCAAACTATTTTGACCTTCAAGCCAGGTCCTCCTCACAGTCAAACTCATAGGTCATTTCAATTTCACACTGTCGTCCTGCTCTCTCTTATACCAATTTTGTTGTTCTTGCTTTCATGATTAATTGAAATTCTACTTTCTACCTAGTTAAATCCCAGCTGATTCACCATACATCCATCTCAAATTTCTCCACAAAATCTTTTCAGTCTACTAAATTTCAAAATGACCCTTCTCTGAACCCCTAAATTGTAATTAGCTGTACAATTTGATGATGAGAATAATAAAATTATTAAGTCCTTCACAGTCATAACTTTTGTTGAGTCATAACAGTCAAAACAGTGGCTAACTTTCGTTGAGTGGGAATTTCTTATGACTTCTTCTAAGGCTCTGGCCTCCTGCAATTCAGTGCACCCTCTTCTGCATTCCTTTTTTTACACTTATCCACAAAACCTCATTCAATTTGTGGGACATATTTTTTTTTAAGTTTGCCTTCTGCTTAACCATGCTTAAGAACTCTATTTTCCCAAACTATTTTTAGGCCAGAGTTCAAGATGAATTTTGGTTATAGCTGCTAAAATTATATAAACCATATAATTTTATAAATAATAAATTTGTATGTACACACACATTTTAATTTCTTGGGACTGGTCAAATGACAGCAGAAAAGCAAATTTTCTCACCTTCACAAAAAAGACGAGCCTAGATGTTGAGGCTCCAAATGCAAACCTTTTATTACAATTATAGTGTTCACTCCCCTCCAACTGATTGTCCTCCATGAGATGAAGGAAAGAAAGATTTCTTAGGGACTTTTGTCTCTACCCAACAGTGGGTCTCCCAAACAAAAACCACAATTCAGTAATGTAGCCTGGAGACTGTCTAACCCCCAGATGACCACTTTCTAACAACTTTTCACCTCAAACCAGTGCTAGGATGAATCTGTCTCCATTCTGTTTAACTACTAAACCTTATTTAGGGTTTTGCTAGAGGCAGTTGGTTTTCTTCTGGAAGCCTGTGCTACAGAGCTGATGTAAGTAGATTTATACAAGGGGATAAATCTTGACACAACAGTACACAGCAGTTCAATTAACCTGCTTCAGGGAAACCTAATGTAATTGCAGCAATGTGATCATGAGGTTATAAGGTTTGAAGCTAACTTTACTGTCTGAGCATCAGTGCACCAGGGCGAGGTGTTCCTTCAGCAACCAAACTCGGTACAAAACTAACCAACCAGATTGTTAAGTAATAATAGACAATAGAAGAATCTAGTAGCTATCTGGACTTCAAAAATTTAGTGCCAATAATATTCAGAAAACCCAGATCAATAAAAATACTTTCTACTTTTGTTTTTTTACTTTAATAAATTAAAAAGTAAGGAATGAGGAGTAGGAGTTAGATAGGATAGAGGTCACTAAGTGTCAGAGTTAGGAAAGACAAATTTGACTGAGTGCATGTAGACTTGGTTATGTGACTAGAAAAATGTTTACTTTGACCCGTGAGGAGAGAACTGTTTCTAAAGAGGAAAATCCGAAAAGGGATAGAGCATTCTACAGTGAATTCTCATCCTTTGCATGTGCAGTTTACCTTTTCAGGCTGCTGGAGGCTGTCTTAACCTTGCAGTGTTTCAAGCATCCTAATATAAAGTACCTCTGTGCGCAGAATCATGACACAACAAGGGAGGAGCTACTGTGTATCTAGCCTGCTCCATCGGCCTGGATACCCCCTTGAGATTTATTAGCGGAGAGCTATTCACTACCACCCAGTGGTAAAGACCCTACCCCATCAGCTGCATTTTTTCTCTAAGTCCTAGGTTCCCATTTGATAGTTTATTTCTTTGTATAACAACCAACATTTATGAAGGGCACTATAACATACAAATACCTTTCTCAACTATCTTTTCATGTTACTCATAATAATGTACTAAACTAAGTTCATTTTCACTTCATTTAGAAATAAAGAAAATTTAGGAATTTGCCCAAGTTCAGTTAGCTAGTGAGTTAGATCTGAACTCTCAACTCTCAATTCTACACTATTTTTTCTTTGGCACTGTGTTTTACAAACTGCGCAAAATTCCACTAGCATGGCTTAGAAAAGGAAATTCATTTTTTGTTGTAGTTTCCAAAAACAGCCAAAGAATTCATTTTTCTGCACCTAAGGTTTAGTAACATCAAATCAGAATTTAAAATGTGGGAAATCAACATTTATAGTTATATGAGACAGGGTGAGGCACATTGTATTTCGTTGTGAATGAATGAGATTAGCTCACTAAAAGTAAGCAACTGCAAATTGAAATAAATGCAAGATGCTCTTTTCACTTTCTTGATTGGCAATTTAAATACTTGATAATAACAAGACTTTATGGATGAAATAAGCATTTGCATTCATTGTTAGGGTAGTATAAATTGTAATGTCTTTGTAAGACAATTTACTAATAGCCATCAAAATGCAAAATGGATATATCATTTAATTTTCAGTCTACTTACTTTATATGTATATACTGGTAAATGTTTATCTAAATATGTATGTGTGTGTGGGTGTGTGTATACACACACAGTATATACATACATACTGTATATATATATACACACATAAGTATACATATACATACATACATAAAAATGTATTTTAACACAGAAATGTATTATTTTATTAAAAATTTTGGGATTAAAAGGAAATGTCCATCATTTGAAGAATAGTTAAATGAATTATGTTTTTTTCACTAAAGTTATGAAAGAAACTGAGAATAATGCTTACCTTTGGGAAGATGGATCAGAGGAGTGTGAGGGAGATGCTTTTCATAAGGTACCCTCTGTGTGGTCATGAACAGTACCTGTGCACATGTATTACTCCTTAGCTAGTGTCACTTCCTCACAGCAACATTTTTCATAATGGATCTTAAAGTTTGTCTCTAATTCTATGATCTGCTATTGAACAGTGATAAGACAGTTCACATAGTGTTAGACTGTATCTTGAATATTTGCTTTTTTCAAAGTTTATGAACTGTATAATCTGATGGGACTAATAATTTCACTCTTTTGACCAAGTAGTTCATTCTTGTATTTACAATCCTAAGCATGAAATGGTTAGAAACAGCTGCTCAACCCTAAATTAAAATAAATACCTTTTTCTTTCAAAATATACTTTCAGTAAATATGATTGCATCCAATAATACTCCCCAAAATACCAGGCAATGTTCAGGTCTAGACATGATGCAAGATAAGATAATTTCTAGAACTACATTTCCACCTGGTTTTTTTTTTGTTTTCACTTTTGTGTCTTGTACAGAAAATGTTACATAGAATTCACTCCATGAAACCCTCAAAAAGGACATCACCAGAATTGAGGGAAAAGAATATATATTAAGATTAGTAGCTCAAACTGTAATCACTGTTCATGAAACGTTTTGTTGTTACCCGAGAAGGCAACCAAGTTCTAATATGAATTAAAACTCTTAGAAACACATATGAATAACAAGTGAGGCAGATTCATATATATATAGCAGAGGGCATACATGACAAAAAGATCTGCCTGCATTTGCTTCATTTTGTATTTATTCACCATAGAACATTCACTAAGAAAAATCAGTCATATGAATATATTATGAAAATGGTTTAAGGAATAATAATAAAAAAGAAAATCCAATAAATCTATTTCTTTCTTGTTCCTACTTTCAGAAAAAAATAAAGAAAATGTTCACATTACTTAGAGAAAAAAGACGTTTATAATAATCAAGGTGTGGATGGATGTCAAAGGGTTGTGTGATTGAGAATAAATCAATGTTCTTTATAGACACTTATTTAAATAATATTAGCCATCTTTTAACTCTTTTGGGGTTTTTTTTAATTGAGAGAAATGAAAATGGGATAAGGAAGCACCAAGTGTCGATGGTGGATCTTAGGTAATACTCCAGAGGAAGCAGTTAGGCACATTCACCTCCATGAGTTGTTTCCTCCAAGCTATGCTGGAATATTTAAGAAAATGAAAGAAAGAATGGTTAAAAAAAAGAGAAAATTCCAAGGAAGTAATTTTAATTGACTGTTGGTGATTTTTTTTTTAATCAACAGTTTAATAAGTGGTCAGGATGTAGCTATTTGGGCCATTGCCAGTCTTCAACGATGTTAAACATCTGAAAGATTAGTCACATGAAATCTGATGAATACCACAGAGTAAAAGGGTAGCTGTACTTCTGTTTGTGCCCTTTCAAACCAGAAAAACAAGGCTAAGATTTCACAGTCCATCTAATTTAATCAAAATACCAGCCTTCAAGGCTTAGATAAAAGCTCACATTCTCTTTAAGGCCTTCTGAATGCTTAGAAAGAATAATGTTCTCCACCTCTGATGAGCACGCAGAAATATACCTGTGCCTTTTTTCCCACATATACACAAGTTTATAGATTTTCATACATATTTAAGTTTACCTAGTCAAACCTTACCTTGTAAGATTCTTGTGCTGGATATTGTCTGTCAGCCTCTGTACAACTCCCATCCCTTCTCCTCCCTGCAATGTGTGCCATGACCTTCATATTGAACCATGTTAACTAGCCTCCATTTACCTTTTGTTTCCAGTCAACTTTTACCAGGCTTTGGCAAAACACAGGACAGTGGGAAGATGGAGAATTAGGAGGACTTCTTTCTCCTATTTCCTCCTTACTGTCCACAGTCCTGGGTATGTTTCATTTTCTAACATCACATCTCTTGTTGCTTGAATCCTATTCCATAACTTCAACTCTAATCCCTCTAGTCCTAGGGGTGGGTAATATTTTATCACTGTTGCTAGTCCCTAGGTCTTCCGCAATGCTGGTTAGTGCTCTTAACCCTGCCCTTATTTGCTATCTAGTTCCTTCACCTAATGGCCTCAAACTCTTCTGAGTGTGCAATCTATTTCCTACTTTAGTTCTGCCAGTATCCTCCCAAAGAGTAGAATTTAGGTGTTCATTACCTTTGCACTGTAGGTGCTTAATACGATGCCTGGGAAAGAGAGGGCACTCGTTAAATGTCTTTGGAATGTATGAATGAATAAATGAAAACAGCACTAAGTTAGCTACTGCATAAAAGAAAAAATAAGTATAAATAATGTGCCTTTACTGCAATGAAGGTTACACTCTATGGGGAAAAAAAACTATATATAGATGCATAAATTCAAGTAACTATTCAAGGCTACATATGGTAAACAATGAATCACAGGCTTCCATGTTCAGATCCCAGAAAAAAGTGTAATTCCTTACAATCAATAGAGAAAAACTACCTAACATTGAATTAAAAAAAAACAATTAACATTCAGGGCTCTCATAAATTCCCCACAAGGTAAACCAAGTAAGATAAAAACAACCCAATACTTCTCTGCCTCATGGGTGTGCTGGCATCTTTGATTAGTTAATATTTATAAAGCACTTTGAAGATGAAAAGTGCTAAACATCATCTAACAGCTCTGTAAATGCAAATGTGTCAGGTCTTATGAAATTTAACAGAAATTAGAGAGTGACAAACTACTCATAAATAAAAAACGCTCAGCTAAGGTTTTGAATTTAAAGAGGCCAGATGGGGAAGAAAAGACTATACTCCCTAGGGCAGAGACTCAAACTAATCTATACCACACCCCACCCCCACCAACATACACACATTGCAGCAATGTTTAATTTAAAGCCTAAAAGATGCACTTTGCAACAGTATGTAAATCAATGTTTTATTAAAGCCTATGAATTATTATGCAGAAAAATGCAAATCACAATAAAACATATAACAAATAGATTCAACCCTGCTCTGTTCTCAATAGAGCAATTAACAAACCCTGCTTTGGCACGTGGGTGTAGGACTGAACTAGGGGAGGCCAGTTTTATCTCTTTTCTGCCTGTGGAAACTGCAGAATCTCCCAACCATTTCACTTCACCACCACAAGGTACAGACAAATTTCCCCCAACTGCCATTTTTTGAGTTGGATTTTAAAAATGCTTATGCTTTCCCCTCCATTGACTTTAATTACACTTAGCCTAAGAGGCTTGCCTGGCCAGAGAACATTATACACAAAAGAGAGGAGCTTACACACCATAGCATTTCTCTCCTGCTTGTCCATTAGTTAGTAGGCTTGGATTTAATATCTTTAAGCTTGTCTGTTTGCAGACTGATTTTATTTATTCAGATTTTTTATATATAAACTAGACATCGGATTGAAGAGTCAAAACAATAGCCTTAATTCCAGCATGATTTTTCACATTAGGTCAGGACACGAGCTCAGGTTTACTGAGGTATTTTTTGCCACAGACAGGAAAAGGCATCTCTGCAACAAATCCTTTTTAAAGAGGACTGAAATGGTGGTAAATACTTTCTACTGAAAGTGAATGCAATCGTAAAGAGAAAAGGGTAAAAAAGAAAGGAATAGAGAAAATTCAATGCAAATGAGTTCTAAGAAGCATTACATGAAAAAATACATTAAAAAGAATAGTAAACCAAAACCAATTCAGAAGATGCCTTGAAATTGCAAGTTTTCAGTTCCTAAAGGAAAGAAGAAGAAGCAGAAATTACTATTGCAATTATAATCCATGACCTTATTTTATATTTGGAATTTGTGAAACTCTTTCATTTCAGTGGAGGTCTTCAAAGTTTTCGCTGCTATGCATTTTGTTAAATAAATATGGCAGATTAGGGAGCCAAGATGGCGGCGTGAGTAGAGCAGTGGAAATCTCCTCCCAAAACCACATATATCTATGAAAATATAACAGAAACAACTCTTTCTAAAATAGAGACCAGAGGACACAGGACGACATCCAGACCACATCCACACCTGCGAGAACCCAGCACCTCGCGAAGGGGGTAAGATACAAGCCCCAGCCTGGTGAAACCCAAGCACCCCTCCACCTGGCCCCTGGCGGGTGGAGAGGAGTCAGCAGGGAAGGAGAGAGATCCCAGGACTGCTGAACACCCAGCCCCAGGATTCCGGACCAAAGCGCAGACACAGTGCATGTGTGGGGTCCTGGATACTAGGGAAACAGGGCGGCAGGACCGGTGAGCGGGTGCCTGAGGCTGACTCCGGAGAACAAAGAAACGGGAGCGGTTTCTTTTTTGGCGAGTGCTTTTTGGAAGCCTTAAAGGGACAGGGACCCCAATACTAGGGAAACAGGGCAGCAAGACCGGTGAGTGGGTGCCTGAGACAGGTGCCTGAGGACAAAGACAATCGTGCGTTTTTCCCTTTTTTTTTGGCGAGTGCTTTTTGGAAGCCTTAAAGGGACAGGGACCCCAATACTAGGGAAACAGGGCAGCAAGACCAGTGAGCGGGTGGCTGAGACGGGCGCCTGAGGACAAAGAAAATTGTGCGTTTCCCCCTTTTTTTTTTTCTTTCATTGTTGCTGTTGTTGTTTTGGTTTGGAGAGTGCTTTTTGGAAGTCTTAAAGGGGCAGGACAGGACACTTAGTCCAGAGGCAGGAAACTGGGGATCTCTGGGCACTCTAACCCCCTGGGCAACAGGGAGCACAGAGGCCCCTTACAAAGATAAATAGCCTTCTGGCCGCTCCCCCTCCAACAAGGTTCCACCATTTTAGAGGAGCAGCCCCAGCCAGGCCATGCCCATAGAAAGAGCGGAGATAAACTCCAAACCAATCGGGCAGGTAGCTGAAGCCCTGTCTGCACACAGATGCCAAGCATAAGCCACTAGAGGTTGCTATTCTCCCAGGAGAGGAAGGCCACAAACCAACAAGAAGGAAAGCTCTCCCAGCTGTCACTTGTACCAGCTCTGCAAACTATCTCTATCACCATGAAAAGACAAAACTACAGGCACACAAAGATCACAGAGGCAACACCTGAGAAGGAGACAGACCTAACCAGTCTTCCTGAAAAAGAATTCAAAATAAAAATCATGAACATGCTGACAGAGATGCAGAGAAAAATGCAAGAGCAATGTGATGAGATGCAGAGAAAAATGCAAGAGCAATGGGATGAAGTCCGGAGGGAGATCACAGATGTCAGGAAGGAGATCACAGAAGTGAAACAAACCCTGGAAGGATTTATAAGCAGAATGGATAAGATGCAAGAGGCCATTGAAGGAATAGAAGCCAGAAACCAGGAACGTATAGAAGCTGACATAGAGAGAGAGATAAAAGGATCTCCAGGAATGAAACAACACTAAGAGAATTATGTGACCAATCCAAAAGGAATAATATTCGTATTATAGGGGTACCAGAAGAAGAAGAAAGAGGAAAAGGGATAGAAAGTCTCTTTGAAGAAATAATTGCTGAAAACTTCCCCAAACTGGGGGAGGAAATAATCAAACAGACCACGGAAATACACAGAACCTCCAACAGAAAGGATCCAAGGAGGACAACACCAAGACACATAATAATTAAAATGGCAAGGATCAAGGACAAGGAAAGAGTTTTAAAGGCAGCTAGAGAGAAAAAGGTCACCTATAAAGGAAAACCCATCAGGCTAACATCAGACTTCTCAACAGAAACCCTACAGGCCAGAAGAGAATGGCATGATATATTTAATGCAATGAAACAGAAGGGCCTTGAACCAAGGATACTGTATCCAGCACGATTTTCATTGAAATATGATGGTGGGATTAAACAATTCCCAGACAAGCAAAAGCTGAGGGAATTTGCTTCCCACAAACCACCTCTACAGGGCATCTTACAGGGACTGCTCTAGATGGGAGCACTTCTAAAGATAGCACAGAACAAAACACACAACATATGAAGAATGGAGGAGGAGGAATAAGAAGGGAGAGAAGAAAAGAATCTCCAGACAGTGTATATAACAGCTCAATAAGTGAGCTAAGTTAGGCAGTAAGATACTAAAGAAGATAACCTTGGACATTTGGTAACCACGAATCTAAAGCCTGGAATGGCAAAAAGTACGTATCTCTCAATAGTCACCCTAAATGTAAATGGACTTAATACACCAAACAAAAGACACAGACTAATAGAATGGATAAAAAAGCAAGACCCATCTATATGCTGCTTACAAGAAACTCAACTCAAGCCCAAAGACAGGCACAGAATAAAAGTCAAGGGATGGAAAAACATATTTCAGGCAAACACCAATGAGAAGAAAGCAGGGGTTGCAGTACTAATGTCAGACAAAATAGACTTCAAAACAAAGAAAGTAACAAGAGATAAAGAAGGACACTACATAATGATAAAGGGTTCAGTCCAACAAGAGGATATAATGATTCTAAATATATATGCACCCAACACAGGAGGACCAGCATATGTGAAACAAATACTAACAGAACTAAAGAGGAAAATAGACTGCAATGCATTCATTTTAGGAGACTTCAACACACCAGTCACCCCAAAGGATAGATCCACCAAGCAGAAAATAAGTAAGGACACACAGGCACTGAACAACACACTAGAACAGATGGACCTAACAGACATCTATAGAACTCTACATCCAAAAGCAACAGGATATACATTCTTCTCAAGTGCACATGGAACATTCTCCAGAATAGACCACATACTAGCCCACGAAAAGAGCCTCAGTAAATTCCAAAATATTGAAATTCTACCAACCAATTTTTCAGACAACAAAGGTATAAAACTAGAAATAAATTCTACAAAGAAAACAAAAAGGCTCACAAACACATGGAGGCTTAACAACATGCTTCTAAATAATCAATGGATCAATGAACAAATCAAAATAGAGATCAAAGAATATATAGAAACAAATGACAACAACAACACAAAGCCCCAACTTCTGTGGGATGCAGTGAAAGCAGTCTTAAGAGGAAAGTATATAGTGATCCAGGCACACATGAAGAAGGAAGAACAATCCCAAATGAATAGTCTAACATCACAATTATCGAAACTGGAAAAAGAAGAACAAATGAGGCCTAAAGTCAGCAGAAGGAGGGACATAATAAAGATCAGAGAAGAAATAAACAAAATTGAAGAGAATAAAACAATAGCAAAAATCAGTGAAACCAAGAACTGGTTCTTTGAGAAAATAAACAAAATAGATAAGCCTCTAGCCAAACTTATTAAGAGAAAAAGAGAATCAACACAAAGCAACAGAATCAGAAATGAGAATGGAATAATCATGACTGACTCCACAGAAATACAAAGAATTATCAAAGACTACTATGAAAACCTGTATGCCAACAAGCTGGAAAACCTAGAAGAAATGGACAACTTCCTAGAAAA
This sequence comes from Manis javanica, assembly GCF_040802235.1. Taxonomy (NCBI): domain Eukaryota; kingdom Metazoa; phylum Chordata; class Mammalia; order Pholidota; family Manidae; genus Manis; species Manis javanica. The sequence continues at coordinate 73,160,682 of NC_133158.1, read as the reverse complement.
ATACAACCTCCTAAGACTGACCAAGGAAGAAACAGAAAAGTTAAACAAACCAATTATGAGCAAAGAAATTGAAATGGTAATCAAAAAACTACCCAAGAACAAAACACCAGGGCCAGACGGATTTACCTCAGAATTTTATCAGACACACAGAGAAGACGTAATACCCATTCTCCTTAAAGTTTTCCAAAACATAGAAGAGGAGGGAATACTCCCAAACTCATTCTATGAAGCCAACATCATCCTAATACCAAAACCAGGCAAAGACCCCACCAAAAAAGAAAATTACAGACCAATATCCCTGATGAATGTAGATACAAAAATACTCAATAAAATATTAGCAAACAGAATTCAACAGTATATCAAAAGGATCATACACCATGACCAAGTGGGATTCATCCCAGGGATGCAAGGATGGTGCAACATTCGAAAATCCATCAACATCATCCACCACATCAACAAAAAGAAAGACAAAAACCACATGATCATCTCCATAGATGCTGAAAAAGCATTTGACAGAATTCAACATCCATTCATGATAAAAACTCTCAGCAAAATGGAATAGAGGGCAAGTACCTCAACATAATAAAGGCTGTATATGATAAACCCACAGCCAACATTATACTGAACAGCGAGAAGCTGAAAGCATTACCTCTGAGATCGGGAACCAGACAGGGATGCCCACTCTCCCCACTGTTATTTAGCATAGTACTAGAGGTCCTAGCCACAGCAATTAGACAAAACAAAGAAACACAAGGAATCTAGATTGGTAAAGAAGAAGTTAAGCTCTCACTATTTGCAGATGATATGATACTGTACATAAAAAACCCTAAAGACTCCACTCCAAAACTACTAGAACTGATATCAGAATATAGCAAAGTTGCAGGATACAAAATTAACACACAGAAATCTGTGGCTTTCCTATACACTAACAATGAACCAAGAGAAAGAGAAATCAGAAAAACAATTCCATTCACCATTGCATCAAAAGAATAAAATACCTAGGAATAAACCTAACCAAAGAAGTGAAAGACTTATACTCTGAAAACTACAAGTCACTCTTAAGAGAAATTAAAGGGGACACTAACAAATGGAAACTCATCCCTTGCTCATGGCTAGGAAGAATTAATATCATCAAAATGGCCATCCTGCCCAAAGCAATATACAGATTTGATGCAATCCCTCTCAAATTACCAGCAACATTCTTCAATTAATTGGAACAAATAATTCAAAAATTCATATGGAAACACCAAAGACCCCAAATAGCCAAAGCAATCCTGAGAAAGAAGAATAAAGTAGGGGGAATCTCACTCCCCAACTTCAAGCTCTACTACAAAGCCATAGTAATCAAGACAATTTGGTACTGGCACAAGAACAGAGCCACAGACCAGTGGAACAGATTAGAGACTCCAGAAATTAATCCAAACATATATGGTCAATTAATATTTGATAAAGGAGCCATGGACATACAATGGCAAAATGACAGTCTCTTCATCGGATGGTGCTGGCAAAACTGGACAGCTATTTGTAGGAGAATGAAACTGGACCATTGTCTAACCCCATATACAAAGGTAAAGTCAAAATGGATCAAAGACCTGAATGTAAGTCATGAAACCATTAAACTCTTGGAAAAAAACATAGGCAAAAACCTCTTAGACATAAACATGAGTGACCTCTTCTTGAACATATCTCTCTGGGCAAGGAAAACATAACAGTAAAAATGAGCAAGTGGGACTACATTAAGCTGAAAAGCTTCTGTACAGCGAAAGACACCATCAATAGAACAAAAAAGAACCCTACAGTATGGGAGAATATATTTCAAAATGACAGCTCCTATAAAGGCTTGACGTCCAGAATATATAAAGAGCTCACACGCCTCAAGAAACAAAAAACAAATAACCCTATTAAAAAATGGGCAGAGGAACTGAACAGACAGTTCTCTAAAAAAGAAATACAGATGGCCAACAGACACATGAAAAGATGCTCCACATCACTAATTATCAGAGAAATGCAAATTAAAACTACAATGAGTTATCACCTCACACCAGTAAGGATAGCTGCCATCCAAAAGACAAACAACAACAAATGTTGGCGAGGCTGTGGAGAAAGGGGAACCCTCCTACACTGCTGGTGGGAATGTAAATTAGTTCAACCATTGTGGAAAGCAGTATGAAGGTTCATCAAAATGCTCAAACAGACCTACCATTTGACCCAGGAATTCCACTCCTAGGAATTTACCCTAAGAATGCAGCAATCAAGTTTGAGAAAGACAGATGCACCCCTATGTTTATCGCAGCACTATTTACAATAGCCAAGAATTGGAAGCAACCTAAATGTCCATCGGTAGATGAATGGATAAAGAAGATGTGGTACATATACACAATGGAATACTATTCAGCCATAAGAAGAGGAAAAATCCTACCATTTGCAGCAACATGGATGAAGCTGGAGAGTATTATGCCCAGTGAAATAAGCCAAGTGGAGAAAGAGAAATACCAAATGATTTCACTCATCTGAGGAGTATAAGAACAAAGGAAAAACTGAAGGAACAAAACAGCAGTGGAATTACAGAACCCAAAAATGGACTAACAGGTACCAAAGGGAAAGGAACTGGGGAGGATGGGTGGACAGGGAGAGATAAGGGGGGGGATGAAAAAGGGGGGTATTAAGATTAGCATGCATGGGGTGGGGAGGGAGAAAGGGGAGGGAGGGCTCTACAACACAAAGAGAACAAGTAGTGATTTTACATTTTGACATGCTGATGGACAGTGACTGTAAGGTGGTTTTTAGGGGGGACCTGATACAGGGGAGAGCATTGTAAACATAGTATTCATCATGTAAGTGTAGATTAAAGTTTAAGAAAAAAAAAAGAAAGAAAGAAAAGGGGGATTACTCCTTGATAGGATAAAACAATTGGTAAATCAAAGATTAACACATGCTTTAAATATCCTTAATGTTGATCACTTAAAGGGTGTCAGATGATCAGCTATGGAGGTACTCTTTTCTGATATTATTCCTTTCTCTTAATAAAAAAAAGAAAAAGCAGTTCCTGTGTGCTGACCTCCAATGAGTTCTACACAGTGGTATAGAGGGCATGTCAAATTGTGGTCAAAGGGTCTGTTTGTTTCTATGCAGAAGATCAAGGCCTAGCTTGGCTACCCAGAAAATGAACTAAGATACGATAGGAGGAGGAGCTTCCAGCATCAGCACTCTCTGGAGGTCTCATGCCGGGGGATGATCATCAAAAAGCCTCCACAGGGATCCGGGCGATGCTGCGGTTGTGGCTGTGTCCACCCTACCGTTTCCTGGACTTGCCATTGGAATGAGGAGGGAGATGTCTATGCTGGCATGTTCATACAGTGAGACAACGAATTTGACCGGATCTGTACTGTTGGAACTCAATCAGGAGTTGGGAGGGGAGTAGCGCTCCAAAATCCTATGACTATAGACTATCTATGGTTAAAAGAACATATGGCATGTGAACAGATCCCAGAAATGGGTTGCTTTAATTTGTCTGATTTCTCTCAGACTGTTCAAGTACAGTTGGGCAATATCCATCATATCACAGACTAATTTTCACAAATGCCTAGGGTGCCTAAATGGTTTTCTTGGCTTCACTGGAGATGGCTGGTAATTATAGATTTGCTTAGTTTATGTAACTGTATTCCTATTATGTTAATATGTGTGCACAAGTTAGTTAGTAGTTTAAAACCTATACATACTTAAGGTACTCTACAAGAAGATATGTCAAAGAAATAATCAATCCTCCCATGTTTTCTTCCATATGCTACCTCTATAGCTTTTCTTCTTCCTTCCTAATTACAACCCTTAAATAGAATTCGTGCCTCATATCGAATTTACCAAGCATCATAATTCCTCCAGGTGGGAAAGATACCTCGAGAAAAGTGCTGGGTATAGAAGCCACAGGGCATAAATCTGCAAAGAAGTAAAAAGCTAACCTTTTCAAACAATATGGCTTCTCTCTCACTTATCAATTTTACATCTCCCTGTATGGCCCTGGAAGATGACTGGTTAGCCAGAGACGGGTAAGATTCCTCAAGGGAGAAACAACCTAAGACAGGCACAGTTGCAGGGGGGCCATCAGGTGAGAAATTAGGGATCAACAGTGGTGAGGCTTAGAACCTCACCCCCCCTGTTTTGAGAGAAAGCTTCTGCATCCGTGGATGTTTTATTGCCCTTTTCTAGCTCGGATTAGCACATAGTCTACAGGCACACACCTGATCATCTACAATTGCTCTCTTATAACACTAAACTATGTTTTCTACCTTTATCTTGCATCTACCTACCACTTCAGCAGTTTATTAAAAATAAAAAAAATAATAATAATAAAGGGAGAAATGTGGGATCCACATATAAATCAAGTATAAAAATCAAACAAATATTCATATTTGGCCTGATTGTTTATAGTTCATAATGTGTGATCAGAACTGAAAGTTTCTGTGATGAATGCCCTTGTACTGTTTCCCATGGAAGAACTTATTCACTATGTAAGAATTTGTTCACTATGTAAGAACTTGTTCGTTATGCTTCAGAAGATTGGAGACTGACGAGAACTAGGCTTGAGATGGATTAATGATTGTTCATTGAGCATTGACCCCCCTATACAGAATTTTATTGTTGTTAACAACCATTTGATCAATAAATATGAGAGATGCCCTCTCAAAAAAATATATATATAGCAGATTAAATAAACCACAGACAATAGTATATTATACAAGCTCTAAAGAGTTAGCTAGGTCTTTAAGGCTCAGTGTTTTTTAATATATTAAGCAATCAGGTGTCTGTGACAAAATAAACTGGAATTGCTTCAATTTCATATTGCTGATACCTTGAACATTTAGTAGCTAAGTGAATTTCCAGCAGATATATTTTGTGGTATTTATGAGTAATAGAATACATATGATAATCAACTTTTCCATTTCTCAAGCATTGGGCTTTGAAGATCAAATGAGACATTGTATGTGAAAGTGACTTAAAAATTGTAACAAATGCAGCAAATACTAGTTTTTATTAGCTCTTTCAAATAATGTAATACATTAAGAATAAAGTATTAATGTATCCACATTTGAATTTATAATATAGTGGTAATGACATTAATCATAATCTCTAGTTTTTTCTCATGAGCTAATTAAAGATCATTTTCCAATCCATCTTTTCACCTTAACACAACTTATAAACAAAGAACTCACATAATAAAATAGAGGCTATATAAGGGAGGGGAATGTTTCTTGCCTGACATCCCTGACTTATATATCTGTTTTATTCTTTAGTTTAGAGTATTTTGGAAGTTGGTAGCTAATAAAGACACTTTGTCTTATGCAAACACATATCTCTTTAGAATATGCAGCCACTTAATAAATAATTCCCCCAATGTGGCTATTTACCACGTAACATCCCCCTAACTCAGGAACTATAGTGGGTCTTAATATTCAAATGGATTATAGAGAAAGATAAAAGTCTGGTATCCTACATTGTTTATTTAAGTACATTTGTCCTTATAAATGGCATTAGGAATGGTGACTACATGTGTTTAAAATAGTCCATTGATTCTGTGTCTCAAGTGTACATATATATGATTTAAAGGGCTTTCTGAGGTCAATATTGAAAAAAGTTACTTAATATATTTGTTTAATAAAAATAGTTTTCTAATCTGAAAAACAATGCTTTACAAATTAATTTTTGTGTGTTTAGCTATTTATAAATCGAAAGTTATCTATTCAGTAAATCTACTACAAAAACCTGTTGAGCACCATAATTCTGGTTATTCTTGGGTCAGACTGTTTTAGGAGGTATGATAGGAACATAAAGAAAGCTTCATGCTTACTAGTACCTGCTTACAACTAGTGTCCTCCCCACTGACCTGATGGTACTTCCATCTTTAGTTACTGTCCCAATCCTGCAGAGACTGAATGCCATAGGCAATAATGTCTGTATTCCTCAAATCCAATCAGCACCTCTTCTTCTCACTGAAATGTGACCAAGCAATAAGTAATAGTTACATCTACTCACAAAACAAAAAAATTATAGCTAATGAGTCTATAAAGGAGAAAAATAAAATCATAAAAAAATACTGAATTAATGAAAAAAAGTCAGAAAGAAAATAATGGGAAAAATGACAGCAACAAATAGAAAACAAACAGCAAGATGATAGATCTAACCATGTCAATAACCACTTCAAATGTAAATGGTCTAAACAGTTCAAATAAATATGTCAACTTCTGTGCCCAAATTCTTTAGTGGATTATCCATTTAATTCTCAAAGCAAACCTATGAGGAGATTGTTGCCCTTATCCCATTTTATAGGTATTCAATGAAATTTTATTATTTCTCTTCCTTTTTGTAGAGGCAACCAGCAAACTTAGACCATAAAAATCAGAATAACTGCCCTTATCCAGGAGATAATACTTTAGAAATGTTGAACACTGTAAGAGTCAGTTTCAATGATCATGTCAGTTTTTATCACATCTACAGTACATATTTCTTATGCTGATAAATACAGTACATATTTCTTATGCAGTACATATTCTTATTCTTTTATCACATCTACAGTACATATTTCTTAGGTTCCATGGGAACCTAAGATCATATTTGTTTATTTATTTGTGATAGTTTTTAATTATGTTGCCAAGTCTCTAATTCTAAATTTGTTATCTGCATAGCTCATTACTTTCTAGAATCAAGAATGAGTTTCCCAAAGAAGTGTGGTCTTACTGATCAGTATAATCATAGTCAATAAGCTTAGAAAGACCTTCCACCTAATCTAGTAAGTATAATTAGTATCCACATTATCTTTATTACATCATGTTCATGCAAAATTCATTTATTTATCTTATTTGACTTGACAACAGAAGATGAGCTGGCAAATGGAATTGAGTTAAGAATTATAAGACCTAAGCAAGGAACAATAAGCAAATCCTTCCATAGAGATGCAAGGTATGAGTCTGAAGACATCAGGGAAAATGTAGTCAAAGGTCTTGATACTAGAACAGACACTGCAAAACATTTTCTCTTAGAGTTGAAAACTGATGTTACAATGAGCTTTACTATGTGGTAAACACTGTGCTAACCATTGTATATTCGTCCTCTCCTTTTATCATCATGTGATAAGATACTTTTGAAAAAGAAAGAGAAGAGAGAGAGTAGAAAATGTATTTGAAGAGATAATAGCTGAAAACTTCCCCAGTCTGAGAAAGGAAACAATCTTCCAGGTCTAGGAAGCACAGAGAACTCCAATCAAGATAAACCCAAGGAGGTCCACAATAAGGAGCATCATAATCAAAGTGACAAAGATCAAGGACACAGAGAGACTCAAAAGCAACAAGAGAAAGGCAACAAATTACACAGAAGGGAAACCCCACAAGGTTATCAGCTTATTTCTCTGCAGAAACTGTACAGGCATGATATATTCAAAGTGCTAAATGGAAAAGCCTCCAACCAAGAATACTCTATCTAGCAAAATTATCATACAGAATTGAAGGAACGATAAAGAGCTTCACAGATAAACATAAGCTAAAAGAGTTCATCACTGCTAAATCAGCCTTGCAAGAAATGTTAAAGGACTTCTTTGAGAGGAAAAGACACTAAATAGAAGCAAGAAATTAAGAAAGGGAAAAATGTATAGTAAAACAAACATATAGGAGAGGTAGTAGATCAATTACTTAAAAACTAGTATAGAGGCAAAAAAGACAAAAGAACAAAAGTAATTACATCTAAAAATTAATTAAGGGAATGATTTAATAAAATGGTGTCACAGGAGATATATTCATCAAATAGAGAGGAGGGGGAGTGAGAAATGTAGTTCTGTTAGAGTGTGTTCAAACTTAAGTGACCATCAGTTTGTTATTATAGATTGTTATATTCATAGAATGTCATATAAGAAACCCACGGTAATCATAAACAAAAATTATAATAGATACACAAAAAAGAAAGAAGGGGTCCCAACCATAATACTAAAGAAAGTCATAAATCACAAAAGAGGAGAGCAAGAAAGTAAGAAAGGATCAGAGAAGAAAAACAAAACCAACCAGAAAACATTTAACAAAAATAGCAATAAGTACATGCATATCAACCGTTACTTTAAACATAAAAGACCTAAATGCTCCAATCCAAAAAGATGGTTGATTGAAGGGATAAAAACAAGACCCATCTATTTTCTATCTACAACAGATTCACTTCAGACCTAAGGACATACACAGACTGAAAATGAAGGAATGACAAAAGATATACCATGCAAATAGGAATGGGAAAATAAAAGCTGAGTTGCAATAATTAGACAAAATAGACTTCAAAACAAAGAAAGTAACAGACAAAGAAGGTAACAGAATAATAGAAGGATGAGTCCTACAAGAAGATGTAACAATCATAAATATCTATTCACCCAAAATGGAAGCAATTAACATATAAAACAAATATGAACAAACCTTAATGGACAAAACTGACTGCAACACAATAGTAGAGGACTATAACAACCCCCTTACATTAATGGATAGATCACCCAGACAGAAAACAAAGAAGGAAATACAGGTGTTGAATGACACATAAGATCATAGGGACTTAATAGATATTTACAAAACATTCTACACCAAAGCAACAGAATACACATTTTCAAGGTGCACATGGAATCTTCTCCAAAATAGATGATATATTAAGACACAAGAATGTCTCAACAAATTTAAGAAGTTTGAAATTATATAAAGCATCTTCTCAGACCACAATGGTGAAACTAGAAATCAATTACAGGAAAAAACCTGGAAAAACACACAAACACTTGGAGTTTAAACAACTTGCTTCTAAATAATCAATGAATCAGGGAACAGATCAAAGAAGAAATCAAACAGTACATGCAGACATGAAAACGAAAACACAACAGTTCAGTATGTGGAATGCAGTAAAAGTGGTTTTAAGAGGGAAGTTTATAGCAATACAGGCCTACTTCAAGAAACAAGAACAAGCTCAAATAAGCAATCTAGCTCTACAACTAAAGAAACTAGGAAAAGAAGAACAGAGCCAAAAATTAGGAAAAGGAGGGACATAATAAAGATCAGAGGAGAAATAAATAAAATATAGACCAATAAAACAATAGAAAAAAAATTAATGAAACCAATAACTCATTTTTCAAAAAGATAAACAAAATCTACAAAGTCTTAGCCAGACTTATCAAGAAAAAAAGAGAGACGCAAATATACAGAAATAGAAATGAAAAAAAAGTTACAACTAACACCACAGAAATTCAAAGAATTGTAAGAGTTCTTACAATAGGACAACCTAGAATAAATGGATAAATTCCTAGAAACATACAATCTTCCAATACTGACCCAGGAAAAAAGAGAAAATCTGAACACACGGATTACAGTGATGAAATTGAATTGGTAATCAAAAGGCTCCCAGCAAACAAAATTCCAGGACCCAAAGGCTTCACAATTGAATTCTACCAAACATTAATGACAAGCAACTACCCATCTTACCTAAAGTATTCCAAGAAAACAGATGAGAAGGGAGTACTCCCAAACTCATTCTATGAGCCCAGTATCACTCTATTACCAAAACCAGACAAAGGCACTACAAAAAAAGAAAATTATAGACCAATATCCCTGATGAAATAGATGCAAAAATCCTCAACAAACTGTTAGCAAACCAAATTCAAAAATGCATCAAGATCCTTCTTCATAACTAATTGAGATTTTTTTCCAGGGACTCATTTATGGTACAATATCTGCAAATTGATCAATGTGATACACTATGTTAATAAAAATAAAGATAAAAACCATATGATCATCTCAATAGATGCTGAAAGGCATTTGAAAAATTCAACATCCATCCATGTTAAAAACTCTCAACAAAGTGGGTATAGGGAGAACATACCTCCACATAATAAAGGCCTTATAGAACAAATCCACAGCCAACATCATACTCAACCATGTAAAGCTAACAGCTTTTTCTCTGATATCAGGAAGAAGATAGGGATGACCACCCTCAACACTTTTATTCAACATAATACTGAAAGTCCTAGCCACAGCAATCAGACAAGAAAAAGAAATAAAAGACATCCACATTGATAAGCAAGAAGTAAAACTGTCACTATTTGCAGATGATATACTATATATAGAAAACCCTAAAGATGTGATTAAAAAACTATTAGAACTAATAAATGGATTCAGCAAAGTTGTAAGATACAAAATCAATATATAGAAATCTGTTGCATTGCTATATATTAAAAATGAACTAGTAGAAAGAGAAATCAAGAAAACAATTCCAATTACAACTGAAGCAAAAAGAATATGATACCAAGGAATGAACCTAACCAATGGGTGAAAGAAAACTATAAGACACTGATGAAAGAAACTGAAGAAGACACAAATAAATGGAAATCTACCCCGTGCTAATGGATAGGAAGAATTAATCAAGGGATAAGGGAAACAAAAATAAACAAGTGGGACTACATCAAGCTAAAAACATCTGCACAGCAAAGGAAACCCTCAACAAAACAAATTGGCAACCTAACACATGGGAGAATTCATCAGTGGTATATCTGACCAGTGACTAATATCTAAAATATATAAAGAACTCATACAACTCAACACCAAAAAAACCGCAAATAATCTGATTAAAAAATGGGCAGAAACTTTTCCAAAGAAGACATACAGATGGCCAAGAAACATATGAGAAAGATACTCCACATTGCTAATCATCAGGGATCTGCAAATCAAAACCACAATGAGATACCACCTCACATCACTCAGAATGGCCACTATTCAAAAGATAAGAAACAACAAGTATTGGCAGTGATGTAAAGAAAAGGGAGCCCTCCTACACTGTTGGTAGGAATGTAAACTGCTCCAGCCATGGTGGAAAATTATATGGAGGTTCATCAAAAAACTAAAAATAGAAATAACATGTGATCCAACAATTCCACTTCTAGGAATTTATTTTCAAAATAACTGATTTAAAAATATATGTGTACATATATGTTCTAGCAACATTAATAATAATAACAAAGATATGGAAGCATTCCAAGTGCCCCTTCATAGATGAATGGATAAGGAAGAAATGGTATATATACACAATGGAATATTGCTCAGCCATGAAAAAGGAAGGACCTCTTGCCATTTGCAACAACATAGTGAACCTAAGGGGTATTATGCTAAGTAAAATAAGCCAGGAAGGGAAAGACAAATGCCATATGATTTCACTTATATGTGGAATCTAAAGAACAAAAAAAAAATGAAAGAGATCTACAAATATAGACAAATAGGGACTGCTAGTTACCATAGGGAAGGGGACAGGAGGATGGATGAAAGAGATCAAGGGGATAAAGAGGTTCAAACAGCAACTTATAAAATAATTTAGACATAAGAATGCAAGGACAACATGGAGAATTGAACCAATAATATTGTAATATTTTGGTATGATAATGGGGTAATTACACCAATTGTGGCAAGCATCTATTAATGTATCCAATTACCAAGTCACTGTGTTGTACATCTGAAACCAGCATAATATTTTATATCAACTTTATTATAATAAAAAATGGAAAAATAATATAAAAATTATGCTAATGTATTTTAAATTCCAGTTAACTCGAAAATTTTGCAGAACAAAATAATTTCCAAAATCAGTTAAGAATAAATTAGACCAAAGATTGAAAAACTTTTCTGCAAAGGGCCAAATAATAGTTTAAGCCTTGCAGGTCATATAGTCTCTATACAAATTATTCACCTCCGTTACTGTAGTGTGGAAGCAGCCATAGACCATGTATAAAAAAATAAGTGTGATTTTTCCAAATAAACTTTACTTGAAAAAAAGGCAGTGAGTTAGATTTGGTTTGGAGGCCTTAATTTTCCAATCTCTTGATTAAACAATAGCCGTTATAATTATTAAACCAGTACTCAAGAATATACCTACAAGGTATACTTCTATACTTTTTTGTTTTTATTTTATTTTGCACAAAGTATATTTGTATAAAAAGAGTATACAAACTCTATTTCCAGATAATTTATAAGTGAGCATATAAAACCCTGAAAAAATAGATATTTCCAGATGTAACTGTTCCCAAGTAAAGAAAAAGAAGGTGAAATACACAACTCTTTAATGTTAGTATAACTTTTACACCAAAACTAGATAAAATTATTTGATATTGGATAATTTTAGGCCAATTTAACATAGAAACAAATGTCATAAATAGTAAGCCAAATCCAGCCATGTGTTTCGAAAAGATCATAACACAATTAAATTGAGTTTCATTCTAGGGTTCCTTAGGTTAAAATAGGAAAATCATATGAATGTATCAAAAATGTAAAGATAAAATCAGATAAAATACAACACTTGATCATGCTTAAACTCTCAGCAAAGTAAGCGTGGAAGGTAAATTGTTTAACTTGATAAAGAATTCAGACCAAGACCCCACAAAATTTTTTCAGTTAATGATCAAACAATGAAAGCACCCCCATGAAAATAAGAGACCAGAGAAACATGACTTCCTCTATATTTTGCTTGAAAGGCTAACTAATACAATGAGGAAGAAAACATAGGAGAGCCAGAGACTGGAAGAAAGAAACCAAATTACCATTATACTCCAAATGTATGCTTGCCCACAAGGAGAATCTAAGAGAATTTATGGATAAATATTGAAAATAATAAGAGAAGTCAGCATTGCATGATATAAGCTCACCATACAAAAGTGCTTAGTCTTCTCTTATATAAGAAACAACTAATATTAAAATGTGATAATCTTCTTAAAAATCCCATTTGCAATGACTGCTAAATGAAGAGACTTCTTGGAACAAATCTAAAAAGTCCGCAAAAGAAAAATTGTAGGGAATTTGTAAAACTTCATTTAAAAAAAATGACATAAATAAGTGGGGAGAATTTCCCTATTTATGGATGGAATGATGCAATATTTTAAAATGTTGTCTTCCCCATATACATCCAGGTCAAATTAATCTAAATACACACTATTAATAGTATTAGATATTCATATGATACATTCTTTCATTTCACATTTTTTTAAATCTCTAAAGCAGTATCATTAGTTTCAATAAGTCCTTGAACTTTGTAATCAGATAAAGCATGATTCTCCTCACATAGGTCAGACTTCTAATGTTTGATACATTGATATAACATAGGGGCATGTGTGTCACACATACTGAGGTAAGCTTTTGTCATCCTTTCCAATTATAAGACAATATGTTCTTTGTAAAATATAAAAAGTACAAAAAACTGCAACATTTTAAAAAAATAGAAAATCAAAAGGAAAAGGGAAAAATATCACCCATAATTTCACCACCCATATAAACATTATTAACATTCAATGCATTTATTTCTCATTATTTTTCTAGATACACTTTTTGTTGACTTTTACATTATTTACATAAATATCTTCAGATGTTATCCTACTGTAATGTGGGTATTTTAGAGATGTTAAAACATGGGCCTGTGCATTTCTGTCAATGAGCATAAGTCTATTGAACATGCTCAGTCTTCTGTTTATAAAGTGTAAATTGCTTAATTTGTAGGGGAAAAGTCAGTAGTGAGGTCCGCTAAGGATAATTGTACAGCAAACTCAGAATATCCTTACATCTTCTACATTTTGTTTTAATTTTATTCTCATTAGCAGCTCTCTGCTTGCAAATGGATTTATTAGAAAACAGTTTGAAATAAATGTGTATTACATGAAATTTGGCTGATTTAAAATTCATTCTCTTTAATTTTTGAAAATTACACAAATCACTTTCTGTTGTCATCTTATTTAAGCAGAAAAGGCCAAATCCTATTTCTCTTCCCTTGGAGACAAGTGACTAAGCTTCCATTTAATGACACATCCCTGAGAAATTGTTTGTAATAAATAACAGCTCAGGGGAGCTAAAAATTCCCAAATAGAATTTAGAGAACAACACTGTTCTGTGCTAACCAACAAAGTTTGTATACAGTGAAAATACCAGAACACATGCCACTGCCAACATTTGGGTTTCTAACAGCTGACTCCTTCTCCATTCCTGGCTATCAGCATCTGCCCAACTGCACCCAGATGGCTGTTTCCTGCTTCCCTAGCAACTTTGGACCATCTCTGGTCTGGGCAACCAGTATACTTGCCTGTCATCCAACAGATTATAAACATAGCTTTTCCAATGAAGTCTGAATGAACCCCAGCTGTTGGGAGGGGACCCTTCTAAATTGTCCTTTCTTATGTAATCTTATCCAGCTCTAGAACACCCTTTAGAGTTCTCTTTACATCTTTAATGTTACTCCCCAATTATAGTTAAATAGTTGTTATATTACATTTTCCCTCATCAAATTACAATTTGGTTGCTGTCTGTCTCCTAATTTTTCCTAGACTGATACTCTAACCTAGCCTATTTAATGAACAGATTATGGTAGGAGTATTTCAAATCAGAAGTCTGAACTCCAGAAACAGTGCAGTGGCCATTTAGATTACATGCTATCAAATACCTTGAAGCTGATATAAATTATTATACTTAAACTCAAATAATCCTCCTAAGTTTCAAATAGAAAAGAATTGTGTATTATAAGAAAACATACCTGGAGGTCAAAATGGCTACATTTGAATCTGTGGTAAGGAAAAGGGACCACTATGAAATCTGAGCTATTTGGGGAATTTCAACATATGGAATTTTTGTAACAAATAATAAATTTTCATAGTTGAATTAATGGATCTTATTTTTTAAATTTCTGTTCCCTATAGTTTTCTTATAATCTCCTAGAGAATTACTTCAAAAAGACTTATTCTTTTCACACTATGGTGTCTTTCCATACTTCTCATGATGTATTGTGATGAAATATATATTATTTCATGCAGTGAGTATTCTTTGAATATCTTCCATGTTTTAGGGGCTCGATATTAGGGATGGTGCAGTTAACATCCCAGTCGGGGTTTCTATCCTCATGAGCTTGTATTCTGGAGAGAAATAAAGAGAAGGAAAACAGTAATTACAGCAGAGTGTGCAACTACTATACAAAGGAAGTCCACAGAACTGAACCTAAGGAACTAATTAAGGAGACTTTAGAGGGTGGAGTAAGAGAAGCATTAGGGAAGTTATCACAGAATAACAAGCTGAGACTTGCAAGATCTAGGTGCAAGTCATGGGTGGGAGGGGCCACAGAGAGGATGGAGAATGTTCCAGGCAAACTGCCTAGCACGGGCAAAAGCAACAGGGGATTGTCAGGGGGCAGAAGACTGTATAAGGAATCTAAAGAATTAAACTTCCTGTGAACTACAGCATTTAAAAAATATCATTTGTAACTTTGTAAGTGATTCCTAGACCCACATTAATGAAAGCTATGACATACCCTCCCACCACCAACAAACTGCCTTATTGCAGCAAAGACATTTTAGAATATTTTAGAGCAATAGAACATGAATACATGTCACAGTTTAAAAGACCTTTGAGTGGTTCTAAGCTTTAAGTCTGTGGGTCTTTGGAAGTGTTTAAAGTTACTAGTTTTAATCATAGTAACAATTAGTAGTCATGATAACCTGTAATGTACTAATTCTAAGACACACACACACACACGTACATGATTACATTTAATTTTCAAAACTAGCTTAAACAGTAGATTTATTATTATTACTTTCTTGGTGAAACTGAAACCCAGAGAGATTAGTTATAAATCTGAGGTCACACAGGTTTATCCTTTTCATAGTCAAGGACAAGGAGACATAGCTATGGTACAACTTTCCCATATTCACACTACTAGCATGTGGCAGAAAGTCTAACTGTAGGACATAACTCAACCTTTAAGTTACATCACCTCCTGCATTAGTTGCAAAGAGATGTTAATTACTTGGCATAGTGTTATCATGTACAGTGTACAAAAGAAAAAGCATTTGATGGAAACATTAGATTTCTTAAAGCACAAAAAGAGGCCACTCTGTTGAGGTTTTGTTTTACATGAAAACATTATAGAAGACTTGCTATAAGAAGAGGTGAGGTTCACAGCTACATTCAACCTTCTCCCTAAAGCTTGAACATTGAAAGACATTAGTACATGGCCCACCTATTAAAAGCAAGTTTCTTTCCTGCTATATTGTCTACAATTCAATTACTCCTTTGGGTTAGGTGAGAAAGTGTCTTGCCAATGGGTTTCAGCCCCAGGCAAGTTTGCTATGGATGCAGTGTGACCAAAGAAATTGACAGTAAAACGTTCTTGGGGTGAAAGTGTTTATTACCAGGCTTGTTCTCCCAGTGGTAGGTGGAGCATTAGCATCTTTGCCTCAGCCCAAAGCACTGGGCCAAGCTCTCTATAGCACAAGAATAGCTTATTGCCTAAAGGTGTGGAAGCGGCAGCCTAGCAACAGGCCAGTTACATCATCAGGTGGTTTAAGTTTAGGGAGGATCCTGGCCATAGGAACCCCAACTTCCCCACAGGAAGATAATGTTCCTGGTTTCAGAAGAGTTCGCTGACATGCACTTCAACATAATGGAGCAGTTGGCCCCTCTATTTGACTTCACTAATCAGATCAGCGGTTTGAAATATTAGGAAGAAATATTATTAGCTGTTTTAAATATAGCAAGAAGGTCCCTAAATGAATGGTCTCTGTGATGATTAAATTTATGTGTCAACGTGAGGGGGCACAGGCCGCTGAAATATTTGGTCAAACGTTACTTTTAGGGGTTTCTGTGAGGGTGTTTCTGAATGAGATTAACATTTACATCGATAGACTGAGTTAAGCTGTTTGCCCTCCATAGTGTGGTGGGCCCCAAACAATCAGGTGAAGTCCTGAAAAGAACAGAACACTGACCATTCACCAGGCAAGAGAGAATTATCCTGTTAGTTTTCTTCTAACTGGTACATCAGCTCTTCTGGGATTCTGTAGCAGCTTCCAGCTTTCAGACCAAACTGGGGCATTGGCTCTGTAGATTCTGGGCTTACCAACCTCTTCCATAACTGCATATGCCAATTCCTTATAATAAATCTCAATCTCTCTCTCTCTCTCTCTCTCTCTATCTATCTATCTATCTATACACACACACACACACACACACACACACACACACACACACACACACATATATTAGACACACACACATATGTATTTTTTAATGGAGCACAGTATCCAATAAATAATAATTAAGAAATAATAAGCCTCCTCAAAAGATTGGATGGACGAATGAATGAATGAATGAGATGAGTGGTAGGAAAAAACTAAACTGGGTATACCAGAGAAGACTTAGCCTAGGTAAAGGGTCACCAGAGAGCAGCAAGTACACAGCAGGAGGAGACACAAATGTAACACTTTCTTTATGTGAGTATTTTTTTGGAGTTTCTCCATGTACGGTTAACACAACACACCCTCTGTCATACTAAAACTAAGAAAGAAATTGTAATAGAATAGGAAATGAAACCAGTGTATAAGGATTGTTTTCTGGACCTCTGCACTGTCTTGAATATTTGTATCAAATCTAGAGTCATGAGCATCATTCAGGATCGATTTTCAGTATTACATTTGATTCATCTACACCAGAAAATAGACCAGAAATTTATGCAGTAGCTTTGTAAACCCCTTTCCTCAATGAGTCTATGGATCTCTAAGCATCAACCCCACATCAGAGACAGGTTTTCTTGTTCGTTTAGGAAATGTCAGTGTGTCTGGTATCAAAAATAAGCTATGCATAGGAAACTAGCTCAGAGATGGAGGTAAATGAACAATAAAGAAGGATTCTTCCTTTTGCTGTGTTTTAATTTCACCTTCAGGCAATTACTAGGTAGCCTGTGTGGTTTAGAAATTTTCCAATTCCTTATAAGAGATTAAAATGTTTAAATTTAACAACACTTATCATAAAGTAAAATGAGTATTAGTTACCCTCTAACATCTTTGCTATGATATACTAGTCTACAAAATTAGGAAACTATAAACTTCACAGGAATTCCATTTGAAAATATTTGGGTTTTTTATACTCCACTAAACTGGGAAGAGATTTTTCCCTATACAGAAATTTTACCCATACATATACAATGGAATGCATTTCTGCTGAGCCATGTTAGATAAAACATTGTCTTTGCTCAATCTTCCTTCTTCATGTTACATAGGGGAAGTATAGATTAGATGCAGTCACTTCCAATTTCTAGTTTTTCATTCATTCCAGATTTTCATTCTCATATTTTCCCAATACCAAGTCATTATTTTTTCTTACACTGAGGCCAATAGTTTTCTTCATTGCTCCTCAAGAATCATTTTTATTTCCTGATGTTAAAATTCAAGGTTTAGTGATTTTAGCAAAATTATATTCATTCACTCTAATATATAATGGTTACAAACATGTCCTCAAATCCTTCCCGATCCTGTATCCATATCCTTTCCAATGTGACTTTGAGTTCATTTCTCTACCCTTGAGTCTAGATAGGAATTTTGATTTATTTTGGACAGTAGCATGTCATGCCAGTTTTGAGCCAAATCTTCATGAGCCTGTGTATACTTCACTCATTTTCAATTGCCATTTCGAGAAGCCTGGGCTATCCTGCTCTATGATGGAAGACAAAGTAGAGCAAAGTGGAGCCACCCTGGCTGAAGCCATTATAGACCAGCCAGTCACCAGCCAACTTGAGAGCTGACTGCAGTCCCATGAATAAGACTGGCAGAAATCAGGAAACCATTAGTCCGAAAGCAGCTCAAATTGCTGACACACAGAGTATGAGCTAAATGAATAGCTTTTCTTTTAGCCACTAAGTTTTGGGCTAGTTTGGTATGCAACAAAAGCTAACTGATATATTTACCTTGTATTTCCATCATTTTATCTATTAGAATCCAGATGCTTCCTCACAATTATATTCATTCACATTAGAACCCGCATTCTGATTTGGTTCACTAAGAGAGAGTAGTCATACTAATATTTTGCAACAAATGTAGGCAACTCTATACACAAATACTCAGGTGTTACCATAAATATCTATGCTGTTGGCTTGCCTTTGATGGAGACACATGCATCAAATAGCCTAATAGGATGTTCGGTTTCAACAGTAATAATAAAATGTAGCCCCTGCTGGGCACTATGCTAAAAACTTTTTATAAGCCTTGTCTCAGGTTTGCCTTATGGCAACCCATAAGGTAAAATTAATACTATCACTTTTTTTTGCAGAAAAGAGAATTGAGTCTTGAAGAATTTAAGTAATTTTCCCAAGAATGGAGATGAGATTAAATGATTAATCTCTGACTCTAGGGTTTAAGGGCTTAACCATGAAATATGTTGCCCCCAGTATTCCAGGAATATAAGTAGGGGATGGCCTTTTATATGATTTCAGAGTGTGCCCCATCCATCCAAATTCAACTGGAGCAATGGAATGTGAAAAGGCAGGTAAAGTAAATGTTTCTAAATTTCAACCTAAAGAAATGTACTAGTTCTCATTAAACTCACCAGGATAATAACTTGCCACTTTCACCTATTGTTATGTTACCAAACAATATGAACAAAATCAAATAATGATAAAATGTTGATGTATATAACAAATGAATATTCCTCATTATGCGAGTAACTTGCTCTTATACTTTGTCATACAAAAGTGCAAGTTTCAAGTTCATTTTATGTAGTAGTAAATACAAGCAGAGGAGGAACTAAATGCAAGTTACTTTTACAAATTGATAAACTGTCACTTATATTGTTGCACAATCCTGCATCTACAGTTCAGTAACCAAAATGCTCTGAAAACTGAAAAAAAGAAAAAAAATTGGTGAGTTGAATATACACTCGTTGGGCAAGAAAATCTGTACTGAACTGATGTGAAGCTACTTATGGTATATTTATACTACTTAGTATAATTATTCATCTTTTATGAAGAAACATGTTTGATTACATGATTCTGCCTCAAGCTGTCTTGGAAGTGTTATATAATATAGAATATACATACTGTGCAAACCTACCAAAGTTTAAAAAATCTTAACTCTAAAACAGTCTGAATACAAGACCATTAGATACATGATTGAAAACCTGAAGTATAATTTGAGCCTGAAATTCGGCCAATATATCTTTGTTCCTCATGCTTATAATAGATTAAATCAGTTATTTCCATTTTTGTCTGAATGAGCAATCAAATACTTCCTTGGGAGCCTATTTTGATAAAAGGAGAAAAAAAAAGAAACACTTGAATTTTTTCTTTACTTCCACCATAGTTGGTTTTTAAGACATAAATATGTCAACACAGAAAAAATGAGATAAGGCTTCAGAATAGAATACTAATATTTTAAATCCTGTTAACATAAAAATAAAAGTGTTCAGACAACAGAAATTGGGGGATGGTTAGTAGACGTGGAGAGAAAGGTGAGGACATAAATATCCTCCTTTTTCATAGTTAGGACTCAGGAGATATTGCCTAAGTTTAATGTGAGAGGGCATTGAAAATGTTGTATATTATTCAAGGTTTAAATCCAGACGGAAGTAAATGATAATACAATTATCACTTTTGTGTGTTACATTATGAGGGAAAATGAAGAGTGATACAAGTAAAACTAAACTCCTCTTTTTCCAAGTGGAACATAAAGAGATATGACTAGAGTTGGTAAATGAAGAAATATGTATCATTTAGAGCTAAAAAGCTAACTGTGAAAAGAAAAGCAGGAACGATTCCACATGGTTGCTTCTGGGAAATAAGATGAGGACAGAAAGGGTGGGCCAGAGACATATTTCAATGATTTTTGATAACCATTTAAAAAATAAAAACCAGATTAGCAAAAATGTGATCGCGCTGGTGGATTAAAATGAAACAGTCACCAGCTAGAAAGTAAGTGAGCGGTAGTCACCTTAAATAGAGTGCTTTGGCAGTGGCCTGACTTGCGGTTGGGTGTGGGCAACCAAGAGAAAAGCTGGAGTAAATGTGCTCCAGGCAGAGAGAGCTACCTTTCCAGAGGTGCTCAGAGGATGCCGGCACGGCATGTGAGGAAGAGACAGGGGGTCTTAGTGAGCCAAGAGAAGCACCACACTAGAGAGCTGGGAGGTGTGCAGAGGCCAGTTGGTGTAGACCTTTATGGGTAATGGCATGGCGTTTGGATCATATTCTTACTAACCCAAGAAGACTTTGAGGGATTCAAGTAGTGGAGAGTTAGACTCTGCTTTTTATTTAAAGAGACAACCCTGGCTACTGTGCTGCGGTAAGAACAGAGGCATGGAGGCTGGTCAGGCTCTTCCTGCCCCGGATCAGGAAGAGAAAGCCAGGATTTGAGGAGTGTTTAAACTTGACGATGCATTTTGGGAAGGAAGTCAAATAAGGCTATGAATGGAATAGATCTACAGGGTGAGGAACAGGGGAAAGCACTGGAGACCAAGAAATGGGGTGAGTGGTGGTGATTTTAACTGACATGGGAAGGATCAGGAATAGAGACATTTTTTTGGAGCAGAAACCCAGAGTCTCTTTTCTGTATATCCTGCTTGAAAGGTCCATGAAAGAAAGAAACTCAAATGGAGAAGCTACATAGGAAATTGATATGTGAATCCAGAGATGGGGAAAAGGTTAAACTGCTGATATATTTTAGGGAATCATCAGCACAGAGATGACACTTGAAGGGAGGAAGGCCTTGCCTTAGGAAAAAGAGTAGATAATAAAAATAGCTAGTGTGCTTTACATGATTATTATACGCTTAACCTTCACCTAGAAGCTTTTTACATGCTAGGCCTGGAGGTCCCCAAGGCCAGCCCTAGGTTCAATGATTTGCTCAAAGGATCTCTCACGGGGCTTAGCATATGGTCCAAATCACAGTTATGAGTGATTATGAGTTATTCCATCCGAAGCCTACAAAGCAAAAGAAGCAAAGGGAAAGGCACATGGAGCAAAGTTCAAGGGAGACCTGCACAGAGACTCTCCCCGAGGAGTCACGCAGGATGTGCTTTGTCCCCCAACCATGAGTGACACCTGTGAAGTGTTGCCAACTGGGAAGGTTCTTAAAGACTCAGTGACCAGGGTTTTTCCTGGGAGCTGATCACATAAGCAGCCTCTGCCTGGCACCTGCCAAAATTCCAGACTCCCAGAAGGAAAGGTGTTCAGCCTAAACTGCCCTGTTTTCATAAGCAACGTAGTTACAGTGAGCCAGTCTTAGATGGGTAGGAACCCTCCTGAAATCCAAGCTCCCAGAAGCCCTTTCAGGGCCAAGCTTGTCAGCAGACCTTTCTAAAAATTAGCAGCCAAGCCTGCTCTGTGGGCTCTTTTCTTCAAATGTCCTACTTAAGATACCAATAACCCTGTGAGATAGGTCCTGTTACTATCTTTATCTTACAAAATGAAGGAACCGGACAAGAAAGCTCATTCAGCTAACAAGGGAATAGGGTAAGAATGGAAACTCTGCAGTTTGACTCTTGTCCAGGAGCTCTTGGATACTTCAAAAAGGAGCTCCTAATAGAGAACAGAAAACAGCAGGGCCAAAGGACCACACCTTGGGTACTCCAACACCTAGAGGTCCAACAGACAGCCAGGGACACCAGGCAGCAAAATGGGCAGAAAACCAGTAGACCGTGCAATCTGACCCAGGACCAAATGAAGGGTTCAGAAAATGGGTTATTTGCAATCACCACACTGGAGAGGGTACAGTGATGGTTGCTGACAAGGTTAAGTCCATGGTCTAACTTTCATTTTCCAGCTTTGTCTCCTAACCCGCTGTCAAACACTCTACCTCTGATCACAAGGGCCATATGCTTTTCTGCAGACATTACCATGGTTATTAAGGCTGATATTCCTTTACATATACTTTCCCTATTATCTGAAATGCTATCCCCCTAGTTTAGAAATAGAAGGGTCTAGTCATCCAGCTGCATCTAGTCATTCATCAAGATCTGTACCTAATAGTACCTTGTTTGTAGAATATTCTACATTTCCCAAACGAAGCTATCTACCCTATCCTTGGAGTGTTTCTCTTCATATTTCTACTACAGTCCTCTTCCTACCAGTTTCCTTTTATTTGTTTACTTTACAGCATTCTCCTCTAGCCTGCCAGTTGCTGCAGGGCAGGACCTTCACCTTATTCTATTTACGCTCTCAGCATCTAGTGCATGTCCAGAACATAGCAGATGCTCAAGAAATATAGAAAAGGAAGAAAGGAAGGAAGGAAAAGAAGGTGGTAGGGCAAAGGCAGGCATGCTACTGAGGAGCAGAAAAGTGAAACAAAAAACGTTTTGAGGTGAATGTTTATAAACTTTCCCTGTAACTCAAGTCTCCCAAGGCTTTCTCAGATTGGAAATATTTAAATTCTAGTAATGTGTAAATAGAATTTGCATTTGTTAACTGATGTTATGCAAACAAAACTATATATCTTACTTTCCATGTATACACAAGTACCTGAGAGCCACAGACTGAAATCTCCTAGGCCCTGTCATTTTTCCTTGCACTGAAAGCTTTCTCAAACTAGCTAAAATGCAAAATCTCATAAGAAGAGAGCAAGAGGAACATTTTAAGGGAACAGTATTTGATTTCCTAATGTAATTGAATTTATCCAGTTTTTTTCCCCAGGGACACTTTTTTTCTTTGAGAAGGAGGAAGGGGATAAATTATGGAGATACTGGGACTCTAAGAATAGGTAAGCCAAAAAAGAAAAGAAAATTATGTAGAACTAGGAGGCGAAGAGATCAAGGATATCAAATTGTGTACTTCACACAATATACCACATGCTGAGATACAGCCAGAACAGTCCCACTGTGGAAAATACACCGATGACATGGATCCTCTTTCCAAAGGGGCTTAGAGATTGGTAGATGAGATGCAACTAATATCTGATGATTAACCACACTGGGCAAGGGACATGGATGGAGGCTCACAGAGCTGTTAGGACTGGCTATAGGCCAGGGGGTAGGGCAATGCTTCCACTGTACCTCTGTGGTGAGGTCTGTGTTAAAGGGTCTTCCACACGCTGAGGTGGACGAGATGACATAGAAAGTCGGCAGGGCCACGTGAGCGCAGTTCCATAGTTCTCCCATGCGCACAGATGTGTCCTGCCCTCCTGACCAAGCACAGCCTCTTCTGGAACCTCTGGCCTTTCTCGTAAACCTGTCTGCAGTAGCCAGATCCTGTTTTGGGGTCTGTTTCAGGCTAACCATCATTATAAGGAGAGTCATGAAGAATTTATTAGAAGAAGCACTGAACACAGTGAACTGATTCCGCAGGTCTTTATTTCTCTTCCGTTAGCCATTCCATTTTTATTATGGATAAACTGTTTCACCTGACTTTTTGTTAAAGATAAAGAAACTGTGCCTCCTCTACAATTCTTTCTTAAATGAGTGGAGACTTAATAGATGTAAAAATGCAATCACAGAAATGAATAGCATGTAAAGTGCACATACTGGGGAATGTAGAGTGTGTGTGTGTGTGTGTGTGTGTGTGTGTGTAAAGGGGAGTGCCTAACTGCTTCTGCTCTCTCTGAGCAACAAAACGATGACTCTAATAGTGTAGCTTTTCATATTTCACAGCATCTTTAAACACAGACAAAGTGTGTTGTTGGAAGCAACTGTTACCACACTTTATAAAGAGATCCACACTCAAGTGGTAGTCCATGAAACTTGGCTCTGCTTCAAACCCTATGCAACTGCTCTTGCTTTCTGCTGAACAATTCCTTTTATATGTCCTCACAGACTGATGCTCTTACACTAAGGTCTGAGCTCATGCAGGCTTTCCTCAGTCCCCTCTGTCATGTAACCACACCCCATAGACTGTCAATTTATTTGATTGCTTCTGTCTTCTTTAGAGTGTTTATCACTATCCAAAGCAATATTATCAATTGAGTGTTTTCCTTTTTGGAAAATGTAAGCTCTCTGAGAGTTGGGACTTTCTCTTTCACTCTATCCCCAGAGCATTAGAACAGTGTCTGGAACTTGCAAGTGCTAACAAGGTATTTGATGTGAAAGTCAGAATAAAGTCTAAAGTCAGCTGGACTCTGATACTGTCACCCCTAAGTCCTCAGCAAGAAACTACTCATGAGCCTTAACCCACTTGCTGAGGAAACTTCCCTGTTTGTCACCTGGGAATTATCTTTTGTGTATAGCATTTCCTATTTCCCCCTACATAGTCTAGTGGGCTCTGAATGTCTTTGTCCTGCCCCAAGGCCCTGATAATTCTAAAGTGACATTTGTACCATATTTATTACATCTTTTTGAAGTCTAAGAATGGTGAAGTTATCACAGCTCAGTTTCCTAACTGAAGGAACTTGTCTGCTTCATCAGTATACTGGTACAATGAGACAGGCTTTAAAACCCTTTCCTGACAAAGAGTATCTTATTATTTTCAGTCAAACTGAAATTTCACATTGCAAAGCCATCCTTTTCCTTTGTAACAATAGCTTGGGATGTTGCTGGTTAATCATTTTGTGTCCAACGTCTTATCAGTTACACATGCACGAGGAGAAGACTCAGAGGAGTCAAACGTTGCACAATAGCTCACGCAGTGACTCCACCTCCAGACTTGGGTATGGTCCATCCACTGTTCACCTGCAAGGTGTTTCAGCTTTCAGTTAGTTGCAAGCTCGGCTTTGAAAATGGGGACCTTGCACATGAAATTTAACATTTCAGCTTCTCTTGAAAATCTAAGATTCTAGGAAAAAAGAGTCATACGTCCCCACATTTTAATAATCTGTTTGGGCTAGTAGCAACTTCTTTTTTTATGTGGGTCATGAAGCCTCTAGCTGCCCAGAGGTTCAGCCCTCCCTGCTACTGTTCCCAAGCCAAATACAGGATCATTTCCTTTTTCATCAGATACCTTTCTTCTTTTAGTTACCTTGATCACTTGAGCATTGGAGGATCTAAATGTCTATGTCCTAAAAAATTCAGTGAAGCTAATATATATTTTACTCAAGAAGAGGTAACAACTGAACACTGAATATTAGTAATATATTCACTGTATTCTTCATAAAGAAGCAACTTAGAAAACAAAATTTGCATTAGATTGGTTTCTGCAGAAGAATGCCCCTGAAGGGGAAAATATTCTCATGCTATACACAGGAATAGTTTTGCTGGAATAACAAAGTCAAGGTGGTATTGAATAAAGATATAACTTCACCTGCAGGAAAGCTAAGTTTATGTGTTTAACCTTTTCTGTCTAAAGACAAAAGGCCATATAAATACTAAAATATAAATATTTAATAACAGTTACACAAAATATGTACCAAATGCATAGTAAGGTAAATAATTGCCTACGTTTCTCATATTTATGGATTCCAAGAGGCAGAAAAGTAAAAAATACAAAATATAAAAGAGACCAGACATAGAACTTTTTTCCCTGAGTAGAACACTCACACACAGCAAAACAAAACATTGCCACTTATTATCATCAACAGTTATATAGGAAAGGGCATTTAATATCTCCAAAAAAGTAAGATGAACACAATTCAGAGTGAAGGATAGCTCTTTAGTTGAACAAGTTAACCTAATGAAAGATTCACCAGATTACTCTTTTTATTCTGATTTTCCCATGGACTATATATAAAAATGTTATCTTCCCTAAGGCCGGAGCATAGTTCAGTGTTTAAGAGCTATTTGTTTAGGATACACTTGAAGTCCATGTTTCAATGCGCATGACTTACTGCCATATAGTTAATTTGTATCTAGAAAAATATACCTGACCTAATCAGATGACTGTCCCTCAAACTAGTACACAGTCCTCTAGCACTGGGATTAACTGGAGGTGGTAAATCTCTGTGTCTGATAGGTTGAGGTGAGGGGGAAGGAAAAGATAAATTGAATACTTTCTCTTCCAAGGTCTTTCTCCACTCACCCTCCATTGTCAAGTTGGTGGAGGGAATAAAGGGAGTGATGACAGACAGTTGCTTACCAATATCATTTTCCATTTTTTCCTAGGAATAGTCTCCTAATTCTGTTAAGGCTGACTGTGTGTGCAGCTAAAACTCTTTCATTTATTAACTTCCCTTTCAGAAAGTGTTGGCCATGTTGCACAATTCTGGCCAATTAGCTGTTGCAAAACTTGTTGGTGAGACTTGAAGAAAACATGCTTTAGAGAGGCATGCTCAACGGCCTTTTTTTTCCCTCCATGCCTCTTTCTTCTTGCCTGGAATAAAATTATGGTCATGCAGCACATATTTTAAGATGAGTCAGAGGCCTCCCAAATCACAAATCTTTAGCCCTGACATGCTTGAGATATTGAATCAATACCAGCGATTGCCTACCCCCAGATTTCTCATGAGAAGAAAATGCATCCCTATATGTTTATGCGGCTATAGTCAGGTCTCCTACTGGCAACCAAATTCAATCCTAAACTCACACAGATATGAATAGATAGAAAAAGGAAGAAATATGCTTTCCTCAGCAGCAGAACAGAAAAATATGACAATAGGAGCAACATATTACTTTATATCTTAAAAACTGACAGATAATTACATATGTCTTGCAGTATGTCAGTTCATTTTGTTAGAAATTTATAAGTAGAACCTGGATAACATCCTATGTGTCATTACATATTTGATAGTGGACATAATGTGTTATGAGTTGAACTGTGTTCCCCCAAAAGATATGTTGAAGTCCTAGCTCCCAGTACCTCAGAATGTGACCTTGTTTGGAATCACAATCATTACATAAATGATTAGTTAAATTAAGATGACAATCTTTCTGTAGTGGGATGGGCACATAATCCAAATCACTGGTGTCATAAGAAATGGCAAGAAAGAAACACAAGGAGAATACAGGCAGACATTGGAGGGTTGCAGCCACAAAAACTAAAGAATATCAAGGGTCATTGGCCATCATCAAAAGCTGGGAAAAGGCAAGGGAAGATTCTGCACAGTCAGAGCAAGTGTGGCCTTGGCAATACCTTGATTTTGGACTTCTAGACTCCAAAACTGTAAGAGAATACATCCCCCAGTTTGTGGTACTTTCTTACAGCAACCCCAGGAAACAAAACTACTCAAAATATTTTCATTCAAGGATGCTAATGCACTTAATGAGTTGTAATCAAGAGAACTGTAATTCTAATATGAGTAACTTTTTCTAATTATGGATTTTCTGATTTTTTTGTATTATGTAATATAGAAATACTCAAAGAAGAAAATGAAAACTGCCTACAATCCCGCAAAGAACTACTAATATTTTGTAGCATTTACTTTCAATATTTTGTGTGTGAAATTTGCACATCTTTATGTGTAGAAATGTGCTTGTGTATTTATTATGTGTGTGAGAGAAAAAGAATATTATGCGAATAATGTATTATTTACGTCCCTCCCATCTCTTTCCCCTCCCAGTCTCCTTTGTTTCTTTCTTGCACACACACTTAGAGAGCGCTTTGAATGCCAAGGCACTCTCTTGGGTGTTAGGGATACAACGGTGAATACATCAGGCAAAATCCCTCCCTTTATGTTTTACAATTTGGTTCATTATACAGAATACTTAGCCTGGCATTTTCAAAACAGTGTGTCAAGGCGGAGAAGCACAAGGTGTCATGGGAACAGATCTGCTGGTACCAAACATGCTGGAGAGTTTGAGGAAGAGCTCATGGGGGAGCTCATGTCTCGGCTGAGACGGATGAATGAAAAGCAGCAGCTGGCCAAGAGAAGAAGAACAGGGGTGTTCAAGCAGAGGGATAAGCTGATGCAAAGACACAGGCAACAGAGAACAGGACACATTCGAAGAACGTAAACAAGTTCAGTGTTTCCAGAGTCACAGAGGAGCACTGGCAAGAGATGAAGTGTGCAAGGGCCAGACCATGAAGGGCCTTTAAAGGTTATCGAAAAGTTGGACCATCTTAATGTAAAAAGTGAGGAGGTCCGCAGATGAAGTGAAATAACCTGATTTGCATTTAGA
This sequence comes from Manis javanica, assembly GCF_040802235.1. Classification (NCBI taxonomy): domain Eukaryota; kingdom Metazoa; phylum Chordata; class Mammalia; order Pholidota; family Manidae; genus Manis; species Manis javanica. The sequence goes on along the minus strand of NC_133158.1, from coordinate 73,131,940 downwards.
AAGGTCTGAGTGGTGGCAATGTGCAGGATTGACTGAAAAGGGTCAAGGCTACAGAAGTGGACAAGATGATGGTTGCCCAAGTAGGGGCTTGACATTAGGGACTGGGAAATTATCAAGAGGTAAAAAGGGGAAGTCATAGTTATTGACATATCAAGCTTATTAACTAATGAAAAAGCAAGTGAGAGAGAGGCGGTGACCAGGGTTAATTCCTCCCAGAGTTCTGGTTGATAGTGGGGGATAGAGGTGGGTACCACATAGGGGGATAGTGGTGCCAGTCAGAGATAATATACACAATGCTGGGTGAAGAGAAAGTTTGGGGTGAATGACATGAAGTGGATAACAAATAAATGACATTTTGAACTTAAGGTGATTGTGAGACATCCATGCAAATAGACACTTGAGGTATATGGCTAATGCTCAGTAAAGAACTTGAGCATTTGGGAGTTGTTGGTACACCCACGCTGATGCTGGGGCTTGGGGAACAGAGACTAGATGATTTAGTTCATGCAGTATATGCACACTGAAAAGAAGGTGATAGACTGAGTTCTGAGCAACATTGAGATTCAAAGGGAAGGCAGCAAGAGTGTACCTTCCACCAGAGACAGCAAAGCAGCAGACAAAGTGGGGAAGGAACCAGGAAGGTGCAATGCCATAGTAATCAGTGGAGACAGCATTTCATGGGGAAAATCATTATTCACTTGTATTAAAACAATGCAGTTCTGGTATACGAATTGGTAGATCAGTGGAAATTATGGTGGATCTAGATAAAAATACCTAAATATATGTAAGATTGTATTCTATGATAAAAGCAACAATTTTAAACTGGTGGCAGAAAAGATAAGTGATATTGGGTGAAGGACTGGTTACACAGGAACATAAATGTATATACATATATATACATGTATATATATGTATTTCATATATATATGAAATAATCTTTCCTTCTTTTACCAACAAAATTCTCAAGTGCAGCAGAAATTTAAATAATTAGAAAATAAAGTCATAAAAGTACTTTAAAGTGATCTAAGTGATGTAATGATACAGTGTTGGGATGAGGAAATCATTCTAAGCATGACATGAAGACCAGCAATCATGAAAACAAAGACTGATACATACAGGTACATACAAGCTTAAAACTGTCTATAGAGAAAAGTCATAAAAATGTAGATAAACAAAATATGGGGGAAACTTGTAATATGCATGGAAAGGGACTACTAGCTCTCCCATACACAAGGCTCTAAAAGTAAAAATCCATTAAATGTCTCAGCAGAAAAATGTGGAAATGTGATTATGCTACACAAAAAAAGATAAAATATAAAAGGAGAATGAATATAGGAGAGGTATTAAGAATCCCTAGTAATGAAGGAAATATGAATAATGTAACTTTAAAATAGCATTTATTGCCATCAACCTGGAAAAGATTAAAATAGCTTATCAAAAGCTAGTGCCAGGGAGTAAATGGATACAATGTCCTATAGCTTTTAGAGGATAGCTTATAGAGGATAGCAAATAGATTTTGGAGCCACGGTGCCTTACTGTGAATACCACCTCCATCACTTTCTACCTGTGTGACACTAGATAACTCCCTTAACCTCTGAATGCCTCAGTTTCTTTATCCTAATGAAGGGATAATACTATCTAACTCACAGAGTTGTGAGAGGAAAAAAATGCACTAATATATGATTAAGCTCTTAGTTCGTGTCATAAAATAATAGCTACTAGTAATTGTGCTTGCCATTATTATAATATTTATTGTCTTTCCTTCTCAGCTTAAATTCTCCTAGTCAGCATTTTAACATTTCTCTTGCATTCAGGAATATCTTTGATATTCTACTTCATTGTCCCTCCATCCCACATTTTTGTGTTTTTGATACATTTTAATTGCCTATATTTTAAAAGCATTTCATAAAAAATTCACACAAATTTAAAGACAAACATTTTTCTTTTTTTGGTATTAATATAAAACCACATGGGCAACACTGTAGTTACTGAATTCTCCCCATCATCAAGTCCACACCACATACCCCATTAGAGTCACTATCCTTCAGCATAGTAAAATGCTAAAGAATAACTACTTGTAAGACAAACTTCTAACTCAGAAACTAAGTTTCAATATTCTGCTTGTACAATTCAAACTACACAAGAGTTTAAGAATTTTCTTACTCTGAATTCCATAATAAGATAAATATAGGGTTTTCTAGCATGCTACCTTTTATGTACACCAAGGTCGGTTAATCTGAGTTCTTCCTCTACATGAGTAATTCCTCAGGGGTAATTTAGGTACTTAAAATGAATGCACCATGTTTCTGTAAGAGTTTCCAAAACATTTCCAAGGCAGTTCTCATATACAACAGGAATCTGACATATTCAATAATATTTATTCATTTCAAAAAGTCTCTCACAAAAAGAACTAATGCAATTCATGAAACATTTTTTTTGCTATCATTAATGTACAATTACATGAACAACAGTATGGTTACTAGACTCCCCCTATTATCAAGTCCCAACCACATATCCCATTAGAGTCACTGTCCATCAGTGCAGTAAGATGCTATAGAATCACTACTTGTCTTATCTGTGTTATACTGCCTCCCCATGCTCCCCACCGCCTACATTATATGTGCTAATCGTAATGCCCCCTTTTTCTCCCTCATCCCTCCCTTCCCACCCATCCTCCCCAGTCCCTTTCCCTTTGGTAACTGTTAGTCCATTCTTGGGTTCTGTGATTCTGCTGCTGTTTTGTTCCTTCAGTTTCTTTCTTTGTTCTTATAGGCAACAGAGGAGTGAAATCATTTGGTACTTGTCTTTCTCCACCTGGCTTATTTCACTGAGTATAATACCCTCTAGCTCCATTCCTATTGTTGCAAATGGTGGGATTTGTTTTATTCTTATGAGTGAATAATATTCCATTGTGTATATGTACAACATCTTCTTTATCCATTCATCTACTGATGGACACTTAGGTTGCTCCCATTTCTTGGCTATAGTAAATGGTACTGCAATAAACATAGGGGTGCATATGTCTTTTTAAATCTGGGCTCTTGCATTCTTAGGGTAAATTCCTAGGAGTGGAATTCCTGGGTCAAATGGTATTTCTATTTTGAGTTTTTTGAGGAACCCCCATACTGCTTTCCACAATGGTTGAACTAATTTACATTCCCAAGAGCAGTCTAGGAGGGTTCCCCATTCTCCACATCCTCTCACCAACATTTGTTGTTGTTTGTCTTTTGGATGTTGGCCATCCTAACTGGTGTAAGGTGATATTTCATTGTGGTTTTAATTTGCATTTCTCTGATGATTAGCAACATGAAGCATCTTTTCATGTGCCTATTGACCATCTGAATTTCTTCTTTGGAGAAGTGTCTGTTCAGATCCTCTGCCCATTTTTTAATTAGATTTTTTGCTTTTTGTTTGTTGAGGTGGGCTCTTTGTATATTTTGGATGTCAATCCCTTATTGGATATGTCATTTATGAATATATTCTCCCATAGTGTAGTTTTCATTCTACTGATAGTGTCCTTTGCTGTATAGAAGCTTTGTAGTTTGATACAGTCTCACTTGTTCATTTTTGCTTTTGTTTCCCTTGCCCAGGGAAATATGTTCATTAAACAGTTGCTCATGTTTATGTCCAACAGATTTTTGCCTATATTTTTTATAATAGTTTTATGGTTTCATGACTTACATTCACGTCTTTGAATCATTTGACTTTACTTTTGTGTATGGGGTTAGACAATAATCCAGTTTCATTCTCTTACATGTAGCTGTCCAGTTTTGCCAACACCAGCTGTTGAAGAGGCTGTCATTTCCCCATTGTATATCCATGGCTTCTTTATCATATATTAATTCACCATATATGCTTGGGTTTATATCTGGACTCTCTAGTCTGTTCCATTGGTCTATGGGTCTGTTCTTGTGCCAGGACCAAATAGTCTTGATTAGTGTGGCTTTATAATAGAGCTTGAAGTCAGGGAGCATAATTCCTCTTGCTTTATTCTGCCTTCTCAGGATTAGTTTGGCTATTTGGGGTCTTTTGTGGTTCCATATGAATTTTAGAACTATTTGCTCTAGTTCATTGAAGAATGCTGTTTGTATTTTGATAGGGATTGCACTGAATCTGTAGATTGCTTTAGGCAGGATGGCCATTTTGACAATATTAATTCTTCTGACTCCATGAGCATGGGATGTGTTTCCATTTATTATCTTCTTTAATTTCTCTCATGAGTGTCTTGTAGTTTTCAGAGTATAGGCCTTTCACTTTCTTGGTTAGGTTTATTCCTAAGTATTTTACTTTTGATACAATTGTGAATGGAATTGTTTTCCCAATTTCTCTTTCTGCTAGTTCATCATTAATGTATAGGAATGCAACAGATTTCTGTGTATTAATTTTTTATCCCACAACTTTGCTGAATTCAAATATTAGATATAGTAGTTTTGGAGTATATTCTTTAGGGTTTTTTATATGCAATATCATGTCATCTGCAAACAGGGACAGTTTGACTTCTTCCTTACCAATCTGGATGCCTTTTATTTATTTGTGCTGTCTGATTGCCATGGCTAGGACCTCCAGACTTATGTTGAATAAAAGTGGAGAGAGTGAGCATCCTTGTCTTGTTTCCAATCTTAAAGAAAAAGCTTTCAGCTTCTCACTGTTAAGTATGATGTTGGCTGTGGGTTTGTCATATGTGAGCTTTATTATATTGAGGTACTTGCCCTCTATGCCCATTTTGTTGAGAGTTTTTATCATGAATGGATGTTGAATTTTGTTGAATGCTTTTTCATCATCTATGGAGATGGTCATGTGGTTTTTGTCCTTCTTTTTGTTGATGTGGTGGATGATGTTGATGGATTTTCGAATGTTGTACCATCCTTGCATCCCTGGGATGAATCCCACTTGACCATGATGGATGATCATTTTGACATATTTTTTAATTCGGTTTTCTAATATTTTGTTGAGTATTTTTGCATCTATGTTCATCAGGGATATTGATCTGTAATTTTCTTTATTTGTGGTATTTTTGTCTGGTTTTGTTTTTAGTGATGCTGGTCTCCTAGAATGAGTTTGGAAGTATTCCCTCCTCTTCTTCTTTTCAGGAAACTTTAAGGAGGATGGGTATTAGGTCTTCACAAAATGTTTGATAAAATTCAGCAGTGAAACCATCTGGTCCAGAAGTTTTGTTCTTAGGTAAGTTTTTGATTACCAATTCAATTTCCTTGCTCATAATTGGTCTATTCAGATTTTCTGTTTTTTCCTGGATCAGCCTTGGAAGGTTGTATTTTTCCAGAGAATTGTCTGTTTGGTCTAAGTTATCCAGTTTGTTCCAATATAATATTCATAGAATTCTCTCATAATTCTTTGTATTTCTGTGGTGTCTGTAGTGATTTTTCCGTTCTCATTTCTACTCTGTTTATGTGTGTAAACTCTTTTTTCTTGATAAGTCTGTTTAGGTGTTTATCTATTTTGTTAATTTTCTCAAAGAACCAGCTCCTGCTTTCACTGATTCTTTCTATTGCTTTATTCTACTCAATTTTATTTATTTATGCTCTAATCTTTATTATGTCCCTCCTACTGACTTTGGGCCTCATTTGTTCTTCCTTTTCTAGTTTTGTTAATTGTGAGTTTAAACTGTTCATATTAGATTGTTCTTCTTTCCCGATGTAGGCCTGTATTGCAATATACTTTTGTCTTAGCACAGCCTTCTCTGCGTCTCACAGGTTTTGCAGTGTTGAATTATTGTTGTCATTTGTCTCCATATATTGCTTGATCTCTGTTTTTATTTGGTCATTTATCCATTGATTATTTAGGAGCATGTTGTTAGGCCTCCATGTGTTTGTGAACCTTTCTGTTTTCTTTGTGTAATTTATTTCTCATTTCATACCTTTGTGATCTGAGAAGCTAGTTGGTACAATTTCAATCATTTTGAATTTACTGAGGCTCTTTTTGTGTTCTAGTTTATGATCTATTCTTGAAAATGTTCTATGTGTACTTGAGAAGAATGTGTATCCTGTTGCTATTGGATAAAGTATTCTGAAGATGTTGGTTAGGTCCATACTTTGTTTAGTGCCTCTGTCTCTTTACTTATTTTCTGTGTGATTGATCTGTCCTTTGGAGTGAGTGGTGTGTTGAAGTCTCCTAAAATGAATGCATTGCATTCTATTTTCCCCTTTAATTATGTTAGTATTTGTTTCACATATGTAGGTAATCCTGTGTTGGGTGCATAGATATTTATAATAGTTACATCCTCTTGTTGGACTGACCCCTTTATCAGTATGTAATGTCCTTCTTTGTCTCCTGTTACTTTCTTTGTTTTGAAGTCTAATTTGTCTGATACAAGTACTTCAACTCTTGCTTTTTTCTCCCTATTAGTTGCATGAAATATCTTTTTCCATCCCTTTACTTTCAGTCAGTGTATGTCTTTGGGTTTGAAGTGAGTTTCTTGTAGGCAGTATATAGATGGGACTTTTTTTTTATGCATTCAGTGACTCTGTCTTTTGATTGGTGCATTCAGACTATTTACACTTAGGGTGATTATCAATAGGCATGTACTAATTGCCATTGCAGGCTTTAGATTGATGGTTACCAAAGGTTCAAGGGTAATTCCCTTACAATATAACACTCTAATTTAACTTACTTCATATGTTATTACAAACACAACCAAAAGGTTCTTTTTTTCTCTCTTTTCTTTTCCTTCTCCATTCTTCATATGTAAGGTATCATATTCTGTACTCTTTGTCTATCCCTTGATTGACTTTGAGGGTAGTTGATTTGATTTGGCATCTGCTTAGTAATTAATTTGCTTAGTTCTACTTTGCTGTGGTTTTATTTCCCCTGGTGACATCTATTTAGTGTTAGGAATACTTCCATCTATAACAGTCCCTCCAAAATGCACTGTAGAGTTAGTTTGTGGGAAGTAAATTCTCTCAGCTTTTGCTTATCTGAAAATTATTTAATCCCTCCTTCAAATTTAAATGATAGCCCTGCTGGGTAGAGTATTCTTGGTTTGAGGCCCTTCTGCTTCATTGCATAAAATATATCATGCCACTTCCTTCTGGCTTGTAAGGTTTCTGTTGAGAAATCTGATGATAGCCTGATGGGCTTCCTTTTGTATGTGAACTTTATTTTCTCTCTAGCTGTTTTTAAAAGTCTGTCTTTATCCTTGATCTTTGACGTTTCAGTTATTATATGTCTTGATGTTGTCTTCCTTGGGTCTCCTGTGTTGGGAGATCTGTGCACCTCCATGGCTTGAGACACTATCTCCTTCCCCAGATTGGGGAAGTTTTCAGCAATTACCTCCTCAGTAACACTTTCTATCCCTTTTTCTCTCTTCTTCTTCTGGTACCCCTATAATGTGGATATTGTTCCATTTGGATTGGTCACACAGTTCTCTCAATATTCTTTCATTCTTAGAGATCCTTTTTTCTCTCTGTGCCTCACCTTCTTTGTATTCCTCTTCTCTAATTTCTATTTCATTTACTGTCTCTTCTTCTACATCTAATCTGCTTTTAAATTCCTCCGTTGTATGTTTCATTTCAGATATGGAATTTCTTAATGATTGAATCTCCATCTTAAATTCGTCCCTGAGTTCTTGAATATTTTTCTGTACCTCCATGAGTATGTTTATGGTTTTTATTTTAAACTCTCTTTCAGGAAGATTGGTGAGATCAATTTCACTTGACCCTTTTTCTGGGGTTTGTGAGATTTTGGTCTGAACCAGGTTCCTTTGATGTTTCATAATTCTATGTGGTGCCCTCTAGTCCCCAGAAGCTCTAGTCTCTGGAGCTGCTCAGCCCCTAGAGTGAGGCTGTGCATCATAGGCAAGCGACACTGGTGCTGGAGAGAGGAAAGAGCTGTTTCCTGATTTCTGGCTGCAGTGCCTGTCTTCAGTATCAGAGCCAGTGGACCGAGCACACAGGTGTCAGCCTCTGTGCTTTGCGTCTCTAGCTGTTGTAGGTGGGGCCTCCCTCTGGCTGGCCTGATGCCAGTGCAGTGACTGCCGGTTTGGGAGCAGGTGCTGGAAGGCCAGGAGGAAGGTGCAGCAGGCTGCATGCCACAGTGTGGGGCCTTGGAGATGAATAGGCAGCCAGGGGGATAGAGTGCTTGAAGCTCCTCAAAGTTCTCACCTGCTCAGCAGAGTGCACCCAGACAGCCTTGTTTACCTATCCCTTCTCCCTCACAGAAAACTCCGTGCAAACCCTGCTCCTTCAGCAGCCCTCTTGCTGCTAGGAAGCCTCTCAGACCGCCTGCCTTTCCTTTGTCCCAGAGCGGCCAGATGTAGATCTCTGCTCTCCACAAATGACCAGAATCTCAGTCTCTCAAGCACTCTGCCTGTCCCAGCTCTCCAACCCCAACTTCCAGAGCACCACACAATGTAGGTTTGTGCTCAAAGCAGACCTCCAGGGCTGGGTTTTCAGCAGTCTTAGGCTTCAGCCCCCTCCCTGCTCCATTTCTCTTCCTCCTTCTGGTGAGCTGAGGTGGGGGAAGGGCTTGGGTACTGTTGGATCAAGGCTTTCATACGTTACCCTGTTTCCTGAGATCTGCTCTGTTCGTGAGGTCTGTATGCAGTCTGGTGCAGCCTTCTTTCCTGTTACTGTTTTAGGGCTACTTGTGTTAACTATATTTTCACACTATATGTGGTTGTGGGAGGAATTCTCTGTCTCACCTCTCATGCCACCATCTTGAATCTCATGAAATCATTTTAAACCAATATTTATTTAGTGATATCCAGTTTAAGAACCCCTGAAAAATATCCCACTGTTTGAATCTCACAACAATCTCATAAGTAAACAGGAGAGAATTGCCTAGTATGTGCATTTTACAGATGGGAATGGCAAGGTTATGAGAGATGATATAAATTGCTTAAGATCATATAGCAAGAAAATAGTGTAGGCTGGCACTAGAGTCTAAATTCCATTATTTTATTCTATTTCCAGACATTGTTAATGTATTTCTTCATTCTCATGGTTGTGATTACCTTTGTCATTAGAAGAAAACGGAGAGCAAGACAGAGAAGCACTATATCATTCCTTTTCTACATTATTCCACTATTGATAACAAGATATTATATCCTCAGTAATATCTCATAGCACCGGAGTGTCACTGCTTTCTGGTCATAAAATGCAAATAGCACAGCATCTCCAATTTAAAAATGTATTTGTCATATTCATTGTGATCATGTTTGTTTTTTAGCAAATATTACTAATCCAAAAGTAAGGACATTTTGAAGGTAAACTTGAAGGATCTAGTCCCTGCTGCTAAGAAGATAACACACTCGCTTACCTCACAAGCCCATGTTTCATACTACATATCAAGAAAAGTTAATGATTTTTTCTCAAAACATGGTTATTTTGGCTTCTAAGTATAGAAATCACTGAAGGAGATTGTTAAAAGAGGTTATCACTAAATGTAAGCAGGGGAAAGGTGTGGGGGTAGGGGTGCCTTTATTTGTTTCTAGCTAATTTTCCTCTGGCACAGAAAGACTGCAACATGTGAGTATCAGGGGAAAAAAAGGTGTGGGGGAATCAGGAAGACCCAGAAGATAATACACTATGGCTAATGAGGCATAAATATCTCACCTGTCTACACCGGCAGCCTATTCCCTTTTCTCCTCTGATGCTTTGCTCTGCAAAATTTCAGGGCAGTGACTGAACTGAAGCAGCTACTTTTCACCTATCCTTGGTTTTGTCTTCTTGAAAATTAACCACTTATTTTCCAAACTATTTTATCGACATCTCTAAAGTCACATAAACCTCAGAGTCTTTTTCCTTGCCTCAGTTTTTGTCTGATGAAAATGTGAAAGCAGTCAAGCATGTAAATATGATTATGTAAGAGTCTTCCCAATTCAAAAATCAAGCAAAAATTTCAGAGTGCTGTACTCTAAAAAGTATAATAAAGCAACTGTCAAGATACATACAATTTAAGATGCAATGAATGAACAATGCAATCAACCCATTAGATTGTCAAACTATTTACATGTTATGATCATATGTTTATATATTTTGATCATGTATATCATACAAAACAAGCTATGTATCTATTCTGAAAGAACATACAGAAAAAAGGTTAACAAATATTAGCTTTCCAGTGGGGTGGGAACATAGTGAAGTTTTCTTTTGGTGATATAATTAATTTTATACCAGGTTTTATTTTTCAAATGATGCAAGTAGTTATGTTTTTAAAAAGAAAAACAATAGAGGAATTCAAGAATGTAGAATTAGACAACCAAAGATGAATTTATTAATCATCACAGAGGAGGGTGCATAAATTTTTCCTAGTTCATTTAATAAGAATTCCTAACATTTGCTTACTGGAGGCAAAACTTCCAAATGGAAATAGTGTTTCAATAACAATGACAAGGAATGCTTAGAATAAAACTATTTGCATCAGTTCTGAGAGCACATAAAGTAGACGGCAGGGATTACAGCTCCAGATGGAACTCAGAGCAAACCTCTATGTGAAAGCAAAGCAAGACTGTCAAATATCAAGAGGGTGGAAATAAGACACCAAGGTCCTTTGGAATGTTCAGGAATCCCGAGTCCCTCTATTGGAGATCTGAGGCCTCTGACAGCACACCTTCCCTTCACAGCTGAAAGGGCGCTGACCCCGAGCTTTGGCTCAGGGTGCCTTGCCTGGGGCCGGTAGCCGCCCCAGAGCATCATGGAAACGAGACAACTCAAGAAGTTTATGAACTGGGATAAGCAAAAAGTTATTCCTCTACTTCATCAAAATCAAATTGAAACTGACCATTTCTTCAGTTAGAGTTGTTAGCTGCAACCACTGTCAAGTCAGTGGAAGACAGGGCTTTCCCGCCAAAGAAATCACAGATATGTTCTGTCACACTGCAGTTGTCACAGATATCTCAAAATATTAATTGTGCACATTACCACTTCAAAATTATAGCAGCCATTATGTCTGCTGCTAGATCTTATTTAATGTTTTAATAAAGCAGCACAAATGTGTTTTAAAAATATTTTGACAACTGTATTTTGTTATTTTTGATTCCTTTAAATGCCCATTTATTTTATTATACAGATCTAAATACGTTCTTCTGTGAAGATGCCCGTAGCTTTGTCAATTCACCAGATTGCCAAAGAAATCCGTGACACAAAGAAAGTTAGGAACCCCCCTTGCTGACGTGTATTTCAAAGCAGCCAGTTCCCGTTGGATGCCTCTCTCTTGTTCCCACACTGCCTTGGGGGCACCACTATCCAAGGGCTTACCACCACTTTGTCTCCATCCCTTCCTTGTCTCTGCCCTTACTACCCAGCACAGTGACTGACACAAAATATATGAGCAAGAAGAGAGGTTTTACAAGTGCAATAAAGAAGTCATATAAAGGCATTAGGCCCCTGAGGGAAAGAGAGAACCAGTAGTGAAATAACACATGGCCTTTGCTGGACCCGATCTCTATCAACACCATTAACAGAGCTGAATTCTCAGTCTGAAACTAGTTTTAGTGCCCTAAAAACTACACTAAAATCTAGAATATTAATATTCTCCCCAGTATACATTAATCTTTAGGTTCCCTATATCCATAACACATTATCCTTTGATTAAACTTGACATACTCTTCTTTGGCCATACGTGTAAATATATGTATATACATATACATACACATTTGTGTTTATACATATATACATATACATATGTATACATATGTTCGTATAGCATTTCACTGTATATGTGTGTACATATCCCAAACTAAAGTATAAACTGCTCCAGTGCAAAGATTAAGGATTGTAGTAGAAAAACATTTTTTCACTTTTGTTATAGGAGGAACAATTTACCAGAAGCTGGTGGTTAACTCAGTTCAGTTGTACTGGTGGTCTTTGATACTTGAGTATAACAAGATTCCTCCATTCCCATGCCTCCACAGAAATGGCTTCCTTTAGTGATTCGCAGGGAAAGGAAGACCTCATAAAGTAAAGAAACTTAAAAGAATAAACTAACCAAATGTAAAACACTTTTAGCAAAAACTAACACATTTGCAAATAAGTCAAATATAAAGTTCAAAGTGAGGAATACTCTTTGTTCAAAGAGCTGAGATACTAACATTGAAGATTTATAAAAGGGGCATGAGGTTTGTTCAAGGGAGTAAAGCACTTATATTTTCACTTTTATTCATCAAATTTTTAGCAGTTAGAACAAGAAGTTCTTTTAATGATGAAAAGGCTAGTTTCCTCAACAGAATCATGGTTTTAAAAATAATCATTGAATCTACTATAAAGTTTGGTAACACATTTTACACATAATAGGTACTCAAGGCTTGTCCAAAAGAATTAATGGTTTACTGTCTGAACCCACTTAGCATCACCAATGTGAGACAGGTACCATGTGAGACAGGTCTCAGTTACTCTATTTATTAGACTTCTCAGAGGCATACTTAACACATGCAGATTCCTTCTACTACTCTTGTAAGACTTGTTGATGAAAAGCCTAATGCATCATCAAATCTGATTTAAGAATGACAAAATCCACACGACAAAATCCAAAATCATTCTTCAGACACACATGCAGATTACTAACTGCTTTGTAAGAATCATCAGAGATTTTTGTTTTGACAAGTATTTTAGAAGATCAAGGTTTTAGATCATCTTGTTCCTGTGAATCATAACCCTGCTACTTACAAAGCACATCACACTCAAATGCAGATTTTTTAAAATAAAATCTGAAATCAAATCAATAACCTGCATAGTTGGGTGCTAGCCCCAATTAATCAGGCAACAGACAGTATTTCTGTGTGTTTCATGGACTCTTAGATGCCATTAATTCTAAAATTTTATAAAACTGTGAAGTCAGAAATTGATGATCAAGTACGATGGCAGAACTGCCATAGAGGCCTGTCCCCTCTGACTGTGTTATCACAGACATCACTTCCAGTTCCTGAATGACATTATGCCCAAGTCCCACTTGACATCAGATGGCAGGACAGGATCATTGAAGCCTTAGATTATAATCAGTCCCAGATTATAACTATTCCTAGAGCAATGGTCATCACTAAACAATTCGGAAGGCTGAAAGGCAACATCCTGCACGCATGCACATAGATATTTGAGGGTGAGAAAAATGTTAAAGATGGATCATAGTCAGTGTTGGCAAAGACAAATGAAAAAGGGGTCCCATGAAGCAGAGATGTTTAAAAAATTAGATATGTGTTTCTGAAAAGCAGAGACATGTACAGATTGAATGGGGTACTAAAATTAAAGACAGTCTGTTTTGATTAAACTTAAAGCTGGGGAGCAAAGAAACATGTTAATAGTCTGAAAAAAATTTTTTTACATGCAGCTTGAAACCAAACCAAAGATTACCACTAGGTTGATCACATGGAAATGTGACCTATGCAAGCACCTGCTCATCACCCTGACTCCACAAACTAAAGCAACAGGACCAGGGTGTCTCCCCTTCAGGTTGGTGTTTCTCTTGATTATAGTAACTAACATGTTCATTTATATATTGCAGGAAAAATAGTGCATAACAGGTAAGCTAAAACATAGTAGGAAGAAATAGCTCCTTTGGCTACTTGGTTCACACCAAGTCTAATGACTCTGCTGAGGTTGCACATCTCCAGTTATGCATCACTTGTATGTGGATTAACAACAGCTCATTATGAGCCAGTCACCATAGAAAAGCACTTGCTATGAAATGCACAGGGACAGAGTTTTCATTCCAGAGCCATAAAATCTAATCTACAGACCCTTTGCCCTTTGCTGTTTGATAAACCTAGTAATGCACAAAGCTTATTACTGATACCGTGGTTGCCCTAAGAAGTCGTCTAAGAGCATGTGTTGAGAAGTTCTGTGTGTAGTGCTGACCAGAAAACTAAAATGCATGTGGACAGTCAGGTACCTCCAATAATTTTTACCTGGGATTCTGTGTTTTTTCCTAATTCAGCATACAGAACAAGTTGTTCATGAACACGATTTATTGCATGGAAATTCTCTCTCGAGCTTTTTCGTATTATTTCCAATATCTGAAAAGCCTGGAGTATAGGGTGGAAAAAAGGAGGAAAATATCCAGAAGCTGACATTGTGGTCTGGTGGCTTGTTTCTTTTATTAACGGCTGCATTAGTTATCTGTTTACCAGTACTTATCACCTGGTCTAGACAGTGGTGTGGGCAAGACAGGCTTTTGTACAATTGCTGGCCTGCTTAGCTGACGCTCTGTTATTTTTTTTCCTACTCAAAAGAAAAAGCATATCAGGATGTAAATAGTGGGAGTAACATTATTACAGGAATAACTTTGGGCCCACTTTCATATTTAAAACCACAGGCTTCACAGACTCTAGTTTTTTAACCAAGGCTCTATGCTCCCCCTGGGTTTCTGTTGTCTGTCTGCTCTTTCTCAGTTTCCATTGTGGATTTTCTCATCTCCTGCCATTGGTTATTAGTGCATCTCAGAACACAGTCCTTGGGCAACTTCTCTCATCTACCAACACTAATCCTTCATTCTTATCTCTTTCTCATCTAGTACGATGGCTTTAAATAACATTTACATGCCAATAACATCAAATTTCAACCTCTCATCCAGCCCTCTTCCCTGAACTGCAGACCAGAATATTCAATCGCCTAACCACTGTCTCCACTGGATCTCTAGTAGCCATGTCAAACTTAACGTGTCTGAAACTGAGCTTCTTATTTTCCACGTACCACCCAACATTCAGCACCTGCCAGCATGCTTCTCTGGTGTCCCAGCGGCTTAGGTCCGAATTGCTGGAATCATTTTCATTCCTTTCTCAAATCCCATTCTCTTTAACATCCTATGTTTGATTGTAAACCTGCCATTATACATCAAAATACATCCAGGCTATAACCGCTTCGCACCCCATCCAGCGCTATGCCCTGTGTCCAAGTCAATGTCATTCCTTTCATTATGGCACCGGCCTCCTAATCATTCGCCCCGCTTTCACTCTAATGACCTTCTCGACTATTGCCAGCTCGGGAAACGCAAAGATCCCTTTCAAGTGAAAGTCAGATCATGACACTCCTTTGTTCAAAAAAGGCAAGTGAAAGTCAGATCATGACACTCTTTTGTTCAAAAAATCTCCAAGGAATTCTACAGCCTTCCTAGTAAAAAAGGCTCCCAGTGGCTTACACGTCTCCACTCTGGCCCTCGGTTGCCGCTCTGAGCAGTAGCTACTGTTTCCGTCACAACAGTCCTGCTCCTTTTCCCCCAACCCCCCAGGTGTCTCCTTCCTCAGATGTTCTGAACTCTGCCTGGGATGCTTTTTCCTAGATATTTACATGGCCAAATCCCATCGTTTCCTTTGGTCTTCGCGCAAATGTCACCTCCCTCACACGGCCAGTGGAAAACCTAAGAGCCCATGCGGCCAGCCGCCCGCTTCGGTTCCCTTCATTTTACCCTTAATACTTATTACTGTCTAATGAATTGCCCATCTATTTATCTCGTCAGACTCTTCACAACAGAAAATTGGCCGCAGGGAGGAAGCCATATCCTTCTGTTTTGATATAGTTAATCTCCAGTATTTAAAAAGTATCTGGCGCATGATAAGAGCTTTGTCAAATAAAAGACTTAGCAAATGAAAAAAAAAATAACAATTTTTGGCCTACCTTGCAACTGTTGATAGAAACCATGGTCTAGACATGAGTAAGCTAATCAACATTATAAGGACTGGACTCAGTTCAAAAAGTTACAGTTTATCTCATATCTCCCCTTTAGCCAAGGCATAGCTAATCAAACAAACAATTAATGATTTAATTTTTTGTTTGTTATTGTATTTCTCTATCTAATCAGAGAAAGACATGAAGTTATACTGCTAGAAAAATTGCTAATGCCTCTTTGTAGTAAATTGCCCTCACTCATAGCTCTTGGCAAGCACTGATCTGGTTTCTGTTCCTGTAGTTTTTTTGCCTTCTTTGAAATGTTACATAAATGGAATCATGTAGTGTTACCTCTTTGTGCAATGGCTTCTTTCACTAAGTGTAATGCTTTTTTAGATTCATACTGTTGCATGAAAATTCTACAGTGTTTGGGGTTGTTTTTGCATATGAATATACCACAACATCTATTAAAAGAGTCTCTATCTCTATTTAATTACTTGGGTGATTGTAAAACATCAACTGGCCACATATGTGTGGTTTACCTCTGAGCTTTCTATTGTGTTGGAGTAATCTATGTTTCTTCTTATGTCATTACCATACTTTCTTGAATACTATCATTTTGTATTAAGTCTTATAATCAGATATTGGGATTATGCCAACTTTATTTAGTCTTATATTACTTGGGCTATTCTAACTCCTTTGTAATTCCATACAAATTTTGGACCCAGCTTGTTAATTTCTACAAAACACATGTACACACAGAACATACATGCACATACACATACATACACCACACACCCTGCTGGACTTTGATTTGGATTGTGTTATATCTATAAACCAATTTGGGGAAAATTGCCATCTTAACAATAGAGAGTCTTCCAACGCATTATAATAGTAAGACTATTTATTTAGCTCTTCTATAACTTCTATCAGCAATATTTTATAGTTCTTGGTCCTGCACATATTTTATTACATCAGTTTACAAGTATTGCATATTTATTGATAACATTATAAATGGCATATTAAAATTTCTTTTCAAATTGCCTTAACACTGTATAGATATAAAATTGTTTTTTGCATATTTTCCTTGTATCTTGCAGACTTGTTAAACTCATTTGTTATTTTCAGTAGCTGACAATCAGATCATCTGGAAATAAAGCCAGGTTTTTCTTTTGAATTTCTATACTTACTTGAATTTTAATTTTTAAAAGGGAAATGGTGGAAAAGGACATATATCTTTCCCTTGTTCCAAATCTTGGAGGAGTGGGTGGGAATTTAATCCTTCGCTATTAAGAATGATGTGATCTGTGATTTTTCATAACTGGCCTTTATCATATTGAAGAAATTTCACTCTATTTTTAATTTTCTCTGAGTGTTTATCATGAATGGATATTAAAACTTTCTAATGCTTTTTTGACCTCTGTTCATTTAGTCTGTTGACATAAATTCTTTTGATTGATTTTTGAATATTGATCCGACCTTGCATACCTGGAATGACTTCCACTTGGTTGTGATTAGTTACAAATTAATAGATTGCTGGACTTGATTTGCTAATATTTCATTAATGATTTTTGCATCAATGTTAGTGAAAGATATTGGCCTCACTTTTGTTTCCTTGCAATGCATTTGCCTGATTTTAGCAGTATGGTAATGCTGATATCATAAAATGAGTTAGGGGGTATTCCCTCCTCTTCAATATTCTGGGAAAGTTTTTATAGATTTGGTATTATTTCTGGTTTAAATGTTTCATAGTATTCATTTCTGAAGCCTCCTGGGCATGGATTTGTGAGTGGGACTGGGCTAGGAAGAGGGACAAGACTTCTGACTACATATTCAGTCTCTTCAACAGCCACAGCTTTTTTAAGGTTACTTCTGTGGTGGGCTTTGGTGATTTTTGTCATTTAAGGAATTATCTCAGTTTAACTGAGTGAATTTTTGTCATAATTTGTTCAGTATCTGCTTTTATTATTATTATTTTAATATCTGTAGAATTAATTGTGATGTATACTTTTCATTACTAATATTGGTAACATTTTTGGTCTCTATTTTTTTCCCCTCATCTTCCTGGTTTGATCTCTCTAAAGAAACAAGTTTTACTTACATTGATTTTTTTCTTTTGTTTTCTGATTGCTATCTTATTAATTTCTACTCTAATTATGAGATATTATGCCTTTCCTTCTGTTTTCTCAGTATTTCATTTATTTCATTTGCTCCTTATTCTGGTTAAGTAAGGTGGAAACTTGGATCATTGATTTGACACCTCATTTTCTAACATAAGAATTTAATGCTATGTTACTTTAAATGTATTCTACAAATTTTTTAATGTTCTGTTTATTTTCGTTCACTTTAAAGTATTTTAAAATTTCCACTGGGGTTGTTTCTTGGACTTATACATTATTTATTATTGTGTTATTTAATTTAGAAATATTTTAGAATTTTCTAGTAGATATATTTTGCTTTATGTATTGTGAAACTCTTGATATTAGGTGCATACTCATTTAGGGTTGCTTTGGCTTCTAGCTGAACTGATCCTTTATAAATATTTATTACCCCTTTTTATCTCTAGTAAATTCCTGTTCTTAAGTCTACTTTGCTGATATTAAAATGCAGTGTGAGCTCACTCTTGCTATTGCTTTTCTCTCCTCCTCTCATATATTTTTCTCTTTCTTAAAATTAGTATTTTGTGTTAGGAGAATGAAGTTATGTATTCTTTAAAACCTTACTTAGGGCTAATTGTGCCTCTATAAATTTTAGCCACTTTCACTTTAAGCCTTAATAATATATTTATTGGGCAATTTTTATATGCTACAATAGTTGTTTGAAAATGATGAATTCTCCTTTAGGTTGAGGTTCAGTTGTAGCTTTATAACAGGTAGTAATAACAGTGCCTATCATATAACAAAAAGTTACAATGCTTATCACATTATAATATGCAAATAATTTGTCCAGTTAATGAGCACTTTCAGAAGATGTGGTTTTTTTGTGGTAGAAAGTATGAAGATAGACAAAATGAAAACACAGTGATGTATATAAAGTATAATTTATAAAATCTGTTAGGCAAGTTAAAGGGGTTAAGATAATGTGTAAATATACAAGAAAAAGGAATATATTTTCAGCCTCACTGGGTCCTTTGAAAAAATGCATTTGGGCTACACTGGTTCTGTAAGACTGAGAGTGCCTAGTAATCTGAGTGAGGGATCTTGGCAAAGATGGGCAAACATGTTGACCTTAAAAGCATAATCTATGACTGATCTACTTTATCATCCATGGCACCTAGTAGAGTGCTTTGTATGTGGTACGTGGTAAATATGTATTGAATGTCTGTTGAATATGTGAATGAATGAATGAGCAAGGGAAGTGTGATATGATGGCAGAGTTGGAGTTCAACAATTGAAGTTATTAAATAACAATTTGCATGAATCCTGTGTTACAGACTAAAAATTTCTATACACAACAAGAACTGTCTTACTATAAGACAAATCAAATAAATCTGAATAGTAAAAGTCAGTAATATTTCACCTAAACTATACATTGGCAAGGCAGCAAATCAGGATTTTTTTTTTTGAAGTGTCTTCTTCACAACAGAAATTAATTAAATACTGGTGGTTTTGTGAAGAAGTGGGATTAAAAATGTTTAACTACTGGTAAACAGTGTTTTGGAGGAAGCAATTTCCCAGAAGCGTCCATGTGCAACAAAAGGCCATGCGAGCATACTTCTGGGGAAACACCAACCTGTATCAGGAAGCTGAACATCAGGGGCCCAGAAGGACATGACTTGTGTCTCTCTCCCCTGAGAGCTCAAGGCTCCTCTAGGCAGAGGTCACCCTGGCAATGAAAGGCATGTCACAGGACCCATGGGGAGCTCTTTGGCGGCTCACTGGCTGGGGAGCAGCAGATAGCTCACTGGAAGTGTCCACTTAGGTGACCTTAGGTGGGGCCAGTGGGAGCAGAGACATCTGGAGGGCTTGAGCAAAGATTATGTACCAACCCAAATGCCAGTATTTCAATATTTTGAACAACCACTATAATTATATCTTAGTGAATATCAGTATTGTTTAACTGTGTAGTCATATTCATTTAGTAAATGTTGAGTTAAAACAGAGTTAAACAATTTTTTTATTGTGGAATTCTCAGAATTTTAATTGGTAGTATATGCTGTGAATCTTTGAGAAAATGGAATCTAGTATTTTTTTTCTGACTTACTTGGATGTGGAGCCTTTTTTCTGGAGTGCATCTTGGGGTTGCCCTTCTCTGAAACTGTTAATAAGTTCCAAAGTGGGCCTCTGGACTAGTCAGGGTGATTCCTGTTGTGACCACACTAAAATCTTAATAACTTAACACAAAGATTTATTTCTACCGCAAATCACAGTTCATTGGAGGCCAGGTGGGTTCATCTCCAGGGTAGCTTTTTTCCAAATAATGTCTCAAGGACCTAGAGTTTTCTATCCTGTGCTTCTGCCACTCCCTAGGGACTCCTCGGGGTTCCCCACTGGAGATCCTCCACCTGCTCAGCTGATGAGGAAGGAAAAAAAGCATCTTTGATTTGGAGATGATGTAGAATTTTATGCTACACCCACAAATACTTTCATAATCCCTCCCCTCCCCTCCTCTAGTAGTAGAGGCTAATTCTCCTTACCCTGCATGTAAGCCAGAATTGTGGACTTGCTTTTAACAAATTGGAGCCAGGGAAATGGTGAATGACATCTGAAACTAGGTCATAAAAGGCATTCAGCTTCTTCCTTGCTTTCTCTCCTTTTTTTCCTTGGATCACATTCTCTAGGAAAATCCAGATGCCAGGGCACGAGGACAAGGCTGGCTTCATGAGTGTGTGACCTGTGCAGTCTCCACTCACTTAGATGGGCTCCATTTGGTTCAATGCTCATTGGTTGCCATATTACAATTATTGATAATTTTTTTTAACAAAGGGCCCCACATTTTCATGGGGTACTCAGCCCCACAGATTGTGTAGCCATGTGAGGATGCTCAAGCAGACTTATGGAAAGAGCATGGAATAATGAACTATGGCTTCTGGCTAGCAATCAGTGAGGAACTAACGATTCCTACCACCAGCCAGGTGAGTAGACTATCTTGGAACTAAATTCTCCAGTCCCCATCAAGCCTTCAGATAACTGCAGCACTATTGGCAATTTAACTGCAACTGCATTCATTAGAGGCCTTGAGAATCACCCAACTAAGCCATTTCCAGATTCCTCACTGACAAAGAATATGAGATAATATATTTGAACTCCTAAGTTTTAGAATTGTTATGCTGCAATAGATAACAAAATAGAGGGATTTTAGAAACTTGTCCTAAAGCCGCATTCTGTTTAACCCACATTCCATTAACCAAAGTCCCAAATGAAAGTGAAAAATCAAGACTTTTTTTCGTGCTCTGAAAGCAGAGATTTAGGGGCATAGTCATCCTCAGATGCAGCCTGTTAGGAATTTGGCATTCACGTGTGGCAGGATCTTCTTGGTCTATACAAAATAAGGCTGATAATAGTGTGTGGAGTGGGAAGACGAAACCAGTATGAAATACCAGAGTCTAAGAATGTAAAGGTGACCTTTTACAGTATCAATATTATGTAAATTTTAGTTAATCCATCTTTGCCACAGATGAAAAAGGCCCCATTCAAAAAAATGCGCTTAAAGTCAAAACAGCTCTGGTTCCTGTCTTCAGTTTTCTATGTTAGTCTTTAGTCTTGAGCAGGTCACTTAGTCACCCAGATCCTGCACCTCTAAAATAGGGGAACAAGGGCCTATCTCAAGAGACTGTTGGTGGGAGATGCGATATTGTATATAGAGACTTCCCAGAATATCAGCAAATATTAAGTACGACTTCATTAAACCAGAAGGACGATAGTATTGGTGAGACAATATGTAGTGATAGAGACAGAAGGGAATCAGTAATGAAGCTTTTCTTGAGAAACAGTAAAATAATTTTATTAGATACCCAAAGTCACATATCATTCATTCAACAACTGTTTCTCCAGTTGCTACTATGAACTAGACATACACAGTGGCAGGTCCCGGGACTGTGCAGTCCCTTCAGTGGGTGCCTAGAGACAGCCGCTGAGAAGGCAGGCCAATGACCGTGTGATTACCGAAGTGAGTGGTGGCCATGGGAGACTACAAGGTGCGTAGAGGACTGATGAAATGAAGCTGATACACTTCTACAGTGCAGGGAGTTCAGGGAAGGTTTCCCTCCAGAGGTAATATCTAAACCACAGACGAAGGTGGAGTGCGTGTTCTCTAAATAAAGAATGTGTCATAGAGGTGTAGTGACAGGGCTTGAAGTCTTCCAGGCAGAGGAAACAGCAGAAAAAATGGACTGAAGGTGAGCAAATACAACAAAGGAATTCAGAATATCAACAAGAAAAATACTTAATTGATGGTTTATGGAATCAAAATTGACTTGGGGTGGAAGTCAAAATAGGAGGTGGATAGAGAAAAAGATAAAAATTTCTAGAGGAGGTGAAAGGAAAGATAGCCTGGGGATATTTCATAGAGTGACTAGACAGGTAGGAGGTCATGCTGAAAAATCAAGATACATGACTCAACTATTTCAAGGTGATGCAAGGTCCTAACACAGTGGCCTGGGCAGCCGAAACAAAGAGTGAAAGGAGTCAGTGGATATCAGACACTCAAGAAACAGAAGTCAACTGAAAATATCAGTCACTTGGCCTCACGACAGGACTTGGAATAGAGAGGTACATTAAGAGTCAGGTGCCAGAATATGAATGGATGACCTTGAAAAAGGGCAGAAGGGGATGGTGCCAATAGTATACATTTAAGGAGAACAGAGTTTGTGTTCACTTTAAAAAAAAATTGTTTCATTTTTTACAAGAGTAATCATCTTAAAATAGCTCTTGGGGGCAGTGAGTATAAATGACCTTCTGACCCTAAAGTACATAGGATGTGGAAGCTTGAGCAGTTTTCACCAAGAAGACAAGTCCTAAATGTGTCCTATAAGTCTCTGATAGTAAACAGAGAATAATTTAAAGTCAGAATATCCCCAATTCCTGAACTAGTTATCATGAGAAAAAAAATTGTCTCAATAAAGAATTTTACCTTTAAATAATGAAGATGTCTTAAAGATACCTTAAACATAAACTGTTAAAGTTAAAAAATATGCATGTGCATATACATCTATATATATGTAATAGTTATACACACACATAGTTAAAATAGAGTTAATGTTATCTGAAGAAAGGATAATTTTAAGAAAGAATTCTGCTGTTTATATGTTCCATTCCACTCTTCATTATAACAAGCTGAGCTTGGTCATTTTAGAAACAAACAAAAATGACTGAAAATTTATCAGCTTTTCTCCAGAAAATAAATTAAGAATTAGGCCTGGTCATAAACATTTATATATGTATGCATGTGTGCATCTTTGAGCTTAAAAACATACAAAAATATTCAGACTTGTAAAACTGTTATGAGGATTTTCACTTTATAAAAGAAATGTATAAACACTTTATAAAAGAAATGCAAAATGTTTTGAGTCAAATCACAGATCTCACCACCTCCAAATCTACATGGATCTTTGCATCCTCAATAACATCGTTTCCAAGGGTCTAATGAGGGGTATGTGCATGCACATCTCAAAACCTAAGCCCACCAAAAGCTGTACTCTGTAAACAAAGCAATTATATATTCCGGATTTAATTCCTTTTGCATTTAATAGTATTGAATTCTTTATCAAGCTACTCCTCAGAGCATAAATTGTTTGCAATGAGAAGAAAGGTAAATTCTGTCCCTAATATCATGTGGAGTAAGTTGCTCTTTCCTCCTCCACAAACGATGAGAGCTTCTGGGCGTTTGAACTACTTTGAAGATCATTGTTAGTAAACAGACGTTATCTTGTTCACCAGACACCAAAGGACTCTGGAAGTCAGCAAATAATGTCATCACCTGGATGGGGAGTAGAAACCAGTTAGCAAAGTAAGTAAGTCTTTGAGAACTGGGAGTAGCGTTAGTGCTCCGGACACCCCTCCGAGCGCGCCTCTAGGTGGTGACGCGCCTTCCAAGGGAACCTCCGTTACAGGCGACCGTGGCACACGTTGCGCTGTGTCCGAGCTGAAGACCATGTTGCCGACCACTTGCCCTTAGAACTGATGCATGAGAGAACCAGCAGGGAGGCTTGCAGGCCTCAGTGACCCTCATTCTTCGGGGATCACACTGAGGTGGGAAGCCGGCTGGCTCTGGCCACGATTGGGCTGGGCTTCCTGAAGCTGGGAACATGCAATGCCTTCCTTCTCATGCTTCCCTCTACCTACAGTAACAACTGACACATTTAGACATTGAGAGATTTTGAAATCTCTTGAAAATAGACTTCCCTCCTTAAATTCTCTAAATGTAAGCTTCAGGGAAATGAGATACGGATTTTTTAAAACCTGTGATGGAAAAATAATTACGAACCAAGCATATTGCACAGTAGCCCCTGCTTGTCGTTGCTTTGATTATTCTGATCACACCTAATTGATTTATTGTCAATGCTTTTAATTGGTAGCTTCCTTTTCTGCAGTGCTTCACACCAAACATTGCTGCCTCTTTAAATTTTATTCAGCTATTCTGGCTGCTGAGGCTTATTTTTGCCCTGTGCTTCAAAGCATCAGGAGCATGGATCACCCAGATAACTAGTGTTTCTGCTGCTTTATTTTAAACTCCTTTGTGAAGATGTATTATGCTCTCACTGCCCTTGATTTTTTAATCCTTTTTGTTTCGCCTCATTATGTCCAAATGAACATATTCCATTTAATCAGTGCCTATAGCCCAGAGTGTCTTTCTGATAGTTTCAAACCGGTTTCATCATGAAACAGCAAAAATAAGAGTCAAAAGGAAAACAGTTGTGTTCAAACACAGGATGGGAAGCAGCCATCTCCTATTTTACAAACCCCCTATCTGATGCTCGTTTTTAAAAGCGAAGAAGGTTGAACCCAGGACATCTGGACAAGGATCATTAACTGACCTGGGACAGATTAGCCACTTTTCCTCTTTCTCCTGGTAGATTCTGCACAGAATATTTTTACCCTTTCTCTTTCAAAACAACAGACTTGTGAACAGTTATTTTCCACTCCATTCCTGCGCATTCAGAGTTGAAAAGTTGCTGGGAACACACTGCATTTTTAAAAGCGGGGGAAACTGGAAGAGTTGAGTAAATCACTAGCGCCCTCTAGTGTTCTGGAAAAGCAACACAGTGGCAACAACCATCTCAGACGCAGTGGCTTTGCTAACGCAGCTGCTCAGAGTTTTTTTTGTTAGGAAGAAATGTGGTTTGTTTCCATTATTTTTGCTAACGACAGAGTTTCAGCTTTTCCCATAAATTCTCTGGAAACAGAAATGCTGCATTTTTTCAGGTCAGGCGGTATTTATTTCATAGTTATCTCTAAAAGCACAATGAAATGCAATGATACCATTCTTGACGGGACTGAGAAGAGAAATATTTTTTAAAAAATACAAGGAACAATTTCGGCAAGTTTTTTTCTATATTTCAGGAAAGGCAATACTAGGAAATTGATACAGACCCACTATCTATGCCTGGAATTTAGCGTGTGTGTTTTTGTGTTTGCGTGTTTGTTAAATTTGTCGCTAAGTAGATGAGAATGTGACCTGCTTTCACTAACAGGATAGTTAATTCAATCTCTGAAAATCTACAGAAGGAAAGACAAGTTATTCTTCTCATCCTGGAGGTCAAATAAATAAGGCATTTTCAAGAGATTCTACAGGCAAAGCCATCTGTTTGAAATCACTCTAATTATAGAAGCTGGTAATTCTTGGTCTCAAGGGAGTTAGCTAAAGGGTAGAATATTTTTAAAGGTGATACATCTTCCCAGAAGTCCCTAGAGACAGAAGGCATGGTGTGTCCCTCCTCCCTACCACAGAGCCACAGGCCCCTCTCTCCTGCCATCTCGGGCTGTAAGCCTGGAGGGTCTGTTCAGTGTGTGTCTGAACCACCCCTGCACCACTGTGGTGAGAGCAGTGGTACCACGGACAGCAATAAGAATGCTTCAATGTGGGGGTGGGGGTTGGGGATGACTCATAAACTCACATGAAAACATTGACATTTGTTTAGTTTGGCTGGAGAGAGGATGATAATGGTCAGCAAATATGTGACTCGCAGACGTTAGTTTTAAGTGTATAATCAAGGTGGAAGGGGAAATTGAACTGATAAGGATAGAGTGGCAATATTCCCCAAACTGAAAAGTAGGCAATTATGAAAGTAGGCAATTATGAAAAGTAGGCAATTATGAAAGTGTTTCCAAGCTAAAAAAGGACACTTAAATTCCAGGATCTAAATTCCAAGTCAAATAGAAGCAAGGATGATCCTATTCAAAAGTGTTTTGGAAATTCTGGAGTATGCAGTATGATTGTCTAGAATGGATTGACCTCTCCTGACAGCTAAACTAATCCCACTGTGATGGTATTTGGAAGTGGGGCCCTGGGGAGGTAATTAGGTCACAAGGGAAGAACCTCTGTAAACGGGATTAGTGTAAGAAGCCAGAGAGCAAGCTAGCTCTTTCTGCCATGTGAGAACACAGAAAGATGGCCCTCTGTAAACTCGACCAGACCCTGCTGGCACCCTGGCCTGAGACTGCCAGCCTCTTGAACTGTGAGAAGTAAATGTTTGTTGTCTAAGCCACCCAGTGGTAATTTGTTATGGCAACCTGAGCTACCAAAGATGTGGAGCAAATCTGCATAGGTTTGAACAGTTCTATAAAGTCAGGCAAATAGCTTAACCTCTCTGTGTTTCTATAAAATGTGAATAATCAAGTGTAAGGATGAAATGAGTTAACATATAGCACTTAGACTAAAGTCTGCCATATAAAAATCACTGTTAAAATGTAAATGATTTTTTAAACTATTCTCACTACAATAATAACATAATTTACATTTTAACCAGGTATATATTATACATACGGATGGATATATAATAATGATATATATGGGTGAACATATATGACAAATCTATCCATACATATCAATATATCATTAATGAAAAATTTTACCTATAATAATGACCTTATGTGCAATGCATTCTATTGTATTCTGCAATTTTTGGAAAAATAATTGTCATCTTGACCCACTAAAGAATTTTGATGTCTTATTACTGTTTCTTGACTTACAGTTTAAAAACAGGTCTTAGAATAGAACTCTTAGGCTATACAGCTTTCTGGGATGTAAGAGGGAAAGGGGTGTACAGATTTCATACTTGGAATTCTGACAGATCTCATGGCTCTGGGATTTCTTTTGAGCATTCCAAGTCCGGAGTGTAGCACTGCTTCTTATTGTTAGTATAGGAATTTTTTAACTAAAGATGATTCGCCACAACAGCAACAATAAAACTGTCTCTTGCCAGAGTTTCCATATCTTAAGATAATCAAAATGACAGAAGTTTCTAGTGTTCTGTGAAATTCATTTAGAAGGAGAAGAGAGCATGTTGATCCAGGACTTCAGCAGTGCTAAAAGATTTATATAACGGCATTTAGTGGATGCCAAGTAGGTACATAGAAGCTTCTTGGACCTCTTTCCTCCAAAAAAGTATAACCATTTGAACACAAGATCTCCATGATTGTGTGTGAGTGTGTGTCTGTGTGTATGATATGAGAGTGTATAAATGCAGTAAGGATAAGTTTTGCTTAGGAAAACTTATATTTTTGTTTTAAGTATATGTTTATATTTGTGTGGATGATACAAAATTTATTTCTTATGTGGAACACTGTCTAATCATTTTGGAAAGTAATGTGTCAGATGATATGACAACTCTGGGTGGATCCTAAGAGAGTCACTTAAGGGTAAACTTC
Organism: Manis javanica; assembly: GCF_040802235.1. Taxonomy (NCBI): domain Eukaryota; kingdom Metazoa; phylum Chordata; class Mammalia; order Pholidota; family Manidae; genus Manis; species Manis javanica. Next base: position 73,104,582 of record NC_133158.1, on the reverse strand, counting down.
AATTAGTAGCTAAACTGTATCTTTTCTCTACCATTGATTTCTCTTGTCTTTTCCAAATTCATTAAAAAAAAATAAAGATTAAGCAATAAGGTTCTAAAACAGTGGAGGTGTGCCTGCAACCAAACAAGGAAGAGTCAGTGTAATAATAATAATAAATAATGAAAATTAGCTGTCATGAGAGCCAGGGTTTGCCCTGCAGAAAGAATCTTGTGGGACATAAGGGCTTCCTGGAATTCAGAGAGAGGGCTGCCCTTAGAGAAATAGTCCTCTAGAAGGCCCAGGTACATTCAACAGCCCTGGGAAAGCCTTCTGCTCTCCCAGACCAGCCGCTGGTCCACGAAGCTCTGGACAAGAAAGAAACACTCTGAAGTAAAAAACAACTCATGGATGGATTTCCACAGCTCTCTATTTTCATTGGCCCTTGCCTTGCAGACACAAACAATAATTTAATTCCATAGATGAAGCTCTCTGCGGACTGTACAAAACTCAATAACTATCATTTTCCAATCAGAATAGAGTATTTTTCTGGAAAGTGTTGCACATCTCCTTTGTCCAATGTTGTGGATACCAGGACATGTGATTTTAAGAGGTGAATACAGATGCTTTATAAAGTCTGGCTGGTGTACTAATTGCTACTGTGTTTGTCAAATACTCTCTTGCTAGTGACTGTTACTACTATAAACTGCTTTAAAACTGCAAAAAAAGGGACTTTTTTCTTCTAACAAGGTCAGCGAACAATGACTCTAATATGCAGCTAACCTACAAGTCTGGATATGTAGAAGTTGATCAAACTGTCAATCTAGGCACAGAAACAGGTCTACATGGTTAACTGATGAATCAGTCAGGTCAAGCAGGTGCTGGCAAACTAATAGTGTATCCTGGCACGCTGGTAGCATGTCGTTAGGTCAGGGCAGATTGTGTCAACAGCAAGTAACAGTTGACAAAGCTCAGTGTCATCACACACCAAACGTTTATTTCTTGCTCACAAAACATGTTCAGCAGGAGTTGGCAAGGGTCTCTGCTCATCATAGCATTTAGGGATATGAGCTAACAGGATGTATCATGACAAACACTTCCATAATTACTGCAGTCAGGGCAGAATAGCATGTCCAACTATTTAGCAAGCATACACCTTAAAAACAATACACCACTTCTGCTCAGATTTATTGGTCAAAGCAAGTCACAGTTCCACGCCTAAGTTCAGTGGAATGAGAAAGTGCAAAACCAACAGTTTGTAGAAGGAAAATGGGGAATATTTCATAAACAACCCTAATGACTACCATTTTCCTCATCTTTCACACTTATTTGATGACAGTTTGTTGACAGTTCATTTCAGTTTCTACTTTCCATTCATTTGTTCACTTACTCTGTAGTCTAATAGGATTTAGGAAGGCCTTAAAGTATAGTCCAAAAACCGACAATTTACATTCCAGCCACACTGAATGACTTACAGACCAGAGTATTTTATTTCAGTCCTTCATGCTTCCTCTCACATTTCTCTGTTATCTTCCCTCCCTGAAAACAGTCACTCACCTTTCCATAGCCATCTCAATTTCACATCCTTTTAAAAGGCTTCCCAGAAAACCCCATGTATTCTCCAGTCTATGTTTTATTCAGTAACGCTGTAGGGCTTTACTCTACTTGTATTTATTATAAGAACTAGTGTCTCCTTTACGGCAACTATTAATATGCAATCATTCTGTGTTTACAAGACTTCATGCTTCCTGAACCTAACAATCCTTCTTCCAGAAGAGCCATGACAACACACTGCCATTCCACTTTTCTGTGCTTCTACCCCATCTTTTTTGTTTTTTTTATCCCTAGTGGCAACAATCAGGTCAAAACTCAATAAAAATCAAATGAATCTATTATTTTGTACCAAGAAATACAACCACGAGGCATTTCTGATATTTAGTCCATACAAGAAGGAAAAGCTATTTCAAAAAATTCAAAATTAAAAATTTTTACTAAATGTAGACTCAGTGAAAAAGAGACCTGAAGGGGGTTTTGGTATGTCTTCATTAAACTACAGTGGTTGTTTATTATCCTCTTTGCTGAGCTGAGGAGAATATATTTATTAATCTTTCTGGATGGGAAAGAATACAGCCTACAACTTCTGTTCATTTCTAGAACTCTTCTAGAACATGATTCTCTTGATTCATGTCATTGCTATATTTCTATCAATCAGTTCCCCACTTTTACAACTTGATACATCTCCCAAGGTTGCAGCTTTGATTTGTATTCTATTTCGTGAGGCTGCCTGCTTCTTGACGGTGCACAGGAAAGCCTCTCAGTTTCATCCCGGCCTCTAGAGCTACAACTGTAGGGATTTATTGTGAGGGATTGAACCAGAAATCTTGCTCCCATTGGTCATGAGTGGATTTATTCCCAGCCTTGGTATCTAAAGAGTTCCCAGTGTATATATATGTGTGTGTGTGTGTGTGTGTGTGTGCGTACACGCACACACACACACACACACACACACACACACACACTTTCTGTATTCTGTGCTTTTAATCACTTGTTATTTGTGTTAACACTATTAGACCACTAATGCAGTCTGGGTTTTGTAAGCATTCACTTCATTTGTCTGGGAGTCCTGCGTGCTTGTTGTATAAGGAATTTCAATAGCAAGCTAAAGCCAGAAAGAAAAAACACTATAGTTCATTCATATGCCAAACTAATTATAGTTGCTTTGCTATTCCAAATCCCAAGAATATTCATTCATTTCAAATATAATAGGAATTTCCACTCTATAAGAATACCATTTCCCCAATCTATGTCAGATTTCAGCTCACTCTCTTATTTATGATTAGGAATAACTGTTAATTATATAACAATAAGAAGAATATCTTATTGTCTTTGGTTATTTTTTGTTAATCTCAAAACACAGCATCTCACCAAACACCAACTAAAATCTCACTGGAGGTGACTCATTGTTTTCATGCTGCCACTAAAAATAATTGAGTTCCCTGTAGCTCGGTGTGGATGTCTTTGAAATAAGATCCTAAACAATAAGCCCAGGCCCACTCTGGAGGAACACAAAAGATTCTTTAAGACTTCTAACAGGAGGGAAGTTCGGGTCTCCTTTTTTTCCTCCTCACTAAAACATTTCCATTCTGCCAATCGTTGTTAGGGATGAGCTCAGCTCTTTAGGATAAGCTCATTCCCTCTTCAGAACCCCAGGGAGATACTCCTGTGAAGTTGGAAACATTTCAAGTTTCCCTGAGAGACTGGCCATCCTATGTGTCATCAAATCTAATTTTGCAGGAACCCTGAGGATTCCCTTATGTAAATGAGATGGTATGAAGTTGGCATACTAGAGGAAACTAACAGAACAGAGTGATTGTCTGGTTATCTTTTCACCTCCTTCTTCCTTCCTAACAGAACCCAGTTTTCTCAGCTCTGCTCCTCCATGTGCCTCCTGGGAAATGGGCCTCTTGCCTACCTTCCCAGGTCTACCAGGATAGACTAAGACTCATGACCTCTTCACTCCTGACTGTGACTGGTTTGTGGGAGAGGGGAGCATATGGTCATGAAGCCAGGTTTTCATGGGGCTTCTGGGAAAGTTTTCCCTGAAGAAAACAATACAGAAGCAAATAGTTTATTTTCTGTCTCTGGACATTGCCACTTCTTGGTGTGACCCAGGAGCTGCTGTTACAATCTGCACGTAGAAAGAGGCCCAAGGGCTGCCCAGCAAAGAAATGAAAGAAATCAGGGACCAGGTGCTTAGGGATGTTACTGAATTGTTGATTGCACTGCATGTGGGACCCGCTTTCTTCTTAATCTGCCTTTCAGCTATGTAGGTAAAAAATAATCCCTCCCTTATTAAGGTATTTTGAATGGGATTCGGGAACAATTTATTCCTGTCTCAGTGACTCTGCCCTTACTTCTGGCTGTTACTCATAACACATGGAACCAATGACAAAATGACTTTAATTTTCCATTGGTTCTATTTAGAGTTGCCAGATAAAATACAAGGAGCCTAGTTACAGCTGAATTTCATATGAACAGTGAATAATTATTTTAGGATAACTGTGTCCAATGCAATGTTAGGGACATACTAATATAAAAAAATCATTCATGATTTTGTGAAATTCAGATGTCACTTGTGTACCTATATTGTCTATTTGTGAAATCTGGTGACCCCAGATTTATCAGAACAATATTAGGCAGATGAATTTAAAGTTACTTCTCAAGAGCACTGGGAGGTAACATAAAATAGAGCATATATCTGATGTAATTTACAAGGCATTTGAGCAGGAGGAAAAAACCTAACTCAAATTTTCATTCATAAATATGGATCATACAAATAGGCATAAATGTGTATATGCAGAAAACCAAATACATTAGCACCAGGTGTATTATCATGGAACTAAGCTTTTAAGAAGGGAAATTTCTTTCAATACTAATTTGCATTAATTACAACCCTTAAAAGCATGCTTACAAAAGGCATTACTTTTAAACTAACTCCTACTTTTTGTTTCCAAACTATGCTCATGTCTGTTCTAATAGATCCCTGAATTTAAAATCTCCAGATATGGTATTTGGTCTCTGAATCCATTGCAAGGGATTTGTGGATTTCTAATGAGGAAAAATTAGTCTAGGAGTTAACTAGTTTATGGTAAATGTGTACTGGAATGTGATCTTGAAGTTCTGGGATTGAGGTCCAGGAAATAAGAATGAAAAACTAAGAAAACTGACATGTAAATATTTTCTAATTTTCTCAAAAGCTTTGTCGGGTTTTAAACATTCTTTACCTATAATTTCTAATGCCCAAAATGGAGAAATGAATTGTTTACTATATAGGATATTTTGTAATTTAAGAGCAGTTCACAAATGATAGGTCCCAGCAAAATTATAAGTTAGCATTATGAGTACTACAGTGAAAACAGTTTCCATAAAAATCATCCACTAGAAGAACTCTAATTTGGGGAATATTTTCATCACTGCAATCCATAAGGACTTTATTTCAACTTCTTCTCTATGTCTTGTTAAGAATCCATTTTATATCATGACTTCCCTCTAAAAGTGTCTGTTTCTTTGTACAGAATCTCATTATCAAACTGTCCTGTGAGGAAGATGTTCTCAATGGCAGGCAGCTGGGTGTTATTACCTTTGCAGTTATCTTTTCAAAGAGCAAATATGGACCTGTTTCTTCTATATTAATGACATGACTTGAAAACTTCTCAAGTTTGGCAAGTGAAGATTATTTAACTTATGTCCAATTTGAAATTTTGGCCTTCTAATTTGATTATTTTGACTTTGAGCATTCCTCTGTAGAACTATAGATAAACTGAAATCTTTATTTAAAACAACTCTCCTGCCATGGGGGAAATAAATGGCATGAGTTATTAAGTTCACTATAAGCCTTTGATTATTTTAGAATTAAAAATACATATCACATCAAAGTCCATATGGAAACTAAAATGTTTTTGAGATTTTCTCAGAGAAGGTTTATGGAAAGAAATGTTTGTAAATTGTTAATCAGGATAAATATATTCCAATCAAACACATAAAAATTTTAATTGTCCTTTAAAACTCACACATTCAAGATGTTGCCAGAATAAATGGTTGTCTTCTAATTATACAATTGTTTTTGCTGCAGCACCTCAGTCTCCAATCAAGACTGTCATGGCATGAAGATACAGAGCAAAATAAAACATCATTATGAAACTGAAGAAGCCTGTGGTACTATCTCTATGTCTACATTATTTTTAGAACCTTTGCCTCTTTTTACACAAAGGAGACAACTTGATAAATTTCAAAAGTGTTCGAATTGAGTCTTGATTATTCTAATAATAAAATAGTATATGTCTTTTGGTGAGAAAAGCTAAAGTAAAACTGCCATACAATACATTTTGATCACAAAAAAACTCAACAGTAATTTATCTTATTCTCATTAAATTTCCTGAACTTAATCTCCAAAAATATTTTGAACTCCAGCTATGTGGGAGGCATAACATTAGCAGCTGGAACAAGAAGAAAACAAAAAACAAAAACATTAGATATTGTCTCTTCCTTTCAGAGCCTTCATATTAGGAAACAATAACACATTCTCTATGATCTGGAGTTGCGTCACCAGTGTTTGTTTTTATTTAATTGTATGTTCAATGAAAAACTCTGCAATCAGTTCTGATGTGATGGCTATATTTCTGGGTGTATAAGTAGTTCTGAATTTAATGTGATTTCTTATGCCCCAGTCAGCCATTGGTTTCTCAACTATTTCTTAAATAATATACATTTAAGAAGATTATATCAAAGGTTAGAAAGAATTCTTAGCACAGTGCAGGGTACATGGTAGTTGCTCCGTAAGTGGTTGAGTTATTTTTTAAATCAACACTATAGTGGACTAAATTCCACAAACACATTTTTAAAAACTTTAGTTATAGCTGAAGAAAAGTAAGATGAGTTCAGAAGTAATGTTCCTAGATATGAATACAAACAAACAAGAAAATTAATTGTTATTTAATTCATGTTAAACAAGTTTGGGGAGATAAAATGAAAAACTAAAGATGTGTGTACCAGCATCAGTTAGGAAATCTTCAGTCAAAGGCATAGATACAAGTTAAAAAGTTTTTTATATTTGGGGATTTTTAAAAAGAAAAATAGAGGGGAAGGACCATGGGAAATAAAATTGGATTATTCAAGTACAAGGTTTTAAGTGGATTACTAAGAAATGTCCTTCCTGTAGAAAAGAATTTTCTACTTGGAATGGAGATCTACATTTGCATATATATAGAGAGAATATATCTATATCTATACCATATATATATATAGATGTATCTAGAGAATATACACCTATATATCTGTATCTATATCATCTGCTGGAAGGACAGGAAAGAGACATCCACGTAGCTGATCAGAAGAGGCAGAGTGAAGATTAATCATTGATTAATCATTGATCATAGTGGTGACATTTCAAAGAATACAATCAAGGAATCCTATTCTATCCTTTCTCACTAATGTTATTTCTTTGTGTTAACCAAGCACTAATGCTGAAAATGATGACATAGACGGAAAAGGAAAAATAGGGCAACCCACAGGTCCTTTGCCCTCAACTCCCTCTGTTACTAAGCAAGCTGAAGGGAGAATGTGTTGGAGAAAGTGCACATATCAGGGTGTAAGATAAAAAGAGCTGAGTTAGGTTGCGCAGCATTTCCTCTGCTCCAGAAAGAACAAAATACAAATATACATGTGTGTGAGCTACTAAACATGGATTGTGTGACTTTGGTGACTCTGGATATGAGTTAAATGCTCTTACTTTGCACTTAAAACAAGCATTATATAAAAGTAAACATTAAAAGTTAAACTAAGATAAAAAATGCTGCCTTTTCTCAACTTAGATCATTACAGAAAATTTAACAAACCCTGACAAATCAAGAGAAAAAATGTAGGGAAAGAAAAGAAAAAAGCTTTACATTTTAATAATGTTAAAAGCAGTTTTAGGGGGGGTGGAGCCAAGATGGCGGCATGAGTAGAGCAGCGGAAATCTCCTCCCAAAACCACATATATCTATGAAAATATAACAAAGACAACTCTTCCTAGAACAGAGACCAGAGGACACAGGACAACATCCAGACCACATCCACACCTGCGAGAACCCAGCGCCTGGCGAAGGGGATAAGATACAAACCCCAGCCCTGTGGGACCCGAGCGCCCCTCCCCCCAGCTCCTGGTGGGAGGAGAGGAGTCAGCAGGGAGGGAGAGGGAGCCCAGGACTGCTGAACACCCAGCCCCAACCATCTGGACCAGAGCGCAGACACAGTGCATGCGTGGGGTCCTGGATACTAGGGAAACAGGCCAGCAAGACTGGCAAGCAGGTGCCTTAGGCCGGCGCTGGAGAAGAAAGAAATGCGAGCAGCCATTTTTTTTTTTTTGTTGTTGTTGTTGTTGTTTTGTTTTGGCGAGTGCTTTTTGGAAGTCTTAAAGGGACAGGGACCCCAATACTAAGGAAACAGGGCAGCAAGACCAGTGAGTGGGTGCCTGAGGCCGGCGCCGGAGAACAAAGAAATGCAAGCGGACATTTTTTTTCTTTTTTTTTCTATTTTTGGCGAGTGCTTTTTGGAAGTCTTAAAGGAACAGGGATCACAATACTAGGGAAACAGGGCAGCAAGACCAGTGAGTGGGTGCCTGAGGCCGGCGCCGGAGGACAAAGAAAAGCAAATGGTCTTTTTTGTTTTTCTTTTTAATTATTTATAAAAAAATTTTTTTGTTGTTGTTGTTTTGTTTTGGCAAGTGCTTTTTGGAAGTCTTAAAGGGGCAGGGTGGGACAATTAGTCCAGAGGTGGGGAATCTGGGGATCTCTGGGCACTCTAACCCCCTGGGCAGCAGGGAACACAGAGGCCCCATACCAAGATAAATAGCCTCCCAGCAGCTCCCCATCCAATTGGTCTTCACCATTTTGGAGCAGCAGCCCGAGCCAGGCCATGCCGACAGCAACAGCGGAGATAAACTCCATAGCAGCCAGGCAGAAAGCAGAAGCCCTGTCTGTGCGCAGCTGCCCAGCACAAGCCACTAGAGGTCGCTGTTCTCCCAGGAGAGGAAGGCCACAAACCAACAAGAAGGGAAGTTCTTCCAGCCATCATTCGTTCCAGCTCTGCAAACTATTTCTATCACCATGAAAAGGCAAAATTACAGGCAAACCAAGATCACAGAGGTGACACCAGAGAAGGAGACAGACCTAACCAGTCTCACTGAAAAAGAATTCAAAATAAAAATCATAAACATGCTGACAGAGATGGAGAGAAAAATGCAAGAGCAATGAGATGAAGTCTGGAGGGAGATCACAGATGCCAGGAAGGAGTTTACAGAAGTGAAACAAACTCTGGAAGGATTTATAAGCAGAATGGATAAAATGCAAGAGGCCATTGAAGGAATAGAAACCAGAGAACAGGAACGCATAGAAGCTGACATAGAGAGAGATAAAAGGATCTCCAGGAATGAAACAATATTAAGAGAACTGTGTGACGAATCCAAAAGGAACAATATCCATATTATAGGGGTATAAGAAGAAGAAGAGAGAGTAAAAGAGATAGAAACTGTCTTTGAAGAAATAATTGCGGAAAACTTCCCCAAACTGGGGGAAGAAATAATCGAACAGACCACAGAAATACACAGAATGCCCAATAGAAAGAATCCAAGGAGGACAACACCAAGACACATAATAATTAAATTGGCAAAGATCAAGGACAAGGAAAGAGTTTTAAAGGCAGCTAGAGAGAAAAAGGTCACCTATAAAGGAAAACCCATCAGGCTATCATCAGACTTCTCAACAGAAACTCTACAGGCCAGAGGAGAATGGCATGATATATTTAATGCAATGAAACAGAAAGGCCTTGAACCAAGGATACTGTATCGAGTATGACTATCATTTAAATATTATGGCGGGATTAAACAATTCCCAGATAAGCAAAAGCTGAGGGAATTTGCTTCCCTCAAACCACCTCTACAGGGCATCCTACAGGGACTGCTCTAGATGGGAGCACTCCTAAAAAGAGCACAGAACAAAACACACAACATATGAAGAATGGAGGAGGAGGAATAAGAAGGGAGAGAAGAAAAGAATCTCCAGACAGTGTATATAACAGCTCAATAAGCGAGCTAAGTTAGGCAGTAAGATATTAAAGAAGATAACCTTGAACCCTTGGTAACCACGAATCTAAAGCCTGCAATGGCAATAAGTACATATCTCTCAATAGTCACCCTAAATGTAAATGGACTTAATACACCAAACAAAAGACACAGAGTAATAGAATGGATAAAAAAGCAAGACCCATCTATATGCTGCTTACAAGAAACTCACCTCAAGCCCAAAGACAGGCACAGACTAAAAGTCATGGGATGGAAAAACATATTTCAGGCAAACAACAGTGAAAAGAAAGCAGGGGTTGCAGTACTAATATCAGAAAAAATAGACTTCAAAACAAAGAAAGTAACAAGAGATAAAGAAGGACACTACATAATGATAAAGGGCTCAGTCCAACAAGAGGATATAACGATTCTAAATATATATGCACCCAACACAGGAGCACCAGCATATGTGAAACAAATACTAACAGAACTAAAGAGGAAAATAGACTGCAATGCATTCATTTTAGGAGACTTCAACACACCAGTCACCCCAAAGGATAGATCCACCGAGCAGAAAATAAGTAAGGACACACAGGCACTGAACAACACACTAGAACAGATGGACCTAACAGACATCTATAGAACTCTACATCCAAAAGCAACAGGATATACATTCTTCTCAAGTGCACATGAAACATTCTCCAGAATAGACTACATACTAGCCCACAAAAAGAGCCTCAATAAATTCCAAAATATTGAAATTCTACCAACCAATTCTTCAGACCACAAAGGTATAAAACTAGAAATAAATTCTACAAAGAAAACAAAAAGGCTCACAAACACATGGAGGCTTAACAACATGCTTCTAAATAATCAATGGATCAACGAACAAATCAAAATAGAGATCAAGGAATATATAGAAACAAATGACAACAACACAAAGCCCCAAATTCTGTGGGACGCAGTGAAAGCAGTTTTAAGAGGAAAGTATATAGAGATGCAGGCACACTTGAAGAAGGAAGAACAATCCCAAATGAATAGACTAACATCTGGAAAAAGAAGAACAAATGAGGCCTAAAGTCAGCAGAAGGAGGGACATAATAAAGATCAGAGAAGAAATAAACCAAATTGAGAAGAATAAAACAATAGCAAAAACCAACGAAACCAAGAGCTGGTTCTTTGAGAAAATAAACAAAATACATAGGCCTCTAGCCAAACTTATTAAGAGATAAAGAGAATCAACACAAATCAACAGTATCAGAAATGAGAACAGAAAAATCACGACAGACTCCACAGAAATACAAAAAATTATTAAAGTCTACTATGAAAACCTATATGCCAACAAGCTGGAAAACCTAGAAGAAATGGACAACTTCCTAGAAAAATAAAACCTTCCAAAACTGACCAAGGAAGAAACACAAAAGTTAAACAAACCAATTATGAGCAAAGAAATTGAAACAGTAATAAAAAAACTACCCAAGAACAAAACCCCTGGGCAGGACGGATTTACCTTGGAATTTTATCAGACACACAGAGAAGACATAATACCTATTCTCCTTAAAGTGTTCCAAAAAATAGAAGAGGAGGGAATGCTCCCAAACTCATTCTATGAAGCCAACATCACCCTAATACCAAAACCAGGCAAAGACCCCACCGAAAAAGAAAATTACAGACCAATATCCTGATGAATGTAGATGCAAAAATACTCAATAAAATATTAGCAAACAGAATTCAATAGTATATCAAAAGGATGATACACCATGACCAAGTGGGATTCATCCCAGGGATGCAAGGATGGTACAACATTCAAAAACCTAACAACATCATTCACCACATCAACAAAAAGAAAGACAAAAACGACATGATCATCTCCATAGATGCTGAAAAAGCATTTGACAAAATTCAACATCCATTCATGATAAAAACTCTCAGCAAAATGGAATAGAGGGCAAGTACCTCAACATAATAAAGGCCATATATCATAAACCCACAGCCAACATTATACTGAAAAGCAAGAAGCTGAAAGCTTTTCCTCTGAGATCGGGAACCACACAGGGATGCCCACTCTCCCCACTGTTACTTAACATAGTACTGTAGGTCATAGCCACAGAAATCAGACAAAACAAAGAAATACAAGGAATCCAGATTGGTAAAGAAGAAGTTAAACTCTCATTATTTGCAGATGATATGATACTGTACATAAAAAACCCTAAACACTCCACTCCAAAACTACTAGAACTGATATCAGAATACAGCAAAGTTGCAGGATACAAAATTAACACACAGAAATCTGTAGCTTTCCTATACACTAACAATGAATCAATAGAAAGAGAAATCAGGAAAACAATTCCATCAAAAAGAATAAAATGCCTAGGAATAAACCTAACCAAAGAAGTGAAAGACCTATACCCTGAAAACTACAAGTCACTCTTAAGAGAAATTAAAGGGGACACAAACAAATGGAAACTCATCCCATGCTCATGGCTAGGAAGAATTAATATAATCATAATGGCCATCCTGCCCCAAGCAATATACAGATTTGATGCAATCCCTCTCAAATTACCAGCAACATTCTTCAAGGAACTGGAACAAATAATTCAAAAATTCATATGGATACACCAAAGACCCCGAATAGCCAAAGCACTCCTGAGAAAGAAGAATAAAGTAGGGGAGATTTCACTCCCCAACTTCAAGCTCTACTATAAAGCCATGGTAATCAAAACAATTTGGTACTGGCACAAGAACAGAGCCACAGACCAGTGGAACAGATTAGAGACTCCAGAAATTAACCCAAACATATATGGTCAATTAATATTTGATAAAGGAGCCATGGACATACAATGGCAAAATGACAGTCTCTTCAACAGATGGTGCTGGTAAAACTGGACAGCTACATGTAGGAGAATGAAACTGGACCATTTTCTAACCCCATAGACAAAAGTAAATTCAAAATGGATCAAAGACCTGAATGTAAGTCGTGAAACCATAAAACTCTTAGAAAAAAAAACATAGGAAAAAACCTTTCAGACATAAACATGAGTGACTATTCTTGAACATATCTCCCCAGGCAAGGAAAACAACAGCAAAAATGAACAAGTGGGACTATATTAAGCTGAAAAGCTTCTGTACAGCAAAAGACACCATCAATAGATCAAAAAGGAACCCTACAGTATGGGAGAATATATTTGAAAATGACAGATCCGATAAAGGCTTGACGTACAAAATATATAAAGAGCTCACCTACCTCAACAAACAAAAAACAAACAATCCACTTAAAAAATGGGCACAGGAACTGAACAGACAGTTCTCCAAAAAAGAAATACAGGTGGCCAACAGACACATGAAAAGATGTTTCACATCCCTAATTATCAGAGAAATGCAAATTAAAACTACAATGAGATATCACCTCACACCAGTAAGGATGACTACCATCCAAAAGACAAACAACAACAAATGTTGGTGAGGCTGTGGAGAAAGGGGAACCCTCCTACACTGCTGGTGGGAATGTAAATTAGTCCAACCATTGTGGAAAGCAGTATGGAGGTTCATCAAAATGCTCAAAATAAACTTACCATTTGACCCAGGAATTCCACTCCTAGGAATTTACCCTAAAAATGCAGCACTCCAGTTTGAAAAAGACAAATGCACCCCTATGTTTATCGCAGCAGTATTTACAATAGCCAAGAATTGGAAGCAACCTAAGTGTCCATCAGTAGATGATTGGATAAAGAAGATGTGGTACATATACACAATGGAATATTACTCAGCCATAAGAAGAAAACAAATCCTACCATTTGCAACAACATGGATGGAGCTAGAGGGTATTATGCTTAGTGAAATAAGCCAAGCAGAGAAAGAGAAATACCAAATGATTTCACTCATCTGTGGAGTATAAGAACAAAGGAAAAACTGAAGGAACAAAACAGCAGCAGAATCACAGAATGCAAGTATGGACTAACAGGTACCAAAGGGAAAGGGACTGGGGAGGATGGGTGGGTAGGGAGGGATAGGAGGGGAAGAAGAAGGGGAGTATTAAGATTAGGATGCATAAAGGGGGTGGTGGGAGAAAGGGGAGGGCTGTACAACACAGAGAAGACTAGTAGTGATTCTACAGCATTTTGCCATGCTGATGGACAGTGACTGTTAAGGGGTTTATAGGGGGGACCTGGTATAGGAGAGAGCCTAGTAAACATAATATTCTTCATGTAATTGTAGATTAATGATAACAAAAAAAAAAGCAAAAAAATAAAAAAATAAAAGAAATAAAAAATAAATAAAAAGAAAGAAAGGGGGATTACTCCATGATAGGATAAAACTAACTGTAAATCAATGACTAATGCATGCTTTAAATATCCTTAATTTTGATCATTTAAAGGATGTCAGATGATCGGCTATGAAAGTACATTTTTCTGATAATATTCCTTTCTCTTAACAAAAAAAAAGCAGTTCCTGTGTGGTGATCTCTAATAAGTTCTTCACAATGGTAAAGGGCATATCAAAGTGTGGGCAAAGTGTCTGTTTGTGTTTATACAGAGGATCAAAGCCTAATTTGGCTACTCAGAAAATGAAATACAATATGAAGAAGTTCCAACATCAACATACTCTGGAAGAGTCATTCCAGAAGATGATCATCAACAAACGTCAACAAAGATCCTGGCACTGTTGCAGTCGTAGCTGCATTCATCTGACTGGTTCCTGGAATTGCCATTGGAATGAAGAAGGAGTTATCTAAGCTGGCCTCTGCATACAGTAAAATAACAAATTTGTCTAGATCTATACTTTTGGAACTCAACCAAGAATTAGAAGAAGTGCAAGTTGCAGCACTTCAAAATCTTGAGACTACAGACTATCTGTTAAAAGAACATATGGGAGGTGAACAGTTCCCAGGAATGTGTTCTTTTAAATTGTCTGATTTTTCTCAAACTATTCAAATTCAGTTAGACAATATCCATCATATCATTGATAAGTTTTCACAAATGCTTAGGGTGCCTAACTGGTTTTCTTGGTTTCACTGGAGATGGCTGGTAATTATAGATCTGCTTTGGTCATGTAACTGTATTCCTATTATGTTAATGTGTGTGCGCAATTTAATTAGTAGTTTAAAACCTATACATGCTGAAGTTACTCTACAAGAAGATATGTCAAAGAAATAATCAATCTTCCCATGTTTTCTTCTGTCTGCTACTTCTATAGCTTTTTTTCTTCCTTCCTAATTACAACCCTTAAATAGAATTCATGCCTCATATCGAATTTACCGAGTATCATAATTCTTCCAAGTGGTAAAGATACCTCAAGACAAATGCTGGGCATAAAACCCACAGGGCATAAATCTGCAAAGAAGTAAAAAGCTAACCTCTTCAAACAATATTGCTTCTCTCTCACTTACCAACTTTACATCTCCCTGTATGGCCCCAGAAGATGACTGGTTAGCCAGAGACGGGTAAGATTCCTCAAGGGAGGAGCAACCTAAGACAGGCACAGTTGCAGGGGAGCCATCAGGTCAGAAATTGGGGATCAACAGAGGTGAATCTTAGAACCTCACCCCCCCTGTTTTGAGAGAAATCTGCATCCGTGGATGTTTTGTTGCCCTTGTCTAGCTTGGATTAATTCTTAGCTTATAGGCACACACCTGATCATCGACATTTGCTTTCTTATAGCACTAAACTATGTTTTCTACCTTTATCTGGCATCTACCTACCACTTCAGCATTTTATTAAAAATAATAATAATATTAATAATAATAATAATAAGGGAGAAATGTGGGATTCACATATAAATCAAGTATAAAAATCAAATGAATATTCATATTTGACCTGATTTTTTATAGTTCATAATGCGTGATCAAAACCGAAAGTTTCTGTGACGACTGCCCTTGTACTGTTCACCATGTAAGAACTTATTCACTATGTAAGAATTTGTACACCATGTAAGAACTTGTTCGTTGTGCTTCAGAAGATCCGAGACTGATGAGAATTAGACTTGGGGTGGATTAATGATTGTGCACTGAGTCCCCTCACAGAATTTTATTGTTGTTAACTGTTAACAACCATTTGATCAATAAATATGAGAGATGCCCTCTCAAAAAAAAAAAAGCAATTTTTTTTCTTGCTTTTTGAAAAAGTGGCCTTACATTTGCATTTTGCACCAGACTTGTAAGTTTGCATTATCAAACTCGCTGTGGAGAGTAGAAAGGATGTCTGTTGCATTATATCAGAATCTGATTCTTGCCTCACTGTCAAAGACTGCATCTTCCTTTCATTTTTGTATGAAAATCTCTAGTAGCAGGTGACGATCTTATTCTTCTAGTTAGTTTCAAACATGGTGTAAAGTATGTGTCTTTGGTAAAAGCAGAGAACTTATGAGAGCTTGTGGAATATGTTCATTCCTGGAACTTATAATTTGTAGAGCAACACTTAAAACCTGGATCAAATCTAAGGTAGAAAACCCAGAGAAGTGGAAGACTCAAAAATTTGTTGTACAAGGAACCACTGACAGATCACAGAAGGACCAACGCTGTCTTAGAGCTGCCAGTAAATAGGAAGCCTTGTCCCAAGGTTATGAGCTCACCTCACTAGTAATATCACTACTCTTAGAAATGACTTGATTGCACCTGGTAAGTGTGTTAGAAAGGGTGATGTAGTTTAGAGGCTAAAATCAAGGGTAATTGTAGACAAGAAACTTGATTTCTATTTCAGCACCAAATAACTGTGAGATTCTGGGGAATTACTTAAGCACCCCCAAGAATAAGTTTCCCCAGCTGCAAAACAATAATCATAATACTGCAGTACCACATGATGTTGATGTGAAGGTTGAATGAGAGCATGTACTAGGCACCCAACTCTGTGCCTTGCTTAGGGAGTAAATGTAAGTTAGTAACTGTGACCATTTAGGTGTGCATGTATGTGACAAAGGTAGCAAGAGAGGGGACTTCCATTTTGATGAGGAGATAAGGCTAGGTGATGTTAGAAATTTCTACATTTGTGAATTTATATAGAAAATGAGTCAATATCTAAAACTGTGACTTTGGTAGCCAGGGACAGTTGTAGAATAGATATAAAGATAGTAACTGGAATTTAAACTGAAACCCTGGGCATAGCTGGAGAATAAAGGTAGAATGAAAACAGCAGACTGAATTTTCCATCATGTGGAAGATGAATGTGTAGCTCAAGAAGGTGAGAGGGGCTTGAAGTTTCATATTGCTCTCAAGCTGTGCTATCCAATATGGTAGTCATTAGGGACACGTGGCTATTTCCATTTAAATTTAAATTATTTAAAAACAAGTAACATTTTAAAACCCAATGATTACTAGCCACATTTCAAATTCTCAACAGCCACATTCTCCTAATGGTTACTGTATTGGACAGAGAAGATATAGAACATTTGCACTGCTGCAGAAAGTCCTATTGGACAGTGCTGTCTCCAGAGAAAGGCAGGATACTATTTATATTCGGGTCTTGGGTTTCAGCCTCAGGGAGAGACTTTATTTTCTCTTCTTATTACATCTATTTATTGGTTTTTCTCTTCCTTGTTTCCACTCTATCACTAAGTATATACAGGAAAACCAAGCAAAGTCTGAGGTCAGCAGAAGTCTAAGGACGTCTCCCAGGTTTCCTGCACTGGTGTGTGAATCCTGGGTAATTCCCTCCCCGTAAGTGTGGGTGACCTGACCTCATCAGGTGAGCCCTTTGCAAAGAGGGTTTAGAAATAAGAGAAAGAAGTCAGAAAGATTCAAAGCAATGGAGACATTTTCTAGCTCCAATGGGAATGTAGAGAAAGCCATGTGGAAAGGAATAAGCAGGCAACTTCTACGAACTGACAGCAGCCCTGATCAATAGCCCATTTTGGTCCTACAATCAAAAGGAACTGAATTCTGGTAACAACCAGAATGGCCTTGAAAGAGGACCCTGATCCTAAGTGAGAACCCAGCCATGGCTAGCACCCTGATACTAGCCTTGAAGGACCCTGAGCAGACAAGCCAGTGGGATTCTGACCTAAAGAAATGGGAAATAATACATGGGTGCTCTTTCCAGCTGCTAAGTATGTAATACAGTTGATCTGCAGTAATAGGAAACTAATACAAATCCTAGTAAATTCAACCACACACATGCATGCGCACACACACAGAATAATTTACCCACACTCATACACACTCACTTTCTCCTTTAATGCACAAAAAATACAATTTTTGAAAGCACAGTGTGTCTTTGTTTTACTAAGATCAAAAGTTAAAAGAAGGTATGTTCAAAACTTGGCTGCTGGCTTTGGCAGAGCAATAGACAGGAGGAGAGAGGCTATTAGCTGGGACTTCAGCATTTTACATTTTCTTCAGATAGAATCAAGTACACTTGACTCTCAACAACTCTAAGAAAGGAAAGAATAAATTTTCTCTGTAACAAAAAGAAGTTTCTGAAAGTGTTTGGTGACTGTGTAAAGCTACCAAAATATCACGTAATCTGGTTCAAATTGTTCTCTTAGTTTAAATTATTGAAGCCCAAAGGCCCTATTAAAATGTAATGTATAGTATGGTGGCTGGGTAGAGAGTGAAGGGTTCTCATTAAAACCCACTGCTGCCTTAACACAAGCTGGGTTCTCACTTGCTGATAGAAAACAGACCCAAAGCGACTGGGCTTGATAGGGAGGAGAGGAAAAGGAAAGGTCAAGAGCCACTCCACAGCAGGCAGACCTGGACGGGTCTGGGAGAGCGGCTCTCCCTGAGAGATGACCACTGGACATGCTGGAGAACCAGGTGGAGGTGAAGGGACAAAGACAGACTTCACCTGCTTTGAAACTTTGCTCACTGCCCCCTGATGTGTAAACACCCCCTTTCACTCACATACATATCATCTCCCCTGAGGAAGGAAACATTTGAAGACGACTTGCTGCCTTAAGTGGCTCTTGACAGGAACTTGAGAGGTCCCTGAAGAAAGGGACATTTTCAAGGGAGCAAAATAACCCAATTAACTTTGCCACTGATGAACTTTGCGACAATTCTTTATCAAAGCAGGGAGTGGATTAACTAAATTCAGAAACTCGACATGAAGTCAGGTTGAGAGTGAACTGGCTTCCTGCCTCCAAATCCCTTTGCAAAAAAATACCTTTGAAGGGAAATAATCCCTCCACAATAATATTGCTGCCATATGAGAATTACAACAGGTCAAGTCTGAAATATGACCAAACAGTTCATTGAAATACGCTTTTGAAAATTCCAGATCATGCGCACTAGGTACTGTTGTGTTCAAATTCAGTTTATACACTTTTCATAAAATGGAACATCAGAAGTGTGCTGTTGTTTAATTTTCTTCAGGTGAGTTGGCTTTGTGTACCCAGGATATGTGCACTATGAAGTCAGGGACCCTGTCTTATTTTCATTTTGTGTTTATCTTGAAACTGGTATCATACTGGGCAGGTGGTAGATGGCTAATGACTAACTGGTGATTATTTAACCATAATCACTGATGTTGAGGATCAAGATCGATGACTCTTGTAGGTACATGTGACACAACATCTTCAAATACACAAAGGTACACACCACGACACACGTGCACCTGTCAAATATAGAATTAGCTCTAGGGAAAATGTGACAAACATCTTATGATCCTCCCTATTCCTGGGGAAAAAAGATGAAAAGTACCTGTTTTTCTCCCCAAGCCTCACTTTGATCCTGCCTTCAAACAATGTCTGGCCTAATATTTGCTTTGTAAATCAGGGATTTCCTGCTCAATCTTGTATACTCACAGTTTGTTGATGACAGTGTCATATTTTTTAATCAAAAGTAGCTGCAACATACACTTTAAAAGACAACATCAGCCAGAACAGTTAGCTTCTCCATGACAGCTTATAATTTTCAGACTAAATATAAGGTTACTAGGAACATGCAGATCAGGATGAAGAATATCCTGATGTGTTGGCAAAAATAAGGTAAGGGAAGGAATTCTGGACAGTAATACCATCCATAAATTATGGGATACTGAAGAATAACCATTTCAAATGGACTATTCTGCTTTCTCCAGAATACAGTTTCCTGAGTGCATTTATATGGCATAGGATTAAACTGGCATACATGAACCCATCTTGGGAATTAGATATGTATCTAATAATCAACATTATGGTTACTACATTCCCCCATAATCAAGCCCTCCCATACCCCATTAGAGTCACTGTCCATCAGCATAGTAAGATGCTATAGAATCACTACTTGTCTTCTATATTTGGTTCAAACATTAGACCTAACTTAAATATGCTTGTTTCTTCTATGTTCCATAAAAAAGTGATTAAGGATGGCACCATTTTAATGTCCCTGCAGGATACCTTTACAGTTCTCTGAAACCATCAATTTAGGAAGAAAGAATCAAGGGCTGAAATTTGGGGGATTGCGAGTCCTTTTTGCCTCTAGTATACCAAAAGATGTAGCATAGCCCCCGCTCTTCTATTCAGCCCTTTTTTTTTCACCGCGCTAATACGCTTTTGCTATATAACATATGACCCCAAACTTGACTTAAGCAATAGTCATTTATGTTGCTCAGTTTGGTGACTTGGCCTGCGTTTAGCTGGGCTGTTCTCTGAGCCTCCCTTGGGTTCATTTGTATGTCTATGATGGGGACCAGCCTCGCTGGCATCAGGTTGTAGGATAGCATCAGCTGGAGTGGTTGACTTTGCTCCACGGGTCCCTCTGCAGCAGCTCAGCTCAGCTTTATTTTCATGGTGGCTGGACAGGCTTCCAGGAGATTGAGAAGTGTTTGTTCTCAGACCTGGCGTATTTGTTCTGCTGCATTCCACAGGCCAAAGTAAGTCACAAAGCCATCCTTGATTGCAGGGGTAAGCAGAGTCAACTTCTCTAAGGGAAGAGTTGAAAAGTTGTATTATTAATGCCATAGATGCAGGGAGGATAGTAATTGCAGCCATTTTTTATACTCTGCTATACATCCAAAAGTCTTGATTATACACTTGAAGTACTCTGAGTGAGCCATCTCTCTCTCTTACTTCCCTGCCTTTATATATGCAGTCCCTGCTTCTGTACCTTTACTACTACTTTTCTCTAACTACTTCACCTATAAATCAAGACTGGGCCAGTATTCCTTTTTTTTATATTAAGGCATCATTGATATACAATCTTATGCTCAGGTTTCACATGAACAACATTGTGGTTACCACATTCCCCCATAATCAAGCCTCCCCATAGCCCATTACAGTCACTGCCCATCAGCATAGTAAGATGCTATAGAATCACTACTTGTGTTCTCCATGCTGCACTGCCTTCCCCCTGCCCCACTATATTATGTGTGTTATTCATAATGCCCCTTAATCCCCTTATCCCTCCTTTCCCACCCACCCTGCCCAGTCCCTTCCCATTTGCTAACTGTTAGTCTATTCTTGGGTTCTGTGAGGCTGCTGCTTTGTTCCTTCAGTTTTTGCTTTGTTGTTAAATTCCACAGATGAGTAAAATCATTTGGTACTTGTCTTTCTCCACCTGGCTTATTTCACTGAGCATAATACCATCTAGTTCCATCCATGTTGTTGCAAATGGTAGGATTCGTTTTCTTCTTATGGCTGAATAAAATTCCATTGTGTATATGTACCACACCTTCTATATCCATTAATCTACTGATGGACACTTAGGGTGCTTCCAATCTTGGCTATTGTAAATAGTGCTGTGATAAACAGGGGTGTGTATGTCTTTTTGAATCTTGGATCCTGTTTTCTTTGGGTAATTCCTAGGAGTGGAATTCCTGGGCCAAATGGTATCTCTATTTTTAGATTTTTGAGGAAACTCCATACTGTTTTCCACAATGGTTGAACTAATTTTCATTCCCACCAGCAGTGTAGGAGAGTTGCCCTTTCTCCTTGTTCCTTGTCCCTTGGATGTTGGCTATTCTAACTCAGGTGAAGTGAAATCTCACTGCAGATTTAATTTGAATTCCCCTGATAATTAGTGATGTGGATCATCTTTTTATATGCCTGTTGGCCATCTGAATTTCTCTTTGGTGAAGTGTCTATTCAGATCCTCTGCCCATTTTTTAATCAGGTTATTTGCTTTCTGGTTGTTGAGGCATGTAAGTTCTTTATGTATTTTGGATGTTAACCCCTTGTTGGATATGTCATTTATGAATATATTCTCCCATACTGTAGATGCCTTTTTGTTCTGCTGATGGTGTCCTTTGCTGTATAGAAGCTTGTTAGTTTGATGTTGTCCCCTTTGTTAACTTTTGCTTTTGTTTCCCTTGATTGAGAGGATGTGTTTAGGAAAAAGTTGCTCATGTTTATATTCAAGAGATTTTTGCCTATGTTTTCTTCTAAGTTTTTTATGGTTTCATGATATACATGCAGATCTTTGATTCTTTTCAAGTTTACTTTTGTGTATGGAGTTACACAATAATCCACTTTCATACTCCTGCATGTAGATCCAGTTTTGTCACACCAGTTGTTGAAGAGGCTGTTATTTTCCCATTCTATGTCCTTGGCTCCTTTATCATATATCAATTGGCCATATATGCTTGGGTTTATATCTGGGCTCTCAATTCTGTTTGATTGATCGATGGGTCTGTTGTTGTGCCACTACCAAATTGTCTTGATTACTGTGAATTTGTAGTAGAGTTTGAAGTCAGGGAGTGTAATCCCCCCAAGCTTTGTTCTTCCTTCTCAAGATTCCTTTGGCAATTCTAGGTCTTTTGTGGTTCCATATGAATTTTAGAACTATTTGTTCTAGTTTGTTGAAGAATGCTGTTGGTATTTTGATAGGGATTGCATTGAATCTGTAGATTGCTTTAGGCAGAATGGCCATTTTGACAATATTAATTCTTCCTATCCATGAGCATGGTATGTGTTTCCATTTATTGGAATCTTCTTTAATTTCTCTCATGAGTGTCTTGTAGTTTACAGGGTATAGGTCTTTCACTTTTTTCATTAGGTTGAATCCTAGGTCTTTTATTCTTTTTGCTGCAATTGTGAATGGAATTGTTTTCCTGATTTCTCTTTTTGCTAGGTCATCATTAGTGTATAGGAATGCAACAGATTTCTGTGTATTAATTTTGTATCCTGCAACTTTGCTGAATTCAGATATTAGATCTAGTAGTTTTGGAGTAGATTCTTTAGGGTTTTTTATTTGCAATATCATGCCATCTGCAAACAGGGACAGTTTGACTTCTTCCTTACCAATTTGGATGACTTTTATTTCTTTGTGTTGTCTGATTGTCATGGCTAGGTCCTCCAGTACTATGTTGAATAAAAGCCGGGAGATTGGGCATCCTTGTCTTCTTCCTGATCTTTGAGGAAAAGCTTTCAGCTTCGTGCTGTTAAGGATAATGTTGGCTGAGGGTTTGTCATATCTGGCCTTTTTTATGTTGAGGTACTTGCCCTTTATACCCATTTTGTTGTGAGTTTTTATCATGAATGGATGTTGAATTTTGTCTAATGCTTTTTCAGCATTTATGGAAATGATCATGTGGCTTTTGTCCTTCTTTTTGTTGATGGGGTAGATAATGTTGATGGATTTTTGAATATTGCATCATCCTTGCATCCCTGGAATGAATCCCACTTGATCATGATGTATCATCCTCTTGATGTGTTTTTGAATTTGGTTTACTAATATTTTTTGGAGCATTTTTGCATCTATGTTCATCAGGGATATTGGTCAGAAGTTTTCTTTTTTTGTGGTGTCTTTCTCTGGTTTTGGTCTCTTCAATTTTTTTGGAATACTGTAAGGAGAATGGGTATTATGTCTTCTCTTAATGTCTGAGAAAATTCAGCAGTGAATCCATCTGGTCTGGGAATTTTGTTCTTGGGTAGATTTTTGATTACCAATTCAATTTCATTGCTTGTAATTGGTCTGTTTAGATTTTCTGTTTCTTTTTGGGTCAGTCTTAGAAGGTTGTATTTTTCTTGAAAGTTGTCCATTTCTTGATAAGTCTGGCTAGGGTGTTATCTATTTTGTTTATTCTCTCAAATAACCAGCTCTTGGTTTCATAGATTTTTTCTATTGTTTTATTCTTCTCAATTTTATTCATCTCTTCTCTGATCTTTAGCATGTCCTTCCTTCTACTGACTTTGGACCTCATTTGTTCTTGTTTTTCCAATTTCAATATTTGTGAATTTAGACTGTTCATTTGGGATTGTTCTTCCTTCTTTAAATTGGCCTGAATTGCTATATCCTTTCCTCTTCTTCCTTCACTGCCTTCACTGCATCCCACAGAAGATGGGTGTTGAGCTGTTGTTTTCATTTGTCTCCACATATTGCTTGATCTCTGTTTTTATTTGGTCATTGATCCATTGATTATTTAGGGGCATGTTGTTAAGCCTCCATATGTTTGTGAGCCTTCTTTGTTTTCTTTGTACAATGTATCACTAGTTTCATACCTTTGTGATGAGAGGTTGTTTCAATTTCAATCTTTTTGAATTTACTGAGGCTATTTTTGTGGCCTAGTATGTGATCTATTCTTGAAAATGTTCCATATGCACTTGAGGAAAATGTGTATCCTTCTGGTTTTGGGTGGAGTATTCTGTAGATGTCTGTTAGGTCCATCTGTTCTAATGTGTTGTTCAGTACCTCTGTGTCCTTTGGAGTGAGTGGTGTGTTGAAGTCTCCTAAAATGAATGAATTGCATTCCATTTCCTCCTTTAAATATGTTAATATTTGTTTCACATATGTAGGTGCTCCTGTGTTGGGTGCATAGATATTTATAATGGTTATATCCTCTTTTAGGACTGACCCCTTTATCATTATGTAATGTCCACCTTTGTCTCTTGTTACTTTCTTTGTTTTGAAGTCTATTTTGTCTGATACAAGTACTGCAACACCTGCCTTTTTCTCCCTATTGTTTGCATGAAATATCTTTTTCCATCCCTTTACTTTTAGTCTGTGTATGTCTGGGTTTGAAGTGAGTCTCCTGTAGGCAGCATATAGATGGGTCTTGCTTTTTTATCCATTCTGTTACTCTGTGTCTTCTGATTGGTGTATTCAGTCCATTTACATTTAGGGTGATTGCCCAAAGATATGTACTTATTGCCATTGCAGGCCTTAGATTGGTGGTTATCAAAGATTCAAGAGCAGCTTCTTTACTATCTAACAGTATAAGTTAACTCACTTATTATGCTATTATAAATGCAGTCTGATGATTCTTTTTTCTCTCCCTTCTTTTTCTTCTTCCTCCATTCCTTATATGTTAGGTGTCATATTCTGCACTTTGTGTATCCCTTAACTGACTTTTTGGGTAGCTGATTTAATTTTGCATTTGGCTAGTATTTAGTTGGAATACTTTCTTTGCTGTGGTTTTATTGTCTCTGGTAACAGCTATTTAGTCTTAGCCACACTTCCATCTAGAGCAGTTCCTTTAAAATACACTGTAGAGATGGTTGGTGGGAGGTAAATTCAACTTTTGCTTATCTGGAAATTGTTTAATCCCTCCTTCAAATTTAAATGATAATCTTGCCAGGTAGAGCATTCTTGGTTGGAGGCCCTTCTGTTTCATTGCATTGAATATATTATGCCACTCTCTTCTGGCCTGTAAGGTTTCTGCTGAGGAGTCTGATGATAGCCTGATGGGTTTTCCTTTGTAGGTGATCTTTTCTCTCTCTCTGGCTGCTTTTAATACTCTGTCCTTGTCCTTTATCTTTGCCATTTTAATTTTTGTATGTCTTGTTGTTGTCCTCCTTGGGGGCCTTGTGTTGGGAGATGTGTGGACTTCCATGGCCTGAGAGAGTATTTCCTTCCCCAGATAGGAGAAGTTTTCAGCAATTGTTTCTTCAAAGACACTTTCTATCCCTTTTTTTCTCTCTCTTTCTGGTACCCCTATAATGTGAATGTTGTTCCATTTGGATTGATCACACAGTTCTCTTAATATTCTTTCATTCCTAGAGATCCTTTTTTCTCTCTCTTCCTCAGCTTCTCTGTATTCCTGTTCTCTAATTTCTATTCCATTTACTGTCTCCTTTAATCTGCTTTTAAATCCCTTCATTGTTTGGTTCATTTCAGTTATCTCCCTCCTGATTTAGTCCCTTAACTCTTGAATATTTTTCAGTAGCTCCACTAGCATGCTTATGACTTTTATTTTTAATTCTTTTTCAGGAAGATTGGTGATTTCAGTCTCACCAAGTCCTCTTTTTGGTGTTTGAGGGATGTGGTGTTGAACAAGGTTCTTCTGCCTTTTCATAGTCTTAGAGCGATGGGATTGGTCACAGGTGAGTGGCATGGATGTCAGCTGGGGGGACAAATTCCTTTCCTGCTTGCCAGTCACAGTGCCTGTCTCTGCTGTCTGTGCCAATTAACTGTGCACTGGAAGTGGCCTCTGGGTCAATTCCCTAAACTTCTGTGGGCAGGATGGCCCTTGGGATGGCCTGGAGTGCTGGTGGGGGTTGCAGATGATCGGCCTGGGTTCTACCATGAAGACAAAGCCCTTTTGTGCTTCCTGGTGCAGCACCTGCCTCTGCTGTCTGTGTCAGTCAACCACACACAGGGAGTGGCCTGTGGGTTAATCCCCTAAGCTACCATGGGCAGGGCTGCCCTCCTTCTGGTCTAGGTAATAGCAGGGTCACAGGAGAGTGTGAGGGGTATTTGCAGGGAGGCAAAACCCTTTTGTGCTTCCCGGCCACTGTGCCTGTCTCTGCTGTCTGGGCCAGTTAGCCGTGTGCAGGGAGAAGCCTCTGCATTAAGCTGTGTAGTAGCTGTAGGAGGGGCTGCCGTCCAGCGGGTCTTCAGCAATGGTGGGGACAGCGAGTTTGCTGCAGTTGCAGGTGGGGAGGAGGGAGTGGCAGGCTGCTTATCATGGTGAGGAGCCTGAGGGCTGTGTTACCAACCAGTGGGGTGAGGCCTTAAAGTTCCCACCCTACTGAAACCCTTGCCCCTTTGGCAGCGTACTGACTGTTGAGAAGTCTTTTAAAGTGCCTGCTTTTCTTTTGTCTCAGGATACCTGGTTATGGGAACCTGTCAGCAGTCTTAGTCTGTGACTTCAGTTTTCAGCCCCTCTAATCTCCAGAGCACCATGCAACGTGGGTCTGTGCTCCCAGGGTAGATTTCTAGGGCTGGGTATTTAGCAGTCTTGTGCTTCCACTCCCTTTCCAGCTCTTATTCTCTTCCTCTCACCAGGGAACTGGGGTTGGGGGAGTGCTCAAGTCCCACCAGTTACCCTAGGCTTTTCACTTTACCCTTTTTTGTGAGATGTTGACTTCTCCAAGATGTAGACTGGCTGGTACACTCTTCTGGTCACTCTTTTAGGAATAGTTGTATTTACTGTATTTCCAAAATATATTTGGTTTTGGGAGATTTCTGCCGCACTTTTCACTCCACCATCTTTTTCCTCTCCTCACTATTCCTTCTATTAGGAAGACTGCCCTGACCTCCAGGCTAGGCGGGCTCCTCTTACATGCTCTCACAATCCTTGGCCTCTGCATTGCTACCAAAATTTTTTACAATTTTTCCAGCACTCAAACACTCCCATACAGGGAAATTCCTATAGACATTAAATATTCAATAAATATTTATGAACCAATATTTCCAATAATTGGAAATTCATACATATTTATTAGCAGTAATCAGGGGTATATATTTTCTAGATGTGAACTTTAAATTCTCTTTCTTAGCCAAGCCCAAAAGGTGTGAACATTCATAAAATTAGTCTAAATAGTCACAGCTGTAAAAAAAATTCAAAGCAACTAAAGTGTTTTATACTACAACTTCTCCAAAAGATAAAAATTAACACTTAATGTCATCAACTAATTCAGACACCATAACTTACACAGTGTCTTGAAAAGCAATGGACTTGGCTTGGCCATCAGACCTGAAGGACTCCATTTGTCACCTCTCCATGAGGATTTGCTACAGTTTGCTACAATTTACTACTATCCTATACATTTTAGGCTACAATCAGTTTTTTTTAGCTCAATTGGCACTTAGACTCAGGTCTAGCATTTTGCTCATTAACTTTTTCTATGACAGACTGTCAAAAGTACCATCTGAACTATTAAATAACATCTATTTCTGCATACTAATATAATTACTTGGTCACTGCCATAGCAAGCTATAAATTCTCTGATGAGACCCAGTTTTAGTCTAAGATGGCCTAAGACACAATTAGTGACCTAAAACACAATTTTCTATTTTACTCTCCAAAGGAGCCAAATTGTCACTTTCTTATAAAGGACTGCAAAATTTTGGCTGTTTTAAGTCAGATACTTATCCTCCTACCTTTTGTACATAACACATACAGATAATATTCTAGCATGATTATTCCACCCTCTTGCCAAATTGCCTGCCACCCATTTGTTAGTGGTTTAATAGTTTTAATTAAAGACAAAAAGTTTAAGAAAGCTATTTTTTTCCTCTAAGTTGCAAAACAAGTAAAATATATTACATCATCACATCTGATACATGGAAATTCTAGACCAATTTTCTCTATGAATTTATAAGCTTTCTCACTTTACAACTCTTACAAAGGTGTACTTGGTCTGAATAAGTAATGGAAGATCTGATGTTCCCTGAGCATATTTTTTCATTGTTTCTTATTTTGCTAAGTGAAATATCCCTGTCTTAAAAGCTTTTCAGGGTTACAGTTTTATGTTAGGTTGATATTAAGATATATAATGACTTATTGACATACTGTCAGAATCCCCCTTTATTTATTTATTTATAGGTTAAAATTGCTTCTTAATATATTATCATGTAAACTTCGTAAGTATAAAACATACAGGGAGAGATCACGTAGTCACATTATCTACTTCACAGATTTTTTTGTGAGAATTAAATGACACACCACAGCACAGGTAATGCACTAGGATAGCATGTGGTACATCATAAGAACTCAACAAGTGTCCATTGTTATTAAAATTAGTTTCTGCTTTATAGTAAACTTTTAATTTCTTGCACTATCTCTTTAGCATTCTCCCTCTCATTTAATTTGAAATGATATGCCTTATGAAACACTATCTTTTCATAATAATTCTTCATGACCTCAAAGTCTAGAATTTTATTTTTGGATAAAATATTATTCATTTCTAAATCTGATTTGTTTTCCAGCACCCTCACGTTCCTTTCTCAAGGCTAAAATGGGTGGCAAGTTAGCTAAACTGGACATTCTACTGATATTAAACGCCCCCTGCATTCACAGAAAATCAAGGATTTCCTATATATTCACAATGAGGGTTTAAGCTGCCTCCCATTTCTCAGTCCTGCTTGAAGACTATCTCTGTGTCATGATGATTGCTGTTGCTTCCCTGAAGATGGCTTTGAGTGGAAGCTTCCTTAAAGCATGAGCTGTATCATGCATTAAAGTGATATTTTAAGAGCAAAAAATTTGGAGTTAGATTAGATTCTGAACATGACATGGTTAATTCTAGCTGTGGGATCCAAGGCAAATTATACAACTTCTCCATCTCCCTTTCCTGGTTGGTAAAATGGGTAGCTAGTCATTTTGGAGGCAGCAATGTCAGCGCTGTAGTGGGGAAAGCTTAATCCAGACTGAATTAAGTTGGAAAGTAAATTAAATGTTAGGAAGTAGACAGGAAAAGTGCAGGTTGCTATTTAAATAAGTTGATTGAAGTATCAAAATGGATAAGATAGAGGGAAATATGGAGCCAAATATGTTTTGTAATGGTGGTGGTGGCTTTATTTTCTTTGAGGTGGCAGGCCCTATGAGTGTATGTATAATGTGAGTGCACATATGTATAAATGCATGTATGGTTATCCAAGGGTGTACTCTTTTCCTACATATATATAACAGGAACAATAGCAGCAGTAATAGTATAACTCCATTCAGGTTCCTGGATCCAATTCCAATGTGTGTAAGCATGAGGGAGGGTGTCTTCCCACACACAACACCAAGCAATTCTCGAACACCAGCAGGGTATTGGAGAACTCAATTCTGATCCTATATGCTCAGAAACAGAACCAGATTCCCCAGGTGAAGGGCTCTGTCCTATGACACTGTATCTCAAGCCCCAGGCAGTTAACTAGTGATTTTAACCTACCAGCTACAGATTGGAGGTTCCAATGATCTTCCCCTTGGGTTTGATTAATTTTCAAGAGTGGCTCACAGAACTCAGGAAAACACATTTATGTTTAATAAAGGATACTGTAAAGCATACAAGTTAACAGCTAGATGAAGAGATACATAGAGCAACATTCCAAATAAAGGAGCTTCAATTCTTGTGGAGCTAGGGACCTGGCTGGGTGGCATGTAGAGGCATTCTGGTTCCCCAAGCATAGATCTCTCTCAGGCAGAGAAATGGGGCCCAACACAGCAGAGGGTGCAAAGCATTTCTCATGGGTTTTTGTGAGGGCCTCAAAGCAGTCATGATTGACTAAATTATTGGCCATTAATTGATTCAGCCTCCAGCCCCTGCTCTTGTGGGGTCAGGGAGGGTCCAAAAGTCCCTCATTAACATGACAAACACTCAACCTTTAAGACTCTGCAGTGTTTTCAGGAGCTGTGATTGAAGACCAAATATACTTGGGACTTATTAAATCTCAGGTTTGAAGGGAGAATAGCAATGGAAAAGAGATATTAGAAAATACAGAAGAGAAAGAGGAAGTTGGAGAAAGGAACCGATGGGATGAAGAACACTAGTATGGGGCTTAGTTTCGGGAGAAGACATTCCTCTTAGTAAGTGGTATTCATTTGCTCAAGCAGCCATAACAACCACCACAGACTAGGTGGCCTAAACAAAAGAAACTTATTTTCTCACAAATCTGAAGGCTAGAAGTCTGAGATCAAGAAGTCAGCAGGATTGGTTTCTTCTTGGCTTATAGATGTCAGTTTTCCTCTTCTGTCTTCCCTGTGTGTGTGTGTCTGCATCCTAATTTCCTTTTCCTTATAAGGACACCAGCCATAGTGAATTACTCCATCTCCCCCCCCCCCATTGTATTCATTTTTACCTTAATTAACTTTTTTAAGACCCTATCTCCAAATAAGGTCACATACTGAGGTACTAGGGGTTAGGACTTCAACATACGAATTTTTTTTGCAGAGCTGGCGGGCACAATTTAGCCCATAACAAAGTGTAATAGCTGAAAGGATGGTAGTGATAAAGAAATATTTGTAGTGGTGACTCAAGAAAGTAGAAAATTCTGCTTACTTACCTTTTTTCTTTGTATTAAAAGCAGAGGTCATTGTTGAGGGTGAGAAGAAAGGTGGAAAAATTGAGGTTTGAATTGTTAATGAAAGAACCTCAGAAAGAATAGGGTGAGTATTGCCTGGCAGGGCTGAGGACTAAATAAGGTGGAAGATGCACATTTGGTTAATTAATAGAAACCATGTATTTCAAGATATGACATAAAAATGAGATTATCTCATTCTGGGAATAATTCAGTTTAATTGATTAGTTTATATGGCTTGCCAAATTGACTAATCAGTATATATAAAAATTTTACTTTAATGAGAAAAGGAACACATAAGTATATACTCAGAGAAAATGTTTAACATTACAAACTCTACAGATTAAAGACTAAAATTACATTTTCACTTCTACCCCAAATCCATTTCTCTTCAAGTCATTAGTTTTATGCATGTATGTATGGACCATTATGTATTTATAGAAATATAAATACAAAATACACTGCTATCTAAATACATACATACATAGTTTGTGTTACTTTTTTATTTCTGTTTTTTTTTACATAAACAGGGTCAGGTTTTATGAACTGTCTTACAAATTGCTTTATTTCATTCTGAGTTTTGGTTTGGGCTTTTTTCCTGATAATGGTTGGAGAATCCTTTCATGTATTTACAGATATATCTTAGTCCTTTAAACTATAACATAGCATTAGGTAGTATATATGTGCCATAGTTCAGTTCATTGTTTTCTTTTGATGGACATTCAGGCTTCCAGTTTATCACTGCTATAATCAATGCTGAAATGACTATCTTTGTGCACATTTCTGCATACCTATGGCAAATACATAGGAATAAGGAAATAAGCATTTTGTATTTTGATAGATACTGCTAAAGTTGTTTGTCTTTCAATAAGTTGTCTTCCAACTGATTCATTCACTGTTTATGAAAGTATTTATCTACCTTCTCACTAATACCTAACATTCACATTTTGTAAACATCTATTAGTGTAATGATTCAGAAATCTTCATTTTAATTTGTGCTTCATTGATCTGGCATAAAGACAAGAAGTTTTCCACTTATTCATTGACTATATTTGTTTCTTCTCTGAAATTTATATTTATATGTTTTGTCCACTCTTATTGTGTCTTTAATGGGCTTATAGGTAATATTTGTAGATTCACAATATTTTCCTTTATTTTATTTTATCTAATCTCAAATATTTTCTTTTGCAGTTTTTCAATTCTGATCTTTGTGTTGTAATATATCCTTTCCTAATCATAAGTATATAAAGGTATATTTCTACATTTTCTAATGATATTTTTATAGATTTTTTTAACTTCTAGGTTTCATTCAACACTGATTTTGTCAATGAAAAAGTTATCCAGTTTTCCTCACTCCGTAGTCTATTCTTCCACCATGTATTAGAAATGTTACCTTAATCAGAGCAAGTCCTAAATAGTGTATCTCAATAACATATCCAGAATCCAACTATTTCTTACCATCTCTACTGCTCTTTCCAAACTAACATACACTTGCCTGAACAATTATGCTACTCTGTAGTCTCCTTTTGTCTATTCTGTTTGAAGCGAATGGAATGACCTCTTTAGAATATAGATCAGATATGCAATTCCCAAGCTCAAAATTATCCACTGATTTTCATAAAATCCAAACCCATCAGTTACACTGTCTATAAGGCCCCATGTGATTTGGCTCCTCTCTGTTGCTTGACCTGATCTTGCACTATCCTAAACAAAGGCAGCTTAGGCCTTTAAACTGATTATTCTAGAATCTTTCTAGAATGTTCATTACCTTATTTCTTTAAATAATTATAGTTTCTGCTCAAATGTCGCCTCTTCAAGGAGGCCTTCCTGGCCATTCTACCTAAAATTGTCACTTTACTCTCCAAAACTTAATTTGGCATAGAAATTAATTCTAGAAATTATACAATCTGCTGGATTTTTTAAAAAAACAAACAATATATTGAGATACATTTGGTCTTAATGCTACTGTTAATCCAAATTCAATGAGAGGAGATATGTTTCTTACTTATTGCTATATCAAAAGGTACCTACAGTATATTGGGAATTCTACAACCCTATAGCAAGATAATCAGCAAATCCATTGAGCTAAAAGATGCTGAAGCTCCCAAAATTGTAGGGATGAACCAATATCTCTTACCTAAGTTTAACTGGAAAAAATCTATAATTTCATACTAATGAAGTATTTTCCTCCTGTCATTCTTCTAAACCCTAGAAGGGACTATAATATTTTTATTGTTTCATTGAGATTTTGATTATAAGAGGAAGATATGGATAATTTAGGTGTTCTTTGTACCTACTCAGTAGCAAAAATAGATTTATGTGTATATAAAAAACTTTTGAAAGCAGAGTGGTTTAAAGGACTACATCTGTAAATCAAGCTGTATTCCCTATATAAATGCCCACATACATTCACACCCATACACACACTAATTATACAGAACACTGAAGACAAGCCTTTTTACATTGAAATCAAAGATTAACCCTCAACACAGCTTTCATATGAATTACAATTTTTCTTAGATAAAGTTGGAAACAAATATTTTGAAAAAGAAAGAGAGAGCAAAGCTTGGTTGTGGGTCCATGAAAATTTTGATATTACCTGTACACGTTCCTATGTGCTTGAAATATCTTATTTAAAATAGAAATAAGATAAGACCTTTTAGGACAATTATTAAAATCTAAACTCTTATATTCTAGCTTTCCACAGAATGAAAAACCAGGATTATAGTTAGAAACATGTTAGTTTCTCAAGCCAATACCTAGAAAATTCAAACTAGCCATCCAGGTTTGCCTGCATTTGCTATAGTCATGATAATCCAAAGAGAAAAATGAAGCTCTGAAGAAATACTAAAAATAAGAATGATGACAACTGGGCCCATTCTTTCTTATGACAGCCAACTCCTCTCATCACTCTAAACTACCTTCCTACACACATGGTCTCCAGTTTCCCATATGTAAACCCTATATTACATCAGCAGACCAATAACAGACTAGCTTCTGGTAGAATCCAACTCCAGTGAAAGAACATGAAATTTTTGAGTAAGGAAGCTCAGTTTCCCTAGCTAACTATGCAGCTTTAGATACTCTATTTAGTCTCTCTATGCCTCAATTATCTTATTAATATATTGGGGCAATTGGTAAAAATATTCTTTTTGCAGCCTAGTAAATCTGTTCCATGATCCATTATGGATTAGGGCTCACCATTTGAAAAACATTGTTCTATTCTTATGTTTGAACAGTTTTAGTTTTTTCTATTATGAAAATTTTTGATACACATGAATATCCCTAATCAAACACACACAGTTATAAAGGATGGTGATTGTATGCGGGTCTCTGGTTTTCTTGTATACATATCTATAAATACATGTATATCAATATGATCATGTTTCTTAATAAATATTACCAAAATCTCCATCAAAATGCAACATGGCCCATTTACTCAACAAACTCGTCTTTTTGTTCATGACATGTCTCTTGAGATATGAATCATGATCCCTGAGTCTGATTTCTGGATCACCAACAAGATCAAGTTCTGGTACCTCAAAGATTAAGTTATACCTGAGTTTCTGCAAATCTCCAACATAAAAGCCCCCTTCCTGACAGTTAGCCAATCTGCAGACATTTCTGGGAACTTAAAGTGTGACAAGGCACCATCACCTTGGATCGAACAGAACATACACAAATGTTTCTACCAACCTGGCAAAAGAATTGTTGTATGGCTTTAAGACTGTCATAATATGATTACTCTGATCATGCTGCAGTTTCTCATTTATAAAAAGAAAACAAGACAAATATCAGTAGAAGTCTATTGTCATAAACACAGCATCTGGATTGGGCTTCACTTTTTACAGTAAGAAAAATCACACTAAAGGCTAGTATGTGTTTGGATCTATGGTATGATTAATCTTGTAAAAAGTTAAGACCCTTGTGTGTTTTCCTGCATCATTTAATGCAAACAGATACTGGTGAGATTAATAAGAAGTCATCCATTAACAATTCTAAGTTGTTTGGGAAAAGATCATATGAAAAATATCAGTAATAAATGCCTTTTACTTTTCATTAGTTTAGTTTAAGTTTTGTGTCTGATCGAGTTGGGCACTGTTTGAACAACCAAATGGAAAAAAGAGAACATCACATTACTGAGCACTTCTGTACCAGTCCCCTTTTATACAACACCTCAATTTTATTCTAACAGCAAGTTAATCTGGAAAGTTGACATTATCATACTCACTTTACAGATGATGAAGCTGGGATATGGATGTATTAGTTTACTGTCCTGGGATCACACTGCTAAATAATATGACATTCAAACCAATTCTGTGAACTGCAAAATCCACATACATCATCTAGGATATCTCGTTTTTCAAGAAGTGGAAAATGCAAACACCAATTGCCCAGAAAAATTTCTAAAAATAATAATTCAAAGATGGAACTCAATGAATAAAGTAATGCCCCAAATTTAAAATGCAACATGCATTTTACAGTTTTTGAACCAAAGCAGGGATCCAATCTACTAATTCATAAGTAGTTAGTAGACAAGCTACATATGTGACTTAAGTCATTATTTCTTTAATGTCTGACTTAGCTTTTTTATGCCATATTAAGTTCCATTCCTACTGTGTAAAAGACTTGGAGTCTATGTCAGTGCTGTCCCAAAATAGCATTATTCAAGTCTTTTTATCAGACCCCTTCAGTGGTGTTGACTGGCACTTACTCTGCCTTTAAATGCAGCCTCTATGTGTGATCCATTATGTGAGATGAGAAAGACGATAGAGTAAGTAGTTATTAAAACAAACCTTAATCTGAAACTGGCTAAGAACACAGAACTTCTCTTTGGTCATTGAGGTTATTCAGAATGTTCCCTAAGGTGTATTAGGTAGTGTTTTACAAAATGGAAGAGAAGAAAGAGGGAGGGATAATGGCAATTGGGTTTATAAGATTCTAAATTTACATGATGGTATTAACTTTAACAACATATAAATTTTCTGGTCTAATCTTCTTCCACCATCTTGACTCCTTTGTCTCTTTATATACAATTAAACCCATGAAAAGCTTGAATTCATGAAGCAACAATGAACTGCTGGGTAGTTTGAATGTCTTTACAAAATGTTATGTGTAGAATTTAGTAACTTTTATTCTAATCTCCCTTTCTTATCTTCCATACTTCCAGAGCTAAATTTTCTAAAATTCAGATCTAATAGAGACACTGACTTCTTTTAAACCATTCAGGTTTTCCTATTCGCTCACAATACCACCTTCAAACTCTTTAGAGGAGCAAAGTGTGGAGGATCTGAAATCAATGAGAGTGAGTTTGAATCCTAATTCTACACTTACAAAACTGAGTAGCTTTGTGCAAATTATTTAATCCCTCTAAATCTCAATATTTTCATCTAAAAAATGGGGGATCCTAATATACCTACTGCAGAGGATTGTAGTTATAATTAATAGAGAAAACATATGTTAACTGCTTATCCTAAGTACTTGCATAATCAGTTCTCAGCAAGTAGTAGTAGGTTTTAATTATCGTTATCACTGTTACACAGCATTCACAATCTGGCTTCATCACATCTTTACAACTGAACTTTCTACTCATGTTTATCTGCCATTTTCAGAACAAGCCGTCTAATTTCACACTTCTTTGGTTTGTATGTTGCATTTGTCTGAAATTTCCTTCCTCACAACTTACACAACATTCTTTAAGTAGTAAACCCCTGACACATTCCAGCTACTACCTTCCCTGGGAAAATTTGACCAAGTAGAGTTCTTGGCTCCCTGAATTGTCCTAGCATAGCACTTGGAAATATCTCTTTCTTAGCACTTCTTGTGATGGTTTATAGACATTTGAGAGAGTCTGTCTTTCCCAATATTAGAGCCTCTCCTTCCTTCTAGGCTAGCAAAGGCTTGGTTCAATTCACCCTTTCTCATACCTGAACTATTTCCCAGTGCATTGGATAGTAAGTAAACATTTAGTCAATGAAAGTAGATACACCAATTTGTGCTATTCCAAAATCCATTTGGTACTAGTTCTGGCTCCAATAATGGACAAGTAGTTTGTATCAGACCAATCCTCCCACTTAGAACAACTATAAACTCTGAAACAAACATTTAAAATATGACAACTATTTGAAGACACAAGGGGAATGCCCAAAGGCAGGCTGGAATTGGAAATGATTCAATCTAGAAAGAAAGACATTGAGTGAAGATCTATGTTCATATAGTTTGCCCTTTGGGCATTCATTCCCCTGTCTGCAAGGCTGGGGACGTGTGAACTCAAGGACAAAGCCAATGTCTGCCTGGTTTCTCAGAGGACAGCAGTTAGGGCTCTTAGTACAGCTAGAAATTGAAGGGAAAGTGCTAAAAATGAAGGTAAGCACAGAGGGCAAAGCCCGGAAATCTCAAACATTGGCTTACCTTCTAAATTTTACAAGCATAGGACAGATTCCAAGGACCCAGCAGGATGGAACATTTGTAGAGCTGAAAAAAAAATGAGCAGAGATTTCAGCTGATGTTCACAACAAAGGAGACATGGTTTGACATCTTATTCTTGTAATGTTAGAAGACCTTGATAAGCACCTTGGACATTCCATTATAGCTCTGGGACAGTGAAGCCTTAAGAGAAAAAATATCAGACCAGAACTAAGGATATCCTTTAAGAGAGAAATCAAATGCTATCCCTCCAATATGAACTCATCCATTATCACACACCTGCTAGAGTAAAACCAACACTCTTCAGAGGAAGAATAATAGAACATGCAGTATCTACAACACACCATCCCAATACTCAACATATAATAAAACATTAACAGATATACAAAGAAATAGGAAAGTCTAACCTATAGTCAAGAGAAAAATGAATCAATCAAAATAGATCCACAAATGAAAGCAAGCTGCTATGGCTTTCACTCATGGGTAAATTTTTTTCTTAAGATGTGGAATATTATGAGAGATAAAGAGGGGAATTTCCTATAATAAAAAGGTCAATCCCATCAGAAAGACCTAACAATCCTAAATGGGTATGTACTTAAATATCTGTAACAAAAACTGGTAGGAAAAAAGGCAGAGATAAACACTACAATCTATTGAGATATTGTAACACTGTTTCTTAGTAGTTGGTAAAATTATATTTAAAAATATCAGTGAGAATAGAATATATGAATAATACCAATAGTACCATCAGCTATCTTGACCTAACTGACATTTAGAGAACCAACATCTGTGGAATATATGTTCTTTTCATGTGTAGATGGAATATTTATCAAGACAGATCATATGTTAAACTATATGTCTCAATATAGCTCAAAATAATAAGCCTTATAAAGTATGATATACAATGGTAAGGGAATTAAATCAGAAGTCAATAACTATTAAGTTATTTGGAAAATTTCCAAATATTTAGAAGTTAAACAACATACTTCCAAATGACCATAGGTTAAAGATGAAATCTCAAAATAAATTAGAAAGTATTTTGAATGAAATTAAAATAAAACAACAAAACATCTAGGATGCAATTAAAGCAGTACAGAGTGATGGAAAATTTTAGTTTTAAATGCTAGTATTAGAAAAGAAGAAAAAATTAAACCAAAGTCCATTATTATACTCACTATCTTATAAACATTTTCTATAAACTTTCCTCCTTCTGCTTCAACAGGACTCTGCAGGATAAACCCTATATCTTAATAATGAACCCAGAGTCCTAAGATTACTAATTTTTTTGTAAAGAAAGTTCTTGGAAGCACAAAGCAGCCATACTCAAATAATCCTGATGAATTGAAGCAACATGAAGATTGATTAGAGAGATTATAGCAACACTCACCACAACCACTCCTCTCCTCTCCACACCATCCGTACATAAACTTATACATGTGCACGCACACAGACACATTTAACAAGGTAACAAACAAACAACAGAAAACACCTTTGCCATTGTGGTTAAATATAAGAGTCCTTATCATGGTTGATGTTTCTTGTGTCATATTAGAATATTTCTGTATCACTTGAAATTTGAAAGCTCTTCTTTCTTCTACTTCTTGTGTGTTTGGTACAGGGAAATGGATTTTAGTATTTGGGTCTCCTTTCAGCTATGCATTTTATTATTACTTCCTTCTAACAAAACATACCAAATAATAGAAATATAATCATATATTTCATTTTAGATTTTTAAGCATATCTTACTTAGGCTTTCCTGTATTCAAAAATGCAGACTGAATTCACTAAACCCACAATAGCACACCAAAGGAATTTAGAACTCAGTTACCACTTAGCCAGAATCTGAGAGATAATGGATGAAAATACTCATTTGTTTTAGATATCCTTTTTACAAATAGACAAAGTCAGTATTTTTGACATTTTTAAATTTAAACAAACATATAAAAAATGGAATTGGTTATCTATAGAGACAATTATAGTTTTGGAACAAAAGGAAACTTCTAACTCATTCATATCTGGAGAATCATGACATAATTTATGAAAAAACATAGAGTGTTTAAGGCAAAATATTCTTAAGAATTTAGAGTTTTATAAATATATTTTTCCGTTGTCAGTCTATAGTTGTGCTGGAAGACAGTCTAGTTTATAAAATGGTGTTTGAGAATGACTTACTTCTTCATCACAGAGTGATAAAAATTTAATTTGTAAACTTACCAGCTATTTATTTCATTAGGTCATGTATTACCTCAATCTGTTAGCTTCCTAATTAGAGGTAGTATTAAAATGTGTTCAGGATTGCATGTTGTTTATTGCTCTGTGTGTGCAACTCTGGGCTTGGGGTTCTGATACCATTGTTCTTTTGTAATTAATTAACCAAATTTTCTTTGTTATTTCATTCTGGTTTCCATTCTAAGTATTCCATTCTAAGGACCTATCTTTCTAGGTCCTTAGTACTTGTCCTCCAACTTCAATTTCCTCTATATAACAAACGATTGTATCAACTTTTCCTGCTCTCTTAGCCCCCTCAATGTCTTCATTTCATCCTTACTCAGCTACAGCTCTGTGATCACTCATGATAATCATACTTGGCAATTTACCTATCACCCCCATGCCCTGTTCTCTCTATCTCTTGAAATACACCCCAAAAACATAACTCAATTTAAACCCAAAATTCAATCTATTGCTTGCCTGGACCTCAACACACAAATACAAATGGAGAAACTAGTATCTTTTTGCCCAGACTCACTTTAAATTATTGGACCCAGATTTCAAGTAGGCACTTTTAGTATCATCTAGCCATTATTCTGTATTTCACCAGCAAACTTGTGTTCTCACTCTTCAAGATAACAATTTAATATCTAACCAAAAAGTCTTCTTTTTCAACTTCATTTCTTATTCATAGAGAAAAAGCCATTAGATAAAACCTACCTCACTTTCCCCCACCGAATATACAAATCATTTTTTGCATTCATACACCTTTTTCTCTACTATTTCAATTAAGAGTTGTCCCTGCTCTTATATAACAGTAAGTCGTCCACTTGGACACTAGATCTTACAGTGTCTCATTTGCTAAAGGAATTTATCCCGTTTTGCATCACCAATGTACTCTTTCTTGACCTTATATCCTCCTTCAGCTTTCACTCCCACATGTTTATCTTGTATTTAAGCCTGTTTTTGAGAATATTTTCTATACTCTAAATAGTAAATACACCAATACCTATTATTTACTCTTCAAACTAGTCTTGGCTTTCTAGATTTGGCTTTCTTTCTCACTTCTCCACTGAAATTACCTTCACGGTTACTAATACCTCCTTATTGTCCAATTCAATGAAAACATCTCTGCTCTCATTTTAACTTCTGTCATAGGCAACAGAGTTGATGAAATGCACCCTCTTTAGGCTTTAAGACTTCATATCCCTCTCACTTTTCCTTGTGGCCTTTGGGTTATTTCCTGCATAAAATACTCTTACACAAAATGCTGGAGTGAGCCATGAATTGGTTTGGACCCTTGTTTTCTTCTCAGAAATATTTTCTTCTTGGATGATCATATTTCCCTGGTTTTAAATAACACTATACACTATGACTCCAAATTTTATCTCTGTTTTGTTCTCCTCAGCACTAACCTCATACATTCATTGTTTACTTGACCTTTCCACTGTGCTTTCTACAAGGCCTCGTTGGCTCTTGCTTATCTTTAAGACTCATTGTAAATTTTAACTTCTGAGAGAAGTCATTCCATCTAAAATTCTTTCTATCCTACCACATACTTTCTTTACTAAAAGGTACTTACCACGGTTTGAAATAAAATTATTTACTTATCTTTCCCTTATTTGCTTCTGTCCTGTTCCCTCAATAGCATATATTCTCCTTGATGGCAGGGTTTTTGCTGATTATGTTTGCCCTTGTATCCTTAGCACCAGAAGAGTACTTAACATATAGAAGGAACTCAGAAATACTTGTTCAAGGACACTTAGATAAAACGTTTGTGAGCTGAGTTGTAGTATTCATCAATTCTAGTGAGAGTTCTATTGATTCATTAAACTGCAACAGTTATAGGAGATTTAAAACAGCCTATGGTGACATTCACCTGCATGCATAACATTGCAGCAGCTATCAGTATACGCCACAGGTTTTAAATTACAGTCTTTCCATGTCTGATGTGGTTGCATGGGTTATTTTTGGTTCTAAGGGTAGATGGTGTTCATACTGTTTCTGGGTATTTATTTATTGAGGCTATATTTTTTTATGTATTTGCCCAACTAATAATGTTTTGTAAGTTTTTAGCCTCTGTTTTTACAGTGAAAGTAATTCTTTTTCATTTGTATGCTTCAAACTAAGTTTGAATGGGATGGATTGGATATCTACTAGTCAAAGTGACTGAGGTGAAAATTAGCTTCTGCAAACACTTTTAGGGCCATATATGAAGACCATACGATAAATGAATTACTAGAAATTTGCTGGCAGATTCATTTCTATTTGGATACATATGATGATAGAGATGATGAACTAAGTGAATACTGCCAAACACATTCCCATAAAGGAACATGATTTGCAGTATGCGGAAATATACTTTTCCACTTAAAGTACCTGGCTTTGCATTACAAGTTTAAAAGATTATACAATGCCATCAAAAACCCTAAAACATAGTTTTTTAAAAAGAAAATGTTAGGTATTTTATTGCTTTATTTAGCTGTATAAACTAAATGTTCCAGTTCAAATGAATGATTTTGGTACTCTTGATGAATCTGAACAAAAGTAGGCACAGACTAAGGAAAAGTGCTAATTAAATAGGAAATAACAACTAATCCTCCTGTGCTGACCAGAGTGTAGAGTTTAGTGGGCGGTGGGGGGGGGGGGTTATCTTTCAATTTTGCTTCTTTGGGTTCTGTTTTTTGGGTTTTTTTTTTCATTCACTGGCAGCCTGTTCGGCATCTCACAAACAAACTTCCTGGTGAATAATCACAATCTAGAAATTATGTCATTATTACTACCTAGAAGAAAAATAAATATCTGAAATTCTGAGATCCAGAAACTATAAGTTCAGTTCTGCTTATTTCAAATTCCATATTTTCATTTCTGTAAATTCTGATTTCATGGAGTCTTAATATTCTATATAATTAACCTCTTACTTCCAAATCTGTATTAGCCCATCAAAATCTGTGAAACTGTAAATTATGTAGGCAGTCAATCCTGAGACATCCCAAAATCACTGAACACACATTAGGGAGATGACCTTGAGACTCAAAAGAATAAAGTTTGGGACATAAATAGAATAAGATGTAATTCAGCTTCAATTTTTTTCTTTGTATCTATACCATGAACAACAAAATCTTTATTTCATTGATGTCTCCATTTTACATGAATCAAAGATGAGGAGAAAATGTAATAAATTGTATGAGACTCCATTCTATGGAAATAAGTATGTTGTCTATGTATAATAGAATGGTTTCTGAAGTGGACGTATCAAGTAATATATTGAGGAAACACAGATTTACCACATAGCTAACCCTATAATCTAACTTCTGATCATCTTTCCAATTTCATTTTTGCCTTTTGTTGCTTTACCATTCAATGCCTTAGTCTTATTGAAATAATGTTGATACCTGAATATCTATATTCTTCTCTCTGTCTTTTTGTAAGCTATTACTTCTAGCTGACCCACCCCACTCCCAACAAAACCCCAACACTACCCATAACCCAGTTTTTTTATGGCTGGGTTACCCCTGTTTTTCAGCTCGGGTTGTTTCCTTTTCTGTCCCACTCACTGCACAGTCTGGGTCAGGAATCCCTCAAAATAACCACGTGGACATATG
This sequence comes from Manis javanica, assembly GCF_040802235.1. Taxonomy (NCBI): domain Eukaryota; kingdom Metazoa; phylum Chordata; class Mammalia; order Pholidota; family Manidae; genus Manis; species Manis javanica. The sequence continues at coordinate 73,061,694 of NC_133158.1, read as the reverse complement.
TCTCTCAAGGCACTAAGCACCCATTATTTTAGGCTTCTGGTTTCTGTTTCTCTGGATCTGAGGCTAGAGAATATGTCTCAGATTTTTGTTGCGTGCTCCAAACTGTTAAGAAACTGCCTAATGTGTGTCGATTAGTATACAACAAAGGATTAATGAATAAATGAGCCCATATGCATAGGTGACAGCCCAAGTGGTGGCCGGATAAAGGCCAGGAATAGTCAATTCACCCAGGAGAAAATAAGGTTAATTAAACATACCTTGTTTGACATACAAAATAAAGAAGTAGAAATTAAAACAAATTTGTGTTCCATCACTTATTCAAAGAAAAACTATGGTAATGGCATTATATAATAGCAGTTATAAGATGACAATGATAGAGTCACTCATATGTTACTAGTAGGAATGTAAATGAGAACTTGTTTCATAAAAATGATAGTAATGAACCCTGCCTGGGCTGGGATGCTGGGGTTTGAGCCACCTAGGATGGGTTCCTCACAAGAGAAGTACCATTACTGTACAGTGGGGAAATGCCAGCCAGGCAAAAACTACACATGCAGAAGCCAAGATCTGGAAGCAACCTGAGGTTGCAGTGATAGGGGAATGGATAAAGAAGATGTGGTATGTATATGCAATGGAATATTACTCAGCCACGAAAAGGAATGAAATCTTGCCACTTGTGACAACATGGATAGACTTAGAGGGTATTATGCTAAGTGAAATAAGTCAGAGACAAATATCTATGATTTCACTGATACTAGAATCTAAAAAACAAAACATATGAGTAAACAAAGAAACAGAAATAGACTCCTAAATACAGAGAGCACACTGGTGGTTGTCATAAAGGAGAAGAGTAGGAGGATGTGCAAAATAGGGGAAGGAGATTAAGAGGCACCAATGTCCAGTTACAAAATAAATAAGTCACAGGGATGATGGCAGAGCATGGGGAATATAGTCATTAGTATTGTAATAACTTTGTATGGTGACAGATAATTAACTATACTTACTGTGGTGAGCATTTTGTAATGTATGTAAATGTCGAATCACTGTCAACTATGTACACCTGAAACCAATATGATACTGTATACCAATGATACTTCAATGAAAAAAAAACCAACTACAAAAAGAAAATGATAGTAATGAATATGGAGACCATAAAAATGTTCATGACCATTTGAATCACTTTGGAAATTCTCCTCAATAAAGGGCTAAAGGAAGGAAAACTTGTCTCCAATTCACATTCATGATCTTCAGACCCAGCTACCCAGCTGCCAATTAGACTGCTCTACCAGAGCATTTGACAGGCAGGTGAACTCAGCATGTTTGAAATTAAGCCCATTCCTGCCTGGAAAGTTGGTTCCTGGAGATAAACCATGGTACATTCGTTCTTAGTTAACAGACTACCGTACACTGATTGTTTACATGAGAAATCTGGGACTATGTTTTAATCCCTCCATTCTACTTCACTTGGCTCATCCAATTAAATGTAAAGTCTTTTCCATTTTATCAACTCCTTTTTCTTCTTTCCTTGTACCTTACTTCAGGAGTCTTGCATCCCTAACTTGAATTGCTTCAATTGTCTCCACTCTTGGCCAATCCGTTTTGAATAGTACAGACCAAAAGAGCCTGCTAAAATACAAATCTTGTCATGTCACTCTCCTGCATAAATCTTTCTAGTGTTTTCTTATGGTTATTGCTTATTGTTCATTAAAAGGCAAACTGATGTTCACCACAGGTTCTCCTTTGCTTCTCATGCAGTGTGCTAACCAAGTTCTTTAGTTCTTCTGGACCTTTGCACTTGATTTACCTCCTCTGCTTGGAAGGGTCTTACATCCCACTTCTTCTGGCCGATCCCTGTTCATTCTTTAGTTGTTACTTCCTCTGGGAAACCTTAGCAGGCAATAGTCCTTAGCACCATGTATTTTTCCTCTTACATTTGTGACAATGTTTAAATTAGTTAATTATAAACTAACTTCCTGGCCTAGTAGATTGCAGAAAGCCTAGCATTATTTCTATCTTGCCTTGCAATGTATCTTTCATGCCTAGTACCCTAAGAACAGAGGATTATACAATAAATAAATGATGCAATTACCAAAAACTTCTTTTTAAAAGAGAGTTTTGACTAACAACAGCAAAAGCAATCACAAGCAATGCTAGAAATGATACAGATAAACAAATACTCATGCACTTATGGAGGAAATGTGGATTGCTGCAAACCTTTAGATTAAGATTAGCAACATGTACTAAAACTTCAAAAAAAACATTTCCACCTTCCTTGGAGCAGTAATCTTAATTCTGAAAATCTATCATGTAGACATAAAAGCTTCAGTATATAAGGATATATGAACAAAGAATTTTTTAAAGCATTGTTTACAGTAGCAGAAAAAATAAATAAATAAAAATGCTAATTCTTGAAATACATGATGTTCATCAAGAGAAAGGTTGAATTAATATTTACAAGTAATGTAGCACAATACAACTATTACAAAACAAAAAGATCTACGCTATTGACTTGAGGGGATATTCCAAGATATATTGACAAGTGAATAAAGTGATCATAAAAGAAACAAATATATGCATAAATAAATACATAGAAGAATACACATACTGTTAGCATAAGTTAATTTAAAGGGTAGGATATGAGAGTCAAAAGGAAAGAATATTAAATTTCTCCTTATAAATCTCTGTATCCTTTCACTTATTACAATAATTTAGTGGTGGAAGGAAATATGCATATGAATAAATTAAAAGGTACTAATAAAATGAAAATTGTGATCATTCTTTTCCTTTACAAGTATCTTGAAATGTTATGCATTTTTACAATATGAATTTGAAAAGCTGAGAGTGTAAACAAAAGAATGTCTTAGTAGTTAGTCAAAACTGGGTCTGTAAATGTCTTAGGTCACTTGTTTATCAAAATTTACTTTGCTCCCTACATCTCAGTTTTTTTACCCAACCAAATCTCAGTTTTCCTAAATCCTTCCCTTGACTCTTTAGAACCCCCAACTCTGCCCTAACTGCTTGGTTCCTGAGTGTACTTCCCACCCCCGAGCTGTTCTTCGCTACCGGCATTTACTCTCCTACTTCTCATACCTGGGCACAGACGTGGCCCGTGACCTTCCATCGCTGCTTCAACAGTTTACTTCTTACTCTTGTAAAAAGAAAAAGGTAAGAAAAGGAGAGAGAAAGAAGAAAAAAGGAAAGGAAGAAAAAGAAAAGAAGGGGAGGGAGGAAGAAAGAATGGACGGGAGGGAAAGGCACCATTTATATACCAACAACCATACCCCTAGCCACACTTTCACTCCAAACATAAAAATTCAGTTACCCCCCCTCTGTATCACTTGTCTAATTCTCTGATGAACATCAAACGGAAATACTGATCTTCTCACCCTCAACATCTTATTCCAATTTCCTTCTATCAGTAAGTGACACTTGCATCTGCCCAGTTGTATACACTAAAAATGTGGGAATTATCATTTATAACTCCCTTTCTCATTCCTCAGATCTAATTAAATACTATCTCCAGCATATAGCATACTTCCTACAAAATATACCATACATTGGATAGCACATAATAAAATGTATTATAATAACCTTAGATTATATTATTCCCTCAATGCATGTTAAAGAATCATGAATATATACCTTCTTTGCAATATGATTTTATGTATGTCTCACTAGAGTAGCTAGATTCTATAGCCCCACACACTGTTTTGCTTGGACATGTGATTTGCTTTAGCTATGGAATGTAGGCAGATATATGCCCCATCTGACAGAAGTTTTAATGTATTTATATAATTTGGCCTCTGCTCACTACCTTGAAAAGAACATTCATGGGGAAGCTACTGGTCCTGCAAGAAAGAGGAGATACATAGAATGGACCTGTATACAATGCTCGAGGCAAGTCTTTGAATCCTTAGTCTACCTTCAGACACATGAGTAATAAAATTAAATGCTTGTGATTTTTGAGGTTGTTGTTACACGGCATTACTGCAGCAGAATATTCATCTAACACTCCACCCTGGTCTACTGCTTTCTCCTCTGGACTAATATGGCCACAGCCACTTACCTGGTATTCAAGCAGTCCTCTGCAGTGATAACCCCACAACACAGCCAGAGTGGGTGTTTTGGAAATATAAATTCAGTCATGTCACAACCCTTCTTAGAACCACTTAGTGGTTTCCTATTGCACTAGAATATAATCTAACTCTGTAAGGTCCTGTTGCAGTCTATTAACAGGAATTCATTTCAGATTGCATGTGGAAGTGCTAGATAATTTTGGAAAGAAACATTTCTTTCCACCCAGTAAGTTCCAAGTATAGGAAATGTTCATGTTTGCTTCAAACTCAATTATGTGGAGCTCTTTTCATGTTAGATCTCTAGTGAAAGCTGAAGCTCTGCCTGGATCTTTGTCTCCAGTCCCTCATGGTCTGCTTATGCTTAATTATCTGCCAGGATTCAAATCCAATTCTATCTCAGTTATTAATTTAATCCTATAAGATTGTTTCCTTCATATTACCTGCCACTATGTGAAATTACATATGCATGTTTATTCATATAATGCCTGGTATATTTTTCTTCTAAAAGATTGGAAGCTTCAAAGGGTAGAGCCTTTCTTTTGTTCATCCATGTACACAGCAAATCAGTTCATGTCTGAGTTCTTGATAATATTTTATTCTTGTTGAATTCTTATAATTATAGCCAATACTGAAAGAGGATAGTATTAACTTAAATAATATCTGAAAGATGAATTTTAATGACCTTTTTATTTCTCTAGTAGTTAGACCAAGGAATTGGAATGACTGATAATGGAAAGATACTTAGAGGGAAGGAAAACAAAAGACATTTAATGTGTTAAAATATTGAAATCTAAATTATGTATCTATGTATAATTTATGTAAAAATAGATATTTATTTTAGTTATATGGATAAATAACAAATTAAGTGGTAAGTGTACCTAGTGATTTTAACTTATATCTTAAAAATATAAAAGTAATAGTGATTACTATTACTATAAAGAAAAGGAGCAAAGCTGAGTATAAGAATCTGCATTATATGATTCTATGATTTCCTATCATTGAGATGATGATCTTCAGTCACACACTCCCTAGGGAAGCTAGCAATGGAAACGCACCAGCCACAGTTAACTGGAAATTTTATCTGTAGGTCTTTCATTATTGAAGAAAATCAGCAGAGGAAGTACTCCAACAAGTGCCTGATAGATCTCCAGGTTGGTAAACATTAGCAATCTACTCATATGCATGTTGTTGGTTCACATCTAACCCATCCTATCTAAAGACTGTTCCTCTGTCACTGTTATCTGCTCACAGCACACAGGTATGTTATGAGTATTTCTAGACTGCAGGGAACCACATTGCAGTCTTCAGAGAACAATGTATTGCTGAATTTACGCCCATTAGGTGAGTTACCTAAAGTCTGTATGTTCACAGAGACTGCAAAATATGGTGGAAAACTGAATTAAGAACTCGAAGAAATTTGATACTCTTATCTCCTATTTCCTCTGCCACTAGTCTCTATACTTTCTTAAGACTCAGGTTTCTTGATAAAAAACAAAAGGAGGGAAGAAAATCTATTTTCTTTACTTAATCTTCTCTATTTATTCAAAAAGGCAAATAAATAAATGAGATAATACATGTGAAAGTACTATGCAAAACTTGAACACTAGTGTTTATATAACAGAGTACCCTGTCATATGCTATTTACTCTGTCTTGGCCAAGCTGCTGTTTCTACCTAATGCCTTTCTTCAGTTCCAGGATCCCACCCAGGAAACCTCATCATATTTAGTTGTCATATCTCCTCGGGCTCCTCCTGGCTATAATTCTCCCACCTGCCTCGTTTTTGATGACCTTAACAGTTCTGAGGAGTACTAGTGATTATTTTGAAGGTTGTCCCTCACTTTGAGTTTGTCTAATGTTTCTAATGATTAGACTAGAGTTATGTGTCTTGGGGAAGAAAACCGCAGAGGAAAGCTGGCTTTTCTATCACATTATACAAGGACACATGCTATCAATGTGACTTATCACCATGACTTACTGGTGGTGGTGGTAAGCTTTCCCACATGGCTGTGGCAAGGCCTGTCTGGTTACTACACTGTGAAACTAATTCTTTTTTCCCCACTTTCTATATTATCTGTAAGTTTTGCTACATGAAATTTGCTGCTACAGTGTTTATACATGTATATTCTTAAATATTAGATCTGCATTGGCTCTTGTACCTTTAGCACCACAATGCTTTCAACCTTGATTCTACATTGTTTGAAATTAAGAACAGTACCTGTGCTTTTCTTTAATTTGCACTTGCCTGACATACCTAGGCCATTCTTTATATTTATTCTGAATCCATTTGTTTTAGATATATCACTTTTCTACAGCAGAGATGTAACTAGTACTAAAAATCTTGAAAACATTTAAGTCCATTATATTTAGAAAAAGACATGACAGTCTTTCATATTGTATCATAATATATAACAGGTAGCATGCAAAACAATATATAATGTATAACATGATTATATAATTTATATATGTGAATATATATATATATATAAGTGTGTAAATATATGTATGTATGTGTGTGTGTCCTTGCCTCTTTTTGTAGTTTCTTTGACATTTTGGAAGTCTTATATTTTTGTTCTAGTTGTTAATTTATATCTTAATACAATAACCCTTAAACCTTCATCCTTTAGATTGTATCTATTTGTTATGTTATGCATTTTAACAATTATCTTTCTTACTGAATGATTACTTTTTTCTCTTAAATGTATTAAAATTTTCACTACTTGAATAGTAACTTAAATGATAATCTTTGACCCCCATTCTCACCGATGAGTAATCAGTGAGCTATTCTACTACCAGTATTGCTCCCCCTTTCACCCAATTTTTATTATTCTTTGTATCATCTCTATGAGAGCATTTACAACTTACATTTTATTTTTTATGCTTATCTTCTCTTTTTTGGCTTTGATTTGCAATTAAATATATTCAACACTTACTGTCAGTTCTTTTGCTAAAATATCCTTGATTTGCTGGAGCACTAGTATTTTTCTCCAGGAGGGCTTAGGAAAACATTATTCTCAGGATTCTTGCATAAAAGTTCTATATATGTAGTCTTTATGTTTGAAGAACAACTTGCCTGGATGAAAAATCCCTGGTTCACATGTTCCAAGAATCCTGTAGTATACACTATATATGTTAAAAGACATAACTGAGTTAAACACTTCTTGAAAATAAATTTCACGAACATTTTTATAGTTTCCTAATATGTGTGAAGTACTGAGTTAGGTGCAAAGGCTATTCTAAATGAAAAGCAGAAAACAAAACAGAAATTGCCTATGCAAACCATATTGTCTAAGAGAGGAGACAGTCTGTTAAATAATTACAATAAAAGAAAAGAAAAATGATTCATAGCCAAAAAAATGAATTGTTGGGAGAGTATTTTTAAAGCATCTGAGGCAGAGATAAAAGAACAAATATTAGTACAAATAAAGACAATACTATTCTATAAGAAGGTGAATAAATGAATTTTAACCATCAAATTAATATCAATATGCAATGCTACAATTACAAGTAACTATTTAACATATATGCATCTATTAAGTTAAAAAAGTTGGTTCAAGGTATGTACCAGAAAACACCTTTCTTTTCTCTCTCTCCTCATTTAGTGTCCGTTTAAAGTGGCTCTGGGGAATGTGCTCTTCCTTTCCTCTCCATGAGCTCTCTGACAGGTCCCATGATTGCTCCAATAATTCTCATTAATTCATTCATTTAAATATCTCTTGAGCATCTCTTATTTACCAGGTGTAGGCAGTACAAGAAACAAAACATGAAGCATAAAGAATTTTTTAAAAGCTTATAATGTGGTGGTAGCACGTGATATAGAATAATGGGGATAAAGAATGACTTGTATATGAGTGATTTTACATGGTCTGGTCTGGGAATGTATCTCTGAAAGTTGGTATCTGAGACTTGAAGGAATAAGTAAGTAAGCCAGGAGAATATGCAGGTAGGCAAAAAGCATTCCAGATGGAGAGAACTGCAAATGCAAATGTCTATGAGAGCTGCAGGATCTGTGTGTTTCTGGAACAGCAAGGAAGCTAGAGAGACTGTAGCTGATTGAGTTAAGGGGAGAACAAAGCATAATCACATCAAAGAGGCATCCAGGCCAGATCATGTAGGGACTTGTAAGTCACGTTAAATAGTTTTGACTTTTCTATGAAAGAAAAAGGAAGTATTTGGACAGTTTTGAGTGGCGGGATGACATGGTCTGACTTTTAACAGAATCACTCTGGCTACTGTGTTGAACAATAAAGAGCAGGACCCAAGAATTGAAACAAGGAGGCTACCATTAGGAGATTTTCAAATGAGTGCATGTAAGCAAGATGGTGACCTAGACAAATGTGTCAATGATGGATGCATTGTGAAGTAGATTTCTGGTATCATTTGCAGAAAAAGCAAATGTGATTTCTTAATGAATTGAATGCAGTATGTTAAGGAAAAAATCAAGAATGACCTCAGAGTTACCTGACCTGAACACCTAGAAGATTATAGTGCCATCTACTGAGATGGAAGATAATAAAAGAAACAAGTTTAGTGGGCAGATTAAAATCAAGAGTTAAGTTTTGGCCATGAGAAGCCAATGAACATCTAAGTAAATAAGTTGAATGTACAGTAAAATATATGTGGAGTTTAAATGAGTTGTCAAGGATAGTATAGGAGTCACTTGAATTTATAACTTATATTTAAAGTCATGGGACCTGAAAAGTTCTCCTAAAATGTTGGTATATATAGCTGGGAAGATAAGTGCAAGGATCGATTCATGGAGGACTTTAGAAGTAAAATAATTTGTGAAAGCTACAGACACTCAGAAGAAACAGCTTGTGTTATAAGAAGAAAACCTAAAGAGACTGTATTCTGGAAGGCCAATGATGAAGTACACAAAGGAAAAAGGTGGTGTGTTATGTGCTGGCTTTGGATGGAATGCAGTGAGGACAGGGATGAGACCACTGGGTCTGTGAATGTTTCGAGGTCATTTGTGACCTTGATAAGAGAAGTTTTTGTATAATTGATGTGGGAGAAGTCTGATTGATATGGGATTCAAAAAAGAATAAGCTGGCAGATATCAACAGTCCTTTAGAGTTTTGCTATAAAAGGAAGTCAAGAAAAAGATCTCCGATCACTATACCTGCAAAAAATACCATTTTCAGTTGTTAAAATGTCATTCTACATATTATGAAAAGCTCCCAGCTCTCACCCATGTTAGCCCTGGAAATACTTCAGTGGCACAGATGTGTGATTGACTATTCCATTTCCCTGTCTATCTCTCCTACTACTTTACTTCATTAATTAAGCTGCTGGTAGGTTCTTGGGGGTGAAAAAAGAAGAGTTGAGAAGGAAGGAGTTGTAGAGGGAAGGAAAGGTGATACTTGACCAGCAGTATGAACTCTGACTTTGATCTTCTGGAGTGTGGCAGGTATTAACAGTAGACCCTTGAACAATATGAAGACTAGGGAGTGTTGACTCCCCCACACAGTCAAAAATCCAAATATAACTTTGACTCCCCAAAACCTTAACTACTAATAGCCTACTGTTGACCAGAAGTCTTGATGATAACATAGTCAATTAATTCCTATTTTATATGCCATATGTATGTTATGCTATATTCTAACAGTAAAGTAAGCTAGATAAAAGGAAATATTTTTTGCAAATTGTTGTAAATCTCCAAAATCTTTTCCAAGACATTATTGAAAAAATATACATATACATGGACCCATGCAGTTCATACCCATTGAAAGAGCACCTATATACCTAACATTCAGACTTAAAAAATGTTCAAGCTTAACCCCTCACCCCATTTCCTGTCCTGGTATAAGATCTAGTTTCCTAAATTTAGAAAATGTCTCCTTCAGCTTGTCTTTTACAAATATTCTTACCACTTTCGTTTTGTGCCATTTACTCCCAACAAACTCTGTTGAGCTGATTTCCCACTAAGTGACTCTCTGAGCTAACCTGTTATGAACCACTGGATGGGTGAAATTCCTGCAGCCTTTGGTCTATCCTTAAAAAAAAGCAATCAGAAAAAAACAAAATCAATTCAGCTATTTTCCTACAAACCTTAAAGGTTTATACCAAAAATCCATAACCAGACATGATTTTTAAAGCAGAAAAACATGAAAACAACCAGGAGCAAATGAGCCCTTTACCTTTTCTATAGAAAATCTCTCTACATCATCATCAGTGTCAGAGTCACATGAACAATTCATTCAAAATACAGAAGGTCATTACCCATTGCTAGAGAGCTAGAGTCTTGAGGCCCAGAGTGGGGTCATGCTCTCCTCAGTTCATTCTAAGTTTGTACTTACTGATGTTGTCTAGTAACTGAAATAATTGTTCTCAAAACCTCAATCTCTGTACTGTCTACATGAATATTATTTGGGGGGATTGATAATATTATTTACTTGACAATTAAATGTAATCTTTTCTTTAAAGTTATGTGTGTGTGTGTGTGTGCATGTGTGTGTGTGTGTATTAGATAGATAGAATCTTGTGTAGCCAGCTTGCAACTGATGGAACATTTCATTAGCCATTTCATGCTTTGTATGCATGCATTCACAATTTTGGTTTATAAACTAAAACACCATTAAAATTCAGCATATGCTTCTCCCACAAAGTATTGCAGTATAAATGATTTACATTTAACAATTCAAAAAATAATGTTTCAGAGCATAAATATTTCCAATAAAAGAGCATGCTGTTAACTACAAGAATATTGTATAGTAAAGAAATATGAATATCATTGTGCATAATAAATAAGAAATAGCTTTCTTATAGAAAATTTAAGCAGACATGGAGAACATGGAAACTAAGAAATCAACCTGGTATTTGAAATTTACAGTAAGTCTTGAATAATGAAAGCTGACTTGGAAATTTGGAGATATGATCAGGATGTTGAAGAGACAGAGAGAAGGAAGAAATAAAAAACCTTAGCAGATGGCAGTTGTAAATTGAAATGTAATCTAAGCACCTGAACTGCTGTAGAAACACACATTAGTTTAAACTAAATTATGAAACCTAATTATATTTCTTGTGCAATCTTCTTTTAAAATGTTGATCAGTTATCAACAACTTAATATTTATAACTACTTGGAACACAGTAGGTAGGAAAAAGACCCAGTGCAGTGGGACAAACTATAAAATATGTGTGGTGCATCCATTCAGTCATAATGCTTCACGATTATAGAGAAAATATGCTCAAGTTCATTTCAGCCTAACTGGCAAAGTCCTCATTATAAAACAAAAGCTATCTTCCCATATTGTAACATTTTCTGAACTGATTCTTAACTGGAACTGATTGCTTCTCTGGCCTGAAATCTTTTTTTTTTCTTTTGGTCAAAATGAAATCTTGTTCGCTTTCTTTTATTGTTGTGCTTAAAACAAAAGCACAACAAACTGATCAATATGGCAACCAAGATGATTCAATAGGACATATTTTCATCTGTTTGCCAGCAGTAAATGCCACAGAGACCACACTACAAGAAAGACAGTAAAGGAGGAAACTGTAAGGCAATGTTTGAGTTAATTTGCCAGTTTTAAAGTTTCTTTAGAAAAATGTGGTCTTTTGGTTCAGATACACAGTTCATAGTTCCATTGTTTGAAGCTGTGCACAGATATACAAGGAGAAAATGTCTCAGTTTAACTTGGTTTTAAACTCACAATGTGACTTCTCTATTTGAAATGTGGCTAGTTCCATCTAGTCTAAATTGGGGATATGTATCTTCGTCTCTTTTTGCCTTGGGCAGTACTGGAAATGAGATGTTTCATTTCAATGCATTTTCCCCAGTTGAAATTGTGTAAATAAATAGATTGGGAAAGATTTAATGAAATCATCAACAGCCTGAAGCCAGTGATTGGCTCTGTGCTAAGCATTTGGCATAATCAACTGTCTAAGAGATTGAAAGTCTTAGGTACTGGGATTAAAGTTGTCATGAGCCCAAGAAAGGGGGAGTCTAGTAGTCGGCACAGTATCTTCATATACACAGCTTATGTCAAATGAAGTGATAAGTGATCCAGGGTTTTTAAACAATAAAGAAAAAACATATGGATAATTTAAATTTCAAAATTCACATTTTAACAGTGGCAAAAAGCTAGGTTAGAATTCAAGAGGACTTAATTTTCCTTCTGATTTTGTAATAACTCACTGGTTGCCTTTAAATAAGGCAAATGATTCTTCTATGCCTCCGTTTCCTAACAGGAAAAAATATATGGGTAAAGAAAGATTATTTTACCCAGAACATTAAGAACCACAGAACACAACAGGGAAAGTAACAAAAAATGGATCTGAGCACTGTATCCTGACATCAGCTGAAGTAGTACTGCATTCTTCTATTGCATCTTACATTTTCATTTGAAGGAGTCCTGTTGCTATGAAATGTTTGAAAAGTTAGTCTGGAGGAGAATATCTAAAGTGACTTCCAGCTCTGATGATAGCACAGATACTTTAGATAAAACATAATTTTCAACTCTACCATCACAGCTTCTGAGATACAAGGATTTTCATCAATACTAATTGACATTGGAGAATGGTCATCAATAGAAGAGGAATGAGAGGGAATATAGTGGAGATATACACATGTCACTTTGTTAAAAGAGAAAATCAATATGAACATTTGTATGCATTCAGGAACAAGTAGAAAAATGCTATTTGATACATTTTCTATTGAATAGAATACAAAAGGAAATGTATATATGAAAGTGAGAGAACATTACTTCTCTAGTGCTAATTAATAACAAACTATTTCTAGAGCAATATATCAAATTTAGCCAACCATGGCTATTTATAACTAAGGAACTCTTGGACTAAATTTTTTGATTAGATGAGTTATTTTATTTGAATAGTATTTCAAAGGACTGAGATATTGTCAGAAATATTTCATTATAAAAGATTTCATTGCAGTAAAATTTTACATATGTTCAAAGAGAATGTAAAATTCAGAAATTACTTTTTCTAAATGAATAAAGAAAATTAACATTCTATTGAAAGAGAACATTCTACAACATTCTACAACATTCTACAACAATTCTACAACATTGTGACTAGGTACAGAAAACAGGAATTATATTGTTCCTCAATTTCCAACTCTTATTGGATAGAAAATATTTTTTAAAACAATCTAATACTTAACTGGTCTCTTGAAAATAATATTCTTCCCAAATAGTTTGTATTAGAGGCTATTTTATGAAAGAAATGAAGCACTTTGGAAAACAATACATAGTGCCTAAAATTCCCATTCATTCTTACATATGCTTAATAACTAAAATGATGTAGAAGAGTTCTTACTTAGCAACTTTGATTGCTCTTCTCAGTGATGGCAAGAGGTCATGTGGTTTTATAAGGGCAACTATCTAGATGTAAATGATTGTCTTTTTCTGAAACTAATTAAAGATGGAAAAATGTTAATTTGCTTAACACAATCAAACATCAGGATATATTACAAAACCAACTGGAAAGGGAATTGGGTTTCTGAATGCATATGCCTTGAAAGGTTCCACATCAGTTTGTGAGAAAAAGCCTATTTTCATTTTACCAGTTCCTCAAGACAAATTTGAATGAAAAGATGGTCTTGTAGAAAAATCTGTAATTAGAACAGATTATGGAACTCTATAAAATTCAGACAGCTACTTCAGGAAACATGTTAACATGGAAATACATTAAGCAAAATGAAACTCTTAAATATTTAAGGTTTATTAAAAGTTAGGCATAGTCGTAAGTTACTCTAACTTTCCTGTTGTGTTGGGCAGCCACCCTGGCCAAAGGCGGGCATGGGATGGCCACACTAAAATGCTGCTAAGGCAGACCGCCACTAGAAGACTCCCATGAAGGGAGGATTAAAGACAGCGGCATGAGAGGAGAGACAGAGGCTTCCTCCTAAAACTGGATACAATTAGAAAATAGAGTTGGCACAACTAATCCTGAGAGAACAACAGGAAAGAGGATGGCACAAGACTGCATACACCTGGAGAAAAGAGAAGACATCACAGAACAGGGTAATGTACCAAAGCTGTGGCCAGGTGGGACCCAAGCCCTTCTCCCACCCAGCTCACTGGTGGTAGGAAGAGAAATGAAGCAGGGAGGGAGTGGAAGCCTGGGGCTGCTGAATACCTAGCTCTGGAGATCTACTCTGGGAGCACAAACCTACATTTCATGGTGCTTTCATGATACTTGAGTGACTAGTGGGTTGGAAAGTTAATACAGGCAGAATTCCTGGAGAGACTGAGATTCTAGCTGCTTGTGGAAAGCAGGGATCCATATCCAGCTGCTCTGGGACAAAAGCTTAAACCTGTGTGCTCGGCCCACTGGTTCAGGCAGTGGAGACAGGCATAGCAGCTGGGAAGCAGGAAACAGCTCTTTCCTCCCCCCAGGCACTGATACCTCTTCCCTGTGACCCCCAACATTGCTTCAGGGGCTGAGCAGCTCCAGAATAGAGCTTCTGGACACTAGACGGCGCCATATACAAATATGAAACACCAAAGGAACCTGGTCCAGAGTAAAATTAATATAACTCCAGAGAAAGATTTAAATGACATGGAACTTATGACTCCTCCTGAGAGGGAGTTCAAAATAAAAATCATCAACATGCTGATGGAGGTACAGAAAGATATCCAAGAACTCAGGAATGAATTCAGGTCAGAGATCGAATCACTGAAGAGCACAATAGAGGGTATTAAAAGCAGGCTGGATACAGTGGAGACAATAAATGAAATAGAAACTAGAGAAGAGGAATACAAAGAAGCTGAGGCACAGAGAGAAAAAAGGATCTCTAAGAATGAAAGAATATTGAGAGAACTGTGTGACCAATCCAAATGGAACAATATTCACATTATAGAGGTACCAGAAGAAGAAGAGAGAGAGAAAGGAATAGAAAGTGTCTTTGAGGAGGTAGTTGCTGAAAACTTCCCCAGTCTGGGGTAGGAAATAGTCTCTGAGGCCATGGAGATCCACAGATCTCCCAACACAAGGGACCCAAAGAAGACAACACCAAGACATATAGTAATAAAATTGGCAAAGATCAAGGATAAGGACAGACTATTAAAAGTAGCAAGAGAAAGAAATAAGATCACATATAAAGGAAAGCCCATCAGGCTAACATCAGACTTCTCAGAAGAATCCTTACAGGCCAAAAGGGAGTGGCATGATGTATTTAATGCAATGAAGCAGAAGGGCCTGGAACCAAGATTACTTTATCCGGCAAGATTATCATTTAAATTTGAAGGAGGGATTAAACAATTTCCAGATAAGCAAAAGCTGAGAGAATTTACCTCCAATAAGCCATCTCTATGGTCTATTTTGGAGGGACTACTATAGATGGAAGTGTTCTGAAGGTTTAATAGCTGTCACCAGAGGAAATAAAACCACAGTAAAGATAGTAGAACACCTAATTACCAAGCAAATGCAAAATTAAACAAACTATCCCCAAAGTCAATCAAGGGATAGACAAGGAGTAAAGAATATGACACCTAATATATACAGAATGGAGGAGGAATAAAAAGGAGGAGAAAAAGAAAAGAACCTTTAAATTGTGTTTGTAACAGCACATTAAGTGAGTTAAGTTAGACTCTTAGTAAGGAAATTAACCTTGAACCTTTGGTAATCATGAATCTAAAGCCTGCAATGGCAATAAGTACATACCTATTGATAATCACCCTAAATGTAAATGGACTGAATGCACCAATCAAAAGACAGAGAGTCACTGAATGGATAAAAAAACAAGACCCATCTATATGCTGCCTACAAGAGACTCACTTTAAACCCAAAGACATACACAGACTAAAAGTGAAGGGATGGAAAAAGATATTTCATGCAACTATCAGAGAGAAAAAAGCAGGAGTTGCAATACTTGTATCAGACAAAATAGACTTCAAAACACAGAAAGTAGCAAGAGACAAAGGAGATTACATAATGATAAAGGGGTCAATCCAACAAGAAGATATAACCATTATAAATATCTATGCTCCCAACACAGGAGCACCCACATATGTGAAACAAATACTAACAGAACTAAAAGGGGAAATAGAATGCAATGCATTCATTCTAGGAGACATCAACACTCCACTCACTCTGAAGGACAGATCAACCAGACAGCAGATAAGTAAGGAGACAGAGGCACTGAACAACACACTAGAACAGATGGACCTAACAGACATCTGCAGAATTCTACAACAAAAAGCAACACAATACACATTCTTCTCAAATGCACATGGAATACTTTCAAGAATAGATCATATACTAGGCCATAAAAAGAGCTTCAGTAAATTCAAAAATATTGAAATTGTACCAACCAGTTTCTCAGATCACAAAGCTATGAAACCAGAAATAAATTACGCAAAGAAAATGAAAAATCCCACAAACACATGGAGGCTTCACAACATGCTCCTAAATAACCAATGGATCAATGGCCAAATAAAAACAGAGATCAAGAAATATATGGAGACAAATGACAACAATAACTCAACATCACAAAATCTGTGGGATGCAGCCAAGGCTGTGCTAGGAGGAAAGTATATTGCAATACAGGCCTACCTCAAGAAGGAAGAACAATTCCATACAAGCAGTCTAAACTCACAATTAATGAAACTAGAAAAAGAACAACAAATGAGGCCCGAAGTCAATAGAAGGAGGGACATAATAAAGATTAGAGAAGAAACAAATAAAATTGAGAAGAATAAAACAATAGAAAAAAATCTATGAAAGCAAGAGCTGGTTCTTTGAGAAAATAAACCAAATAGATAAATCCCTAGCCAGACATATCAAGAAAAAAACAGTCTACACACATAAACAGAATCAGAAATGAGAAAGGAAAAATCACTATGGACTCCATAGAAATACGAAGAATTATTAGAGAATACTATGAAAAATTATATGCTAACAAACTGGATAACCTAGAAGAAATGGACAACTTTCTGGAAAAATACAACCTTCCAAGGCTGACCACGGAAGAAACAGAAAATCTGAACAGACCAATGACCAGCAATGAAATTGAACTGGTAATCAAAAACCTACCTAAGAACAAAACTCCTGGACCAGATGGCTTCACTGCCGAATTTTATCAAACATTTAGTAAAGACCTTATACCCATTCTCTTTAAAGTTTTCCAAAAAATAGAAGAGGAGGGAATACTTCCAAACTCATTCTATGAGGCCAGCATCACTCTAATACCAAAACCAGGCAAAGATATCACAAAAAAAGGAAATTACAGACCAATATCCCTGATGACCATTGATGCAAAAATACTCAACAAAATATTAGCAAAGGAAATTCAAAAATACATCAAAAAGATCATCCATCATGATCAAGTTGGATTATGCTGGGAATGCAAGGATGGTACAACATTCGAAAATCCATCAACATAATCCACCACATCAGCAAAAAGGACAAAAACCACATGATCATCACCATAGATGCTGAAAAAACATTGGACAAAATTCAACATCCATTTTATGATAAAAACTCTCAAATAAATGGGTATAGAGGGCAAATACCTCAACATAATAAAGGCCATATATGACAAACCCACAGCCAACATTATCCTTAAGAGCAAGAAGCTGAAAGCTTTTCCTTTAAGATCAGGAACAAGACAAGGATGCCCACTCTCCCCACTTCTATTCAACTGGAGGTCCTAGCCATGGCAATCAGACAACACAAAGAAATAAAAGGCATCCAGATAGGCAGAGAAGAAGTTAAACTGTCCCTGTTTGAAGATGACATGCTATTGTACATAAAAAACCCTAAAGAATCCACTCCAAAACTATTAGATCTAATATCTGAATTCAGCAAAGTTGCAGGATACAAAATTAATACACAGAAATCTGTGGTATTCCTATACACTAACAATGAACTATCAGAGAGAGAAATCAGGAAAACAATTCCATTCACAATTGCATTAAAAGAATAAAATACCTAGGAATAAACCTAACCAAGGAAGTGAAAGACCTATACTCTGAAAACTACAAGACACTCATGAGAAAAATTAAAGAAGATACCAATAAATGGAAACACATCCCATGCTCATGGATAGGAAGAATTAATATTGTCAAAATGGCCATCCTGCCTAAAGCAATCTATAGATTCAATGCAATTCCTATCAAAATACCAATAGCATTCTTGAACTAACTAGAGAAAATCATCCTAAAATTCATATGGAACCACAAAAGACCTCGAATAGCCAAAGCAATCCTGAGAAGGAAGAATAAAGCAGGGGGAATTATTCTCCCCAACTTCACACTCTACTACAAAGCCACAGTAATCAAGACAATTTGGTACTGGCACAAGAAAAGACCCATAGACCAATGGAACAGACTAGAGAGCCCTGATATAAACCTAACCATATATGGTCATTTAATATATGATAAAGGAGCCATGGACATACAATGGGGAAATGACAGCCTCTTCAACAGCTGGTGTTGGCAAAACTGGACAGCTACATGCAAGAGAATGAAACTGGATCATTGTCTAACACCATACACAAAAGTAACCTCAAAATGGATTAAATACTTGAATGTAAGTCATGAAACCATAAAACTCTTAGAAGACAACATAGGCAAACTTCTCCTGAATATAAATAAGAATGAGAACTTCTTCCTGAACCCATCTTCTTGAGAAAGGGAAACAAAAGCAAAAATGAACTCATGGGACTGCATCAAACTGAAAAGTTTTTGTACGGCAAAGGACATCATAAACAAAACATAAAGGCATCCTACGTATGGGAGAATATATTTGTAAGTGACATATCCGACAAGGGGTAACATCCAAAATATATAAAGAACGTATACACCTCAACACCCAAAAAGCAAATAACCTGATTAACAAATGGGCAGAGGATATGAAGAGACGGTTTTCCAAAGAAGAAATTCAGATGGCCAACAGACACATGAAAAGATGCTCCACATCCCTAATCATCAGGGAAATGCAAATTAAGACCACAATGAGATATCACCTCACAGCAGTAAGGATGACCAGCATCAAAAAGACTAAGAACAACAAATGTTGGTGAGGATGCAGAGAATGGGCAACCCTCCTACACTGCTGGTGGGAATGTAAATTAGTTCAACCATTGTGGAAAGCAATATGGGGGTTCCTCAAAAAACTAAAAATAGAAATACCATTGACCCCAGAATCCCATTTCTTGGAATATACCCAAAGAATACAACTTCTCAGATTCAAAAAGACATATGCGGGCGGAGCCAAGATGGCGGCGTGAGTAGAGCAGTGGAAATCTCCTCCCAAAAACACATAGAGCTATGAAAATATAACAAAGAAAAATCTTCCTAAAATAGAGACCACAGGACACAGGACAACATCCAGACCACATCCACACCTGCAAGAACCCAGCGCCTTGTGAAGGGGAGTGCTTTTTGGAAATCTTAAAGGGGCAGGACAGGTCACTTAGACCAGAAGCAGGGAATCTGGGGATCTCTGGGCACTCTAACCCCCTGGGCAGCAGGGAGCACAGAGGCCACTTACGGAGATAAATAGTCTCCTGGCTGCTCCCCCTCCAACGGGGCTCCACCATTTTGGAGGAACAGCCCCAGCCAGGCCAAGCCCACAGCAACAGCGGAGATAAACCCCAAAGCAACTGGGCAGGAAGCAGAAGCCCTGTCTGCACACAGCTGCCCAGCACAAGCCACTAGAGGTCGCTATTCTCCCAGGAAAAGGCTACAAACCAACAAGAAGGGAAGCTCTTCCAGCGGTCACTTGTACCAGCTCTGCAAACTATCTCTATCACCATGAAAAGGCAAAACTACAGGCAGACAAAGATCACAGAGACAACACCTGAGAAGGAGACAGACCTAACTAGTCCTCCTGAAAAAGAATTCAAAATAAAAATCATGAACATGCTGACAGAGATGCAGAAAAAAATGCAAGAGCAATGGGATGAGATGCAGAGAAAAATGCAAGAGCAGTGGGATGAGATGCAGAGAAAAATGCAAGAGCAGTGGGATGAAGTCCGGAAGGAGATCACAGATGTCAGGAAAGAGATCACAGAAGTGAAACAATCCCTGGAAGGATTTATAAGCAGAATGGATAAGATGCAAGAGGCCATTGAAGGAATAGAAGCCAGAGAACAGGAACGTATAGAAGCTGACAGAGAGAGAGATAAAAGGATCTCCAGGAATGAAACAACACTAAGAGAAATATGTGACCAATACAAAAGGAAAAACATTCGTATTATAGGGATACCAGAAGAGGAAGAAAGAGGAAAAGGGATAGAAAGTGTCTTTGAAGAAATAATTGCTGAAAACTTCCCCAAACTGGGGGAGGAAATAATCGAACAGACCATGGAATTATACAGAACCCCCAACAGAAAGGATCCAAGGAGGACAACACCAAGACACATAATAATTAAAATGGCAAGGATCAAGGACAAGGAAAGAGTTTTAAAGGCAGCTAGAGAGAAAAAGGTCACCTATAAAGGAAAACCAATCAGGCTAACATCAGACTTCTCAACAGAAACCCTACAGGCCAGAAGAGAATGGCATGATATACTTAATGCAATGAAACAGAAGGGCCTTGAACCAAGGATACTGTATCCAGCACGACTATCATTTAAATATGATGGTGGGATCAAACAATTCCCAGACAAGCAAAAGCTGAGGGAATTTGCTTCCCACAAACCACCTCTACAGGGCATCCTACAGGGACTGCTCTAGATGGGAGCACCCCTAAAAAGAGCACAGAACAAAACACACAATATTTGAAGAATGGAGGAGGAGGAATAAGAAGGGAGAGAAGAAAAGACTCTCCAGACAGTGTATATAACAGCTCAATAAGCGAGCTAAGTTAGGCAGAAAGATACTAAAGAAGCTAACCTTGAACCTTTGGTAACCACGAATCTAAAGCCTGCAATGGCAATAAGTACATATCTTTCAATAGTCACCCTAAATGTAAATGGACTTAATGCACCAATCAAAAGACATAGAGTAATAGAATGGATAAAAAAGCAAGACCCATCTATATGCTGCTTACAAGAAACTCACCTTAAACCCAAAGATAAGCATAGACTAAAAGTCAAGGGATGGAAAAACATATTTCAGGCAAACAACAGTGAGAAGAAAGCAGGGGTTGCAGTACTAATATCAGACAAAATAGACTTCAAAACAAAGAAAGTAACAAGAGATAAAGAAGGCCACTACATAATGATAAAGGGCTTAGTCCAACAAGAGGATATAACCATTCTAAATATATATGCACCCAATACAGGAGCACCAGCATATGTGAAGCAAATACTAACAGAACTAAAGAGGGAAATAGACTGCAATGCATTCATTGTAGGAGACTTCAACACACCACTCACCCCAAAGGATAGATCCACCGGGCAGAAAATAAGTAAAGACACACAGGCACTGAACAACACACTAGAACAGATGGACCTAATAGACATCTATAGAACTTTACATCCAAAAGCAACAGGATATACATTCTTCTCAAGTGCACATGGAACATTCTCCAGAATAGACCACATACTAGCTCACAAAAAGAGCCTCAGTAAATTCCACAATATTGAAATTCTACCAACCAATTTTTCAGACCACAAAGGTATGAAAGTAGAAATAAATTCTACAAAGAAAACAAAAAGGCTCACAAACACATGGAGGCTTAACAACATGCTACTAAATAATCAATGGATCAATGAACAAATCAAAATAGAGATCAAGGAATATATAGAAACAAATGACAACAACAACACTAAGCCCCAACTTCTGTGGGATGCAGCGAAAGCAGTCTTAAGAGGAAAGTATATAGCAATCCAGGCACACTTGAAGAAGGAAGAACAATCCCAAATGAATAGTCTAACATCACAACTATTAAAACTGGAAAAAGAAGAACAAATGAGGCCTAAAGTCAGCAGAAGGAGGGACATAATAAAGATCAGAGAAGAAATAAACAAAATTGAGAAGAATAAAACAATAGCAAAAATCAACGAAACCAAGAGCTGGTTCTTTGAGAAAATAAACAAAATAGATAAGCCTCTAGCCCAACTTATTAAGAGAAAAAGAGAGTCAACACAAATCAACACAATCAGAAATGAGAATGGAAAAATCACGACAGACTCCACAGAAATACAAAGAATTATTAAAGACTACTATGAAAACCTATATGCCAACAAGCTGGAAAACCTAGAAGAAATGGACAACTTCCTAGAAAAATACAACCTCCCAAGACTGACCAAGGAAGAAACACAAAAGTTAAACAAACCAATTACAAGCAAAGAAATTGAAACAGTAATCAAAAAACTACCCAAGAACAAAACCCCGGGGCCGGACGGATTTACCTCGGAATTTTATCAGACACACAGAGAAGACATAATACCCATTCTCCTTAAAGTGTTCCACAAAATAGAAGAAGAGGGAATACTCCCAAACTCATTCTATGAAGCCAACATCACCCTAATACCAAAACCAGGAAAAGACCCCACCAAAAAAGAAAATTACAGACCAATATCCCTGATGAATGTAGATGCAAAAATACTCAATAAAATATTAGCAAACAGAATTCAACAGTATATCAAAAGGATCATACACC
Organism: Manis javanica; assembly: GCF_040802235.1. Classification (NCBI taxonomy): domain Eukaryota; kingdom Metazoa; phylum Chordata; class Mammalia; order Pholidota; family Manidae; genus Manis; species Manis javanica. Next base: position 73,039,106 of record NC_133158.1, on the reverse strand, counting down.
ATGACCAAGTGGGGTTCATCCCAGGGATGCAAGGATGGTACAACATTCGAAAATCCATCAACATCATCCACCACATCAACAAAAAGAAAGACAAAAACCACATGATCATCTCCATAGATGCTGAAAAAGCATTTGACAAAATTCAACATCCATTCATGATAAAAACTCTCAGCAAAATGGGAATAGAGGGCAAGTACCTCAACATAATAAAGGCCATCTATGATAAACCCACAGCCAGCATTATACTGAACAGCGAGAAGCTGAAAGCATTTCCACTGAGATCGGGAACCAGACAGGGATGCCCACTCTCCCCACTGTTATTTAACATAGTACTGGAGGTCCTAGCCACGGCAATCAGACAAAACAAAGAAATACAAGGAATCCAGATTGGTAGAGAAGAAGTTAAACTGTCACTATTTGCAGATGATATGATACTGTACATAAAAAACCCTAAAGACTCCACTCCAAAACTACTAGAACTGATATCGGAATACAGCAAAGTTGCAGGATACAAAATCAACACACAGAAATCTGTAGCTTTCCTATACACTAACAACGAATCAATAGAAAGAGAAATCAGGAAAACAATTCCATTCACCATTGCATCAAAAAGAATAAAATACCTAGGAATAAACCTAACCAAGAAAGTGAAAGACTTATACTCTGAAAACTACAAGTCACTCTTAAGAGAAATTAAAGGGGACACTAATAAATGGAAACTCATCCCATGCTCATGGCTAGGAAGAATTAATGTCGTCAAAATGGCCATCCTGCCGAAAGCAATATACAAATTTGATGCAATCCCTCTCAAATTACCAGCAACATTCTTCAATGAATTGGAACAAATAATTCAAAAATTCATATGGAAACACCAAAGACCCCGAATAGCCAAAGCAATCCTGAAAAAGAAGAATAAAGTAGGGGGGATCTCACTCCCCAACTTCAAGCTCTACTACAAAGCCATAGTAATCAAGACAATTTGGTACTGGCACAAGAACAGAGCCACAGACCAGTGGAACAGATTAGAGACCCCAGAAATTAACCCAAACATATATGGTCAATTAATATTTGATAAAGGAGCCATGGACATACAATGGCAAAATGACAGTCTCTTCAACAGATGGTGCTGGCAAAACTGGACAGCTACATGTAGGAGAATGAAACTGGACCATTGTCTAACCCCATATACAAAGGTAAACTCAAAATGGATCAAAGACCTGAATGTAAGTCACAAAACCATTAAACTCTTGGAAAAAAACATAGGCAAAAACCTCTTAGACATAAACATGAGTGATCTCTTCTTGAACATATCTCCCCGGGCAAGGAAAACAACAGCAAAAATGAGCAAGTGGGACTACATTAAGCTGAAAAGCTTCTGTACAGCGAAAGACACCATCAATAGAACAAAAAGGAACCCTACAGTATGGGAGAATATATTTGAAAATGACAGATCTGATAAAGGCTTGACGTCCAGAATATATAAAGAGCTCACACACCTCAACAAACAAAAAACAAATAACCCAATTAAAAAATGGGCAGAGGAACTGAACAGACAGTTCTCCAAAAAAGAAATACAGATGGCCAAGAGACACATGAAAAGATGCTCCACATCGCTAATTATCAGAGAAATGCAAATTAAAACTACAATGAGGTATCACCTCACACCAGTAAGGATAGCTGCCATCCAAAAGACAAACAACAACAAATGTTGGCGAGGCTGTGGAGAAAGGGGAACCCTCCTACACTGCTGGTGGGAATGTAAATTAGTTCAACCATTGTGGAAAGCAGTATGGAGGTGCATCAAAATGCTCAAAACAGACCTACCATTTGACCCAGGAATTCCACTCCTAGGAATTTACCCTAAGAACGCAGCAATCAAGTTTGAGAAAGACAGATGCACTCCTATGTTTATCGCAGCACTATTTACAATAGCCAAGAATTGGAAGCAACCTAAATGTCCATCGGTAGATGAATGGATAAAGAAGATGTGGTACATATACACAATGGAATACTACTCAGCCATAAGAAGTGGAAAAATCCAACCATTTGCAGCAACATGGATGGAGCTGGAGAGTATTATGCTCAGTGAATTAAGCCAAGCGGAGAAAGAGAAATACCAAATGATTTCACTCATCTGAGGAGTATAGGAACAAAGGAAAAACTGAAGGAACAAAGCAGCAGCAGAATTACAGAACCCAAAAATGGACTAACAGGTACCAAAGGGAAAGGAACTGGGGAGGATGGGTGGGCAGGGAGGGATAAGGGGGGGGAAGAAGAAGGGGGGTATTAAGATTAGCATGCATGGGGGGGAGGGAGCAAGGGGAGGGTGGGCTGCACAACACAGAGAGGACAAGTAGTGACTCTACCACATTTTGCTAAGCTGATGGACAGTAACTGTAATGGGGTTGTTAGGGGGGACCTGATATAGGGGAGAGCATAGTAAACATAGTATTCTTCATGTAAGGGTAGATTAAAAATTTAATAAAAAAAAAAAAAAGAAAGAAAGAAAGAAAGAAAAGGGGGATTACTCGTTAACAGGATAAAACTATTGGTAAATCAAAGATCAACGCATGCTTTAAATATCCTTAATGTTGATCACTTAAAGGGTGTCAGATGATCAGCTATGGAGGTACTCTTTTCTGATAATATTCCTTTCTCTTAATTAAAAAAAAAAAAAAAAGCAGTTACTGTGTGCTGACCTCCAATGAGTTCTGCACAGTGGTATAGAGGGCATGTCAAAGTGTGGGCAAAGGGTCTGTTTGTTTCTACGCAGAAGATCAAGGCCTAGCTTGGATACCCAGAAAATGAAATAAGATACGATATGAGGAGGAGCTTCCGGCATCAGCACTCTCTGGAGGACTCGTGCCGGGGGATGATCATCAAAAAGCCTCCACAGGGATCCGGACGATGCTGCGGTTGTGGCTGCATCCAGCCCACCGTCTCCTGGACTTGCCATAAGAAGGAGGAGGGAGATGTCTACGCTGGCATGTGCATACAGTGAGACAACGAATTTGACTGGATCTGTACTGTTGGAACTCAACCAGGAGTTGGGAGGGGTGCAAGTTGTAGCACCCCAAAATCTCATGACTATAGACTATCTATGGTTAAAAGAACATATGGGATGTGAACAGATCCCAGAAATGGGCTGCTTTAATTTGTCTGATGGTTCAAGTACAGTTGGAAAATATCCATCATATCATAGATAAATTTTCACAAATGCCTAGGGTGCCTAAATGGTTTTCTTGGCTTCACTGGAGATGGCTGGTAATTATAGATTTGCTTTGTTTATGTCACCGTATTCCTATTATGTTAATATGTGTGTGCAAATTAGTTAGTAGTTTAAAACCTATACATACTTAAGGTACTATACAAGAAGATATGTCAAAGAAATAATCAATCCTCCCAAGTTTCCTTCATATGCTACATCTATAGCTTTTCTTCTTCCTTTCTAATTACAAACCTTAAATAGAATTCGTGCCTCATATCGAATTTACCGAGTATCATAATTCCTCCAGGTGGTAAAGATATCTCGAGACAAGTGCTGGGCATAGAAGCCACAGGGCATAAATGTGCAAAGAAGTAAAAAGCTAACCTTTGCAAACAATATGGCTTCTCTCTCACTTACCAACTTTACATTTCCCTGTATGGCCCCGGAAGATGACTGGTTAGCCAGAGACGGGTAAGATTCCTCAAGGGAGGAACAACCTAAGACAGGCACAGTCGCAGGGGGGCCATCAGGTGAGAATTTGGGGATCAACAGAGGTGAGGCTCAGAACCTCACCCCCCCTGCTTTGAGAGAAATCTTCTGCATCCGTGGATGTCTTGCTGCCCTTGTCTAGCCTGGATTAATACTTAGTCCATAGGCACACACCTGATCATCTGATCATCTACATTTGCCTTCTTACAGCACTAAACTATGTTTTCTACCTTTATCTTGCATCTACCTACCACTTCAGCATTTTATTAAAAATAAAAATAATAATAATAATAGGAGAAATGTGGGATCAACATATAAATCAAGTACAAAAATCAAATGAATATTCATATTTGACCTGATGGTTTATAGGTCATATTGCATGATCAAAACCGAAAGTTTCTGTGATGAATACCCTTGTACTGTTCACCATGTAAGAATTTATTCACTCTGTAAGAATTCGTTCACCATGTAAGAACTTGTTCGTTATGCTTCAGAAGATTGGAGACTGACGAGAATTAGGCTTGAGATGGATTAATGATTGTACATTGAGCATTGACCCCCCTATACTGAATTTTATTGTTGTTAACAACCATTTGATCAATAAATATGAGAGATGCCCTCTCAAAAAAAAAAAAAAAAAAAACACACACACAAAAACCAATTAAGTCAAAAGAAAAGTGTTTTCCAGAACCAAACAGGAAGGGATTTGTAGAGAATGAATGCTTCTTTAGATGGTTGAAAACAAATACATAAAGATTTTCTAACATTGCCAAAACCTCCCAGGTAAGCTCTTTAAAGTTTCTACATATCATAGATATTACTGTTCCGATATCAGACAGAAATGTGTGAATAAATTGGAAGTTCCCCTAACATAAAATGGAAATCAGGTAGAACCCTGGTAAAAGTCAGGTGCCCACGTGGCCAGTCTCTGCATAGAATCACAAATAAGGAAACATATTGCTGTAAACAGACGTAATAAAAACTAATTTTCAGTCTTTAAAAAAAAAAAAAAAAAAAAAAAAGACATATGCACCCCTATGTTCATCGCAGCACTTTTTACAATAGCCAAGATATGGAAGCAACCTAACTGTCCATCTGTAGATGAACAGATAAAGAAGATGTGGTACATATATATGATGAACTACTATTCAGCCATAAGAAAAACAAATCCTACCATTTGCAACAACATGGATGGAGCTGGAGGATATTATGCTCAGTGAAATAAGCCTGGCAGAGAAAGACAAATGCCAAATGATTTCCCTCATTTGTGGAGTATAACAATGAAGCAAAATTGAAGGAACAAAATGGCAGCAGACTCAGAGACTCCAAGAAGGGACTAGTGGTTACGAAAGGGGAAGAGTGTGGGAGGGTGGGTTGGGAGGGAGGGAGAAGGGGACTCAGGGGTATTATGTTTAGTACACATGGTGTGGGGGATCACGGGGAAAACAGCGTATCACAGAGAAGGGACATAGTGGATCTCTGGCAACTTGCTGCACTGATGGATAATGACTGCATTGGGGTATGGGTGGGGACTTGATAATATGGGTAAAGGTAGTAACCACATTGTTTTATCATGTGAAACCTTCATAAGAGTGTATATCAGTCATAACCTTACTAAAAAATTGAAAAAAAAAAGACTCCCGTGACAGGATAAGGTGGTTGCCAATCGGGGACAGAAGCACTAGGCTTCCCCACCACCTGCAAGACAACATCTGCTCGAGTAGGCACACAGTAAATCACACCCAAGTCCAATCCCTGGCCACATCCCACATAGGTTTTTTTGGCTAAAAAAATAAAATAAAATAAAAGTTAGGCATAGTAAAATAGTAAACTAAACAACATAAAATACAAATTCAGTTAGGTAAAGGGAAGAAAAATGAAGTGTTTACATGAAGGTAAAGAAGTACAGTCAGACCAAACTACCTAATATCATTTCCCACCTAGTCACCCAATGCAGTTTGCCATATCCGAGTTAACATGAGCTTCATTTTCTCATCATAGAGTCAAGAGATTGTGACCACCCAGAAACAAGTGGCCGTTTCCCATTTAGAAATGTTATGACTCACCTCAACTGACCAATCAGAAATTCACCTGATTAAACAAAAGATATGATTTCAAGTTATGGTGACACATCAATAGACCAATGTCAGCACCTTTAGACTATTTCAAAAATTAGATTTGCCAAGAAAGAATAGCTAGAAAATAAAAAGCTAAACCAACACAACGTCAAACACACTGGTATAAATCTACCTATGGGGTCACATGCTCTTTTCTAGATATATTCCAAATACATAATACTTCGAGATGTTTGGAGGTTAATTTATTCAAAAGATTAATTAGCTTATTGATAAAAAAAAGACGCTAAATAGGGACTGGGGAGGGTGGGTGGGAAGGGAGGGATAAGGGGAAAAATGGGGCATTACGATTAGCACACATAATGTGGGGGGGAACATGGGAAAGGCAGTATATACAGAGAAGACAAGTAGTGACTCTGTAGCATCTTACTACGCTTATGGACAGTGACTGTAATGGGGTATGTGGGGGGGCTTGATAATGTGGGATTCTAGTAACCATAATGTGTTCAAGTAATTGTACATTAATGATATCAAAATAAAAAAATAAAAAAAAGACTCTATAATAGTCTTTTAATCAACCATAGAACTTGCTTTCTTTTCCTCCCACTCACATCACCCTACCCACCATAGGATCCACAAATTCCAGGATCTCACTGATCTTGCCCAAAGTGACAGAAAGAAAAGGGATTTTCCTTTGCTTAGTTGAGTCAGTCTCTAAGGCAGATGGTTAATTCATTGCACCTGTAACCAATTAGCCATTCAAAACAACCAAATTTTCACAGTAAATTACTGCCTTACCAATCTGAAAAGCAGGTGCATATTCAATGGCTAACTAACCCAAATACAAATTTTTTTTCAATTAATGTGCAGAAAAATATGACCAGTTATAATAATTTCATTCTAAATTAAGGATTTAATTATTTCAGGTTTTGATTCACAGCTTTTTTCATTATATTTGGCTACCAAATCAGGCAGATGTTTTTTCAATGAAAATTAACTTTCTTTTTCAAATAAGACTTAGAATTTTATTTCTCTTCTTTCTTAAAACAATGAAATTTGATTACAATAAACATATTGAAACATATTACATTATATAGTAATCCATTTAATTCATCTGCTTCAAAACAGGTACCTTTGTAAGGAAGATTTAACTCCAGCCAGGCATCATAACTAACTCCACAGAACTGGGTACAGCTTAGCTACACTCATGATTCACAGAATGAAAATCTCTATGGATTATTCTGTCACTATGGTGCCAGCTTTATGGACTTTCACAGACTTGAACCATAGGCCAAGTTCCTATGGCAAGGACCCTCACCTGACCCTCATCTACTTGATTATGTAACTGGCTTACTGCTAGGCTACTGCTTCCACACCCTATGCAATAAGCTATTATTGACTGAGTTACTATGTAAAGACCTCCACCCAGTGCTCTGGGTGATATGGCAGCACCATGGCACAGCTGCAAGGCTGCAGGTGAGCAGAGACTGGAGTGGTGGCAGCACCGAGGACAGAGACAGAGATGGCTGTCGGGGCAGAGAGGCCCAGAAGCAGAGACCAGCTTGCTGCATGCAGACTTGCTCTGAGTGGATAGGAGTTTAGTGTTTGACCTACCACCATGGGAATACAGTTGGGTACAAACTGTTTCACCACAGGAACATTCCAATGTCATTTTTTTGGTCTCCCTGAATCCATACTGAACTTGTCTGGGGCTAATACCCTGGCAAGACAGAGCCCCATCTCTAATTAAGCAGAGAGAGAGGAATGATTTTCCAGTCAAGGGGAATTACCTGTTTCTTGTCTCTTGACTCTCAGTGCCAACCTTCACAATGCTTACAGATGTATGTCTTTAAAAATACTTCAGATCATGGTCATCCTCTCTTTGTCTATTGTCTACTGAAGAAATTTCAAACCTGACATTAAGTTTCCAGTCTCATCTTGTCCAACAAAAAGCACTAGAGTTCAATTTCACTGTAGTATTAGTTTTTTTTTGCTGAAAACAGGAACATTTAATTTTTTGTTGTTTATACTATCTGCTATACTGGAATATCCCACACGACAATGCATCCTTCATCACTTGAAATTCTACTTATCCTTTAAATCTCTGTTAAAATCCCATCCTCTCTGGAATCTTTCCCCTGTCCCTTGTCTCATAATTAGTTGCTTGTTTTTCTGAAATTCCACATTATTATTTGCTCCTCTCTCACACAGCACATATTTTATTCTGCTTCATACAGTTCTTTGTTTATTGCTGAAGTTTATGCTATACTAGCCACATGAAAGCCCACTTTCCCCACCCCTAAGAATTCCTAGTCTACATTCGCTTCTACAAAGCTTTCTTCTCTGTTAGCTGCTTTACTGTCACAGTGAAAATGGAAATGCCCACAATTTCCTCTGGTAGCAGAGGTCTCCCTCCAGGTAGCAGAGTTAATGTGACAAGAGACATCTGCAGTAGTATTTCTTGCAATCAGGGGGTCCTTTTGCATATAGAATTCAACCTTGCCTGTGCTGTGTTATAGCATGATACCTCTCTAGCGCCCTGAGCTTCCTGGCCTCACTTTTTCTCTCTACTCTCCAGTTCTCCAAGTGAACTTTCATTTGGAAACATGGCTCTTCCTGCCATTGAAGAAAGAGACCTGTCCTCCAAATGTGACAAAGTTTAATGAAGGTGGAGTTACCTCTAAGCTAAAAACAATATGGATTTTTTAAATGCCCTAAAGAGATATTTGCTTTTTTCAATTTAGAGCTCCCATAGATAAGAAATTCATACCAGGCTAAGGCAAACTGGGCTTTTTCTACCTTTCTTCAACTATCAAGTCTGGTTCCTTAGTTAATTCCCTGACATTTAAGATTGTCCCACGGTACCTCTGCAGGGTTGGGTGGACACACTTTATCTCAGCCTTGGGTAAAAATTTCAATATTTGGAAAGAACTACCTAACATATCCCCTTTACAGTTGCCCCAAAGAATGCTGGACCCTTTTTTTTGAAATGTGTCCATCTTGGAATCCTATGACTCTTAATGCCCTAGAGTCTCTGGTTACACACATCTCCCTCTCAATGAGATGAAGCCAATCTTATTTGCAAGTGTCTTGGCCTCCTGGAAATCTTGCGTAGGAAGGCATTTTTTGCACAGTAGGCACCTAATAAGTGATGCTTAATTGAATTTTCCTACGAATGAACATATGGCATGGACGACTCAAAAGTGAAAATATTCTATAACATACTGCATTACCACCTAAGGAGGGAAAATCTTGTTAATGGCTCATGGTGACAAGTTTATGTCCTAAAACGTGAGATCTGATTAGCTTTTTTATTTTAGCTCTTGTAACTACTAGTTTTATTGCTGGTCATAAAATTATCCAGCTCATTTTGAAATTCAGCTGCAAAAGAGAAAACTTTGACATCCTATGCTTATACCAGTTTTTGTGAACATATGACCCCTCAGCAGGGGGTGTACTCAACCTCAGGTTTGGGGATCTCAGGAGGTTATGTTGAAGAATAAGTTGAGAACACTTTGGGTGTGTTTGGCAGTGGTACCAGCAAAAAGCAGAGTATTCTGCCAGGAGCTTATCTTGTTAGCTGGGATTTAATAGTCCTAAAGGCAAGATCATGGATTCAGTTCTTGTATGTCAGTTCCTCAGTCCTGGGCTTTACCCCTAAACTGTAGTCCACAGATGCCCATCATTTCCTAGGTACATCACTGAAGTGTGCAGCATAGGTGCTCCAACTTGAAAGTCCACCCATCAATTATTTCATAAGTATGTGTTGAACACCTACTGGGTGCTCTGAACTAAATCTGTAGGTCAGAAACTAGCAGCCATCCTCTAGCATTTTAAAAAAGTAAGCACAAGAACTTTTTGTGGTTGTGGCAGGATCTGGCACTACTAGGCCACTCTTACTGTCTCTCTTGCTGCCTATCAGATCTATGGCTATATTGAGAGAAAATCAAGCCCTGGAGGTATCAGAAGCCTGGGTTGAGATTAGCAGTCACTATTAGGAGAAATAAAAGCGAACTAGAATTTCTGGGCTTATTTTAGGTCTACTCAGTTTACTAGGCATTGGACTCTAAGGTCCAATGACCATAAAGTTGAGTCCAAACTACAGTTTAAAACAGATTGTGTCAAGACTGCTCAAGAAATCAGGAGGGGATTGGTTTCCCATCCATGACTCCTGGCACTACAGCTGGGGAAGAGGCAGCAAATGATCCCAACAAGTAACAAGAGCCACCATCCCCTACTAAGAAGTGCAGAGGTTTCCTATGAAATCAGGAAGTCTTGATAAACAGGAATATATTTACAGGGGATGGAGAAGTGGGGTTGGGAGGGTAAGACAGTCACAGTACTAGAGAAATCAGGCAGGGTTCCATACTATCGAAGCTTTTTCACTGGTGAGGGTAAAAGATAAAGGAAAGGAGACTCTACCCAGTGTCTCTCCCAGTGCAAAAAGAGATATGCCACTGTTCTCCCTTAGAATCTGCTTAGAAGACCTGCTCCAGCTTTGCCAGCCAAGCTTACTGTGGGTCCCAATGAAGGAAGGTACACTTGACAGAAAGATGTAATGTGTGGCAGGATTGTGAGTTTCAGCCCCAGATGCCACTCTTTATGAAAACTTCTCTCTTAAGAATTTCCAAGGATTTTTTTCCTGTGTAGGTCTTTCAAAATTTGCTGTAGCAGCAGAGGCCAAGGGATTTCTGAAAGCAGTACATAGAGATAATATAAGTGCATGGTCAGTTGCAATCTTCATGATTCATACCCTGGCATACCCTCTCCACACTGTACCAGGGTAATCTGGGTTATTTGATCCCTTGCATATCTTTACTTGTGTTTTGTTTTATATGTCTTAGTTTAGGCATCCCTCACTCCTGCACCGTGTTCTTAGGAACACAAGCAATCTCAGGGAAAAATCACCAGCTCAAGATTACAGAGCAGACACATGTGCAAGTGCTCACGTGCACACACACACACACACACACACACACACACACACACACACACACAATGACCTGTTGTTTTATCACTGCAAATAGCTCTTTGTCCTGCATAACCTCTCTTCAACCTCATTTTGCCAGTTATGCAGGCTCTTCAGCCACATACTTATTAAAAACATTTAGAGATGGAAGGGTTGGAATTGGGTCTCTCTATGAGATTACCCCTATCCCTGATACAGCACAGCACTGAAATAGAATGCAGAGATTTTCAGGGTGTCCAAGATCATGGAAGGGTCTGGAAGCTTTAAGAAGGTTGGAAGTCATGCTCAAGACTAGTATGCATTCCTGTACCTCTAGGCATTGGTCTAGAGGACATATTCCTCATTGGATTGGTCTGGTCTAGTTATACATAGAGTCATGTGGTAGAAATCTTTCAGATTAGCTCATATTTTAAAAAGAAAACATCCATAACCTTCTTGAAGGTACAATATGAAAGGAAGTCTTCAATAAGTTACTCTAGAATTCTGCATGACCTGCTTACATTTTGCTCAATCTATTAGATAAGATAGAGTGGTCTGTGGGCCCAGCGTCTCGCCTTGTTCTAGTTGCAGTTCTGTGGTACCTAATGGGAAAAAAAAATGTTTATTTGCTATTTTTGCCATCTGTGCACGCTGACCAAACTGCCATGCTTATGTCAAAATGGAGCAAATGCAGTGTCATGTACTGGTCATGTATCACGGATTCTGGTTTCCTGTCTCTCCTATATTCTTTCACCTTATTGTGTTCTATCTTCCTGAGTTTGAAAGAATTTCACAAATTTTGACAATTAGCAGGCTTTGGGTAGGTGAGGATCTTTCTAAATATACTATATTGTATTTATCTCAGATTTCCTTAGGGATTTGTTTTGTTTAGCCTTCTTGAGTATAGAACAAAGGGAGACAGGAAGCTCTAACAGACAGGTTGTGCATCAAACAAAAGATTTTTGAGCTATGAGTTAGGTCACTTCTCTTTTCAGACTTGGGGTAGGGCTTTAACTCCATCCTCCTCTTGTATTTGCCCATTTCCTAATTTGCAGCATGAAGGAGACTTTGTTTTTAAGTCCTTCGGGATTCCTCCTGCTTGCTGAAGAGACCCATGTCAAAATGGATGGACATAGCCTAATGACAGAACACTAGACTGCCTAGAGCAGAGAAAAGACTGCAACTCTATGTTTACTAATATAATATATAAAAGCATGCCTTATGGAGAAACTTGAGTTTATGTGGAGGGAGAAGAATATAGGGTAAGCCAGCCAATATGTTTTCATAAAGTGTATCTTTTTCCTGCTTATCCCCTTCCATTCCCATAAAGTGGAAAACTGAGCTCTTTTTATATCAGTTGGGTATTTCCTTGAAAATTCCTTTTTTTATCCACAGGGAATACTAAGAAAAATAATTTAAAGAGAGAGAGGGGCAAGAGAAGGAAAGACAGGCTGGGGGAGGGCTAATCAAAATCATTTCTACCCACCTGTATATAATGGGGATGTGGTAGGAGCAATAATAAAAAATACGCTGTGGCTTAACACAATGAAGATTGAGTCCTTGTTCCACAGTGTCTTTTATAGGCCCAGAAAATCTCCAATATAACAAGCCCACTCAGAGTAAGGGGATCCTCCATCCTGTAGTGATGCCGTCTGGAACACTTGGCCTCTTGATCATAGAACAAGGAGGAAAGTGTTACACGTCTCACCTTAGCAGTTCCAGGCTCCGGCCAGCAAGGGACACAGAGCACCCCTGCTAACAGACCTTGTACAACCTGGCCACATAAACCAGATTCATTGGTAAGACAGATATGTTTAAATCTTCCTATTTGCCAAGAAAGAGAGGTGAAACACGTACAGGGGAGTGCCTCTACTCCCATACTACCCACCTTGCTTTATCCCAAATCCCTTTTTCCTGACCATAACCAAACTTTTCTTAACTAAGAAGGAGATCAGGGAAGGGAAGAGGAGACAGTGTCAGCAGGAGATGGTAGGGGTGGTCTCAAGCAGTTTTTACTAGCTTAGAAGTGGTGCAGTAAATGTCATCAAAAGTGCTAAGACCTCAGTTTTTGCTGCCTTTCCATTGTACTTCCCTGTGCACACGTGCCTCATACCCTGAACCTGTAAGGCAAACCGTTAAATATGCTTTATAGAACCACAAGGATAATAGCATTTGCATATCAGAAATATTATTTAATATTATCATTTGAATATGTAAAATGTAATCCTCAATTATTCCTGAATGAATAGTATGATCATCACTACTTTTATTATTACTACTAAACCTGCTATTACTTTAGTTAATAAAAGTAGGTTATTAATAACCTACTATGCTAATTTACATATGTATAATTTTCAAAACAAGTTTATAAGTATAATTATCCCCATCTTTGGGGAAAGAGATTGAGCAACAAATAAATTATATAACTTGCTTAACAATAATCCATACCTATCTGACTCCAAAGTCTGTGCTCTTCACCACTATGGGGTAAAGTAAGAGAGAATTCATGTTCCTTGTGTCATTCATGTGTAATCAGCTATCTTAATACCTAAGATCCTAGAGTAGCTGTGTCCATTGATGAAAATCTTTTGCACAAAACTGAGCATGTCACGAGGATTCAAATGTTTAATACTGACATGTAACAATATCTTCTTAAGTAAGATGAAAATAATCTTGAATATTGATTTGAATTTGAATCCATTTTCTGAAACTGAAAGCAACTTACTGGATAGATATCATTTGCAAATGCTGCATTTTCATCATATATTGCAATGGACACCAAGACACTTCACTAATTCAGGCATAAATCTCAATAATTCATAAAAGTTCAAGGAGACTAAGTCTTATCTCTGTGCCAAATTGGTTGGTAGTTTGCCCTCCTAATTAAACACATATGTGTGTGTGTGTATCAAAGTGTATGCATATGTTTTTATCTCTCACTTTGAAAGCACATAATTTAAGTCACATCTTACTCATAAAGTATATGAAATAGTAATTATGACTTACAGGATGTGCTCATATTCTGGAAATTAGGAAATATATATAGGTTGTTCACTGATAATCTCTAGAATTTAGCAAATCTATTTCTTGTTATTTAATATTATGCTAGATTTCTAGCAAATCTGTTATAAAGTCCAAAGGAAATATAGTCATTTACCATTAAGCTAGACTTGACTGAATGCATAACTGCCTTTATACTTTCACTGATCATTCATTGAACTATGTCCTAATTATCCTCACTTCCCTAAGTTATTTGCTTAAAAGGAAAATGTGTAACTATCCAAAAATTATTACAAGATGTATCTGTTAAGATAAAAAAACAGTGAAGTTAAGAAGAATATATTTATACCCCACATCTTTTTTCAAAGGGATTTGAAATCATTTATAAAATTTATACTCTGCAATAGCATAGAAATAGATAACAAGAATAGGCAAAGGGGAAAAGTAAGGTAAATAGAAAGTGGGATTCAAGATAAGGTTACCCAAAAATGTATACAGAAATTTCCTTAAATATAAGTCATCAGTTTGGCTGCACGCTTCCTAACAGTCCAAACAAAATGAAAAATACTATCCTTTTTTATTTCATTGAGTCTATAAGGAGATAAAATATAGTTGGTCAGGAAAAGCACAGTCGATAATGAATAAAGATGTTGACTCCTTAGAGATCATGTACTTCCTTAAACCATGTTGAAAGTTGGCAAACTATTTTTATTCTTTTATTTTTGTAAGAGGGATTGCTTTCCAGGACATAAAAGAAAATTATTTTGCATCTCATTTCTTTAGAACCACACATTATTTTATAATAAAACCATATTGGGGGATCACCACACTATACACCAGACTCACCTTGATATGACATTCAATGTTTTCCAACACCCAAAACCAACTTCAAAGTCTATAACTATGCCATGGTAAAGGATGTTCAAAAAAATGGGTAAAAGACTTGGGAGGCAATGTACAAAGGAGTGTTCGGAAATATTTTGAGCAATGTTGATATCATAGGAAGAGTCATATAAACTCTTAAGGTAACTATCTGAAGGAGAGAAGTACTTGTTAAGATAGTTCTCATTCTTTATGTGCCCAAATGATTATATCAGGCCATGATTGTATAATACATGACAGTCCAGGATATGCAAGGTACAATAATTTGTCCTTGCCTTCAATAAATGTATTCTTAGGTTTTTTTAATTTTTAATTTCATTTATTTTTTTATTTTGGTATCATTACAATTACATGAGGAACATTATGTTTACTAGACTTCCCCCATCACCAAGTTCCCCCCACATGCCCCATTGCAGTCATTGTCCATCAGTGTAGTAAGATGTTGTAGAATCACTGCTTGTCTTCTCTGTGTTGTTGCACAGCCCACCCTGTGCCCCCCCCCGCATTATACATGCTAATCATATGGCCCCCTTTCTTCCCCTTCCCCTCCTTATCCCTCCCTTCCCACCCGTCTTCCCCAGTCCTTTTCCCTTTGGTAACTGTTAGTTCATTCTTGGGTTCTGTGAGTCTTCTGGTGTTTTGCTCCTTCAGTTTTTCCTTTGTTCTTATATTCCACAGATGAGTGAAATCATTTGATACTTGTCTTTCTCCACCTGTTTTATTTCACTGAGCATAATACCCTCTAGCTCCATCCATGTTGTTGCAAATGGGGATTTGTTTTCTTCTTATGGCTGAATAATATTCCATTGTGTATATGTACCACATAATCTTTATCCATTCATCTACTGATGGACACTTAGGTTGCTTCCATTTCTTGGCTATTGTGAATAGTGCTGTGATAAACATAGGGGTGTATTTGTCTTTTTCAAACTGGACTGCTGTGTTCTTAGGGTAAATTCCTAGGAGTGGAATTCCTGGGTCAAATGGTATTTCTATTTTAAGTTTTTTGAGGAACCTCCATACTGCTTTCCATAATGGTTGCACTAGTTTACATTCCCATCAGCAGTGTAAGAGGGTTCCCCTTTCTCCACATCCTCGCCAACATTTGTTGTTGTTTGTCTTTTGGATGGTGGGGATCCTTACTGGTGTGAGGTGATATCTCATTGCGATTTTAATTTGCATTTCTCTGAAGACTAGTGATGTAGAGCATCTTTTCATGTGTTTATGGGCCATCTGAATTTCTTCTTTGGAGAACTGTCTGTTCAGCTCCTCTGCCCATTTTTTAATTGGATTATTTGCTTTTTGTTTGTTGAAGTACGTGAACTCTTTATATATTTTGGATGTCAACCCTTTATCAGATCTGTTATTTATAAATATTTTCTCCCATACTGTAGGATGCATTTTTGTTCTATTGGTGGTGTCCTTTGCTGTACTATTCTTAGGTTTTTTTATATGCTTCTTGTGTATATGTCTTTTTTCTTCTTAAACTGAAATGAAAGTTCCTTTAGCCAAGGAAGCATGATTTCTCATTTCAGCCTTGGCCACTAGCAAAGTTCTTGTTAGGTCCCAGTGAATAGTTGTTGGATAAATGAACTATTCTCTGATCCCCTGAAACACTAACAAACTGCCTAGCTGGCCTTGGAACATGTTCCCCCACATCTTATATTGAAAATTCAGCAAGTTAATAATAAGGAGATGTGAAATATATTAAATGTCTTTATAATCTCTTTCTTTTATGCCTTGGGTAAATGCTAATCTGAGATTCTGCAATCTGCATGACTAATATAGATGACAGCATGTGTAATTTGCTGATATTATTTTCTCAGGCTATTAAGCTCTGCCCAACCTTTTAAGAATATTGAATTGGAAGATCATGTTCCTACCATTTCAGGAAATTGGTAGCATCACAGTCCAACAACTTGAGAAAATAGCATTATTTTAAAGGGGAGGTAAAAAGAAAAAATGGCAACAAAAAAAACATCCTAAGCCTCAGACTGGAAATGGTAAATTTCTCTCCAATGGACCCAAAATTTTGTCAATGTAAGAAAAACAGTGAAAAGAATGCCATTGTGATTTAACTAATTTTAAGTCTCCTACAAAGGTCTCTGGTATTTAAATTGCCCACTGTAACCCTTTAGTTACATTTACAGTTTTGGAGAGACGGCTTTGTTCACAATGGAAATTTGCATTGGGAAAATTTAGAAAACCCTAAATGGAATGAGAGAGGGAGAGGTCTATTTAATGAAGACAATTTAGTCAAGACCACAAAAGAATGTACTACGCAAAAGGTTTTTGAATACAGAGAAGTGGAAAATACTGGAAGATTGATCTTTTGTCTCAGTGACCTTGCAAAGGGGGAGATAATGGGAGTAAAATTTTTTCAGTCTGATGGCTCTCCCTATTTAAGGTGTGACTACAAAGAAGCTGTAAAAGCAGCCTCCAAATAATGCCAGTTTCCTAGCAACGATAGCTGCAGCGGTTTTAACTAGATTTTAAATACAAACAATAAACCTCAAATGTTGAGTCTGAGGGGTGTTAAATATTTTGGGGCAAACAGTGAAATTCTTCAAAGGAAATGTTCTCCTGGGGTGGTGGGCAGTGCTAAGTCTGTTTCAAAGCCTTCCCTGCATTCTGATGCCTGCAATGTACCTGATTTAAATTGTGCTCACAATGTCCCCTGATACACTGATGGACCCTACTTGATCCTTGCAAGAAAACAGACCTTAATATTTGGGTGGTTAAAACCTGATGTATGTCATGAGGATTGCTTACCACTTTGTGTTTTGTAGCCTAATTTGCAAAGTGAGTACATTCTTCATAAGTTTGTTTTTCATTCATTTTCAGTTTCATTCAGTATTATCTTTACCATTTTCTGAGATACAACCTCAAGAGAGCTGTCTAAGATTCTACACAATACCTTAAAATAACAATGGCCCTCAAAAGGAGCATGTTTTCAAGTAGGTCTCATTCACATAAACTGTTGAATAGAATACTGATGTGAGCAAAAATTAAACTGAATATGAGTGCCTTCAGAACCACTGACGTAATTGCATAATATCTTCCAATAGGGTATGGACATATATGGAGGCTCTAGAAGCATAACTGGAAAGCAGTTGATTATCTACACTTTAGTGTTTTGCAGAAGAGGCCCCTGACTCTCCTCATGAGAAAACTGGAAGACAAAGTCATAGAAATGGCCAAGTCTTCAGTCTGAATTCAGCCATGATGAATCCTGAATGGAAAGCCTTTCAACACAAAAGAAATTTCCCAGAAGTATATCACTAGGTCAGGGGATGGGGAGGAGGGCTGGGAAGCCTATTTTGGGAAACTTCTTTCATCAAATTTTTAATTTCAAGATAATTATAGATGGACAGAAAGCACTAAAAAATTACCAGCAGAGAACAGTGACTGTAACGGGGTACGTGGTGGAGACTTGATAAGGGGGGGAGTCTAGTAACCACAATGTTGCTCATGTGATTGTATATTTATGATACAAAAAAAAATTAATAGGAGAGAGGTCCTATGTATTCCTTTTTGTTTCCTGATTTGGAAGAACTTTTGAATCTTGTTATTTTTGGTATTTCAAGGGATCATCAGTGGAGTTGTAATCAAGCAAGCCAGTCTCCACAAGAGCTCTCCATTTTGACAGTTCCACATATGAACAAAGATGGGGCTCATTAAATCATCACTAGCACTCTCAGGTGCGATACTTTTAACAGGCAGTCTACGGGGAGAACTAGACTGAAAACCAGACAGATTCAAGAGAGGAAGGGAGGGAGGGAACCCTGCTCATTACTTGTCAAATTCAAATCAAATGTTTGGGGACTTAATAGGCATTTACTTTCATTATTTTTTAAAGCAGAACCATGTAATATTATCCCGGTGCATCTGGCTCTTTTGCTCAGCATAATCTTTTTTTTGTTATTTATTTATTTTTTATTAAGGTATCATTGATATACACTCTTATGGAGGTTTCACATGAAAAACAATGTGGTTACTACAGTCACCCATTTTATCAAGTCTTCCCCGACACCCCACTGCAGCCACTGTTCATCAGTGCAGTAAGAGGACACAGAGGCACTACCTGTCTTCTCTGTACTACACTGTCTTCCCCATGAGCCTGCCCACACCACGTGAACTAATCATAATACCTCTCAATCCTCTTCTCCCTCCCTCCCCCTCCGCCCTCTCAAACTCCTCCCCTTTGGTAACCACTAGTTCCTTCTTGGAGACTGAGTCTGCTGCTATTTTGTGCCTTCAGTTTTGCTTCGTTGTTACACTCCACAAATGAGGAAAATCATTTGGTATTTGTCTTTCTCTGCCTGACTTATTTCACTGAGCATAATACCCTCTAGCTCCATTCATGTTGTTGCAAATGGCAGGATTTGTTTCTTTCTTACAGCTGAATAGTATTCCACTGTGTACACGTGCCCCATCTTCTTGATCCATTCATCTACTGACAGACACTTAGGTTGCTTCTTTATCTTCTTTATCTAACCTATCGCAAATAGTGATGTGATAAACATAGGTGTGCATATTTCTTTTTAAATCTGAGATCTTGCTTTCTTTGGGTAAATTCCTAGGAGTGGAATTCCTGGGTCAAATGGTATTTTTATTTTTAGTTTTTTGAGGAACCTCCATACTGCTTTCCACAATGGTTGAACTAGCTTACATTCCCATCAGCAGTGTAGGAGGGTTCCCCTTTCTCCGCATCCTCACCAGCATTTGTTGTTCCCAGTCTTTTTGCAGTTGGCCATCCTAACTCTGATGTGAGGTGATACCTTATTGTGGTTTCAATTTACATTTTCCTGATAATTAGCCATGTGGAGCATCTTTTCATGTGTCTGTTGGCCATCCAAATTTATTCTTTGTAGAATTGTCTGTTCATATCCTCCACCGATTTTTTAATCAGGTTATTTACCTTTTGGGCATTGAGGCATGTGAGTTCTTTATATATTTTGGATGTTAACCACTTGTCAGTTAAGTTGTTTATAAATATATTCTCCCATACTGTATGAGGCCCTTTTTTTTGCTGATGCTGTACTTTACTGTACATAAGCTTTTGAGCTTGTTGTAGTCCCATTTGTTCATTTTTGCTTTTGTTTCCCTTGCCTGAGGAGATGCGTTCAGGAAAAAGTTGCTCATGTTTATATTCAGGAGTATTTTGCCCATGTTGTCTTCTAAGAGTTTTATGGTTTTATGACTTACATTCAGGTCTTTGATCTGTTTCAAGTTTACTTTTGTGTATGGGGTTAGACAATAACACAGTTTCATTCTCTTGCATGTAGCTGTCCAGTTTTGCCAACACCAGTTGTTGAAGAGGCTGTCATTTCCCCATTGTATATCTATGGCTCCTTTATCATATATTAATTAATACATGCTTGGGTTTATATCTGGACTCTCTAGTCTGTTTCATTGATCTATGAGTCTGTTCTTGTGCCAGTAACAAACTGTCTTGATTACTGTAGCTTTGCAGTAGAGCTTGAAGTCAAGGAGCATAATCCCCCCAGCTTTATTCTTCCTTCTCAGGACTGCTTTGGCTATTCGGGGTCTTTTGTAGTTCCATATGAATCTTAGAACTATTTGTTGTAGTTCATTGGAGAATGCGGTTGGTATTTTGAAAGAGATTGCATGGAATCTGTTGATTGCTTTAGGCAGGATGGCCATTTTGACAATACTAATTTTTCCTATCCATGAGTATGAATGTATTATCATTTATTGGTACCTTCTTTAATTTTTCTCATTAGTGTCTTATAGTTTTCAGGATATAGGTCTTTCACTTCCTTGGATAGGTTTATTCCCAGGTATTTTATTGTTTTTGATGCAATTGTGAATGCAATTGTTTTCCTGATTTCTCTTTCTGCTAGTTCATTGTTCTTTTATAGGAATGCAACATATTTCTGTGTATTAATTTTGTATCCTGCAACTTTGCTGAATTCTGATATTAGATCTAGTAGTTTTGGAGTGGATTCTTTAGGGTTTTTTAATGTACAATATCATGCCATCTACAAAGAGTGACACCTTAACTTCTTCCTTACCAATCTGAATGACTTTTTTTCTTTGTGTTGTCTGATTGCCGTGGCTAGGACCTCCAGAACTATGATGAATAAAAGCGGGAAGAGTGTGCATCCTTGTCTTGTTCTTAATCTTAAAGGGAAAGCTTTCAGCTTCTCACTGTTATGTATGATGTTGGCTGTGGGTTTTTTGTATACGGCCTTCATTGTGTTAAGGTACTTGCCCACTATACCCATTTTGTTGAGAGTTTTTATCATGAATGGATGTTGAATTTTGTCAAATGCTTTTCCGGCATCTATGGAGATGATCATGCGATTTTTGTCATTCTTTTTCTTGATGTGGTGGATGATGCTGATGGATTTTCAATTATTGTATCACCCTTGTATCCCTGATATAAGTCCTACTTGATCAGGATGGATGATCTTTTTGATGTATTTTTGAATTCAGTTTGCTAATATTTTTTGGAGTATTTTTGCATCTATTTTCATTAGGGATATTGGTTTATAATTTTCTTTTTTTTGTGGTGTCTTTGCCTGGTTTCTGTATTAGAGTGATGCTGGCCTCATAGAATGAGTTTGGAAGTATTCCCTTCTCTCCTACTTTTTGGAAAACTTTAAGGAGGGTGGGTATTAGGTCTTCACTAAATGTTCGATAAAATTCAGCAGTGAAACCATCTGATTTAGGCATTTTGTTCTTAGATTTTTTTTTATTAAAAATTCAATTTCATTTCTGATAATTGATCTGTTCAGATTTTCTTTTTCTTCCTGAGTCAGCCTTGGGAGGTTGTATTTTTTAAGACAGTTGTCCATTTCTCCTAGGTTATCCAGTTTGTTAGCATGTGTTTGTGGACTTTTTGTCTTCTTTGTGTAATTTATTTCTAGTTTCATATGTTTGTGGTCTTAGAAGCTGGTTGGCACAATTTCAATTTTTTGAATTTACTGAGGCTTTTTTTATGGCTTAGTATATGATCTGTTCCTGAAAATATTCCATATGCAGTTGAGAAGAATGTATATCCTGCTGCTTTTTGGTGGAGTGTTCTGTAGATGTTTGTTAGTCTATCTGTTCTAATGTGTTGTACAGTGACTCTGTCTCCTTACTTATTTCCTGTCTCGTTGATCTGTCTTTTGGAGTGAGTAGAGTGTTGAATTCTCCTAGAATGAATGCATTGTATTCTATTTCCCCCTTCAATTATTTTAGTATTTGTTTCACATATGTAGGTGTTCCTGTGTTGGTTGCATAGATACTTATAATGGTTATATCCTCTTGTTGCATTGACCCCTTTATCATTATGTAATGTCCTTCTTTGTCTCTTGTTACTTTCTTTGTTTTGAAGTCTATTTTGTCTGATACAAGTATTGCAACACCTGCTTTTTTATCCCTATTGATGCATGAAATATGTTTTTCCATCCCTTCACTTTTAGTCTGTGTATGTCTTTGGGTTTGAAGTGAGTCTCTTGTAGGAAGCATATAGTTGGGTCTTATTTTTTTATCCATTCTATGACTCTATGTCTGTTGAGTGGTGCATTCAAATGGTTCACATTTTTGGGTGATTATCAATAGGTATGTACTTATTGACATTGCATGCTTTACATTCATGGTTACCAAGGTTCAAGAGTAACTTCCTTACTATCTAACAGTCTAACTTAACTCACTTTGTATGCTAATACAAACACAATCTAGAGGTTCTTTTTTTTCTCCTCCATTTTCTTATTCCTTCATTCTTTATATATTAGGTATCATATTCTGTATTCTTTGTCCATCCCTTGACTGACTTTGGGGATAACTGATTTAATTTTGCATTTGCTTAGTAATTAACTGTTTTACTTTCTTAACTGTGGTTTTATTTTCTCTGGTGACAACTATTTAACCTTAGGAATACTTCCATCTATAGCAGTCCCTCCAAAATACACTGTAGAGATGGCTTCTGGGAGGTAAATTCTCTCAACTTTTGCTTATCTGGAAATTGTTTAATCCCTCCTTCAAATTTAAATGGTAATCTTTCTGGATGGAGTATTCTTGGTTTAGGTCCCTTCTGTTCATTGCATTAAATATATCATGCAACTCCCTTCTGGCCTGTAAGGTTTCTGTTGAGTAGTCTGATGGTAGCCTGATTGGTTTTCCTTTGTATGTGATCTTTTGTCTGTCTTTGGGTGCTTTTAATAGTCTGTCCTTATCCTTAATCTTTGCCATTTTAATTATTATATGTCTTATTGTTGTCTTCCTTGGGTTACTTGTGTTGAAAGATCTGTGGACTTCCATGGTCTGAAAGACTATTTCCTTCCCCAGATTGGGAAAGTTTTCAGCATTTACCTCCTCAAAGACACTTTCTATCCCTTTTTCTCTCTTTTCTTCCTCTGGAACCCCTATAATGTGAATATTGTTCCATTTGGATTGGTCACAGAGTTCTCTCAATATTCTTTCATTCCTAGAGAACTATTTTTTCTTTGCCCCAGTTTATTTGTATTCCTGAACTTCTATTTCATTTACTGTTTCCTGTACTTCATCTAATCTGTTTTATATACCTCTATTGTATGTTTCATGTTGGATACTGCATTTTTGAAAGTTTCTCTTTCTTAAATTCCTCCCTGGGGTCTTGAATAATTTTCTGTAGTTCCCTGATCATGTTTATGATTTTTATTTTGAAATTTCTTTCAGGTATATTGGTGAGTTCTTTTTCACTTGGCCCTTTTTCTGGTGTTTGTGAGATTTTGGTTTGAACCAGGTTCCTTTGACATTTCACATTTGTATGTGGCGCCCTCTAGTGCCCAGACCTCTACTCTCTGGAGCTGCTCAGTCCCTGAAGCAGTGTTGGGGGTTGCAGGGGAGTTTTACTGGTGCCTGGGTGGAAGAAAGAGCTGTTTCCTGCTTCCCAGTTGTTGTGCCTATCTCCACTGCCAGAACCAGTGGGCCAAGTGCACAGGTTTAAGCCTCTATGCTTTGTGTTTGTAGCTGCTGTTGGCAGGTCCTCCCTCTGGCTGGCCTGACACCAAGTCAGGGGCTACTGGTTTGTCAGCCAGTGCTGGCTAGCTGGGAGGAAGGTGCAGCAGGCTTCACGTCATACTGGGGCCTGCATAGCCAGCCAGGGGGATGGAGTGCCTGAAGCTCCTGTTAGATACCACCTGCTGTGCAGAGTGTGCCTGGACTATTTTGTCCACCTGTCCTTTCTCCTAAGCAGCAAGCTCCCTGCAATCCTTGCCCCTTTTGCAGACCTCTCACTGTTAGGAAGTCCTCAGACTGCCTGCCTTTCTTTTTTCCCAGAGAAGCTGGATGTGGATCCCTTTTTTCAACAAGCAGCTGGAATCTCAGTCTCTCCAGTATTTTGCCTGTTTTAGCTTTCCAACTCCACTAATCTCCAGAGCACCATGCACTGAAGGTTTGTTCTCCCAGAGCAGATCACCAGGGCTGGGTGTTCAACAGTCCTAGGCTTCCACCCCCATCTACCTCCTTTTGTCTCCCTCTTACTGGTTAGCTAGGGTGGGGGTAGGGCTTGGGTCCAGCTGGATCATGGCTTTGGTATGTTGCCGTTTAGTGAGGTCTGTTCTTTTCTCAGGTGTATGCTGTCTGGTGTAGCCTTCTTTCCTGTTGGTCTTTTAGGATTAATTGTATTAACTATATTTTTATATTTTATGTGGTTTGGGGAGGAGGCCTCTGTCTCACCTCTCATATTACATCTTTAATACTCTTGCTTAATAGGCATTTATATCTCCCTGCTGCAGGTAGGATTCCCTGTCAATAAGATTCTGAGATTGGAGATTATTAGGCAGGAAATTTATTAGGGAAGCCTCTTGGGATCAACACTTGTAGAAGAAAAGGATGGGAAGGAAAGGATGGAAAGAAGCAGTATTGGGCAATGAAGGAACTGAAACTGCCTGTGTTTCCACCAAGGAGCCCTTCAGAGTTATTTTGCACTGTGGCGAGAGTGCCAGACCTTTACACTCTTACATTGGAGGCAAGCTACTCATTAATCTCTTTGGCCCAAGGCAGTTTACAAAGAGGACCAAGTGCTGAGGTCTATCAGCTGGTAATACTCCCAGAAGCTACAGGAATAAGTGCCTCAGTTCTGAAGGTGGATCCAGATCTCATGTAACACCATCCACTATAGTACATGCTTGGTATTGGCAAGATATACTCCTTCATATATGTTCTTACTGGGAGCAGTTAGAGTTGTGATTATAATCGGTCTTTTAACTGAGTCAGACTTATAAGAAGATTGGAGGGATGAATAAAGCCCATGCCACTGTAGCTAATCTTAGGGCTACTACTCTATCATCTATTCTAGATTTCCCTTATCCTCAACTAACGCCTTTGCTGGTCTTGGATCTACTGACAGCACATCCTTTCCATACTGCAGCTATTGCACTTGTCCATTTATTATTAAAATAGGGTAAGGGATACCAAGAGGTATGCAAGTATATCACCTGGGAGCCAAACACAGACCACCTTGTCTTAATAAAGGACAGCAGCCTAACCTCCTCTGATGATCTGAGTCAATTTCCTGCCCGGATGTTGTGTCCTCTTTCTGCATGCTTGTCCTTAGGCCAGGTGTCAGCCATAGCTTCTTTGCCATAGGACTCTTTATGTGTCTCCTGGTACAAATGATCCCCCTTTGCATCTCAGGACTTTTAAATCTACAAAGCATGAACAGAAAGTACAAATTTCCCAAGATGATCACTAGGAATGATAGATAGTAAACGAGACCATCCATCATCCATCAGCTTCTTGATTGGTGAATGTATGTATTCTAACTACTAGGGACACAAAACCATATAAAAAACCATTGATGCAGTGTAGGAGTTGGCAAATTGTGGCTCTCAGGCCAAATCCATTCAGTTGTCTATTTATGTAAATAAATTTTCATTGGAACTGAACCACACCCACTCATTTACATATTTTTTAAGATTGTTTTCACACTAGAGTGGAGGAATTGAGTAGCTTCAACACAGACCATATGGCCTGCAAAACCTAAAATATTTATTATCCATCTCTTCACAGATAAAGTTTGCCAACTCTTGATTTCATGTGTACACTGCATTCTGGTGGATGGTTCCCAATCCTTGTAAGAAGTCTTCTCTAAGATGATATAACAGTTTGTCTTCACAAGTCCATTTCTTTGCTCTATCAGACTGAGTTTTGGGGTGGTACAAGGCGTAATGTTGCCAGTGCATTTCATGGTCATATGTCCACTGCCACACCACTTTTGCTGTAAAATGGGTGTCTTGGTCTGACATGACATTAAGAGAGATCCTGATCTGGTGGAGTACTCTGTAAGCCCTTGGATAGTAGTGCTGTTTGATATCCTACCACCAGGAAAGGCAAACTCATATTCAGAAAATATGCTTATTCTTGTTAAAATGAATTGCTACCATTCAAGGTAAAAGGGGTCTGGTATTTTCAAATTACCACCAACTGTCTTGCTGATAATCTTAAAGGATGGTGCTATATAAGGACTTATTGTGTCCATTGCTGACAGGTTGAAGACTCAGTAGAAGCAGTAACTAGAAGCCTTGATGAATATCAGCCCATGCTCTTGCCTCCATACTTGCCGTCATTGCTACTACATCCATGTACCCATTGTGTAAGCACTGGAGTGAACAATAACAGGCTGGCTCACATCAACAGGATAAGTCATTTTGTCTACTTGTTTGTTGTTTATTCCCATTTCCATGATGAGTGTTCTCTGGGTGTTATTGGCATGCAAAGAAAACATTTTCACATTTTTGTGCCCACTCCCCTAGGTCCATCTATATGCCTCTACCTTAGACCTCCTGTCCTTGTGTTCCATTCTTTCTGCATCCAACTGAGACATTCACTATTGTTCATGAATCTCCATAAAAATGACCTTTGAACAAACCAGGTTTGTATTGTGTGGATCACTTATATATGAATTTTTCAATAAATATGTTGGAAATATTTCTTGAGATTTGCAATGATTTGAAAAACATTTTCTTTGCTCTGCCATAATTTATTGTATGAACACAATATATATATACACTAATAATATAATAAATATATAATATATATACAATATATAAAATATTTATCATAAAAATATGTTAATTGACTATGTTATCTACTTAACAGTAGGTGATTAGTGGCTAAGTTTTGGGTGAGTCAAAAGGTATACATAGATTTTTCAACTACACAGTGTCCCTAACCCCCATGTTGTTCAGGGGTCAACTGTATGTTCTAATCTTGGGCCACTTCTCTTTCCTCATGAAATGAATTACAGATATACCAACTGCAGCTTGCCAATCAGGATGTTCTCTCACTCTTTGAACCCTCCTTCTTCCACTGATCTCTTGAGTAGGGCTGCCGTACAGCCATGGTCAATTTTTTTGCTTAACCGACATTGAATCAAGCTCTCTTTTTCCTCCTCCAAATTCCCATTTGTCCATAAATATATAAGCAGAGTGAGAAGTCTGGTACAAAAGCGAATGACAGGTGAGGAGTTGGAGGTGGGCTGAAGGGGGTGATGGTAGAATGAACGGTATGGTGGTAGTGGGGATAAAGAGGGTCTCTGCTTAAGAAACAAGCTTAACTTTTGTCTTTGAGCATTCTTTTACCACATCTGAGACATACTTCCTCCATATTATAATGAATTCTTAATGGGCCCACTCATGCTAATCATAGACCTACTCATGAGGGAAGCTCTGACCCTATAATCATTTGATGACCCCATGG
The DNA here is from genome assembly GCF_040802235.1 of Manis javanica. Taxonomy (NCBI): domain Eukaryota; kingdom Metazoa; phylum Chordata; class Mammalia; order Pholidota; family Manidae; genus Manis; species Manis javanica. The sequence continues at coordinate 73,011,808 of NC_133158.1, read as the reverse complement.
TAAGGCATTCCATCTCTACCACTGTCTAGTGGTAAAAAGAAAATGTTTTCCAAAATGTATGTAATTCTCCACAGAGCCTTTCTCCAGAATCAACTATATTGTGTTTCTGCTACTAGGGCTTACCAAATACACTTCCTGACATTTTTTTTTCTACCATTGACATCTCTAATAGAGTATAAGGCCCAAGAAGTACAGCTACTTGTCCTACAGTCTGGGCCTGCTGCAAAAACCTTTGCTTTTCTGATACCCACTCAAAGCTGGCGGCTTTTCATGTTATACTATACATGGGCAGAACAGCTTTTCCACGTGTGGCATATGCTGCTTCCAAAATCTGAAGAGGCCCACTGAGTATTGTGTTCCCTTCTCATAGTGAGAAATGTCAGTGGTAACAATCTGTCTTTGCCTTAGAAGGTATATACTGATGTGCTCCTGACCACTGAAACCCTAAATACTGACAAAACAAGCCCCTAAATCTTCCCTTGTTGTAGATTGCATGCCTTACAAACACCTCAAATCTACTTGTTGCTTCTTGCTTTTCCAATCTGATTAGCATGACATAATCAATAGAATGTGCTAGTGAAGTATTTATCACAACATCCAGATGATTCAGGTCTCTTCAGACTTTTAATTATAAGCAAGGGTGGGAGATTTAACATAAACTTGAGGTAAGGCATTAATGTATATTCTTATCAGTTCAAAGGAAACAAACTGTTTCTGATACTCTTTTTGGTTAGGAATGGAAAAGAATACATTGGCTAGGTCATTGGCCACATATCATGTACCTGGGTCTACGTTAGCCTGTTCCAGCAAAGATACCACATCTGACATAATACATGCAACTGAGCCTTTATTTGGTTTCATTTGTGATATTCTGGTTATTCTTCAGGATATAGAAGGTTTTCCTAGGGGCTAGACTAGTGGATTAAATGGTAATGAGATGGGGCCTGTTAACCTTGATTTCTCAGGGGTTTAAATTTAGCACCGATTCCTGTCTTTCTTTTCAGAATGCAAAACTGAATTTGATTTAGCATTTCATGTGGGTAGAGGAGACAATTTCGGAGCCTTTCAATTTCCTTTCTCCACGACAAGAACCTTACCCTGAAGCCAAGGAACCAGTGTGGGGATTGGGCCTACTACCAAAAGTGTCCTTTCTAAGTATATATTCAGAGACTGGGAACACGACAACTAGATGGTTCCACACACAAGTGAGCCCAGTAAGAGCCATACCTGCACCAGAGATTCCATTTATTAAACTTACTTCCCATCCCTGCACTCTTGGTGGTGGGGCAGGGGTGTACGAAGGTGCTTTTGTATCAATGCCAATTAAGAGCCTGTGTCCGATGGTCCACATGGTTAATTATTCCTGAGTAAATTGTTATCCCTGAAGCAGATTCTACACAGAATCTCTAAGCAGGAAGTTTATTGGGGAGTGCTCTCAAAATCAACACCTATGGAAAATAAAAGATACAGCATTGAAGAGAAGGAAAGTTTGGACTGAGATGCTACCTTGCAAAAAAATCTCAGCTGGCCTCACAGGGAGCTCTGAAGCTTTGATAACCCTTAGTTGCTCTAAGTTGTGGTAAAATAGCTAGAACTTCATACCTCTGTGTTGACCAGTCACTGGACACGGGTTGCACAAGGGAGGAGATATGATCTTGACTAATTTTAATAGAACTAATAACTGAGGACCTTCAGCTTACATCTTTTCCTACAACTGGGAGGTTGTAGGTTATTCCTAAAGAGGGGTAACAATTTTTTCTACTACAACTCCCTATTTGGTATCTTATATCATAAAAAGGCACCAGAAAACTGAAAAGAAGTTCAGTGCGATTTTTAGGATTCTCTATAGGAGCTCAATTTAATTAAGTATGTTTTCTGCTGTTCCAGTGTACAGTACACACTAACCATACTTAAAATTCAAGTTATGTCAACAAATGATGCATGTGTTATATCTGAGTTCATTCAGAATAATTAATCACTAAACTGTACAGCATAAATTATTTTTTTAAAAACAAATATTCTCAATTCTTAAAAGTTCTATGGGAAAGCCAAAGAAAGGAACAGGGGGGACATTTTCTCCTTCCCACTATTCATGAGAAACAATGCAAATATATCTTGGAAAGACTTCTGGTCTGGGAGTGAGAAGACCTGGGTTCAAATTCTAGTTCTACTACCTTTCATATGACCTATGATGCGTAGATAGGGTGCCTTATAATTATATGATGTAGGGCATGCTCTGTATGTCAGTTTTTCCTGTGTATGTGTATGTATTTTATGACTGCTGAAGGGCTATTGTGAAAACTGAAATGTTTTAATATGCAAAAGTATTTTTGTAGGCTACAAAGCATACAAACATAACATAATTTACTGATGTATGTTAATTCAAAATTATTATACGTTTTGTTTTATTAAATATAATTCTGATTTTGAAGTGGCATGTTGACATTTTATCCTTCATCATAATTGTGAGGTGATTATAGGGTTAGGTGAACATACTTCATTCAACAGCTACCCATGGCTCAAAGACTAGATCTTAGTAGGTACTCATTAAATAGTTGTTGATGAATGAATGAAGAGTATTAGTAATCAATAATCCCACTTATCATAAAATGTGTCAATAATCAATCCACAGATATTATCTTACTATCTGTATAAGATCTCTGCAAGAATATACTTATCACCATATTGATTCCCAAAGACACTTGGTATCATGGAGACACAATATCTTAAAGGGCTGGATAGGGCCTTAACAATTACCAACTTGCCACCTCTTTTAAAAATAAGTAAATAAAGGCACAGATACAGATAGTGACATGTTTGAAATCAAGTCCAATTAGTTGCACCATAATCCGAACCTCTCAACAACTGGGCAAACCCTACCTTTCTTTTGTACCATTCTGTAGGTCATTATTCCATTATTCCACTCTCTGCAGAAGTAAAACTTTTCTGAAAAGAAAAAAGAAGTAAAGTGTTTTCTTAACTGTCACTTTGAGATAAGGAAGTTAAAAAAAGTTTTAAAAACTAGCATCACCTTTTTGTAGCACTTAACCGAATTTCATGTTATTTCTACTTTCAGATGCCATTCTGATTTTCCAATCAGTACCCAAGAAAAGACACATCATCTACTAATTAATTTTTCTCTCTTTGTCCTAATTCAGCCAACCTTAGTTATCTCATATAAAACATATTCAATGTATCTCATATGAAAAGCAATTTATCTTTTTCAATTTCCAAATAATGATTGGTAAAAACACATGTCTAAGCTCTGACCTGAACTTAGAAAAAAAAATCACCACAATCAGTTTTGCATATTATAAATAAAAGGTTTCAAAATGCTACCAAGAATATTTTATTTCTAAATACTTAAGTAATATGTAAAAATTATTTTCCTAGTTATTATTTAGACAGAATGTTAGGAAACATTAGAGAAGATATCAAGAACAGATGAAAATAGTAATATGAAAGCATATTTGCTTAATGCAGTAATAAAGAAAGTAAGACAAAAACCCACAAAACTTGAAATGTATAAATATGTGGTTGTCACAACCACACAAATATTGCAATCAAGGTATTAACAGCCAACAAAAATGGCAAGGTATAGAGAATAAGTAAAAAGATGATATTACGAAGTTCATTTGCCAAATAAAAATTAGTTTAACAAGTATGTTAGTAAATTAGAAGAACTTTTAGGGATGATTCCTTCAGAAAAATTTTTTTCAGCATTTCAAATGTTAAAAATTTATTTATCTTTGGATAGAAAAAAATGAAATCCATCAATAGAATTGTCAACATAATCATATCACAGAGCTGTAGAAAAATATATATATAAATATGTGTATCTTTGCTTATGTTCCAGAATTTTAGGGATCATTATCTTAATGTGCTTAAGTACAAGTCTTAAAAAGAAATTGGGGGCGGAGCCAAGATGGCGGCGTGAGTAGAGCAGTGGAAATCTCCTCCCAAAAACACATAGAGCTATGAAAATATAACAAAGAAAAATCTTCCTAAACTAGAGACCACAGGACACAGGACAACATCCAGACCACATCCACACCTGCAAGAACCCAGCGCCTTGTGAAGGGGGTAAGATACAAGCCCCAGCCCGGCGGGACCCGAGCGCCCCTCCCCCCGGCTCCCGGCGGGTGGAGAGAAACCAGAGCGGTTTTTATTTATTTATTTTTTTTTGGCGAGTGCTTTTTGGAAGCCTTAGAGGGACGGGCCCCCGTTGCTGGGGAGGCAGGGTGGCGGGACCGGTGAGGAGGTGCCTGGGAACGGCGCCGGAGGATAAAGAATATCCCGCGTTTCTCCCTGCGAGACCTGGGGGCGGGTGCCTGAGACCGGTGCCTGAGGACGGAGGAGGTCGCGCGTTTTTCCCCTTTTTTTTTTTTCTCTTTTTGGCGAGCGCTTTTTGGAAGCCTTGAAGGGACGGGGACCCCAGTGCTAGGGAGGCACGGTGGCAGGACTGGTGAGCGGGTGGCTGGGACCGGCGCCTGAGGACAAAGAATATCCCCCATTTTTCCCTGTGGGACCGGTGGGCGGGTGCCTGAGACCGGCACTTGAGGACAGAGGAAATCGCGCGTTTTTCCCCTTTTTTTTTTTCTCTTTTCTGCGAGTGCTTTTTGGAAGCCTAAAAGGGACAGGGACCCCGGTGCTAGGGAGGCAGGGCGGCGGGACTGGTGAGCGGGTGCCTGGGACCGGCACCTGAGGACAAAGAATATCCCGCATTTTTCCCTGTGGGACCGGTGGGTGGGTGCCTGAGACCAGCACCTGAGGACGGAAGAAATCGCGCGTTTTTCCCCTTTTTTTTCTCTCTTCTTGCCGAGTGCTTTTTGGAAGCCTTGAAGGGACAGGGACCCCGGTGTTAGGGAGGCAGAGCGGCGGGACTGGTGAGCGGGTGCGTGGGACCAGTGCCTGAGGACAAAGAATATTGAGCGTTCCTTCCCTGCGGGACCGGTGGGTGGGTGCTTTTTGGAAGCCTTGAAAGGACAGGGACCCTGGTGCTAGGGAGACAGGGCAGCAGGACCAGTGAGCGGGTGCCTGGGACCGGCACCTGAGGACAAAAAAAAAAAAAAAAAAAATCACTTGTTTTTTCCTTTTTTTTCCTTTTTTTTTTCTCTTTCTTTCTGTTCCCTCTCTCATTGTTGCTGTTGTTGTTTTGGTTTGGAGAGTGCTTTTTGGAAATCTTAAAGGGGCAGGACAGGTCACTTAGACCAGAAGCAGGGAATCTGGGGATCTCTGGGCACTCTAACCCCCTGGGCAGGAGGGAGCACAGAGGCCCCTTATGGAGATAAATAGTCTCCTGGCTGCTCCCCCTCCAACGGGGCTCCACCATTTTGGAGGAACAGCCCCAGCCAGGCCAAGCCCACAGCAACAGCGGAGATAAACCCCAAAGCAACTGTGCAGGAAGCAGAAGCCCTGTCTGCGCACAGCTGCCCAGCACAAGCCACTAGAGGTCGCTATTCTCCCAGGAAAAGGCTACAAACCAACAAGAAGGGAAGCTCTTCCAGTGGTCACTTGTACCAGCTCTGCAAACTATCTCTATCACCATGAAAAGGCAAAACTACAGGCAGACAAAGATCACAGAGACAACACCTGAGAAGGAGACAGACCTAACTAGTCCTCCTGAAAAAGAATTCAAAATAAAAATCATGAACATGCTGACAGAGATGCAGAAAAAAATGCAAGAGCAATGGGATGAGATGCAGAGAAAAATGCAAGAGCAGTGGGATGAAGTCCGGAAGGAGATCACAGATGTCAGGAAAGATATCACAGAAGTGAAACAATCCCTGGAAGGATTTATAAGCAGAATGGATAAGATGCAAGAGGCCATTGAAGGAATAGAAGCCAGAGAACAGGAACGTATAGAAGCTGACAGAGAGAGAGATAAAAGGATCTCCAGGAATGAAACAACACTAAGAGAAATATGTGACCAATACAAAAGGAAAAACATTCGTATTATAGGGATACCAGAAGAGGAAGAAAGAGGAAAAGGGATAGAAAGTGTCTTTGAAGAAATAATTGCTGAAAACTTCCCCAAACTGGGGGAGGAAATAATCAAACAGACCATGGAATTATACAGAACCCCCAACAGAAAGGATCCAAGGAGGACAACACCAAGACACATAATAATTAAAATGGCAAGGATCAAGGACAAGGAAAGAGTTTTAAAGGCAGCTAGAGAGAAAAAGGTCACCTATAAAGGAAAACCAATCAGGCTAACATCAGACTTCTCAACAGAAACCCTACAGGCCAGAAGAGAATGGCATGATATACTTAATGCAATGAAACAGAAGGGTCTTGAACCAAGGATACTGTATCCAGCACGACTATCATTTAAATATGATGGTGGGATCAAACAATTCCCAGACAAGCAAAAGCTGAGGGAATTTGCTTCCCACAAACCACCTCTACAGGGCATCCTACAGGGACTGCTCTAGATGGGAGCACCCCTAAAAAGAGCACAGAACAAAATACACAACATATGAAGAATGGAGGAGGAGGAATAAGAAGGGAGAGAAGAAAAGACTCTCCAGACAGTGTATATAACAGCTCAATAAGCGAGCTAAGTTAGGCAGTAAGATACTAAAGAAGCTAACCTTGAACCTTTGGTAACCACGAATCTAAAGCCTGCAATGGCAATAAGTACATATCTTTCAATAGTCACCCTAAATGTAAATGGACTTAATGCACCAATCAAAAGACATAGAGTAATAGAATGGATAAAAAAGCAAGACCCATCTATATGCTGCTTACAAGAAACTCACCTTAAACCCAAAGATAAGCATAGACTAAAAGTCAAGGGATGGAAAAACATATTTCAGGCAAACAACAGTGAGAAGAAAGCAGGGGTTGCAGTACTAATATCAGACAAAATAGACTTCAAAACAAAGAAAGTAACAAGAGATAAAGAAGGCCACTACATAATGATAAAGGGCTTAGTCCAACAAGAGGATATAACCATTCTAAATATATATGCACCCAATACAGGAGCACCAGCATATGTGAAGCAAATACTAACAGAACTAAAGAGGGAAATAGACTGCAATGCATTCATTGTAGGAGACTTCAACACACCACTCACCCCAAAGGATAGATCCACCGGGCAGAAAATAAGTAAAGACACACAGGCACTGAACAACACACTAGAACAGATGGACCTAATAGACATCTATAGAACTTTACATCCAAAAGCAACAGGATATACATTCTTCTCAAGTGCACATGGAACATTCTCCAGAATAGACCACATACTAGCTCACAAAAAGAGCCTCAGTAAATTCCACAATATTGAAATTCTACCAACCAATTTTTCAGACCACAAAGGTATGAAAGTAGAAATAAATTCTACAAAGAAAACAAAAAGGCTCACAAACACATGGAGGCTTAACAACATGCTACTAAATAATCAATGGATCAATGAACAAATCAAAATAGAGATCAAGGAATATATAGAAACAAATGACAACAACAACACTAAGCCCCAACTTCTGTGGGATGCAGCGAAAGCAGTCTTAAGAGGAAAGTATATAGCAATCCAGGCACACTTGAAGAAGGAAGAACAATCCCAAATGAATAGTCTAACCACAATTATTAAAACTGGAAAAAGAAGAACAAATGAGGCCTAAAGTCAGCAGAAGGAGGGACATAATAAAGATCAGAGAAGAAATAAACAAAATTGAGAAGAATAAAACAATAGCAAAAATCAACGAAACCAAGAGCTGGTTCTTTGAGAAAATAAACAAAATAGATAAGCCTCTAGCCCAACTTATTAAGAGAAAAAGAGAGTCAACACAAATCAACATAATCAGAAATGAGAATGGAAAAATCACGACAGACTCCACAGAAATACAAAGAATTATTAAAGACTACTATGAAAACCTATATGCCAACAAGCTGGAAAACCTAGAAGAAATGGACAACTTCCTAGAAAAATACAACCTCCCAAGACTGACCAAGGAAGAAACACAAAAGTTAAACAAACCAATTACAAGCAAAGAAATTGAAACAGTAATCAAAAAACTACCCAAGAACAAAACCCCAGGGCCGGACGGATTTACCTCGGAATTTTATCAGACACACAGAGAAGACATAATACCCATTCTCCTTAAAGTGTTCCACAAAATAGAAGAAGAGGGAATACTCCCAAACTCATTCTATGAGGCCAACATCACCCTAATACCAAAACCAGGAAAAGACCCCACCAAAAAAGAAAATTACAGACCAATATCCCTGATGAATGTAGATGCAAAAATACTCAATAAAATATTAGCAAACAGAATTCAACAGTATATCAAAAGGATCATGCACCATGACCAAGTGGGGTTCATCCCAGGGATGCAAGGATGGTACAACATTCGAAAATCCATCAACATCATCCACCACATCAACAAAAAGAAAGACAAAAACCACATGATCATCTCCATAGATGCTGAAAAAGCATTTGACAAAATTCAACATCCATTCATGATAAAAACTCTCAGCAAAATGGGAATAGAGGGCAAGTACCTCAACATAATAAAGGCCATATATGATAAACCCACAGCCAGCATTATACTGAACAGCGAGAAGCTGAAAGCATTTCCACTGAGATCGGGAACCAGACAGGGATGCCCACTCTCCCCACTGTTATTTAACATAGTACTGGAGGTCCTAGCCACGGCAATCAGACAAAACAAAGAAATACAAGGAATCCAGATTGGTAAAGAAGAAGTTAAACTGTCACTATTTGCAGATGATATGATACTGTACATAAAAAACCCTAAAGACTCCACTCCAAAACTACTAGAACTGATATCGGAATACAGCAAAGTTGCAGGATACAAAATCAACACACAGAAATCTGTAGCTTTCCTATACACTAACAACGAATCAATAGAAAGAGAAATCAGGAAAACAATTCCATTCACCATTGCATCAAAAAGAATAAAATACCTAGGAATAAACCTACCCAAGGAAGTGAAAGACTTATACTCTGAAAACTACAAGTCACTCTTAAGAGAAATTAAAGGGGACACTAATAAATGGAAACTCATCCCATGCTCATGGCTAGGAAGAATTAATATCGTCAAAATGGCCATCCTGCCCAAAGCAATATACAGATTTGATGCAATCCCTCTCAAATTACCAGCAACATTCTTCAATGAATTGGAACAAATAATTCAAAAATTCATATGGAAACACCAAAGACCCCGAATAGCCAAAGCAATCCTGAAAAAGAAGAATAAAGTAGGGGGGATCTCACTCCCCAACTTCAAGCTCTACTACAAAGCCATAGTAATCAAGACAATTTGGTACTGGCACAAGAACAGAGCCACAGACCAGTGGAACAGATTAGAGGCCCCAGAAATTAACCCAAACATATATGGTCAATTAATATTTGATAAAGGAGCCATGGACATACAATGGCAAAATGACAGTCTCTTCAACAGATGGTGCTGGCAAAACTGGACAGCTACATGTAGGAGAATGAAACTGGACCATTGTCTAACCCCATATACAAAGGTAAACTCAAAATGGATCAAAGACCTGAATGTAAGTCACGAAACCATTAAACTCTTGGAAAAAAACATAGGCAAAAACCTCTTAGACATAAACATGAGTGATCTCTTCTTGAACATATCTCCCCGGGCAAGGAAAACAACAGCAAAAATGAGCAAGTGGGACTACATTAAGCTGAAAAGCTTCTGTACAGCGAAAGACACCATCAATAGAACAAAAAGGAACCCTACAGTATGGGAGAATATATTTGAAAATGACAGATCTGATAAAGGCTTGACGTCCAGAATATATAAAGAGCTCACACGCCTCAACAAACAAAAAACAAATAATCCAATTAAAAAATGGGCAGAGGAACTGAACAGACAGTTCTCCAAAAAAGAAATACAGATGGCCAAGAGACACATGAAAAGATGCTCCACATCGCTAATTATCAGAGAAATGCAAATTAAAACTACAATGAGGTATCACCTCACACCAGTAAGGATAGCTGCCATCCAAAAGACAAACAACAACAAATGTTGGCGAGGCTGTGGAGAAAGGGGAACCCTCCTACACTGCTGGTGGGAATGTAAATTAGTTCAACCATTGTGGAAAGCAGTATGGAGGTGCATCAAAATGCTCAAAACAGACCTACCATTTGACCCAGGAATTCCACTCCTAGGAATTTACCCTAAGAACGCAGCGATCAAGTTTGAGAAAGACAGATGCACTCCTATGTTTATCGCAGCACTATTTACAATAGCCAAGAATTGGAAGCAACCTAAATGTCCATCTGTAGATGAATGGATAAAGAAGATGTGGTACATATACACAATGGAATACTACTCAGCCATAAGAAGTGGAAAAATCCAACCATTTGCAGCAACATGGATGGAGCTGGAGAGTATTATGCTCAGTGAAATAAGCCAAGCGGAGAAAGAGAAATACCAAATGATTTCACTCATCTGAGGAGTATAGGAACAAAGGAAAAACTGAAGGAACAAAACAGCAGCAGAATTACAGAACCCAAAAATGGACTAACAGGTACCAAAGGGAAAGGAACTGGGGAGGATGGGTGGGCAGGGAGGGATAAGGGGGGGGAAGAAGAAGGGGGGTATTAAGATTAGCATGCATGGGGGGGAGGGAGCAAGGGGAGGGTGGGCTGCACAACACAGAGAGGACAAGTAGTGACTCTACCACATTTTGCTAAGCTGATGGACAGTAACCGTAATGTGGTTGTTAGGGGGGACCTTATATAGGGGAGAGCATAGTAAACATAGTATTCTTCAGGTAAGTGTAGATTAAAAATTTAAAAAAAAAAAGAAAGAAAGAAAGAAAAGGGGGATTACTCCTTAACAGGATAAAACTATTGGTAAATCAAAGATCAACGCATGCTTTAAATATCCTTAATGTTGATCACTTAAAGGGTGTCAGATGATCAGCTATGGAGGTACTCTTTTCTGATAATATTCCTTTCTCTTAATTAAAAAAAAAAAAAAAAGCAGTTACTGTGTGCTGACCTCCAATGAGTTCTGCACAGTGGTATAGAGGGCATGTCAAAGTGTGGGCAAAGGGTCTGTTTGTTTCTACGCAGAAGATCAAGGCCTAGCTTGGATACCCAGAAAATGAACTAAGATACGATATGAGGAGGAGCTTCCGGCATCAGCACTCTCTGGAGGACTTGTGCCGGGGGATGATCATCAAAAAGCCTCCACAGGGATCCGGACGATGCTGCAGTTGTGGCTGCATCCAGCCCACCGTCTCCTGGACTTGCCATAAGAAGGAGGAAGGAGATGTCTAGGCTGGCATGTGCATACAGTGAGACAACGAATTTGACTGGATCTGTACTGTTGGAACTCAACCAGGAGTTGGGAGGGGTGCAAGTTGTAGCACCCCAAAATCTCATGACTATAGACTATCTATGGTTAAAAGAACATATGGGATGTGAACAGATCCCAGAAATGGGCTGCTTTAATTTGTCTGATGGTTCAAGTACAGTTGGAAAATATCCATCATATCATAGATAAATTTTCACAAATGCCTAGGGTGCCTAAATGGTTTTCTTGGCTTCACTGGAGATGGCTGGTAATTATAGATTTGCTTTGTTTATGTCACCGTATTCCTATTATGTTAATATGTGTGTGCAAATTAGTTAGTAGTTTAAAACCTATACATACTTAAGGTACTATACAAGAAGATATGTCAAAGAAATAATCCTCCCAAGTTTCCTTCATATGCTACATCTATAGCTTTTCTTCTTCCTTCCTAATTACAAACCTTAAATAGAATTCGTGCCTCATATCGAATTTACCGAGTATCATAATTCCTCCAGGTGGTAAAGATACCTCGAGACAAGTGCTGGGCATAGAAGCCACAGGGCATAAATGTGCAAAGAAGTAAAAAGCTAACCTTTGCAAACAATATGGCTTCTCTCTCACTTACCAACTTTACATTTCCCTGTATGGCCCCGGAAGATGACTGGTTAGCCAGAGACGGGTAAGATTCCTCAAGGGAGGAACAACCTAAGACAGGCACAGTCGCAGGGGGGCCATCAGGTGAGAATTTGGGGATCAACAGAGGTGAGGCTCAGAACCTCACCCCCCCTGCTTTGAGAGAAATCTTCTGCATCCGTGGATGTCTTGCTGCCCTTGTCTAGCCTGGATTAATACTTAGTCCATAGGCACACACCTGATCATCTGATCATCTACATTTGCCTTCTTACAGCACTAAACTATGTTTTCTACCTTTATCTTGCATCTACCTACCACTTCAGCATTTTATTAAAAATAAAAATAATAATAATAATAGGAGAAATGTGGGATCAACATATAAATCAAGTACAAAAATCAAATGAATATTCATATTTGACCTGATGGTTTATAGGTCATATTGCATGATCAAAACCGAAAGTTTCTGTGATGAATGCCCTTGTACTGTTCACCATGTAAGAATTTATTCACTATGTAAGAATTCGTTCACCATGTAAGAACTTGTTCGTTATGCTTCAGAAGATTGGAGACTGACGAGAATTAGGCTTGAGATGGATTAATGATTGTACATTGAGCATTGACCCCCCTATACTGAATTTTATTGTTGTTAACAACCATTTGATCAATAAATATGAGAGATGCCCTCTCAAAAAAAAAAAAAAAAAAAAAAAAAAAAAGAGTTGGAAAAACTTCCACCCAAGATGATAACTAGGTCTCCTTCCAGTCTTTTCATTCCACACTTTGAAATATTAGAAATAACTTGCAAAATGTATTAAAAATGTGTATAATTTTTGCCATCCAAAAGACAAACAACAACAAATGTTGGCGAGGCTGTGGAGAAAGGGGAACCCTCCTACACTGCTGGTGGGAATGTAAATTTGTTCAACCATTGTGGAAAGCAGTATGAAGATTTATAAAAATGCTCAAAACAGACCTACCATTTGATCCAGGAATTCCACTCCTAGGAATTTACCCTAAGAACGCAGCAATCAAGTTTGAGAAAGACAGATGCACCCCTATGTTTATCGCAGCACTATTTACAATAGCCAAGAATTGGAAGCAACCTCAATGTCCATTGGTAGATGAATGGATAAAGAAGATGTGGTACATATACACAATGGAATACTACTCAGCCATAAGAAGAGGGTTAATCCTACCATTTGTAGCAACATGGATGGAGCTGGAGGGTATTTTGCTCAGTGAAATAAGCCAAGTGGAGAAAGAGAAATACCAAATGATTTCACTCATCTGAGGAGTATAAGAACAAAGGAAAAACTGAAGGAACAAAACAGCATCGGAATTACAGAACCCAAAAATGGACTAACAGGTACCAAAGGGAAAGGGACTGGGGAGGATGGGTGGGTAGGGAGGGATAAGGGGGGGAAGAAAAAAGGGGGTATTAAGATTAGCATGTATGGGGGGAGGGAGAAAGGGGAGGGCTGTACAACACAGAGAAGACAAGTAGTGATCCTACAACATTTTGCTATGCTGATGGACAGTGACTGTAAAGTGGTTTATAGGGGGGACATGGTATAGGGGAGAGCCTAGTAAACATAATATTCTTCATGTAAATGTAGATTAAAAATAACAAAAAAAAAGAAAGAAAGAGAAGGGGGATTACTCCCTGATAGGATAAAACTAACTGTAAATCAACGATTAATGCATGCTTTAAATATCCTTAATTTTGATCACTTTAAGGGTGTCAGATGATCAGCTATGGAGGTACACTTTTCTGATAATATTCCTTTCTCTTAAAATAAAAGCGCAGTTCCTGTGTGGTGACCTCCAATGAGTTCTACACAATGGTATAATGGGCATATCAAAGTGTGGGCAAAGGGTCTGTTTGTGTTTATACAGAGGATCAAAGCCTAATTTGGCTACCAAGAAAATGAACTAAGATACGATATGAAGAAGATCTTCCAACATCAGCACTCTCTGGAAGAGTCATACCAGAAGATGAACATCAAAAAACCTCAACAAAGATCCAGCTGATGCTGCAGTTGTAGCTGCATCCATCCCACCAGTTCCTAGACTTGCCATTGGAATGAAGAAGGAGATATCTAAGCTGGCCTGTGCTTTCAGTAAAACAACAAATTTGACTGGAGCTATACTGTTGGAACTCAACCATGAATTAGGAGAAGTGCAAGTTGGAGCGCTCCAAAATCTTATGACTACAGACTATCTACTCTTAAAAGAACATATGGGATGTGAACAGTGCCCAGGAATGGGTTGTTTTAATTTGTCTGATTTCTCTCAGACTGTTCAAGTACAGTTGGACAATATCCATCATATCATAGACAATTTTTCACAAATGCCTAGGGTGCCTAACTGGGTTTCTTGGCTTCACTGGAGATGGCTGGTAATTATAGATCTGCTTTGGTTATGTAACTGTATTCCTATTATGTTAATGTGTGTGCACAATTTAATTAGTAGTTTAAAACCTATACATGCTTAAGTTACTCTACAAGAAGATATGTCAAAAAAATAATCAAGCCTCCATGTTTTCTTCCATCTGCTACCTCTATAGCTTTTCTTCTTCCTTCCTAATTACAACCCTTAAATAGAATTCATGCCTCATATCGAAATTACCGAGTATCATAATTCCTCCAAGTGGTAAAGATACCTCAAGACAAATGCTGGGCATAGAAGCCACAGGGCATAAATCTGCAAAGAAGTAAAAAGCTAACCTTTTCAAACAGTATGGGTTCTCTCTCACTTACCAACTTTACATCTCCCTGTATGGCTCTGGAAGATGACTGGTTAGCCAGAGATGGGTAAGATTCCTCAAGGGAGGAACAACCTAAGACAGGCACAGTCGCAGGGGGGCCATCAGGTGAGAAATTGGGGATCAACAGTGGTGAGGATTAGAACAACCTCACCCCCCCTGTTTTGAGAGAAATCTTCAGCATCCGTGGATGTTTTAATGCCCTTGTCTAGCTTGGATTATCACATAGTCTACAGGCACACACCTGATCATCTACATTTGCCCTCTTACAACACTAAACTATGTTTTCTACCTTTATCTTGCATCTACCTACCACTTCAGCATTTTATTAAATATAAAAATAATAATAATAATAAAGGGAGAAATGTGGGATCCACATATAAATCAAGTATAAAAATCAAATGAATATTCATATTTGACCTGATTGTTTATAGTTCATAATGTGTGATCAAAACCGAAAGTTTCTGTGATGACTGCCCTTGTACTGTTCACCATGTAAGAACTTAATCACTATGTAAGAACTTGTTCACCATGTAAGAACTTGTTCGTTATGCTTCAGAAGATTGGAGACTGATGAGAATTAGGCTTGGGGTGGATTAATGATTGTGCATTGAGCACTGACTCCCCTATACAGAATTTTATTGTTCTTAACAACCATTTGATCAATAAATATGAGAGATGCCCTCTCAAAAAAAATTAAATAAATAAATAAATAAATAAATAAATAAATAAATAAATAAATAAATAAATAAAAGAAATTGGTTATTTCTTACACTCACATTCAAGATTGAATTCTGATTTTTTCTTAGATTCATGAAGTAATAGCAACCCGTTTTTTTAATAACAAGAACATTGTTTAACACTGTTAAGTAATATATTCACCATTAATAAGGTACTTATGAAAGTTGAATAGATTCATATGGATAATCTGATTAAAATGGAGAAGTTGTGCCTCTAAATGCTAACTATTAGGAGAACAAACCAATCGTTTGCTCAGAGTACCCTTTAACTTACACTCAGAGGTTGATGTTGTTCTTAATAAATTGACTTTTTTTATTGACATATTTTATTCAGAGAATAAATTGACATCTTTTATGCAAAGAAACTGGAAAAAGATAGTTTATGATCTTGATGTTCTACTCCACATTCTGAGAGGTTTGATAATTTCTACTTTTATCCAAGCTTCTTTACAAAAAAACAACCATCCTAAATATCTCCATACCTTATTATTAACTATCAATCAAAACTGACAGAACAACAAAGCCATACAATTACATAGAAGGATATACTTTCAAAATGTCATTCTAAATTTATGAAATAGCATAGTTCTACAGTCTTCTTATGAAAATGTCAAAAAGCACCAGCCATAATCTTTTCTCTGAGTGGTGAGGTGAATACAACAAATTCACATCCTTAATGCATTCATGTCTTATTCTTATAAACAATGATAAAAATCGTGGAGTGTAATTCCTGCATTTTTATTTCTTGAGGTGAGAATGTTTATTTTATATCTATCAGAATTATTTTACTCCTAGAAAAAAAGTGAAAAGTGTTATTGAATGGTGTTATTGTTTAATCCTAAAAATAATTTATTTTCATTATAAAATATTTAAATAATAAGGAGGAATTAAAGTAGAAATTAAAATCTACTCCATTCTTGAGCCTAGGCTGCTAGCTGCTATTTTCAAAGGTCACTTGGATAGTCTGATTAAAATGGGTAAATTAATTATTAATAATTTTTGGCTGAATCATTTTCAGACATATTCTATAAATTGCTATATGTATTATGGATATGTTTATATACAATTGTTACATTTATTACATATAATAACTTTATAGTTATATAAAATATAGTAATAATTATGTAATTATTTATTTATATATGTTGCATGCCTCTGTGAGTTCATCTGTAGGATAAATTCTTAGTAGAGAAATTTCTATTTCTAAACATGTACATATTTATCATTTAAATTAAATTAGTTATATTAAATTATATCAACTAAATGTGATATATTATAATACAGTCCAGATATAATCCAATTTAAGAGTTTAAAGTTAATCAACAATACACCACAAGTCTTCCAGTCACCGGGGACCCATCTACTGAATGCCTCCCAGTGCAAGGGGTAGTGGGAAGAGACGGTGCTGTGCAAGATGGGGTTCTGAGTGGTGCAGGAGAGAGGGCCAGGCAGCCGGGTTCGGAGCTGTGAGAATGGGGGGGAGCAGAGAGATCCACCAGTACAAGTGAGGAGAGACTGAACCACAAGGAGAAACCCTTTTAATTTCCAACTTCTTGATCTTGCCTTTATTTGGTCTCACTGAATTCATAGGGAACTTACCCAGGCAGGGAAAAGACTCCTCCTCGAGCTATAATGACATATTGTCTTTTTTCCTTTGCTCTTTACTTGGAGGGAAGGGGACTTAGATGTCTCAAAAATATATCTTCACTTTAATTATTTTTCTACTTAGGTAAAGAAATTAAAAATAGTTATTTTCAATGGCAAGAATTTAAGATCTAGAATAGTACTAGGCTGGTCATTGTGTAGTAAGCATAGTTTTTATAATCAATGTTTGAGAGGAAGAAATTTCCTCTACACTTCAAGGTTCTTCTAGCTGGTCTAAGAATCAAATTGAAATGAGACAGATTAATATTAGACAAAAACAAAATTTAACCATATACATATGGAGGCCCATTAATAAAATTGAGACCCATAGAAATGACCAAAACAGTTAGTTTCTATGCATATTAAGACAAAAAATTAAAAAAACCACATAAATCTGTGGGGAATTTACAGGACAAAGAAAACTTGGCTTTGGGAGCTTCATTAATAAGGAATTCTAAACAGCATTTGGGATGGAGTGGTCATTTCATAAAAGAGTAACAGGATTTGTTTATACAGGGTTCTTTGGCCTTGAATTTCCTGCCTCTGATGATCAGGATGTCTCTTTACCTTCAGGAGCAGGAAGGGTATGTTTCACATGGGAGGTTTATTTCCTGATTTTGGAGGGTATGAGGGAGGGTTAGAGAATCACTCTTGCTTTTGCTGTTTCTCCAGTTGCTTTAATTCAAAGTAACCAATATGCAAAAGTGGCACATTTGGCGGTAGCCTGCCCTTGGTCCCTACTTTAGGTATAACAGACTTATTAAATCTCCAATTTCTAACAAGCAATTTGACAAACGGGGAAATCCAAAATTGGAAAACTTTGGACCTCAGGTATATACAGGAAGTGCAGCTGTGTTCAACTCTTCTGAAAATGAAAAAAAACCCAAAATATTCTAATTTATTTTCAACATTTTATCCTTGAAATATGTATTCTAAATATATTTCTTGAGGCCTTTGTATCTTATTTTTTGAGAATGTGGGTTTCATTTCAAAATGTCCTTCCAATATTCAAGGTTTAATCTATGTTTTACATCTTTATTATCACAGGCACTTGGAAGGAAGACATGTTTAGATCTTTATCTCTCTCTCTCTCACATGCACACATGCACATCCAGCAAGCTTCTAAGTTGATGTTTATGTTGATCATAGAGATCACAATCCATGCAGATTATCAGTATTTTCCTGCCTTCAAGTTGTAACCATAATACCTAAAACAGTATTCATAAAAAAGATAACCTCTTTAATAAAACATCTTCACTACTTCCAGAATTAGTACCTGAATGCTACAGCATGCTGCCTTCTATTATGACACATACATGTACTGCTCTCAGAAGATTTCACCCATCACTTCACCAAGATTAAACTTAATGTACACACTATCTAAGTAAATATATTATGTACAATACATTGAGCAAAATTTGGTTCTGTGCCTAATATTGTGCCATGTTCTATAGTTAATATAGAGCAATATGGTCATTTCTAGAAGCTTCCAAACTATCTGGAGATTAATGATCAATAACAATAAACAATCAAATTGCAAAAACCAAGTAATATTTGATCCATGACACATGAATAGAAAGGCAATAGAGTACTACAAATTTTTAAGGAACAAGGGTAGCCATAACTTCATAAAGAATTTATCTAGAACCATCACTGAAAGCTGAATGGAATTCAGACTGGCAGAGGAAAAAGAAAAATCCATTTTAGGTGTGGGTAATTGTTTGTGTAAAAGAAAGGAGAAGATGGACTTATGAAAGGCACTTGGTAGGGGACTGGTTTAGGAAAAGGATACATATCCATCTGGCTAGGATAGAATTTTAGAAAAGAGCTGTGGGACATAGTCATTGAAAACTACTTGGAATTTATGTCATTCTAGACCATAGAGACATGCCCCCCCCCATAAGGATTTCTAAGACAAATCTAAGGAAAAAGCATTTTATGCTATGGGAAAAGGGAAATCCTTGAAAGTGCTTTATTTGATGTGATAATGTTGATAAAAATTAATCTAGGTAACAGGGAGAGGGAAATAAAGACGGCAGAGTAGGAAGGCAAAGCGGAAACCTACTCCCACACACACACCAAGGAAATAATTACAGCAAATACAACTAACTCTGAAAATGACCTAAAGCCTGCAGAACAGACCATCTATACTTGGTGAAGAGAAGAATACACAGAGAAGGGTGAAGTGGCAAACAAAGCCCTTTCCCCAGCCCATCCCACAAGTAGGAGGGACAGGAATGGAGTAGGGAGGGGATAGGTGCCCAGGAATTCTGCACACCTGGCCCTGGAGATCTGCTCTGGGAACATAAATCCACACCGGATTGGGATTTGGTGATTAACGGGGCTGGACACGAGGAAGAGGCAGAGCACTCTGGGAGGCTGAGGCTCCTCCTGCTGGTGGAGGGCAGGCATGCTCCATCAGTCCCCATGAGACACAACACAAAGGCAGCAGTTTGAAAGATTTACCAGCAGCAGAAAGGATGCCAGAAGGGCAAGGGTCGGATCGAGCTCTCTCCACAGTAGAAAGGGCAGGTGGACAACACCTACCCGGCCCTCCCTCAGCCCAGCTGGTTGGGCACTCACAGGAGTGCCAGATGTTCCATTCCCCTCATTGGCGGCTCAGCCCTGAGGCACTTCCCTGTGCACCTGCCTGCTTGCCCAGCCCACTAGGCCAAGCAGTGTCCGACTTTGCTACCGGGCAAGTGGAAAGATACTATGCTGCCTGGCAGGCAAAGGAAGGTTTTCCCAGCTTTCTCAGCCCTCTCTCAGCCTGAATAGGGAGGCACCTATGGGAGTCAGCTCTGAACACTCCTTTCTCCTTGAGCCCACCCCAGCCTGCTGCCCTGCTGACCTCAGTAGCCCAGAAGTGCCACCATCACAGTAGGGCAGGCAGAGGGCAGACCTACTCACAGTGATCCCTGCAGAACCACAACTGCTCTGCTCACAAAGGGCCAGATTACACAAACTGCCTCCACTACAGTGGACTGAGATAAACCACTGCCAACAGAAAGAAAAGTAAGAAGGGAGTGGCATGAAATATTTAATGTATTGAAACGGAAGCACCTTCAATGACGAATCCTCTACCCAGCAAGGTTATCATTCAAATTTGAAAGAGAGACTAAAAATTTCACAGGTAAATATAGGCTGAAGGAATTCACCACCAACAAACCAGCATATGTTAAAGGCACTTCTGTAGATGGAAATGTTCCTAAGCCTAAATAGTTTTCACTGGAGAAAAATAAACCCACAGTAAAGGTAGTAAACCAATTACTTACCAAGCAAATATGAAAGTAAAACAAAAATAGCAAAAACAGCTATACACAAAATCAGTCAAGGAATACAAAAAAAATGCAGATTATGACATCTAATACATAAAGTATGGAGGAGGAAGAAAAGTAAAAGAGAAGTGTTTTAAGATAGTGATTGAAATAGAGCAATTGTGAACTAAATTTAGACTGTCATATATATAGGAAACTATCCAAGAACCTATGGTAACCAAAAACCTAAAGCCTATAATAGATAACAAAAAAAATTTTTAAAGGAAATCCAATCACAACACTAAAGGAAAACATCAAATAATAAGATAAGAATATAATAGAGGAAGAAATGAATAAAGAGGAGCTATGAAAACAACCAGAAAATAACTAATAAAATGGCAATAAATACATACCTATCAATAATTACCTGAAATGTAAATGGACTGAATGCACCAATGAAAAGACATAGTATGGCAGAATGGATAAAGAAACCAGATCCATCTGTATGCTACCTACAAGAGACTCAGTTCAAACCTAAAGACATATGTAGACTGAAAGTGAAAGAATGGAAAAGATATTTAATGCAAATAATAGGGAGAGAAAAGCAAGAGTAGCAGTACTTTTATATCAGACAAAATAGGCCATCAAAACAAAGAAAGTAACAAGACACAAAGAAGAATGTTACATAATGATAAAGTAATCAGTCCAACAACAGTATATAACAATTATAAACATTTATGCACCCAACACAGGAGCACCTAAATATGTAAAACAAATACTAACAGAACTAAAGGAAGAAACAGACTGCTACTCATTCATATTAGGAGACTTTAACATGCCATTCACATCAATGGGCCACTTAACTAGACAGAGAATAAATAAGGAAACAGACCACTGAACAACACAGTATATAGGAAGCACTTAACAGATATCTATAGGACACTCTACCCAAAAGCATCAGGATACACACTTTTATCAAGTGTACTTGGAATATTCTCCAGAACAGATCACATACTAAGCCACAAAAAGAGCTTCAATAAATTAAAGAAGATTGAAATTGTAACAAGCAACTTTTTAGAACACTGTGGTATGAAACTAGAAATGAATTATACAGAGAAAAAATCCACAAACATATGGATGCTAAACACTTGCTTCTAAATAATCAATGGCTCAATGAACAAATCAAAACATAAATCAAACAATACATAGAGACAAATGAAAACAAAAACACAATCCAAAATTTGTGGGACACTGCAAAAATGGTTCCAAGAGGGAAGTATATAGCAATACAGGCCTATCTCAAGAAACAAATACAAACCCAAATAAACATTCTAAACACACAATTAAAGAAACTAGAAAAAGAAGAGTAAATGAAACCCAAATAGAAGGAGAGACAGAAGAAAGACCAGAGAAGAAATAAATAGAACAGAAAATAATAAAACAATTTTTAAAAAATCAATGAAACCAAGAGCTGTTTCTTTGAGAAAATAAAAAAACTACACAAACCCCTAGCCAGACATAGCAACAAAAAAAGAAAAAGTACACAACACAATCAGAAACAAAAAAGGAATAGTCACAACTAACACCACAGAAATACAAAAGATTATTAGAGAATTCTATGATAAATTACATGCCAATAAATTGGACAATCTAGAAGAAATGAACAAATTCCTAGAAAAGTACAACCATCCAAAATGGACTAAGGAAGAAACAAAATCTGAAAAGACCAATTACCAGCAATTAAATTGAACTGGTAATCAAAAAATTCCCAACAAACAAAATACCAGAACCGGATGGCTTCACAGCTGAATTCTAACAAACATTCAAAAGAGAGCTAATATCGTTCATAAAGTACTCCAAAAAGTAGAAGAGGAAGGAATACTCCCCAACTCATTTTATGAGACCAGTATCACTCTAACACCAAAACAAAAGACACTACAAAAAAAGAAATAGACCAATATCCCTGATGAACATAGGTGCAAAAATCCTCAATATCAGCAAACTAAATTAAAAAATATATCAAAAGTATCATCCATTAAGACCAAGTAGGATTTATTCCAGATATGCAAGTATGGTAAAATATTCACAAATCAGTGTCATATACCACATGAACAAAAAGTAAGATTAAAAAACCATAAGATCATCTCAATAGGTGCTGAAAAAGCATTTGACAAAATTCAACATCCATTTATAAAAACTCTCAATAAAATGAGTATAGAAGGTGCATATGTCAACATAATGAAAACCATATGCAACAAACCCACAGCTAACATATACAAGAAACCCACAGCTACACAATGGCAAAAGCTGAAAGCATTTCCTCTAAGATCAGGGAGCAAGAGAAGGATGTCCATCCTCACCACTTTTATTTAACCTAGTACTGGAAGTCCAAGCCATGGTAATCAGACAACACAAAGATAAAAGGCATCCAAATTGGTAAGAAAGAATTAAAACAGTAACTTTTTGCAGATGACATGATACTATATAGAGAAAACCCTAAAGACTCCACCAAAAAACTATTAGAACTAATAACTGGATTCAGCGAAGTTACAGGATATAAAATTAATACACAGAAATCTGGTGCATTCCTACATACTAACAATGAACTAGCAGAAAGAGAAACCAGGAAAACAATTACATTTACAACTGCATTAAAAAGAATGAAATTCCTAGAAATGAACTAATCAAGGAGATAAAAGACCTGTACTCTGAAAACTATAAGACACTCATGAGAGAAATTAAAGAAGATACAAAGAAATCTATCCCATGCTCATGGATAGGAAGAATTAATATTTTCAAAATGGCCATTCTGCTCAAAGCAATTTTCAGATTCAACTGCAATCCCTACCAAAATACCAATGGCATTTTTCAATTAACTAGAACAAGTAATCCTAAAATTCATATGGAACCACAGGAGACCCTGAACAGCCAAAGCAATCCTGGGAAAGAAGAACAAAGCTGGGAGTATTACACTCCCTGACTTCAAGCTATACTGTAAAGCAACAGTGATCGAAAGAGCTTGGTGCTGGCACAAGAACAGACCCATAGATCCATGGAGTAGAATAGAGAGCCCAGATATAAACCTACACATACACAGTCAATTAATATACAATAAAGGAGCCATGAATATACAATGGGGAAAAGACAGTCTCTTTAATAAATGGTGTTCATAAAACTGTAGAGCTACATGCAAGAGAATGAGATGGATTACTGTATAGCTTCATACATAAAAGTAAACTTGAAATGGATCAAAGACCTACATGTAAGACATGAAACCATAAAACTTTTAGATGAAAACATAGGCAAAAATCTCTTGAACATGAGTATGACCAATTTTTTCCTGGACACATCTCCTCAGGCAAAGGAAACAGAAGCAAAAATGAACAAGTGGGACTACATCAAACTAAAAAGCTTCTGTACAGTAAAGGATACCATCATTATAACAAAAAGGCATCCTATAGTATGGGAGAATGTATTCATAAATGATTTATCTGATAAGGGGTTAACATCCAAAATATATAAAGAACTCATATGACTCAACACCAAAATAAATAAATAAATAAATAACCTGATTAAGAAATGGACAGAGGGCTTATACAGATATTTTTCCAAGGAAGAAATCCAGATGGCCACAGGCACATGAAAAGGTGCTCTACATCACTAATCATCAGGGAAATGCAAATTAAACCACAGTGAGATATCACATCATGCCAGTCAGAACTATCCAAAAGACAATCACAAGTGTTGGTGAGGCAGTGGAAAAGGGGGCACCCTCCTACACTGTTTGTGGGAATATAAATTGGTACAGCACCTGTGGAAAGCAGTATGGAGTTCCCTCAAAACACCAAAAATAGAAATACCATATGACCCAGTAATTCCACTTCTAGGAATTTACCTGAAGAAATCTTTTTTTGAAAAGATATATGCACCCCTATGTTTATTGGCACACTCTTTACAATGGCCAAGATATGGAAGCAACCAAAGTTTCCATCAATAGATGAATGGATAAAGAAGAGGTGGCACATACACACAATGGAATATTATTCAGTTATAAGAAGAAAAAAAATCTTGCCATTTACAACAACGTGGATATATCTAGAGGGTATTATGCTTAGTGAAATTAGCAAGGTAGAGAAAGATGAATACCATATGATTTCACTTATTTGTGGAATATATAAAGAAAGCAAAACAGAATGAACAAAATTAGCAGATTAATAGACATTGAGAAGTGACTGATGGTTACATGGGGGAGGGGTTGTAGCAGGTTGGGAGAGCAGGGAGAGGGGGATAAAAGGGCACAAAAATTCTCAATCATAATATAAGTTGGTCACAGGGATGGTAGTACAGCATGGAGAATGAAGCCAATGATTCTATAACATCTTCTTATGTTGACAGATATTAACTGCACTAGTGGGGGTGAAGATTTAACAATATCAGTACCTGTTGAACACTGTGTTGTGTACTTGAAAACAATATAAGATTTTATGTCAACTATACTTCAATAAAAAAAAATCAATCTAGGAATGAGAAGTAACATGGATTGTTTGATGGATGATAATATTAATACCTAAAATTTACTCAACACTTACTGTATAATAGACACTGTGCTAGGTGACCATGGATCTTAAATATGCTTAAATACTGATGTTATAATAAAGCTTTTTGCAGAAGAGAAAAAGAAGCTAAGACAGATTAAAAAATTTCTCCCAAATCCCTAAACTAGCCCATGAATGACCCAGAATTTAAATACAGGCAGTGAGTCTCGAAGCCAGATTTCTGAACACAACTAATAAAAACTAGTTTTTGTGATAAGTTGCTCTTCTGGGTAACTAGAGTAAAACTAAAGGGGAATGAAAGAGCATTAAATACAATGTGAAGGAAGTCAAAGCAGATCAACCCGGGCTGTGACAGCACAACACAGTTAAGAATAAAATTTTTTGAGCAAAGATGTATTAGTATCATAAGCATTTTGTTTGAAGAAATGTGCTTCCTCCTTCTTCCTGAATTGAATTATGTGGTCATGCTAATGATAGCCAGTTACCCTAGATTGGTTTGACAGAAAATTCAAGATGAAAACAATTTGCAGATGTCTCAGAATAAACTCATTTTGTCAGATTTCTCAGTGGGTGCTGGTTTGGTTTTGTCTGGATATTTTTCCCCCAATATCTGTTCAGTAGAAATGACACAACCCAGCTTTGCAGATAAATCCCTTAAGAAAAAAATTAGTATTGTCTTTATCTTTGCCTATTAAAAGTATATTTCCATCTGATTACTTTTCTTCAGTTTCTTTTGGATTAGTCATAAAGGCAACATTGAAAATCCACTCACAGTAAATTCTTGCAATGTTTCATCTAAAATTCTTATGGAAAAGTAGGAATAACAATGAGCTCATTACCTGATGTTTGTCAGATCTCACTTATCCTCTTTACAGATATACTTATTGAATAGCTTCACACAAACAATACCAAATTAGAAATATCAATATCTAAACTTGAAGTCAATGTTCAAAAAGTGTTACATCTGACATAAAATTTTTCTACCCTAAAGTTCCTACTAGAGCATGTATAATGTGTTTGATAAATATTTATCAAATGAACAATGTAACATTAACTTGAATCCAAGCTGCAACTCTTTTCCATAACTATTTTTAAATGCATCTTATATCAGATTTACTTTTTATGATCAGATAAACATAATCTTGTCCAACAATACTTAACTAAAAATGTGAGCCACGACCATACCACTCTTCTGCTTAAAACTTGAAAGGCCCCACATTGCACTCTGAGTAAGATCAAACTCCTCACAATGATATTGTGCGACCTGGCATCTGCTTCCTCTCTGATGTCAACTCTTCTTTCCCTCCCTCTTACTCTGATCTATTCCCTTTGGCCTGTTGGCTACTCAAACCAGGCACCTGTCTACATTAAGGCTTTAATATTGCCTGTTCCCTCTGTCCAGGACCTTCCTCAAAATCTCAGCATGGGTGATTCCCTCTTCTTCAAGCATTTGCTAGAATACAATAAAGCCAACTCTGACCCTCCTATTTAAACACAATCTCGGCACTCACCCACTATTCCTGATACTCCTCACCTTGCTCCACTTGTATAACTCCTTGCCAGTTATCATCTTCTAACACTCCAGAAAACTTATATATTTAAAACCTACTAAATACTATTCTTCTGAATTGTAAGCTCCTGGAGAGCAAGAATGTTTGTTTTGTTCACTGCTGCGTCCCAAGCATCTAGTTGACTGCCTAACCTCTAGGTATTGAATTAGTATTTGCTGAACTAAAAAATGAACGAATGACAACATCTTCACATTCTCCAATTGAAATTGGTCTATAAATAGCCATCTTGTGTTTCAGAGATTCAGTGTAAAACGTCAGTAACTTCTCTAGTTGGCCAATCTTTCACAAGGGAAACACCAATGAGTATAATTCTGCCACAGAATATTTTTGCTAAGTGTTTAGAGAAATTATTAGTTTAATATTGTGTTTTATTCTTAAAGTCTGATGAGTATTACTTTGTAAAATGTCAGTGGAACAGGATGAAGTAAACACTCTTTAAGCCATATACAATCCTGCTTTCTTTGATAACAGTAGATGCTAAAGTGCATGTCTCTGAGCCAGGGAAAATCAACATAACTTATGTATTCCTTGAAACTCTGTTTCATCTTTGAATAATGGCTCAACATTTGTATATTCTCAACAAATGCTTTTTTCTCTAGCATCCATGTAAGTGTCAAGGATTCTGAATTTTAGCTGCTCAGACTTAGAAAGTCCAATGTGCCTAATGTGGAATTTTGGTTAAATGATTTCAGAGCTTCCATTCTACTGATTTTTTTCTTATTTTAACATCGTTTCTAGATTAGAGGACTTCTTAGATAAAAGAACACTGGGAAAACAGTTAATGACTTTTTTGTTCCTTCAAATTCTTATACTTCAATTATGGTTCTCCTTAAACTGTTGATTAAGGGGATATCCTCTTCACGTCAGTCAGAACTACAGCACCATGTTGAAAGCGGTTCATCACTATGTTTTAATATTATACCCAGAAGGAAACAGTTCCATTCAGTGGAGAGATTTTAATGCTTGGCAGAATTTCATCCGTGGAAAAAATAATAATTTTATTCTTTTGAGGCCTATTGCTAGTGCACAACATTCTGTATTACAGGGTAGGGCTGTATCTAAAGAAAGAAGTGTGAACTAAAGATGGAGTGACAGGTCTTAAATTGGACCTAGTTTTTGTAAATTTAATGGAAAGCTCTTAGAATGAGAGAAAGTTAAAGAAAAAAATATTTAATAAAAAATATTTCTTTAACAGTTATTTTTCTAAGTATTCTTAAACTCAGATATTTAATCCAAAGCTTATCATGATGATACAATTGAAACTTCAGAATCTTTAATTGATAAGTTATTTCAGTGCAGTTCAGTCAGAGGTATGATTTATAAAAGGTCTTGATATGGTCTGAATGTTTGTGTCACCCCAAAATTCTTACATGGAAATCAAATCTTCAAGGTGATGGCATTAGGTGGTAAGATTAGGTTATGAGGATGTAACCCCCATGAATGGAACTAGTGCCATAAAAGAAGCCTGAGAGAGTTCCCTAGACCTTTTTTCCATGTGAAGGTACAAGGAAAAGTAACGACGATGAGGTTTAGAGAGACTAAATGTTGACTCGACTTTTAGGGAATATGAGAAGAAATTACTAAACCAAAATGACTAATCATATTTGTGGATGTTGTTCCATATGAAAACTTCCTTGAAAATGGAAAGCTTTTAGCAGCCTGAAAGCCAGATTTGTGTTACCTCATTTACAACTTATCATTTTATTTCTTGCTTATTTACAGTGCCCTGTATTTCAAAATGCAAGATCTGCTTTGTCAAGACGATGAGGTAACTGAGTGTATCTAAAAGCCTACGTGGTTGCAGTGTGCTTCATTTTGTGCTAATGGATGGAGATGATACAGTAGAGTGTAGAGATGGCTTAGTTCAGGGAATGAAAACAGAGAGTGAGAGAGAAAGAGGCTCCATGATCTAATTAGGAAAAACAAGGAGCAGACCAGGAAGGAAGAGCAAACCCTGGGTGGCAATCAATAAGGAGCTAAGTAGAATGGTCTTGTGCGGTATACTTCAAATGCATTAGAGCAAAGTGTTAGAGGAAGACAGAGAGCAAACCTGGTCTGTTCGGATGGTACTGGAACTCAGTGGCACACAGAGATATGGTGGCAACAGGTCACGAACTGAAGAACAATGTCTAACACATTGAGAAAATTTATCCATTTTTTAAAAATCACACGTAGATGTGGATACCTGTTCCCTCACCCTTGCATTACTTTCTTTGAGAGAGGATCAGAAGTAACTGCTTAACTGAGCTGATTTGAATTTAGTCAATATTACTTTCTTTTTCCACTAAAATTAAATACTTGATTTGTTTAAAATTTTGGGGATAGCTTGCAAACAATTTGAAATAATGTTGATATATATGAAAAATTCTTTCCTTTGATACTGTCAGTATCTCATGAGGTAAACAGGATAAATGCCATTGTCCATATTTCCTTTTAAAGAGAATTAAGGCAAAACTATGATAAAAGACTAATATAAAGACAAATGTTCATGATTATTTATCAACTCAGTGACAAAAATGTCACTTTAAAATTTTAAAAAAGAGAAACATGTTATGTAAATAGAAAGTTGTTTTTTTTACCTTTCCATCTATACTTCCAAAGCTATTTCCTAGCATTCTCTAAGAAATGTGTGTATGCTTTTTGAAAAAGAAGTCAGATGTAATGTGATACAAATACTCATCAGTATTTAAGAAATACAGAGAAATTAGTTGATTTTTTTTATCCCTTCCAGTGTTTTCTGCTTTCTTCATATCTTTATTCAGTTGTTTTGTTGATTTTTTTTTCCTTAGGTCAGTTTAATGTGTGTGTGTATGTTTGTGTGTGGTGTGTTTGCTGTCGTCCTTTGGTTAATAAAATGAAATCCAGTATTAGATTTGTACTATTCACAATATTTCTAAGTAAAAATTCACATTTCATCAGGATGTAGGACTCTTAATAGACCATGACCCATAATAAAATAATAAAATAAGATGATGGAGCTTTAATAATTACATGTTCACTTTTAGAGTAGCAACCACAACTGTTTTCATGGTGAGGCACTACTAAATGTCACTATTCATCTTTCTGTCCTAATTCTTTATAAAATTCATATTTGAAAAGCCTCAATTATCTAATGAAATCATTTGGAAATTATTTATTGAAATAAGTAGCTTTCCACAAACCACTCTGGTTTTCCCTTTCATACTGTCAGTGGTAATCTGTTCTCCACCAAGGTTTAATGTACATCAATGAATAGCCCTGGAGACAATTCTTTGCCCTTTGGATAATTTTTCATAGCAGAGGGCAGTGCTGTTTGAATTTAAATGATGCTGCACTTGAGGCTGACAGTAATAAGCAAGCTCTACTAGACTTTCATTACATTTTTTTTTATCATCTGAATATAATCATAAGCACTTGATACTAGCTCTCACAGCCTCCATGTGAATTATAAATATCACATTTAGATTTCTTTTTAGAAGAGAAACAAGATTTCTGCTGTGGGTGAATAAGTGAATACAGTTAAATAACATGATCTGTTTACCAAAAAGTGCCTGCTACCAGAAGAACACAAAATGCCTGGAAAACGGGAATTGGCTTGACAACTCATTGTTTAAAAAAATAAATCATTGTCTACATTATGGGATGCATTCCTGAATAGAGAACTAATGTATTAGCCCACTGTCAAAATAAAGCTTCCAACTGAATGCCCAATTACCCACTCAAAAGACCCCCACCTATCATTTGGGCAAAGGCCTCTATAAACAAACCTGCTTGAAGGTCAGCAATGGAAATCTGAGGCAATAGGGGAAAAAAAAACACAGAGATTTCAAAACACTCTCCTTATTTCCTCAAACTCCAAACAAAAGGACCTTTTTAATCTATAATTAACCCCGTATCTATACCAATAGATTTTTATTTCTATAGTGGAATTGCATAAAAACCATGTCTGCCACCAGCAGAATTTACTCTCTAAGACCTAAGAAATCCCATAAGCACAGTAAAATAAGTCAAGGCTAAATAAATAATCCACTCTAAGGTAGCTTGCTCTGAATTTAGGTGATTGTGCAGGCCTTGTATCACTAAATGCTTTATGAACATGGCCTATTGTTCTCTGTTTAAGTGAAGTTTTGGTGGAGGAAAAAGCTAGTGATGCATCTAATTTCAGTAATGAAAGCCCTGACTATGTCCCCTGCTCACCTAATTTTATGTATGCATACATAGATAAATATGGATTGTAAAAAATGTATTTATGTAAAGGTTATCAATGTTTAAGAATTATAATGAGACCACCTGGTAAAGAAAAAGGCCACAACTTGCAGACTGTGCAAAATAAAATGCAGAGTTTCCTTTTTTTTGACACACCATCCTAAATCACTTCTGTTATATGAAGAATTTAATTCACTGTAGAGAAAATACTTTTCAGCTTCCTCAAAAACTTCCATTTTACTTGGATTAAACCTCAACCTGTCTGTTGTCATTTTATTTCCCAGGCACTCAAAACACTGAGGGAAATAAAAGAGAAGTGTACACTTCCATGACACTAATAATCATCTACAGGGATTCCGTTTCATCTCAAATTGACCAAGACCACTTTCAGGTCAGACAACCATGAGATCATCAGCAAATGGATAGTTCCCCACTTACATATTACTGAATGATCAATATGTGTGTAAGAAAATTGGTATTACCTTTTGCAAAACATTGGTGAACTTTATTCCCCGGTTAAAATGTTGATTTCAAGAGTCAAATTGTGTCTTCAAATTTTGACTTTGACATTTTCTGGTTATGACACTGCGCAAATTATGAATCTCTCTAATCTCAACTCCTCATCTCTAAAGTGAGGATAACAATTGCCTATTTTAAACGGTAATTGAGGGTAGTGAGATAATTCCAGTTGACTAGGTGTGAAAGAAACTATAAGGCCCACAAAGTTCTTAGCATTAGTGCCTGGCAAACATCATGCATTAAGTTTTAATTTTTATAGCACTGTTACTATACTGTGCACTAAACAATGTTCAGATATTTTAACCAATTTTTTGTTCTAGTCTTCCAAATATCACCTCCACTATGCTCAACTTTCTTAGCTGCTTTAACTAATTAATTGATGTTAGAAGTAATCAAGTTTTAATGAAGGGCATAGATATAAGTCCTAGTGTTACCAGCTGAGATGCTGTTTTTCCCAGGATCGTGTCTTGGAGGCAATGAAGAATGAAGGCAACAGACAAGAGTACAGAGCAACCAGCAGAGTTTTTAATGAGGATTGGAAAGAAGAAAGCTCCCACTAATAGGGAGGAGCTCCAAAGGAGGAAGCTGTTTGGCCAGTGGTGTCTAGGCAATCATAAGCACTGGAAAGAAGTCCACCTGGTTGTCTAGGACTTGTTGCTAGGGCTGGACTGGGAAGTCCACATGGTTGCCTAGGACTTGTTGCTAATGCTGGGCTAGAATCAGAAATCTCCCTTCTTTCCCAGGCTGGTCATTCTAGGGAGCAGTTTCTTACGCACCCTGCTTGGATGCTGACCACAATACCTGATGTCAGTGTCCTGCTTGGCGGATCTCTAGCAGGGCAACATGTCCTATTCTACCTATTCCACTGGCTATTTCCTGGCATTGTAGGACCTTTTATGCTCTAACCTACTAACCAAGGAGTTGCCCAGTGTTTCTCTGTAATGGACAGATGGTAAATATTTCAGGCTTTGAGAACCACATGGGCTCCATCGCAATTAATTCTGCCCTTGTAGGGCAAAAGTAGCCATGGATAATACAGCTGATACACAAACACATAGGTGGGGCTGTGTACCAGTAAAACAATTTATGGGAACTGGAATTTGAATTTAATATGTCACAAAATATTTTTCATCTTTTGATTTTCTTTTCAACTATTTAAAAAAGTAAGAAAAAAAAACAACCCAAAAACAAAATCAGTCTTAACTTGCTGGCCATAAACAACACTGATTGTATTAACAAACTGAGAGATGTTGGCCCTTAGGCTATAGTTTATCTAATGCTGTTCTAATACATTATTTCTACTAAAACTGTTTAAACTGCTCTATCTTGTATTTTAAGAAGAATTACATGTAAATTCATTCAAAATTCTTGACTATTTAGTAGACAAATTAATAAAAATGTCATATTAATGGCCTAGTATTGCATTATAATATTATCAGTCCCAGTAGTTAATGATGTTAAATATTCATGACACAATTTGTCACATCTCTTAGTTTTATTTACCCTGAAATGTAGAAATGAAGAAAAAAGAACTTCAGTCAGTGGCACAGATGTTGTTCACTCTGGAACAGAGAATGTAAACCTGTCTACTTGATCAAGTTTAATGAAATGTCAACTCTGGAGTTAGTTGTCAAATGACACAGCCATTGGAAGAAGAGAGGAGGCCAGATAATTGGAAAGATAAAAAGGTCTGTCCAGGAGGGGAACTCTGATTTCGATTGAGATAGGGAAAAGCTTTCGATGTGGATAATCTGACTGGACATTTCAACTTTGGTATCCAACACTGCCAGGCCAACTCATCATGTGGCTTTATTTGAGAATTTGGATCATTCCAGGTAGAAAAATGAACAAAGGGGAGAGCATCCAAAGAATAAAGGAATTCTGTTACTCTACAGCTCTGCTCTTCATAGAGGATTCTATGAGTATATTAAATATCTTCTGACATTGTGTTGCCTTAGAGATCTTCCACATGGGGAATTGAGAGAAGAAGAAGAAAATATCTGGAAGGAAGAACATGGAAGAAATAAATATAAATGGGGCCTAAATATATTTATATTTGGAAATTTCAGAGCCTGCTTGTCATTGAAGACTATTCAAGAATTTCATCTTTGCTGTATTAACTCTTAAGAGGTGCAAGTGTTGGAAAAGAAACTCAGTTTGTAGATGCAGGAAAGTCAGAGTGGTAGGTAAGGAAGGAATTCATTAGAGCAAGAATAACAGTGAATGGCAGCTGCCTTGTAGGCAGCAGAGAGCAAGGAAGGACAGAGGGAAGAAAGTGAAGTTCATTGAACTCTTGCTCAGAATAGGGCAGATCCCTTGCCAACTCCTAAAGCCAGGGTCACCTGGCATCCAGTGTCCTCTTGATTCTGCAAAGTGGGAACTAAGTCCCTATCACTCCAGAATTTGGGGGAGCCGCAGAGCACTGCAAGGAGTGAGGTTATGTTCTGAGAACTTCCCAAAGGCAAAGAAAGAATATTTTCAGTCAGGTTACTAAAGAGCACAATTGTACAGATGCAGTCCTGTCCTGGTCACCCAGGTGAGGGGAACTTGCAAGCCCAAATCAGAGCTCTCAGTAATCCCTCCCTACTTATCTGGAGTAGAATAGAGATGGACTGAAGACACACGCGAAGAAAGGAGTACAGGCAACGTCAGAGAGGAGGCAAGCTTAAGGGTTTAGGGTTTGGGGTTTTTTAGGGCCTTTTTTGGTAGGAATCAGCATAAGTCATGATGTATACAGGTTATTAAAATTCCTTCGAAGTTTTGTCTTAAAAATAGGATTATTTAGGTGACTGTGTTGGTCTGGATCTCTGCATTCTTTATCCACATACGTTTATTTATAATTCGGAGGTCTATCTCCTGTCCTGTTTACAAAGTTACTTAATTGCTTAAGGGGCTGGAATAAGAGGCAGAACAGCACATAGATTAAGTTAAAGAATAGGCTGGGCCTTCATTGCTGGCTAAGTAGATTTTACAATGGCATGACCCTTGTCCCATTTCCCTGTCTTTTGAAACTTCAGTTAATTAACTAACTCTGTGAGTCCTTTCTGGCTCTCTGGTTTTATCTGGTTAACTCTTTGAATCCCTCTTAGTGTTCTCTATTGACTTCATTCTTTCTCCACCTGACTCACGTATCTCAACTAACACAAGTTTAGAATATAAATGACTTGCTTAGTCAATACCCATAGTTCCCTAAAACAGATATGGGCAAACTATAGCCCAGGACCTGTCTCCTCACCTCTTGTTTTTGTAAATGAAGTTTTATTAGAAGACAACCTTATTTATCCATTTATATATTAACTACAACTGTTTTTGTTCTTCAATGTCAGGGTTGGCTAGTTGCAACAGAGACTCTAAGGCCTGCAAAGGCTAAAATATTTACTATATGATTCTTTATAGAAAAAAATTTGTACACACCTGCCCTAACACCTTACTATTCCAATTGTGGTCTGTAGACAAAAGTATCTGCATCACAAGATTGTTAGAAATGCAAAACCTCAAACTCCACCTTCAAATCTATGAATCAGAATCTACTTTTAACAGGATCCCTAAAAGACTCAATGGCATATCAAGGACTGAGAAGCACTGCCCTGAAATAATTCTTTTTTGTTGACAAATACATGAAAGATGAAGTTGTGGAGGAACATGTTGTTTACCATTTTCTTGCAGCCATTTGTTCAGATTAGGCTATCACTGCTTTCTCAATTGTTTTTTTCTAAAATTGTTGCATTTTATAATCCACACCCAAACTTCTGTGGAGATTATATCAAGAAGTCAAAACCAAAGCTTAAATATTTGTGGCAACAGGATATTTTGATAACTCATAAATTACTATCTCTATGAGTCTTGAAAGAAGGTCTTCTTTAAATTACCAACAGGGAATGAATGTATTTCAACTAGCATGTGGATTCACGTTCAGAAACCAATTTAAATGCTGGTAAGCTACAATAATAATATTTTTAAAAACTGTTTATACTGTTGTAGTTTAATCAGTCTGAAGAGATTTACTTCTATTATTTTATTCCCTTAATCAGATGTAAAGACTGAACTTGCATCTCATCATCCCCGATATACATTAAAAAGAAAATACACAAATGCACTTTTCTTGGCTGATGGAAAAGTAGCCCTATTTAATGATGCTTTACATTTAGTATTTTATTATTAACCTTAGTTCAATATATATGTACATTTTCAATGCATGAATACATGGCATGAATGTGACAAGCCATTTGCATTTATATAGTACCTTTCAAAGGCTTGGAATCATGAAGGAAAGTATAAATGCTTGCGTAACTTTGCAATTAAGAATTCACTTCTAATTACTCCTACTTAAATGTGCAGTCTCTCTTTAATCACAACATTTTTACACCTGTGGTTAAGTGCTCTGACAGAGCCTTAGCCTTATCTCTAAAGCATGCAAATTGTATGACTGGATTTCGTAATGAAGGGTACATTTGCCAGGGAGAAAATGATCACAGACAGGTCTCACCAGTAACATCAAAGACATAACTAAATTTAAAAGCAGCATTTTCTTGGATTATGTACTCATTCAGATCCACACACACACACAGACAAATGCTTGTCCCTTTCTGAAGCATGTACAAGTTTCAGGCCCAGATATATTTCTGCTATTACCAGGAGGTTAAGAGATGAGATCTGAAAACTGGCTTGTAAATGTATGCTTTCATGTAGTAAATCTTTAGCTACTGGAGCTACAATTGTTAACATGTGTGAGATTCTTACTTTTCTTGTATTACCAAGGGATAAGTAAATAACATGGTGTTAAAAGAATGATATCTTGCTACTAGGGGAAAGCACAATTAGGCTACAACATATGGTTCTGGAGGGCTGCAGCCTCATAAATGGAGATGAGGAAAGAAAAGCAATTTTGGGGAGGTAGTTGTAGCTAAAGAAAAGGCCCTGGTGACAGCCATCTACATAACTGTCTGCAGTAAAGCACAGAGCTTCATTTCAAAAGCTGATTAGAAAGATTTATTAAGAACCTATGGTGATCTAGGGACCTGTGTGACAAAAATAGACAAGGCATGGTTCCTGTACCTTGAAAGGCTGCCAAGAGGCAGAAGAATTTGGTGGATCTGGAAGCAAACATATTTCAAAAATCCATAATTAGTCATAAAAACTTAGGAGAGAACTTTCTAGATTTCAATATAGTATTAATTGTTTAAAAAATAATTTTAAGATAGACTACCAAATTTAAAAACAAATATGAAGCCCTTCAAAGATATCAGATACTGTGCTCATCTCTGATTGAGTAATAGTAATAACAGTATTGATTAAACAATTAATTTAATCAAGTAACAATATGAACAAAGTAATAACAATAATAGCAATAATAACAACAATGATGATGATCAGAAGGAGTGCCGGGTCATCAGACACTTCTTGAACTCAGGAAAGTCACAGGATACAGGGCAGGACAAATAACTAACTATGCAATATATGCTTTCATAAGCATGTGTGTGTGTGTAGGACTCTGAAGCAGAGATTAAGAAATATTTAACTCCACGAGTCTTTGGGAAACACTTCAGAGAAGGAAATTTCAACAGAAACATGAAATACTAGTAGAATTCTGCCATCCACTATATTGTTGGGGGGAGGTAACTCTGCGGGGAAAATGTGTTCCCAACCTGGGGCAAATAACCTTTGAAGCTAAAATCAGTCAAAGGGAGAAATAAAGTGGGAGAAACCTATTTATTGCTTAAAAGCAGTCGTCCACTTCTGCTTGCCCATGCTCTTGTGACCCAGATGCAAAAAGGGACCCACCCAAGCTCTATGGTCAAGATATGCCCTTGCTCCCACCACCCTTGTAATCACCTACTGATATGGAAATTGACTACTTCTTTCCATCCCTTGGAAACACCTACTGATATGGAGATGTACTAAGGCCAGGTAAGAGATTTTGGAAATATTGCAGTTTTACTCACAGCCCATCCCTCCATTCCTTGCCTCACAATCTACTCGCTCCCCATCTTCTGCAAAGGCCCTTGTGCAAGAAAACTGGAGCACAGTAACTAGACTAATAACATAAAATCATGATAATCCTCAAACCAGAGGATTCATCTACGTTCAAAGTCCTATGCAGATTAAGTCCATAGCTCACCTAGTTACACAAGAGGCCAGTAGCTGAACTGGTAGGGAGTTCAGTGTACTCATTATGCAGCAGCTACAGCCATCATGTGGGTCCAGGACACAGAGACTACAAAAGAAAATAACCTTAACAGTTATAAGATACATGTTTTAATGACACCAGCATAGGCATATCTTGTCTATCAAGTAGGATGCATGCAAGAGAGTGGCTTTGTGATAGGACAGTGGCAGGAATAGGATCTTGTCCTGGTCTCGTATACTAGACCTTCACCTCCACCCTGTGGGAGTTACAGATGGGTCAATATATAGGTCTACACATGCACTGGCCATAAAGATAAAACAAAACTGCCCTGTGAGATGCTCTACCTCACGAATGTTTGGGGTACACTACAGTAATTTTTAGTGGGCTATTCTGCTGTTATTCCATGAATACAGAGGAGGCCAGCTTCCAGGACTTTTCCCCAAGATGCCAGAAGGGCCAGCCATCACTGATCCATGTGTTAAAATGTCCAGGGCCACATCCACTCAATAGTGCCTTTAGAGTTTAATGCAGTAGGGGCTGGCAGCAGGATGTTGCTCTGCTGGCCATAT
This sequence comes from Manis javanica, assembly GCF_040802235.1. Taxonomy (NCBI): domain Eukaryota; kingdom Metazoa; phylum Chordata; class Mammalia; order Pholidota; family Manidae; genus Manis; species Manis javanica. The sequence continues at coordinate 72,973,949 of NC_133158.1, read as the reverse complement.
CCTGACTTCAGCAACTCCTATTTGGTTTGCACATACAATTGTATAGGACAGGCAGCAACGTGTGTTGGCATGTCCACAGGGCTCAAGGCTCCTTCTTGGGCCTTCTCATTCAAATGCTGTAGCACAATCCATAAGGGAACTGACCAGCCCTGTAGACTATTGGTGTCTGACTTCAGGCCAGATTTCAACAAACCATTGTACCTCTCTACCATGCCTGCCCCAGTAGGATTATTAGGTACATGAAACTTCTTAATTGCTGCACCCATTCTTGTAATGCATATCCAGTAAAGTGGGTGCCTTGATTGCACTCAATCACCTGCAGCCAGCCATAAGCTGCAAAGAGATGCTCTAGGCCCCTCATAGTGTTTTGCTGATCTGCATGATGTGCAGGAAAAGCAACCAACAGTCCAGTAGCTGTGTCTACACAGGTTATGGTATATATATATATATATATATATATATATATACACCTGATACCTGACAAGGGGTATCAGACACTTTACCCCTTTACTATTGTCCCATGTTGCAGTGTAAGTCCCTCTTAGAGCCCACAAGGTACTCCTTCTGAGCTCAGCCTCCATTTTGGGGGCTGGCCATGACTGGAATCACCTGCATACCAAGCATCTTCAAGTACAGGGGCTTTTCCCTCCTGATAAGGACTCTCAGCTACTAATGGCTCAAAAGCAAGTTCTTCCTGCTTTCAATAAGTGTTGGAGTTCTTCACTAAAAGGGCTATTGGAGAGGGAGCTACTCTGCTGTAAATATGTGCCCCACATGGCCAGCATATGTGTCTGTGCCACGTCACTCTGTGGCCTTTGGGTCCAGTCTTGCACCCACCCCACAATAGGATAGGTGGTTATTACTTTGTTTGCAGCTGTTTCTGTGGCTCCATAGCCAGCAATTCATGGTACACAACAACCAATTGCTTCTCTGTGATGGTATACTGGACTTCTGCTCCTTTCCATAGTCATGACCAGAATCCAATAGGTTGGTGGTCTGTTCAAGCCACTGCCGAAGGCCCCAGCCATAACCATCTTCAATTACATGAACATCTAGTTCACAGGGTCTTGATGAGTCCATTACACTCAAGCCCTGAATGGCCTTGACTTCACGTTCAGCAGCAGTAAAAGCAGCTACACGTTTTATTCCAGTCCCACCTGATGCCTTTTGTACCAACCAATATAAGGTCTTCAGAATTTGTGCCAAGTGCAGGATAAACACTCTCCAGTAGCCCAAAAGATCCAAAAACTCTTGTAATATACTGCCACAGTGGTAGGGGTTGGGAAAGCCTAGGCATTGTCTATGACTGCTTCTGGGATGACTTTAGTTTTACCTGACCAGATCCCCAATGACTTTACTGAAAAACCAGATCCCTGAACCTTGGTGCTGTTCACAGCTGCTGGAGAGAAGGATGAATCATCAAGGAAGATAGTCTACCCATTTCAGGTTGGTTTCCATCCCCATATCCCAAATACACAAAAGCTATGTAGGCAGAGGTTCCAATGGCTTCTGCTGAAACTGGATGCTTATGTCCACCAGCTCATCCTGGGTGTAGGGGCAGAGAATGGAGTACTCCACAACCTGAGGAAGGCCTGCACCTTCCCCAAGGAGCCTGTGGTTGTTGTATTTTTATTTTCTTAATTACAATTGAGAGGGTCTTTAATACTGGAGGGGCTGGTGCCTTGGGTGGTGGCCTCAGCAACAGTTCAGCCCTTGGCCTCATCTCCTCATCCTTCCCTTACATCTTCTGTACCATCTCCAGGTCAGGATGCACCACTGCTTCCTTCCCCTCCCACATAGCATCCTGTAATCTGGATTTTCCTGGTGCCTCCTCCCTCACAGCTAATGTATCTTCCAGGAGTATGACCTATCTTCTCATTAACTCTCTTAAGGGCATCTCATAGGTCATTGCCCAGCTCCTCCAAGAGATGCCAAAGTGTGGCTCTGTCCTTAGTAATCCTTTACACTATCTTGATAAACAAATATCCCACAATCCCTGCTGCTACACAGCCACTCAGGGCCTCTAAGCAGTCTTCTATCTCATGGAGGGCTAATTCCGCAGCTTCCAGTGTCTCCACCCTCCCCCAAGCCCACTCTTCTATGAGGTGCTTTACCCCAGACCAGTTTCCTACTAGGGGCTCCCCAAGTGTAAGTCCCATTGACAAGGGTTCCTGGGTGAAGTCACACCATCCACCACTGCTGGAGGTAAGGGTGTCACTTCTCCACCACAGCAGCCCCGGGGGGCCTCCCCACCATCCACAGGGGGGTCTCTGGATATTTCCCCACAATCTCTAGGGGCAGCCTGCCCAAGCATCACACCCATGAAGACAGATTTCAAGTTCAGAGGTCCTGCCAACTACCGCCAGATGTAACTACAAGGGGAAAATATGTTCCCACCATGGGACAAATAACCTTTGATGCCAAAATCAGTCAAAGGGAGAAATAAAACGGGAGAAACCCATTTATTGCTCACAAACAGTTGTCCACTTCTGGTCACCCATGTGTCTTGCCATCTGGTTGCAAAAAGAGACTGCACCAAACCTCTCTGGTCCAGATATGTCCTCGTTCCCCCCACCCTTGTAATCACCTATAGATGCGCAGATAGACTACTTCTCTCCACCCCTTGGAACCACCTACTTAATAGTAATATTAATATTGTAAGAACTTGATAGTACTTTATGTTAAACATTTAGAATTTGGACATATGACTAATGTCTAGTAAATATTAGCTGTTGTTTTTTGGTTTTTTTTCAACTAGAGCCATTCCCATATGGTGAATGAAGCAGAAAAATAAGCCTCCTTAGCTTCTGGAAGCCTGTGTATTGCTAGCTTCTGGAGGGAAAGATGATGGTACTGCAATTTCAGAAATAAAGCATAACACCCTCTACCATCTTTACACACACTGCTTCTCCCGCTTACATTTACCATTATATATATCTAGTCTTCAAGATAATCCTACAAGGAAGAAATATTATTATTTATACTCTACAAATGAGGAGATAGGCTTAGAAATAAAATAATTCTGCAAGTTTGAGAGCTTAGAATGTGTGAAGCCATGATTAAAATTTAGGTATTGTAACTAAAGAAACCAAGTATTAACCACTTTACTAAAGTGTCCTAAAATAGAGTTTGCTCCAAAATAATCACCCGTCAGCAACTGTAGCATTAAGGGTGTCCAGATTGCACTTTCAGGAGGGGCATGGAAGGTGGGAGGTAATCTAGGCATTTTGAATGACTCCTCTAACTAAAATCATAAAATCAGATTGAAAAACCTATTGGTGAGTTGTCATAAGAGCAAGGAATATGAAGAGATCAAGAATTACGTGAAAGCAGGAATACTGGGAGACAAATGAAGCCAGTTTTCAGCAAGGAAATTTCTATTGACTCTTGGAGACTTTGAGCTGCCATTTTGATATGGCCACATAGTGTAGGAAAAAAAGACAAAGCCCATAGTTTGCCAAACACAAATAGCCTAATAAATGACTTCCACGTATAATTAAGGCTCTCAGAGGAAATCAGGAAATGAGTAAGAGGAGCCCACATGCCAGGGCTGTGAGATCACTCTGTATTCTACAGCACAAAGAGCCAGCACAGATGGGACATTGATTAAGATGATAGTGAGTTAGAAGCTGGTTTGCTAGTTTACCCCATGCTGACAATCAATGGAACTGTGGATTCATGCAGTGGCATTCTTTTATTTACCTCCATCGAAAATCTTACTACATGAATACCAGATTCGCAATTGCATGGAAGGTAACAAACCTTCAGTACAGATATGATGGTTAAATTATCCTTAATTCCAACAATAACAATTACAACAAAAATACTAGGAAGAAGAATCAGTCTCCAGCCTCATCCATCTTTTCTCTGATCCATATCTGGAAATGCACTCTTGAATTTTTTTTTTTTTCAGAACTGATGTTCCTAATTTAAAGAAACTTTGGGAGTTAAAATTAATTCTGGGTCAGATTTTAGCTTTATATTTTCTTGAATGCCCCTAATTCTCACTGCAATGACATCTCTCCATCTCATTGTTGTAAATTACAGGCATACCTTGGAATTATTGTGAGTTCACTTCCAGACAACTGCAATAAAGTATCACAATAATGGGAGTCAAATTAATTTTTTGGTTTCCCAGTGTGTATAAAAGTTACATTTAGACTACACTGTAGCCTGATAAGTGTAAAATAGCATTATGTCTAAAAAACAATGTATATGCCTTCATTTAAAAAATACATTATTACTAAAAAATGCTAACCATTTTCTGAACCTTCAGAGAGTAATAATCTTTTTGCCAGTGATGGGTCTTGTCTCAATGCTGATAGCTGCTGACTGATCAAGGTGTGGTAGCTAAGGTTGAAGAGGCTGTGGCAATTTCTTAAAATAAGACAATAATGAGGTTTGCTGCATCAATTGACTCTTCCTTCCAAAGATTTATTTGCAACATGAGATACTGTTTGATAGCATTATACCCATAAAAGAAGTGGAGCCAGTCCTCTCAAACCCTCTAATGTTTTATCAACTAACTCTATGTAATATTTTAACAGAAGGTATGCCTGTATGTCGATTATATATCAATAAGCTGGGGGAAAAAATCCTGCAAAACTTAAAAAAATATATTGGTTAGCAATTGTCAGTAAGTCCCAGATATCAACTGAGAAACTGTCAAGAGAGGCTCTGATAACAGAGGCTCTGAGGGTGAAGATGTGCTCTTTTCCTTTGTCTCTTGAGTTGTGGGATGGAGAGCTAATGGGAGACAGAGTCAGATAACGAAACCTATTCAATGCATTACAAAAAGACAGTGAGGTCTGTTAAAAGCCCCAAGCCCAGAGAAGCACAAACAAAAATATAAATAGCATACAATTCTTTCTAGCATTTAAGTATCACATTTATCTCAGGTGACCACTAGGAAGAAATAATACATATTCTAATGAAATAAATAGCTGGTAGCTTTTCAGATTTAACTTCTATTCTTCTATGACTATAAAGAAGCAATTCTGAAACATACTGTCTTATAGCACTTTCACAGAACAAAAAAAAAACTGTTTTCTATTAAAACTAAATCCATAGAAAATTTGCCCCAGAACTATGATTTCTATTTTTCTTTCATATGTTCATAAATCATATGTCACAACTGCCCAGAAATGAATGAGTAAGGGTCTTCCTGTTTCAAAGAGATAACTGACCTTCAAATATGACTTTCTTCATTCATTTAAAAAATTTTGTTTAAATTTAAAATCACTAAAAATATCAATGCTGGCTCTTTCAAAATGGAGATGATAGAAAGAAACCACAGAAATTTTTTTAGAATCCACTATCTCTGAGATTTCTTCCTGATGGGCAATGGAGTTGCAAATCCTTTAACTATGTTGCAATCATTCCAGTGAATCCAGGCTGCATTCATGAGTACAGAAGAGCCTATGTCAAATTTGCTTGCAAAGGCCTCAGACCAAATACATGTAATTATTTTCTATTCTCTGGAACATTTTTTCATAGAAGGAAGTAATATGTAACTCTGGGGGTAAAATCCCAGAGTAAAGTACCTTTGAAACTGAAATCAGTCAGAGGCAGAAATAAAGTGGGGGAGTCCCATTTGTTTCTTACATGCAGTCATCCCATCTCTCGTGACCTGGGTGCAGAAGAAGATGCCCCACCCAATCTCTCTGGTCCATATATGCCCTCCCTCACCCTTGTGATTACCTATTGATATGGAGATGCACTAAGGCCGGGTAAGAGACTCTGGAAATACTGCAATTTCACCCACCCTTGCAAAGGCCTTAGACCAAATATGTGTAATTATTTTCTATTCTCTGGAACATTTTTTCATAGAAGGAAGTAATAACCAAATGCTTGACTAAGAGAAGATTCAAACAAAAAGCAAACAACCTGTTTCCTATTCCAGTTATCCAAGCTGTAAAATAAAGTATAATTTTTAAATTTCAAGTGATGTAAAAATGCTTCTATTATGAGAAGAGAAACATCAAATATAATAAGGACTTTCACTAACCAAAACAGGGAAGGTGGTTTTATTTCTTATTACTTTGAACAGCATGTATATATGAACACATATGTGAATATATAATGAATACTATTCACATGTATACATACATATGTGTACACAATATACATACATGTGCATATGTATGTGTACACATGTGAATGAGAGAGATTTTGGTAGTTTTAGAGGTTGCAAAGAAGTGCTCTTGAAAGCTCATAAATTTCTATGTTGTTTCAACCTTCTATATTACAATAGAAAGTGTGCTCTCCATTGTCAGGCTTGCATTTTTTTGCATAATATTCCACAACTTGAATTCTTTTCCACATGTTAGGCATAAGTTATGAGTCACCATCTCTATTTACAAGGTGGCATTAAGCAAGTGTCTCATTTACAAATACACTCTACTCATAAGCAAACATTCAGCATCCTTCTCCTCAGTTGTAAAAATCTACTTATCCAAAGATGAATTTCTATTCAGCTTGAATGCTTTGCTGTTTCTCACTTCCCTCGTTAGCGTGAAGTGATTGGCAAGTTACCCTCCAGACAGGGCACCATAGTCCATGTGTAGATTTAGGAGTAAGCGCCAATAAAGCATAGATAAAAGGAAATATATAAATCTGTTTTGAAATTCAATACATTTATAAGCCATGCTACTCACCAAGGCCTGTGGGAGCATATACATCATAAAACACAACTGTTAAAGTATAAATATTTCAAGCAGTTAGTAATGGCTCAGAGCACTCAGTTGAAAGCCTGGTTAGAGATGGGCAGTGCATGATGTCCTAGCTGGAGCTGATGCAAGGTCTCTGGAGCAGCGAGTTTGTTTTCTAGGCAAATGATAAAGTATAGCCATAGCCAGCATCCAGCACTCTCTTACTTTAGGTTGTATAGGTGCTAGAAACCACATCAAACTCAACCCCTGGTTCTGTCTTCCCTTCCATCACCCACTTTGTACTTTTCCCCACCAGCTCGGAAAAGAGACAGAAATGAACTTTCAGGAGACATGAGCGGTAGACTAGAGTCAGCACTCAGCAGGACTGGCCTCAGAACTTTCTTGGGTTATTGCGTGTCCAACTCAACTTTCCATCCAGAGCAGCACATTGCATATTTCAGACTGTTGTGATTTATTTCACTATTATTTGCTCTTTGGATTTCTTCTGCTGCTACATTTGGATATCATCTGCAATTCTTTTGCAATTTCTTAATAATTTATTTTCAGTCCTTCTTTCCTAATAAGAGCATTCTGGGCTTCAGCTGCTTTTGATGAGTGTATAGTATTCAACATATCAAGCCTTTTAATTTGATTGAAAAGATATGGCTTAGTTTGTAAATTTTGTCCATTTTCTCATTCCTAGATTGGAAGTTATACACTTTGCTTTAGTGTACCACTCTAGTATTTTTCTGGTATCATTGTCTATTAATATTCTTTTAGTGGTTATTCTAGAAATTTTTATATACATTTAACAAAATCTAAAGTTATTATCTTTTTAGTTTTATACTTCATAAAGTATACTATATATATTTTATTTTACTTTTTTAAAGTTTTATAATTTTAACTTCTATATCTAGATCTTTGATCCATTTCAATCTAATTATTACAATAGATGGTATAAGATATGGCTCAAAATTCATTTTTTGGCATGTGGATAGCCACTTGTCCCCAGCACTGTTTGTTGAAAAGATTATTCATTCCTTACTGAATTATCCTGGTACCCTTAGGATTGAAAAAAAAAATTGAACATGAATGTACTGATTTATGTTCTGGACTCTCAATTCTAATCAGTTATTCTGTATGTCAGTCCTTGTGGCCGTGCCACCCTGTCTTCATTATCATTCTGTAGCTTTGTAGTAAGTTTGAAACAAGGATGTGAGTCCTCTAACTTTATTCTTTTTCATGATTGTTTTGGCTATTGTGTGTTGGAGGAGACACAGGCTTTTAAAAATTCTTTCTGTTCTGGAACTGAGACCAACACCAGAAAGTATTGCCACTAATTTATGGAACGCTGTGTTTTTGTTCTCGTTAATTCAACTGAGAGTGCCTTTCTGTGGGGCATCTCTGACCTGAATGGGCACAAGGTTATTTTGTCTCTTCCCTGGCATATTGCTTTTAAAAATCCAGGCCTTACATTTATGAAAAATCAATAGCATACATCATATTTAATGGTGAAAGACAAATGATTCCACCCTGCACTAGAGTCCGAAGGCTGCTGTAACATGTCACTATAAACTTGGTGGCTTACAACAACCCAAATGCATTCTCTTATAGTTCTGAAACTCAAAAGCTTGCAATCGACATGTCAGCAGGCCACGATCCCTCTGAAGGCTCTAGGAGGAAAACTTTCCCACCTCATTCTTCTTCCTGTAGTTCTTGACTCTGGGGTTGAGGCAATGAAACTCTGGTTTCTGCCTCCATCTTCAAATGCTTCCTTGCTTGTGTATGTCTCAGTGTGTCATTTTCTTTTCCTCTAAAGACACTGTCATCTTAATGATATATCTCCTCTCAATCCTTATTTCACCACATATGCAAAGATCTTGTTTGCAAATAAATTTATGCTCTGAGGTCTCAGGAGGATATGAATTTTAGAGGAATGTATTTATATCCCACTACACACCCTAAAGTCAAGAATAAGGCAAGGTAGATGTTAAAGATTATACTGTGGGTCCTAGTTATTGTAATTAGGTAAGAATGGGATGCAAACAAACCAAAAATGAAATATAAAAATGCTTTTAGTCACAGATGACATGATTGTGTATGTGGATTCATAAGGAATTTATAAAAAGCTCCTAGAATTAATTGTAAGTTTAGAAAGGTCACTTAATGTAAGTCAATATTTTAAAATGTGTATTTCTTTAATACAGCAATGAACAATTGGAAATTGAAATTAAAATTAACATTTCCAATGCTATAAGAAAACGAAATACTTAACATTAAGTTTATCAAAATACATAAAAGTCCTGTATAATGAAAACTACATTTCTTATATTTAGAACTAAACATTGAGTTCACATAAAATATTTGGCCTTTAGAGATCAATAAACCTTACTGATATCAACTTTAACACATTTATTCAATAGTTTGATTTAACTTTATTTTTCTGCTTTCTTTTTTTTTTTTTTTCAATCTCTTGCTTTCCAGAACTAGAAATGCATTAAAGAAGCTGGTCGAATTCTTTTCCTTAAAGTACTATCTTAGCTTAGTCTAAACTGTTTTAATGTGAACAGGGCATAAATAAATGCATTAAACAGAATATTGTATAGAAGAAAAAACAGAGTATTATAATTTTACTTAAAAACATGTCACATCTAAAATTTTTTCCAGCTTTACTGAGGTGTAATTGATAAAGTGTAAGATATTTAAAGTGTATGATGTGATGACTTAATATACATGTACATTATGAAAGGATTTCCTTCCCCATCAAGTGAATTAACACATCCAACACCTCACATATTTACCTTTTGTTCTGGGGTGAGAACATTGGAATTACACAATACAGTGATCCCCTATAGTCATCATGTTATATACCAGATCCTCAGAAGTTTGTTCGTTCTATAGCTGGAAGTCCTCCCCCTTTTACCAACCTCTCCTTATTTTTTCCATTCCCTTGACACACTGCAACATTTTTTTCTACTCTCTGTTTCTAGGAGTTCAAATATGTGTCATCACATTTTTAAATTAAGAACTTGGGTATTTGAGTGGCGGGGGTTGATAGCATTCTACCAAAGCAAGAACATAATTCTCAGAAATTCATGAATTCAAAATATAGTTATTGTCTCCTATATCATAAGCACTGAGCTGGAAACAGGGCATTCAAAAGTAAACTAAAGGAGATTATAAATGAAAAATATAATATATAGAAATAATGAAATCATGTTCTTTTCTTAGAAAAAATAATACATTTAAAGCAGAAGGGAATGATGGAGAGGCTGAGATAGTTGAAATATATGTTCTTCCTCAGCAAGCTTGGAAAAAAAATAGTGTTCCTCCAGTCTGTTTTCCCATAGGACTGGTAACAAATAAGTTAAAATACAATTCCCTTTACAGAAAAGTAGTTAGCATCTTACCCTGAAATGAAATGTTTCCAGAGAAAATAAAACAAAACAAATCCAAACCATCTATTAAATATCAAGAGAAACTGGAAAAAACAATTCAGACTGATGCTTCCCTATTAACCCAGAGAATTTTCATGTCACTGGACTGTTTTTGAAGGATGTATATAAACGTCCATTTTAGTGTTATCCTTCTCAGCAATGTTGATCTGGCCTCCAAACCTTAGTGTGTGAATAGACAAGACATTACCTGAGACTGTGCTATAACTTCTTCGATTCCTTCAGAACCCAACTGCCTCATAAATATTCTTGAGACGACAGGGTTTGTTATGTCACTTTTATGAGCTTGAGTATCAAGGTACAGGTACATTGGTCATTTGGATGCTCTGGCCTGTTAGTCACAGATTTTAATTGCTCCCTGTGCTTAAACCTTCTTTGAATCGGTTAAAATCTTTTCCTTTTGCAGTTTCACATCATCTATTGATGAATGGCTGACTGATAAGTCTTTCTTTAAACTGGCTCCAAGTTTCACTTCAGTGTCTTAAAGTATAATACCTAGGAACAATTACCTAAAATACTGCAGAAATATTTCTCTGACTGTGTGCTTAATTTAGTTGGAATCTAGAAATTAGACATAAAATTGATAAAATAATCAAGATGCACAGTAATAACTCCATTTTTTGGTTAGTCACCTAATAACAACTCCCAAATGTTTCCAGTCTGTACCTTTCCCCTCTCCCATTAGCTACTTGTGCTTAGCAGCTAGTCATGTAACATAATTTGAATAGTTCTTGATCCTCAACTTGTCACATCAAATATCAGTTTTGATAAATCTCTCCCATCTCCACTCCTTTTCAAGTGGATTGTTAACAGCACTTTAGGATTTCTGGGTTACATTTTATACATCTGTAAATTGTTTCATACTTAGCTTTGTATCAGAGGTACAAACATATGAAGCATGCTTTTGAAATCATTTTCAGAAGGACATCCAAGCTGAATTAAATTTCTACTGAGGTTGATGGATGAAGGCTGAAACACACATTATAAAATTTGCATTCTTGCTAAATGATGCAGGCATTTACTGCATGGCAAGCTGGAGTTAGAGCAGCCTTCCACAGCAAGAAGTCAAAGAAAAGTGAAGCCATACTGACTACTTTTACTGACAAAGCTGAATCTAAGAAAATACAGCTCTTCAGTAGCACTACTGCAAGCAAGGAGCTGAATATATCTAAAATGGGATATCTGTCAAAATCACCAGACTCCTTGATTTCAGGAAATGAACACTTACTGACCTGAAACAATTCTACTGCAAGCTCACATGGGTTAACAAGTAATCTTTTGTTGCATGTCATTGACTGTCATGGATCCTTCTTTCTAATATTCATTTCTGTATGCTTCATGAGACAGAATATTAAGAAGCACACAAGTAGAAGTAATGGATGCATAGGAAGACATCATTTTTAGTCAATAATTGTTTAGCCTTTTTCTTTTCTCCAAATGGTGTTAGGCAGGATTGATATTTAAGTTTTGCAGGGAGAACTGTTTAGATTAACAGTCCAGGATATCACTATTTTTTCCCTTAAACATATCTACACTAAGCAGTTTCTATCTCTGGAAAAATATTTACTAATAGGAATTCTCCCCTATCCAAATGAGTTAGACAGAAGTAGGAATATTAAATTATTGGCACAGAAACATTAATTATAAAAAGTCTTACAACTTTAGAAATGGTATAAAACATGATTGAAGACTGAAGACAATTGCAGGCACATAGCTATCTGTCTCCCAACAATAATGCAAAAATCTACAAGAAGAGAAAAATAAAGCTACACACTAATCATCCCCTCAGAATAAGATGATGACAGAGAATGTTGAATCTTCGAAATAACTGAATAAAAAGAGAAAAACAAACCACCAAATCCTAGTGTACGACCTTTCACACTTCTGACCCCACCCGTGCCTCCTACTTCCAGGTTTTTGGATGAGCAAAGGCAAACCATGAAAAACTGCAGGGAAGACAGAAAAAGGAATCAGAGAAGGAAACTTATGTTGATCTGAAATTATTGTCTGAAAAATACTGAAAAGCTTCTGAGCAGCTGAGAGCATGAACTACAGAGAAGGGATCACAAACTATACATGAATTAAAGGGGCATTTTTGAAAGATATAATTTCTGGGGAGGAAAAGGAAGCCAAAAGGCAGAGAGAAGCACTCTTTAGCAATTGGTCAGTGAAAAAGGAAAGGTGCCAAAGGAGGAAATACGGGGTCCCAGAAGACAAGGAGGACCCACCAGCCTTTCTCTCACCACCAAAGAAACAGACATAAAACCTGTTAAAATATCTGGACATTGCTAACATAAAGACTTTTGAGAACAACCCAGTACCATACAAATTGGGAAAAGTAAAATTAGCAAATCCATATAGAGCTCCCTACTTTCCAGGAGAGGCTGTGATTGTCTTGTTTGCATAATTCCCGGCAGAGAACTGAAACCTGCTCTTTGAGGATAAGCAGGAACGGCAACTGCTTCTGTTATTAGGAGTTTGGCTAGAGCACCTGACCCACAGGAGCGCAGACAGGAAGGGGACTTACAGTTAGGCTCTTTGAGTTTCCAATTTTGCCAGACGGCATTGAGCTTTCATTTCAGGTTGTCCACATATAACCACGCCAGAATTGGGAACAAAACTAACTAAACTAAAAAACCTTGTAAAAGAGTATTTTGATTCTATACTTTGAGACAAAAGAATAAGTATCTATTTCAGTCCTAAATTCTAGTGACTCAGTTTTATTTTTGCAGGATATGGATTAATTCTGAGAACACATTTTTTATTCTAGGATTGAACAAATAAGCATTATAGATACTGAGAACCAAGTATCTCACTAGTGAAGAAAGACGATAAAAATAAGGAAAGGGGGAAGGCTTGAAGGAATTCTGATGGAATAGAATATGAGGTATGAGTGTCAACTCACGGAATAGATTGTTAGGTACATGGAAACATAGAGTACTAAATGTAGATGGGTGTGTATACATGGGTTTTTATGCATATAAATTGCCTAACTTTCTGTGGGGAATTCCTACTATGGAGGAAGGAGTGCACCTAACACTGAGATTATGATTTCTAACATCCATTCTTCAATAATGGAAATCAGAGCTCCTTGGAGAAATTTCAGGATTAGGACCAAAACATATGAGAATCTTGGAATATATTGTGGTGCCAGAAAACAAGGAAGGGTTGAAAAAGATAAAAGATGGGATCTATTGAAAGGAACTCCTAATTGCCAAAGCTGAAACAATTTGAGCAACAAAAAATAGTAATGATAATATTTAAAACATAATTACAATATATAATATAACTTTACAGTGGAGACAAGTGGTAGAAATGACCTTAACCAAGTGACAAGGTTAATATGACCAGTAACAAGATATATCAGCATCATGCATGTACCTCTTGATCGGGTGCACTTAGAAGGTTCATCATTTCTGTGACATTTTTGCAACATACATAACTTCAATCTAATCATAAGAAAAAAATACTCAAATTAAAAAAATAACCAGCCAGTCCTCTTCAAAAGTGTCAAGGTCATGAAACACAGAAAAGACTGAGGAACTGTAAGATTGGGGGAGATTAAGGAGACACAAGTAAATAACATGTAGAATCTTGCACTGGATACTGGAACAGAACAAAAAGGTCATTAGTGAAAAATTAGTGAAATTTGAATAAGGCTTGTGTTTAGTTAGTATTGCATCAGTGTTAGTTTTCTGATTTTTGGCAATGGTTCTATGGTTATATAAGATGTTAGCATTAGGGAAAGCAGAGTTAAAGCATACTCAATTCTGTGCTGTATTTAAATTTTCTGTAAGCTAAAAGTATTTCAAAATAATAAAAAGTAAAAGAAGCTTTATTTTCAAGTCTGTAATAACTTTTGCATAATATCTCATCATATAGTAATTATTTCCATATATAGAAAATTGGGCTTAGCTATAGGTAAATAACTATTGTTATTAAGGTTCACAGAAATATGGGAAAGGTCTTGCATAGGGGTTATAGGTATTAATTATATAAATTACAACTGTGCAAATAATACTTCATCAAAACTGTAATTTGCCTTCAAGCTAAGATAAAAGCCAGTACAAAATGGAAAAGAAAGAACTAGCTTCAAGTCTGAAAATGGGCCCTAGAGCTGTGAAAAATCCAAATACATTTTAGAATTTCAGAAGGAGCCATATCAGTTGCAAATAACAATATGATAATTCTATGTCTATGGCATCACCTCTTAGGTTCTATTCTTTCCAAAATAGCCTATGATATCACCCTGTCATCTGTCTTCATGACACTCAAAAGTTGCAACCAAACAGCCTCATAAAGATAGTGAACTGGGACTAAGTTTAAGAAATATACAATGTTGTCACTTTCCTAATGTTGCCAGAGTAAAAGGGAGTATTGGTTTTAAATTATGCATACATTCTATCTATTATTTATGTATTGAGACCCACTCTATCCATCTAAATAGATGATGATGATAGATGATAGATAGAGAGATGGATGGATAGATAGATAGATAGATAGATAGATAGATAGATAGATAGATAGATAGATGTTAGAGAGATAGGATGTATGGATGTATAGAATATCTATAGATATAGGTAGATAGGATGTTTGAGACAGATAGGATATAGACATAGACAGATATAGATGTACTTAAATATCTGTCTATATTATACAGTGTTGCACATACAGTACAAACCTTTAACTCTTCATTATTAAACATCTCTGTGAATGTCAATTAATTCTTCAATTTTTCCTCCAGGTTTTTAAGAAAGTCATCTTCTTCCTGTCCTCCCTAGCAATGCAGTTAGCTCTTTACCTTCAGTCAGAAAACCCTTGAAACTATTGTCCCAATCATTCAGTGGGTTTCACCAGCCAGCAGACTATTTCAGTCTTGTCTGTATCCATTGCTTGGGATTCATGTATACTGAGTGGAACAGCAGGTGCACTTTCAAGAAAATTCAAATGAGTTTCATCTTTCTTCCCTATACTTCTCCTCTATTCTTTCCTTTTTCAGTCTCTATTTCATGATGCCCAGTTTTCCACATTGATGGCACTAAGGATGACTCCAGAGAATTACTCATATCTTTATCAAAATGCAGAGGACCTATTACCTCTTCATGGTACCAGTCATCACAAGTGTCTGGATGCATCTGTCAGGGAGCATAGCTTACTGTTGCTAGACTAGCCTGCAGATGTAGATGGCATCCTCCTAGGAGCTTGAGGTGGTGTTGGAATGTGGAGATCTGTCAATTCCACTAGGTCTCTCCTCCCTATAAAATGATCTGAGACAGAATTCTTTTCAGCAACCTTGGTAAAAAAATGATTGGAAAATCTCATAAATTCATTTTATGCTATGCACACAGTAATTACTCAATCGATGCCAATAATAATAAGTATCATTTTAGTTAATAGAGGATCACAACCCTTATCTGAATGTCTGCAAAATTTACAAGTGATATTAGAGTCTTTTAACTGTTTAGATGGTAAATATGGTGATGCAGAATTGCCCAGTTTACCTACTCAGTAGAGATGTCCATTGATAGATTTGTCATCCTTGCTGCGCTGGCCAATAATACAGAGGATCAACTTTTTCCAGAACCATGCCCTGACCTTTAGTTGAAATATCATTGTATTTCTTTTTGTCTACCATATTAAATGTCTTGTTCCACGGTAATGACATTTTTAGGGTCGTTCTGCTATAATGATAAATACTTAAGAATTTAATGGAAGTCTTTCTGTGAAAAATCTCTTCTTTTTTGGAATAATATAATAATAAATATTTCTCTATCAAGGTCATCAAAATGTGTCAAGAGAAGGAGTAGCCAATATGTCATAATTTAAATTCTGGCAAGTTAAAAATGATGAGAATCTAAGATAAAATAAATTCCATCAAATAAAACTGAAGAATTCATGTTTTTAAAGCAGATCCTTGAATTATTCTTAAATGTTTCATTAGATTGATAGGATCTAGACTTCCTTGCAAACAGACTATCAACGGCATGGGTAATTCATCATTGCTATTGATCTCATTAATCTTTTTATTCTTTTCTCTGAAATAATACCTCCTTCTTTAACTCATATATTTTGAAAACAATGAAATGATATATTGAGTCAATCTATGTGCCTCAAGTATGTAAGATACTTTTAAGACTTTGTAATTTATCCATCTTTTACATTTTTTCTCAGAGAATCGAAATACATACTCTTAACTACTTCTAATAAACAAGGAATTTTTATTGTCTGATTTATAAAATTAAATAAAAACAGAAAAAAAATTGAAGGAAAGAAAGATTAATGATAGTTGAACTGCCAGTTTAAATAGAATAACACTGTCACCCTAACCCAGCCCTGGCCCCTGAGCCTGACCCCTCACCATCACCATTGATGTCACCCACACCTCACTGTAACACTGAACCGCAAACTCAAAAGAAGAAAGGAAAGAAGGAAGAGACAACTGGAGAGAGAGAGATGAAACATGAAATGAAACAGAGCATTAAAATAGAATAATATTAGGAAAGTACCCTTTACTGAATATTCTTCTGACTTACTAGGCATGAAATATAAGCTATCTGAGGATGAATCATTAACTTTTTTTCTTGGCTTTTTCATTAAATTTTTTTGATGTACTTTGAAACTATTTTCAATCTATTACATTTGACATCAAGAAGAAAAAAATCAAATTTTTGTTCAAACTTGTGTTATAAACTTCTATAAGCATGTAATAGGTAACAGGGTCCTCATTTTTGTAGGTGGTGAGATGGTGAGTGGTCAAATTTATATGAATGCTCATATAAAGACCTTTAATATAATTAAGGAAAAATAGTAGGACTGATTTACAAGTAGACATATGGAAAACTTCATTATTCACAGTTTTAAAAATTCTGTTCTCTAATATTTGTAAATAATTTAGAAAAAGAGTAAAATGCTCAATATACAAAAATTATCACAAACTAAAATGAACAGAATAAACTATGTACTATAAAAATGGGCACAAGCAGGTAATATAGAGAAAATTAATTGCAAATGACTAAAGATCGCAAGTAGGCCACGATGCTGTTGTCATTTTTACTCTTAAGATAAAAGCTGGAAAAATCATTACAGCCATTGCTGGGGGATGTGGGAAAATGGCTCCTTTCATACAGTATCCATGAGATTGCAAGTCAGCATAACATTGTTTTGGAAGAATTCTGGCACGATTTAAAATAAAATTTAAATTAGGATGCCCTCATACCCAGAACGACCATGTTTCAGACTGTAACTTTTAAAAAATAAAAGAAAGTTACATATGAACATAGGACATATGTAAAAGGTTATTTTTTAACGTGATTTTATGTAAAAATTTTTTAAAGTTGAAAAGGCCTTAGAATTAATAAGTAGGGAATGGTTTACTAAATAATATATTTCCATAATCTCTCATTCTGTTTTTCTCATCTTTAGCTCTGAGAGGTCTCTAGCATCATCTCTCTGTCTCTAATCGTGACCCTATCATCCCAGTACAATTTACAGAACATATAATCCTAACCCTAGCGCTGGCCCCAGAACCTGACTCCTGACCATCACCATCGATGTCACCCACACCTCACTGTAACCCTGAACCTGCATCTCACCCTCGCCCTCACAGTAGATTCGGACCCTAACTCTTACTGTAACCCTATCCTCCCAGTATATCTTACTGAACTCCTAACCCTAGCCCCAAACCTGGCCCCAAAACCTGATGCCTCACTGTCACCAATGATGTCAACCACACCTCACTGTAACCCTGAACCACAATCTCCCCCTCGACCTCATATTAGAGATGGACCCTAGCTCTATCCATAACCCTATCCTCCCTGTACACCTTACGGAACACCTAACCCTGTCCTACACCTGGCCCCTGAACCTGACCCCTCACCATCAAAATCGACATCACCTACATTTCACCATAACCCGGAACCTCAATCTCTCCTTTGCCCTCACATCAGAGCTGGACCCTAACTCTAACCATAACCCTATCCTCCTGGTACACCTTAGCAAACACCTAACCTTAATCCTAGCCCTGGCCCCTTAACCTAACCCTCACCATCACCATCGATGTTACACACACCTCACCGTAAACATGAACCTCCCTCTCACCCTCACATTAGAGATAGACCCTAAATCTAATCTCTCTCAATCTCTTATCTAACCATATATTAACCTGAAAAGAGAGCCGTGCTATTTTTTAACAAAAAACAAGCTTAAATAAACATATTGGGATATTATCTTATTTTTGTTGAAAACCAAAGCTGTATGTTTGTACATAGAGAATAATATGGATATATACAATCCACACTGTAAATATTTCTTTTAGTGAGGTAGACTGAAGAGGATAGGAGAAGCCACTATGTTTTTCCTTACATATTCCTGTATTGATTTGTTAAATCAAGCAAGATTAACATTATAATTAATTTTTAAAAACTAACAAACTTTATAAATCAAAGTCTTCCTTGTTCACATTCTCCTTTCTTCGGTTAATTATTCTTATCTTAGTCTCTCCTGTACCAGAAGCTATGTAAAGACTTTATTTGAGAATGCACGCTCAGACTACATTCTAGAGTATATTTAATTCTATGTCTACCAGTCAGAATCTGTTCTAATCATTTGGAAGTTCATTCCTTCTAATACTTTTCCTAGCCTGTGTGCTTCAGTAGGTTAATTCAATCTACAGCAGCAATTGCCAACACGGTGGGAGAAGGACATACTGGAATGACCTGCAGAAGGCTCAACCCACACACGTCCCTCTCTGCATTTGCTACCTGCCTTCCAACCCAAAGTGGTCAATACTGTGGTGAGTGGCTGTTACCAATGGGAATGTGCTTCATGACTTTGTATGTTGATCTGAGAAAAGTTGGGGAGTCACTGATCCATAAAATGCTTTTGCAGAGCACCCAAAGTCAGAGATGCTCAATTATCTTCAGCAGAATAGGTCCATTCATGTCAGTTATAAAAACATCAACTTGAAAGATAAGAATAATTTAATTCTTACTTGCTGTTTTAAGACTGAATATCATCACAGGCTTCTGAACTGAAAGAGAACTCTCCACTTTTCAAAAGCACACACAAAAAGCCAAAGGGGTAGAGTAACTTTCAATCTCTTATGAGTTCACGGTTAACAGGGATGTGGTTTGATGCTAAGGTTCCTGGGACTCCTCTGAAGGAGATGTGAGAAAGATTCCTTTTGTTTGAAGAGAAGGCTGGCTCTAAACTTGAAGATGGGGGAGGGCCCTGTAGGCACCCAGAGAGGTCTTCGTTGGCTGTATCTTCAACACCTGCTTCTTTTATAACAGGGAATTTAAACACCTTTGGCAAGGAAACTTGCTGAGCTGTGTGTCCTACATCACCTCCCTCCCTGACGCTGCTGGGATTTACGAGTCACAGGCAGTGTGACACAGCGTCACTGATACCCAGGCATTCTATCCTCAGGTGGTCTGTACCATGTCCAGTATGAGAGCTACTTCTCAGGAGACCAGTGATCCACCTGGATTACTCCCACCTGTGCCTTTGTGCCCATATCCTAAGGTCTAGCATTTGAGTCCCATGAGAAATATATTCCCATTGCTGTGTCCTCTGCAGTTCAGAGTCCTGAGACATGGAATGATTCCATCTGTGGCAGGCAAGGGAGATAAACCTTCTGGCCAGTTGGTATTGAAAGAGTATGATATTATTTCAGGCATAAACTCAGCTCAAACACTTCTGCACTGTGGAGACCAAAGCATTGAAACTGAATTATTGGCAGCCAGCATGCTCCCATGTAACACCAAGGACATAGATAGCAAATTTTAGTTTACTTTCCAAAGCCCTTCCCTGGCCAGTGGGGTTGGGTTGGGTTCGTGGTTGCTAGTGGACAGCCAGAACACTGTCCCAGAGCTGGAGCCAGCAGAGTGAACTTGCGCGGAGCCAAGTGTCAGCCCCTGAACACAGTCTCTCATGGAAGAGCTGGGACTGAGCCTGGCAGTAGGCCATGTGACATCTGCCATGGAAGGAGACAGCATCATGGCAAGGGATAGGGAAGTCAAGGCACAAAGTCAAGTAAGACTAGACATAAGGGCAGATACTGGGAAAGGGTTAAAAATAGGAAGATGAGAAAATAGCATAGGATAAAGTAGACACCAGTTTGCAAATGTCTGTAGCAACTGGGTGAATGTGACCATTTCACGTAGGTGTAGCGATGTTAGGAGTGGGTTTACCCTTATTACCTCCTTTTGTTTCTTCCAGTGACCCTTCAAAACAGTGAAGGAACTGATACTCAGAAAGGCTGGGTGACTTCTCCCAATATCATCACATTAACAAACAGAAGAAACAAAATTTAAAGCCTAGATTTGATTTCAAAATTTAAGGCCTAGATTTGACTTCAAGCTCTATTTTCCATTTTGTGACATTCCTTCTTTCTCTCTTCTTCTAAAAGGCTATCTTTAATTTTTAAGTAAGAAAAAAATTTATGCACTTTTTAAAAATTTTGCTGTGTTAAATATTTTGAGTGGAAAGACAAGAAACAGACACTGAATATGCTTCAGGTCAATCATCTTCCAGAGTATGTCTGGCTGTGCAATAATTTGGATGGTGTGACTATGAATATCTGTGTTTTGGAGATCTCACACTGCTTATAGGCTCCTTAGAATAACATATTTTTAAGAATATGTTGAACAAATCAGCTTTCCTCCATTAAAGATTATGCCCACACATCTCTTTTCTTTAAACTATCTTGACCAGTGTTTCCCCATGTCTATATCTTAATATCTCTGGATTTGTAATTTTCAATCTAAATATCCATTTCAGTGTCCTGAAATGGGACTCTGAGATTTGAACCTGGAAATTCTCACATTTTTCTCAGTAAAACTCCTGAAGAAATTTCAGGGAGCCCCAGTCCTGTGTGAGCCTGCTTTACTATGTGTTTTTTATCTGCCTAATAATAATGGCTATACACTGCCACTAAATTTTATCGAGTATTTTATCTATGTCAGACACTGTGCAAAGAAATGTTCATGTATTACCTCATTTCATCCTCACAACCATGCTACTAGGTACTAATTCAATTTACATATAAACTGAGGCTCAGGAAGGTGAGCTAACTCCCAAGGTAAGACAGCATTTGACTAGACAGGATTTGAATTCAGGTCTGCTTTAACTCTGTAGCTCATGCTCCCTCAGCCGTGGTGAAAAGGAAGAAAGAAAAAAAAAGGACAGTACGATTGACATCCCTATATGATAGTTCAGAAAGATATTTTTTAAATTTGGGAGGATTTCTTGAAAAGCAAGTCTCATCTTACTCTGCTTTAAAGAACAGAATCAAGCAAAAGAACATAGGCATTGCTTCGTTGGAATGATATCCTGTCCTGAGCTCTAATGATTTCTGCCTGTATTATGTAGAGAAATAGTCTGGTGTCCTAGTCCCTGGAGATGTGGTTTTATATTATGGTTTTTTTGTTTGCATGTTTGTTTGTTTAAAGTAATTTTTATCCTCTAGGTGAACTGAAGTGATCTGTAAAATGCCAAAGGGCTCTTCAATATTCCAAAACAGGAAAGGAATTCTCTACACATGTGGAAAGCTAGTGGCTGTGAATGAAAATAAAACAGTAGCTGTATCAGGTACTGATGTGTGAAACTGTAAGGAAGAACACTGGATCTGGAAATTCCAATTCATGCTTTCAATTTTTCTTTGAATATTGAGAAAAGAAGTAAACTAATATTTACTGCAAGTTTTCTGAGCTTGGCATTATACTAAATAATTTTCACCAAAATGTCTAATATACTGCACTCAGAAAACCTTTTATGACATACCTTATTATTCTTATTTTACCAAAGAGGAATTCAAGATCCCATAGGTAGAATATGATAGACAAGGAATCAAATACATGTGTTTCTGACTTCAAAATTTGAAAATATTAGCCATATGGGAATTTCATAAATGCATAATCTGATACTCCTTCAAATTATTTTGTCTTCAAACTTCTAGTAGAAGTTGACAGTCTGAGAATCTGAGCAACACCAGCAAAACAAAGTCATGAAACATTTCTATAATTTCTCCAGAATTATTTGGCTGAGATATATTACAATCAGAAAACTACACATATGGCTACTGATTTTGTTTTTATATTGATAAAACCCAATGCATTACACTGATAAATCCCAGTTTCAATGGCGGCTCTCTGTGGTTTAGATACCAAACACACAGTCATTACCATGTCAGAATTGGTTAAACTGAACTGACGAAATCTCTTGTCTCCTAAGAACCAGTAGTCTCTCTGTTTCATATAGGAAAGATTAAAGAATCCATATGTGATCTGGATCACAACTTGGACTTCCACTCTAAATTCCAAGGCCATCTAAGATATTTCTGCTCCTCTGAAGTTCCTATAGTTCCATATGCCTCTTGTTACCCCTTTATTCAGAAACCTACAAAGGTTTTGTCTTATATTTAAACACTTAGATTTCAAAGTCTTTAATAATCTATCCTACTGTAAACAGTCAACTTGAGGATGGAAGGACAGAAAGGACCATATGAATGAGACTAGAAGGAAAGAGAAGCTGAACACTACTACTGTGAAGGTTTTGTGGCTTTAAAACTTGGTGTGTGTCATGTGTGATGTTTTTTTCTGAGTGATATATCTGTGTCTTGCTAGCCTGTAAGAAAAAGATACTGCTTTTCTCACTTCCTCTTCCCTACTTTCTCCATCTCTATTCACATACTTGATCATGGTCTATAGACCTGCCTGATCTCCTGTCCATTGGTGGAAAGATCCCTGTCTATACCCAAATTCGTCCTTGGACTGCCCTCCCAACATGTTTCTCCAATGTCCTTCAGTCAACACATTTGGTCTGTCTGGACCTTAAATACAGGATATAAAAATGACACTTTTATAAACTCAAATGCAATATACAAGCAAACCCCTTTTATTGCCATTTGCTTTATTGACCTTCACAGACACTGTGTTTTTCACAGATTGAAGGTTTGTGGAACCATGTGTCAAGCAACTCTATCAGGGCCATTTTTTTCCAATAGCATTTGCTCACTTTGTCATATTTTGGTAATGTTTCAAATATTTCCAAATTTTACCACATTCTCACAATATTTGTTTACTGAAAATATTAAGACCACTGTGAGAACTACCACTCAGAAAGAAGATTCCTTTCAAAATATTACTGCTCATTGACAAGGGACCTGGTCACCCAATAGCCCTGATGGAGATGTACGATAAGATTCATGTTGTTCTCATGCCAGCATAACATCCATTCTGCAGCCCATGGATCAAGGAGTCATTTTGACTTTCAAGTCTTATTATTTAATAAATACAATTCATAAGGCTATAGCTACCATCAACAGTGATTTCTCTGATGGAATATGGCCCTCTCAACTTCATGTAACTAAATCCTCTTAGTACTTCGAATCTTTCCCTGCTGAGAGCCCAGTCTGATTAGGTCAGGCTCACCCAAGACAGATTTCCTTTCATGAAGTCAGTTGATTTGGGTCTTTATATACGTCTGCAAAATACTTTCCGATCCTAAATTAGTGCTAAATTATATAAGAGGCATACAGAAGGCCATCTCAGAATTAGTAACTGGAGATACTGAGGGCCATTTAGAATTCTGCCTGTCACACATATATTTGAACATTTCCTTAACAACTATTTTATTACTTCAAGAATCAGCTCATGCCATATTTTGATAAACCTAAGACACTCTCTTCTTGACCATGAACTCCTTGAAGGTAGTAGGCTTAGTTTGGTACACCAGAACTCACATCAATCTTTTCACAGGAAATGATGATTTGACAGACACATTAAAACTCATGTTTTTTTAAAAAACACTCTGCTTACTTAACTAAAAGGTCCATTTTAGCAGCTCTAATTCATCCTACCACTAGACAAAGCTAATGTCCTTTTCAAATATTTGAAAGCATTAGATGAATTATCAAGATAGGAGAAAATTAGCAATGAAGTTTTTTCCCCCTCTCAATTATGTGCCCCTTTTCATAATCCTTGAAGTACTCAATCACAACTGTAATGAATTTTGAGATCTTATTTCAAAATGCATTAATTATTGAAGCACTATCTTTAATTCTTACAAATGTCCAGCCAAAACATTTATTCTTCCCTCTTCCTTTAATGTTGAAATATTTCATTTATATTCCAGCTGAGATATTTTAATCAGAAAATATATAAAGGTACTCACTTTCTCTGAACATAAAAGGAAATGAAAAAAATATTACTATAGTACTGCAACACAGGAACCACAATGCAAATACCTCTATTCAAGAATATTCACTAATTCTCAGGTCAGTAACATAGAAAAAACTCTTTAAGAACCTTTTAAACCTTTCTAATAGAAATTTTTAATCACTCTGTGACTCTGAATCATAATGAGCCAAGTTATTTTGTAGGTAAACACAATAAGTATCTTGGTCCTTTTATAGGACAAATAAGTTATTGGCAAACTGGTACATTTCCCAGTTAATGGCATAGAATTAACTTAAAATACATTATATAAATGGCATTAATACACTCTGCCACTGAATCACTTAAGAAAAATGATAACGTTAATTAAAGTTATGCACTATTGGGTTCATCAGCAAATGCCCAGCCTGACATAGAGAGCTTAAAAGATAATTTGTTCTTCTTTAGAAATCAGATTGGAACTTAGTGGTAGTATTCAAAAGAAAAAAAATCTACGAGTACCTCAATCATTTACAAAACTATTACACCAGATAACATGGAACAGGTTCACAATAAAGGGTAAGTATGAGTCCTGTACACTACATATGGCCCTATTTTTGTCTTCTTTTCAGTGCTCGACATCTCAAAGAAGTTGTCTACATTTCAGTTTCAGTTGGCATTCACTCTCATTCCACTCTAGTCTGGGTTTTCTCCTCTCTGTAATGGGAGACCTCTTGCTAAAGTCATAGTGATCTCATGTTATGAAACCCAGGAACCTTCTGGCAACCCACAGTTGGATGCACTTCTCTCTTGAGCTTCTGAGACACTACACTCTCCAAGTTGCCTCCTCCAACTTTAGCTACTCTGTTTGAGTCTCTTCTGCAGGCTTATCCTCCACTGCCTAGACACTACCCATTAGAATTTCTTAACACTTGGTTACAGAATGCTGTCTCCTTTCTCAGCTCTTTGTTAAGCAATCTCTACTATGATTACAACTCTATTAATACCTGGTCCTCTTGCAGTGTCTCTGCCTCATGAATGGTACCACCAGCCATCCTGTCAATTCTAACTACTCAGTATCCCTTAGAGCTACTCATTCCTTCCCATCTCGACTGTCATCACTGAAGTACAAGCCCCCAGAATAACTTACCCTTACCAATGTCATTCACATCCTAATTGGCCTCTCTGCCCTCTTGTTTTCCTCTGATGAGTTCTCCATGTTGCTGCTAGAGTAATCTTTTAAAAATGTGAATGAATACAATCACCACCACCCGTTAAAATTTAGAGAAGCCTTTCCACTGCTCTTGGGATTAGAATAAAATTTTAAAATGTTTTTGAAGCCTGCATCATCTTGCTATTACCTTTCTAGTCTTATCCCTCACTAAGACTCCACTTCAGTCTTTGGACTCAGCCACACTGCTTTATTTCAGGTCCTCAAATCTAATGCTTCAACTCCCACAGTATTTTTGCAGGCTTCCACCCACACCACTCTTAGCCCAGTTTATTCCTCTTCACCCTTTAGATCCTAGCTCACTAGTCACTCCTCAGATACCCTATATGTTTGTCTGTCCAGCAAACTGCAAGCTTATTTAAAGTTATTGTAGAAAATGAAACTTATTAAAAATGAATTAATAAGCAATTTACCAAGTCTGCTTTGTTTTACCACAATGCTTGTGATTTTTTAAAAACATTATTTACTTGGAATTGTTTCCCCTGATAGGTTCTCCAAACGGTTGCGAGAGTTATCTTTTCTCCAACTTGACTTGGAGACTAAATTTCTTGAAGAATCAATTTAATATTCTCCTCAACCTCAGTTGTAATAGAGTATGATGAAAAGTCACCTATCCTATATCAAACAACGAATTTGGAAAGAAATTATCATAGTAACCATTTTTATACAAATAGTATTTGTCTTCTGCCAACTAGCCATTTTTTTGAGTACTCTGTCCTCCTCCTGAGATAGAAACCCCAGTAACTGACCAAACTAGGCAAGAATATATTTTTAATGATTTTTCTCCTTCTTACCACAAATACGTAATAAAAATTTTAATCTCTACAATTTCACATTATTTTCTCCAGACTTCATACAGGTCTGAGAGAAAAAAAATTTGTTTTAATTATAAAACATTTGAGTCATACCACCGAAAAAAATGTTTAGGAATTATAACTTGGGATAATCTAGGAATTTTTATTTTATCCAGATAAGAAAACCCCTTTTAAAACCTTGTATCCCCCAATGCCTAGCTCAGTGCTAAGTTTAGTATTCAATTTTTTAAATATTTTTTCTTGTAATGGGTGTGACATATTTCATGAAAATAATGTTCTGTGGAATATACTCTAGGAAGGTTTGTTCAGAACATTATGGAAGCATACAAAACATATTTGGCATATTATTTGGGATAAAGATTTAGTAGATAGTAAATCATATTAAAAAGCATTTTAGAATATATGAATAGGTCCATGGAAAGTAACAAACATTTTTTAATCCAATCAAACAAAAAATCTCAGAAAATAAGAAAGGACACTACATTTGGGGATATTATAAAAGTATGAGTAGAACTTGAATAAGGCAAAGAAAAGAAAGGTCCATAGTAGTCTAAAGTTTTCATTAGTTTATTAGGCAGGAAGGACTTGGGGATTATTGAGGAATTTATTACATATATATTAACTTTCTCTTATAATAATTTTTAAGGTACTCTATTGAGAATCACAATGAACACTGTTCACATTCCAGAGTGTTGCTTCTCTTACCATCAACTAATCATTTCAATGCCTTCTTCATGAAGTTCTAAGTTATAAAAACCCACTCAGCGGTAGTTAGGTAAGAGCACCTAGCTCAAGTGCCCACTGCATGACTACTGCAGTCCAAATTCCACTGTTGATTGCAGCAGAATCAGGCAACATCATCCCTTACTGATTAGAGACTTATCCCACCAGATTTTCAAGGCAAACTAGATATTTCTGTAAAGTGTTCTGATTAAAAAGAGCTACATAACAGAACTAGTTATGGACTAGGTCTCTATTACTGAAAATTTATAATAACGTTTTCACCCTTTCTTCCTAGTCATGTGGTAAGAATTCATATACGAATCAGTAAATAGAATTTAGCAATATATAAAGGAGTTATATATCTATACCAAATAAATAGACAAATAATCCAACTAGAAAAATGGGCTAGAGACACTCAAAAAAGCCACCAAAGATTTTGTAGATAGAAAATAAGTACAATGAAACAATGTTGAAGAATTTATAAATTAGAAAAAAATGAGATTAAAACTACAGTGAGCTTCAATGTACATCTATCAGAAACTGGATCGCCACACATTGTTTGTGGAAATGCAAAAAGCCTCTCATGAAAGTGGTTTTCTATTTTCTTATAAACTAAATATGCAACAAACACATGACTAGTAACTGCCCTCTGTCATACATCTCAGAGAAAAGAAGGCTTGCTTTCACTCAAAAACCTGTACATGAATGTTTACAGCAGTTTTATTCATATTAGCCAAACACTGGAAACAACTCAGATGACCTTCAATGGGTGAATGGATAACAATTATGGTACATACATACCATGGAATACTAATCTATAATAACAAACTGTGGACACACACAACATCTTGGATAAATCTCCAGAGATTTATGATGAGTAAAATAAGCCATTCCCCAAAAGTTTACATACCGTGTGAGTATATTTACATATACTATTTTTGAAATGACAAATTAGAGAAAAGGACAGATTAGTGTTGGCCAGGGGTTAAGGAGGTGGTGGGAGCATGTATAGACATAGATTCATGAAACACATACACATTCACACACACACATATTCTGAATCACCTGTCTCAGATGGCCGGTGTCATTTTATTGCAAGCAGACTAGGAGAGGATATGTGCAGGGGAGAACTGTACATAGACAATATGTTTTTGGTGGTCTGACACTTCTCCTCTTCAGTTCTTTCTCCCATAAGAGGCAGCTGACTTCTTACTGGGTCTACTTTCCAGGCACTGCAAGGAGCTTTCCATAGAAGACTATTACCCAATATCTTTTAAAATATTATTTATGGTAGCTTCAGATACTATGCCTCCTAGAGATACATTATTTTAAACAGGGATTTTAAATTTGGATAATACCTAAGAACCAAAAGAATGTATCTCTGTTGGTAGAACTGCTAGCACCAGGTTGCATAAGATTATTTGGGGTGGATAGCCCTGTAAAGATATTTTTAAAAATCACACTATGTAGACCAGTTCATCCTGGGAAATATGTAGATGCATCATATACAAGCAAAATGTGTGAATGGATTAGCACAATCAATTCTCATTACAGGGAAAATAATTCATATTCATTCAATGTGATGGTGAGTCAAGAGTATCATTAATGTATGTAAGGCAACATAAAAAAGTAGCATCTGTAAGGCAAGTGAAATGTATTTTAAGACAATGTGGTAATAAAGGCACTATAAAGCAGTCAATTCACCAGGAAAATATTTTTTTATGGAGAATAAATTAAAGAGAAAAATGAGGCAGTGTTCATCATTAAAGCTGATCTTACTGTCAACCAAAGACTAAAATAAGGTCCCTAGAGGGTCCTAGGTAAATGTAGAGCATTTTTTAAAAATCATTCATTTAAGCCTAGTCAATTTTAATTGCTACACCTCTTCTGGCCATGGTAAAGCTTTCATTTATCAAACAAAATTAAAACTTTGTTTGATGAGCATTATGAAACCAAACTCCAGAGTGATTTGAGACAGGTTCAAGTCCACCAGGGTGAGAAAGGAAGTTTACCAAGGATTCTGTGAGGTCTTTACATTTCCTTAACTCTAATTCCAAATGGTAGCTCTGGTCTCTTGCTAACTTGAGAAAATTATGAATCCAGAGTGAAAAGAGCTTCTGCTGAATCCTGGCTATTTTCCAGTCTCCCAGGTCCTGCACCTCTTGTCACACCCTTCATTGTCTGTTACAGAGACTCAGGGAGGGATTCTGTGGGTTGTCTGTCATCCTAGGGATCTGGACACAATTCAGTATGCAGGTTACTAAGCCTGGTCCCTGCTGAACAGGCGGAACAGACCCTGAGACTGTTTACTAGGTGGTGTATGCATTGTTTAAAATTCTTCAGGCCTTGGGTATCTGGAAAAACAGAGGGGGAAAGATCATTTTAACATTTCCCCTTTTCTCTCTGGCAGTGCAGTTCTTAATTCAGTAAGTTAGAGATAGGCAAGTACAACTAACTCTTTCTCAGCCTTCTTGAAATGCTAACCAAACATAAAAATGTTATGCAGTGGTGCTTAAAATTTAATGTTATTTTGAAAACAAAAACCATGAGTTCTTAAATAAAAATAATTACCCTGCAAGATAATACTATAAATGCTATACAGAAAAAAGAAAGACATCTAAATGCAAGTAATCTACACCCTAACAGACTCCCTTCATTAGCCCAATGCTCCTCCTCACCTATTCTATACAGGAAAAGAATAGGGATGTGTTTAAGATGTTTACACTATTTTCCTCCTAGAATATTCTTTAGGTAAGGTATTTACACAAAATGTGCATAAAGATAAGTTATAAATTGGAATGAAGGTTAGGAAAAGGATAACACAAGGTAAATAGCATGCAGAAAACATCAACTTTAAGGAAAGGAAAATGAAAACATTTTCTAAATGACTTTAACACATTTGAAACCTATAAATAACCATTCATCCACAAAATAGTGAGGAAATATACTTGGAGATTTCTGTTAAATATATATTGTATGCCCCATTTGTGATATTGGTTTAAGTGTTATTTTGAATATTAAGTTTGAAAACGAAAGTGAAAAATCCACAATTCTACAAGAGTGATTCTCCCTCTGGATACACACTATCTTTGAATAGGCACACAAACCTCCTTTACTAACTTACCTCAGTTTTAAATCTTGAAAAGGCCAAATCTGATTTGCTGCTCACACTTCTCCACTTTTGACATACCTACTCCACCTTTCAAAAGAGAAACCACTGGAAGGTACTACCAGTTTTGAAGACTAGATAGCCATGCTTAAAGACAGATGTGCTTCATTTGGCGTGAGCTATTAAATTCATCCTCTCCCAGTTCCACCTTACATGAACACCCACATTTAGAAGAACAGATAATTTTAATGGTAAAGAATTTTCCAGCAACTTCACTGGGCAAAATGAGAAAAATTTTTAAATTACTAATAAAATTTACCAGCTCTCCCATGAGAAAGTAGTCATAATGCTGTTATTAGAATTAATATTTTTCACTGTTTGAGACGTCTATTCTGTTCAGATTGCTCTCAGTTCTCATGTGATGGTCTCAAATTAATAAGGACTACCATTTTGATGACTTCATAAATAAAATCATTACACATACTTTTGCCTCTTTTTCTTGTAAATGACAATGATTATTATTGGAATTCATTGCAAAAGAATTTTTGGAATTGACACATACAGAGACTTGGGTTCTTTTAGATTAAGTAAAAGTATGTTAGAAGAATTATTTTAAAAGATTGATTTGTATTTTTAGATATCCTTTAATAGTTCACAATTTGGAGACTCGATTTCAATTGAAAGTAAGTCCCACATGTTGAAATTTTCAATCACAATTATCAGTTCCAAAAAAAGAAAGAATTAAGATAGAAATTATTGTTTTATTCAGAGTATAATCTATTGAGTTGGCATCCAAGCTCAAATAATAATTTCAGTTTCAAACAGTTTAGAAGCAGTTTTCAACTTCCATGCTCTATGAAAAATCTATTTGGAAACCATGTGTGACATTTGTTATAAATAGTACATTTATTTGTGCATTCCTGTTTTTCCATTTTTCATCAACTGCTGCCTAACATATTTCTAGGAGGAGCAGAAGCCTGCCATCAGTCTAAAATCACTAGAATGTGTGAGTTGCAATCATCATTCAGACTTTCATAAATTTATGTTGTGCGTGAGAATCTAAAGAATATATTTAAAGAACCAAGTTACTTCCTTAGGGCAGTAGGCACTGTGTCAGTCGTAGAGTCTGAATAACCTGTTGGAGATTAGAAGATGTGTTTCTTCACGGCAGAAACTTTATATAAAGAGCGGGGTTTCTCTGTACTCCTTTCAAAGGATATTCACTCATGCATTGAATAGGAAATATACTAAATACTAGGAGAGTATCTTAAGCTTTTGTTAGGCTAATATGTTGTTTTAGTTCCTCTTTAACTTAGACATAACAAAGTTTGAGGGAATAAAATACATATATTGACCAGCGTGGATATTACTTTTCCTTTAAGGAAGAATGGAGGCAAATAAGAATGTTTTTCTACCATTTCTTATAAATTGTATAGTTCTAAATATTTATTACTGCCACATACAACTCTGTAAGATTTTTCTTTACTATCTGTAAGGGTAAACATTAGCATAAACATATAGGAATTAGTTATTGATTCATCATTTTTTCTTAAGGGGTAGCTATGACCAGAGATGAGCTAGTTAGTTTGTTTGCCTAGTTAGTGTGCTCGGCTAATGAAGCTCCATCCAGATAACAACCTTTACAGTCATGAATTACACATGTTGCTTTGCTTAGACTCTCATGATGTATATGGAAAGCCACTATGTGTGATGTTTGTGTGTGTTACTGTGCTGCTGATAAAAACAGCTGAGAGTGTGTAGCTGGATCAATAAAAATCCATCACTAGGAATACACAAGTCAATTATAACTACTAAATGCAGGACAGCAGCTTCATTTTTGCGTACAGTCAAAATTACTGAGATTGACAAAAGAAAGAAAATGTGACCTGCCTTTCTCTTTGAACTTAAAATCTGACATAAATTGGGAAGTGTGGGGAGGCTGGTTAATCAAAAAATTATATAAAAGCAACAGAAATATAAAATATACAGACAACATTGTCTCTCTTGTACAGAGATTATAACTGGGTCCAAAAAAGCCATTCTCGGGACTGTCATCTCTTCTGCATTCATTGGTAACTACTTCACAGGACTTTATCCATCATGAATATATGTATTATCTATTACATTCATGATTTGCATGTATGAGAAGTACATAAATTACCATAGGACAAGAAATTGTTTTCAACACATTTAGATTATCCCAAGAACATTTTATTTGTATGTTTTTGTCATCATGATGTCTTCATTTTGTTTTCAACTTTATAGGCTTGAGTGTGACTTTTTAGGGATTTGCATGTAAGAAGAGGGTTAGGGAGGAGATGAGATTGATAATTAATTACACTGAGATTATTACCTAGTAATCTATTCATTTATCAAAGGAGGAGTTATAGAATTATTGATCCTTTGATCCTGCTGATATTGTATGCAAAATACCTGGCTTCATACCTAGCCCACAGCAACATGATAGCAAACACTGTTGTTCCTTTTATTTCTCTCTTCATCTGTATTTGTAGGGCTGAAAGATTTCACTGGGTTTTGTGAAAAAATGAAGAGATCCAACAATATTCTGATGCATTTATTTCTAACTCTCATTCATCCTACAAATACTTATGGAGTTCTTATTATGTGTCAATTCTTATGACACTGCTACAGTCTGTATAGCTTAGCCTATAGGCAAAACAGACAAGTAGGGTATTGCAGTGTTGTGTTGTGTACATTAGCAGAAATGGGAAAGGGATACTATGACTAAAAAACATACTCAAAAGAGGGTTGGGGTAGAAGACAGTCAAATCAGAAAGAGCGGACAGTGTAAATCTCCACAGAAAGGGACAGAAAGCATGGAACATTCAGGGGATCAAAAGTACTCCACGGAAGGATTCCAGTAACTAAATAAATTATGTGAAAGTTACATTTCAATGACGTGTAGAAAGAGCAACCAAGGTCCCAAATTGCCAAATTATGGGAAATCTGGATCAGCTGTATAATTTTCTACATGAAAAAGAGGCTATGTTGTTTAAATTATGTGTAAATTTGTGGCACCTAAGTATCCAGTTGTGATTCAGCTAAAAAAAGGGCTTTTCAGTGAAGTAAATCTAAAACTTTATAATATAATTTATAGAAATTATTCTTCTTACAT
Source organism: Manis javanica (assembly GCF_040802235.1). NCBI lineage: Eukaryota > Metazoa > Chordata > Mammalia > Pholidota > Manidae > Manis > Manis javanica. Next base: position 72,940,677 of record NC_133158.1, on the reverse strand, counting down.
CATTTCAGGGATGGCTGAAATATTTACTGTATTTCTTATAATTTTCCTTATTAAAAATAAACAATTTTTATAAACATTTCAAATGGATATATTATATTTTCAATTCATTATGTTACAGTATTTTGTTACTACTACAATTTATTCTTCACTGAAGTTGTAGTAAGCTCCACATTAAGCTGTTTTTGGAATAATTTAGTTTAACTCAATCTAATGATAAATGATGCTTGTCAGAGACTGAAGCTGCAGATTGGATACTGATTTAGCAGAGAGGAATGAGATCATATCCTACAATACACATAAACTAAGAGTTTATAGGCTAAGAATAGAATACTTAGGTTTTTACATAGAAACAAAATAATTTCTTCAAAAGTAAATTTGTTTAGATGTAATTTAACTTGATGTTTCAACTTTACTGAAAACACTGCCACACGATATCCCAAAGATATTTTTAGTGTAATTTCTTCAAAATCTTTTTCTTTGAACTTCTAATATTTTCTGAACATGATAAACGGTACATTAATTAATTCTCCAAATAGAAAATAAAAATACCAGGTAAAGGAATTTGTTTACGTATTAATTTAAAAGCTTACATTTTGGCTTACCAAGCAATATTTAGGTCATAAGAATTTCTAAGGATGGGCAAAACAATCCTCTTTCTTATCCTTTAACATTTATATCTTGATGGAGAATTATTAAACTTCAAATTATTTTGCTTAATTTTATTATTTGCCTTCCAGGATATTTTAACCTCTTACTATTGTCTATTACAATAAAACTGGACAAGCAGAGCATAAAGAAAACCATCATGATTTGAGAATGACTTTTTGTTCAATAAATGGATTTCATCTCCAATAAATCAAAACAAAAAATGATGATTTTTTAGAACATTTAAAAGATTAAGTACCCATAGAGCTAAGTTAAAACCAGTAAAGTGGAGTATGGCTAATATAATTTATGACACATATTATAAAGACATAGACCTGTGATATAAAAAGGGTTAACAAATCTAAGTATAGAGTCTGTAATAGCTGGCTTGTAAAGATACAAAATATGTCACAGAACAAAAAATAGTGATTTAAGATTTTTCAAGTTGCTGACCTTATAAATTAAATGTGCTTATTAGAATGAAATAAAAATTAAATGATGTTGACTGAGGACATTAAAAGTAGCAATATATGAGTTGCCCCCAGTTAAAAAAAAAAAACATTGACAAGTAGCTGGTGGATTTAGATGGTGGAAAATAAGAAAATTTGTACTAAGTTCAAAAAACATTTTTCTTTCTTTTTAATTCAAGCAGTGAGTACATGTTGCCAAGATATCAGACTTTGCTTTCAAATCCTCTGCCAAAACTTCAGTTAAAGGAGGGTGTAGAGTGATATCCAACAGCAGCATTGGATCAGACCAGCTTTATGATTATCCAATGTATTTGTGAAGAGGAAGAGAGTGGCACAGAAACAAAGGCAGATCCCAGCTAGCTCTCCCCCAGTATACCATGCTCATACTTAGGATTTTTTACTGCCTGATGTGCTAGCCTCAAAAAATAGTCTGTGTCCTGGAGAAATCTACAAATAATGTGCACATAAAAGGAGAAAGTAAATACTAATTGTCCACAGGTTAAATTTTTTCCTTTTTTATAACTGTGTAAAAGAAAAGACATTATCATATTAGCATCCCTTCCATAAAAATTCCCATCAAAGCAATTGTTAGTGTCAAAGCAAATGTAACCATGACTCTATTATGTGGACAAATATGAAAAATTTAAACTCAGGCATTTATTTGGAACCTGAGATCACCTGAAACAGTTTGTACTACATGTACTTTCCCCTCTTCATGTGATGATGTGAGATGATAAAAGGCCTACATTATGAGATGAAGTGATCTGAGTGATGTAGGCATTAGGCTAGTGATGACCTTCTAACTATATGCCAGAAGGAGGATCATCTGCTTTGTAATCATAGATGACTACACACATAACTGAAACCAAGGAAAACAAAACTGTGGATAAAGAGGGACTGTTATATACAGTGATCTGCTTTTTAATGATTGTTCACAATAAAATACAGCAATGCCCCTATTTCTAATGAATGTTAATGTAGAAGACATTAGTAAGCTTGTTTTTTAGAAGAACTGACACTGGAGTTCAAAAGGATGGCATTTAAAAGCTATATATGATTAGGGATGGGAGAAAGATGGTGGCATGAGAAGTAAGGCAGAAACCTCATCCAAAAACTACACAGAACATTAAAATACAGCAAATACAACTAATCCTGAAAGAGCAACCAGAGGCCTTCAAACAGACTGCTTACATCTGGGGAACAGAGAAGACCTCACAGAGGTAAAGGGTAAAGTAGCAAAACTGCAATCCGGTGGGACCCAAGCCCTCCCCCTACTCCAGCTCACTGGCTAGAGGAAGACAAATGGAGCAGGGAGGGAGTAGAAAATCAGGACTGCTGAACACACAGCCCTGGAGTTCTGTTCCGGGAACATGAACCCACATTACATGGTGTGCTGGAGATTAGTGAGGTTGGTAAGCAAAGACTGGAGGAATACTAGGAAAGACTGAGATTCCAGCCACTTGTAGAGAACAGGTATGCACAACTCACCCCCAGGGACAAAAGAAAGACATTACATGGTGTGCTGGAGATTAGTGAGGTTGGGAAGCAAAGACTGGAGGAATACTAGGAAAGACTGAGATTCCAGCTGCTTGTAGAGAACTGGTATGCACAACTCGCCCCCAGGGACAAAAGAAAGACAGGCAGTTTGAAAGACTTCCCAGCAGTGAGAGGGGCGCTAAAGGGGCAAAGACTGCACAGAGCTCGCTGTTCAGGAGAAGAGGCTGGTAGACAAAATCCACTGGCACACTGAGCCCAGCAGGTTAGGAACTCTCAGGAGCTTCAGACGCTCCATCCCCCTGGCTGGCAACACAGACCTGTGGCGCCCCACTGTGTTATACAGCCTGCCACTGCTTCCTCTTCGCAGGCACTGGTCCTGTTCACCTGCTGTCCCCACCAATGTGTCAGGCAAGCTGGAAAGTGGCCCTGCTGATGGGGCATAATGAGGAGGCTCCTCCCTGTGAGCTTGGCCCACTGGACCTGGCAGTGGAGGCAAGCACTACAGCTGGGAAGCAGGAAAGAGCTCTTTCATCCTGGCAGGCACCAGCTACACTCACCTATGACCCCTGCCATTGCTACAGGTGCCCTGCAGTTCCAGAAAGTAGAGCTTCAGGTCACTAAGAGCACCTCTTACACAAATCTATTATCCCATAAAACACACTAAAAAATAAAAATTAAGAGACAGAGGAATTTTGTCCAAACAAAAATTCAAGAAAAAAAGATTTGCTTAGTGAAACTGAAATCACCAATCTTCTTGAAAAATATTTAAAAATAAAAATCATAAACATGCTCACAGCACTACAGAAAAATATTCAAGATATCAGGGAGGACTTCAAGAAAGACAGAAACTTAGAAAAATACAGAACCTGAAATGAAACATACAATGGAGGGATTCAAAAGCAGTTCAGATGAAGTAGAGGAGATGGTAAATGAAATAGAAATTAGAGAACAGGAAAACAAAGAATCTGAGGCACAGAGAGAAAAAATGATCTCTAGGAATGAAAGAATAATATAAGAACTGTGTGACCAAACCAAATTGAACAATATTTGCATTACAGAGGTACCAGAAGAAGAGAGAGAAAAAGGGATAAAAAGTTTCTTTGAGGAAATAATTCCTGTAAACCTCTGTAATCTGGGGAAGGAAATAGTCTCTCAGGTCATGGGAGTGCAGAGATGTCCCAACACAAGGAGCCCTAGGAAGAAAACAACAAGACATATAATGATTAAAATGGCAAAGATCAAGGACAAGGAGAGAGAACTGAAAGAAGCCAGAGAGAGAAAAAAGATCACTTATAAAGGTAATTCTATTGGGCTATCATAAGAATTATCAGCAGAAACCTTACAGGCCAGAAGGCAGTGGCATGATATATTTAATGTAGTGAAACAGAAGAGCCTCCAACAAAAAATACTCTACTTGGCAAGGTTATCATTTAAATTTGAAGCAGGGATTAAACAATTTCCAGATAAGCAAAACTTGAGGGAATTTATCTCTCACAAACTGTCCCCACAGTGTATTTAAAGGGACTGCTCTAGATGGAAGTGCCACTAAGGCTAAGTAGTTGTCACCAGAGAAAGTAAAACCATAGTAAAGGAAGTAGATTGAAGAATTACTTAGCAAATGCAAAATTAAATCAACTACTTGCATAGTTAAGGGATGCACAAAGAATACAGAACATGACACTAAATAAATAAAGAGTGGAGGAGGAAGAAGAAGAAGGGGAAAATAAAGAATCTTTTGAGTATGTTTGAAATAGCATAATAACCAAATTAAGACACACTGATAGTAAGGAAGCTGTCCTTGAAGCTGTGGTAACCCCAAATCTAAAGACTGCAAAGGCAATAAGCATATACCTATCAATAATCACCCTAAATGTAAATGGACTGAATGCACCAATCAAAAGACACATACCAGTTACAGAATGGATAAAAAAACAAGACCCATCTATATGCTACATACAAGAGACTCACTCCAAACCCAAAGAACACACAGACTAAAAGTGAAGGGATGGAAAAAGACATCCATGCAAATAATAGGGAGAAAAAAGCAGAAGTAGCAGTGCTTATATTAGACAAAATAGATTTTAGAACAAAGAAATTAAAAAGAAACAAAGAAGGACATTACATAATGATAAAAGGGTCAGTCCAACAAGAGGATATAACCATTGTAAATATCTATGTGCTCAGTATAGGAACACCTACATATGTGAAACAAATACCAACAGAATTAAAGGTGGAAATAGAATGCAGTGCATTCATTCAAGGAGACTTCAACACACCAATCATACGAAGACAGATCAATCAGACAGAAAATAAGTAAGGAGACAGAGACACTGAACAATACATTAGAACATATAGACCTCACAGACATCTAAAGAACACTCCATGCAAGAGCAGCAGGATACATATTCTTCTCAAGTGTGCATGGAATGTTTTCCAGAATAGATCACAAACTAGGCCACAAGAAGAGCCACAGTAAATTTAGAAAGATAGAAACCTTGCCAACCAGCTTCTCAGGTCACAAAGATATGAAATTAGAAATAAATCATTCAAAGAAAACAAAAAAGCCCACAAATACATGGAGGCTTAACAACATGCTCCTAAATAACCAACGGATCAATGACCAAATAAAAACAGAGATCAAGCAATATATGGAGACAAATGAAAACAAGAACTCAACAGCCCAAAACCTGTGGGATACAGCAAAGACAGTTCTAAAAGGAAAGTATATAACAATACAGGCTTACCTCAAAAAAGAAGAACAATCCCAAATGAACAGTTAGTGAATAAATGAACAGAATTGTGAATAAATTCAAAATTAGTGAAACTATAAAAAGAAGAACATATGAAGCCCAAGTCAGTAGAAGAAGGGACATAATAATGATCAGAGCAGAAATAAATAAAATTGAGAAGAATAAAACAATAGAAAGAATCAATGAAACCAGGAGCTCGTTCTTCAAGAAAACAAGCAAAGTAGAGTAATCTCTAGCCAGACTTATCAAGAAAAAAAGAGAGTAAACACTCATAAACTGAATCAGAAATGAGAAAGGAAAAATAACTACAGACACAATGGAAGTACAAATAATTATTAGAGAAAACTATGAAAAATTACATGCTAACAAATTAAATAACCTGGAAGAAAAGGACGACCTTTTGGAAAAGTAGAACTTTCCAGGACTGATGCATGAAGAAACAGAAAAACTGAACAGACCAACAATGAAATTGAAATGGTAATCACTATCTAAGAACAAAGTCCTGTACCAGATAGCTTCACAGCTGAACTTTATCAAACATTTAAGGACCTAATATCCACCTCCTTAAAGTTTTCCAAAAAGTAGAAGAGGAGGGAATATTTCCAAACTCATTCTATGAGGCCAGCATCACTCTAATACCAAAATCAGGCAAAGACACCACAAAAAAAGAAAATTACAGACCAATATCCCTGATGAACATAGATGAAAAAATACTCAACAAAATATTAGCAAACTGAATTAAAAAATACATCAAAAAGATCATCCATCATTTTCAAGTGGGATTTACTACAGGGAGGTAAGGATGTTACAATACTCGAAAATCAATCAACATCATACACCACATCAACAAAAAGGACAAAAATCACATGATCATCTCAATAGATGCTGAAAAGCTTTTGACAAAATTCAATATCCATTTATGATAAAAACTTGCAACAAAATGTGTATAGAGGGTGTGTACCTCAACATAACAAAGGGCACATACAACAAACCCACAGCCAATATCATACTTAACAGTGAAAAACTGAAAGCTTTTCCTGTAAGACTGGGAACAAGACAAGAATACCCACTCTCACCACTTTTATTTAAAATAGTTCTGGAGGTCCTAGCCATGGCTATCAGACAACACAAAGAAGTAAGAGGGATCCAGATTGGTAAAAAGGAAATTAAACTGTCAGTGTTCACAGATGACATGATATTGTACATAAAAAACCCTGAAGAAGTTACCCAAAAACTACTACAACTAATAACCAAATTCATCAAAGTTGTAGGATACAAATTAATACACACAAATCTGTTGCATTCCTATATACTAATGAACTAACAGAAAGAGAAATCAGGAAAAACACTCCATTCATAATTGCATCAAAAAGAATAAAATACCTTGAAATAAACCTAACCAAGGAGGTAAAAGACCTATACCCTGAAAACTGAAAATTACAAGAGAAATTAAAGACACCAATAAATGGATATCTATCCTGGGCTCATGGATAGGAAGAATTAATATTGTCAAAATGACCATCCTCCCTAAAGCAATCTACATATTCCATGCAATCATTATCAAAATACTAACAGCATTCTTCAACAAACTAGAACAAATAGTTCTAAAATTCATATGGAACCACAAAGACCCCAAATAGCCAAAGGAATCTTGAGAAGGAAGAACAAAGCTGGGGGTATTACACTCCCTAACTTTAAGCTCTACTACAAAGCCACAGTAATCAAAACAATTTGGTACTGGCACAAGAATAGACTCATAGATCAATGGAATAGAAAAGAACGCCCAGGTATAAAACCACACATATATAGCCAATTACTATACAATAAAGGAGCCATGGACATACAATGGGGAAAAGAAAGTCCCTTCAACAAATGGTGTTGGCAAAACTGGACAGCTACATGTAAGAAAATGAAACTGGATTATTGTCTAACTCTATACACTAAAGTAAATTCAAAATGGATAAAAGACCCAAATAAGTCACGAAATCATAAAACTCATAGAAGAAAACAGGCAAAAATCTCTTGAATATAACTTATTCCTGAACATATCTCCTTGGGCAATGGAAACAAAAGCAAAAATGAGCAAATGGGACTACATCAAACTAAAAAGCTTCTGTACAACAAAGGACACCATCAACAGAACAAAAAAGGCATCCACCAGTATGGGAGGATATATTTGTAAATGACTTATCTGATAAGGGGTTAACATCCAAAATATATAAGTAACTCACATACCTCAGCACCCAAAATAAGGAACTCAATTAAAAAATGGCAGAGGATATGAACAAACAGTTCTCCAAAGAAGAAATTCAGATGGCCAACAGGCACATGAAAAGAAAAGGTGCTTCACATGGCTAATCATCAGGGAAATGCAAATTAAAACCACAATGAGATATCACCTCACACCAGTTAGGATGGCCACTATCCAAAAAACAAGTGACAACAAATGCTGGCAAGGATGTGGAGAAAGGGGAACCCTCCTACACTGTTGTTGGGAATGTTGATTTGTTCAACCATTGTGGAAAGCAATATGGAGGTTGCTCAAAAGACTAAAAATAGAAATAGCATTTGGCACAGGAATTCCACTCCTAGGAATTTACCAGAAGAAAACAGGATTCTTGATTCAAAAAGATACATGCACCCCTATGTTTATCACAGCACTACTTGCAATTGCCAAGGTATGGAAGTAACCCAAGTGTCCATCAACAGATGAATGGAGAAAGAAGAGGTGGCATATATGCACAGTGGAATATTACTCATCCATTAAAAGAAAACTAAATCTACCATTTGCAACAACATGGATGAAGCTGGAGAATATTATGATCAGTGAAACACGCCAGGCAGAGAAAGACAAATACCAAATGATTTACTCATTTGTGGGTATAACAACAGAACAACACTGAAAGAACAAAACAGCAGCAGACTCACAGACTCCAAGAAGGGACTGGTGGTTACCAAAGGGAAGGAGTTTGTAGGGAGGGAGAAGGGCATTAATGGGCACTATAATTAGCAATCACAATATAGATAGGTCTCAGGGAAGGCAGCACAGTACGAAGACAAGTAATGACTCTCCATCATTTTACAAAGCTGACAGAGCCTGCAGTGGGGTGGGGGGTACTGATAATACAGATGAACGTTGAAACAATGATGTTGTTCATGGAAAACCTTCATAAGACTGTATATCAATGATACCTTAATTTTAAAATGGTATGTTAATTAAAATTTGTTAGGTGTATTAATTATCATTGCCACTTTTTGCCAGTTTTCACTTGATAGATAGATAGTGGCTGAATTTTGAAAAATAAATATAAATTGAGTTACTACATTTTAAGTGTGAGAAACTACTGCAAGTAAACATTTAAGTTGTTTGAAAATTTAGATGTAAGGTTTCAAAATTATTAAGAATTTACCTGTGGCTTACAAAAAGCAAGTCAATAACTGAATGGAGAAAATTTTGTTTGTAGTTTCTTGTCTTATACATGTAGTGACATACTCTAACTTTACTACAGGCCAAGGAAAATGAAATATTTATTGCTGGAGAATTTTATACCCTTTCCTGAGGAACAAGTTACATTATTTGTGAATTTCTTTTTATTTTTTTTTGGTATCATTAATCTACAACTACATGAGCAACATTATGGTTACTAGACTCCCACCATTATCAAGTCCCCACCACATACCCCATTACAGTCACTGTCCATCAGCATAGTAAGATGCTATAGAATCACTACTTGTCTTCTCTGCATTATACTGCTTTCCCCGTGCCAACCTCCCTACATTATGTGTGATAATTAATGCCCCTTTGTTCCCCTTATCCCTCCCTTCCCACCCATCCTCACCAGTCCCTTTCCCTTTGATAACTGTTAATCCATTCTTGGGTTCTGTGAGTCTGCTGCTGTTTTGTTCCTTCAGTTTTTGGTTTGTTCTTACACTCCATAGATGAGTAAAATCATTTGGCACTTGTCTTTCTCTGCCTGGCTTATTTCACTGAGCATAATAACCTCTAGCCCCATCCATATTGTTGAAAATGGTAGGATTTGTTTTCTTCTTATGGCTGAATAATATTCCATTGTGTATATGTACCACTTCTTCTTTATCCATTCATCTACTGATGGACACTTAGGTTGCTTCCATTTCTTGGCTATTGTAAATAGTGCTGCGATAAACATAGAGGTGCTTATGTCTTTTTCAAACTGGGCTGCTTCATTCTTAGGGTAAATTCCTAGAAGTGGAATTCCTGGGCCAAATGATATTTCTATTTTGAATGTTTTGAGGATCTTCCATACTGCTTTTCACAATAGTTGAACTAATTTACATTCCCACCAGCAGTGTAGGAGGGTTTCCCTTTTTCCACATCCTTGCCAACATTTGTTGTTGTTTGTCTTTTGGATGTTGGCCATCCTAACTGGTGTGAGGTGATACCTCATTGTGGTTTTAATTTGCATTTCTCTGATGATTAGCGATGTGGAACATCTTTTCATGTGCCTGTTGGCCACCTGAATTTCTTCTTTGGAGAAGTGCCTGTTTAGCTCCTCTGCCTGAATTAGTTTTTAACTGACATACTTAGTCATCAATTACAGATTCACACACAGTTTTAAGAAATGATATTGAGTATTCCCAAGTACATATTGCCCAGATTCCACCAATGGTAATATTTTGAAAAACCTTAGAATCATATCACTACCAGGATGTTGACACTGATACAATTAACCAATCTTATTCAGATTTCTCCAGGTGAATTTATATTCATTTGTTGTTGAGAGTGGGCATCCCTGTCTTGTTCCCGATCGCAGAGGAAAAGCTTTCAGTTTCTTGCTGTTCAGTATGATGTTGGCTGTGGGTTTATCATATATGGCCTTTATTATGTTGAGGCACTTTCCCTCTATACCCATTTTTTTGAGAGTTTTTATCATGAATAGATGTTGAATTTTGTCGAATGCTTTTTCAGCATCTATGGAGATGATCATGTAGTTTTTGTCTTTATTTCTGTTGATGTGGTAGATGATGTTGATGGATTTTCGAATGTTGTACCACCCTTGCATCCCTGGGATGAATCCCACTTGGTCGTGGTGTATGATCCTTTTGATGTATTTTTGAATTAGGTTTGCTAATATTTCGTTGAGTATTTTTGCATCTATGTTCATCAGGGATATTGGTCTGTAGTTTTCTTTTTTGGTGGGGTCTTTGCCTGGTTTTGGTATTAGGGTGATGTTGGCTTCATAGAATGAGCTTGGGTGTATTCTCTCCTCTTCTATTTTTTGGTAAACTTTAAGGAGAATGGGTATTATATCTTCTCTGTATGTCTGATAAAATTCCGAAGTAAATCCATCTGGCCCAGTGATTTTTTTCTTGGGTAGTTTGTTGATTACTGCTTCAATTACTTTGCTGGTAATTGGTTTGTTTAGATTTTGTTTCTTCCTTGGTCAGTCTTGAAAGGTTGAAAGTTGTCCATTTCTTCTCGGTTTTCCAGCTTCTTAGCATATAGGTTTTCATAGTAGTCTCTAATAATTCTTTGTAGTTCTGTTGGGTCCGTCGTGATGTTTCCTTTCTTGTTTCTGATTCTGTTGATGTGTGTTGATTCTCTTTTTCTCTTAATAAGTCTGGCTAGAGGTTTATCTATTTTGTTTATTTTCTCGAAGAACCAGCTCTTGGTTTCACTAATTTTTTCTTTGTTTTATTCTTCTCAATTTTCTTCATTTCTTCTCTGATCTTTATTATATCCCTCCATCTGCTGACTTTAGGCCTCATTTGTTCTTATTTTTCCAATTTTTATAATTGTGACATTAGACTATTCATTTGGGTTTGTTCTTCCTTCTTTAAATATGCCTGGATTGCTATATACTTTCACTTAAGACTGCTTTCGCTGCGTCCCACAGAAGTTGGTGCTTTGAGTTGTTGTCATTTATTTCCATATATTGCTGGATCTCCATTTTAATTTGGTCATTGATCCATTGACTATTTAGAAGCATGTTGTTAAGCCTCCATGTGTTTGTGAGCCTTTTTGCTTTCTTTGTACAATTTATTTCTAGTTTTATACCTTTGTGGTCTGAAAAGTTGGTTGGTAGGATTTCGATCTTTTTGAATTTACTGAGGTTCTTTTTGTGGCCTAGTATTTGGTCTATTCTGGAGAATGTTCCATGTGCACTTGAGAAGAATGCATATCCTGTTGCTTTTGGGTGTAGAGTTCTATAGATGTCTATTAGGTCCATGTGTTCTAGTGTGTTGTTCAGTGCCTCTGTGTGCTTTCTTATTTTCTGTCTGGTAGATCTGTCCTTTGGAATGAATAGTGTGTTGAAGTTTCCTAAAATGAATGCATTGTATTCTATTTCCTCCTTTAGTTCTGTTAGTATTTGTTTCACATATGCTGGTACTCCTGTGTTGGGTGCATATATATTTAAAATGGTTATATCCTCTTGTTGGACTGAGCCCTTTATCATTATGTAATGTCCTTCTTTATCTCTTGTTACTTTCTTTGTTTTGAAGTCTATTTTGTCTGATACCTGCTTTTTTCTCCCTATTGTTTGCGTGAAATATATTTTTCCTCCCCTTGACTTTTAGTCTGTGCATGTCTTTGGGTTTGAGGTGAGTCTCTTGTAAGCAGCATATAGATGGGTCTTGCTTTTTTATCCATTCTGTTACTCTGTGTCTTTTGATTGGTGCATTCAGTCCATTTACATTTAGGGTGATTATCGATAGGTATGTACTTTTTTCCATTTCAGGCTTTAGATCCGTGGTTACCAAAGGTTCCAGGTTACTTTCCTTACTATCTAAGAGTCTAACAACTCACTTAGTATGCTGTTACAAACATAATCTAAAGGTTCTTTTCTATTTCTCCTCCTTTTTCTTCCTCCTTCATTGTTTATATATTAGGTATCAAATTCTGTACTTTTTGTCTTTCCCTTGATTGACTTTGGGGATAGTCAATTTAATTTTGCATTTGCCTCACAATCAGCTGCTCCACCCTCCCTACAATGGTTTTACTACCTCTGGTGACAGCTATACAAACCTAGGAACATTTCCATTCTATAGCAGTCCCTCCAAAATAGACTGCAGAGATAGTTTGTAGGAGGTAAACTCTCTCAGTTTTTGCTTATCTGGAAATTGTTTAATCCCTCCTTCAAATTTAAATGATAATCTTGCCAGATAAAGTAATCTTGGTTCCAGGCCCTTCTGCTTCATGGCATTAAATACATCATGCCACTCCCTTCTGGCCTGTAAGGTTTCTGCCGAGAAGTTTGCTGTTAGCCTGATGGGCTTTCCTTTGTATGTGATCTTATTTCTGCCTCTGGCTGCTTTTAACAGTCTGTCCTTATCCTTGATCTTTCCCATTTTAATTACTATGTGTCTTGGTGTTGTCTTCCTTGGGTCCCTTGTGTTGGGGGATCTGTGGATCTCCATGACCTGAGAGACTATCTCCTTCCCCAGATTGGGGAAATTTTCATTAACTACCTCCTTAAAGACACTTTCTATCCCTTTCTCTCTCTCTTCTTCTTCTGGTATCCCTATAATGCAAATATTGTTTCGCTTGGATTGGTCACACAGTTCTCTCAATATTCTTTCATTTTTAGAGATCTTTTTTTCTCTCTGTGCCTCAGCTTCTTTGTATTCCTCTTCTCTAGTTTCTATTTCATTTATTTTCTCATCCACCATATCCAACCTGCTTTTAATACCCTCCATCGTGCTCTTCAACGATTGGATCTCAGACCTGAATTCATTCCTGCGTTCTTGGATGTCTTTCCGTACCTCCATTAGGATGTTGATGATTTTTATTTTGAACTCCCTTTCAGGAAGAGTCACAAGGTCCATATCATTTAAATCTTTCTCAGGAGTTGTATTAATAATTTTACTCTGGACAAGGTTCCTTTGGCGTTTCATGTTTGTATATGGTGCCCTCTAGTGTCCAAAAGCTCTATTCTGGGGCTGCTCAGCCCCTGAAGCAATGTCAGGGGTCGCAGGGGAGCGGTACTGGTACCTTGGGTGAAGAAAGAGCTGTTCCCCGCCTCCTGGCTCCTGTGCCTGTCTCCACTGCCTGAGCCAGTGGGCCCATCACACAGGTATGTTTTTGTCCCAGAGAAGCCAGATATGGATCCCTGCTTTCCACAAGCAGCCGAATCCAAGTCTCCCCAGGAACTCTGCCTGTATTAACTTTCCAACCCGGCAGTCATGCGAGTCTCATGAAAGTACCATGAAATGTAGGTTTGTGCTCACAGAGCAGATCCCCAGAGCTAGGTATTCAGCAGTCCAAATTTCCTCCTTATCATTTCCTTTCTGTTAAATAATTTCCTTTAGCTAGTATTTAAGGGAAGACCTTCTAATGCATATCTTCATTGATTTCCTTCATTGAGAATGTTTTTATTTCCTCTTTATTCATAAAATATAGATCTGATGGCTATAGATTTTGTGGGTGACAATTCTTTCCCTTTAGCACTTAAAAAATATTGTTGCACTTCCATCTGTTCTACATGATTTCAGATGAGACATCTGCTATTTGATTCAGCATTCTCTATAAGTAATAGGTCATTTCTCCAGGGTTACTTTTAAGGTTTGTTATTCATCTTCAGTTTTAAAAATGCATTATGACATTTCTTGACATGTACTTCCTTGGGTGTACCTCTTTGGGGTTCTCTCAGTTTTTTCAGTATTGCAGGTTTATTTCTTTCACCAAATTTGGGGAGTTTTAGCCATTATTTCTCCAACTTCTCTTCTAGCCCCACTCTTTCTGATCTCCTTCTAGGACTCTGACAATATGAGTGTTGGATCATCTGCTGTCATGCCCAATACCTGCCTCTATTCCTTTTTTTTCCCCCAGTCTTTTTCTCTCTTGTTTAGATACAGTGAGTTCCATTTTTTGTCTTCAAAATCACTAATTTACCCTCTATAATCTCCATTCAATTATTGAACCTATCCAGCAATTAAAAAAATTTCTCTTACTATATTTTTGTATAGATCCCACTTAGGCCTTCTTTATAATTTATATTTCTTTGATAATGTTTCCTATTTTTTGTTTCAGGAGAATTTATAATTGCTTATTGAAGCATTTTTATAATGGTGCTTTATAGTATTTGTCAGACAATACCAACATCTCATTTATCTTGATGTTGGCATCAGTTAATTCTCTTTCCTCATTCAAGTTGCGATTTGGTTCTTGGTATGATGAATCCATTTTTATTGTATGTAGGATACTTTGTCTATTATTAGGGAGACTCTGTACCCTACTTAAATCTTTTGCTTTAACAGGTAGTCACCTTGTTTAGTTTTAGCATATATATGTTGGCTTAATTTTATAGACTATGGTTCTAACGGCAGTTGAATTTTCAGGACCTCTGTAGTAGTATTTTGATTTGTTCTGTTTATCTGGTTTTGCTGGATCCCCCACAGATCTCTGCTGGTGGTGTCCGAGGGCTTCTGGGTATTTCTCCATGGGGGAGGGTACTGGGGGAGTCTCCCTGTTAGGTAGAAAGATAGACCAGGATGAACTGGTCCCAACCTGGGTGCAACTGAACAAAACTAAGAACTGCCCAAACCACACCTCATCATAATCTCATTAAAATAAAATTGTGATTTTGCTCCCCTGGCCATGGGCTTTTCTGTGTGCAAAGACATGGGCACCAAGAAGAATGGGTATATAACTAGAGCTGTCAATCAAATAACCTCACCCTGTCGATCAAAAAGTGCCTCCTGGCGAGGTTGTGATAAACAGACCCTCTCCTAAAAATCTGGGGTCTTTTCCTACCTTGACTCTGGACCATTCCTCTCTTGGTGTATATTCAAATAAAACTTTCATTTTGCTTTGCTATTGTGTCTCTGCCTTTCAATTGTTTGTTGAGGTAGGGACAAGAACTGACAGGAATGAACTCCAACGGTAGCATGCCTCCCTGTGCCTTTCTGCACTGATATCTTGGCTTATGTGACCCAGAGGTTTCCCATACCATTCACTTGCTGTGATTGGGTCTCCTTTTCTGGTTCCATCCACCCACCCTGATGTTTCTGGGTTGGGAAGGACAGTATTGTCCTGTGGGCAGAAAGGGGCTTCCCATGCCAGACTACCTGCTATAGCTGGGTCTCTCCTGCTGGTTCTGCCCATTAACTTCAGTATCTTTTGGTGGAAAAGATAAGTCTTAGGGATGGATGACAGGGAAGCAGAAGTCCCCCACTCCCGGCTGGTTTTCAGACAGGAGTCCTTATTGATTCTCCTTGTTAGTGATGCTGGGCTCCCCTGGTGTTGTCACAGGGACTCCTATTGGGCCTGGAGATGAGTGGGCCTGCAAGGCTGCCTTCACTTGCTATATGGAAGGGTCTAGAAATACCAAGTTTGGGTAGGCTTCCTGTGTTGGATGGGAGGATCCAAGATGCTCTGCTTCTATGCCATTTCTCTGGTCCTGGGATCTCAAGTCAATTCGCCTTATTAACATCTTTAAGAGTCATCCTTGGTTATCTCTTATGCCTTTTAGTTATGCTTAACAGGAAGGAACTGGTAATAATGGATCTTTTCTATTTTTTCCTTACTGGAAGTCATAACACAATTCTACTTTAAATAATTCATCACAGTGTGATGCAGACAAAGGATGGATGTCTCTCTGAATGAGAGCAACTGCTTTCTTTGATAGAAACTAGGACTAGCCAGCTGGAAAGATCCTTCCCAATTCAAATGCTCTGTGCTGCATAGAAGGCTACCTTATAGCTCAGCTTCCCCAGAGAACAGAACATCAAGAACACTGCTCACAGATCCCCTCCCTACTTTCACCCCCTCCTGGGAGATATGGACCAATCCAAGCAACCTCTGAAAAATGGAAATCTACTTCCAGTGAACAAGAGTAGCTGGAATTTTTTAAAATTTGTATTTAAAATGTTAAATAAACCATTTTATTTTTCTTCTTAATATGACATCATTGACTCAATATATGGATCAAAATGCAAGTCCTTATAATAAAGGTTAATCTAAATTGATTTATTATTTAGTCACTAATCAGAGTTTTTAATCTTACCCCCCCAACAAAAGACACAAATTTTGATCCTGGGCTTCTGCTCAGACAGAGAATAAAGTAATGGATCAAATACTATATTTGATCATTCAAACACCTGAACATTTATTTTTATTTAGACTTATGTTTTGAATATTCAATAAGCTATTTCCAAGTTGTATATATACATGATCTCGAAATGCCAAGGGATACTCCCTACCCTGCATCAACTATGCCTGCACGGTAACTAAGTGTGGTAAGGTGAATATGTAAGTCTGCCCTGTGGGGCACTAGTGCATGTGCATGAATCAGAGCCAGGGCTCGGAACAGTGTCCAGCTGGAGAACACTGAAGACAAGAGCCAAGAAGCTGGTTTTCTGGGAGCTGGGAAGAAAAGTATTGTCTCTTTAGGGTCTCTTAATTAATTTTACAGAGAGGCAGCTATGCTATTATATTCTAGAGTGCAGTTGTATATGCTTCCTTTAAGAGTCCAAGAGAAAAGATGACTTCTAGGGCATTTTAAAAAAAGCAAGTTGCAGGGACAGGCCCTATAGGGCTCCCCCTCTATACATCCCTATTTAACCCTTCACCAACATTCAGTCTGTATCTGTGTCTTAGTAGGCTCTGGCCACCAAAACAAAATACCATGGACTGGGTGGCTTAGACAACAGACATTTATTTTCTCATGCTTCTGGAGACAGGAAGTCTGAAATCAGAGTGGCAGCGTGATTGGTTTCTAGTGAGGATTCTTCCTGCCTGTAGACAACTACTTTTTCACTTTATTTTCACATAACAGAGAGAGAGAGTCAGCTGGTATATCCTGTATCTGTTCTTATAAGGCTCTAATCACATCATGAAGGATCTACCTTCATAACATCACTTAAACCTAATTACCTCCTAAAGGTTTCATTTCTAAATACCATCACACTAGGGCTTAGCACTTCTACATATGAATTTGTGGGAGACACAATTCAATACTTAACAATCTGCAAATCTGTAGGTGCTTCTTTGGATCATTACAGTGACTGTCATGCCTACCAACTATCCATAGTCATCAACACTATGAGAGTTAGTGTTATGGTCCCACATTTAAGGAGTTAGTTTATATATATATAACTATATACAATAAACTCAAAGGATATGTTTAGTAATATCAGTATATAATAAAGTCATTTTCTTCACTTTCTATTAGTTGATTTGTATCTGTCTATAATCATTTTCTAACGTCTCCTTTACAAATCAAACCTTCTCTCAACCACACTATCACTTTTAACTCCTGACTTCTCCATTACTAAGGCTTGTATCTGCAGAAATGGCCCACTTTCACAATTCACCCCTCCATGCCTATGATGAGACCACCTGATTTTAGTCATAAACTCATCTTTTCAGATTTTCATGCAACATCGTTGATCTTTTCTATGTGAATTTTCTGACATGGGAGCAAATCCAGGTCAAATGTGTCTAAGCCTGAGAAACATAAGCAGAGAGCTGATTATATTTCTTTCCCTTTCACTCTCTAATAACCTCCAGACACACACTGGTACACATTCCTAGCCTAATTCCTATTATGAATGAACATGGCCAGGTTACTCCTAATATGTTCTGGACCTCGGCAAGAGTATAAATAGATGTCCTGCTTGGAATTAGGGGAACACACATGTGTCTATCTAGTAAGATGGATACAAGGAAGAGGTGGATATAGACGGTGAACATGAGCTGATGAATTCTGGGGTTGCTGGAGCATGGTTTGGAATAGGCAGCCACAGGTTCTTGGTGGAAACATACCCTTAGACAGAAAATATTCACACTGAGAGGAAGGGCACATTCAAAAGATAACAAAAGCTGGGACTACCAAAGCATAGGAACTTTAGGGGTCCTGTTTGCCTGGCTTAATGGTGACATGGTTATGGACATCTCTTAGTTACTCTACCTTCTTAGCCTAACCCATTAAAGGTATTTGTACATAATATTAACTTTGCTCTGTGATACCACCATCCTTCTTATAATTTAGGGGCATTTACTTTTCTTAATATCCTTTAATTGTATCTTTTATCTCCTTTCACCAATGACCTCCTCATTCTCTGCCTGAAGCAGCTAACAGCTTGATGTGGAAACTAAAATGCTTCATGCAAGAGTGGACAATGAAGTGCAGAATAAGACCTATGATACATAACAATAATATAAAGATATCAAAGACAGTGAGAATAGGTCTGTATCTATCAAATAAATTGAATCAATAATTAATAACTTTCCAAAATAGAAAGCACAAGGTCCAGATGGATTCATTGGTGAAATTTACCAAAAATTTAAGGGAGAAATTATATCAATTCTTTACAATCTCATTCAGAAGATGGAAGTAGAGGGAATACTTCCTAACTCATTCCATAAGTTTAACAAGTCTACAGCCAGCATTACACTAATACCAAAGCTAAACAAAGATATTACAAGAGAAAAAAACTACAGACCAATATCTCTCATGAAAATAGATGTAAAAATCCTCAAGAAAACATAGCAAGTTGAATCCAAGTATAAAAAGAACTATACACCATGACAAACTGGGATTTATAGCAAGCAAGCAAGGCTTGTTCAACACGTGAAAATCAGTTAATATAATCCATCACTTCAACAGGCTAAAAGAGAAAAAAATCACATGATCATATCAATAGATACATAAAAAGCATTGACAAAACCCAGTACCCATTCATGATAAAAAAACAAAAAAAACTCTGAGTAAGCTAGGAAAGGAAGGAAACTTTCTCAACTTCATAAGACTATTTACAAAAAACCTACAACTAACATTATATTTAATGGTGAGAAACAAAGTAAAATATGTTCAGGTAGAAGGCAAAAGATGTCCCCTCTAACCACTCTTTTTCAACATCATCCTGGAAGTTGTAGCTAATGCAATATTACAATAAAATAATAGGGATTCAGACTGGGAAGAAAGATATACAACTGTCTTTGTTCACAGAGGATATGATCATCTATGAAGAAAATCCCACAAAATTGACAAAAATTCTGCTGGAACTAACAACAATTATAGCAAGCTTGAACAACATAAGGTTAGTAGACAGAAGTCAATCATTATAACAGCAATCAACAAATGGGATTTAAAAATACAAACACAAAGACATTTATATTCACACACCCCAAAATGAAATACTTAGGCATAAATCTAACAAATACACACAAAATTTATATGGGGAAAACTACAAAACTCTGATGAAAAAAATCAAAGAACTAAATAAATGGAGAGATGTTTCATGTTCATAAGCAGAAAAACTCAGCATTGTCAAGAGGTCAGTTCTCTTCAAGTCCATCTGCAAATTCAATGCTATCCCAAACTAAATCCTAGAGAACTATATCAAAAAATTGATTCTAAAGTTTATTGAGAGAAGCAAAAGACCCAAAATAGCTAACATAATATTTATTGAAGAAGAATAAAGTTGGAGGACTAACACTACTTGACTTCAAGTCTTATATAAAGCTATAGTAATCAGGACAGTATGGCATTGGTGAACGAATAAACAAATAGATTAATGGACAAGAAAAGAGGGCCCAGAAATAGATGCACATAAATACAGTCAGCTGATCTTTGACAAAAAAGCAGAAGCAATACAATCTGAGAAAGCTACATACTATGTGAGTACAACTACATGGCATTGTGAAAAAGCCAAAACTATGGAGTCAGTAAAAATACCAGACTGCTAGCCTGAGATACAGAAAATATGCATTACACTGTCAGGTCTACTAAGAGGGAGAATTATTTTATTGCTTTTAAATCTATCCAAATAATTTAAAAATACTCATAAACTACAAATGGACATATATGCCATATATACAAAATATGTGGCATAATATAATGAACCTGCTATCCAGCACAAAACTTTCAACTTTAAGGATAAGTCATGTGCTCGCCCATCTCATCCTTGTAACCATCAGCCTGAGTTTTACATTTCTCACTGTGAGCAACACATTGCTTTATTTGGTTTGGTTTTGAGCTTCTAGAGGTGGTATCATATAGTCTGAGTCTTCTGGGTATTGCTTTTCACTCAAAACTATGCTCTGAGATTCATCCATGTGTATAGTTAGAGTTCACTGACTTTTACTGCTGTATATTACTTCATTGAATAAATAGAATACATCAAAATTCATTTATTTCCTGTCATTGGATTGTAGGAATATTTCCAGTTTTTTTTTATATTACAGAAAGTGTTGCTAGAAGCATTCAAATACATGTGCAGGTTTCTCTAGCATACATATTTAGGAGCAGAATTTTATGTCACAGTAGATGTCAATGTGTGACTTTGCAAGACACTGCCGAAGTGGTTTTGGAAGTGATTTATAAATTTACATATGCATCATAATATGCACTGAGAGTTCACATGAGGCAGCTATTTTAAAGATGATCTTGGCTTTTGCTCTTTAAATCATGGAACCCAAATAACTTTCTATTTTTATCCATAAAAATGTCTTTGACTGTGGCAGAACATTATAGGAATCATAAAGTTGTTGGAAAAGAAAAAGTACTCATTAGCCACTAATATGTTTTATTTTTAAAATAATATTATGCTTCCTTCTACCGATATTTTAAAAACCAATGCTACATCAGTATTCAAAATGTTTTAGATTATCTAAGAAACATGTAATTTGTATCTGGAAAAATTAATGTTTTAAGAGAGCTTTGCATGGTGTAGATAACCGAACGAGAAAGGCAAATTCAGTGCTGCTCGTTTCTACTCGCATTTGGCATGGAAGTTCCTCACAACTGACATGCTAGCAGGAAAAGGTAATACAACCTGATTTATGGGTTATAGGTTAACTTGGGAATCTATCAATTTACAATGTTATTTGTTAATAGATCAATTCTCAATACTAATCTAATTTATAAAGGGCATACTTTTTATCCACCCAAGTAGACAAACAGCTGACAACTTGAGATCTAAGCTTGACACAATTCTAGAAAAGAGTGAAAACCAAAACTAATAGTTTCATTTTTACCCTACCTCATGAAAAGAAAACTACCTTCTCAAGCAAATGAAACAGGAAAGTAAGAAATCATGACTTGTTGCTTAATGCATCTCAGGGGTGTTATTCTAAATTCTGCAGATCTGTCTCTGCAGAAGGAATGCAGAAGTTCTCTTGTTTTCAATCAAATCTTTGTAGCAATTCTAGTGAAGCCCCACTGAGTCCTTAGTCCAAGAAAAAGATTTTGAATTTAGATCTGAAAGTGCTCTGAAGTATTCTCTTTTTCTTTGGTAGAAAAAGCCAAAGTTAGGTCTCCCTAATGCAGCAGATGGGTGATAGAAGATATGAATATGTTTTGAGCAAACCAATTTATTATAAGAACTGAATTAAAGTATGTTTTTTTCTATATTCTTAAAGAGTATAATTAGTGGAATTCATCTTACTAAAATTTTTTATTTAATTCATAAATTCTATTTGTATTTATAAATGAAGTATTTGAAATCATGAGAACTAAGAGGAAGCTATAAGCTATAATTCATAGAAAGCCACATATAAACCATACCATGAAAATAGTTTAATAGGATACTAAAAGGAGATAGGAGATTTGGAAATTTCTTTGTCTAGCACTTATGAATCTACACATTTTCTTAGCCAACAGCAATCTTTTATGGCATATGGGAACCCTGGCTCTTCCCATCACAAAATAAGCTCATACACATCTCTGTGCCTTTATTAAAATTGCTCCATCTGAGTTCCACTTTTATACCTCTATATCTGACCTTGAAATGAATTAACAAAAATGTGTTGATTTTTAGTATATGAATTTTTAAAATTAATTATAAAATTTATTAATTAAAAAAAATTTAAAGATTTTTAGTTCTATACCTGGAAAGTTTAGTTCTGGACCTGATCTCTTATGCATAGTTTCCACTATCAGTAGGACTCAAGCATGTCTAGGCAGCTGAAGAAGACAGCCTGTCAAGAAACCATCACTAGGGAAAAGAGAAATTTTTTGAAGTTTGACTGAATAACAGAATCTTCTTAATGGTTACAAGCAAGGAGGTGAAACTAAGTACTAGTATTTCTTCTTGCCTGAATTCCTTGTAAACTCATATCTTGGGTCTTGAAAATAGGATGTAACTAAAAACTGACTCCTAAAATATAGTGACATGTGGAATCTTTAAAAGCATTATATAAAGAAGAAGAAAAAGCAGTCTCCCCACTGTTCCTGAGAGCTCTGTCCAGTTTGGACTCCCTGAGAGGTGTAGTGTGTTGGCTGTGAGACCAGTGGAAGGTGCAGCAATGACATTCTCGGGTGGTAGCATCCAGGAAGTGTGATGGCACATGACCAGAGCTCAGAAGAAATCCTGCCAGAGTCTAGAAACCAGTCCGACTAGCTGCAGACTAGTGACAGGGCACTCCCTGGGAACTCTAGCAATTCTTGATGGGACTAATGTAGGAATGGGGGCCTATCTTAGTATGTAAGGCAAAAACTAGGGAAGCAAGGTTTACAAATTTTCACGTCCAAAAGAGGAATTAACACCTGCTGTGCCTGACTTAAAAGATTCTTATAAGGATAAATGAGGTATTATATATTAAAGAGATTTATTAAAGTGAAGTATAACAGTGCTCAACTCTAATCATCTAGACCACAGAATTTTTTCTATTTGGGCAGGTAGGAACCACCTCTGTTTCACATTTTAGAGCTTTGAGCATTGGCAATGCCTAGTAAAGAGCTATAATCAATTTTCAGCCCCTTATCTATAGAACCATTGGATGAAGGCTATGGGATATATAATAAAAAGACTACTCAAGTTGCAATGAGAAACATCAATTTGCAATTGGCATCAAAACGGTAAGTATATAACTTTGGTCACACAACTGAACATCTCTGAGCAATTTCTTACCTGAAAATAAGGAGCACAAACTGGGCTGAAATCTTGTGCACACTAAAACAGATAGTATATAAAAAGAATTCATTACATATAACAGATAATATATGTTAGGTGAACTTAACAAATTTTTAAACTATTTTTTAACTGGTAAGGAAGCCAAATATGCCCCAAAGACAATAGTGTCCAAATAAGCACAGGTTCAGTTAAGAGCTTACCCTACAAGAATACATTTTAAAATTGGATCTCTGCAACACACTGAAAGCAGGGCCTGCTTACATAGGATACACAAATATGTCTCATCCATGGATTGTTTTATGTGTATGAGCTTTGTGTCCTCAAATAGATTATGAGCTTACTGTGGACAGCAGTTGTATCTTACACTCTCATGTATCTTTTGATCAGTGGCATAGGGCTGAGAGCAGATTTTCAATACTATGAATTGATTTGTTGATGGATTAAAGGAACTGTTTAGGAATAGACAAACTAGAAACCACAAGCACTAAACTCTGTAATCAGAAGAACCAACTAGTTTATATTTAGTTTTCTTGATGATGTTGTCATTTGTCATTTTTCTCTTTTAACATGGACATAGACTAAAATTTTAAACAAGGGTCACCATATGATAATCATCAGTGACATATGTCTTTCTAAATGGAGAGGAAAAAATTATATGGTCCCCTATCTATTTAAAGGAAAAAAGCATAAAACAGCCACAAGTATGTATGTGTGCACGTATAAAATTTTCTATTGTGTATATATATGTATACGTATATACAGCTTTCTTTTGTATATGTATATGATGATATTTTCTCCATCTACCAGCTTATCACATTCTAGCTCCTCTAGTGTTACACATTTTTTTAAGGAAAAGGAATACCATCCCTCCCTGTAGTGAAACATTCCAAAGTTTCTCTCTAAAAGATTCCCTTGTTAATGAAATGTAGTAGAAAAAAGAGTTTGTTTTTCTTTACTGATTTTAGAATCCCTATTCATATATTAAACTTATACATGGGACAACTGTATTCCTTTAACTATTGTTTATTCAATTTTTGATTTATCCTGCTTAGAGACTGCTTCCAGTCCTCACGCTGCCTCAGCAGATATATTTGTTTACACCATTGCTCTGAGCGTGCTTTCTCCGCAAGTAAGCAGGTCTTCACTCTGAGCCCTATTATAACTGTGTTCATCTGTATATCTGGGTCTTCTCTATATATCCCTTCTAACTTGATTTTTTTCTTTTTAACATTCCAAATTTCATATTTTCTTCAAAATTTATATGCAAATTTAGAATGATGGCTATGCTCTTATCTCATTCCAAGAGAAACTGCCCAGACCAGAGCTAATGTGGTCGTGAGAGCCCTGGGACAGAGGGGGAATTTGAGGCACCACAGCTCCTGACCTGGGGTTGGCTTGTGACCTCTGACATGAAATGGTGTGCAAAAGAGTGGGAATAATCAGAAGTTCGTTCTCTGGAATATGAATTAAGAAGTGAAAGAAGGTGGCTCACAGAAGCAGGATAATAAAGAATGCAAATAGTGGCAGCGGAAGGTTTAGGTTTCGAAAGGCAAAATGTTGTGAAGGAGCTCAGACATAAAGAACAACAAAAAATTAAAACCAGACAAGAAGAGAGAAAGAATAGGCTGGTGGAAATGTAGTCAGCCTGGGGCACTGCAAGGAACTGAGCTATGGGAATGTGGAGCACTAGTTAGCAGCCAAGGAACGCTTCTATTTCGATTCAAGCTCTGTGTTCTGGCTCACCCAGGAGTTATGCTTTCCTTGAGGCAGTGCACATGTATGTTATTAGGTACTGCTCACAGCCTTTGATTCATTCAATTATCTTTACCACCAGATTATTAGCACCTTGAGCTCTGAGGTCATGTTTCTCCCTCTTTTTTTTTCTCTTTCACCCAAATATCTAGCACTAAATAATATTTTGCACTTAGTAAATGCTCACTGATTGATTCAAAACAACTTCAGGGTCCTATAAATTAATCTTTATCCAGAAATACACAGGATAATGCTTCCTAGTCTTATTATTTCACTTTATAAAGTGACAAGGAATGTAATTTAACTTCTAATATGCTTATTTCTTCATTTTTGTCATTTCTATGGAGGCTTGGCAATAAGAACTCACAGCATAGCTGGAGCCAAGAAACAGAAGAGTTTAATCCATAGGTATTTGAGCTTGATAAATGGCATGAACTTGTCAAAATTCTATCAAAAAAATATGTCAAAAAAATTACTATCCCTCAAATGTAAGCAGCAGCAAAACAATATTTATTTGATTATCTCTTCCCACCACTTATTCTTTCAAACGGAGGAATCCCCAGAACAAGTCCAGACTTTTTAATTAAAAAATAAATTATAATTTAAGACAAATATGCTGGTTTTAGGACAATTTAAGAATAATTCCTTGGTAGTTCAAACTCTGTAGAGATGGATAAAACAGTGGTAATCCTCTTGAAATTTGAAGACAGTTATTAAGTTACCATCCAGCCTCCTCTTCTTTCAACTAAATAGCACCAGCTTCTTTAGAGTTTTCAGGACAGGTCATATTTGTCATCCCTTTAATCACCGTGGTTGGTCTTTTCTGAAGCAACCAATTTCTCCACTTCCTTCTCTGATAATTTTCATGACTTTACAATGGCTTGTGTTTAATGGCACAGTGAGCCAAGAGAATCGAAGATTTATTTGGCTCTTGTTGGCTTGTATTACAACAGTGACAGAATGTTCTGGCTTATAGACAAGGAGGAAGCAATAAATACAGCATGTCTGACCTTCAGGGAAGTTTTTGATTCTACTCCGAGTACAATTTTATTTAGCAAGCCAGAAAGCTAATCATTTTCATTCCATAATGGATGGGGACTCATGAGACTCACCCTTTCACTTCTAATAGTTACAATCCTGGACCAAACAGAGTGGCCCTTTTTCCCCTATATCTAAATCATTGGGGACAGTCTGATCGGTGTCTTTTGGGTTCTCTCCTGAAGTACAACTTCTCAGATCCTGGGTTGTTCTGGCTTATCCTTGGATGAACCAGAATGCACTTTATGCTACTCTTTCTCATATTAGAATAGCAAAGTTGCTTATAAATTTTACCCACAGGAATGAAGAAGGAAGGGGACAGCAGAGGGTAAACAAACAGGGGAACTTCAAAACCACCAACTTCTTACTATCCCTGCAAATTAACCCAATGATTTAAAAAATCCTAATTTGTTTATCATGAATTTTGGTCATTAACTTGATCTATACCTAAAACAATCTCTTCTGGTATCATTCACATTGATAGACTACTAAAAAACAACACAAGCAAGGGTTTGAATAGTGACTTTATACACCAGGTTAATGTTGATTTGGGGTTTGTGAATATTAGGCAAGATACTCAAATTTCTAGGCTTCATTCTTTCATTTAACAACATATACTGAGTACCCAGTGTAGCAAAGAGTCATCTGCTGTGACCTCGACTTGCTTGACTTTACAAAGTAACATTGACTTTGATGACTCTGAAGTGCCTTCCACCTTAAAATTGCATGCCTTCTGGCCCTACTGATAGCTGAAGCCAAAGAAACCGTGCTTGGTTACACAGTGGCATCTTCTTTTCTTTTCTGAGTGTTTGTTCTCTGCTCCCCCTCTGAGGTGTTTCACTTTGCAATAATTACAAATTCTAAACTAAATCTAGTAATTCTAAGTGCTTAGGCAGTTAAGTCATTCTCCTTAATTAAAAAAAAAAGAAATTATATGTCCCATAGTATGGCCTATTCCAACCTGCGTAAGTAATGCTCTGTGAGGAATGGAAGAAGTTTAGCCTTTCACTTTCCCAGTATCTATTGATCAATGGTCTGGCCTGAAAGCTTCCTGGGAATGTTAGGTCTTACACCTCTTTATAGCTCCCTAAATGATTCGCAGTATCTTGGCCTGAGTCACTAATTTAGGAGAGGGGCAGGATTTGAACTCAGGATGTAGGACCCAGAGGTTATGCCTGTACCACTGTCCCTGGGAAAATGTATTATTTATAGATACAGTGACATCCGTTTACCCTACTATGTGCTAATTAATAAATAGAAAGTTTTTGAAAATTACTAGAATATAGACATTGAAACACTGGAACTTACAGTACAAATAATTAGGATCAAAAGCATGACTTTTTAACTCACAAAAGTGTAAGTGTGATAACATAGATCATTTAACAAGTTGAGATTAGAGACTATTGTCATTTCATTTGTCTTTCTTTACATGCAAAACAAAGTAACATGCAAAAAATTCACATTAGTACCATGCAAAAAATGCACATTATACCCTTTTGATGCAATAATATTTCACATAAATTTGATTTGCATGAAGCCAATACTATAAATATATTCTGTGTTTCATTAAAAAAAAGTGATGAATAGCACTTCCCAGACTTATTTAAGCTGCCTGCATTTTAAAACTTTTATAGCAAGATGAATTAACATGATGGGGTAAACATGATGGCAGATGCCAGAGAAAATTAAGGCTTTATAGGCATAGAAGAGGACTCCACATAGAGCATGAAAGTAAGACAAATCACTGATTCTCAAATCAGTTCCTAGTCTTATTCTTTGTTCATAGCTACTCTCCACGTTTATCCTGACCTGCAACTTTTATGGAGTTCGAATCTTGGGCTTTGCCAAAACCAAGGCTACAAATAATGCTAAACTCTGTCATATTTTGTTATAGTGTAGGGAGGCACCCAGTGGTCATAAGGGGCTGAAATAAGAACACCATATCTCCGTGACCTGCTATAAATAGGATTTCCTAATTCAAAGGTCTCAAATTGACAAGTCAAACCTAAATGTGTGTGTGTGTGTGTGTGTGTGTGTGTGTGTGTGTGTGTGTGTGTGTGTGTGTGTGTGTGGAGAGACAAGGACAGAGAGGTAGGGGAAGAGGAGAAGAGAGAGAATTGGGAATGATGAAAGCAGAGGACTGATTTGTGAAAGCACAGAGGGAAGAGACAATGATTGCAATTATCAACCTCATTGTATCTTTAACAGCTATGCAATTGTTCAAAAGCACAAAATTGCTTTATGTACTAGAAAAACATGCAAACTATTAAATACAGAGTTTGTGCATATGAAGACATGTATTAACTAATTATATTTCAGAAAATATAGAGCAGATATGGATTCCACAGATAAAAAAATATGATGAAAAATAGACACAAAACCAGTGATTGAGTAACGTGACGTTATAAAACAAACAAAACTCTCAGTCTCTCTCATATATATATATGTATGTATAAATTAAACCAGTACTCTCATCATCACTGATACATGCTAATATCCTGGTGAAAAATGTAAGCTGTAATTTTAAACAAAGAAGCAATATAATTTAATTTATTCTAGCCAAGAAAATAAATGACAGTTACTAGAGGTATAAACCTGAAATATGACTTTACTACCCTGAGCCTCTGTAAAGGAGATTGTATGTGTGAAGTTCTCAGCAGAACGCCTAGCACAAATTTAGAGCCCAACAAATTTTGGTTATATTTACCTGGAGCATGGCCTCATATTTTTCGTGGTATTATATAATGCTTTATATTTATATATATAAATTTGTATTATCCAATCCTGACTTGGTAATCACAGACTTAATCACATGAAAAAGGTAGACTTACTTTGTTAATTCAATATGTGTCCCTGTGTACAGATTATATTGAACACTAAGGAAGGTCCTTGAACATCGAAACCCAGTATAGTTGATTCACATTATTTGTAAATTCCGTTTTCAGTTAGCTTACTTGCTAAAATTTGTTTGTAACCACCAAATCATTTTACCGCTTTTGTGCTCATCCCTCGACATATGCAAAGGAGCAAGAAAATTGAGCCACCTGACAGGCACATTCCCAGCTGAAGGCAACCTCTGCCTTCTTATTTCAGGTCTCACAGTGTAACAAGTGTACTTCTAGGGGTCTACTAGCACATTTTTTGTGCTTTTTCTTGGTGATTTTGCCGTTTATGATGGCCCCTGAGTGTGGTGCTGAAGTACTGTCTAGTGTTCCTAAGTGCAAGAAGGCTGCGATGGGCTTTATAGAAAATCCCCTGTGTTGGATAAGCTTCATTTAGTCATGAGTTACAGCGCAACTGGCCTTGAAATCAATCTTAATGAATCAACAATATGCATTAAATAAAGTATCTTTAAACAGAAAGAAGACATATAAAACAAGGTTATTAATTGATTAGCTGATGAAAATGTTCTGAACAAATATTCCCAGGAACCTAAGCCTGCATTTCCCCTAGAGCAGTTGTTTAGTATCCCTTAATTCAGTATTTTCAGTGACTTTATAGAACTTTATGGTAAATATTGTGAAAAATGAGAACTGATTATATTTGATCTTTAGAAAGGTATAGCTTATCTGGGATGATGTATATGTAAGATAAAATAAGAGCAAAGAAGGATGGATTGATATATTGTAAAATAACATACATCAAACCAATCACCCAAAGCTCAGATTTGGGGTAGTTATCTGGAACATGGCCTTGAGGCTAAAAATGAAAAGTGGCCTCTAAACAACAAGCTTCACTGACTCGCTTCTTCTAGCCTATGGCCTTCCAGACCTGGGCTCTTCCTCCCATATGTTCATGGTTACTAGGACAGTAGAATTATGACCATTGAAATGGGGAGTTGAGGATGGTGACTGAGAAGCATAGAAAAACAAGAACTACTAGCTAAATGTAATGATGAGTTGGCCCTGTGAGGAAAGGTTGGAAATCAGTTGGAGCTAATTTGTGATGCCTGAGCCTGGGAAACTTGATGGTTAGTGATGCAGCTAGACCATTTTGTCATAAAGTTCACAAATACAGATGTTACTTTCCCTTTATAACCAATTTAGGCAACAACAGGGGATGAGATAAAAATCAGAATTGCCATCATTAACTTAACAAAAAGTCTTACTTTTCTCTTTTTGGAAATACGTGCCTCCCCCAGTCTGCCAGTAGTTCCTCTTCATTCATTCAATATTTATGAAGTACTTATCTGCATATGCATTAGATGTTAGAGGTAAAAGATGAAAAGATACTGTTATTGTCAACTGGAAGCCACAGTCTAGTGAGAAAGACAATTATAGCATAATCTCATACGCTCATGGGAACAGGGTTGAAAAATAAGTAATTCTTCCCCCCAGGTACAGCAGGAAACAGAGTGGGAGTGTATTCTGATAGTAGCAACTGAAAAATGGATCTTAAGCTTGTGAGTCCATTCATAATTTAAAATGGCAGAGGTATTCAGAAACTTTTGCTTAGTGATTCCCAAATTCTCAAGAGCATTTAAATTCTCTGCAGACATTATTAAAATGCAGATTCTGATGCAGCAGCACTGGGGTACAGCCGGAGACTTGTACATTTGCAACAAGCTCCCAGGTGTTGTAGATACTGCTTATTTACAAACCACCCCTAGAGTAGCAAGCCTCAGCTACAAAAATTTCACTGGTGATTTGAAAAACTACTGGTGCTTAGCCCTACCTCCAGATATTCTGATTCAACAGTCCCAGAGTGGGCCAGCAAGTGATTATATGCAGATGATGTTCAAACACTTCTATAAAACACTGATTTATGAACCCATAAAGATTTCTTCATTAGCAGTCTCCTTCTAAGATTAACACATGTCTTCAAATTCCTGCCACCTGGACATTTCTTTTTCCCCAACACACCTTGTAACTTTAGGAAGACTCAAAATAAGGCCAAAAATAACACATTGTGCTCAAAATCAAAACAAAATTCCGAAGACATAGCCAATTTTATTTGGAAACAAATACTCAGTTGGCATTTATTATTAATTAATGTCTCAGAAGTCATATTAGGCGCTAGATTTACAAAGGCTGAGAAAAAAAGTCCCTGTTCTTTTAAATAAGCCTGTTTCAATCAAATAAGTATGTATTTCATGCTGTGTGAGACACTGTGCTCGGCTCAGAGGCATCTCACAAGGCTGTGGGAACTAGTCTCACTTGCTTAGAGACCATTACACAAGTGAAATTTTCTGTTGGGTCTCCTGTAATTACTTCCAAAATTATCCAGATAATGTTCAATATGTGTGTCATATGTAATGGATTTTGCCCATGTGAACCATAATCACACAGTTGACAAAGTACAAAGCATGTGCTCAGCAAATCCTGGTTTTATCTAAGAGAACTGAATTTCCAAATTCCAAATGATATTATGCTTGATTATTTAATCAAAGATAACAAATTAGTGATTCAATTTTTTTACTGTATTGTAAGTCTTGTTTTCAAGTATGTGGTCTATTTCACTCTTGATACTCTAATTTCTACAATAGCTCTGGTATTTTATTCTCCTCTATGTTAATAGAAGAATTAAGAGTTTGTTAGTAAAAAATTGTGATAACCACAAAGGCATTCTTCTCTGCTCCTGCCTGATTTTATTTCTAAATCATCTCTTAAATTAAAGCAGAAGAGACAATATTAAAGATTATATTATCTTTAGTAATGCTGCTATTCCCAAACAGTAAGTTTTTTGTTAGGTGGCTACATCCAATACTGGAAATGATACCAATAAAAATCATTTTAGTTGCAAATAAAGAACGTGGTTTCCCCAGGGCAAAGTCTATGATCTGTAACATTGCTAGCTCAAGAAAGATTAAGTCTGTTCTATTTTCATTTATGTTTCAAACATGATTGGTTAACCTTAAAAATACCAAATAAATGTCACAGAAAAGAGCAAAACCTAAAATACTTGGAGAAAAATAATTTCAGGTATATTTCTGCAGTCAAAAAAAAGGAATGTGGAAGGGTTGGAGTGGTAAGTCACTGCAGAGTTGCTGAACTGATGACAATGTGAAAGCAAAGGAAGTATTGGAAGAAAGCTTCAGTCATGCTGACAAGAGCAATTCATAAATGCTGCCAGGGCAGCACTGAATGCACTCTTTGTTTTCATCCTGACATCTGCTGGAACAGGTCTGGAAATTCCCTCCACTCTAGGAGTTCTGATCTCAAAAGAATTTTCTAGGTATGACTACGCAATAAAGTTTTTCTTTTCAAAGAGAGGTTAGATATAATGCAATTTCTGATATTTGCTCAAATTGATAGATAGCTGGCTCAACCCTAACCCAGGAAATCATACTTCTATGATAGGGCTAGAGGGACATGATGTTTACTTGTTCTTATCCTTCTTTATCTGAATGGCAGCCAATAATTATTTCCATCTCAATGCCAATTATTTAGGTAATGCAGGATCTGTACACCCACTTCCATCCCATCAAAAAAAATGATAAAGCTCTATTTACAACATTTTATTTTTCAGTGATCATGGGGAAGGGATAATTTTGAATAATAAAACAAACAAAATAGTGGCTATCTCAGTGCATGAATAAAATCCTAAAAAGAATGGACAATAATGTTTTAAACAACAGCCATAGTTTCCATATGGATATGCCAAACTTTCAATTTGAATTTTCAAATTTATATGCCATATCCTACTCAGAAGAATTGTGTCCTTCACTACAACCCTGCCCCATTCCCAACCTTTGTAACAATTAGCATCCCTGATATTTTTATTATTGTGCTCCATGCATATTATGGTATATAACAACTATTACAATCCCAAGTTTTATTAAATTTTGTGTATTTTGTTTTTGATATGAAAAAAATTATAGGACATCACATTCCCACTTTGGGGAAAATGAAAGTTCCTATGGCCAGGATCCTCACCTGACCCTAAACTACTTGATGATGTAATTGCCTACTGCTAGGCTACTGCTCCCATACCCATTGGCAATGAGCTATTATTGACTGAGTTACTATATATAAATAGCTCTGCTCAGTGCTCTGTGGGGAGGCAGAGATGGAGGTGGATTATAGACCTGCAGACTGCTGGGTACAGATGTGATTCTAGTGCTCAACCTACAACCATGAGAATAAAGCCGGATGTAAATTCTTTAACCCCAAGAGCGTTCCATTGTTGTTTCTTGTTCTCTCCAAAACCATAGTGAACTTGCCCAGAGCTGAAACCCTCAGGCAAGACACGTATATTTAAAGGAAATAAAAAAGCTTTGCATTTTAACATTGAAATAAGCTTAAAAGTAAAATTTGAAATATAGTAATATAATTTACTGTCACCTTTTATAAGTGATAACACATGATAACATATAATTGAACAGCTCTTGTACCAGAAGAATCACAACCATAGAAAAAGACAAAGAGCCTAATTTATTCTGACTAATCAGGATTGATGTTAATTAAAAAAGAGTACAAGATAATGACTTCTCATTACTACCTGATAGATGGAAATAGATTAGTCTTCTTCTAAGAAAAATAGCAATTAAGTAACTTTTGAAAAAGGATTTTCAGAAAATGTTCTTCTATAATTGGTCAAGTATTCATGTAATGGTCTTTTTATGAAATTATCTAGAAAAAAATGGACTTCATCAAAGGCTATGTATTCTTTAGTATTTGTCACATTTGGTTGGATATGCATGAGAGAAAGACAGCATTTGAACAGGTGGTAGTCAGAACAAAATTGACGTGTATTATTCTATGGAATGTTTCACATAAAGGAACATAGCCTAGCAAAAGTGACTACAGCTCAAGTTCAAATCCCAGTTCCTTCATCTACCAGCTCTGTGACCTGCCCCAAGAGTTTTAATCTCTAAGGCTTAACTTTCTCACCTGTAAAAATTTTAAAGTAATAGATTATCTCACCTGAGGGTTTCAGCCTTAGGCAAGTTCACTATGGATTCCGTGAGACTAAGCAATGACAATGGAACATTCTTGGCATAAAAGGATTTACACCTGGCTTTATTCTCACAGCAGTAGGTTGAGCACTAGGATCATGTGTGCATCCAGCAGTCTGCAGATGGGTAATCCACCTCCCTCTCAGCCTCTGCCCAGAGCACTGGGTCGGGCTCTTAATACAGTGACTCAGTCAATAATAGCTCATTGCCAAAGGGTGTGGAAGCAGTAGCCTAGCAGTAGGCCAGGTACATCACCAAGTAGTTTAGGGTCAGGTGAGGAGCTTAGCCATAGGACTTCCATTTTTCCCCACAAGATCTTACTTCTTAGGGCTGTTGTGAGTATTAAATAAAATTATCTGTATAATAACGTCAATTGCACAGAGCCGGGAACATAAAAAGAACTAAATTAATATTAGCTATTATATTAGGTTTTTATTGCTATATAATAAATTACCACAAATTTAGTGGCTTGAAAAAATACAAATATATTATCTCCCAGGTTCCATGTGGAAGTAGCCTGGATACATGAGCTGGGTCCTTTGCTCAGGGTCTCCCCAGAGGAAGTCAAGGTATTAGTTGGGGCTGCAGGCTTATCTGGGGCTCAGGATCTCCTAAGTTCACCTCTTGTTGGCAGAATTCAATTCCTTATAGTTGGGAGACTGAGGCCCTCATTTCCTGCTAACCTGCCATTCCAAAACACAGTGATTGTTTCTTCAAAGCCAACAGGACCATATCTGCTGCAGCCACTCTTCCTTACTTCTTCTATTTCTGACTTCTTAATCCTTATAAAAGAGCTCATATCATTAGGTCAGTTCCTCCCAAGACAATTTCCTTTTGAATAACTTAAAGCCAGTGTGGGGAAGTTGGGGTTCCTATGGCCAGAATCCTCACTGAACTTAAACCACTTGATGATGTAACTGGCCTGTTGCTAGGCTACTGCTTCCACACACATAGACAATAAAATATTATTGCACTATATAGAGAGCTTGGCCCAGTGCTCTGGGCAGAGGCAAAGATGCTAGTGCTCAACTTACCACTATGAGAACAAGCTGGGTAATAATCCCTTTCACCCCAAGAATGTTCTACTCCCATTTCTTTGGTCACAATTAATCCATAGCAAACTTGCCTGGGGCTGAAAGCCATTGGCAAAACAATTGGCGAAGTTGACAGGGCTCATTGTTGACCAAGGAAAAAGACAGGCTGCCCTATATGGGAGGGGTGCTTAAGCGGGCTGCCCCTGTGAATGGGGAGACAGTGGACTGTCCCCCAATGGGTGTGTGGTCTGAGGTGGCTTGCTTCCTTGAGGGCTGGGCCCCACCCCAGGACTGGAGGCAAGTGGAGGTGACACCTGAGGCAGTAAGGGTAGCCTTTGGTATAGTAAGTAGGTCTTTTGAGACACAGAGTGCCTGTGAGGTAGTGGAGACTGTGGGTTGGCTGTTTCTCACAGTATTAAAAAAGTCAACAGAAGAGAAGGATACACTCCTGAAAAAGACACAAGAAATGGCGGCACGAGAACACAAACTGCAAATGGCTGTGGATTCCCTGAAGACAGAAATGGCATTGATGTGAGAGTAGACAGCATGAGAACGCCAGCAATGAGGTGTCATTGAAGAGGTAAAAGATTCCTTACAGAATGAGATGGCAGCACTGCCAGGTGCTCTGAAGGAGAAAAAGGCCATAAAGGAAAAAGAACTCCTGAGAGAAGCACAGGCGGAGGTGGCACTAGAACACCAGCTGTGAAGCATTGAGGTGAAGGTAAGAGAGCTGCTGAAGACTGAGCTGGCATTGCTGCGAGGCACTGAAGAAAAGGCAAAGGATGTAGCAGAGGAGGCACTCGGGGGAGGGGAGAGAGAAAGGTTCCATCCGTCCTGGAAATGGAGGAGCTGGGGAAGGATGAAGGGGTGGTGCTGGGGGTGCTGACCCCTCCTCTACTGAAAGCACACCCAATGGCTGTAAAGAAAATAAAGACACAGCAGCTGAAAGTTCCCCAAGGAGAGGAGCAGCCCCCTTCCCCAGGTCGTGGAACACTCTATGCTCTGCCCCTATACTCAGGCTGAGCAGTGGATTTGGGCTCCCAGTTTAGGCAGAAGCCCTAGGAGTCAATATCAGCTTGGCTCCTGTGTCTGTGGGACTTAGGAGTGGATTGAATTGTTCTGTCAGGATCATAGATGAGAAAGCTGGTTTCCCTGATGGTTCAGCCTGCCTTGTGGCAGCGATTACAAAATGCACATCAGAACTCAGGAAATCACTCCCTCCTCAATTGGCTTATGGCTGCACTCTGTGCTGTGTGGCCCAATCAGGGCCATCCTCTCCTGCCAGATAACAGATATATGCTGAGCTCCAACAGGTGTTAAGGGAGCTAGGCATAAGAAATGCCATCTATAGATCAGAGAATCATGGCCCAGATGAGGAATCTTTCACTACAGGGATGAGAAATATTGTGCTTCAAATGCCTCCCACATTGCTCTTTGGGTCTCTTGTGGCCATTCTTGCCCCTCACTTAGGGCATCCCATAAGCAAGGTTACACATACAGTAGCAGACTTAGGAGAGGCTGAAGCAATGAGAACATGGAAAGAAATAAGGTCTGCTACTTACAAGAAGAATTTAAAGGGCCCCATGAAGGTTACAAGTATCCAGATGTGGGTTGATTCGTAAGGACAGGACCAAACAGAAGAAAATTAAATGGGAAGTCAAATAGGATCGTACTGCAGCTATGGTAACAACTGAAACCAGAGCAGCAGTTCCAGCCATTAAGACCAAAGAGGCAGAGGTCTGAGACAGAGCCACAAGCCCACCTGTGTGTTTGCAAGACTTCCTGCTGGAGAGCAAGCCAACCTCACTCAAACCCACACAGGAAGATGATTGGGCAACATGGTTTGACTGTGGGGAGGGTCGAGGTACCTGCCCTGAGGGACCAGGGGGAGACTGGAGGCTGCAGGTTGAAATAGCTATCCATTGGTCCCCAGTGAACATACAACGTGTCCTGGCTCTGGTGGACACAGAGGCTGAATGTTCATGGTAACCTTGAGTGGTTCCCCAGGACCCCCACTATCATAGATGCATATGGGGGTAAGGCTATCAGAGTGAAACAGGCCCAAATCCCTTTGGGAATAGGGCATCTACCCCAAAAAGAGTATACTGTGTATATCTCTCCCATCCTTGAGTATATTTTGGGAATTGATATCCTGCAGGAACTATGGTTGCTGACCACCGCAGGTGAGTTCAGACTGAGAGTACATATGGTGAAGGCAGTTCTGAGGGGACATGCTAGGCACCTGCCCATAGCTTTGCCTGTGCCTCCATGGGTGACTAATACCAAAAAATACAAGATTCCTGGAGGGAATAAAGAAACTGGAGAAACCCTCCAGGAACTGGAAAAGGTGGGTAATATAAAGCCCACCCACGGTCCTTTCAATTCCCCAGCATGGCCAGTAAAAAAGCCAGATGGCTCCTGGTGTATGACTGTGGATTACAGAGAACTGAACAAAGTCATACCCCCTATGCATGCTGCTGTCCCCTCTATTGCAGACCTGATGGATGTCCTCAGCCATGAACTAGGAACATACCATTATGTGGTAGATCTTGCTAATGTCTTCTTTTCTATTGACATTGAACAGGAAAGTCAGGAACAGTTTGACTTCATGTGGGAAGGATGACAATGAACTTTCACCATCCTTCCACAGGGATACCTCCACAGCACCACCATCTGTCATGGACTTGTAGCCCAGGACTTGGCTACATGAGAGAAACCACCACTGGTGCAGCTGTACCATTATATTGATATCATGCTCACATCTGATTCTCTTTCAGATCTAGAAGGTGCAGCACCTAGACTGGTGCAATATCTACAGGAGAAAGGATGGGCTGTGAACAGTACCAAGGTTCAGGGACCTGATTTGTCAGTCAAATTCTTAGGGGTCATCTGGTCAGGTAAGACCAAAGTTACACCATAAGCAGTTGTAGATAAAGTCTAGGCCTTTCCTATCCCTAAAACTTTAGCATTGTTACAGGAGTTTTGGGGTCTTCAAGGCTACTGGAGAATGTCTATCATGCACTTGGCACAAATTCTGAAGCCCTTATACCAGTTGGTACAAAAGGGCATCAGGTGGGACTGGGATGAGACATATGCATCTGCCTTTACTACAGCAAAACAGGCAGTCAAGGCCATGAAGGCCTTGAGTGTGATAGACCCATCAAGGCCCTGTAAGCTGGATATTCATGTGACTGAAGATGGTTACGGATGGTGTCTCTTGCAGCTGCTTGAACAAACTCGCCAACATATTCAATTCTGGTCACAACTCTGGAAAGGGGCAGAGGTACGATACATTTTCATAGAAAAACAGCTGGCTGCCGTGTATCACACCTTGCTGGCTACAGAACCCAACACTGTAATTGCCCTGATAAAGGTAATAACCGCCTATCCCATCTTGGGGTGGGTATGAGACTGGACCCAAAAGCCAAGAAGTGGTGTGGCACAAACGCCCACACTGGCCAAGTGGGGTGCTTACCTACAGCAGCGTAGTGCCCTCTCTAGTAGCTCCTTGAGTGAAGAACTCCAACACTTATTGGGGCTGGTGACATATACTAGTGAAAAGCAGGAAGAACTTGCTTTTAAACCATTGGTAGCAGGGAGTCCCTATTAGGAAGGAAGAGCCCCTATATCCTAAGATGCATGGTACACAGATGGCTGCTGTCATGGGCAGCCCCCAAAATGAAGGGCTGTAACTTCCCATCCTAAGACTGAGACAATATGGATGGAAGATGGTGAGGGAAAGAGTAGCCAGTGGGCAGAGTTGCAGGCTGTGTGGCTTGTGATCAGCCAGGAGCCCTCCCCTATAGTTGTCTGCACTGATGGCTGGGCTGTCTATCGGGGTGTGATCCTGTGTATACCAACCTGGTACCATCACTGACCCCTTTGGGGGTAAGAATTGTGGCAAGACTTATGGGTCTGTGGTCAGATTAAAATAATTACAGTATACCATGTGACAGTTCATTTGCCACTGGCATCCCCAGGAAATGATGAAGCCGATTAATTGGCCCAGGTATGTTAGCTAGAAGGAAAGACTGCCTCTGATGTAGCCCAATGTTCACATCAGCGTTTGTGGCATGTGGGGCAAAAGAGAATCTGAGCTGCAGGTGGTCAGTGGGGCTTGCCTTTGACCTTTGAGGAAGTTAGTAGAGCCCGGCAGGAGTGTGTCGTACGCTCCAAAAGGGATTACACTGAGTTCAACAGCAACATGGGACAATAGCTAAGGGGCCTATGCCCCTTATCAGGTGGCAGATAGACTATATTGGGCCTCTACCTGTGTTAGAAGGATATCAGTATGCTACGACTTGTGTGGACACAGCTACTGGACTTCTGGTTGCTTTTCCTACTGATTGTGCAGATCAGCAGATGACCAAAAGAGGCCTGGAGTGCCTCCTTGCTGCCTATGGCCAACCAAAGGTAATTGAGAGTGATCAGGGCACTCATTTTACTGGACATACACTGCAAGAATGGGTGCATCAGCTGGGAATCAAATGGAAGTTTCATGTGC
The DNA here is from genome assembly GCF_040802235.1 of Manis javanica. Lineage (NCBI taxonomy): Eukaryota > Metazoa > Chordata > Mammalia > Pholidota > Manidae > Manis > Manis javanica. The sequence goes on along the minus strand of NC_133158.1, from coordinate 72,901,252 downwards.
CATACAGTCCTACCACAGCAGGCATGATAGAGAGGCACAATGGCTTGTTAAAATTTGGACTAAGGTCAGATACCAATAGTCTGTGGGGATGATCAGTCCACTTATGGACCATGCTACAGCTTTTGAATGAGAGACCCTGAAAGGGAACCCTGAGCCCTGTAGACATGTTAACACATATGGCTGCCTCCCCTATACAACTGCAAGTACAAACCAAGGAAGAATCACTGAAGCCGAGGTTCAGCCACCAGAATAACATCTTGCTGTCAGCACCAACTGCACTGAACCTGGGAGACTCCATTGAGTGGCCATGGCCTTGGGCTTTTTGATGCATGGACCAATGATGGCTGGCTCTTCTGGCACCTTGGGAACAAGGCCTGGAAGCTGGCCTCCTGTGTATGCCAGGAAAAACAGCAGAGTGGCTGCCAGAGGTCACAGTAGTATATCCTGAATGGCCAGAGGGTAGGAGCATCTTACCAAGGAGTTTTGTTTTATCGTTATGGCCAGTGCATGCACCTCCAGTAGCACTATATATAGACCCTTCAGTAACCCATATGGGAAAAGGAGTAAAAGTATACTAGACCTGGAAGGTACCCCCCTTCCTGCTACAGCCCCATCACAGGACCACACTCTTGCATGCATCCTACCTGATGGACAAGATTTGCCTATGTTGGGGTCTTAAACCTTGTGTCTTATCACCCCTAAAGTCTTTGTGGATTGGGAACTTCCTCTGGCTTGAGGATTATTATAATATTTTGTTATTAGGAACCTTTGGCTTGAGGATTATTATAATTTTTGTTATCTGTATCAAAATCTTGCTGTACCTTAATGTTTATTATCTCTAAGTTGTTGTTATCCTCTGTTGCTATTGTGGAATCTGGTTACGGTGCTCCAGCTTTCTCGCACAGGGACCACTGTGGAAGATTGAGAGCATGTAGATTGTAAGGCGAAAATCCTAGTGGGGTGGAGTGTGGGGAAGTCGGGGTTCCTATGGCCAGGATCCTCACTGAACTTAAACCACCTGATGATGTATGTAACTGGCCTGCTGCTAGGCTAGTGCTTCCACACCATTAGGCAATAAGCTATTATTGCACTATATAGAGAGCTCTGCCCAGTGCTCTGGTCAGAGCCAGAGACTCTAGTGCTTGACCTACCCCTGGGAGAACAAGCCAGGTAATAAACCCTTTCACCCCAAAGAATGTTTTGCTGTCAATTTCTTTGGTCACATTGAACCCATTGCAAACTTGCCTGGGGCTGAAACCCATTGGTAAGACAGAGTTCCATTAAACTTATATACATGTGAGATTCCATTTACTGAATGTACTTAAAGTGGCCACCACTGATTTAGTCATGGTCGATACTATTGAATAAAATAGTCTAATCACACATTATTTTACTGGTTCTTCTCTTGGGCTTTGCTTTCTTAAGGGACTTTGTCCTGGGAAGGACTAGAGAACATTCCTCTGATTGTTACTTTAAACAAGCATGGGACTGTCATAATTGCTGTTCCCAATATTTGCTAGGGAGAGATAGGGGTAGAATAGAAAACACTAGGACAAAATTAGACAGGTAAAAAGATCCTTCTAAAAATTAGGTATCTTCATTGTTTTGAGAAATATATATATATATATATATATATATATATATATATATATAAATATATATAAATATAATATTTATATATAATATAAATATATATAAATATAATATTTATATATAAATATAAATATATATAAATATATAATATAAATATATATATATAGATGAAAATTATTAATGCACTTTTACTCCAATGCAGAAAAATGTCTTCCTCTCAAAAATATCCATATCCTAATCCTATGTTATCTTACATGGCAAATGGAACCTTACTAATGCAGTTAAAGTTAAGGACCTTTAGATGGGGAGATTATTCTGCATTATCTGGCTACTTATCAATCTAATCACATAAGTCTTTGAAAACAGGAGTATTTTTGGCTATGGAAAGATGTGAAGAAGAGTGAAAAGGATGGTATTGTTGGCTTTGGACCGGAAGGATGGGAGCTACCCGCCAAAGAAGGTATGTGGCCTATAGAAACTAAAAAAGACAGGGAAACCAATTCTCTCTTAAACCCTGCACAGAAAAAGCCAGCCCTTCTAATTTGATGTTAGCCTAGTGAAATCTTTGGATTTCTAACCTACAAAACTGTAGGATAACAAACTTGTGTTGTTTTAGGCACTATATATGTGGTAATTTATTATAAGAGCAATAAAAAAATTAGTATAAGTACTGCTGAAAATTCTGCAAACACTACTCAGCTAAAGAAAAAAAACAGTTCTTTAAGCAGGAAAGCAAAAGATAGTTTGGAAAATAAGGAATCATGAAAGCAAGCCAGTTATTGCTCCCATCTGTCCTCCTGTCCCAACCAGTGCTTATTACAACACCTCCATTATGTTAATTGCCCTTGGGATACTTAAAACATATAGAGAGGTAAGGTGTTATGGCAGAAAACACCTAGGCTGAGGAATCCAATAAATCTGGGTTTGAATTACTACCTTGCCACATAGAAGATTTGTGATACTGAGAAAATTATTTAAATCTGATCCTCAGTTTCTTTATCTCTGTGATGAAGATAAGTATGTCCAAATGGTTGTCAAAATATTTAAATGAGTGAATATTTATATAATGACCAATACTTGGTGTATCCCGAGTGAATTTTAGCTACTTATTATCATTATTTTTTCTGGTGAGTTACATAAACCATAGAGAAATTACATGCCTAGTCTAAAGTTCATATCAAGAATCCACAGGATGAAGACTTTCAAGACCTGCAATTGCTAATTAATTTTTTTTTCACTATTATCTGCAGCCTCCACTAATCAAAAGATGGTTTATTATGTCAGAGTCCCCAAAATTATCACTTTAAATGTACAGAAGCACATAACACTTAGGACACATGTTCATGCTTTCATCAAGGAAAGATATTGATAGCATTCATAGAATCTGGGTTCTCAGAAGACTATAGAAAATGATGTCTGAAATACTCTGTTCATTACTGCTGTCAAATACATAAATCACCATTATTTATGCTTCACCATCAAGTCCATCTGAATGACTAGCTCTTAAACTATATATCTTATTTGAAGTGCCCTAGGGCTCCTCAGAAGCACAGCAAAAAATGGGGATTCTTGTGAGAGTGATTGGTTGGAGGTGCGCTTTCAGGGGAAGGGTATGCAGGCAAGCAGAACACGGCAGGGGAAGAAAGCTAAGCATAGTTGCAGCCTATCCCACAAGGAGTTATAGAGCATGAATTGCACCAGAGTTGAACTCACCTTGACACTTGGGGGGCCAACTGTGTACCCCTGGGTCAGTCAAAAGGCGGCAAAGGTAAGCTATTAAAAGTCAATGGGTGCAGAGCTAGAAATGAGTGCACTGGGATAAGAAAATGTGGGCAATCACAATATCAGGCAGTTCAAAAAAAGATCCAAAAGGTCTGGATCAGAACTAGATCTTAAATTACAAGGTTGAATTACAAATCTGTAAAATAGAGCATTGGTTTTAAATCACACTTTTTCTAGAAGGATACAAAAACCTCAATTTTGCAAATGAGCAGGTTCAATGTCTAAGCTAGGGTGTGGGCAGACCTTTGAAGGACAACTTGAGAACAAACTAGCATACAATCTTGTAGAATATGCATCACTAATTATGCCAGAAACATATCACTAACTATAATGTTGGTTACATGTTCCTCTAGAATATACTGATACTTCACAGTAACTTATAAATCATTACACCCTGGCCAATGTGGGACTAATTTTAAAATTGCCTTTTAGCAAGTATGTATATAAAGAGATGTCTACATTATGCATTACTTTTCATTTCTGTCATGCTGGACGCATATATATGGAATATATATCTCCAGTAATGAGCCAGGTGTCTCACACAAAACCTGAGAGGTGGTTTAGCACCACATCTGATTATTCAGTGAAATGATTACAGTAATGATTGCCAGTATTAATCACATACTTCGTTCTTGAAAAGGAAGGTTAAAAGGCGAGACCCTAATACTGCAGTTATATTTACATCTTGCATTATAAAGGATGATGAACTTCTCATTTGATGTATATATTTCAAACTGCCCCCATTCACTGCTTTTGTTTTTGTCTTTTATTTCTCTACCTTGAGAGTCTTCTTACAGATGATCAACTTTTAGATTTACAGGAATAAAATTAAATTGCCTTTCTCACATGGACATAATTTAAAATGATCTTTCACTAAACATCTTTTTGTTTTTTATTTCCTCAGAGAGTGAGACTTTTATAAGGAAATTTTTGTGTTAACCTTATCTACAGAGAATTACAGAAATATAATTGACATGGTATATTCATTTTATTTTTAAATTCTATTTTTATTGGATAGTGTTGATAAATGTAAACTTATAAATGAGTCAATTATAAAATAAATTATAATTGACTTACCATTGCTTTCTGAAAATAACTGTATCCTTACTTACGAATTTATAAGCCACAAGTATTAATTTGCTGACATACACATTAATGCAAATCCCAGTGTGTTGCATAATTTGTTTCCAGATAGGAGCATGTGGCAAATAAGCATTATATTTTCTTTAACATGGCTAGATTTTAAAATCAACCTGCAAAGCTACAGAGGAAGTTGTTCTATAATCTAGAGTGCAAGACCTGTCCTGGGAGTCTCCCTAATGAATCATCTCACCCATATTCTTTGTCAAAACCTTAAATGAATTAAGCGTTTGGTTTGTTGATAAGTGGAATGTACCAAAAGTAATTGAATGTGGTAATCAAAAATTTGTTAAACCTGTCACTACACATCATTACCAGCTTCAAATCCAACACAGTACAATTAGCTTACAATACTTATAGTTGAATCAAGTTCATGTTAAGGTTGAGTGAGCAATGCACACTCTTCAGTAAATTAAATTAGACTCCAAGGAGATGAACAAAATAAAGGTTGTACGTGTGAATGGTGTAAATAAGGTAAAACATTGGATTTATGGAGTGCTAACCCTGTTTGCTAAAGTAATGTGGTCTAAATAGCCTTCATTACTGCCTTTTAACCAGCAGACATGTCATAGATCACACAAGGGTCTAAAAATAAAAATCTATTTAATTCTGGTCCCTGGCTTATGATTGATATGTTAGAGGTAAATAATCAGATGCATAATCATTAATAGTTAACAGACATCATGTTCTTCCCACTGCCACAGGAGAGTACTGAAAATTACTGGAGAGGAAGATAACAAACCCCACTATACCTTAAATTTTAGAGAAGAAGATTTTGGGAAAGAATCTTATCATGCTCTCTCAGCTGACTAGCATTTTTAATTTAAAATTATGGTTATACTCATGGCAAAAATTTTATGACAGGGTCTATATAATGGTGGAAAGTAACTTAAAATAATTTGAAATGATTCATTTAAGGAAATTAAATTGTATTGGTCTACATTGATGTACATACATACATACTCTGCAAAGGTTTTAGAATAAGATATGTATTAAAACATGATTAAATAAAACCTAACAAACAGGTACTTTTGTTACTAATGCATTGGGAAAGCTCAGAAATAAACACAAGACAATTGTGTAAATTCCAGCTGTAACCCAGTTACAGCACTCTACAAAGTCTGCAGACAATGTATTTTGATCCAGGGGTTATCTAAATTTCAGATTATAGACACGAAATGTACAAACTTAAAATGTTTGGGACTAGAAATTTGACTCATTTGAACTTAAGGATAAACTTTATAAGTGAACTTGAATGTTCATATTTCCTTCCAACAGATTTGTACTTTAGGTATGCTTGGGGGTCTTCAAGGTAGAATGGAGCTAACAAATCTGTGGTCTAACAACTTTTGAAGAAAAAGTTGGTGAGGGCTGTGGGGAGGTTATCATTCACGGGTCTCAGCTAAAACTTCAAGGTCCCTGGACCCAGGCACTTCTGTGGCTGTAGCAGAGCTCCACTGGGTGACTTCCCAGCCCCACAGCCCAGCCACCTTGCAGCACCCAGAAACCACAGGGGAGCCCTTTCTTCTGGGATGCTTCTCCAGTGCCCTCTACTGAGGAAGCATAACACTGCTCACTTTAAAGGAGAAAAGCTTTAGGACCTTATTACAGGGCATGTAATGAGGGGGAAATCTAGAGCTGAGTGGCAATAAATAGATAACTGGCACAATGACCAGTGACATTGTACACATGTTTTGTGTGATTTTGTATATAGTCCTTTGTGAAGTGTCTGTTCAAACATTATTTTTTTAAGAAACCCACTCTTAGCACCTTGATCTTGCTTCGGTTTTATCTGTATATATGAAAAGCTGTAACAGAGAAGCATGCTGCATGTTTTTCTTCTTCGTTCTGTTATATGGTTTTGATTTTTACAAAGGGTTGCTTCAAAAGACCCTGATATCTAGTCTCTATCAGAAAATACTATAAAAATACTGCTGGAGAAGTTTCTTAATATTACAGGTAAAGAAGAGTATGGATAAATGTTTAAAAAAAAACACCATAGTATGGGTAGGAGAACTGACTTCAAAGCCAGATCACATATGTTGAAATATAGTTTTTCCATTAGTTAATATTTACAATGTGCTTAGGATGGTTCCTGGCAAATAATAAGTCCCAACAGTGTTTAAATGTGTATTTTTGTGTGTGTCTGTATATATATATATATAATATATATAATATTTATATATGTATTTTTATTATTTTTAATAATATATTGCTATAATATTTTAGCATGTAAGATATATAATATACATACATTTCATACATTAGATTTATATATAAAATTTCAAATGTAGGTTAGCTAGTGTGATCACCGTCTATGTACCAGGCACCATGCTAAGAATTTTTCATGTATTTTCTCATTGAACTATCAGAAAATAAATCCTTTCTGGTCCAGATATGATGAAGAGACTGAGTCTTAGTTTAACTCAGTTTTCAGTCAAATAGTGGATTCAGATACAGTGTAAAGTCCATGCACACCCATCTCACCTCCATGTGACCAACTCCACCAAGCAAATGAAAATACTAGATAAAGTATAACTATAAAAGAAAGGAAAATCTCCCTAAGAAAGAAACAAAGTGATAGCTCCAAGTCACAGAGACGAATGGAACTGAAGCTGAAAGGACGTGGGGCTAATGAAGCTGAGACAGTCTTGTAGGACTGAATATTAATGCTTCCACCATGTCAGGAGATGAAACCACAGACCCGCACAGTGTGGAGAGTCGGTTATTAGCTCTCTGTGTAACTACAATGGGCCATCCATTCATGAAATAGGGATGAGATCCTCCTGCTTATTGGCTTTAGAAAATGGCAGAGAAGCTAAGCAATTCACCGGGAGCTATGGTTGGAAAAGAGAGTCTTGTACAAGAAATCAATTCTCATCCTATACCATCTATTGATATTGGGATCTGAAATTACTCAGATGGAAACCCCATGACACTAAATGGATAAGATGCATATTTCCCAGCAGAGAAAAAGAAAACTTAAAAACAGAAAAACTAGAAACTTCTCTATAACCCAGAGCAGGTTTGAATAACCATGAAAGTAGGCTTGCTAAACCTATATTCCCAAGAGAAGTCACAAATTACAAATGCAAACAAATCACTATGAGAGTTAACAGAGGCAACTACCTGGAGAACCCAGACATTAAGAAATGTAATAATGGAGTAAGGGACATTTAAGTAAGTATGTTAAAAAAACCAGAGACATAAAAAGAAACGATCAGTTTCACAATGCAAGAATGGGACATTATGGAGAACAAAACTAAGCTAAACTAAAAACAAAGAAAACAAGCAAAGGCAGAATGAAAAGTTGAGATGATTTACTCAAGGTTCTACAAGATGCAAAGGGCAGATTCAGCACTTGAACTCGGGCAGTCTAATCCCTAAGTACTATGCCATCCTCTCTAACAGTGTGGGAATTTTATAGTAATTGCATACCCAAAACATCAACAATATTTTTATCTCTATATTTTTCTTTCTTCTATAAGAAATTCAATTGTGGATTATTTTCATTTCATGTTTTTGTAATTTTCCAAATTTTAAAAATTAACATATTATCATTAAGTCAATTAAAACATTTTTTTATTTGTTATCACAAGATCAAAAGCACAGTTCTCTTAATCTTGACCAGTACATAAATTTCTGTCACAGAAATTTACCTCAAAATATAACTTTACTTCTTTTATATCCCAATTGTCATGGAAACTTCAACTTTTGTAAGCTGATATTTTTAATAATTTTTATTTCATTTATTTTTCTAGGTAGGCTACATTATAGATTGGACAAGACTTTCAGAGAACCAAGTGATAAATATCTATTGTCCCTTATGTGGTCACTTTTACAAAAATGAACTTTGGAATTTTTTCATCAACTTTGTATCAAGAGACATAAAATAATCTTCAAAACATATTTCTTCATTTAGTCCAGGGTTCAGTTAAGACTGCCTACCAGATTATACATCGTATAGTGTGTCTGTATGTATGTGTATTTAAATTTCTTCCAGATTTAAATATCCTATGTTTCTCCAAGGCAAAATGTATTATTTGCTTTTCTTTTTTCCAGATACTATACTGGAGATCTTTTAACTTATCATTTTTCCCTTTTGACTTAGTTACTTGAAAACTCAAGACCAAATTGGAATATACTTTTAGGGATATTGTAGGCTTTATGGGATGGTTTTCTTACACCAGTAGATTCATTATTTAATCATTGTTATTTTTCTTTCATTCCCAATTTCTTTTCTTATTTGTATTTGCCTATTGTACTATATCCCTATAACATGTAAAATCAAGGTGTGTGTGTGTGTGTGTGTGTGTGCGTATGTGCACTTGTGTGTATTAAACTTCACTTGATCACATTTCTCCATTAAAATATATATTACATATGTCTGAAATGGTGCTCTTTGCCCAGTGAACAAATATTTCTTTTCACCACTTTGGAGGTTAAATTTCAAATATCCAAAGATTTACTGACCTCAAAGATAATCTGAATCATCCTTTATTCCTAGAGAAGATTATATATATGTTATTACAGAACTACGGTCATTTATTTTATTGAAGTTTATGTTTTGATAGATGAAAAATACTGTATACTTAGTCTTACAAATGAACACTCACCTAAGGTCAGGAACATCAGAAAAAATTGTACCTGATGGACTTAAACAGGCAGGGGAGACCTTTTTCCAGACTAGTGAAATAGGGGTCAAGACTACTTCAATAAGGGAAAGATACTGAACTTAACTCCTCTGGAATGGAAAGGAGGGTCTTAAATACTGGATGAGACAGTGAAAAGTACTGGAGGACACTGGGAGGGGGTGCTGGTCAATAAAATCGGACCACCTATATTTGATTACTGAAGTTAGGTCCTGTCATCCCACAGAGACTAGGAGATGAGAGTGCTATCTTTCTCGGTGATGATATTCCAAAGCGATGGTGCCAGATCCCTAGGCTGTAAAACTGGCAAGAGACTTGGAGGGCACTTATATCTCAAAAGAACAAAGAAATACTTAATCATTACAAGTTTTCTAAAGTTTCTCTAAGAAAAGGGAGGTTAGAGCCTACAATTAGGAAGAAACCTAATAGTGTAGTCAACTTGAGGAAAACAGGCTGTCGCGGTCGGTAGCCAACCCATAAGTAGACAAAGCTATATAAATTCACTATATATTTAGTTCCATACAAGGAGGTAGATTGGTCTTTTTACAGATATAGTTTAATATATTTAAACATTTCACATATTTAAAGCATTTATTTTAATGATAATGCAGAATTTCACACATTTGTTATTACCCCACCTTTCCCTGCATCTATCCCATCCTTTTCCCTAGTGATTATCTCCTCCTCCTATCACTGCTGAGATTTCTTGGGACCATCCTCAATCATCACTGCTCATATTTAGTCTCAGATAACCAGTGAGTGTCTAAGCTTCAGTTGCTAAAGCTACATAAATTGACAATTTTATTACCAAGACACTCAGCATATACTTTGTGGGGTTATTGCGAGAAATGAATGAGATAACGTATGTGAAAGCACACTGCACAGCCCCTGGGAAAGAGCAAGCAGTTAGAAGATGCTTTTGCAGTGATTCAGTATTTCATGCATTTATTTCACCTGTTCTTACTAGCCCTTCCTGTCTGCTTTTTCTCCCTTGTTCCAGGTTTCAGCTTGCTTGTCTCCCCTCTTACTCGTGGGAGTGTATCTCACCTGCTAACAACAGCATGCCCATATCTGAGTCCATGGTCCAGCAGTACCATTGCCTCTGCTCTCTCCTGCTCCTTGTCCAGCCCCTCACACATGCACATGCCATCCTGGTTCTTTCCTACAACTCTATCTCCTACTTAGCATTGAGGGAGGTAAGGCAGAACAGCCTCACAGGTGACAATAGCAGAATCATCCGACATCCATAGATTGATAGAGGTGCAGCTGGGATCCCTGGGACATCTTACACCTGTGAAAACTCCCACCAAAATGAGAAACATTCTCTTCCTGCTTTATGTTCTGGATATTATGTTTCTGACAAAGTGAAGAAAAGTCTATGAAAGGTCAGGAAAAAATAAAAGATGACAGGGCCAGAGAAAAAGTACAAAGGAAAATGCATAGAGAAATAGAATGAAAATTATTTAAAAATTAAAAGTAGTAGACAGCTTTGTTTTTTGTTAAGTCTGTCTTGTTTTTAGGAACTTAAGTATGGGAAAGTTGCAGCCTAAAATAATAGAACAAAAGACAATACAGGGTGCCAGTTGCCTCAGGGAAGGATTGGAGAACGGACATTCTGGTGAAAGACAATGAAGCTCCTTACAATGAAAATCTAAATTCTTTTTCTTTTTCTTCAGGCCCCTGCTTCTACACATGTACTCTGGCCAAATAATTCAATGCTTGGTTTAGAAATTAAAGTAAAGCCATTGAGAATATCTTTACTTTGTCTAAATTATTTCTCACTGTCTTCAATTCTTCTACTCATTCTCCTTAACTCACCTCCCATTTCAGATGAATATCTGACCAATTGTTTTGGAGGCTATTCCTTCAAACCTTTTTCATCCTTCATCATTTTTCTTTGTCTTCCAATTTTCTGTCTCCATTGTATTAGTATCCTGTGTGTGACCAGTATGTGTTCAGCAGAGTAAAGAATGTTTGTAAGTCTAATACATATAGCAATTCTATTATAAATATTTGAGAAACTATTACTATTATCCTGCATAATATGTACAATGAAAAATTTAATATATGTAAAGAAATATGATGGAATAAAGGAATAAATGCTAAAGCACCAGGCAACATTGTCACGTATCTTTTGCTCACTCTGCCATGACAATAATTTCATGAACACTTTATAATAAAGGATGGACTGAATAATGACCCAAATAAAAATTTAATTTTCTTTCATTTTAAGTCTATTGAGTAGTTATTATGCCTGGTTCTAAAAAGAATAAAATAGTGTTTTCCATTATTCACAGAAAGAATTACATTTGTTTGGATATTGTGTTATTATTCCATAGATCTCTTCTGTGGCACTCAAAGAGTTTCAGATATAGTTAACATAAAATGGGGCTTTGAATGTTGATGAAGTCATAAAACAATAAGCAGAGATGGTTCAGGAAGAATATTCATTACCAAGAGACATTAGAAATGTGCTATGGAAGAATTGATCACAGAGTCAAAACTGGCATTTTTCAGTGCAATTGGTGCATTTCTCCCATTAAACTTGTAATGACTCGGATCCAAAGCATATTTAATTCATGGATCACTGCTGCAATACTGTGTCAACATGTACTTAGAGAGTCTTCAATGTATGGATCACTGCAGTGATAGACTGTAATGGTCCCTCGTCTATCAAGTTAATGTACATTATCATAGAATACTAATATAAGGGTTATTGATAAGACACTCCACAGCCCATATTTCATAAGAAATTGCCGACAAACCCTTAATATTATCAGTAGTGGAATTAATGGAAAACGGAACTACTTGTTAAGACGCTTAGGAAAAATATTTACAAAAACATAAGCTTTTTCCAATTTCACATTTTGCTTAGATGATCATTTTATTTTAACATGGAGTTTTTCCTAAACTCTACCTTGTTATAAGATATATCCAACTCTTCTGCTTTTTCTGTCCATTTATGTGGGTAATGTTTTTAGACTTTTTCAATACTGATTTGAGTCTGAATAACTAGGAAATAGGAGATCTGGTAAATTAAACAACTCCTAGATGACTGTCAGTTTGAATCCCACCTCCTTCCCCCAGGCAATGGCAAAATATCCTACTTTGCAATTAGTCAAGAGTTTCTGCTGGCATATAATTATTAACAGATATTACTGAGCTTCTTCCTATTTATTAGCAAATCAAAGCCTCTATTTGATAACTCATGTGGAGTATTTTAATTGCCCTCAATTGATAGTTACTCCAAGAAAAAATATTACATTATTAAAAATGCCAACCAAGAGCAACCATAAAGATATGTGCAAGACAATCTATAAAGATCACTCTTTGTTTTCACTTCCATCTCACCTACTCATATTTGTAAGACAAAAATCTAATGAATAAAAAAACTATGGTACATCCATACAGTGGAACACTACAACTGAAAAAAGAACTATCAACTGATTTGCACAATAGCATGGATGAAACTAAAATGCATTTTTTACATGGAAGAAGTCAGCACAAAAAGGCTACATATTGTATGACTCTCTTTATGTGACATTCTGGAAGGGGAAGACTAGAAGGATGGAAAAAGGTTGCTGAAGATTGGAGGTGGGAAGAGGGGACAAAAAAGCAGCATGAAAAAAACTTTTGAGTGATGGAACAATTCTGTACATTATTGTGGTAGTGGAAACATAGCTATGCATTTGCTAAAAAACATGGAATTGTTCCAAAAAGAGTGATAAATATGATTGGCAGACAGCCTTTAACCAAGTGATCAAGAGTAACATCACCAGTAATCAAGCATAACAATGTCATGTATCTTTGGTATTATTCACTGAGGAGTGGTATTCTTACAAAAAATTTTTAACATCAATCTAATCATGAGAAAACATCAGACAAATCCAAATCAAAGGACTTTCTAAAAAATACAGACCAGTACTCTTAAAAGTATCAGGGTAATGAAAGGCAAGGAAGATCAAAGGAATTGTCACAAATCAAAAAAGCTTAAAAAGGCATGACAACAAAATGCAATGTGGGATGCTGGATAGGAGTCTGCAACAAAATAAGGACATTAGTGGATTAATGGTGAAAGTTAAGTAAAGTTTATAGATTATTAGTTAGTATTGTACCAGTATTAATTGCCTAGTTTAGATCATTTTATCATGGTTACTAAGATGTTAACATTATGAAGAAAGGAAACTGTGATGGGTTTACAGAGACTCTGTGTACTATCTTTGCAACTCTTTTTTAAGTCTAAAATTATTCAAAGATAAATAGTTTAGAAACTTCACTATAGGGACTATATTCATGTGTTCATCAAGTTGTCATGAGTCTAGGAGAAAACTAATATCACAGAAACATGACAATGATTTCATTTTTTAAAAAATCTAATGTGATATGGAGTAAATGCTGTCTAATGCTATCTCTTCTTCTAACATTTTAGAATTAGAACCATTTTGTGCTTTATGTTCCTAAAAGCAACCAGATAAAAAAGATTGCTGAACAATCCTATTTGATTCCACACAAATGTGTGGAAATAACACATGGTTTTACAACCATGAAAATGACTAATTGCATTCACAATTGCATCAAAAAGAATAAAATACTTAGGAATAAACCAAGCCAAGAAAGTGAAAGACCTATACCCTGAAAACTATGGAACACTCTTAAGAGAAATTAAAGAGGACACTAATAAATGGAAATTCATCCCATGCTCTTGGCTAGGAAGAAGTTATATTGTCAAAATGGTCATCCTGCTTAAAGCTATCTACAGAGTCAATGCAATCCCTATCAAAACACCTACAGCATTCTTCAATGAACTAGAGCAAATAGTTCTAAAATTCATATGGAATGACAAAAGACCCTGAATGGCAAAAGTGATCATGAAAATGAAGAATAAAGCAGGCAGAATTATGCTCCCTGACTACAAGCTCTACTACAAAGCCACAGTAATCAAGACAATTTGGTACTGGCACAAGAACACATCCATAGACCAGTGGAACAGAATAGAGAGTCCAGATATAAACTCAAGCACATATGGTCAATTAATATACTATAAAGGAGTCAAGGATATAAAATGGGGAAATGACAGCCTCTTCAAAAGCTGGTGTTGGCAAAACTGGAGAGCTACATGTAAGAGAATGAAATTGGATTACTCTCTAACCCTGTACACAAAAGTAAACTCAAAATGGACCAAAGACCTGAATATAAGTCATGAAACCATAAAACTCTTAGAAAAAAACATAGGCAAAAATCTATTGGACATAAACATGAGCAACTTCTTCATAAACATATCTCCTCAGGCAAGGGAAACAAAAGCAAAAATGAACAAGTGGGACTATATCAAACTAAAAAGCTTCTGTACAGCAAAGGATACCATCAGCAGAACAAAAAGACATCCTACAGTATGGGAGAATATATTCATAAATGATATATCTGATAAGGGGTTGACATCCCAATTATATAAAGAGCTCACACACCTCAACAAACAAAAAGCAGATAAGCCAATTAAAAAATGGGCAGAGGAGCTGAACAGACACTTCTTCAAAGAAGAAATTCAGATGGCTAACGGACACATGAAAAGATGCTCCACATTGCTAATCATCAGAGAAATGAAAATTAAAACCACAATGCAATATCACCTCACACCAGTAAGGATCACCACCATCCAGAGACAAACAACAGAAATGTTGGCAAGGATGTGGAGATAGGGGAACCCTCCTACACTGCTGACGGGAATGTAAATTAGTTCAACCATTGTGGAAAGCAGCATGGAGGTTCCTCAAAAAACTAAAAATAGAAATACCATTTGACCCAGGAATTCCACTCCTAGGAATTTACCCTAAGAATGCAGCAGTCCAGTTTGAAAAAGACATATTCACCCCTATGTTTATCGCAGCACTATTTACAACAGTCAAGAAATGGAAGCAACCTAAGTGTTCATCAGTAGATGAATGGATAAAGAAGAGGTGGTACGTATACACAAGGGAATATTATCCAGCCATAAGAAGAAAACAAGTTGTACCATTTACAACAACATGGATGGAGCTAGAGGGTATTATGCTCAGTGAAATAAGCTGGGCAGAGAAAGACAAGTACCAAATGATTTCACTTATCTGTGGAGTATAACAACAAAGCAAAAACTGAAGGAACAAAACAGCAGCAGACTCGCAGAACCCAAGAATGGACTAATAGTTACCAAAGGGAGGGGGTCTCGGAGTGGGGGATGGGAAGGGAGAGATAAGGGGGAAATTGGGGCATTGTGATTAGCACACATAATGTGGGGGGGGGCATGGGAGGGGCAGTATATACGGAGAAGACCAGTAATGATTCTGTAGCATCTTACTACACTGATGGACAGTGACTGTAATGGGGTGTGTGGGGGGGACTTGATAATGGGGGAGTCTAGTAACCATAATGTTGTTCAAGTAATTGTACATTAATGATATCAAAAAAAAATGAACAAGCTTCTGCCTATAATGGCTTATATGAGTGAATGCTCCTTCTTTACCAAAGATAGCTTTAGCCTTGCTTCACTTTCCCTGTTTTCTACATAAGAATTGTTAAGAAACAAACATAGTTACTCTACTCTCTAATGGCATAAAATCCACAACAAAGCCCTGCTTCCTTGAATCCTTCCCAAAAGCCCCTAAAAGGAGATGAAATTCTACAAGGAGATCCCTTTAAACCCTTTTATTGAGATACTCCATGGTACCCAAAGGTACATATTCTCCTTCACTGCAACAGGTCAATAAACCCAACTTTGTTCAACTACCATGTGTTCCTGATGGTCTTTACCTGAAGGGAATTGACAAGAGTGTAAATAGAAGCAATTTTACAATACACTTGGGGGCCCATCTTGAGAGTCAGCCCTTCTTTTCCCAAGATTCTCCCTGTAACTCCAGGGGGGAAGATAAGTTCACTCAGGGAAAATTACCTTTGAGTCAAGATCAGTCAAAGGGATAAATAAAGTAAGAGAAATACATTTATTGCTTACAAGAAGTCATCCACATCTGCTTGCCTGTGTCTCTTGAGACCCGGCTGCAAAGAAGGACCCCCATCAAACCTCTCCAGTCCAGTTATACCTTCGCTCCCACCACCCCCGTTGTAATCACCGTTTGATATGGAGATGAACTACTTCTCTCCACCCTTGAAAATATGTATTGATATGGAGTTGCACTAAGGCTGAGTGAGGGATTCTGGAAATACTGCAATTTTATACACAGTCTACCCCTCCAGAAATCTTGCCTCACAATCTACTCACTCCCCATATTCTGCAATAGCCCCTGTGTGAGAAAACTGGAGCATTGACATAAGACTAATAACATAAAATAACAACAGAAATAGACTCATGATAATTCTCAAGCTAGGTTCAAAGTCCTATGCAGATTAAGTCCATAACTCACCCTTTCCACAGTAGCTGAATAGCACCTTAGGCAGTAGCTGAATAGCTAGGGAGTTCAGAGCAATCATCACGTGGCAGCTGCAGCAAGGGGGCAGGTCCAGGCTACAAGGACTGTAGAAGAAAATAACCTTAATGGTGACAAGATACATGTTTTAGTGACACAAGCATAGGCAAATCTTGTCCATCAGGTAGGACACATGCAAGAGAGTGTTCCTATGATAGGACAGTGGCAGGAATGGGATCTCATCCTGGTCTAGTATAACAGATTTTCACCCCTCCCTATGGGAGTTACAGCTGGTTCAACATATAGGGCTTTGGGATGTACATGTACGGGGCATAAAGATAAAACAAAACTTCCCTGTAAGATGCTCTTACTTCCCAGAAGTTTTGAGTACACTACCATGATCTTAGGGGGCCACTCTGCTGTTACTCCAGGAACATACAGGAGGCCAGCTTCCAGGCCTTATCTCCAAGATGCCAGAAGGGCCAGCCATCACTGGTCCATGTGTTGAAATGTCCAGGGGTACATCCACTCAATAGAATATCCAGGGTTTAATGCAGTAGGGGCTGGCAACAGGATGGTGCTCTGATGACCATATCCTAGCATCAGTAACTCTTCTTTGGTTTGCACATACAGCTGTACAGGAGAGGCAGCAATGTGTGTTATCATGTCCACAGGGCTCAAGGCTCTTTTTCAGAGCTTCTCATTTAAACACCATTGCACTGTCCATAAGCAAACTTATCAGCCCCATACATTATTAGTGTCTGACTTCAGTCTAGATTTCAACAAACCATTGTACCTCTCTATCATGCCTACCCCAGTAGGGTTATATGGGGCACTTTATCCCTAATTGCTGCACCTATTCTTATAATGAATGTCCAGTAAAGTGGGTGCCTAGATCACTCTCAATCACCTGTGGCTGGCTGTAGGCTGAAAAGAGACACTCTAGATCCCTTTTGGTCATTTGCTGATCTGCACAACATTCAGGAAAAGCAACCAACTGGCCAGTAGCTGTATCCACACAAGTCATGGCATGCTGATATCATGGCTTCTGGTATGGACAGAGGCCCGGTATAGTCTATCTGCCACATGATAAGGGGTATTGGCCCCTATACCCCTTTACTATTGTCCCATGTTGCAGTGTAAGTCCTTCTCAGAGCACACAAGGCACTCCTTTTGGGCTTTGCTGACTTCTTCAAATGTCAACAGCAAGCCCCACTGACGGGCTACAGCCCACATTGTGTTTTGCCTCATGTGCAACAAATGCTGATGTAACTATTGGGCTATATCAGAGGCAGACTTTCCTTCTAGCCAATGTACCTGGGCCAATGTGCCTGCTTCATCATTCCCTGAGGATACCAAAGGCAAATAGCCAGTCATATGATATACAATAACTGTCTAGTCTGGCCAGAGACCCATAGATCTTGACACAACTCTTACCCTCAAAGAGACCAGTGACCAACCATCCAGTTGGAATGGTACCATGTCAGTAGCCACAGGGTCAAGCCCTGATAGATGGCCGAGCTGTCAGTACAGGTAACTATAAGGGAGGGCTCCTGGGTGGTTACAAGCCATACTGCTTGCAACTCAGCCCACTGGCTGCTATTCCTCTCTCCATCCTCCATCCATATTGTCTCAGTCTTAGGATGGAAAGCCATAGCCCTCCACTTTGAGGGCTGCCTACGACTGGAGCCATCTGTATAGCAAGCATCTTCAGGTATAGGGGCTTTTCCCTCTTGATGAGGACTTTTGGTTACTAATAGACCAAAAGCAAGTTATTCCTACTTTCCACTAGCATAGGTCACAGGCCCCAGTAAGCATTGGAGTTCTCCTCTTAAGGGGCTAGTAGATAGGGAGCTACACTGCTCTAAATATGCACCCCATTTGGCCAATGTAGGTATCTGTGCCATGCCACTCTGTGGCTTTTGGGTCCAGTCTTGCATCTGCCCCGTAGTGGAATAGGTGGTTATTACCTTGGTTGAAGCTATTCCAGTGATGGGCTCTGTAGGCAGCAAGAAATGGTACACAGCAGCCAGTTGCTTCTCTATCAAGGTTTAATGGACCATCTTTGGTTACATGAACATCTAGCTCACAGGGCCTTGATGAGCCCATTACACTCAAGGCCTGTATGGCCTTGACTGCTTGCTTAGCAGCAGTAAAAGCA
This sequence comes from Manis javanica, assembly GCF_040802235.1. Classification (NCBI taxonomy): domain Eukaryota; kingdom Metazoa; phylum Chordata; class Mammalia; order Pholidota; family Manidae; genus Manis; species Manis javanica. The sequence goes on along the minus strand of NC_133158.1, from coordinate 72,882,530 downwards.
GCTGCACATGTTTCATCCCAGTCCCACCTAATGCCTTTTCATGCCAACTGGTATAAGGGCTTCAGAATGTGTGTGTGGGGGATAAACACTCTACAGTATCCCAAAAGACCCAAAAACTCTCGTAATACTGCCATAGTTGTATGGGTAAGGAAAGCCTGGACCTTATCTATGACTGCTTCTGGAATAACTTCAGTTTTACCCAATCAGACAACCACCAAGAATTTCACAGAGAAACCAGGTCCTTGAACCTTGGTGCTATGCACAGCCCATCCTTTCTCCTGTAAATATTGTAGCTGTCTAGAAACTTTCCATTCTAAATCTGCAAGAGAATCAGACATAAGCATGATATCATCAATGTGATACAGCCACACTGTTTGCAGTTTCTTCCATGTGGTCAAGTCCTGGGCTGCAAGTCCATGACAAATGGTGGGACTGTGGAGTATTCCTGTGGAAAGACAGTGAATGTCCCCCACCAGCCTTCCCACATGAAGACAAACTGTTCCTGACATTCCTGTGCTGTGTCAACAGAAAAGAAAGCATTGGCAAGGTCCACAACATAATGATATGTCCCTAGTTTATGACAGAGGGTGTCCATAAGGGCTGCTATAGTGGCGACAGCAGCATGCAAAGGGGGGTGGGTGTGAATTTATTCAATTAGCACACAGTCATATGCCAGGAGCCATCTGGCTTTTTTATTGGTCACACTGGGTAATTAAAAGGACTATGAGTGGGCTTCATGAAGCCTATCTTCTCCAACTCTTGTAGAGTTTCTCCAATTTCCTTGTGCCTCTCAGGCAATTTATACTGCTTAGCATTTGTCACTTGCCAAGGTACAGGCAGAGATACAGATGGGTGCTTAGCATGTCCCCTCAGAACTGCCTTTAGTACAAAGCAAACTGCCTCAGTCTGACTCACCTGCAATGGTCTATAACCACAGGTCTTGCAGGATATTTACCCTCAAAATATATTTAGGGATGGGAGAAATGTATACAGTATACTACTTTGGGAGTAAATAACCTATCCCCAGTGGGATTTGGGCTTTCTTCACTCTGCCTTACTTCCATAGCCATCTATGACAGCAGGGGTTCCAGGAAAATCCTCAGTTGCCATAAATCAGAGAATATTCAGCTCTTGTGTCCACCAGTGCCAGGACATGTATATTCATGGGGGAATGAATTGCCAGTTCTACATGTGGCCTCTGGTGCCCATCATTTCCCCCAAGTGGGGGCCTTGACCTTCATCTCAGTCAAACTGCGATGCCCAGTCATCATCCTGTGGGGCTGACAGTGAAGACAGAATCTGAGTACTGTCCCCCAGGAAGTCTTACAGGGACACTGTTAAACATGGGGTTTTGCCTCTGGCTTTTGTGTCCTGGACCTCAAGGGCTGAAACTGCTGCTCTGCCTTTAATTGGTACCACAGTTCTAACGGGATCCTATTGGGCTGCCCATCAAGTTTTTCTTTCACTATCAGACCTTTATTAAATCAACCCACATCTGGGTCTTTGAGACCTTCGCGGGGCCCTTTGCACCTCTCTTTTCAGTTGTAGCCCGTACTTCCTTCCATGATCGTATTGTTTCAACCACCCCAGATCTGCTCAAGAATGAGTAGCCTTACTTAGGGGTTGCCCTTTGTGGGGGGCAAGAATAGTCACTAGGGACTCAAAGAGAGATGGGGGAGCTGTATGGAGCATCAGAGTTCTCATTCCTATGGGGAACAACTCACAGAGCCATGGGGGGTCCATATTATAGATGATATTTTTCATGCCCACTTCCCATTAACACCTGCTGGAGCTCTGCATATGTTTTCCAGCTAGTAGATAAGTATGGTAAATCACCCTGATTAGGCCAAACTGCCCTGATGGCTGCTGTCAGCCAATCTGGAAGTACCCTATTCCCTGTAGTGTGATGGCCAGTGGGAAGGGTGAGTCATCAGGAAAGCCAGTCTACCATTTCAGAACCTGACATAATGTTTTCTACCCTCATATCCCAGAGATGCAAAAGTTGTACAGGCAAAGTTTCCAACAGCTTCTGCCAAAATTGATGTTCATGTCCACCAGGTCCTCCCGGGTATAGGCGCAGAGCATGGAACACTCCACAGTCTGGGGAGGGGTGTTCCTCCCCCTTAGCAGCCCACTGTTGTTGCATTTTTACTTTCTTAATTGCAACCAGACGGGCCTTTGATATGGGAGGAGCTGGTGCTTCCGGCAGTGGCCTCGGCCACAGATCAGCCCTCAGCCCCACTCCCTCATTCTCTCCCAATATCTCCTCTGCCATCTCTGCGGCTGAGGACACTGCTCCTTCCCTTCCCTCCCCACAGCCTCATACAGTGCAGAGTCTCCTGCTGCCTCCTACCTACCTCACTGCTGATGTATCTTCCAGGAGCACGATCCGTCTTCTCAACAACTGTCTATTTTTCTTAAGGGCATCCCATAGGTCATCACCCAGCTCTTCCAGGTGAAGCCAAAGTATGTCTCTCTCCTGCTGAAGTGTATTTTTCTCATGCCAAAGTGTGTCTCTCTCCTCGATAACCCTTTCTACTATCTTGACAAACATCCCACAACCCCAGCTACTATATGGCCACTAAGGGCCTCTAAGTAGTCTTCTATCTCATGGAGGACTAATTCCATAGCATCTGGCATCTCCACCCTTCCCCAATACTGGGGAAGACCTCACCCATCTAGGAGCTGCTTTACCCTAGACCAACTCCCCACTAGGGGTTCCCCAAGTGGAAGACCAGCAAATAGGGGCCTCCCAGGTGAAGCCACACCACCAACCACTGTAGCCACCAGGCCTTCCTCACCATCCCTAGGGGCAGCCGGCCCAAGCATCACACTTATGAAAACAAATTTCTGATTTTGAGGTCCTGCTGTCTACCACCAGCATAACTCTGGTGGGGAAATAAGTTCCCAGCCCCGGGCAAATAACCTTTGAGCCAAAATCAGTCAAAAGGAGAAATAAAGTGGGAGAAATCCCTTTATTGCTTGCAGGCAGTCTTCCACTTCTGCTTGCCCCTGTCTTTCATGACCCAGCTGCAAAAAGGGGCCCCACCCAACCTCTCTGGTCCAGTTATACCCTTGCTCCTCTCACCCTTGTAATCACCTACTGATTTGGAGATGGATTACTTCTCTCCACTCCTTGGAAACACCTATTGATATGGAGATGCACTAAGGCTGAGTGAGAGATTCTGGAAATAGTGCAATTTTACCCACAGTCACCTCAAGCACGCACCTTTGTTCTCCCTTTCTTGATCAGCAGCTGGATGCTGTGGTCCCACAGTGACTGTGCAAGACCATGTTGACAGCGATTAAGATATTTGACAGAGCTGCTATTTAACAGCTATTTTGTGCTCAAATGTATAGTAGGACTGCTTTATCAAGGTACATTCTGGGAAAAAAATTCACAGTTTAAACATGAGATATTTACTTAGTTATTTTTGCTTTTGGCAAACTTACAGTCAATATAGATGGATTGTAGCAGAGAAAATAGATAAAAAAAAAACCCAAGTGTGATTTCATGTCCTCACACCTGGCTAAGAACTAAAACAGCAAATCCTTCTGTTGGGATAAGAACAGCTCTATGGAAAAATGACTCAAAACAGCAAACAAACTATTGTATTGTAATAAGTAGTCTTTAGGAATATTTTTAGGAAAAAGCACTTATGAGAAAACTCATAAAATTAGGCTATTCATTTGACATGAATAGACTACAGTTGACTCTTGAACAACATGGAGTATAGGCACCAAGCCCATGCCTTTGAAAAATCCACATGTTTTTTTACCCCCACCCCTCAAACTTAACTAGTAATAGCCTACTATTTCTTTTATGGTAGTAAATGATAAAATAGATTAGTATTTATATATATCTATGAATTCATGACATACCTATATTTTCTCAACTTTTTTTTTGCTATTTCTAGGCTATGTGGTTCATCTGCAACATTTTCAAAGCGTCACAAATCTCCAAAAAAATTTCAATACATTTATTTAAAAAATCTGCACAGAGGACCTGCACAGTTCAATCCTGTGTTATTCAAGGATCAGTTGTACTGGATTGTGCAATCACACAAACTTAAAATCCTACTGTAGTTACAGGCTATTATTGCTTCTTGTGATCTTGAGAAATTTCCTTAATCTATCTAAATTCAGGTTTTTCATCCCTAAAATATAAGTTCCATTAGGGCAGAGATTTTGCTTTTTTTGTTCACTATTTTCCTGGTGCCTGGAGCAGTTCCTGGCTCATAGCAGACACTCAGATACACAGGAGACAGAATTTATAAAATGGTAACATAGTATCTGGTAAACAGTGGATGTTTAATACCTGTTTGTTGTTAATTTTGGTGATAGAGTTGTGGTAGTGTTATAATTTGGGACATAATTTTAAAACAAAACATTAGAACACTCCTGTAAGTTACATTGATACAGAAAGTTGCTCAAAAGAGAGCTTGAATAAATCTGTTAGTTGCTGCTAGGTAAAGTATAGTGCCTTTTAATTGATATATAGGCAAATATGGCATCTCGGTCTGGATGTAGGAGTCTACATGAAAGGGATTGCAAATTTTTTATTCCTGTTTACAAACTTCATGCTCATTACCAAAATATTTTTTTTGCCATCCTAAAATTTGTATGAACTAAGAGGTGAATAGGGATGATTTAGAGAAATGTAACTAGATATGCATGAATTTAAAATCTTCTACTAAATTAAAATATTACTTTATTGATCACTGTCTAGATTTTCTTTCCAAGACTCAGGAAAATAGCTAATGTTCTCCAAGTTATTTACTAGCCATTTGATTTTGGGTGGCTTTCTATATCTGCCTGCTCAAGTTTTATTTGAAGCATTTCGTAGTTTTCCAGTTTTAGAGACAGGAGTGAGAAGTCAACTGTGTAGGGGAGCAGAATATACCACCCCAAAATATGCCACTTTGGCATAAGGATTTTTTGAGCTGAAGGCAACTGAGAAACACAAAGAAGAAAAGTTTTCTGCCTTCTGTCAATTTGCCTAAAGGCAGGACATAAATTTGCAAAGGTGTCCCCTCTCTGCTTTCTAACAGAAAAGACAAAAGTTAATCACCAGAGAGAACCTTCAATCATCAGCCTAGAGCTGGCACCAGAGGAATCTATATAATCAACTAACTAGCCCTCATCTTCCTCCCATTTCCCCATATATGTATTCCTACAATTTGTCTCAACCCGAAACTCAAAGTCCTTTTCCTTTGTCTTGTCACTGCTCTAAAAATTTACTGTTCCTTCACTAAAATGCTATATAACCCGTTATATCATCTCTGCATACTATCTCATCTCTGAATACTACCATGTGTTAGCATGATGCACATGCTAATAAACTTCAGCTTGTTCTCTTATTGTGCCTTTCATCAGTTTGATTTACAGGGCCCCCTCCAAACTGCCTGTGTATCTTCCCCAGCCTGGGAGGTGTCTGTTTGCCTGGCCCTTGTCCTAGTCTCCTGTGTATATACTACAGGGAAGAATTTTTCTCTGGTACGCTGTCCTTGTACGTCCTTGAAAATCCCCAGATAATCTATTCAGACCTAGGTTTCTTCTTCCTATAACTGGGAAATAGTGACCCACTGTTGTACCTTGCATTTTTCAAATCAAAGAAGGGACTGCAAACAACAGAGGGTGAGGCCTCAAAGTAAACTGCTGGCTAAATAAATATCTAAACTTGCCTGGTGTTATCACTACTTCAATGACAGACTGATGCTTGGTCTCCCAAAATAGACTAAATTGTCCTCTGTTTTGATAACTTAGCCTTTTCTAACTATCTCTATTTACAGCTGGTAACATTTATTCACTTACTGGCAGCCTTTACAGAGGAACATGGGCAAATTCAATCTGTTAAGAAAGCTGTGCTATGCCACTGCTCCCTCCCTATAATTTATTCCAGAATTTTATTTCCCATCCTTTCTACTGAATACTCTGAAGTATATAGTGCTCGATAAAGTAGAGGCAACCTTTTTTGCTCGATCTCTGATTCAGGAAAGTGATTTATTATTATATATTAGGCATTAAGGAGATTATAAAAAGATATGTCACCATCAAAACATTTTGTTTTGATATGTATATTTTCATTTACTAGACTGAGACATTCCTTTTTCCACCTGTCTTTAACTATTTGTTCACTTGCTTTGGTCCCCAGTTTTAAGAGAAATAATATAAGAGAAAGATTTCAGCACAAGTGGACGTAAGTTTGGCAAAGGTAGCAGTAAGTTGTTTAGAAATTCATTAATTTACTCTGAATGCTTAGATTAATTGTGTCAAAATTAGTGTTTGCCTCTGGAGTAACTAGGTGGTGATAAATTTATTAAATGTCTTTTATCCTGACAATCAAAATTGCCAAATGTTGCTTTGTTTATATGTGTAAATATATGCAAAGTAATTCAAACTTCACTTTGAAAGTTTTCAACTTTATTTATCACTAAAATTGCCTGCCAGCCCCAGAAGAGACAAAGTAATTTGTTAATAGAAGTAGAGCTTAGGGAGATGTGATTAAATGTGGCTAAAGGCAGTGGGGGTTTCCTACATGTAGATCCACAAGTTAATGTTCATCTTTCATGATCCTCTAAATTCTATCTTGCTTCCTAATTGAAGAGGTTTAAAATACTCTTGTCTCTTAATACCGACAAAGGCCAATTTATTAATTTCCCCATCTTAAATTTGTAAGACCAAACTATACCTTAGTAGTGGAGAATATATGCTATTAAATCAATTATGTTACTTAGCAGAATCTCAACAACTGCTGTCCTTGGATAACTTGGAGAGACTGTCCAATGACTAGCTTTGCAGGCTCACATTTAATAATAATATCTAACATTCATTGAATGCTTACTCTCTTCTAAGCACTTTAAATGTATTAATTCATTTAATGCTTACAGCAGCATTTATTATGCTAATTCTTCAGATAAGGAAACTGAGGTGGGGAAATCTTTGGCAGCTTGCCCAGGGTCACACAACTAATAGGTGGCAGAGCCATAGCCAACTTTAAATTTAGGCAGAACAATTCCACAACTTTCATTTTCAATATTAGAGTGCCTCTCTTATAACAAGTATTTTAGTATAATTAATAAAGTGCAGATTCTAGAAAAGCAGATACTGATTCTTAGAAGCCAAGAGATATCAGTAGTATGACTACATTTTAAAGTTGCAGTTTCTTGAAATTAGTCTTTAAAAGGAGGTTTTCATTCTCAAAAGTTGGAAAACGTGAGCCTAGCACAATTTATCATGCTCAGCGAGCCTCTTTTTTCTGTTTATTCAGAATAACTGGAGACTGAATTCTCCAGGAAGAGCCATGGGCTCTGGTTATCGCTGGACCACGAGAGAAGATCACCTGTGCTGGAAGCAGGGAGGAGAATATAAGAATGAACTCCCAGAAGAGGGTTACCTGGCAGGAGCATAAGGAGAGAAGCAGAGGCAGGGTAGATTCACCACCAGGGCAGGGATCCACTCGGCAGCTGATCCAGTGTCACAAACCATGGGTCACCACTGAGGTGATAATTGGTGCCACTGGTTTGAAGGCATCTATCCCCCAAATGTGGAGTTAAGGCCTGTTGTCCACAGCTGCTTGCAAAAGCTTTGGATCACTCAACAGAGAGATACCCCACTTGAACTGTTAAAATTACTGTATACTTACAGGGGGATAGGGCAATGATGAAACCCACTCTCTATAATAATTACAGAACTACAATGCATTACCCTCACTTTCAATATGCCTGACAATGATTGGAAGACAAACCTTTTCTAGGGCAAATATTACCTGGGATGATTTTCTTAGTTCTTTGAGGTTTTTATTTCTACTTGGTACATTTCCTTCCGATTTCTCAGAAATGTGATAAAGGTTATTTGTTATAACTAATGGAAAAGCAATTGTGTATGTGAAAAAAGGCAAAGATTCTTATACAATAAATGAAAGAATACAGGGGTTTTGAGCGTACTCATGACAGGATTCTATCAGAACGACAGACAAATAATATTGCCATAATGTATGTTCAACACTGTAAGAAGTTGTTTGCTACCAAGTCAGCAACAAGAGTTTCCTAAACAAGTAATAGCCACCAGGACTATCACTGTTCACATTCCATTATAACTTTATAATATGGGCCAGGGGAATAGAATTGATGGATATGTTCTTTCTACCAGCATCATTTATTTCACTGATCCAAATACTAAAATATTATTAAGTTCTCATCACTGAGTTCAATCTTTACCCAGTAACTAGTCTATGAGCTGAAAATTTATGTATCACTAATCAGCCTAAAATGATCTAAGTAAACCAATTTGTTCCATTCCTATTTGGTTTTCTTGCTGGCTGAGCTTTTGTAACCTTGTGAAAAATGGCTCTTTGTTTTCAAAATGTGTTTTATTCCTAGGTAATGGACTATGTCAACTTCTATTTCTTATGGAATTCACAGAGGATAGTCCAACTTAGCAAGACATTTCTTACATTCTTATTTGCTTGTTCTTTTCCATCACACACTCTAACACAACTGATGTCCTAATCTTTACTTATATCTCTTGACTTTAGCAATTGGGTTTTCGATTTCTATGAGCTTCCATTTATGGAACACAGACATTTGCTGTAGAAGAGTACATTTAGTTTTCCACTCATGTAGCTGTAAAGGAAGAAAATGCACCTATTTCTTGAGGTGTTCTCAGAAAGTGAGTTTGGCTTGATCTTCCCCAGCTTTTAGTTCTTCCATTAGTATTAGAGGATGCTTCAGTTGAAATTTACTTGTATTCCACATAATAGAGACATTCTTACTCTCACTTTGATACTGAGAGTATAAAAACTGGGTTTCCAAGATTATAATTATACATTTTCCCAGGAAAGTAAGATTCAAACTTATATCATTGTTGTTATATTGATTTAGCAGTATATAACTTTAAAAGAATTATGTACATTATTACTAACTAATCTGGCAAAGACTATGACATTTTTAGGTCTGATAGAATTGATTAGAAGTAACCTGGCTGAAGTGCCCTCAACAAAGATATCTGATGTGCCAAAATTTTTAGTTTAAAATGGAAGTTAGACTCAAAGAAGCTTTCTTTTTAAAATGACAAAAAAAAAGTATGTTTTCTGGAAGCCAAAAGGCTACAACAGCATAGATACATGGATCTAGCTCACTAGGAGATAAAGTCTTATCTCATTTTTACTCTCACTCATTTTGAAAAAATAACTGAATTTAAAATTTAAAATTTATCAGTCTTTCTATGTCAGAAATGTTGTATCCATTAGATATTCCCCATACTATATATTTTTAAAAGGGTTGGTATTTACTCAGCCACATAATATTTAAATAAAAATGAAATGGTTGAAAGGTTTGTTTCCTGTGTACACTCTGGTCCTGAAATGCCCAAGATGAACTAATAAGATAAATCTTGCATTTATAAGAGTTACCCAGAGAAACAGAACCTGTCTCTCAAAACAAAGATTTAATATGAGGAATTGGCTCACATGATTATGGAGGCTGAGTGATCTCACAATCTGCCATCTGCAACCCGGAAACCCAGCTGCGCTTGTGGTGCTACTCAGTCTGAGTCCAAAGGCCTGAGAAACAGGGGAACCAATGGTAGGAATCCCAGTCCGAGTGAGGGCAAGAGAAGCTGAAATGAGACGTCTCAGATCAACAGAGGCAGGAAAAAAGGAACGAATACTTCCTTCTCTACTTTGCGTTCTATTTAGGCCATCAGTGGATTGGTTGATGCCCACCCGTACTAGGGAAGGCAATCAACTTTACTGAGTCCACCATTTAAATGCTACTATCAGTTGCAAACATCCTCAAAGACATACCCAGAAACAATGTTTCACTGAAGTATCCTGTGGTCAGTCAAGCTGACACATAAAATTAGTCATCACACATCTTTTGTATATTTATACAAATGAGGAAACAGAGTCCAAGTAATGAGTCCTAACCTCTGAGCACGTTAGTGACAGCATAAGACTGACTACTGATTCCTGATCCAGGGCTCTTTAATGTGTCACTTTGCTTCTGAAATCTTCTATGGAGTAGATGCTTGTCAACTCAGATATTTATTTCAAATGAGAATTTAAGTTTTTAAAATATGCACATTTCATCAGGGAGCAAATTGCACTCAACTTTCAAGTCCAAACTTGTCATAGCATTGTAACAGAAAAAATACTGTTTGTAGACATGGGAAGATAAGGCATAAATAAAATAAACTATTTTCCCCAAACCCATATATTAGCAAATAAGTGATCCAAAAATATATGCTTATGTTCATTACAATGAATATTCACAACATATTGGGACACCAAGTTCTTCCTTAGTACATGACTTGCTTCACATGCTACAATACCCCCCATTAGCTGTTTTCTCATTTTCCTTACCATATGCATCCACTTACCTGTGGTATGGCATCTGTGACCTAAGGATTTATTTCAAAAGGTAAGGGGAACTAACAATTTCTTTTAGTCAAAGATGTTTCGGGGTAGTATGCTGAACATTTCCTTTCCTATAGAATATATTTCATTTCCTCCTCACCACATCTATGAAATAGGTATCATTCCCTTTGAAGATAAGAAAAATGAACCCAAGTTTATGTAGATGATGTAATATATAATAGCAAAAATCTGGAACATGTTTTCATGTTTAATAAAACTAGTCAACTACAGTAAGCCCACCTATAGTGAAGCTATTAAAGTGATGACTATGAAAAAGTGGAGCAATAAGAAAAAATGTTTGGGCATACCACATTAAAAAAGAATATATGAAAGTGTATGCAAACTCTTTTTAAATCTTTAGAAATGCACATAGAAAAAGGGAAAGGAATTCAATTAAATATAATAAATAAACCAACAGAATTATTACAAGTGAATCCAATGGGAGACGTATTAGAGGGGCCAAATAGGGCATTTTCTTCTTCTTTTTTATATTTTCTGATTGATTTTTGTAACATAGGTATGTCACTTTTACACAGTAACTCTGTTCTATAAAGAAAAATGCACTAAAATTTAGGTAATACTAAAGGGAAACCTATCTGAAAGTAAATAATATTGATTTTAGGTATTTTTTAATTCTGAAATTTAATGTGTTATTTTTATTCATAATAATACTGTTCATAAATATTCTATTTAAAATGACCTCAAATTATATCCCATATCTCTTTAATTTTTTTCCAGGTAATATTTCATGATAGGATAGCATGATTTTTCATATGGAGAATATCACCCTATAACCAAGGTCAGACTTGCCACCTGAAAGTTTTTTAGATGCTTGCATTAGCTCTCACTTTGCGTTGTGATTGGGTGAAAACATCCTATTTTGGAAGCTGCACCTCCCCCCATCCTTCATTTTTACATGCAGTTGCATTTTAAATGAGTTTTAAAAACAATTCCAAAGAAAAGCAGCCTTCTCTGTAATGACTAGGAATGAAAAACAGGAATATTGAAAGATTTTGTCTGGCTGCTTTTTCTTCCTATTAAGCAGAAATAATTTGTCCATAAACCATCTCTTCTTCATAGCATGCATAAATGTTTTGTCCACGACTCTTCAATTGAAAAAATAATTTTTACAGATAGAAGCAAAAAGGTGGCTTTTGTTTTTAAATGGAGAGTCTCCTTTGTGACACTTGGGCTTAAAATCACTGCTGTAAGAAAAACAGTTCAGTATTATCACGGGTTTAGGAAAGAGAAAGAGAAAAGGAAGGGGAACCTCAGAGATGTGCAAGGCCAGAATCATGCATGATTGCCCAGTATTTTCTCTGGTCCTTTATGTTGTGATGAGTAAGACCTGGAAAGCAGTGATATAAGAGGTGAAGTCATTTACCATATGGTCATGCATCTAAGATAGGGTTCCTCAGCAGAACAGTATACCTGAGGATTTAGGGTAAGTTTTAGGGTAAGTGATCAGAGAAATTAAAAGCAAAACAAACAATAAAAACAATAAAAATGCAAAGTGATGGCATAGTAGCATAGACCACTGAATATTACAAATCTTCAGGCACTTAGTGTAAATGGATTAATGTGGCTTTCTGTTGACTGACTAGCCTTCTGCAGATAACTATTATCATATCTGAACAAAATATAAAAACAAAATGTATTAACACACTGGGGAGTGATCAAACGAGGCAAAAACTACAAGGATATTGAGCCTTGAAGAAAAGGAAGAAACCAGGGTTTGGGGGTGGAACTCATATTTATGTGGTTTTTTCCCCTGAGGACATTCTCATGTCTATACAGGGCTGGCAAATGGAACTCAAACAAAAAGTTACAGTTTTTATTTTATTTTACTTTGTATTGTTTTGTTTTATTGTTTGAGATGTCAAATGATGTAGTTGGGGGCTACCAAAATAGGTGAAAATCAAAGGAGGAAATTTCATAAAGAAGGAATCCACAATGGAGGAAAACCCAAATTACCTTAAAATCTTCCCATAAAGTCCTGGCTGAATAGCAAATGTGTATGGGAGACTTGAAGAACTCTAAAGAAAACAACAGTTGGAAGGCTAACAGAACTAAGATTTCAAGAATGTCTCACTCCATTGAAGTTCGGAGTTTCAATCCTTCCATGTTAGAGAGACATGATTAAAACCTCAGATATGACACTGACCCACCCTAATAAAACAAAAACAAGCTTCCAAAACTTCAAAGTGATCAGTCAATAATTTAATTGACTGGTAGTACAAAAAGCAATACTCTTCAGAGGAAGATAACAGAATCAAAAGTATCTATAATAAATCAGAATTTCTAGGAAAAAATATGAGCAGATAATTAAAAAAGCAGAAAAGTGAGACCAATTATCACGCTCATAAGCACACACAGACACACACCCAAAAGCAATAATAGAAATAGGCATGATATACCAAAGATGTTGGAATTAACAGACAAAGAATTTAAAGTAGCTATTACAACTAGGCTTAATGTAAACACAAAATATGTTCATAATAAATAAAAAATAGGAACTCAGCATAGAAATGGAACCCATTAAAAATAAATGGAAATTTTAGTACATAGAATTATAACATATGAAATGAAAATTTCATATGCATGTATGATATGCAAAAAAAGAAGATTGGAGAGGAAAGGGAACTGATAAGTAAAACTAAAAGATTAATAATCTGAAGATCTGAACTAAGAGGTTGAATAATAAAAATCAGGTTCTCAGTGATGCAGGGCAATATGCTGTGGTGTAACATATATGAAGTTGAATCCTTGAAGGAAAAAAAGGAGAAAAGGGGATTAAAAATACATGTTCAAAGACACAATAAAAAATTTCCCAAGTTTTGTGAAAATAGCAACTTGCAAATTCATAAGCCAAAGTTAACTACAAACTGGATTACTACAAAGAAAACAACACCTAGGTATATTACTGTCACATTGCTTAAAATTAAACATAAAGATAAAACCTTGGAGGTGGGACCAAGATGGTAGAATAGGAAGGTCCTGAGTTCCCCTTCTCCCTTGGACTCACCAAAACCTACAACTAATATACAGAATAACTCTCTCTGAAAATGAACTGAACTGAAGACTAGCAAAACAGATCATATACAACTAAGGATATAAGGAAAAAGTCACATTGAAACAGGTAGGAGTGGAAGAGATATGGAGTGCTCAGGACCCACACCTCTGGCATGGTGACTCATAAGCAGGATGTATTTCACAACTGCAGAGGCTCTCTCTGAAGGACTAGGGGTCCAAGTGCCATGACAAGCCCCACAGCCAAGGGGCCCTGCAGCAGGAAGACAAGCCCTCATAGGATCTGGCTTTGAAAACTGATGGGCTTATGTCCAGGAGGGCTGAAGGGAAGTCAAAAACTGAGACTCCCCTCTTAAGGGGCACATACACAGTCTCACTGTCTCTGAGTTCCAATACAGAAACAGCTGTTTGAAAAGCACCTGGGTTAATGTGATCTACTGACTAAATTAGGGCAGATGCTAGAGGGATAGAGACCTGTTGAAACATTGGCTGGAGACAGAAGCACTGGTAGGCACCATTTTTTTTTTGGCACTCTCTACCTATTTGGTCTGCACTGGCAGGAACCATTTCTAACATTTACCATCTACTGTGCTAGCAGCACTTGCCTGCCCTGGTGAACCTCTGCAGATTTGCCCTACAAAATCTGCTTTTCTGGCCCAAAGTCCCTCCCTAGCAGCTCTTAACTTCCTTGCCACTCCTGGAAAGCAGGCTCAGCTGGTACTATAGCCCCTCCCCAAGCACCCCTGCCCCAGGTGCACAGCAACACTCACTAGAACACCTACAACATTTGAAGCCGTATCTCATAGCAAGCCACGCCAGGCCTTGCAGCCAGCTGCTCTGGAGGCCAACTCCACATACCAGTGTGCCCACAACAATCACGGCCATGTCTCTCAGCCAGACAGGGAAGGGCAAGACCAGCTCACCAGTTTGTTTGTAGCAGTCATGGCTGGAGCTCACAAATGGCCATACAAAGGAGAGCTCCACATACCAGCAAGAAAGCATCAGTTGTGATCCTGCCACAATAGTAGGGTAAATGACACAGAGGTGTCATTCCTGGGGTACCTGGGTCAGGTGATCAGGGGGGTTTTGCTACTGGACCCCACAGGACACCTTCTGCATAAATCACTCCTTCAAATCCAGGAGATGTAAATAATCTACCTAATAGATAGAAACAAACAGAAAGTTAGGCAAAATGAGAAGAAAGAGGAATATGTGCCGAACAAGACAAAACCTTAGAAAAAGAACTAAACAAAACAGAGATATGCAATCTACCAGATTAAAAAGTTAAAAAAAACTCAGTTAAATATTCCTGATAAATATCAATTCAAAAATACTTAACAAAACATTAGCAAACTAAATTCACCAACACATGAAAAGGATTGTTCACCAAGATCAAGTGGATTTATTCCAGGGATACAAGGATGGTTCAATATCCACAAATCAAGCAAAGTGATACCTCATGTTAATAAAAAGGACAAAAGACATATGTTCATCTACTGAGATGAAAGGCATTTGAGGAAATTCAGGATCCATTTATGATAAACACCTCAACAGAGTGGGTATAAAGGGAATATATGACAAGATGATGAGGACCACATTTTGCCAAACTCACAGCTAACAACATACTCAATTGTGAAAAGCTGAAAGGTTTTCCTCTAAGATAAGAAATTAGACAAGGATGCCACCTTTCATCACTTTTATTCAACATAGAACTAGAAGTCCTAGCCACAGCAATCAGAAAACAAAAAGAAATAAATGCCATCAAAATTGAAAAAGAAGTAAAGCTGTTGCTATTGTAGACATGATACCATATACAGGGAACCCTAAAGACCTTAGGCACTAATAAATGAATTCAGTAAATGTGAAGAACACAAAATTAATGTACATAAATCAGTTGCATTTCCATACATTAATAATGAACTATCAGAAGGAAAAGTTAAGAAAATAATCTCATTTACAATTATACTCCAAAATAATAAAATACCTAGGAATTAATTTAATCAAGAAGGTGAAAGACCTGTACTCTGAAAAGCATAAGACATTGATGAAAGAAATTAAAGATAACACAAATAAATGGATATACTGTGCTTATGGTTAGAAGAATTAATAATGTTAAAATGTCCATACTACCCAATATAATCTACAGATTCAAGGCAATCTGTATCAAAAAACAAATGGCATTTTTCACAGAACTAGAACAAATCATCTTATAATTTATGTGGAACCATAAAAAACAGAATTCAGTATCAAAAAGAAACCAAACAGCCCAATTAAAAATGGGCAGAGGTCCTGAATAGACATTTCTTCATTGAAGACATACAAATGGCCAACAGACACATGAAACATCACTAAGTGTTATGGAAGTGCAAATCAGAACCACAGGGAAATATCTCCTTATTCCCATTTCAATGGCTATTATCAAAAATACAGGAAATAAAAAGTGTTGGCAAGGATGTGGAGGAAAGGCAAACTCTCATACACTGTTGTTTGAAATGCAAAATAGTGTAGCCACTATGAAAAACAGTATGATGGTTCCTCAAAAAATTAAAAATAGAATTACTATGTGGTCCAGCAATTCTACTTCTGGATATTATCCAGAGAAAACAAAAACACTAATTTGAAAAGATAAGTACATGCATATGTTTACTGCATCATTATTACAGCAAAGATACGGAAGTAACCTAGGTGTTCATCAATAGATGAATGGGTAAAGATGTGGTGTGTGTGTGTGTGATGGAACATTATCCAGCCATAAAAAACAATGAAATCTTGCCATTTGCAGCAACGTAGATAGCCCAGAGGGTATTATGTTGAGTAATAATTCAGATAGGAAGACAAGTATCACATAATTTCACTTATAAATGGAATCTAAAAATAAAATAAATGAACAAAACAATAACAAAAACCAAAAACACACTCATAGATACAGAGAACAATCTGGTGGTTGCCAAAGTAGAGGTGGGAGGGATGGGCAAAATAGGGGAAGGAGAATTAAAAGGTACAAACTTTCATTTATAAAGTAAACAAGACACTAGAATACAATGTACAGGATAAGGAATATAGTTAATATATAATATGTTGAGGACGTTGTATGGTGACAGATGGTATCTAGATTTATCATGGTGATTACATTGTAATATTTATAAATGTTAAATCACTATATTGCATACCTTAAGCTAATGTAATATTATATGTCAACTATATTTTAATAATAAAAAAAGATAAAATCTTGAGAACAGCCAGACATAAGTCAAATTATACACAGGGGGAATAAATATATGAATGAGAGCTGGCTTTCACAAGGAACAATGAAGGCCAGAAGACAAAGGAACAATATCTTTAAAGTCCTGTAAGATATGTTAACTCAAGAATTCTTTTTCCATAAAAATATGCTTAAAAAATTAAGAGAAATAGAGTTACTTTCAGATAAGTGAATGTTGAGAGAATACATCACTATCAGACATCAGAGCTACATTAAAAAATGGGAAAAGGAGTGTATAAGATAAAGATAAATACACAAGATGAAATATAAATCTCAAGGAAGAAACAGCATTGGAAATGAAAAATATGTGTAAATATAAAAGCAAAACTCTCTTGTAATTTTTTAGAAAACCTGTACCTGTTTGAAGCAAAAATTTTAGCACTAAATTGTTGTATTTATGATGTAAATATAAAATATATTAAAACAATAGCACAAAAGACAGGAGGATGAAATGGGACAATATTAACTTTAAGTAGCTTGTGATAAATTAAGGAAACATATACAACCCATAAAACAAATAGTAAAACAAATACAAAGTTACATAATCAAAAAAATCAATGGAGGAGTTAAACTAGAATATTAAAATGGAAAATTAAAGTCATTTTTTAAAAGGGCAGGAAAGGAGAAACAGAGGAACAAATGCAAGAGATGGGACAAATAGATATAAAAAGGCATAATGATAGATTAATTCAAACTGAATCAATAATTAAGCTAAATGTAAATTACTAAATGCTCCAATTAGAATGAAGAGACTGCTAGATTTGATAAGGAAAGCAAAACCCAACCATATGCTGCCCATAAGAAAGGCATTTTAAATATGAAGAAATAGTTTAAATGAAAAATATATGTTATTCAAATACTAATCACAAGAAAATTGAAGTGTTTATATTAATACAACACAAACTGTGAGTTCAAGACAGGGGTATTGCCAGAAATTTAGAGGAACATTTAAAAATGATAAAAGTAAATTCATCAAGAAGACATAAGTTTTAAATGTGTATATACATAATAACAAAGCTTCAAATTCCAAGAACAAAAAGTAACATAAACCAAGAGACAAACAGATAAGTCCACAGTCATAGCTGTAAGTTTTAACATTTCTCTTTCAGTAAATGATAGAAAAGCTAGACAAAAACTAGGAAATTTATAGATTTCAACAACAATATCAAACTGCTTGTCCTAATAGACATTCATAGAATACTTCAACCAACAAAGGCAGAAAAATCATCTTTAAAAATGCAAATGAGTAGTGAAACTAGAAAAGAAAGAACAAATGAGGTCCAAAGTCAGTAGAAGGAGGCACATAATAAAGATTAAAGTAGAAACAAATAAAGTTGAGAAGAATAAAACAATAGAATCAATGAAAGCAGAAGCTGTTTCTTTGAGAAAATAAACAAAATAGATAAACCCCTAGCCAGACTTATCAAGGAAAAAAGAATCTACACACATAAACAGAATCAGAATGAGAAAGGAAAAATCACTACAGACACCACAGAAATACAAACAATTATGAGAAAATACTATGAAAAACTATATGACAACGAACTGGATAACCTGGAAGAAATGGACAACTTTCTAGAAAAACATAACCTTCCAAGGCTGACCCAGAAAGAAACAGAAAATCTGAATAGACCAATTACCAGCCAAGAACTTGAATTGGTAATCAAAAAGCTACCTAAGAACAAAACTCCTGAATCAGATGGTTTCACTGTTGAATTTTATCAAATATTTAGTGAAGACCTAATACCCATTCTCCTTAAAGTTTTCCAACAAGTAGAAGAGGAGGGAATACTTCCAAACTCATTCTACGAGATCAACATCACTCTAATACCAAAACCAGGCAAAGACACCACAAAAAAAGAAAATTACAGACCAATATCCCTGATGAATATAGATGCAAAAATACTCAACAAAATATTAGCAAACCAAATTCAAAAATACATCAAAAAGATCATCTATCATAAGCAAGTGGGATTCATTCCAGGGATGCAAGGATGGTACAACATTCGAAACTCCATCAACATCATCCACTTTATCAACAAAAAGAAGGACAAAAAACACATGATTATCTTCATAGATGCTGAAAAAGCATTTGACAAAATTCAACATTCATTCATAATAAAAACTCTCAACAAAATGGGTATAGAGAGCAAGTACCTTAATATAATAAAGGCCATCTATGACAAACAAACAGCCACCATTATACTTAACAGTGAGAATCTGAAAGCTATTCCTTTAAGATGGGGAACAAGAAAAGGATGCCCACTCTCCTCACTTTTAGTCAACATAATACTGGAGGTCCGAGCCACGGCAATCAGACAACACAAAGAAATAAAAGGTATCCAGATAGACAAGGAAGAAGTCAAACTGTCCCTGTTTGCAGATGATATGATATTGTACATAGAAACCCTAAAGAATCCACTCCAAAACTACTAGATCTAATATCTGAATTCATCAAAGTTATGGGATACAAAATTAATACACAGAAATTTGTTGCATTCCTATACACTAATGATGAACTAGCAGAAAGAGAAATCAGGAAAACAATTCCATTCACAATTGCATCAAGAAGTATAAAATACCTAGGAATAAACCTAACCAAGGAAGTGAAAGACCTATACCCTGAAAACTACTGGGCACTCTTAAGAGAAATTAAAGAGGACACTAATAAATGGAAATTCACTCCATGCTCTTGGCTAGGAAGAACTAATATTGTCAAAATGTCCATCCTGCCTAAAGCAATCTACAGATTCAATGCAATCCCTATCAAAATACCAACAGTGTTCTTCAATGAACTATAGTTCTAAAATTCATATGGAATGACAAAAGACCCCAAATAGCCAAAGCAATCATGAAAAGGAAGAATAAAGCAGGCAGAATTATGCTCCCTGACTACAAGTTCTACGACAAAGCCACAGTAATCAATACAATTTGGTACTGGCACAAGAACAGACCCATAGACCAGTGGAACTGAATAGAGAGTCCAGATATAAACTCAAACATATATGGTCAATTAATATAAGATAAAGGAACCATGGATATACAATGGGGAAATGACAGCCTCTTCAACAGCTGGTGTTGGCAAAGCTGGACAGCTACATGTAATAGAATGAAACTGGATTATTGTCTAACCCCCTACACAAAAGTAAACACAAAATGGATCAAAGACCTAAATGTATGTCATGAAACCATAAAACTCTTAGAAAAAGATATAGGCAAAAATCTCTTGGACATCAACATGAGCAACATCTTCATGAACATATCTCCTCAGGCAAGGGAAACAAAAGCAAAAATGAACAAGTGGGACTATATCAAACTAAAAAGCTTCTGTACAGCAAAGGATACCATCAGTAGAACAAAAAGACATCCTACAGTATGGGAGAATATATTCATAAATGACATATCTGATAAGGGATTGACATCCAAATTATATAAAGAGCTCATGCACCTCAACAAACAAAAAGCAAATAAGTCAATTAATGATTGTGCATTGAGCACTGACTCCTCTATACAGAATTTTATTGTTCTTAACAATCATTTGATCAATAAACATGAGAGATGCCCTCTCAAAAAAAAAATGGGCAGAGGAGCTGAACAGACACTTCTCCAAAGAAGAAATTCACATGACTAACAGGCACATGAAAAGATGCTCCACATCACTAATCATTAGAGAAATGCAAATTGAAACCACAATAAGATATCACCTCACACTAGTTAGGATGGCCAACATCCAAAAGACAAACAACAACAAATGTTGGCAAGGATGTGGAGAAAGGCAAACCCTCCTACACTGCTGGTGAGAATGTAAACTAGTTCAACCATTGTGGAAAACAGTATGGAGGTTCCTCAAAACACTAAAAATAGAAATATCATTTGACCCAGGAATTCCACTCCTAGGAATATACCCTAAGAATGCAGCAGCCCAGTTTGAAAAGGACATATGCACCCCTATGTTTATCACAGCACTATTTACAATAGCCAAGAAATGGAAGCAACCTAAGTGTCCATCAGTAGATGAATGGATAAAGAAGATGTGGTAAATATACACAATGGAATATTATTGAGCCATAAGAAGAAAGCAAATCCTACCATTTGCAACAACATGGATGGAGCTAGAGGGTATTATGCTCAGTGAAATAAGCCAGGCAGAAAAAGACAAGTATCAAATGATTTCACTTATCTGTGGAGTATAACAACAAAGCAAAAACTGAAGGAACATGGCAGCAGCAGACTCACAGAACCCAAGAATGGACTAACAGTTATGAAAGGGAAAGGGACTGGGGAGGACGGATGGGAATGGAAGGATAAGGGGGAAAATGGGGCATTACAATTAGCACACATAATGTAGGGGGTCAACATGGGAAAGGCAGTATATACAGAGAAGACAAGTAATGATTCTGTAGCATCTTACTACACTGATGGACAGTGACTGTAATGGGGTATGTGGGGGGTACTTGATAATGGGGAGAGACTAGTAACCATAATATTGTTCAAGTAATTGTACATTAATGATAACAAAATAAAAAATAATTTTAAAAAATGCAAATGAGGTATTCACCAAATTAGGACATATCTTTGCAGTAAAATATATTTCAAAATGTAAAATGTTCAAAATTAATTCACACCAATTTCAGTAAGAAATAATAAAAGAGTTTAAAAATTAAAAACTGAGATATTTAAAAAGTTGCAAATATGCAGAAATTGAATTATCCACATTGCATTCTAAATTACATGGATCTAACAAAATACAAGGGTGTTCAAATATTTCTCTGATTTTCATAATAAAGATATGGTGTATCAAAATATAACAAAGTGTTTAGAAGGAAATTTATACCTTTAAAAACTTATACTGGAAACGAGAGTTCAATATCAATGATTTAGATGATCACTTTAGGAAATTAAAAAAGAACAAATTATACATAAAGTAAATAGGTAAAAGGAAATAATAAAAATAGTGACAGAAATTGAAGAAATAGAAAACAAAAATAGCTAGGCTAGTCCAGAAATTAGGAGAGAACACACAAATTAGTAAGTGAGAATTAAAAGGGGCTACCACCACAGATACTAAAGACATTAAAGGACAATAAGGAAATATACTGAATAATTGTATGACAATAAATTCAGTAATTCAATGTCATGAATTAAATGGAAAAAAATGAAAGAAAAGCACAACTTACCAAAAGTGAACATGGAAATTGAAAATGTGAATAGTCCTACATATACTAAAGAAAATGAGTTGGAGGCAGAGCCAACATGGCGGCATGAGTAGGACAGTGGGAATCTCCTCCCAAAAACATATACATTTTTGAAAATACAACAAATACAACTAATCCTAAAAGAGAGACCAGAAGACACAGGACAACAGCCAGACTACATCCACACATGCGAGAGCCCAGTGCCTGGTGAAAGGGGTAAGATACAACCTCTGGCCTGGCGGGACCCGGGCACACCTGCCCCCAGCTCCTGGCGGGAGGGAGAGGGAGCCCAGGACTGCTAAACACCCAGAACCAGCCACCCGCACCAGAGCGCAGACACAGTGCATGCGTGGAGGGCTGGAAACTAGGGAAACAGGACAGCAAGACCTCAGAGCGGGTTCTGAAGCTGATGCCCCTGTGACAAAGAAAAGTGAGTGCTTTTTGAAAGTCTTAAAGGGACAGGGACATAACAGCTGGATGGAAACAACACAGGTCACAGCCCAGTGGCTGGAAATTACAGGGAAAACCGGGCTCACTAACCCCCAGGGCAACAGCTCTGACACCCCTAACAGAGGTAAACAGCCAAACAGCACCCCTGTCCATTACCCCTCCAGGCACTGCAAAAGCAGAGAAGCAGCCTAAGGCAGACCACACCCTAAGAAAAGGAGATTCCTCCATACCAGCTGGGCAAGACACAAAGACACAGTCTACACGCAATTGCCCAACACAAGACACTAGTGGTCATAGTTGTCCCAGTAAAGAAAGGCCAGTAGCAAGTGAAAAGTTTGGCTCTCCCAGCTGACAGTCAATCGCACCTGTCAACATGAAAAGGCAAAAAAAGAGATCCAGACAAGACTAACCCAGACAGCTTTGGCATCTGCTACATCTTCCCCTGAGAAGGAACCTGGGGAGATAGATTTAACCAGTCTTCCTGAAAAGAATTCAAAACAAAAGTCATAACCGTGCTGATGGACTTGCAGAGAAATATGCAAGAACTAAGGAAGGAGAATACAGAAATAAAACAAGCTCTGGAAGGACTTCAAAACAGAATGGACGAGATGCAAGAGACCATTAATGGACTAGCAAACAGAGAACAGGAACGCAGAGAAGCTGATGCAGAGAGAGATAAAAGGATCTCCAGGAATGAAAGAATTCTAAGAGCGCTGAGTGACCAATCGAAACAGAACAATATCTGCATTATAGGGGTACCAGAAGAAGAAGAGTGAGAAAAAGGGATAGAAAGTGTCTTTGAAGAAATAATTGCCAAAAACTTCCCCAAACTAGGGGAAGAAATGGCCTCTCAGACCACAGAGGTACACAGAACTCCCATGACAAGGGATACAAGGAGGGCAATACCAAGACACATAATCATTAAAATGGCAAAGATCAAAGACAAGGACAAAGTATTAAAGGCAGCCAGAGAGAAAAAAAGGTCACCTACAAAGGAAAACCCATCAGGCTATCATCAGACTTCTCAACAGAGACCCTACAGGCCAGAAGAGAATGGCATGATATACTTAATGCAATGAAACAGAAGGGCCTCGAACCAAGACTACTGTATCCAGCACGAATATCATTGAAATATGAAGGAGGGATTAAACAATTCCCAGACAAGCAAAAGCTGAGGGAATTTGCTTCCCACAAACCACCTCTACAGGGCATCCTACAGAGACTGCTCTAGGTGGGAGCACTCCTAAAAAGAGCACAGAACAAAACACCCAACATATGAAGAAGGAAGGAGGAGGAATAAGAAGGGAGAGAAATAAAGAATGATCAGACCGTGTTTATAATAGCTCAACAAGTGAGGTAAGTCAGACAGTAAGATAGTAAAGAAGATAACCCTGAACCTTTGGTAACCACAAACTTAACGCCTGCAACGGCAATAAGTACATACCTTTCAATAATCACCCTAAATGTAAATGGACTGAATGCACCAATCAAAAGACACAGAGTAATAGAATGGATAAAAAGCAAGATCCATCCATATGCTGCTTAAAAGAGACTCACCTCAAACCCAAAGACATGCACAGACTTAAAGTCAAGGGATGGAAAAAGATATTTCATGCAAACAACAGAGAGAAGAAAGCAGGTGTTGCAATTCTGGTATCAGACAAAACAGACTTCAAAATAAAGAAAGTAACAAAAGATAAAGAAGGACATTACATAATGATAAAGGGCTCGGTCCAACAAGAGGATATAACAATTATGAATATATATGCACCCAATACAGGAGCACCAACATATCTGAAACAAATACTAACAGAACTAAAGGAGGAAATAGAATGCAATGCATTCATTCTGGGAGACTTCAACACACCACTCACTCCAAAGGACAGATCCACCAGACAGAAAATAAGTAAGGACACAGAGGCACTGAACAACACACTAGAACAGATGGACCTAATAGACATCTACAGAACTCTACATCCAAAAGCAACAGGATACATATTCTTCTCAAGTGCACATGGAACATCCTCCAGAATAGACCACATACTACGCCACAAAAAGAGCCTCAGTAAATTCCAAAAGATTGAAATCCTACCGACCAACTTTTCAGACCACAAAGGCATAAAACTAGAAATAAACTGTACAAAGAAAGCAAAAAGGCTCACAAACACATGGAGGCAACACGCTCCTAAATAATCAATGGATCAATGACCAAATTAAAATGGAGATCCAGCAATATATGGAAACAAACAACAACAACACAAAGTCCCAACTACTGTGGAACAAAGCAAAAGCAGTCTTAAGAGGAAAGTATATAGCAATCCAGGCATATTTAAAAAAAGAACAACAATCCCAAATGAATGGTCTAATGTGACAATTATCGAAATTGGAAAAAGAAGAACAAATGAGGCCTAAGGTCAGCAGAAGGAGGGACATAATAAAGATCAGACAAGAAATAAATAAAATTGAGAAGAATAAAACAATAGCAAAAATCAATGAAACCAAGAGGTGGTTCTTCGAGAAAATAAACAAAATAGATAAGTCTCAGGCCAGCCTTATTAAGAGGAAAAGAGAGTCAACACAAATCAACAGTATCAGAAACGAGAAAGGAAAAATCACGATGGACCCCACAGAAATACAAAGAATTATTAGAGAGTACTATGAAAACCTATATGCTAACAAGATGGGAAACCTAGGAGAAATGGACAACTTCCTAGAAAAATACAAACTTCCAAGACTGACCCAGAAAGAAACAGAATATCTAAACAGACCAATTACCAGCAACAAAATTGAAGTGGTAATCAAAACACTACCAAAGAACAAAACCCCTGGCCAGATGGATTCACCTTGGAATTTTATGAGACATACAGGGAAGACATAATACCTATTCTCCTTAATGTTTTCCAAAAAATAGAAGAGGAGGGGATACTCCCAAACTCATTCTATGAAGCTAACATCACCCTAATACCAAAACTAGGCAAAGACCCCACCAAAAAAGAAAATTACAGACCAACATCCCTGATGAACGTAGATGCAAAAATACTCAAAAAAATATTAGCAAACCGAATTCAAAAATACATCAAAAGGATCATACACCATGACCAAGTGGGATTCATCCCAGGGATGCAAGGATGGTACAACATTCGAAAACCATCAACATCATCCACCACATCAACAAAAAGAAAGACAAAAACCACATGATCATCTCCATAGATGCTGAAAAAGCATTTGACAAAGTTCAACATCCATTCATGATAAAAACTCTCAGCAAAATGGGAATAGAGGGCAAGTACCTCAACATAATAAAGGCTATTTATGATAAATGCACAGCCAACATTATATTGAACAGCAAGAAACTGAAAGCTTTTCCTCTGAGATTGGGAACTAGACAGGGATGCCCACTCTCCCCACTGTTATTTAACATAGTACTGGAGGTCCTATACATGGCAATCAGACAAAGCAAAAAAATACAAGGAATCCAGATTGGTAAAGAAGAAGTTAAACTGTCACTATTTGCAGATGACATATTGTATATAAAAAACCCTAAAGACTCCACCCCAAAACTACTAGAACTGATATTAGAATATAGCAAAGTTGCAGGATACAAAATTAACACACAGAAATCTGTGCCTTTCCTATACACTAACAATGAACCAACAGAAAGAAAAATCAGGAAAACAACTCCATTCACAATTGCATCAAAAAATAAATAAAATACCTAGGAATAAACCTAACCAAAGAAGTGAAAGAATTATACTCTGAAAACTACAAGTCACTCTTAAGAGAAATTAAAGGGGACACTAACACAGGAAACTCATCCCATGCTCATGGCTAGGAAGAATTAATATTGTCAAAATGGCCATCCTGCCCAAAGCAATATACAGATTTGATGCAAATCCCTACAGCAACATTCTTCAA
Organism: Manis javanica; assembly: GCF_040802235.1. Taxonomy (NCBI): domain Eukaryota; kingdom Metazoa; phylum Chordata; class Mammalia; order Pholidota; family Manidae; genus Manis; species Manis javanica. Next base: position 72,856,261 of record NC_133158.1, on the reverse strand, counting down.
TGAACTGGAACAAATAATTCAAAAATTCATATGGAAACACCAAAGATCCCAAATAGCCAAAGCAATCCTGAGAAAGAAGAATAAAGTAGGGGGGATCTCACTCCCCAACTTCAAGCTCTACTATAAAGCCATAGTAATCAAGACAATTTGGTTCTGGCACAAGAACAGAGCCACAGACCAGTGGAACAGACTACAGACTCCAGACATTAACCCAAACATATATGTTCAATTAATATTTGATAAAGGAGCCATGGACATACAATGGCAAAATGACAGTCTCTTCAACAGATGGTGCTGGCAAAACTGGACAGCTACATGTAGGAGAATGAAACTGGACCATTGTCTAAACCCATATTCAAAAGTTAATTCAAAATGGATTAAAGACCTGAATGTAAGTCATGAGACCATTAAACTTGTGGAAAAAGCATAGGCAAAAACCTCTTAGACATAAACATGAGTGACCTCTTCTTGAACATATCTCCCCAGGCAAGGAAAACAACAGCAAAAATGAACAAGTGGGACTATATTAAGCTGAAAAGCTTCTGTACAGCAAAAGACACCATCAATAGAATAAAAAGGAACCCTACAGTATGGGAGAATATATTTGTAAATGACAGATCCGATAAAGGTTTGATGTCCAAAATATATAAAGAGCTCACATGCCTCAACAAACAAAAATCAAATAATCCAATTAAAAATGGGCAGAGGAACTGAACAGACAGTTCTCCAAAAAAGAAATATAGATGGCCAACAGACACATGAAAAGGTGCTCCACATCACTAATTATCAGAGAAATGCAAGTTAAAACTGCAATGAGGTATCACCTCACACCAGTAAGTATGGCTGCCATCCAAAAGACAAACAACAACAAATGTTGCAAGGCTGTGGAGAAAGGGGAACCCTCCTGCACTGCTGGTGGGAATGTAAATTAGTTCAACCATCGTGGAAAGCAGTATGGAGGTTCATCAAAATGCTCAAAACAGACTTACCACTTTACCCAGGAGTTCCATTCCTAGGAATTTACCCTAAGAATGCAGCAATCAAGTTTGAGAAAGACAGGTGCACCCCTGTTTATCACAGGACTATTTACAATAGCCAAGAATTGGAAGCAACCTAAATGTCCATCGGTAGATGAATCGATAAAGAAGATGTGGTACATATACACAATGGAATACTAATCAGCCATAAGAAGAGGGCAAATCCTACCATTTGCAGCAACATGGATGGACCTGGAGGGTATTATGCTCAGTGAAATAAGCCAAGCGGAGAAAGAGAAATACCAAATGATTTCACTCATCTGTGGAGTATAAGAACAAAGAAAAAACTGAAAGAACAAAACAGCAGCAGAATCACAGAACCCAGGAATGGACTAACAGGTACCAAAGGGAAAGGGACTGGGGAGGATGGGTGGGTAGGGAGGGATAAGGGGAGGGGGGAGAAGAAGCGGGGTATTAAGATTTGCATGCATGGGTGTGTGGGAGAAAGGGGAGGGCTGTGTAAGACAGAGAAGACAAGTAGTGATTCTACAACATTTTGCTATGCTGATGGACAGTGACTGTAAAGGGGTTTATAGGGGAGACCTGGTGTAGGGGAGAGCCTAATGAACATAATATTCTTTATGTAAATGTAGATTAAAGATAACAAAAAAAAAGAAAAGAAAGCAAGAGAAGGTGGATTACTCCCTGATAGGATAAAACTAAGTGTAAATCAATGATTAATGCATGCTTGAAATATCCTTAATTTTGATCACTTAAAGGGTATCAGATGATCAGCTATGGATGTACACTTTTCTGATAATATTCCTTTCTCTACACAATGGTATAAAGGGCATATCAAAGTGTTGGCAAAGGGTCTGTTTGTGTTTATACAGTGGATCAAAGCCTAATTTGGCTACCCAGATAATGAACTAAGATCCGATATGAAGAAGAACTTCCAACATCAGCACTCTCTGGAAAAGACATACCAGAAGATGATCATCAAAAAACCTCAACAAAGATCCAGGCGATGCTGCAGTTGTAGCTGCATTCATCCCACCGGTTACTGGACTTGCCATTGGAATGAAGAAGGAGATATCTAAGCTGGCCTGTGCATACAGTAAAACAACAAGTTTGACTGGATCTATACAGTTGGAACTCAACCAAGAATTAGGAGAAGTGCAAGTTGTAGTGCTCCAAAGTCTTACAACTACAGACTATCTACTGTTAAAAGAACATATGGGATGTGAACAGTCCCCAGGAAAGGGTTGTTTTAATTTGTCTGATTTCTCTCAGACTGTTCAAGTTCAGTTGGACAGTATCCATCATATCATAGACAAATTTTCACAAATGCCTAGGGTGCCTAATTGGTTTTCTTGGCTTCACTGGAGATAGCTGATAATTATAGATCTGCTTTGGTTATGTAACTGTATTCCTATTATGTTAATGTGTGTGCATAATTTAATTAGGAGTTTAAAACCTATACTTGCTTAAGTTACTCTACAAGAAGATATGTCAAAGAAATAATCAATCTTCCATTGTTTTCTTCCATCTACTACCTCTATAGCTTTTCTTCTTCCTTCCTAATTACAACCCTTAAACAGAATTCGTGCCTCATATTGAATTCACCGAGTATCATAACTCCTCTAAGTGGTAAAGATACCTGAAGACAAATGCTGGGCATAGAAGCCACAGGGCATAAATATGCAAAGTAGAAAGCTAAGCTTTTCAAACAATATGGCTTCTCTCTCACTTACCAACTTTACATTTCCCTGTATGGCCCCGAAAGATGACTGGTTAGCCAGAGACGGGTAAGATTCCTCAAGGGAGGAACAACCTAAGACAGGCACAGTCGCAGGGGGGCCATCAGGTGAGAAATTGGGGGTCAACAGAGGTTAGGCTTAGAACCTCACACCCCCTGTTTTGAGAGAAATCTTCTGCATCTGTGCATGTATTATTGCCCTTGTCTAGCTTGGATTAACACATAATCTACAGGCACACACCTGATCATCTACATTTGCTCTCTTACAACACTAAACTATGTTTTCTACCTTTATCTTAAATCTACCTACCACCTCAGCATTTTATTAAAAATATAATAATAATAATAATAATAATAATAATAAAGGGAGAAATGTGGGATTCACATATAAATCAAGTATAAAAATCAAATGAATATTCATATTTGACCTGATTGTTTATAGTTCATAATGAGTGATCAAAACGAAAATTTTTGTGATGACTGCCCTTGTACTGTTCACCATGTAAGAATTTATTCACTATATAAGAATTTGTTCATCATGTAAGAACTTGTTCGTTATGCTTCAGCAGATTGGAGACTGAAGAGAATTAGGCTGGGGGTGGATTAATGATTGTGCATTGAGCATTGACTCCCCTATACAGAATTTTATTGTTGTTAACAACCATTTGATCAATAAATATGAGAGATGCCCTCTCAAAAAAAAATTAATAATAATAGAGAAATGTATCCACATATAAATCAAGTATAAAAATCAAACGAATATTCATATTTGAACTGATTGTTTATAGTTCATAATGCAGGAGCAAAACCGAAAGTTTCTGTGATGACTGCTCTTGTACTGTTCACCATGTAACTTATTCACTATGTATAGAATTTTTTCTCCATGTAAGAACTTGTTCATTATGCTTCAGAAGATTGGAGACTGATGAAAATTAGGCTTGGGGTGGATTAATGATTGTGCATTGAGCATTGACTCCCCTATACAGAATTTTATTGTTGTTAACAACCATTTGATCAATAAATCTGAGAGATGCCCTCTCAAAAAAAAAAAAAAAGAAAATGAATTTTTTTTATATAAAGCATTAACCCAGATGACTTCAATGACTAAATCTATCAAATATTTCAGGAAGAAAATATATCAATCTTACAGAAAATCCTTCGGAAAGCAGAAAAACACTCCCAAACTTATTTTCTGAGACCAGTATAAATTTGATGCCAAAAGATGGCAAAAATATAGTCATGAAAGAAAATAAGAAACCAAAATCCCTCATGAATATGGAAACAAAAATCTGGATTTAACTTGACTTATGAAAATAATGTGACATTTCAGAGCTCAAATATAGTATAATAAGTCCATTTCCACTTTACTGTTAAACATTTTGTTAGTGCCATTATAAGAAAGAATTATTTGTTGTGCATAATAAAATATTAACAAATAGAATTTAGCAATACATCAAAAATAATACATCAAGGCTTATTCCATGAATATAAGATTGGTGAATATTTGAGAATTAATATAATTTACCAAAATATGGAGAAAAAATGTCTTATAATCATTTTGATTTCAAATAAAGTACTTGACAAAATCCAACACCCACCTTTTGTTTAAAAACTAAAATAAACAGAAATCTAGGGATAGAAGGAAGCATCCATTACTGAGAAATGGCATCCATGAAAATCTATAGCTATCATCATACACAATTTTAATGTGAAATATTGAGCACTTTCTCCCTAAGATGGAAAACAAGGAATGTATGTTTTTTTATATTTCTTTTCATCATTTCTACACTACATCTAGCTAATACAAATGCAGTAAAAGAAGACATGATGATGACTGCAAATGAAGAACTTAAAGTTTCTATATATGCTGAGGACATACGTATTTATAAACAAAGTTCTAAGAAATCTACCAAAAAAGTACAAGAACTGTGTTAGGTTTCTAGGGCTTCCCCAACAATTTACACAGACTGACTAGCTCACACAGCAGAAATTTACTTTCTCACAGTTCTAGAGGCTGGAAGTTCAAGATCAAGATACCAGCAAGCTTGGTTTCCCATCAGGCCTTTCCCCTGGGTTTGTAGAAGGCCACCTTCTCACTATGACCTCACAGGGTCCTTTCTCTGTGTGTGTATCCCTGCAGCCTCTTTGTGTCTCCAAATTTTCTCTTCATATAAATCAAGTATAAAAATCAAACGAATATTCATATTTGAACTGACTGTTTATAGTTCATAATGCATGAGCAAAACCGAAAGTTTCTCTGATGACTGCCCTTGTACTGTTCACCATGTAACTTATTCACTATGTATAGAATTTTTTCTAAATGTAAGAACTTGATCGTTATGCAGATTGGATTAGGGCGTACTCTGAGTACCTCATTTTCACATAATCATCACTTTAAAGACCATATCTCCAAATACAGTCACATTCTGAGGTAACTGGTACAGGATTTCTATTGTACCTCAGGACTCAGGACTTGGAGCTGGATTTAACTTGACTTATGAAAGTAATGTGACAGTTTAGAGCTCAAATATAGTATAACAAATCCATTCCCACTTTACTGTTAAACATTTTGTTAGTGCCATTATAAGAAAGAATTATTCGTTGTGCATTTACTTTTATTTTCAAGGCTGATTTAGCACAGATTTCTTACTTTGGAAAAAAAAGTATAGGGAATATAATGGTAAAACAAAACATAATTATATTGCTGAGTACATGTGATGAACTGTTCCCTAAAAACCTTGCAATTTTAGAATTTTTTCTAAATTTTTCAAGATCAGAGATTAGTAATCTCTTAAGGAAAATCAATGATGCATATGAATGAATGAGCTTTTCCTACTAATCTATGAAGTTTTCATTTCCTACCAACCTATGAAATTTTCATTAGTCATAGCTTTAGTGAAAGAGATTTTACTCCTAGAAGAGCCACAATATCCCTTTTATAGATATTTCAAAAAACAATGAGTTATCAGATAATATTATTACCCTTAAATATATCATAATATCATTTGTATCTATCCAATAACTTAATAGTTGATTCATACATTCATTCAATAGGTGCTTATCTGGTGATTTCTAAGTGCCAATGTGTCTGGAACACAGCAGTGAACTAATCAGGCAAAGCCCAGCTCTCATACAGATAGTAGCTGGGTGAGGAGCAAAAAAAAGGAAATAGATTATGTGGAGAAAAATTAAGCATGCAAAAGGGATGTGAGTACCCAATGGAGAATGAAATTTATTGAAGAGGACAGGGAAAGGTTTAATGAAAAGTTAACCATTGAGCAAAATTCTAAGATGGGGAACATAAATATCTTATGTAGATGGTGAGGCAGTGATTTGCAGAAGAGGGATAAAAACAAAAACTAACAGCAACAAAGCTCCACATACCCTGAGGAAGGAGCATGGAGCATGACTGGAATACCTGGGAACAGCAAAGGATGGCTAGAGCCCACCATGAGAAGAGAGAAGTAGAGAATCTTACACAGCTAACACCAAGAGATCACACAGTGTAAGTTATTACAAGGATTCTGCATGTAATATGGTGATGGCAGCAGTTCGATTCCAAGACTTCTAGACATTTTTACACAAGCATAAATGTCCATATATGGTGTTTAAATTTGGTGGTTATAAAATATTAACTTGTGGTATTAAATTAGCAAATTATTCAATTGTGCTATATGTTTAGTTGCTGTAACTGAGGTCTAAACATGAGTGATTAAAGCAAGGTAAATGTTTTTCTCTTTCTTGCACAAAAGTCTAGGCACAAGCAAACTAGGGCATAGACAGTTCCATAGTTTTGTTAGGCAGGAAGGAACTCGGCTCAGCGTCGCAGGGAAGTCAGACATAGAGAGACAACAAACCAGTCAAGAAAGCAAAGTCAGTTTCACTGCACTCTGCAGAGAGTAACAGTGCGGGCCTGCCTAAGGTGAGAAAGGTCTAGCTGCTCATTTTGAGGCTTCTTTTATGTGGTTTTGACAGGGCAGGGAGGTCCCTGAGTGACAGCTGTCAGCTCTGTAGGCTTGTTCTGAATGGTGAAATGGGGACAGGGGCTGTGTTGTGCCTGTGCTTCCAATGTTTCTTATCTGGGGGACCCTGGACATTTCCTGAGTCACTCTTGGACCCTGTGGCTTCATCTGATTAATTCTCTGAGTCACTTCTGGCTCTCTGGCTCTATCTGATCAACTCCCTGAGTCATTTTTGGGGGGCCCTCTCTCCTTTTCATCCCACTCATTTCTTTCTTTCTGTCTAACAGTATCAGCGGCCCAAGTTCCTATTAATTTCTCTATCTTTAGGATTTTCCCACTCTGGTGAGTGGGAAAGAGAAAAGGGAAATGCAATATTATACCTTTCCTGTGAGGTAGTGGCCAGTTAGGTATATACATCATTTCTTCCCCGAACCCCACTGGAGATTGTTTAGTCACAGAGCTGCCTACAACTGAAAGGGAGGCTGGGACAGGCAGGCTTTATTCTGGGGGGCCACGTGCCAAATTAAAATTAGGGGTTCTAGTATTAGGTAAGAAGACAATGATGGACTTTAGAGAACAATTAGTTGTCTCTGATTTAAGCAGATTTAAATAACAATCTAATTTTAAAATACATTAAACATCCTTTAAAAATGTGATTATAAAGGAGTACCTGAAAAAGACCAAAGATTGTTAGTTCTATTTCAAATCTACCAAAAATTATCTTGCCACCTTGAATCAAACATGGACCTTCTCTTTTATTCAGTATTTCATCTGTAGTATTGGATTGGAAATACTCTGCTACACTTAAACAAAAGATTCTCCCCCAAACTTTAGAAAAGTCTCTTTTATTGAAAGCACTGTAATTCTACACTGAGACTTGTACAATGATAATAAAAATTCAAGAGAAGAAATATCTGGCCTCCTGGCCAAGACACACCAGATGTGTCTCTTAAAAGCCAGTACAATGTGTCTTTATTCTTGAAAACATTTCAGAAATCCAGAAGTCAAGGTGAAAATAATTCTACTTCTGTCCATATAAGACTCCATGATTAGTCTCCCTGGAAGGACACAATGGCCATGCAGAATGCCCCACGGGGTCATCCCTGAGGTCACAGCTGATGCACAAGCCAGACAACCTTCCAGCATTAGAGATAAGATGTGAGCAATCTGTCTTTGTAGGCCAATAATCCATTGCCTCTATTCATTCAAGAAAAGCCATGGGTTGTAAATAAGCCAGAAAATGCTAAGAAGTGCCTTATTTGGGATTGTAAATCACACTAGACGCTAAGATTATCTGTCGTGTATTGGGTCTTTCCAGAGATTTTGTTTTCTTCGTCGAACACATGTCCTCCTAGCCCATGTGTACGTAGTATCTTGCTACCAGCTTTCCAAAGCTAAGGAAACATTCATTCAAGGGCCAAGGCCAGTGTTGCCAAAAGTCATGTCAGGCCGTTTGCTCCTCCTTCCATGAGTGCGCTCGTGTCCTCTGGAAACAGGGAGTGGGAGTTGTTAGTGTTCATGTTGTGGCCAGAGTCAAAGTTCCCAGGAGAGTCAGTTGTCTGGGAAAACAGTGTCCAGACATAACACAGAAAAGAAATGTTCAAGTATTAACTGATGTTGTGATCTAACACGTATTTACTATAAAAATCTTTTATAAAAGGAACCTCAAAAAAACAAACAGAAAAATAAAAATATACAGAAACATCTCTTCTTTTGGGTACTAATGACTGTGATCTATCTGAAACAATTGTAGTGATTTGATGTTACACTTTTTGATTTTACAAACTTTCATTTTAACCTGTTGGATGAGAAACATGATCAAAATAAGTGATTAAAATGCATATTACTTTACAGAATTCAAATGTTCTGTAAGAATAAGGGATGTCACTTTAATGTGTTAATTCGATGGTCTGTTTAAAAGGCAAAAAATAGTTATGATGACAGAGCACAAATGGATAACTATTCATACCTGTAATACTAACAACAACCCCCACAATAAATCTGATAGAGCAGGTTTCTGTGGATATGTTTAATAATTGAGGTGCTGTATATACAAAGTTCAACTTACCCATCCTGGTCTACTTCACACCATAGGGAGTGAGACACTGGGATAAAAATTCTGATGCTTTCACTCAGTCACTCAGTCAGCCTTTTTTTTTTTCTTCTCCAAGTCAGGCCATTTGTGACTATGACCTGAAAAAAAGACAAAATGTCAGAGCATAGGAAAACCTTTCAGGGTCTAAAATAATTTGTCCTTTCTATGGTGGCCTTTGTTACGGCACTTACGCAAAGTGGGAAATAGTTGCCATTCCTTAAAAAAGAAATCTTCAGAAACTACTTTTGGCATCCAAACTATAAAACAGTTGTATGAAGTGAAAAGATCACTTACTTTAGAGTAATAAAACCAGAATTTGAATCATAATTCTATCACCCTCTCACATTTGGTGGGAGGACTCAATGATTCATAGAATATGTAAATTTCATATCTTTCATAGATATATATAAATTAACTGTGATTCTGTAGGCAATAAATATTAATTTATCTCCCAACTTAAAATGCAGTTTCATACACTCTGTCGAACCTCGTTCAGAGTGTGGACTCTGGCGCCAGGATGCTTGGGTTTGGATCCTGCCTCTTCTGACTTTGTGCAACACTTTACTCTTCCATAAAATTGGGGAAATAGCGCAAGTTAGTTAGTAGTTTAAAACCTATACATGCTTAAGGTACTCTACAAGAAGATATGTCAAAGAAATAATCAATCCTCCCATGTTTCCTTCATATGCTACCTCTATAGCTTTTCTTCTTCCTTCCTAATTACAACCCTTAAATAGAATTCGTGCCTCATATCGAATTTACCGAGCATCATAATTCCTCCAGGTGGTAAAGATACCTCGAGACAAGTGCTGGGCATAGAAGCCACAGGGCATAAATATGCAAAGAAGTAAAAAGCTAACCTTTTCAAACAATATGGCTTCTCTCTCACTTACCAACTTTACATTTCCCTGTATGGCCCCAGAAGATGACTGGTTAGCCAGAGACGGGTAAGATTCCTCAAGGGAGGAACAACCTAAGACAGGCACAGTCGCAGGGCGGCCATCAGGTGAGAAATTGGGGATCAACAGAGGTGAGGCTTAGAACCTCACCCCCGCTGTTTTGAGAGAAATCTTCTGCATCTGTGGATGTTTTAATGCCCTTGTCTAGCTTGGATTAACACATAGTCTACAGGCACACACCTGATCATCTACAACTGCTCTCTTACAACACTAAACTATGTTTTCTACCTTTATCTTGCATCTACCTACCACTTCAGCATTTTATTAAAAATAAAAATAATACTAATAGTAAAGGGAGAAATGTGGGATCCACATATAAATCAAGTATAAAAATCAAACAAATATTCATATTTGACCTGATTGTTCATAATTCATAATGCGTGATCAAAACTGAAAGTTTCTATGATGAATGACCTTGTAGTGTTCAACATGTAAGAACTTATTCACTATGCAAGAATTTGTTCACCATGTAAGAACTTGTTCGTTATGCTTCAGAAGATTGGAGACTGATGAGAATTAGGCTTGAGATGGATTAATGATTGTGCATTGAGCATTGACCCCCCTATACAGAATTTTATTGTTGTTAACAACCATTTGATCAATAAATATGAGAGATGCCCTCTCAAAAAAAAATTGGGGAAATAATAATATATACTGCATAAGGTTGTTATGAGGGTAAACCAAAATTATTTATTTGTATTGACAAGAAAGAGCCTGAGAGATGAACGAAAGGCAGCCAGGAAGTTGCATGGAGGACCAGCTCTTCAGAGCAAAGGGGCTGGTGTCTTCAGTCCACACAATTAGTCACCAAGGAAAGATGAGGCTCCAGGCAAGTCACAGACCAACTAATGCAGGGAGAGCTCAGCCCCAGAGAAAAAGAGCTTGAGAATGACACCACTGGTAAGGGTCATCCAGAGACGAGGCAGTATCTCTCACCAACCACCAATACCTGAGGGAGCTTACTTAGGTCTGCATGCCCCAGCAGTGAGAACCATTGAGGCAACAATTAAGATCTGCTGTGATGATGAAAAGACTGCAAGCAATGTCTTTGCAGGCAAAAAGATAAACATCTGTTCCCCTCTTCCTCTTTCTACTTCTGTACAATGTTTTGTGAAGGAACTTGATGAAATAAGAACTATCTCCAGCCTTAAAGACCTCACAACTAGTTGGCTAGACAAATATGCAAACAAAGAAATATTGTGCAATTAACTTGATGACTTCATAATAACATATTGTTTGCTTTGGGTCCTGAAGGTTAGGCATGGATTCTGTAAGCAGACAAGGGAGACAAAGGAATCTAGAGGTAATATCTGATGTAAATGTCATGAGAAAATTCTCAAGAGGCATGGAAGTGCATGATATATTCCAAAAAGAACATATAATTAGAAGTACAGGTGCCAGGAGAGGAATGGATGAAGAAACAGCAAGGAGGAAGCAAGAAAGGGGAACTGCAGAGTAGAAGGCTGGGAAAAGCTTCACTTTAGGTATTGAAGGGCTTTCCTTTTATGATAAGAGGAAGAATAGATTTATTCTGTAGGAAATTAGGAACCAGCAAGAGTTTGAAGGCAGGGCAGTGTGACATGGTTCCATCTACATTGGCAATGGCAATAGGGAACGTGCACTGGAAGAGAGAGCCTAGCATAAAAAGCAGGTTCAATAACACAGACCACTAGAACTATGTCCACAGCAGTTACAGTTACCAAAACACGAACGGCAGTAAAGAAGAGTGGGGACTTTTGAGTCCCAAGCATTGTAAATTCTCTCCCTTTTTGTTTTTAGTAAAACATACAGATCAACTTGTGGGGAATAACTTTAACAGATAAGACAAATTTTAGGAAAAGGAATAGACACCATCACAAGATTGTGAGGGATCATGTTTTACTGTACCAGGAATCTCCCCAGGCGTTAGTAAACCATCACAAAACATTAATTTCATAGTTGTCTGCTCTGTTAAAAACTATGACTGATCTGCTACATAAGTGCACACACACACACACACACATAAATGGAACTGGCCACACGAATACCCCCAAAACATCTGATGCAGATAAGTAAATAGTGGCGTTTGTTAGAGGTTCAACTCCATAATGACCCCACTTCAGCTCTATATTTGATCCTTTCTTCTTTACCAATTGAGAGAAGGGTAAATACAGTAAATGAGCCATACTTTTTGGCAATGCATATTTAAAATAAGGTCTGCCAAGTTCAAAAAACTGAAAATGCAGCAGCTGTTTGCCCATAACATATGCCAAGAAATTCCTGCATGACTGACAATATGCTTTTTGCTTTTGGCCACTCAATCTCTGACTGGGGTATTCATTTCAGCAGCTGTCAGCTAAACCTTGAGAGAATGAGGGTTTTTCTACTATAGCGGAGACGATCCCTAAAAGGAAAGGTTTAAGGGGAACTCTACATGGGAATGGAAAAGTAACCATTCTTGCAGTGCAGGTAGATTAGGTGCAGAATATATCCTGAATATTTGGAGAAGTGTCTTAACTTCTTTTGCAGAAGAGAGCTCCTGGGAGCTATTTATGGTATTCGAGACTGGAGGAAGCTGTTTCTTAGGCAGCATGGCATGTGCCTTCTTAATACTGGTCACCCCTTGCACCCATAACTTGTGATGACCATAGTGGAAGGGGTAGGAGCAAACACTGAGACAATGTCTGAGGCAGTACCATCTCCCGCATCAGCCTGCTGCTGTGATGGGACCAGAGCAAAAGCCTTTGAGGAAGCATTCTGAAGGGGCAACGACTATCCCTGGCAGGGGGCAGCCAGCAGATGGAGAAATCGTGCCTAAGGTTCAAAATGTAAGATATTCCACAGGGGTCATCAGGCAGTGAACAGCAAAAATTTGGAAAACAAAAACTTGAAGGAGTTAGAGGGCTAATCAATAACTCTTAACACTTCACACGTTCAACTTCAAAACAAACATAAAGTTAGATAGATGGAGATAAAATTATCACACTACCAATAAAGCTGACTGCAGAATGTGGCGAAAGGTCTGAAGAGTTTGTTTAGACTTCATCCTAATTTAGACACTGGCATAACTGGACAACAGCAATCAAGAAACAGGCTTAGTGGAGAGTATACTAGAATTTTATGCCCCATGGGCAAACTGGCTCTGTAAAGTAAGAAGGAGCTGGGCTGGACACTTTAGGAATTGAACGTTTCTAATATAAAATTACCTAGTCTTCCATCCACGTGTAGAAGTAACCAGAGAGAGGATAGAGGCTCTCTCCGCTAACCCATTGTAAGTTTTACTGTAGAAAAATGAAGTGTTAATTCTCTTGCCTTTATAGAAATATAAGGAGGGGGTAAATATTATTACATTAGCCATAACAATAATATCAACTATTACTTATTAAATATTTGTTGTCTGCCAGCATCATGCTTTGTGTATATTACCTAATTTAACCCTCTCTAAAACCTTATAGGAAGGTATTGTTTTTAAACCTCACTTTCAAGAATGAATACATAGAATCTGAGGATTAGTTATCTTGCCCAAGGTTACACAGTTCTTAAAGCCAAAGTCCAGAGTTGTGCTTCAAAACCATAAACTCTTTAGCTTCTTATCGGTGAGAACTGTGAGATCCTAAATACTCCACCAGGAAAGCAAACAGTCTGGATAAGGAATGAAGTGAGCTTGAACCCCACACATTAGGAGCAAGGGGACTGAAAAAAAGGTCCTGAGCTTAATTGTAACCTACATCTTCCTGACGGTTCATTCCACAGTTCCAGTGTTAGATTTACTCTTTTTTTCAAACATCTACTTTTTCTTTTAAGTTTTATAGAAGTATAATTGATATATCAAAAAACTATATACATAAAACATACTATCTGATGACTTTGGACACAGTCAAAACCCTGTGCCAGCATCACCACGATTAATGTAATAACCATATCCATCATCTCCAGAAGTTTCCTTGTGGCCTTCTGTGTGCTTGTGTGTGCGTGTGTAGTAAGAACACTTAATGCGAGATCTACTCTGTTAAGGAAACTGTAAGCGTCACATTTTCTTTATCCATTTGGATCTTAGGGTTGTTTCCATATCTTGGTTATTGCAATAATGCTACAATGAATATGGGAGCACAGACACCTCTTCAAAATTCTGATTTCAATTCTTTTACTATATACCCAGAAAGGGGATTGCTAGATCATATAGTAGCTCTGGTTTTTTTTGTTTTGAGGATCTTTCATACTATTTTCCATAATGGCTGCATCATTTTACATTCATACCAATAGTAAACAAGTGTTTCAATTTTCTGCACAACTTAACATTTACCTTTCTGTTTTTTTTTAAATAATAGCTATCCTAACAGGTGTGAGGTGACATCTTATTATGCAGACAAACTCTTCAATGAAAAAATAAAGATATTTTTTCACAGAAGCTAAGGATTATTTAATTACATCATGCACATGGAACACATGGTCCTATATTGCAAGCACATGTAGAGAAGAAGCTTATAGTTATTAATTTTAGTTGTGGCTAAGTTCAGCCAAACATCACCATCCTTTTACCTGTATCTGTAGCCTCTAAATACTGCTGATGTGAGACATAGCAGTCTGTTTATAGAAACATACTGTTTCCCAAGAGTAGAGAAAGAGCAAGTATCATGCCAAATGGAAATACTCATGGTCCAGAAACACTTAAACTGCCATCAACCTATGAAAAGCAAACCAAAAAATATCTATCATTATATCATTAAATCTATTATAATTCTTACCATCTGCTGGTAATAAGAGCAAAAATAGAATAAAATGTCTACAGGCATATGTGATTTGAATAGTTAAGTCATAACCAGAATATATTACATCTCTCTGTAAATTTGTTCTCATACTAAATGGCCTTCATATGTTTTTCAAAACCTGAACTTTTTCAACATCTGAACTGTAAAATAATATTCCACTAAATAAACACTTCGGATGTTTAGGGCACTACCTGCATTTTCTTTTTAATTTTGGAAGATTGGGAAAATGTAATATAAAGATAGCACCTCAAGGGAAAATTAAATTTTTGATAAAGCTGTCAAAAAATTATCATTGGTCTTTGGTTTCCCTGTTTATCAACCTTTTTATCCCTGTTTATCTCTGATCTGCCCTTTTTGCTATTCATACTTCTCTTCAGGCATGCATAATCTCACCTGACCTTATATCTTCTATCATGAAAAGAAATTAATATGTTTTATATATCCCTACATAGAAGTATTTTTGTTTTCTAAGATTAGTCGACAGCATGACTGTAGAGCTTAAAACAAAGGAACAGATCACTATATGTCGAATTTTGAACACAGAGAAGAGTTACAGAGAGGAAAATCTTATAGATTTTCTTTAAAGTACATCTAGATGACACCCTGA
This sequence comes from Manis javanica, assembly GCF_040802235.1. Classification (NCBI taxonomy): domain Eukaryota; kingdom Metazoa; phylum Chordata; class Mammalia; order Pholidota; family Manidae; genus Manis; species Manis javanica. The sequence continues at coordinate 72,841,154 of NC_133158.1, read as the reverse complement.
ACTCACCTCCCTAAAACTCAAGGCTGATTGCAAGGGTATTAGTTATGAAAAATGATATAAAGTGTGTAAGTTCAGGAATAAACAATAATAGAGTCTAGTGGCACTGAGAAAGCCTCCTTTTCTCCCAAATAGCTATACACAGCTGACTGCTAACCCAAATTCAAAAATTAGTTTCATTTTGCTATTGTCTTCTTAAAATGTACACCCTGCTAAGATAGGTAATATTTTAAGGTTAATAAGACATCCAACTAACACTTTCTAAGATACTTTCACGTGTCTGACCATGTGCTTGATACCAGCAAATAAAGATAATTATGAAAGGAGCTCAGTAATCAGGTAGGAACCCAGACACGTAAGCAGCTAACTCAAAGAAAGTGTGATATTACCAAATTTACATTTCCCTGTATGGCCCCGGCAGATGGCTTGTTAGCCAGAGACGGGTAAGATTCCTCAAGGGAGGAACAAACTAAGACAGACACAGTCGCAGGGGGGCCATCAGGTGAGAAATTGGGGGTCAACAGAGGTGAGGCTTAGAACCTCACCCCCCCTGTTTTGAGAGAAATCTTCTGCATCCGTGGATGTTTTGTTGCCCTTGTCTAGCTTGGATTAATACTTAGGCTATAGGCACACACCTGATCATCTACACTTGCCTTCTTACAGCACTAAATTATGCTTTCTATATTTATCTTGTATCTACCTACCACTTCAGCATTTTATTTAAAAAAAAATTAGGGAGAAATGTGGGATTCACATATAAATCAAGTATAAAAATCAAATGAATAATCATATCTGACTTGATTGTTTATAGTTCATGATGTGTGATCAAAACCAAAAGTTTCTGTGATATGACTGCCCTTGCACTGTTCACCATGTAAGAACTTACAATAGGTAACTTTTTAACTGGATACAAAGTGAGTGCAGTTTTTGATCAAACGCATAATGCAGTTGGCATGAAGCTGCAGAGCTGAAAGGACTCTATAAGGAGGGGAAGAAGCAGCATGTGTGTATAAAATAATCTCTCTTTATTTACACATTCTTTCAGGTGGTAGAGAAACAAAAATTAACTATTTCCAAACTCATAGAACATTTATGTTTCTCCTTTTAATTAGAGCTAATATCAGAGCATTAATAAACCCATGTGCTAAAAACATGAACTATTTTTATTGAGAAAATATATACCAACAGACAGAGAGAGAGAGAGTAGAAACTACTAGATGTAAGCCAGTAGGCATCCAGATAGATGTTTTTCAAATTGCGATTTTATTATTTTTCACCTAAATGAATCCAGCTATCTATTTATTTAATATTATTGAATGCCTACCACTTGCGATGTGCTTTTTAAGGACTGGGGATTCATTGGAGAATAAGCCAAAGTAACTTGATTTCACAGAGCTTATATTCTTAAGGAAGATGGAAAATAAACAAGAAACTAATATGTGTTATAAATCCAGGTGTGGCTAAATTGAAGAATCATGCAAGCAGCTACAGTAGAATTACTTGAAGAAACCAATACTCCTCTAGAAAAAGTAGAGAAGCTGGATTAAAGGAAAATAAAGAATCTTTTGATTTAAGACATTAGAGACTGGCTGCAGCTATTAGAATTTAAGGGGCCAAGATCACAGAGGTGCTGGAACCACAGAAATGTGAAAAGATATTCTGCTGGCCATTTTTTCTCTATAGGTCTGTGATGACATACCCTCTTTCATTCTACTATTTAAAATTTGAGTCTTCTCTCTTTTTACTTAATTAGCTTGAGTAAAGGTTCAGAAATTTTACCATCATTTTTAAACAGTGACTTTCACTTACACTGATTTTATCTCATATGTTTCTGGTTTTAATTTCATAGATTTCTGCTATGCTATTATTTCATGTATTACACATGTTTTGGGTTTAATTGTCTCTTTTTTTCTAGTCTCTGAAGGGTGGAATCTTAAATTGTTGATTTAAAATTTGCTTCTTTTCAAATAAAAGGATTAAAGACTACAAATTTACCTCTAAACAGTGTCTTAGCTGCATCCCACAGATTTTGATATGTTAAATTTTTAGTTTTGTTCAATTCAAAATATGTTTGAATTTCCCTTGCAACATTTTCTTTGAACCATAAGGTGTTTAGAAGTATTTATTTCCAAGTATTTGAATATCTTACTGTTATTAGTTTCGGGTTTAAATCACATTTGATATGAGAGTGTATCTTCAATGATTTCTATTCTCTTATATTGGTCTATCTAGAACAGGCTCTATCTTGGTGAAGGTTTCATATGCCCTTGAGTAAATGTGTATTCTGTTGCTATGGAGTGGAATGTTCTTTATGTATCTAATAGGTCCATTTGGTTGATAGAGCTGTTAAGATCTACTTTACTGACTTTCTATTTGTCCAATCTATTACTGAAAGTTGAGTCTCTAAATCTACTTATGGATTTATATCTCTTATCAGTTTCTACCAGTTTTATTTTACATATTTTAAACTCTGTGGTTAGGTGCATGCCTACTTTAAATCACTTGTCATCATATTGAGTTGTCCCCTTTATCTTTATGAGCATTATTCCAGGTAATATTCCTTCTTCTGAAATCTACTTTGATATTAATATAACCACTTTACCTTTCTTTGATTAGTGTTTTTATGTCATATATTTTTCATATTTTTACTGAAGCTTATCTCTCTCTTTAATTCCATGAGTATTACTGACAGGATATAGTGGATGTTACATTTTTATTCAACCTGAAAATCTCTAATTTTTACATGGTATGTTTTCACCATTTAATATAATTCTTTAAATGGTTGGTTTGAAATATATTTTCTTATCTCTAATTTGGGGTTATTATTTATACATTTTAAATGTCCTATGATTGCTCTAGAGTCTGCTATATGAGCCTTTAATTATTCATGTATGTAAGGAACTTACAACAGTGTAATTTCTATTCTTTCTCTATCCTTTATGCTATTACTGTCATTAATCTTACTTTACATAAAGCATAAACAGACAATTCCTTGATACGATCTTTGCTTTTGAGAGTTATCTCTTAGAGAAATTAAAAATAAGAAAATTAAACTTCATATCTTCATGAATGCTGTTTTTAGAAATCCTTCTTTGTGTAGATCCTAGTTATTGTCTGGTATCTTAGTCCAGACAATATTTCTGAAAAACTTCCTCTAATAGGTCTGCTAGAAATGAATTCTTTCAGTTCTTGACCTTTTGCAAAAGTCCTTATTTCTCCTTGAATTTTGTGAAATATTTTCTTTGAGTACAGAATCTGGATTCACATTCTTTTCCAGTCTTTTAAGATGTAACTCCCTTGTCTCTAGATTTCATAGTTCATAATGAGAAGTCTATTCCAAACCTTATTTTTGTTTCCTTGAATGTAATGTGTGCCTCATATCCAAAAGCCTTCAAGATTTTTCTCTTTGCCTTTGGGCAACAGTAGTTTGAATACAGGCATTGCTATTATGAAAGACCTACATTAGTTTGTGTTTCTGTTAACCAAAAGAAATCCAAAGATGATTTTCCAGCTGATGAAGAAATGCAAAATAACATTCAGCATTTGTTTTGCAATGAGTCATTACAGAGGCAGTGCAAACCCTGAGCAGTGAATGACAAGACCAAGCTCCTTCCTTAGGAAGTACAATTCACATCTCAGCATCAAGCCACCATAGCATTGAACTGTGTCAATGAGCATCTGTGCTTTTATATAAATTTATTTGTGCATCAGTTAACTACGTGTGTCCTAAGGTATCAGAAGAGCCCAAGTGAAGATATTTTGGGGGTTTGGGAACACTAAAAAAAAATTTCCATAAAAATTAATTTAATTACATCTTTGCTTTATGCCATTTCAGTTTACAAAAGGTTTCACAGTAACACTCTACTTTTGGTTAGTGGGGAAACCTGTAATTGCCATGAAAAACACAATCTTATATAGTTTAATTTTAAAGCCTTTATCATATGGTGGTACAATTAATATCACAAAAAAAGACATGTGTTTCATTAACTTGCCTGTCACTCCATGAGTTCATGATAAGAGAACTGACACTTCTGTGCCATCTGTTTGCATATGACATAATAGAATCCATACATGCCAATGGCTGAAGTGTTTTGACAGAGTAAATATGTGCTTGACATTGTGATACATATTAGGTTATTTCCCACAAATAATTTTATCATTATGACATTAATTCTTATAGTAATGTATAACTTTCAAGAAAAGTTGTGCTATAAAAGCATAGGAATGAGTAACTATTTCTTTTCCCAATATACTAAGAAACTATGTGCTCTAATGGTTAAAAAAAAAAGAGAAAGTGATCTTCTGGCTTCTATTTATGATGCAGAAAGCTAGGAAGAACATCATCTCTACATTTACAATAAAAAAAGAGAGATAATCTGCAAATACACAATTGTCCTTTGATTCAGCAGTGAGCTGAGGTTGTAGGACAACTGACTAATTCAAAATCTTAAAAAAGACATTCTCCTGAAAGGAGAAACCAAATGTGACCATTTGTTTTCCTGGGATATATGTTGAACTCCATAGAAGCTGTTCAGAAGAATTCAACTAAAAACTCTGATAAATTACAAAAAGCTGACTTTGACTTAGCATGAATGCATAGAATCTGTAGAAGCTGCAATCACAAGGAGAAATTGCGCATATGTGCATGATCATCTCTATGTAACATACTTCACTATGTACTTACAAGAGAGATTAAAGGCAAGGTGGGAGACCTGGAAAAGCCTCCATCTTAGTGTAGTTATGGGAGAAAGGAATAATGCTGTTGTAGAAAAGGACTAAAGCCTTACCTAGAACCTTCTTCCCTATCTTCTCTGCAGAGCAAAAGCTTCAACTGCTGTGGAAAGTGCAACAAACACTGTCGTTATCAGGATAGAGGTGAGCATCCATTGCAACCAGTTGAAGAAAACAATAAAACAACTTCCCAGCTCTTGGGAGAGGGACAGGAAGCCACCCTGAGCCCAGATCACTTAGAGATCTCTTACCTCCAGAAGGGAGTTAAGACCAGAAAAAAGCCCATTCTCAAGATCTGGATGCACAAAGTCTGTCTCAGACTGAGGCTGAAAGCGAACAACAGAGAATGACTTCCCTGTTCCTCCTCTCCCACTTTTCTCCTGCCAGCAAGTAAGCTATAACAATTACCAATTGTACAGTGCTGGGAGAAGGGTAAAGTGGAGATAGATGTTTTCTCAGGCACAAAGGAAAGACTTGAAACTGAGAAGTGAGGAAAATATTCCTCATTTTAAGTACAAGACAAGAGGAATTTGAAGCTTGTGGTGCTCTGATGATAACCATAGAAACCAAAATAACAAAAATAAACTCAGCTCACTTCCCAGCTAGATGGATATGAACTCTTACAATAGGAAGAGGAAAACCATGCTGGTTTCCAGGCATAAATACTTTTACACTTGTCTCTACTGTTCTACACAAGGTATCCAGCTTTCAACTGAAACACAGGATATACGAAGATGAAAATGACCACCACCAACAACAAATACAAAAAAAAAACACAAGCAGCAATACACTGTCAAGAGATAAACCAGATTCAAATCAAATCCACCCATTGGAAGTATCAGAAAGGGAATTTAAAATAACTTTGAACAATGTAACAAAGATTCTGGAGGAAAAGGTGGACAACATGCATGAATGGATAGGGAATTTCAGCTGAGATACGGAAACTATGAGAAAGAATCAAGTGGAAATGGAAGACATAAAAAGCATGATTATAGAAGAGAAGAAAGCCCTTGATAAACTCATCAGGAAAATCAATAGAACAACAAAAAGATACTTTAAATTTCGAGATAGGTCAAGAGAAATTCTCCAAACTGACAAGCATGAAACAAAAAAATATAACAGTTCATCCAAGAGCTAAGGGAGAATGAAATGGTCTTATGTCAATGCAATTGGAATCAGAAAGATAAGAGAGACTGAGCAGAAGAAATATTTGACCAGCTAATGGCCAAGAATTTTTCAAAATCAATATATCATAAAAAACTATAGATCTAAGGTCAGAGAACACCAAATGATACATACTCCCAAATATACCTAGAAACGTAATACAGGCTTCCTTCGTTATCCTGAAGGAGAACATTCACATAAAATTTTTCCTAAGCTAAAATGGCATAAAGTAAAGAAGCAATTACCGTTACAGCAGAGTTCATTTTCATTGCACTTTGCTTTATTGCACTTAGCAGATACTGTGCTTTTTACAAACTGAAGGTCTGTGGCAACCCTACATTGAGCAAATCTGTGGACACCATTTTTTGAAGAACATTTGCTCATTTTGTGTTTCTGTATCACATTTTAGTAATTCATGCAATATTTCAAGTTTTTCATTATTATTATATTTGTTATGATGATCTGTGATCAGTGATTATGGCTTCCTTAAGGCTTAAATGATAAGGAGCATTTATAGCCAATAAAATATTCCCTAGTCAAGGTATGCACATTCTCTTTTTAGACAGAACACTATGGTGCACACTTAATAGACTACAGAGTAGTATAAGCATAACTTTTATATGCACTGGGAAACCAAAACATTCATTTGACTCACTTCATTGCAATATTCACTTTATTCCAATGGTCTGAAAATGAAACAGCAATATCTCCAAGATATGTCTGTTATTGATATGGAAAAATATTTGAGGATTCCCAGATGCCCAAAATATCCTCATAAGCTTTTCAAATACCTTAGGACACATTTTGTTAATGGATGCACAAAATAAATTGAGATAAAGCCCAGATGCTCACTGACACAGTTCAAACTATGGTGGCTTGATGCTGAGATGCTGAGCATATTTTCCAAGAAGGAGTTTGACAGTGCCACTCGCTGCTCAGTGTGGGTGCCTTCTCTATACTGGTTCACTGCAAAATAAATGCTGAATGCTATTTTTGCCTTTTGCCTTTTTTCATAAAAGCAAAAATCCTCTTCAGATTTCTTTCAGTTAACAAAAACAGGTGCTAATGTAGGTCTTTTGTAAAGAGTAGTAGTGAAATACAAACTGTGGTAAAACAGGGGTTATATGTATTTAGTTGGAAGAAAGTTGTCTTTCTATGAATTTCATCAAATTAACTAAAAGTATTGAAATTAAATTAGCAAGTACTCTCAAATTAATAACAGTTATGTAGTAAATAGTGTCTCATATTTGAGCTAAGTAATAGCTCATGGGATTTAAGATACAAAGATTAGGTACATTCAGTTTGAATAAATCAGCTTGGAAAGAATTCTTCTTAATAGTTTTAGAAAATAGAATGTTTGTGGGGAAGCTTGTAAACACAGGTCAGTTTCCTACCAGACAAAAAAGCTTGTTTATAATTAATCTGATGGTGACAAAAAGGCTTTTAATTAGATTTTTATCACAAAATGAGAAAGGATAGGTTTAGGGTCTGAAACACAGTAGAGTTCAGCCATCTGCTGACAGCTAGCTTTGCCAACATGTGATTTGCAAGTTAAATTATGCCAGCTGATGACATATGGCACTTCTTTCTTCTTTAAATATCTTACTCAAAATGAGTTTGCTGCTCTGCAACTTGGCTAAATACTGTATGCTCTCAACTGCTGAGACTGGACTTTCTGAAGTCACTGCACTTGTTTTCCTTAGTAAACAAATTCAAGTAAAGGACATAGATCTAAGGTGCTGAGTCATGTATTCCTGTCCTGGATGTGACTGTGAGTTAGAGATATGGGATGAGAGATGTTTACTTTGGGGATTTACAAACTTAGAATTTTCCTCACAGTTTTAGGGTAATAAGTAGGAGGCACCTCTCTATGTTTTGATCCATTGCTGAGGAAAAAGGAAAGATGGTCCAAAGGAGCAGAAAACCAATTTGAATCCATTGCTTCATCTCTAGCATATGTCTAGTACCTGATGAAAAAAGAGACTTTTACTGCAGAAACTCTTGAAACTGCAAATCATCAAAACAGAGCAGAAAAATGTATTCTTATTCCCAGTGACCTACAGCTACAAAATATTATGTCTCTCAAGCTTTTAGGCTTATTTACAGCTAGTTTTGTCTTCAGAATTATTGATATAATCTATCTTGAATTAAGACCATAATTTTTGCCAAACCTTTTAATCACTAGCCTCCACAAAAATCTCCAAAAACTGTTTTAGTGTGACCTAACTAAACAAACCTATGCGCCTTAATAACTGTAATTGTGTACGTGTGGACATTTTGACCTGACACTGATCTATGTATCATAAAGGTAACAGCATGGATATAAACTGGTTCTGTGGTAAAGCAGATGAACATTCACTTCCTGAAGGAAGATCAAAGCCATAGACATACGAGTTCTTGACAGAGAATGGGAGCATCCTCAGCCAATTACATCATAAATTCTCTACCTATGATCCCTGTGTTCACCTGTGAGACAAGGACTTGAGGCTATTTTATTGGAAGTGATGGAGCCTATCAATATAGCTTTTGTCTTAGTTGGTAACATCCTCTATACATCCACAAATTTTTAAATCATGACTATCCATTTTTTAGTTACCAAAGGAAGCTTTATTCTTTAGATAAGACTTGGCCTCCTAGTATACTTACATTTTCTCACATTCTCACTGTAGACTACATCACTACAAAATTAAATTTTAACTCCTTTTTTATTTTACTGTATTCATCTGTTATAAAGCAAAGACTTTATGACCTCCCTAAATAAGGCAACATATCTTAAACATTCCATTACTGTTTGTCTCTGTGATCATAAGAGGATATAAAGTTATGTAATCAGCCATCAGCAACAATTTAGGTGGATGAGAAGACACAAGAAAATAAAATCCTGGTAGACCATAAACTGGTCTTCCTGGGTTTCCCTGGGAAACTAAAGATGGTGCTTAGCAATTGAGATTTTAGAGAAAGTGACTGGCAAGTGTCTGACCAATACAGTCCTAAGCTGGTGTAGAAGAGTATCTTGATCCTAAAGGCCCTTCTATCTGATGTTGAGAATTAATCCTTCAGTTGTTGGATTGGCAAGAGGCTGAAATGCTGATGGAATAAGGGACAGGAGAAAATCTGTAGGACTTCAGGAAGTTGCTATATAAAGCTGGTCCAAAATCATTTTTGTATTTTAACAATTGACATGGCTGTACTATTGTACAAAAACTGAATGTTAGTCCTAATCAATAGATTTGCTTCCAATATTCTCAACAATATATTTTTCTAACACTGAGGGTTCAGGAAATGAACCTTCACAGTTATAAAACATATGCTAAACCCTGACGTTAAAGCTAGCATGTTTGTTCATACCTCTATTGTCAATAAGGCAGAGAAAAATCTTATAGGAAGAATGAATGTCTGGGAGGTGTGCGCCATGCACATTGGTAATGACAGGTACAATTCAAGCACCTAATAGTTCCAAGTGGTTAAATGTATAATCCAATTGTCTCAACTTTACTGGCCCTTGAACACAGCTATTGTCACATTAATAGTAAAATCTTATTTTTTGCTGTATTTATCTCCCACCTTTACTCACAGGTACTTGAATTTCCTACCAAATCCTCCCCAGTATTCCGAGAGTTCCTAGAGAGTGTTTCATATGCTCCAATTACTGGAGCCATATGGCATCCCCCATGTTCTTACTGTGCCTCACTCTCCTACCCTTTTCCTTGTCCTCTGCACAGGAGGTTTCTTGAATATGACTTGGAAGCTGCTGCTGTTGATTTGAAGACACTGCTCTGTAAATTGTATGGTTTCTTCTGTTGTCTGGTCAGGAACTTAAGTGTCAAATCCTCTGTGCTGAGGAGAAGATGTTCTACTCCTTAATGCAGTGTGGCACTTTGTCATGAAAGCCATGAGGCATCACTACTTTTGCCCTGTCTCATGAAATCCTTCAACTTTTGCTTTAACCACTATTTGATAATTGTTTTGGTTGAAATCAAAGCAGTTGTGGAAAGGCAGTGAATTTAATGGCCCACAACAGCATGTGACTCAGGCGAGGCCTTGAGAATGTCCATCCTCTTGCACCTCATGAGTTACCCAAGGACAGTCAATTAGAATCCCTCACGGGTTAATAAGGCTGCTGAAGAAGAGGTGGTTTCTGTCTTTCTTCAAAGCCATAAACTTTAAGGACCAGCTAAGTATGGAGCTTCCAGAAGCCATCTTGACATTGCATGAAGACAGTCTGAGAATAAAGCCGAGAAGAGGCAAGCACAGCATGATGTAGAGTTGTGCCCTCTGGAAGAGTAGCCACCAGCTACCTGTGGCTTTTTACACTTAAATTGATTAAAATTAAATTAAAATATTTATTTCTGCAGTTGCTACTAGCCACACTTCAAGGGCTCACTAGTCATACAGGCTATTATATTAGACAGAGCATTTCATTGGACAGCATGATCTACAGTGAAAAACAAGATCTTAATTTCATCCTTTAGGTCTCTGCATCCAGTCTTGCCTAAAGGTGGTTCCACCTTAAATTCCATTTTGGTTTAAGCTACAATAATGAAACCTTGTTTAAGTTCTATTTCTCACCTTTGAAAAATTTATGAACAGAAACTAGCCCTCAGGCCTATTCCCCAGAATCAGAATCAGGAAACAGACAAGATTCTCACATTTTCCCAATTTCTTCCCATGACCTTTCCTGACAAGACTCAACCTCACCCTCTCCTTCAGAAAACACACACACACACACACACACACACACATGCACAGACACACACACACACACACATATGAAAAGAGATCTGGAGGTAGGGTTTGGTAGGTGTTACCACAAAAATTATTACTACTTCAAAATAAAGAAAACCAGACATTAGTTAAAATGGTGAAAATGGATTGATTCAGTAAAAAACTGACAGTGGGATAAAGAGCTGAGCTCCAGTCTGATTTGTGCAGGGATGATAGGTGTTTTAAAGGGAAAATGAGGGACTTGGGAAGGGGAGCAAGCAGGGATTCAGAATCACAAAGAACTGGCCAGCATAAACGTGCTTGGACCAGCCAGCTCTCCCTGTTACCCAGTAATACTGAAGTTAGGATTCTCTCCTTCCAGAGGCCCTCTCCTTCCTGATGATTACATGTCACAGGAATGGCTTTCAGGTCCTTGAGAAAGATACTCCTGAGCTGTAGGAGATTCACATACACCTCAAAGTGTCAGAGAAAGGTTTATAATTGTAAGACATTTTTAGTAAATGCTCTGAGGAAGTGAAACCAGTATTTGGTTAGAACACACAGTACATTCTTCTGAGCTTTTCAAGACAGGAGCTTCTCCAAACGGGACAGAGTTGTCCCAGGGACCCATGAGGACTTAGGCCACTGGGAGCCGGTTAAAGGTTGGCCAAGTCTCTTAGTGCGGGGGTTTGAATGGAGTGTTCATACCAAGAGTTCTTCGCAGCTCTGATACCTAGATTTTTTCCAGAAAGCATGATCAAACATATATTATATAATTTAATTCACAGGTCAACCCTCTGATGTATATCATTATACAGATTTCATAGATTGGGGAACCTAAAGTCAGAGGACTTAAATCACTTGTCCAGGTCACATGCTAATAAATTCAAAATCATACTGGAACCCAAGACTTCTCTAACTAAAGATTTCCTCACATCACCCATAACTTTGTCTCCCTACAGATCACTCTAGTTTTTCATACAAGTTTCTGTAAATAGTTTCACAGAGGTGCCCTTATCTTTAAATGGCAAAGTTCCAATGATATGAATGGGAAAAAAATAACTTCCAAAATGTTAGAAACTTGTGATTAACAGGCAGCAGGTGTACAAGCTGAAAGTGTGTGACTCACATCCATTGTCATTTCAGCAAACGGCGTGGTCCCAAAGTTGCTGAAGGGGGAAATTTGATTATCTTTGCTTCCCCAGAGGACTGATAAATCGAATTCAGACTGCTATTGTTCCAGATACAGCTTGAATCTTCCTCAGGATTTTAATCATCAGCAGCATTATGTAGCATATGGGAGCTATTTGGCTGAAAGGAGACTCCAACTGTCACTGGTACATCTGCCCAACATGAAAGCAAAATAATAATATGGAACAATGGGACTTTCTTATCTGCAGCACAGCTTCCCTCTGGGAAACTCTGTGGTTTACTGTACTACATCTTCACAACATCCTGTTAGGTGGATCAGAGGACAGCTTGACTATAATCCTGCATACTTACTGGCCGATCCCACCAACACTTTAATCTCTTTCTTAGCTTTTTCTTTATCCCCATCTATAAAATCTATGTGCTCCCCCTTTTGATCTCTTCTGCTCTCTTTAGTTGAATGAATAACCTCTACCCATCCCTTCCATTTTTACATTGCTCTATCCTTCACTCCTCTCTCTCACTACTACTTTTCTTCCCACCCTTATCTTATGAAAAGTCAAGATGGGAAATAAGGGTTCATAAAGCAATAGCATCTGTAACTCAAGTAGATCACCCTATTAAACTACAACAGTGCTCGTCAAATGTACAGGTAACTTCACTGATTCACTCCTTTAGTCACCAAAACTTTATTGAATATGTTTGCTTCAAGATTCAAAGGTGAGTAACATATGGCCCTTTACATCAAGCATGGAACACAAACATAAGCAGCTAATGACAATACAATGTTTTAAGTGTCATCATCTCACTGAGCCCATCAAAGTATAGGAAAAAACAAACAAGGCTAGTAGTGCAGTGTCTGTGGGGCTAGTCCCTAGAGGTTTCAGGTCTGGTTCCTGAGCCAAGCTCAGAAACCAAATATTAGGCTTCATTTTATATCCCTCTTCCCTCTCTTCACCTCTCTTGACATACCTCAACCTCTTCACACTCAGAGATTGTGAAAGATACAGTGAGGGATTGCTTAACAATCTTACACATGCCTGAGAATGTCACAGACCAAGCTCACTTGTTAATTAATGAGTCAGTGTTTCACTTTAAGTGACCTAAGAGTCGAATCTAAAGTTCTTGGCACATATATTTTCCAATAGCAGGAAATGTGAAGAATGAGCCAATGGTGTTATTAGGAAGCCAAATAGGATTTTGAAATAAAGTGCCATGACCTTCTTGACATCCCTGCATTTTGTCCAAAATGTGGAATCTAAAGTGGTGAGCTAGTAAATGTCAGTGTTAAGCCCTCAAATCAGAGACAGACTTCATTAGACGACAGAGAGAAGGATGGTTGAAAAGAGAAGGCCACAGGAATGACACTCCATCAGCGCAGGGCCATGTCAGAAGATGTGATTTCCTGTCCCTAGACTTAGTTACCTAACTTTAAACACCCAACTGCCAGGAGTGATAAGAGGTGGGGTTTTTTTTTACCATGGTATTGCCATCAAAGTATTCAAGCCGTGAAAAGAAATGCCTAAAGTAATGGGTACTTGCACAAGAAAATCCATGTTTTTGCATAAGGGTGAGAATTCAGTATGAGAGAATTTTTCCTTCAGAATCAATAGTGAAGAGAGAAAAAAAATCTCTTCCATTACCATTAAACCCTAGGAAGAATTAGTCAGCAGAACAATTCTGGGTGTCTCAGATAAGGACTGAAAATGAGACTCTAATGAGCTGGGATTCTAAGAGGAGTGATAGCATTGTTGAGGTTTTATACTGAGTGCAAAAATTTAGTAAATGGGCTCAAGGTAAGATTGTAATATAATCCATTAAGTATTTTAGTTGAAGATATAACCTGTTTTCCTTTTCTCTTTGTAAAAACATAGTATCTGAGATAAAATGGACACTAAATAAATGTTTGTCATATGCATGAATGAATAAACAAATGAAGAGACATTTTCAAATACTCAAAAACAATCTTTAAAAATCACTTGCTTGTGATTTATATAAATAAAATTATAAAAGAATTTTAAATAATTTTTTAAATTTATATAAATAATATTATAAAAGAATTATATAAATAAAAAGGCTATTATATTCAAAAGCCATAAACAAGAAATTAATGAAAAAAAGTGTGAAGTCCCAAACCACATATTACCTTCCAAGTTTGTTAATCTTGATTTGTATTGACATCATTGTATTGCAAACTTGATACACTCTAGACTAACTGGCTAATGGCTTCAACAAAGCTTGCCAAAGGCCTCACTGTCTTTGGGTAATGGAACCTTCTTTCTTGCTCTCCTAAGAGTCCATTGGCAGGACTGGGGTTCAGGGGCAAGGAACTCTGCTCCATGAAACTATTCAAGGATCCTAATCTTTTTAATCTATTGACTCTTAGATCCCCTGTCACCTCAGAGTTCTCCATTGAATTCCCTACATTCAGCCCACAGAGGATAGAAGAGAAAACCATGCAGCCCAGGATGTGGAGGTTTTGTGGTGCAGGCATGGAGATGGGCCACATTTCACTGGCCAGAAATTAACATATGACTTTAAGTTAGAAGGGCTAACTTAAAAGTTTCATTTTGATAAATAAATAATAGGCACTTTTAGTTTTTAAATGAAGAAAAACTGGAGACACAGAGACCTGTTAAGAAGCTATTGCAGTAACATGGGCAAAGAATGATGAAACCAGACCAGCGGAGTAGGAACAGAATGACAAGAAAATGGTAAACATGGGGATATATTGACTGGTTTGTTGAGTGAACAGAAAAGAACCAAGTGAAAGTCTTGGGTTTTACGTATTTATATAAGTGTGTATGTTTAAATTTGTGTGGTCTTTTCGTTAATTGATACCTGTTTTGTGGTTTGTTCATTTTTTCCCCATAGGGATTGGGTAAATGAAGATGTGGACATGAAGAAAAGCAAATAGAGTATGGTTTCTGTGGGAAGTCAGGGAGGAAATCTAATGTGGAATCAGGGAAAATAAATAAATAAAGAGAATGTTTTGGGATTCTGTATGTTACACTAAGGGTTTTGAAGTCAATGTGTGACAACAAATTAAGTGTCAAAAGAAGAAAAGTTACATCCAAAATATTTCCCCATGTTTGTTATGTTGCTATTTGCCACAACTGTCAAGCATTCAGATGCAAATAAAATGCTTGAATAAATAATTCTACTTTGGCTGTGGCAACTAGCTTACAGTATGCATTTTCGAGGACTCTGTAAAATGTTATTTTTAGTGCTGAGAAGAAAAAAAATAGTACCTGAGGAGGCTAACTGGGAACCAATTAATCAGATAATTGATATAATGGAAATTGGTTTTAACCACATCATTGGCATGCTTAATACCAATTACCTAATGCTCAATAGGTTTAAAATACAACATAAAGTCCATTACTTAGACAAAGAAGGATGTCATTAATCCCCAGAGAAACAAATACCTACTTTTGAAGGCCTTCCTGTAGCCTTTCTGCAGTTTGTGAGAGATAGGGACAAAGCAGTATTGCTGAGCAGTCCTGTTGGTGGTAGTAACAGCCAGAGTGAGGAACTGAAAGAGAAGGAATGCTTTGGTGTCCTCACACATGTCAGCCCCTCCTCTCCTGAGTCACACCTGGGGCCCATTACCAGAGAACTCCAGAATGTTCTCCTGTAGTGAACCAGTCAAGGTTAAAGGAAAGGGACTTTTCTTTGGGCCTTCTACACATACAATATATTTTTATTAGAAGACAAATTACACATATATTCTTCAGTTACTCAATACAAAATTTGTAGAGATACTTCCAGGCATCTATGTTGTCTTTAGGCAATAAGAATACTTAATAAAATTTTCATTTTCTCAAGATTTATGCAATAATCTACATGTACAAGTACTTTATCAAAATGAATTCCTTTTATCATACATATTCATAAAGTTGAATTTGAAATGTTTAAGCACACACATTTAATATACTCCCAAACACAGTAATAGATTTGGAGTGCAAAGTGGAACATAAGAATTCCTAGACAGGAATCCCATTGCTATCAAATAATTAAGCACCAAAGAATATTTGAGCTACCATGAACCATGCATGCACTCTCATCCTTTCACAACCAAATGAGAGACACTCATTATTTTCAGTTTACAACTCAGGAAACTGAAGCACACATTGGTAAAGTAACACTATAGTCACACAGGTTTGAAGTGGCAGAGTAAACATAGGGCTAGACTCCCTGCAGAGCAAATGTAAGGCTGACTGGATCCAGTGCTAGACCCCACTCTACTATGTCTTGGAACAAGTGCACAGAGAGTATTCCACCATCAGAAGCTACACATGTGGTTTGTGTGGTGGGTGGCAGGGTGTGGGCCTAAGGAAGAGGAACATAAGAGATGAAGCAGAAGTGATAAGCAGAGGTCAGGCTATGAAGAAACTTGGATTAATAGATCCTATAAAATTATTGCTAATGATTCCAATCAAGATGGTGATAGTCATAAGGTTCGGGATGTGTATGATACATGCACAAAGATAATGGGTAAGTTAGAGTTGGGGCCTCTGCCAACTGCATCAATTTTCTGTCTTTTGGAAAATAAATGATGTTCAATAGCCCTCTTTTGATGAAGACTGATAAACTAGAAAGATTTGTTTAGTTTAATTAACATCAGGTATCCTTCCTGAGTTGTTGATTAAGTGGTAAAGAACTCTATCTAGGCTCTGTTTTCAGAAGTTTCTGCCAAGTATCATTTTATGTTATTAACTGAAGTTTCCTCTGTAACATTATATCTCAAGACTACCACGATAGAGACTGTTCTACAACACATTTCACTAAGACCAATTAGGTAATATTTTCTCTTGATAAACAAAAACACATCTTATAATCTTACATACACAGTCAAATTTTGTCGGCATATTGTTTATAGTAGAGCCATGATTACTTGTGTACAGAACTTTTAACAGAATAACTAATTTTTATTTCAGGGAACTAGAAAGTAGGTAATTGAGAGCTATAGTGTTCAAGCATTTGACAGGCCAAAAATTTCATAAAAGCACATGGTGCACATATCCTTTTTATATTTTCTTAGAATGGATAGGTGGGTAGACAGATGGTGATAATGATGATGATAATGATGATTGGTATGTAGGTAGATAGAAAAATAACCCAGTGCCCTAGATTGGATTCCCAGGAAACAGATTAAGATATGAAGGATGGGCGTGAAAGACAATTATCATGGAGTGCTTTTAGGATTAAGACCTGTGGCGGGGAGAGAAACATGCAACATTGGGCAGGGGGAAAAGTAGAGCTGGGATGCCGGTATGATGAAGGTCCCCTGTGACCACACATTCTAGGACTGCGATGGCCATGGACAGCTGTCCCAAGTTGATGCAAGGGGTGTCCATATGCCCATGTTTGATTAGTCACTGAAGATGAACTACCCCTGGAAGGAGGTGTGGCCACGGGAAAGTGAGATTTCTTTAACTGAGACGCTCAGTTAAATGGGTTAAGCGGCTTCTTTTAGAATAGCACTATGAATTCCTTTTAAATAAGTGTTATTCCTGAAAGAACATCTTTGTGGCCTATCACAATATTCACTACACAAAGGTATAGCAACTCTATGAAATAAAAATAAGAAATAGAGAGATATATATTACGAAACATTATAAATATTTTAATTATATATATATTAATGTATATAACATACATAATACATAATATACATGTAATATATCACAGTTTATATTAAATATTAATATATATTAAATATGTACACATTCATATTAAATATGTGTTTGTATATTAAAATCATGCATGGTGACCAATGTTTCAGTATTTTATCTCACTTAGAAATTATTCACATATCCAAAGACTATCAATTAATAACAAGATTTAATATAAATCCAACATTCTAAATTTAACTAAAATTTGGACTTCCCCAAGATGGCAGTTTAAGAAGGGCTTGAACTCATGTCTCCCATAGACACACTTAATCTACAGCTACATATGGACCATTTACATCAGAAAAAGATCTGAAAGCTAGGTGCACTGCTCCTCCACAACAAAGGACAGAAAAACCACATCTAGATAGGAAGGAGAGGCAGAGATGCAATCTCACCAACCTCCTTCCCCCTCCCCCACAAATGATGCCAACAGGGAGGGATCTCACCAGTCCAGTGCTTCTCCTGGAGGACTGAAGGGTGGGCACTACACATCAGGCCTCCAGCCCCTGGGACCTGCCCTGGAATAATGAGTCGCCAGAACATCAGGCTTAGGAAACCAACAGAGCTGATACTCAAGGGACCAAAAGTACTATAGGAAACAGATTCCCCTTTTAAAGGGTCCACATGCAATTTCACTTACCCTGAGACCAAGTGAAAAAACATCAGTTTGTAAAGTGGCAACACTATTTGTGAAGGAGATTTATTTGCTAATCTAAAAGCATCTGCTAGAGGGGCAGGGAACAGCTGAGACAGAAGTGCTCGCAGATTTTACTTTTGCGCTCTCCGCCTGCTGTGCTAGCACAGGTGGGCAAGTTCAGATGTGGTATCCTCCACTGCCTTGCTAAGGCAGGCATGGATAAATGGCTTTGGCACTATGCCACTGTGTTGCTGAAGTCAGAGATGGTTGTACTTCCCTGTTTTCTGGATTGGGTGGCAGGTGCAAATGGTCACGGCCTTCTCCCCCTCCCTAGATGAACACGGCAAGCTCACACTCTTCTGCTGCCTACCTGGAGTGGTGAGCACAAACAGTAGTGACATTACCCCACTCCCCACCTAAAGCCAGTATACCCACAAACAAGGCACTCTCCCTCTGCATTGCTGAAGCCTATGGGTGCAAGTAATATTTTCCAGCTGTCTTTCTGAAGCCAGTCAGTGTGCCTACCCCCTACATTCTCCACCAACCTAGCCAAAGCCAGGGGCTTCATGCAATTCACACAGGGGACTCCTTTTGCTTGTCTGACTTGGAGGGCAAGGGGGCTGTTCCTGACTTTCACAGGAATGTAACATCAGCAGGGCAGTTCTTGTCAGGCTATCACCACCAGAGCACTCACAAAGAGCGGCCTGAAATACAACCCCATTCTTCCTGTGAAACAGGCCTATTTAATTAGCCTGGAGCTTCAGTGTGAGGCACAGCTTCCAGTTTTCCACACATCTAGTGGCTAAGGAGGCACCCCCAGGGAATATAAGCAGTAAGACACCATCCTTATACACGTCCTGGGGCTTACTATCGCTTGATGATATTTCCCAAAAAAGAGCTTATACACTTGTCTGGAGCCTCAATTCTTACAACTGTCATCCAGGGGATGCCTCTAGATCTCACAGCCTGGAGGCCAGCAGAAATTATTATTGTAGCCCCACAGACCTAATACATAGAAACAAACACAGAGATCAAGCAAATAAGGAAACAGACAAATATGTTCCAAATGAATGAATAAGAGAAAACCTCAGAAAAGGACCTTAATGATATGGAGTTAAGTATATCAACTTGATAGAGAATTCAAGGTAATGGTCATAAAGATGCACACTGAACTTGGGAGGTGAATGGATGAACATAGTCAGAAATTCAATAGAAAAAAAATAAAATAAAGTGCCAAACAGAAGTCACAGAGCTAAAGACTGTAATAGCTGAACTTTTTAATATGCTAGAGGGGTTCAACAGCAGACTGCATGGAACAGAAAACAGATCAATGAGTTGGAAGACAAAGCAATGAACTCACCTAGATAGAGCTACAAAAGTAAAAAGAATTTTAAAAAATAAAGATAACTTAAGGGACCTAGAGCACAACATAAAGTAGAATAGCATTTACATTATAGGGGTACTAAAAAAGAGAGAAAAAAAGGGGTGGTGGCAGAAAACTTATTTAAAGAAATAGTGACTGAAAACTTCCCTAGTTTAGGGAAGGAAACAGACATCCAGGTCCTGGAAGCCCAGAGAGTTCCAAATAAGATAGACTCAAAGAGATCCACATCAAAACATATTAGAGTAAACATACCAAAAGATAAAGATACAGGATCTTAAAAGCAGCAAGAGAAAAAACAAATTGTTATATACAAGAGAAATACCATAAAGCGTTCAGCAGATTTCTCAGCAGAAACTTTTCAGGCCAGAATGTAGTGGTACAATGTATATAAAGTACTAAAAGGAAAAAACTCCCAACCAAAAGTAGTTTACCCTACAAGGTTATCATTCAGAAATTAAGATGAGTTACAGTTTTAGAGAAAAGCAAAAGTGAAATGAGTTCATCAGTACTAATCAATCTTACAAGAAATGTTAGAGATTTCTTTAAACTGCAAAGAAATAGCACTAATTAATAAAAAGAAAACATGGAAGTAAAAATCTCACTGGGAAAGATAAATACACAGTAAAGGAAGGAGATTAACCACTTATGGAACTGCTATGAATGTTAAAGGACAAAAGTAGTAAAATTTACAATACTTAAGGAATACATAAAATAAAAAGATGCAAAATGTGACATCAAAAAACATTAAATGTGGGGGAGGGGTAAAAGCATAGAGTTTTCAACTCTATAGTGTTTAAATTTAAGCTGCTGTTAACTTAAAATGGACTGTTACATATATAGGAAGATGTGTGTGAACTGATTACTAATAAGGATATTGAATCAGTAATCAAAACTTCCCCCCAAAACAAAAGTTCAGGACCACACACATTAGTAAATTTCACCAAACATTTAATGATCTAATACCTATCCTTCTCAAGCTCTTCCAAAAAACAGAAGAGGGAACACTTCCAAACACATTTTATATGGTCAGCATTAGCCTGATATCAAAACTACACAAGGATGTCATAAAAAAATAAATTTAAAGGCCAATATCAATTAAAGTTCAATGATGAACACAAGGGTAAAAATCCTCAACAAAATACTAGCAAAATGAATTTAAAAATACATTAGAAGGGATCAAATGGGATTTAGTCCAGTGATGCAATGATGGTTCAACATCCACAAACCAATTAATGTGACACACTGCATTAACAAAATGAAGATAGAAATCATATGAGCATGACAACAGATGCAGAAAAAGTGTTTGACAAAATTCAACAGCCATTTATAATAAAAACTCTCAACAAAGCGGATATAGAGGAAATGTATCTCAACATAATAATGGCTATACATGGTAAACCCATATCTAATACCATATACAATAGTGAAAACTCAAAAGCTTTTCCTCTAACAAGATAATGATCAGAATAGGAAAATGATGCCATTTTTGCCACTTTTATTCAACACAGTATTGGAAGTCCTAGCCAGAGCAATTAGGCAAAAGAACTAAAAGGTATACATATTGGAAGGATATATATATATAAAACCCTACAGACTCAACAAAAAATATTAGAATAAATTCAGTAAAGTTACAGGGTATAAAAAGCAATATATGAAAATCTGTTGTAATTTTATACACTAAAAATGAACTATCAGATAGAGAAATAAACAAATAATTCCAATTACAATTGCACCAAAAAAAGAATAAAATACCTAGGAATAAATTTAACCAAGGAGGTGAAAGACCTGTACACTGAAAACTATAGACAGTGTGATAAAAGAAATTGAATAAGACATAAATAAATGGAAAGATATTCCATGCTCATGGATTGGAAGAATTAATACTGTTAAAATATCCATACTACCAAAGCTCTTAGATTCAAAGCAATCCTTATCAAAATTCCAACAGCATTTTTCACAAAAATAAAAAAAATAATTCTAAAATTCATATGGAACTATAAAAGTCCCCAAATAGCCAAAATAATCTTGAGACAGAAAAATAAAGCCAGGAGTATTATGCTCTCTGATTTCAATATACTACAAAGATAAAGCTTATAGTATTGGCATACATAGGTCAATGGAACAGAATAGAGGGCCCAAAAATAAACTAACATATATGGTCAATTTATTTATGGCAAAGGAGGCAAGAATATACAATGGGGAAAGGTCCGTCTCTTCAATAAATGGTGATGGAAAACTGGATGGCTACATGCAAAAGAATGGAACTGGATGACTATTTTATATCAAATTAAAAAAAATAACTCAAAATGTATTAAAGACTTGTATATAAGACTTGAAACACCTAGATGAAAACACTGGAGTCAGCTCCTTGACATCGTTGTTCTTAGTGTTTACTTTTTTTTTCTTTTTTTGTCTCTGAGTCCAAAGGCAAGAGAAACAAAAGTTAAAATAAACAATTAGGACCACATCACACTAAAAGCTCTGTGCAATCATCATCCAGCAACAAAATGAGAAGGCAGTCTACTAAGTGGGAAAAGATATTTGCAAATCTTGTATCTGAGAAGGGGTTAATATACAAAATATAAAGAATTCATACAACTTAACAAGGAAAAAAAGAAAGAACAACAGCAACAAAAAAAAACTGATTAAAAATGGGCAGAGGCTCTGAATAGACATCTTTCCAAAGAAGACACACAGATGGCCAATAGGCACATGAGAAGATGCTCAACATCACTAATTGTCAAGGAAATACAAGTCAAAACTACAATGAGATATTGTTGTACACCTATCTGAATGGCTACATCAAAAAGACAAGAACTAACAAGTGTTGGCAAGTATGTGGGGAAGAGGAAACCCTCATGCACTGATGTTAGGGATGTAAATTGGTACAACCACCACTATGGAAAACAACATAGGGATTTATCAAAAAATTAAAATAGATCCAGAAATTCTACCACAGGTATCTATCCAAAGAAAATGAAAAAAAAAATTCAAAAAGTTATATGCACCCCTATATTCACTGCAGCGTTATTTACAATAGTCAAGAAACAAAAACAACCTATGTGTCCATCATCAATGAATGAACAAAGAAGATGTGATAAGTATATATAATGGAATACTTCTCAGCCTTAAAAAAAAGAATGAAATCTTACCATTTGAGACAACCGGATGGACCTTGAATGTATTATGCTAAATGAAATAAATCAGATATATATGCTAAGTGAAATAAAAATAACAAGTGAAATAAAAACAATATATCACATTATTTCACTTACATGTGGAATCTAAGAAACAAACAAAACAAAATGAAACCTAGACTCATAGATAAGAGAACAGATTGCTGGTTCCTAAAAAGGTAGGGAGTGCAGATGGTATGAAATGGGTAAAGGGGATTAAGTATAAACTTCCAACTATAAAATAAGTAAGTCATGAAAATGTATTATACAGCATAGGGAATGTAGTCAATAATATTAACTTTGCATGGTGACAAACGGTAACTAAACTTACTGTGGTGATTTTGCAATAAATACAAATGTTGATTACTATGTTGTACATCCAAAACTAATATTGTATGTTGATTATATCTCAATGAAAATAAGTTAAATAAATTAATTATTTACTAAAGATTCTGAAAATTCTATTTCAGCTGTCACATCCAAAAGATAATGACTATTGATAGACAAGTTTGTGAAATTATAATTTAATAGACTTTAAATTCTCAAACATTTTCTGGGAATGATGTTATTTGTCTGATCAGTATACTGGAAGCTTAGGAAATTCATAAGAAGTTTAGAAATTTTAAATAAAATTCACATACAAAATCAGGGAAAAGACATACAGCTGCTTTTGAACCAAAATTGTCAAACCACTCAGAATTATCTAAGAATTCACTTTAATTATGAAGGCTAGGAATCTTGTGCTCCTTTTTTTTTTTGAAAGTGTTTTTAAGCTGACATTTTCTGTGAAAAGCATTTTTTTAAGGGTGTGCTATCTGAAGTTTTTCTAAGGTTTTAGATATTTAGTTACTTATTCACTAAGAATTTTTATCTTCCCTTATATTAGACTTATGCAACCTTACTAACTTCTATAAACCAATCAAAACACAACTCCTTATTTTAAGAGACTTTGTATATAATTTATTTATTTATTGAGAGGTACTAAAATATTTCAAAAACAACTGAAACGTATTTCTTCTTTGGAAAAAATGTCTGTTCAAGTCCTCTGCCCATTTTTTAATCAGCTTATTTGCTATATTGGTGTTGAGGCATATGAATTCTTTATACATTTTGGATGTTAACATTTTATTGGATAAATCATTTACAAATACATTCTCACATACTATAGGCTGCCTTTTTATTCTGTTGATGGTGTCCTTTGCTGTATAGAAGCTTTTTAGTTAGATGTAGTCCCAAATGTTCATTTTTATTTAGTTTCCCCTGTCCAGGGAGATGTGTCCAGAAAAAAATTGCTTATGCTTATGCTTAAGGGATTTTGGCTTATGTTTTCTTCTAAGAGTTTTATGGTTCTGTATCTTACATTTAAGTCTTCAATCCATTTTTGAGTTTATATTTTGTGTATGGAGTTAGACAGTAATGCAATTTCATTCTCTTGCATGCAGCAGGTACATGAAAAGATGCTCCACATCACTAATTATCAGGGAAATGCAAATCAAAGCCACAATGAGATATCACCTCACACCACAACTATAAGAATGGCCACTACCCAAAAGACAAGAAATAATAAGTATTGGTATGGATGTGGATAAAAGGAAACCCTCCTACACTGTTGGTAGAAATGTAAATTGTTGCAACTACTGTGGAAAGCAGTATGGAGTTTCCTCAAAAAATGAAAAATAGAAATACCATATGACACATTAATTCCACATCTAGGAATTAATCTGAAGAAAACAAAATCCCTGATTCAAAAAAACATATGCACCTCTACATTTACTGCCACTTTATTTACAATAGCCAAGATATGGAAGCAATCAAATTGTCCATCAAAAGATTAATGGATAAAGAAGAGGTCATATACATGGTGGAATATTATTCAGCCATAAAAAAGAAAGAACTCCTGCTATTTGCAACAACAGGATGGACCTAGAGGGTATTATGCTAAGTGAAATAATCCAGGTGGAGAAAGGCAAATATCATATGATTTCACTTATATGTGGAATCTAAAAACAAAATGAACAAAATAGGAGTAGATCCAGACACTGAGAAGTAACTGGTGGTTACCATGGGGGAGAGGCTAGGATGGGTAGGTGTGGAGGGGAGGGTGATAAAGGGATACAAAACTTCTTAATCACAATATAAGAGAGTCACAGGGGTGTAATTACAACATGGAGGATATATTCAATGATTCTATAATATCCAGAGAGTAACTGCATTAGTTGGGGGTGAGGATTTAATAACGCGGGTAACTGGTGGAACACTATGTTGCATATTTGAATTATAAGATTTTATACCAACTGTTCTTCAAAAAAAATGAGAGGTAGAGGTAAAGGCTTTTCACAATTACAGATACATAGACAAACAGCTTGTAGCTTAGCCTGATAACCTTTGTCACGGATTAAAACAGAGACCAGAAACTCGCAATGTAGATCTCAAAGGGCTCTTCACCTTTCCAGTAGAAAGTTGATATATTCTTGAATGAGCAAGGAAACCAACAATCAAAATTTTCTGTCATCTCTCATTCATAAGAATAGGTCTTTATGTGAAAAAGATCATCAAATAATAAATCATTAAAATGAAATCACAAATGCTGCTGGCAAATTAAGAATAACTTGTGAGTTATATGGAAACTAGAACCAGGAACAAAAGCAACAGCGCAGACTTAGTGCGGTTGGGGATGGGAGAGAAACAAACTGTCAATGAAGCTAAAGTTCTATTGCCACTTGAGATTTGCTTCAGGAGCCAAGAAAGGATGTTTATTTTCTTCCTATACAATTTAACTGGCTCTGGAAAGTCCATTTACTTGGACATCTTGGTAGAATCTCCAAAGCAATCAAAGTACAATTTTCAAAATTTAAATACTGGGGTTAGAATGAGCCTGTGAAAGTGTTGTTTAATTCGATAAAGGAAATAAGAAAATTGTAAAGCTAGTTTATTAATTCTACTTGTAAACAAAATTCAAATGATGCCTAAACCCAGATTACCTTTCAAGAGGGAGCATTCCACGTTTGCAAAGTAACCTCAGAGCAGACTGTTCTTCCTCTGTGACCATGTCAGTGATAGCTGCACTGGTTCAGAGATCCATTCTTACCTCCTGTCATGATGCACAAGCCATTCTATTCTATTTCTTGAAGTACCTCTATGCATGCTGAAGTGCTATTCAAGGTATTTCCTGAAAAACATATCACTGTTTTTGTTAGCAGTTTGGTTACAAATTTTTTTAATCAACTCTACTTTTCTCAATGCACATTCATCTGGTATGCAAAATACATAAATTTTCAGGAATGCATATAACATGTTGTGTAGAAACACTTGGTTAGAAATAAAATGGCTGAACTCAACTTCTGATAGGCTAAGATGAAAATTTATTCAAATTTTATTCAAAAGTCATTCTTGAAAGAACAAAAAATCCTGAGCCTCTTATATATGGTCTCTGGAAAAATCATCCACACATGATGTCTTCTCTTCCCTCCATCAGTTTTATTCTGATAAATCAGAGCAACACTTTGGCAACTACAAAGAACAAATATTGAAACAAGGAGTATTTTTTCAAACTTTTCTTCTGTTAGTTGTTTAGGGAGTTATACTCCAGTAAATAATAAAGCACTCTATAACTTAGTCTAAAAAATTTTCTGACACAGTATGATATGGCTGATTGTGCCAATGAATTTTCCCCCTTAAGTCAGGAAAAACTGCACAACAATGATTAGCTCAGTAAGATTTGCATAATTATGATTACTAAATTCCAAAAAAACTGTTGTAGTAACAGTATAATAACTTATCTAAGGCCAATTAAGTTGTGTTTCCTTTCTGCTTTAATATATTTTAATCCTAAAGAGCAATAAAAAGGATATGTCTAGTTGATAATTTAATTAACTATAGAATATTAAGAAGATAGAAATTGTATGATGTTGAAAACCTAAATGCCCTTCAAGGCTGAAATCTTTATTCTTAATTCCCTAAAAATTTAGGATTTTCACCATTTTCACATGGAAAGCTATATCCCATGTTAAAATCAATACACAACAAAACTTAATGATTCAGATGTGTTTGCTTAATACCTGAGAAAGGGAAAGAACAAGGAAAAATCACTTTTAGTGGCAGGAAAGGATTAGCTTAATGTCTTTGAAAGCCATATTGGAAAAGAGCAACACAAAGTTGAAACTCCATTTACTTTCTGAAATGTACAGAAGCATTTGAGGACATAGCAAATAGGATCAAAGAGAAGGTCTGAGATTTTATTTAAGGTCTTTGATTTCTGTGGTTTGAAAGCATCTCTAAGGCTATTCTTGAAGAGAAGGATAAGAGAAAAAGGATGTTAAAATTTTCAGTGTGTTTCACAATTCAAAATCAAAGGTATTCAATACAGTTACAAAAGGAGGGAAACCTACAGTGGCCCAATTATAATGATAAAAATTTGAACACATTTTCTTGTTCTTTTCCTTTGATCTTAGGTTAAAGAATGCATTGGTTTCATAGCTGCCAAATCTGTGATCACATAATTGCAATACACAGTCTGAGTAGTTGTCAATATCCTCACCTATTCCCTCTTAGTTAAACATACAATTCTCAATATTTCTAATCACATTTAAGTATTTACTTATCCACCTTTTGTATCTTTCTTAATTTTACCAGTTAAGTCTCTTTTAAAAGATAAATTGGCATAACTATTCATTTCCTTTCTTTTTAAGAATTTTGATCTCTATGTGGTGATACATTTAGTTAAAAAAAACCACCACCAAAATTTCCTATTAAATTCAAGAAAAGCATTTACTTTCTTTAGAACCATCAATGTTTACCATTTCACAAGGATGATGGGCTCACACAGTTTTACAAAACTATCATCCATGACATTTTAAAGAAATCTGTTTTGAGCATTTCAAACTATGAAAAACCTTCGATATTTAACTAAGCTATTAACAAATGGGTCTGCATTAATATTTTTATCATTACTTTTTGTTAGCATCTAAGACCTCTCTCAAGCATTTCTATTTAGTATCCTTCCAGATCAGCAATTCTTAAATTTTTTTCCCCTTCCAACATCTGTTTACATGTACAGTAATCATCAACACAGGTATTACAGATTCTGAAGCTGGGCCATATATAGACTTGGGGTTATACACATTTGCTAATACGAGCTAACTACTTTCAATGCTTTCTCACAACTGTTGAAACAAACGTGAGAACTGACACTCTCGATTATTACCACTGAAATCTAGCAAATGTTTACTGCCTTTCACAGAGAAATCCCACTTCTGTTTCTTTTCCCCTTGATATTTTGACTCAGAACATATCAGGAAAATGTAATTCTCACTGAAATAGGCAACTGCCACCTTCACTGACTCCCCAGGCAGAAACCTCTTTTACAAGTGAGTAAACAGACTTTTAGAAATAGAAATTACTTAGCCGAGATTGGTAATACAGATTTTGATTAAAACTAAAGTCTCTTTCCCTCTATACCTCTAAATTGGCCTTTCTTTCACTTTGAAGAACACTTGGTATCTTGGATTCCTTTCTATGGCTCCTTCTTACTTTTACTTACAATTACTTCATGTTACTCTGAACTTTCTCAAACCTGAACAACTCTGTCTTGTGTATTTATAAATACAATTTACTCTGTCTGATGTACTTATAAATACAATTCAACTCTGTCTTGTGTACTTATAAATACAATTTTAAGATTTGATAATCTTCATCCACAGTGGAGTAGTATTATTAAGAACACCTATTTAACATAGATGAAGCACTTTTTTAAGTGACCAGAAAATACAAGATATAATATTAAATTATGCAATCAAAAGCCAGTAACTTATACCACTTTTTGACTTTTTATGTTTGCTTTTAAAGATTTTCTTATTAAGGGAAGTCGTGGTGGTAGCTCTGTTCTATAAGGCACCTCTTAGTTGTTAGGACCTCTGCATTTCATTCTCGCTTCAGGGAACAATCTTATTTTGTGACAAGTGCAGAAAGAAAACTGTGATTAGAGAAAGCAAGTGAATAAATCATCTGCAAAACAGTTATGGAGTTTCATGAATGATTACTGTTTCTGAAGTTTTTATATTGGAGCACACGTCTCATAGTTTCTTGTTTGAGTTAGGAAGAGTTAATATCTCTTATCCAAATCAAAAACTCCAAATCAAAGGAAATGAGACACCAAAGAACACAGATGTTCAGATCTCAGCAGTTTTACATATAAACTATTTCCAGAAAATTTTAAACTCTTGTGTTTAGAGTTAAAACTTAGAAGTCCAATTTAAGATGTATTGAAGATTTATTAAGGAAGGATACTATTTAAGTAAAGAAGCAAAATATGAACCTAAAGCTTTTCTAATTATTGTCATTAAAGAATCAAAGGTATTTTGTTTAAATGGCCTTAATCCTATGGGACTTGATCAAGATAAGTTTTGATCCTCAATTTACAGGTAGTCAAGACATAGTCAGCAATTCAAAATGATGTTTGTTAATTTTGAAATATGGGATTTTGTTTGTTTTCTTAACCAATTTTATTAGAGTAAGGCTTCTTGATAAGGACAGTAAGCAGTTAAAACTATAAATGATAAAAATATTTTTAAAATCTCTGAAGAGATAGTATTAATTCAAAAATATCATTGATGGATATTAAAGATTATCTTGGTTCATTTTTTGCTCTTTCTCCCTTGTTAAGAAGACATGAGATCTTCTACCCAGAGGATGTTTCTGTATTTCAAAGGAAATAAAATTTATAATCCTTTACAGCCAATTAGTATTCATTAAATATTCTAATTTATTTTTTCATCAAATAATAAATAATACCCATTATATAAACTCTATGCCTGACCTCACACTGTTTACAGTCTAGACTAATAGGCAGTTATAAAACAGCATGAGAATATTCTGAAACAAAGTACATAGAGTGGTATAGGCATCTTTAAGAAGATACATTTAACCTGAATTCAAGGCCAGAAAAGGCTTCCTGGAGGAGTTGAAAATCTGAAGAAAGAATAGTAGATGGCCAGGTAGCAGGTGAGAAAAATATCTTCTAGATAGAAGAAACAGCATGAATAGAATATAGGAGGGTCAGGAGGAGAGACAGATGACAGAGATGGATATAGAATGAGAGATTAGAGAGATGGAAGGAGGGAGGGCAGGAAAAGAGGGAGACAGAGAAAGAGAAACAGCACAGCATATAAGGAAGTAAAAATAAAGAAAGAAATGAAATGCGATGTGAGGCCAGAGAGGAAGTCAGTGGCTTCAATATACAGGAGCTTTTTCACACCAACTTAAACAAGTGTTTTTGACTTGTTTCCAAACATCTATTTAAAATCACTGGAGGATTTTAAATAGGAGTGTGACAGGATTTGATTTGTGGTTTACAAATGAGGGCTACAGCTGCTTGTGTGACTGTTAGCCTGACTGCAATGTGGAAAATACATTAGGAAACAATCCTGGATATGAGAACATTTGGGAATCTGTTGCCAAAATCTAGGGAAAAGACAAAGTGGTCTAGATTGGGGAGTGACTGCATATGAAGAGACATTTACAGAGGAATTAATATAATGTGATTTGTGTATTTATTAATTCTGGGAAGAAAGGGAGATGGCAGAGTCAAGGATAACCCCTCCTTGACTTAGGCAAAGGGTACATGGAGATAGCATTAACTGAATGGTGGAAAATGATGTACCTTCGATGGTGCAAAAAAATGATTTCAGTTTGACATATACTATATTTGAGATGTCTTTGGGTCATTTGTGTGAAAATTCAGTATCAGAGTCAGAAATACAATAGAGATCTTTAGGATTCACACAGAGAATGATCTCAGCTGCCCAGGAGGAAAAAAAGGGCTATGAAGAGAACCTGAGAAACCCCAATAATTGAGAGAAGAGCAGGGAATAGAAACTTGTGAAAGCAACTGGGAAGAAGTGGCTAGCTATTGGAAAAATATGAAACAGAGCAGTATAGTGTGGTGGAATCCAACAAAAATTGATGTCATATTTGATAGGCAAAATAATGGCCCTTGAAATTGTTTAGGTACTGAGCCTCAGAAATAATGAATATGATAGCTATAGGATAAAGAGAAGTTCCCACCCAGAAATTCCACCTGGTCTTAGTCTATTTACATACTACTGGATGTTTACCACAGCAGAGCCTCTGCTGGATCCCTGGCAAGGTATGCAGAGAAAACAGCCATTCTCTCCTCTTCTCCATTGCTGGTACCTAATTGCCCATGGAGTTCCTGCCTGAAGGGGTGGGCAAGGGGAGCAGAAAGCATACACTGCGGCTGGAGGGGACAGCCGGTGCAGGACCTGGTTACAGAATCTGAGCAAACTGTAAGAAATAAAAGCCTTTCTTCCAACCTGCCCTTTCCCTTTACTTACTTCGGTTTCATTGGATTCACAGGGAGCTTGTCCTGGGAGGGGAAACCCCATCCCTCCAGAGCTACAATACCTTATATGGCAAAAGGGACTTTGCAAGTATAATTAAGTTAAGGATCCTGAAATGGGAGATTTTATTGGATTATTATCTGGGTAAATCCATTACAATCAAAAGTGCCCTTTTAAGAAGGAGGGAGAAGGGTCAAAGTCAGAGAATGAGATGTGAGGATGGAAACAGAGGTGATAGACCTGCAAGACTATAGGATAATAAATTTTAGGCCTCTTATTTTGTGGTAATTTGATACAGCAGCAAGAGGAAAATAAACTGTATGAGGTAAATTTAGCAATATAGAATTCACTGATGAATTCCAAAAGAAAAGTATTCTTTAGAGAAAAAGTTGTGAGAATGTACTGTTTTGCATGATTAAAAGAATAAATGACTTCTTTGGGTCTTCTTTCATTACATCTCTGCCCCTGGTGTTTTGAAGTTGCTGGCTTCTTCAGCTCCAAGGCAAAAAAAACAAAAATCAAAATCAAAGCACAGCCAAAAGCCCAGGAACTTAGCGCCAATTTGTTTCTTGGGCCTCAAGATTCCTAGCTGGTCTACCTTCCTCTTTCCACCTTTCAGAGTCTTCTTATGTTTGTTTTACATTATAATGCCCAAGGTTTTTAGTTGCATTTAGCAGAAGGAATTGGGAAATGTCCCAAACAGATATTTAAAATTTTACATTTTGAAATTGTTATTTGTGTTTTCCAAAATTTTTCCATTGGAGATCAATTAGTTGTTTTAAATAAACGTGTTTTCACAAATATAATGCCTAGACTGGCACTTTATATGTCACATAGTAATAAATATACTATAAAGTGAAACTTACTGTGCATAAAATAAAAATCTGAAACAGAAATAGACAAATGTAATATATGTCCCTAACCCTATATAACATTTAACTTATCAATGACACTTTACAAATAGTGTTTTCTAGAATATACTCTATAAAGGTGATTTTCAAAATACTTTGCTAATATGAAAACTATTAAGAGTGATTGTTCAGCAATCTGAAAGAGGGCTGGTGGGCACAACACAATGGGACATCAGCCTTAGTTCTACAGGCAAACTGATAAAAATCCTAGGAAAAAGTGTTCCCTGGATAACTACCTTTGGGAAAGAATGCTTTCTATTTCCACCTCCTGGGAATTCTTGTCAGAAAAACAAAAATCCTTAACTTCATTAAACACAGACTTTTATTTCATGATGAAATTATTTTCTCATGAAAATCTTTTTTTTTTCTGACATCTATTCACAGCCTGAAGAGTACATTTTGCAAATGCTCTTCTAAGTGCTTTTATGCTGAACTATTATTTTCTTACCCATATCCTTGTCAACCAAGTGGTAGTTACTGCCACTCAAATAGAATTTATTCTGTAAAATGAGTTATTCCATACCCTAGTGTGTTTAAGAAAAGTGACACATCTACAGTTAAATCATATGAGATATTAACACTTCCCTAGACCCATGGATACATTCTTTTGCTACATCATGTCAATAATCAATAAAAGTAGCATCTTAGAAAAAGATAAAAAGGTGAAAGGGATAGGTTTACAGCTAAAATCACATAAGGTCCCTGGGAATATATCTAGCAAATGTTGTTTCAAAACTGTACAAGAATCAAAACATTTCAGATGATAAACTAAAGGAAACATATGCCTTATTTGTGAATGAAGAGGAATTTTTTTAAATGTCAATTCTCTCTCAATCAAAAGATTCAATGCAATCCTAAGCAAAATCACCATAAGATTTATTGTCAAGTTTCATAAGCTGATTCTAAAGTGTTTACAGAGCAGCAAAGAGCCAACGATAACCAAAAATATTCATAAAGAAAAGGAATAAAAAGGGAAAACATCCTCAGGAAAACAGAGCTGATTGTAATGGTAGATGAATTAAGGCAATATGCTATAAATTAAGAGAAAATCAAACTACTTGGTGGAATGGAATAGAGAGCCCAGAAATAGGTCCACATATAAATGGAAAAAACAAATGAGAGAGCTGGTATTTCAGATCACAAGGGAAATGCTGTTCTCCTTGACTTAGGGTAATGATATGCAATATTTGCTGTATAAATTTACATGAATTCATGACTTAAATACGAAAAGCAAAACTTCAGGATTTTTATAAGAAAACATAAGGGAATATTTTTATATTCTATAATTCAAAAATGATTTTTAAGGCTTTATAGTGTTAACTATAAAAAATTTAAATTCCACATTACTTCCTAATGAATCATACAAATGTATACACATTAAAACTTTATTTAACCGAGATGATTGTTTTTTACATTGCAAGGCAGATGGCTCAGAGACCATAATGAGTTGATTTCAAAACATTTTCAATAATAATCTTACACAGCAGAGGAATCAAACTTTATTATCTTTAACTACCTTTAGTAAAGGTATTCAATAAATATTTAATAATTACTCTCTAGAGAAAAATTAATTAACTTATTTGAGTGACATGTGCATAATAATTATAGAAAAAGAACTGATGTGAACTAAAACTTAAATTTTCTTTTTTGTTGTCCTAGTATCAAATATGTATTTTCTTTCCAGACCAATTTTTTCATCCTAAAAAATTCCAACTCTTTAAATAAATACACTTCAACCCCAAAATCATTCTTCTAAACAATTTAAACACAGGTTATGATAGAAGAAAAATGATACCTTTCTCCTTATTCTATTGTATTCAAAGCACTTTTCTACATTATCAAATATTATTACTACAAGATTTGGATGTTCTCTTCATACCAATCCTGGAAATTTTGCCTGTGCAGTTAGCCATCATGTTGATCTTATATGCAGTTTGCCTAATGACTTTTCAAACAACTAAATTCCTTTAGTTTATTAAAATTATCCTGTATTGTTTAAACCTCGCAGACCATGATCACTAATGCTGGATAACTCGGCAACTAGATTTTAGAAATAAAGCTAAGTAGTACATGTATACATAAACTGCTGGCTATTGTCCTTAGTGTCATACTAACTATTCCCTACAGGTAATCAAAGGGAATACGTTGGAAATAGATTATCTCTTACTGCAAACTTATGAGTGATTAACATTAGGCATTGAATCTGTTTTGTAACCATAGTTACTTGTAGAATATATACATATTTAGTTGTATTCTATCTGATTTGTTCTCTGCCTTTTTAAGGTTCTTCTAATAGCAGCAGATGTTCACATAAATGATTTATGAATATTCGTTTTCAACCTATTAATTTAAACAAGGGAACACATACCAATAAACATTTTTAATTCAAAAATGAATCTTTACAAATAATATTCTCAATTCTGATGCATTTTGTAACATACCCCACTTATACTGATTTGAAATTTTACCATCTTACTACTAACACCACAATCAATTAAAAAAAAAAGAGAGAGAGAGCATTGATGTTTCTTCCAGTAGTGTTGACAAGTACTTCAAAGGTAATGAAGAGTGGGTTAAGAACCATACACCTAATATTTCAAAATGGCAGTTGTAATAATAATCTCATATGCAGTTTGCCTAATGACTTTTCAAACACTAAAAACTAAATGGGGTTGGTGAAATGGTTGTCATTACAATATCTATCAGCACTCCTATGAACCACCTGCCCAGCTTTGTCGTGTTTTACACATCAAGAAAAATGTCAATTGTGGATGACTCTTTTCTTCCCAAGGAGATTGTAAACTCCTCAAAGGTAGGACCATTTTCTTCCTATTTTGCTTCCATTATAGTACCTCCTGCTAGTTGGTTCTGTATTAGTTGGGAGAAAAAAACCTAAAATTGAAATTAAAGTTATATTCTGATTTATTGAACTGACATTTTGTGGAACTCTCTTTACATCCACCACTCTTCAATTACTCTATAAGCAAAAACACTAAATGTTTATGTTCATGGATTTAAAGAAGCCCCTTAAATGCAAATATCTATTATCTAAAGCTCCACATGGCCACCAAATAAAATATAAGGCTTTCTTTAAAACACCCAAAATTATATACTGGAAACAATTTTTAATTTCTAAGATGAGAGCACAATAAATTTTTGATCAAATCATTTGGGTTACTGGCCTTTACAAAACTGAGGCACGGCTCATACTGAACAAGCACTTTCGACTAAGACCAAGCACTTGCTACCTTGAGTCCTCTTTGAGTTGAGTTGCTTAATATCGTAGGTTTTATTCCTTATGGTAAATAAAAACACCCTTTCCCCTTAAAAAGATAACTTAAGTCTTGTTTCATTTGTTTCATATCTTGCAGCAGTGGCTTCAAAAAAGCTGTGTGCATCTTTTTACTGAGTGATAAATCACTTGGGATTTCACCAGTGGATTTGTGCTTAAGTAAACACCTCTAAATATAATCTAGCATTAGTAATAGTTTACCTACAAGGCAACCCTTCTTTATAATTTCTAATGTTGAAAAGAAACACACATACAGAAACTAGAGCCTCTAGTCCTCCAAAAAATAGACTTTGCCTGCCAGGCTTAATCAAACATTATGAATTCTATAGACCTTTCTGTATTGATAGCTTTAAAAAAAAGCTCCTCATAAACAGGATGACAGTGGAAGTATGCTGCTTCTGAGATTGCTTGGCATAAAATTCATTAGATTCTGCTCTGCATTCTGTTGGCATCATTTACAGTTGTAGGAAAAACCAACAGCACCTCCAAGAGCACAGAAATGAACAGTCAACTCTGAAATTCATCTCCTATCCATTGTGATAAGAGACCTATATTCATTTCAATGAAATTTTTGACAAGAAGCAGCAGCAACAATGAGTTCATTTCCTTGATATTTTTTTAAAACCCAAGCAACCTAATAGCTTACCCTTCATGGAAAGATGTTTCTGTGAGCATTTTATTAAAATTTGGCTAAGAAGAAATGTTTTCCATTTTTCATACATGTGGAGGGACAACTTACACAAAAACAGCTACCCTGAGGATTGATTTTTGTGGGTCATTACTGTTGCTTCAAAGACCTAATGTTAATGCTCATATATTGAAGTCATTTGAAGTATTGTCTGTTAATTA
Source organism: Manis javanica (assembly GCF_040802235.1). Taxonomy (NCBI): domain Eukaryota; kingdom Metazoa; phylum Chordata; class Mammalia; order Pholidota; family Manidae; genus Manis; species Manis javanica. The sequence continues at coordinate 72,805,125 of NC_133158.1, read as the reverse complement.
ACATTTACTGTATTACATTGAAATTTCTGTTCAAATTACTACTAAGAAATATGGACATTTCACATTTTAAGTTTCATTAGAAGCTAACATTTTGGCAGAAGTGTTTGTTTCAATTCTCTAAAAAAATGTTTAGAAAATTTCCCTTTAATGACACCATATTTAATATTGAATCTGGGTGGTAATTTAAAGGACAAAAAATAAAAAAGTACTTAGAGACATAAGAGAAGCTATTTTGATCATAAGAACAAAAATTCTCAACCTGAACTTTGAGTTCAGCCAATTTGATATAAGATGCCTTCAAGAAGAAAAACAGTAAATAACAAAAAACTATTTTCAATAGGTGAAAACTCTATCATATAAAGTTAGAAATTTCTAAACTTTTGAAGAGTTTCAGTGTCCTCAATACATCAATCATTGCAAGAAAATGTTTCACGTTAGTTCTGACAAGAGTGAATGCGGTCCATTTTGCTACTGTAATATATCCCACAGTCTAAGAAATTCTAAAGCTATAATTTGGGGGTGATCATTTATATTGCAATTGTTTTTTCAAGTTTACAAAAGGATTCATACAGGGTTATTTTAAATATAGTAAACCCCACAGTACATTAAGTATTTGCTTAAAGATTATTTGCTGTTTTGTTCCAGATCAAATAAAAATATGATGACAATGATTGACAATTTATCAAAAATAGAGATCTAGCAACAGAAAATACGGAGCTATCATTTAATTTTCAATTTCACTTACAAATACTTTTCCTCCAGAGAAATTTATCTCTGAAATTGTCAGCACACAGAATACAATCAACTGTTTAATTGCACTCGGTACTTAGTAGTACAGGCAGATTAAATGGACATTATTTTTTTAGCCAATAAAAATATTCAGAGAGTACCTACTATGTACTAGGTATTAAATGGAAAAAAATTAGAGATACAAAAGTGAATAAGGTAAATAAGACATGGTTATATTCACTGTTTAGTGAAAGACAAATGACCAATAACTCATATACAATGTACAAAATGTTCTTTATGTAATAGTATAGAAGTACAGCATGGAAGAGGAGTCAGGAAAAGCTTCAGGAGAAAGGATTTTTTTTCTTTAGCTGAATCTTAAAGTATAAACAAAAGTTCACCAAGGGAAAAGAAAGGAAACAATCTCCATCAGGAAGAAGAGCAAGTGTAAAGGCATGATGTTCAAAAGCATGACAGATGTAGAGAAGAGTGAGCACCTGTGGTGTGAGCTCATAGACAGTACGGTAGCGCTGGAAAAACAAATTGGGAAGAGACTTGGGGCCATATTATGAACAGCCTTTTAAGCTAAGCTAAAGGGCTTGTACTTTATCCTTTATATACTGTACAAGAATCCAGGAAGCACTGAGAACACAAAAGGACAGTCCATGAAATAGACCCTTTTTACCTTTAAAAATGTAAAAAAATTGACCGAAAGAGAGAGAGAGTTTGGAGGCAGAGAACTATTATTTTTTTATCACAGTCCAGAGGAGAGATACTTAAGGATGTTCGACAGTGGTGATTTTAGACACACTTAAGAATAAAACCAAGTTTCACTGGTACTTGGTGCCATTTGGCGGTGGTCGATTACTGAAAGGAAAATGTTAAGGATGACTGAACTTGATTTGGATGTACACCATTTTGAAGACAACACATACCATTTGGTTTTGGTAGATTGTTGAAAGGGAATAGTTATATTAAAAGAAAATGTTAAGGATGACATCAATGTGTCCATATGAGCCATTGAGTAGATGATAGTGTTATTAACTGAGATAGGAAATCTAGGAAAAGCAATGATGTTGGGAGTTTAATTTATTCTCCTCGTTCTTGTCCCTGCCACAACAAAGAACTGAAGGGCAGAGGCACAGCAGTGAGGCAGAGCGAAAATTTTATTTGGTTGCACTCCAAGGGATAAGCGAGCCAGAGTGAAGGTAAACAAAGGCAGGTTTACTTGAGTAAAGCAGAGAGGAGGGAAAGGGAAGCTCACTGAACTCTCACTCAGCATTGGGCACAATCCCTCACTAACCCTAAAGCCAGTGTCACCGGCATTCAGCGTTCACGTGGATCTGCACGGTGTGGGAACTAAGTCCCTGCCACCGCAGGATTTGGGGGAGCCGCAGAGCACTGCATGGAGTGAGATGATATTCTGAGAACTTCCCAAGGGCAAGGAGATTTTCAGGAAGGCTACTAAGGAGCATAATTGTACAGCTGCAGTTCCATCCAGGTCACCAAGGTGATGGGAACTTGCAAGCCCAAATCAGAGCTCTCAGCAACGCCTCCCTGCTTATTTGGAATAGGACAAAAGTGACACACTCGAAGAAAGGCAAGTGTGGGCAACCTCAGAGAGGAGGCATGCTTAAGGGTTTAGGGTCTGGGATTTTATAGGGCTTTTTGGGTAAGCGTCAGCATAAGGCATGATGTATACAGGTGATTTACAATTCCTTTGAGGTTTTGTCTTAAGAATAGGGTTATTTAGGTGACTGTTGGCCTGGATCTCAGCATTCTTTGTCTACATAGGTTTATTTACACTTCTGAGGTCTGTCCCCTGCCCTGTTATAAAGTTACTTGATTAAGGGGCTGGAGGAAGAAGAAAAAACAGCATACAAGTTAAGTTAAAGAGAAAACTGGGCCTTTTAGCAGACTCAGTAGATTTTACAGTGGCATAGTCTAATTGATCCAATGAAGACATGGGCTGTGCTCGGATACTTTTCTTTATCTGGGGAATATCTGGACATTTCCAGTCAATGTTGGCCTTTGAAACCTCAACTGATTAACTCATTAACTTTGTGAGTCCTTTTGACTCTGGTTTTATCAGGTTATCTCTAGCACCTTTTGGTGGGCTTCACTGACCTTATTCTCACTCCACCCCCTTGTATCTATTTTTCTGCCTAACAGTGACATGGCAAAACTTCTGAAAGGTCTTCAATTAAGTGACATTAGGGCCAGTGAATGAGGACAAGATACAAAGGAAGGTCATCAGTCAATAGCCATGGGCCACTGCTAAACAGAAACTCCATGTTCCTGGATAAAGTCATTTCAACAATCACCCAGAAGGTCTCCAGGACTACCACATTCCCCTGGCACATGACCAGTGTCTGACTATCATCAGGAGCCAATCCAGGACCCTTCTCTATGGACATCCACCTATCCCAGGACTTTCCCCCACTTTATGTTAGCCCACCTCCCTTATCTATAGCCAAAGTAAATTTAATGGACGAACATTCTTTCCTTGGGACCCCTCATAAACGTGCCCTGTTTCTTGAGTCTGGTAGACTGTTATTTCTGTTAACTGGCCTTGCAACTGGGGAAGCAGAAACTTTCTGTCCCAGGACTCAGTCCCTGCCTGACGGTCATCTATAAAGGCTCAGTAAACCCTTTCATTTGAAAGATCACGCACTCTCTAGAGTTTTTGATTTGTCAGCAGCAGCAATAGAAAAAAAATAGATGACGATACTTTCGTTTAATTTAGAACAAGTAGAATAGATGGAGTCTCAAAGAAAGTAGTAATTTAAGGTAAACTTATTTTTTAAAATAGTTTTCGGTTTAGTCTTTAAAGCAGGGAAGGGAACAATTTAGTGACCTTGTAATTAATGTTTACTTTTCTTTAAAAAGCTATCTAGAATTTAAGGAAAAATTCTAAAGAAAGAATAGAGTATAAGGAAAAATAGGCAGGTTTTTTTTTAAGTACAGTATTTAGAAATGAGAAATATAGACATTTAAATTTGAAGAACTTGATGGATATGTTAGGAAGAAAGGAACTCGGCTCAGCGTCGCAGGGAAGTCAGATATAGAGAGGCAAGAAACCAGTCAAGAAAGCAAAGTCAGTTTCACTGCACTCTGCAGAGCGTAACAGTGTGGGCCTGCCTCAGGTGAGACAGGTCTGGCTGCTCATTCTGAGGCTTCTTTTATGTGGTTTTGGCAGGGCAGGGAGGTCCCTGAGTGACAGCTCTTAGCCCTCTAGGCTTCTTCTGATTGGTGAAATGAGGACATGGGCTGTGTTGTGCCTGTGCTTCTGATTTTTCTTATCTGGGAAGAAAGACTCTGGACATTTCCTGAGTCACTCTTGGACCCTGTGGCTTCATCTTATTAATTCTCTGAATCATTTCTGGCTCCCTGGCTCTATCCGATCAACTCCCTGAGTCATTTTTGGGGGGCCCTCTCTCCTTTTCATCCCACTCATTTCTGTCTTTCTGCCTAACAGATATGTTTAAAAAAGAAAATAAAGCCAAGGACAGAATTAGTTACCTGCAAGATAGAAAAAGTTGTCCAAGATGCAGCCCAGAGATATGAAGAGATAGGAAAAAAAATTGTTAAAAGACAACAAGAACAAAATATAAAAATTCAGTATCTGTTCTGTGCCAGTCTCAGCCAATACAGAGATGTATTATCAGCTAGAAATGCCTGGGCACACTCACCTGGGCTCCCACAAACATCTTCCCACAGACATCTCTTTATCCAAACCAGTGTTACAGCCAGACCAACCCTTGTGGTTCTTATTGATTACAAGCCTACCTTCCATAACTACCAACAGGAAACTTTGAAAAGATAAAGGTCTATTACTTTCAAGAACTGAAAATTACACAGCCCAGCTGGGGCCACACAGTGAAGTCTTGGGTATAACGCACACTGAGAGCACACAGGGGCCTGGGATTCTTCTTTATTGTGGTCAACGGTTGGGCTTAGGGTTTAGAAGGTTCACTCTTTATACGTGAATTTAAAACCTAAGAGTAGGAACTTAAAGCATAGGAAAAGACAGTGGCTCAAATGATAAGTTATGAAATCAACCAAGATCTGTACACAAAGGGGCCTCAGTGGGGGGAGGTGGCCTGGCTCTTTACCCAGCCAGAGACAGCCTTTGAAAGGAATGCCTGGGCCACCAATATGAGTTACTCATTTGCATTTAAAAAAAGAAAAAATTTTTCAGGACTTACACTACAACATATAAATGGGGTTGCAACAAGAAAATGCAGACAATAATGGAGAGGCATTGCTTGAAAACAAGTGTCTGGAAAAGTAAGCTGCCATGTTGTGAGAAGGACTGCGAGGGCAAGGATCACTGGGTGCCTCTAGGAGCTGAGAGTGGTCACTGCTCACAGTCAGCCAGGAAATAAGGACCTCAGTCCCACATCTGCAAGGAACTGAATTCTGACAACAATCACATGAGTTTGGAAGAGAATAGCAAGCTCCAGAAAGGAAAGTAACTTGACTAACATCTTGTTTTCTGCCTTGCAAGACCCTACACAGATGGCCCAGCTAAGATGTGCTCCTGGCTCTTGGAAACTAAGATAAGTCAAAGGACTCACTTCACTGAAATAGAGGAATCAAACTCTCCAGCAGTGAAAATAAGGATGGTGAAATCCCTGTGCAGAGTCGTGACTGGGTAATTTGGAAAAGATTTGCACTTTCTGTATGAGAGGCAGAATAATCCATGTATCTAGTAATATTCATGTGTCCACCAAAATTTATGCCTCAATCCAGAAGCTCCTAGAAGCTCAATTCTAGAATCTCCTGAAAGATATGCAGAATTCATAAAGATTCAGACTAAGCTCTGTCACATCTCAGAGATCCAGACATATGTGTTGGTTGATTATAGTCTTTTACCCTGAAAATATTCTAGGCCCCTTTACATAGACTTTTTTGCCAATGCTGTCAAGTGATTATCATGTATTGAACACCTATGTGCCATGTTGCATATTAGTTTTCTTTTACACTTTGTTGCTTATGATGATTAAAGCCTTATTTAATCATGTGCGTTTATTCCAGGATGTTTGCTGCACATACCATGACCAAAACACTATGATAATACTGTACTAGAAAATTAGTGCAGCCTCCCCATGAAACCATCTTGCATACTAGATGAATCACTTTCATGATTTGTGAATAGCTCCACATAATGCTCACTTAAAGCCAATCTGGGATCTTGTCCCAATAACTACAGAAATGGGCTAGGGAGCTCTTCCAGCATCAGAGACTGGAGTGAAAGTGTCAATCCATGTCTGGAATACACAGTAATGAAGGAGATACAGTATTATTATTCAGTATTACTCATTTAAACTTGCTGGCAAATACCTCATAAACAGATGCTGCATACACAGCAATCTAGGTAAAGGCATGGGCTGTTTTTTAAAGAAATAATTATTGTCAATGTCAATTACAACTCCTTGCTTAGTAGAGGACATTTTCAAAACATATAAAGTACATATGATTATTTATAAAATCTATATGACAATCACACACAAAACACTCATGTACCCAACTCCCCAGTTAAAGAAGCTAACATTTTTCCCCCCTTAGACTGTGAGGGTCTTACTGTCGAGCTCTGTGGTTATAGGTGCCATCCCATATTCCATCCCATTCTCTAGACTCTGCAGTGCCAGATACAGCAGTAACACCAGTAGTAATGGTGAAATAACAGAAAACTCCAGGAGAAATAGAAACCTGCCTTAGTCGATTCAGGCTGCCATAACAAAAATGCCATAGAATGGGTGGCTTAACAACAACCATTCATTTCTCATGGATCTGCAGGCTAGGAAGTCTAAGGAGAAGGTGCCAGCAGATCTGGTGTCTGATGAGGGCTCATTTCCTGATTCATCTCTGTAATCTCACATGGATGAAGGAACAAGGAATTTCTGTGGTGTCTCTTTCTAAGGACACTAATCCTATTCACAGAAGTCTGCTCTCATGAGATAATCACCTTCCAAAGGCCCTTCGTCCTAATACTATCATACTTGGAATTAAAATGTTAACATGGGAACATGTGGGGTAGAGAGAAGAAACGGAGAGAAGGCACAGACATTCAGTCTATAACCCTTAACCCCGAAGTCTTTAACACAGAATGTCCCTGATGGGGAAGGCATTTGTTTCCTATGGATGCCATACAAATTACCTCATATTTAGTGAGCAGAACATATTCTTTCATAGTTCTGAAGTTCAGAAATCTGAAATCACGGTGTCTGCCAGGGCCATTATCCTTCTGAAGGCTCTGAGGGAGAATCCACTCCTTGCTTCGTCTGGTGATCCAGTTATTCCTGATTTGTGACCACATCACTCTGTACTCACATTGACTCATCCTCTTCAGTCTCAAAACTCCCTCTGTCTCTCAATAATATGTGTGATTGCATTTAGGACCCATCCAAATCATACGTGATAAACTCTTCCTCTCAAGATCCTTTAATTAAATCATTTGTTTTGCCATATTAGATAATACTGACAAGTTGTAGGGATCAGGATATGGACTTATCATTTTGGGCACCATCATTCTGCCTACCACTGAGGATGATCGCTTGAATGTCCAAAGAGAATCATTATGAATATCATCAACAAAACGCTAGCCAGAGTCTCCAGGTGCATAAAAAAACTTAAGAGAGAGCTGCTGGACAGTCTGCCCCTGGAACCAACTTCCCCCCACAGTAATTCCAGCATGCTGGTGGCAGAAGTTGTAAAATATCTTACAAACATTCACTAGATCTGTTTTTTTTTCAGAATCATCTCCTTTTTCAAAAACCTTTTCTCGACCTTGGCACTGTGTAACATAAAGATGAATCACGGGTCTGTTTTGCTCAGAAAAAGGAATTCATTTCTATGATAATAATAATTACTACTAAGATACTCTTCTGTTGGTTCATTGTAGATACTTAATTTTTCTTAGTTTTTCTGTTAGAAAAAACATTTAACCTCTGAGTTAGTTTCCTCAGCTACTAAAACCATGGAACTATGAGCTTTGATATGTTATAGAAAACAAGATAAACTAGTTTTGGGGGAAAAAACAATAATGGCTGAAAATTACCCACAATTGATGGAAAACATGGAGTCTTGTACTTAAGTATATATATATATATGTATAACATAATATTTTAAAATAACCAGATACTAAAACAATGAAAACATCTTCAAAGTGCCCAAAGGAAAAAGGTCATCTTTAAGCAAACAAAAACAGACTGTTAGAATGTTGCCATTGGCAGTAGTAGAAGAAGACAACGAATCTTCCAACAGCTGAGTTAAAATATTCAACCTAAAATTCTAATCTTAGCTAAACCACAATTCAGAAATAAAGACAAAGAAAAACATTTCAGGTTTTTAAAAAACTGCCACTCACACAACTTACATACTTACTAAAGTAATGATTAGAAAACATAATTCAGGAAGAAGGTTAGAAATTTATGTTAATAAAGGAAGGAGTAGGATGCAAGTAGCAGTGGTAAGCAAATAAATTAGCAAGCATGAATAAAGCTAATCAAGCATTAATTGCCAAAAAAAACCTAATAATAATTACTAAGCTAAAGATAAAAAGTTATGAGCAAATACAACATGAAAAGGCAACAGCTAATATATTTCTGTGTGCTAGAAATTCTTTAGTGCTTTATATTTATTAAATTGTTTCATTCTCATAACAAATCTATGGGATAGTTACTAATAATATCCTTAAATAAAAGATGGAGAAACCAGGCCAAAACATACCAAACAACTTTTTTAAGAAATCACAGCTGACAAATATTAGACCTAGGATTTGAATCTGGGGTGTCTATGCTCTTCATCAGTGCCCTGTACTGCCACTATGAGTTAGTAACATAAGAGATATCTGAGAAAATTACAAAAAAATGTGGGTCATAATACGTAACATGGAGAAGAGTGATTGGAATTGAAGTTTTTCAGTTTTCTTCTATCACTTTGGGAGAGATTAGAAATACTAATTAAAGTTAGACTTTACTAAGATAAATAGGCAAAACAAACCAGGTCTTTCATGTGTTGCTGGCAGAGGTGGCATAGTACCACTTAGGAAATTTGAAGATATGCATACCCTCAGACCCAAAATTTCTGTTCCAAAGTACATATGAGAAATTCTCAGACATAGGCACCAAGAGATACATGTATATTTACAGAAACAGTGTACATAATAGAATAAAACTTTAAACATTAAAAATGTCAATTGAATGAAGAATGGAATTAAAATTTTGGTATACTCAAATAACACAATATAATAACTATTGCTACCCCCCAATACCAGATAAAATGTGGTGCATTCATATTAGTGCATAAGGAGTATCATGAACCTATTACCATTTTACTGAATTTTAAAATAATTAAATTTAAACAATTTCTTATTTAGATATATTCACTTAGGATAAAACTATTGGGAAAAAAATAAGGGAAGTCAAAATTATGACAAGGAAATAACAATAAAAGAAGGTGCACATAAATGAAATCTATTATCAGTGCTCTAGCTCTTCAGTTGCTTGATAGATTCAGTTCTGAATGAAGAAATCAAAATTCATTCAATTCATTCATTCATTCATTCAATAAACCAATAAATGGGCCATACAACTGCCAATGACAAGAGTATTTCAGTGACCAACACTTGATTTCCTGAAGCTATGAAAATATACTATTTTAATAAGCACTGGTAGAAAAAAATTAGTTTCCTGGATTCAGTTTCTAATTCTGCTGTGATCTCATGGATAAAAAGCGATAATTGTACTCTTCAGCTGTGCAGTGTCTTGAGGCATATTTTTTTTATTTTATATTTTCTAAATTTTATTTTATTAAGGTATCACCAACATACACTTTTATGAAGGTTCCACAAGAAAAACAATGTAGTTACCATATTCACCCCCACCACTGAATGCCCCAATACCCCATCACAGCCATTGTGCATAAGTGCAGAAGATGGCACAGGGTCCCCACTTGTTCTCTCTGCACTACATTGTCCTCCCTGTGACCCCACACACACATTGTGCACTAATCATGATACCGCACAATCCCCTTCTCCATCCCTCCACACCCACCCTCCCTCACCCCTCCCCTTTGGTAACTGCTAGTCCCTTCTTGGAGTTTGTGAGTCTGCTGCTATTTTGTTCCTTCAGTTTTGCTTCATTGTTATACTCCACAAATGAGGGAAATCATTTGATATTTGTCTTTCTCTGCCTGACTTATTTCACTGAGCATAATACCCTCTAGCTCCGTCTATGTTGTTGCAAATGGTATGATTTCTTTTCCTCTTATGGCTGAATAACATTTCATTGTGTATATGTACCACCTCTTCTTTATTCATTCATCTACTGATGGACACTTAGGTTGCTTCCATTTCTTGGTTATTGTAAATAGTGCTGTGATAAAGATAAGGGTACATTTTTCTTTTTGAATAAGGGACCTTGTTTTCTTTGGGTAAATTCCTAGCAATGGAATTACTGAGTCAAATGGTATTTCTATTCTTAATTTTTTGAGGAAACTCTGTATGGTTTTCCACAATGGTTGAACTACTTTATAGTACCAAAAGCAGTGTAGGAGTATTCTCCTTTCTATGTATACAAACCAGCATTCATTGTTGTTCATCTTTTTGATGTTGGCCATCCTAACTGGTGTGATATCTCAGTGTGGTTTTAATTAGCATTTCCCTGATAATTAGTGATATGGAGCATCTTTTCATATGCCTGTTAGCCATCTAAATTTCTTCTTTGGAGAATTGTCTGTTCATATCCTCCTCGCATTTCTTAATAGGATTATTTGCCTTTTGGGTGTTGAGGTGTGTGAGTTCTTTATATGTATTGGATGTTAACCCCTTGTCAGATATGTTGTTTACAAATATATTCTCCCATACTGTAGGATGTATTTTTCTTCTGCTGATGGTGTCCTTTGCTGTACAGAAGCTTGTTAGTTTCATGTAGTCCCACTTGTTCATTTTTGCTTTTCTTTCCCTGACCGAGGAAATATGCTCAGGAAAAAGTTGTATTCAAGAGATTTTTGCCATTTTCTTCTATTAGTTTTATGGTTTCATGATTTATAGTCAGGTATTTGATCCATTTTGAGTTTACTTTTGTAATAATCCAGTTTCATTCTCTTGCATGTAGCTGTCTAGTTTTGCCAATGCCAGTTGTTGAAGAGGCTGTTTTGTTGTTCCAGTACCAAATTGTTGTGATTACTGTGGCTTTGTAGTAGACCATGAAGTCAGGGAGCATAATCTCATCCCCCCAAAATAACCCCTTTATTCTTCCTTCTCAGGATTGCTTTGGCTATTGTGGTTCCATATGAATTTTAGCACTATTTTCTCTAGCTCATTGAAGAATGCTCTTGGTATTTTGATAGGGATTGCATTTAATTTGTAGACTGCTTTAGCCGAATAGCCATTTTAACAATATTAATTCTTCCTATCCATGAGCATGGGATGTTTTTCCATTTATCGGTATCTTCTCTACTTTCTCTCATGAGTGTCTTGTGGTTTTAAGGATATAGGTCTTTCACTTCCTTGGTTAGGTTTATTCCTAGGTATTTTATTCTTTTGATGCAATTGAGAATTTAATTGTTTTTCTGATTTCCCTTTCTGCTAGTACATTGTTAGTGTATAGTAATGCAACAGATTTCTGTGTATTAATTTAGTATCCTGCAACATTGCTGAATTCAGATATTAGTTTTAGTAGTTTTAGAGTGGATTCTTTAGGGTTTTTTTATGTACAATATCATGTCATCTGCAAACATGGACAGTTTAACTTCTTCCTTGCCAATTTGGATGGTTTTATTTATTTGGGTTGTCTGATTGCTGTGGCTATGACTTCCAGAACTATGTTGAATAAAAGTAGGGAGAGGGGCATCCTTGCCTTGCTCCTGATCTTAAAGGAAAAGCTTTCAGCTTCTTGCTGTTAAGTATGATGTTGGCTGTGGGTTTGTCATATATGTCCTTTATTATGTTGGGGTACTTGCCCGCTATACCCATTTTGTTGAAAGCTTTTATCATGAATGGATGTTGAATTTTGTTGAATGCTTTTTCAGCACCTTTTGAGATGATCATGTGATTTTTGTCCTTCTTTTTGTTGATGCGGTGGATGATGTGGATGGAGTTTCAAATGTTGTACCATCCTTGCATCACTGGGATGAATCCCACTTGATCATGATGGATGATCTTTTTGATGTGTTCTTGAATTTGGTTTCACTAATATTTTGATGAGTATTTTTGCATCTATGTTCATCAGGGATATTGGTTTGTAATTTTCTTTTTTTGTGGTGTCTTTGCCTGGTTTTGGTATTATAGTGTTGCTGGCCTTGTAGAATGAGATTGGGAGTATTCCTTTCTCTTCTACTTTTTGGAAAACTTTAAAAAGGATGAGTATTAGGTCTTCACTATGCGTTTGATAAAATTCAACAGCAAAACCATCTGGTCCAGTAGTTTTGTTCTTAGTTTTTTGATTACCAGTTCAATTTGGTTGTTGGTAATTGGTCTATTCAATTTTCTGTTTTTTCCTGGGTCAGCCTTGGGAGGTTGTATTTTTCTAGAAACTTGTTGATTTCTTCTCAGTTATCCAATTTGTTAGCATGTACTTTTTCATAGTATCCTCTAATAATTATTTGTATTTCTGTGGCGTCCATAGTGATTTTTCCATTCTCATTTCTGACTCCGTTTATGTGTGTTTACTCTCCTTTTTTATTGATAAGTCTAGCTAGGGGTTAATCTATTTGGTTTATTTTTTTTGAAGAACCAGCTCCTGCTTTCATTGATTCTTTCTATTGTTTTATGCTCTATTTTATTTATTTATGCTCTAATCTTTATTATGTCCCTCCTTCTACTGACTTTGGGCTTCATTTGTTTTTCTTTTTCTTGTTTCATTAATTGTGAGTTTAGACTGCTTAAATGGGATTGTTATTCTTTCCTGAGGTAGGCCTGTATTGCAATATACTTCCCTCTTAGCAAAGCCTTTGCTGTGTCACAGAGATTTCTGTGCTGTTGAATTATTTTTGTCATTTGTCTCCATATATTGCTTGATCTCTATTTTTATTTGGTAATTGATCTATTGATTATTTAGGAACATGTTGTTAAGCCTCCATGTGTTTGTGTGCTTTTTCATTTTCTTTGTTAAATTTATTTCTAGTTTCATACCTTTGTGGTCTGAGAAGCTGGTTAGAACAATTTCAATCTTTTTCAATTTACTGAGGCTCTTCTATGGCCTGGTATATAATCTATTACTGAAAATGTTCCATGTGCACTTGAGAAGAATGTGTACTGCTGCTTTTGGGTGGAGTGTTCTTTAGATGTCTGTTAGGTCTATTTGTTCTGTATTGTTTAGTGTTCAGGCATGTTAATTAATTCATAATCTTCAGAATATATCTGTGAAGATATATTACTTTAATAGATCTTACCACTATTATTAAATACCTAATAAGTACTCAAGAAACTTAGCTATTATTATTATTTTCATTAAAATTGATATTATTAAGTGTATACTAAGTATGAGGAACTATTATTACTCTCTATAATTCATTGATTCTCAAATAATATTTATTATAACACCTTCCTGAGGGTCTTAGTAAAATGCAGATTTCCACGATTCATGTCTCAATATTATGATTGTTTTTTATGGGACATGGTAGAGAAATACACAATTGTGAAAACCCATCCAGATGAGGAGGAGGAGCCAAGATGGCGGCATGAGTAGTTCAGCAGAAATCTCCTCCCAAAGACATATATATTTTTGAAAATACAACAAATACAACTATTCCTAAAAGAGACACCAGTAGATACAGTACAACAGCCAGGCTACATCTACATCTGTGAGAACTCAGCATCACACCAAGGGGGTAAGATATAAGCCACAGCCTAACAGGACCCAAATGCCCCCCTATCCCACCCCGGCGGGAAGAAAGGAGTCAGAGCAGGGAAGGAGTGAAAGCCCAGAACTGCTAAACAACCAGCTCTAGAAATCTGCACCAGGAGCACAGACACACAGTGCATGGGGTGCATGATATTAGAGCAACAGAAAAGCAAAACCTGTGAGCAGGTCCCTGCAACCAGCACCCCTGAGACAAAAGAAAAGTGAGTGCTTTTTGCAAGTCTTAAATAGACAGGGACCTCACAGATGGACGTAGTCATCCTGACACATGCACCCCAGCACCTGGGAATCTGCGGAACTCTAGGCAATCTAACCCCTGGGCAGCAGTGCAGCTCTGAAGCCCCTCATAGTGATAAGGGGCCTGCCAGTCCTTCCTCCAACCAGCACAGACCCAGACACACCAGCCCAGTAGTGGAAGAGAGGCAGCGCACACCAGGGGAGGCAGCACCAGAGGGGCCTGGAAGCGGCCTGTGTGAGCCCACGGAGGCAACAGCCGAGTGGCCTGGGGCAGGCCCATGTGGGCCAGTGGCGGCAGAGACAGAGCGGCCCAAACCAGCCAGTGGGGGTGGTGCTGGAGGGGGCTGGGAACTGCCTGCACAAGTCCACAGCAGCAGCACCAGAGGGGACCAGGAGTGGCCTGCGTGAGCCCATGGCAGTGGCAACCAAACGGTCTGGGAGCAGACCACACATGCCAGTGGTGGCAGTGCCAGAGGGGCCTGGGAGAGGCCTGCATGAGCCTGCAGTGGTGCCAGAAGGGTCTGGGAGCAGCCCGCAGGAGCTGGCAGCATCAGCAGAGGAGCAGCTCAGGAGCAGCCAAGCCCCCAACAGCCGCACAGCCGGGCACACAGAAACCCGGGCCAGACACAAAGGCCACTGTTGGCACACAGCTGCTTGGCAAGGGTGCAGCTTTCACAGGAGAGCACACCTGGCACACCTGCCACTCCCCACAGGGCTCTACGCTACTCTGACAGAGACTCTGCCCACAGCAACTTAGGGGATTAACCTGGTGGCTGTGCCAGGAGTGCAAGTAACCCACACAGGCAGCAGAGAAGGGCAAGGCAACCAGAAAACAGGAAAAGACTTTGTTCTCACAGCTGACACACACGATACTGGCCTACAGCTACCTCTATCACCATGAAAAGGCAGAAGAATTTAGTCCAGTCCAAAATAGTCCAGACAACCCCTGAGACAGGCCGGGGGAGATAAACCTAGCCAATCTCCCTGAAAAAGAATTCAAAATAAAGGTCATAACCATGCTGATGTATCTTCAGAGAAATATGCAAGAGCTAAGGGATGAAGTCTGGAGGGAGATTACATAAATGAAACAATCTCTGGAAGGACTTAAGAGCAGACTGGATGAGGTGAAAGAGGCCGTTAATCGAATAGAAATCAGAGAACAGGAACACAGGGAAGCTGAAGCAGAGAGAAATAAAAGGATCTCCAGGAATGAAAGAATATTAAGAGAACAGTGTGACCAATCCAAACAGAACAATATTTGCATTATAGAGGTACCAGAAGAAGAAGAGAGAAAAAGGTATAGAAAGTGTATTTGAAGGAATAGTTGCTGAAAACTTCCCCAAACTGGGGGAAGAAATAGTTGCTCAGACTACGGAATCACACAGAACTCCCAAAAGAAGGGACCCAAAGAGGACAACACCAAGAACCAAGAAACATAATAATTAAAATGGCAACGATCAAGGACAAGGACAGAGCATTAAAGGCAGCTAGAGAGAGGAAAAAAGGTCACCTACAAAGGAAAACTCATCAGGTTATCATCAGACTTCTCAACAGAAACTTTACAGGCCAGAAGAGAATGGCATGATATATTTAATGCAGTGAAACAGAAGGGCCTTGAACCAAGAACACTGTTTCCAGCACAATTATCATTTAAATATGAAGGAGGGATTAAACAATTCCCAGACAAGCAAAAGTTGAGGGAATTTGCCTCCCACAAATCACATCTACAGGGTATTTTAGAGGGACTGCTCTAGATGGGAGCATTGCTAAGGCTAAACAGATGTCACCAGAGGAAATAAAATCACAGCAAAGAAAGCAGACCAACCAAACACTAACTAAAGGCAAAAAATAAAATAAACTACACACAAAAGCAGTAAAAGGAAACACAAAAGAGCAAAGAACAAAACACCCAACATATGAAGAATGGAGGAGGAAGAATAAGAAGGGAGAGAAATAAAGAATCACCAGACAGTGTTTATAATAGCTCAATAAGTGAGATAAGTAAGACAGTAAGATATTAAAGAAGCTAACCATGAACCTTTGGTAACCACGAACCTAAAGCCTGCAATGGCAGTAAGTACGTATCTTTCAATAATCACCCGAAATGTAAATGGACTGAATGCACCAATCAAAAGACACAGAGTAATAGAATGGATAAAAAAGCAAGACCCATCCACATGCTACCTACAAGAGACTCACCTCAAAACCAAATACATGCACAGAGTAAAAGTCAAGGGATGGAAAAAGATATTTCATGCAAACAACAAGGAGAAAAACGCAGGTGTTGCAGTACTAGTATCAGACAAAATAGACTTCAAAACAAAGAAAGTAACAAGAGATAAAGAAGGACATCACATAATGATAAAGAGATCAGTCCAACAAGAGGATATAACCATTATAAATATATATGCACTCAATACAAGAGCACCAGCATATGTGAAACAAATACTAACAGAATTAAAGGAGGAAATAGAATGCAACGCATTCATTTTGGGAGACTCCAACACACCATGCATTCCAAAGGATATATCCATGAAACAGAAAATAAGTAAGGACAAAGAGGCACTAAACAGGACACTAGAACAGATGGACTTAATAGACATCTATAGAACTCTACATCCAAAAGCAACTGGATACACATTCTTCTCAAGAGCACATGGAACATTCTCCAGAATAGACCACATACTAGGCCACAAAAAGAACCTCAGAAAATTCCAAAAGATTGAAATTCTACCAACCAACTTTTTAGATCACAAAGGTATAAAACTAGAAATAAATTGTACCAAGAAGGCAAAAAGGCTCACAAACACATGGAGACTTAACAACACGCTTCCAAATAGTCAATGGATCAACTACCAAATTAAAATGGAGATCCAGCAATATATGGAAATAAATGACAACAACAACACAAAGCCCCAATTTCTGTGCGATGCAGCAAAAGCAGTCGTAAGAGGAAAGTATATAGCAATCCAGGCATATGTAAAGAAGGAAGAACAAACCCAAATGAATAGTCTAATGTCACAATTATCAAAATTGGAAAAAGAAGAACAAATAAGGCCTAAAGTCAGCAAAAGGAGGGACATAATAAAGATCAGAGAAAAAATAAATGAAATTGAGAAGAATAAAACAATAGAAAAAATCAATGACACTAAAGCTGGTTCTTTGAGAAAATAAACAAAATAGATAAGCCTCTAGCCAGACTTATTAAGAGAAAAAGAGTATCAACACAAATCAACAGAATCAGAAATGAGAAAGGAAAAATCATGACAGACCCCACAGAAATACAAAGAATTATTAGAGAATACTATGAAAACCTATACGCGAACAAGCTGGAAAAGCTAGAAGAAATGGACAACTTCCTACAAAAATACAACCTTCCAAGACTGACCAAGGAAGAAACACAAAATCTAAACAAACCAATCACCAGCAATGAAATTGACTAGGTAATCAAAAAACTACCCAAGAACAAAGCCCCCAGGCCATATGGATTTACCTCGGAATTTTATCAGACATACAGAGAAGAGATAATACCCATTATCCTTAAAGTTTTCCAAAAAACAAAAGAGAGAATACTCCCAAACTCTTTCTATGAAACCAACATCACTCTAACACCAAAACCAGGCAAAGACTCGACCAAAAAAGAAAACAACAGACCAATTTCCCTGATGAACATAGATGCAAAAATACTCAACAAAATATTAGCAAACCAAATTCAAAAATATATCAAGAGGATCATACACCATGACCAAGTGGGATTCATCCCAGGGATGCAAGGATGTACAACATTCAAAAATTCATCAACATTATCCACCATATAAACAAAATAAGGACAAAAACCACATTGAATTATATCCATAGATGCTGAAAAACCATTTGAAAAAAATCAACATCCACTCATGATAAAAACTCTCAACACAATGGGTATAGAGGGCAAGGACCTCAACATATGATAAACCCACAGCCAACATCATACTGAACAGCAAGAAGCTGTAAGCTTTTCCTCTGAGATCAAGAACAAGACAGGCATGGCCACTCTCCCCATGGTTATTCAACATGGTGCTGGAGGTCCTAGCCACGGAACTTAGACAAAACAAAGAAATACAAGGAATCCAGATTGGTAAAGAAGAAGTCAAACTGTCACTATTTGCAGATGACATGATATTGTACATAAAAAACACCAAAACTACTAGAACTAATATTGGAATACAGCAAAGTTGCAGGATACAAAATTAACACACAGAAATCTGTGGCTTTCCTATATACTAACAATGAACTAACAGAAAGAAAAATCAGGAAAAAAATTCCATTCACAATAGCATCAAAAAGAATAAAATACCTTGGAATAAACCTAACCAAGGAAGTGAAAGGCCTATACCCTGAATACTATAAGACACTTTTAAGAGAAATTAAAGAGGACACTAAAAAATGGAAACTCATCCCATGCTCCTGGCTAGGAAGAATTATTATCATCAAAATGGCCATCCTGCCCAAAGCTATATACAGATTTGATGTAATCCCTATCAAATTACCAACAGCCCTCTTCAACAAACTGGAACAAATAATTCTAAAATTCATATGGAACCACCAAACACTGCAAATAGCCAAAGCAATCCTGAGAAGGAAGAATAAAGTGGGGGGGATCTCGCTCCCCAACTTCAAGCCCTACTACAAAGCCACAGTAATCAAGACAATTTGGTACTGGCACAAGAACAGAGCCACAGACCAGTGGAACAGAATAGAAACTCCAAACAATAACCCAAACATATATGCTCAATTAAGATTTGATAAAGGAGCCATGGACATACAATGGGGAAATGACAGTCTCTTCAACAGATGGTGCTGGCAAAAGTGGACAGTTCCATGTAAGAGAATGAAACTGGATCATGTCTAACCCCATACACAAAAGTAAATTCAAAGTGGATCAAAGACCTGAATGTAAGTCATAAAACCATAAAACCCTTAGAGAAAAACATAGACAAAAATCTCTTAGACATAAACATAAGTGACTTCTTCATGAACATATCTCCCTGGGCAGGGGAAACAAAAGCAAAAATGAACAAATGGGACTATATCAAGCTGAAAAGCTTCTGTACAGCAAAGAACTCCATCAATAGAGCAAAAATGTATCCTACAGTATGGGAGAATATATTCATAAATGACAGATCCAATAAAGGCTTGATATCCAAAATACATAAAGAGCTCATGCACCTCAACAAACAAAAAGCAAATAATCTAATTAAAATGGGCAGAGGAGCTGAATAGACAGTGTTTTAAAGAAGAAATTCAGATGGCCAACAGACACATGAAAAGATACTCCACATTGCTAGTTATCAGAGAAATGCAAATTAAAACCACAATGAGATATCACCTCACCCCAGTAAGGATCACTACCATCCAAAAGGCAAACAAAAACAAATGTTGGCGAGGTTGTGGAGAAAGGAGAACCCTCCTACACTGCTGGTGGGAATGTAAATTAGTTCAACCATTGTGGAAAGCAGTATAAAGATTCCTCAAAATGCTCAAAATAGATAGACCATTTGACCCAGTAATTCCACTTCTAGGAATTCACCCTAAGAATGTAGCAGCACAGTTTGAAAAAGAAAGATGCACCCCTATGTTTATTGCAGCACTATTTACAATAGCCAAGAAATGGAAGCAACCTAAATGTCCATCAGTAGATGAATAGATAAAGAAGAGGTGGTACATATACATAATGGAATATTATTCAGCCATAGAAGAAGACAAATCCTACCATTTGCAACAACTTGGATAGAGCTAGAGGGTATTATGCTCAGTGAAATAAACCAGGCAGAGAGAGACAAGTACCAAATGATTTCACTCATATGTGGAATATAAGAACAAAGAAAAACTGAAGGAACAAACAGCAGCAGGATCACAGAACCCAAGAATGGACTAACAGTTATGAAAGGGAAAGGGACTGAGGAGGATGGGTGGGAAGGGAGCCATAAGGGTGGGGAAAATAAGGAGGGCATTACGATTAGCAAGTATAGTTGGGGGGGGCACGGGGAGGGCTGTACAACACAGAGAAGATGAGTAGGGATTCTGCAGCATCTTACTACACTGGTGGACAGTGGCTGTAATGGGGTTGTGGGGACTTGGTGAAGGGGGGAGCCTAGTAAACATATGTTCTTCATGTAATTGTAGATTAATGATACCAAAAAAAAATCCCACCCAGACAATTCTAATACCTATGATCCTCACTAAATACTTTGAAAAGTTTCAGGAATTCCAAATAATATGCCAATCAATTGACCAAGAAATTCTATGTAAGTTGATATATACTTAATAATATAATGTATGCAAGGCAGGTACTATGTATCTCTAACCCATCATGTTATCATCTGGGCTTATCTAAGAAAATATGGATGGATTCATCAGTCTCTGGATCGAAATTATCAAATTTAAACCTGATGCTCACAAAGTTCTGTTCAATTTGGAGAAGTTCTGAAAGTCTATACTAAGATGTTTCAATTCACTGGACACTGATGACTCAGCCTCTTTTACAAAAATTTCAAAGATTAATACAGAAGACAAATATGTAAGCCAGCATTGTTCATTAATTGTAATAAAAGATGTTATCATAGACATAATGTCAAAGAACAATTGTGATATGTCTAATTCTATCTTTTGAAATTTAAGAGAAGGCAAATTTCACAGAGGAAGTAAATCTTGGAACAAGAGAGCTTAATGTTGGCAGTATGAAATGTGAGACAGAAACCTCCTCCCAAAACTGCGTGTAATATGAAAATATAGCAAATACAACTAACACTGAAAAAGCAACAGCAAAGAAGGCTGTGGTAGACTACCTACATCTGGGGAAAACAGCAGACCTCATGGAAAAGGGAAAAGTACCAAAGCCTTGATCCAGTGGGAAGAAAGCACTTTCCACACCCAAGCTGATCAGCAGAAGGAAGAGAAATAGAGCAGGTAGGGGGCTGAGGCCTAGGACTGCTGAACACAAAGCCCTGGAGATATACTCTGGGAGCATGAACCTACATTACATGGTGCTCTGGAGATTAGTGGGGTTGGAAAGCTAAGACAGTCAGCATATTTGGAGAGACTGAGATTCCAGCTACTTGTGGTGAACAGATCCCAACAACCAGCCATTCTGGGACAAAAGAAAGGCAGGTACTATGAGAGAATTTTCAACAGTGAGAGCTGCTAAAGGGGCAAAGAGAGCATAGAGCATGCTGCTCAGGAGAAAGAACAGGTGGACAAAATTGTCCAGGTGCACTCAGCCCAACAGGTTGGGAACTTTCCAGAATTTCAGTTGCTCCATCCCCCTGGCTGCAATGGAGCTATGAGACCCCCATCACAATACACAGCCTGTGACTGCTTCCAAACTGGCTGCCCCCACCACTGTGCCAGGCCAACCAGAGGGTGGCCTCACCTATGGCAGCTACAAGTGCATAGCACGGAGGCTCCTCCATGTGCACTGGGCCCACTCTCTCTGGCAGTGGTGTCAGGCAGAGCAGCCAGGAAGCAGGGAAGAGTGCTCTTCTCCCAGAAGGCACTAATGACACTTGCCTGTGACCCTTGCCATCACTCCAGGGGCTGAGCAGCTCCAGACAGTAGAGCATCTAGGTACTAGAGCTTGCATCTACAAATATGAAACATCAAAGGAACCTGGTTCAAATAAAAATCCCACAAACACCAGAAAGAGGGCCAAGTGAAACTGAACTCACCAATCTTCCTGAAAGAGATTTCAAAATGAAAATCATAAACATGATCATGGAACTATAGAAAAATATTCAAGACTTCAGGGAGGAATTCAAGAAAGAGATACAACCTTTCAAAAATGGAATATCCAACATGACACATACAATGGAGGGATTTAAAAGCAGATTAGATGAAGTAGAGATGGGAAATGAAATAGAAATTCAGGGATACAAAGAAGCTGAGGCACAAAGAAAAAAATAGTTCTCTAGGAATAAAAGAATATTGAGAGGACTATGTGACCAATCCAAATGGAAAAATATCCACGTTATAGGGGTACCAGAAGAAGAGAGAAAAAGGGGTAGAAAGTGTCTTTGAGGAGGTAATTGCTGAAAACTTCCCCAATGTGGGGAAGGAGATAGCCTCTCAGGCCATGGAGGTGCACAGATCTCCCAACAAAAGGGACCCAAGGAAGGGACCCAAGGAAGACAACACCAAGACATATAATAATTAAATTGGCAAAGATCAAGGATAAGGACAGAGAGAGACAAAGATCATATACAAAAGAATACCCATCAGACTATCATCAGACTTCTCAACAGAAACTTTATAGGCCAGAAGGGAGTGGCATGATTTATTTAATGCAATGAACATAAGGGCCTCAATCCAAGAATACTCTACCCAGTAAAATAATCATTTTAATTTGAAGCAGGGATTTAGAAATTTCCAGATTAGCAAAGGTTGAGAGAATTTACCTCCCACAAACCATCTCTACAGTATACTTTGGAGGGACTGCTATAGATGGAAGTGTTCCTAAGGCTAATCAGCTTTCAGTAGAGAAAATGAAGCCACAGTAAAGGATGTTAATGAATTAATTACTAAGCAAATGTAAAATTAAATCAACTACTACCAAGTCAGTCACAGGATAGACAAAGAGTACAGAATATGATACCTACTATATTAGAGTGGAGGAGGAAGAAAAAGGAGGAAAAAAAAAAGAACCCTTAGATTGTATTTGAAATAGCATACTAAGTGACTTAAGTTAAACTGTTAAATAATAAGGAAGCAATCCTTGAACCATTGGTAGCCATGAATCTAAAGCCTGCAACGGCAATAGGTTCATATTTATTGATATTCACCCTAAATGTAAATGGTCTGAATGCACCAATCAAAAGACACAGAGTCACTGAATGGAGAAAAAAACAAGATCCATCTATATGCTGCCTACAAGAGACTCTGTTCAAAACCCAAAGACATACACAGACTAAAAGTGAAGGGATTGAAAACAATATTTCATGCAACTTATAGGGAGAAAAAAGCAGGAGTGGCAGTACTTGTATCAAATAAAATAGACTTCAAAACAAAGAAAGTCACAAGAGACAAAGAAGGATATTACATAATGATGAAGGGGTCAGTCCAACAAGAGGATACAACCATTATAAATATGCTCCCAACATAGGAGCACCTATATATGTGCAACAAATACTAACAGAATAAAAGGGGAAAACAGAATGCAATGCATTCCTTTTTAGGAGACTTCAAAACACCACTCATTCAAAGGAAAAATCATCCAGACAGGAAATAAGTAAGGAGACAGAAGCACTCAACAATGCATTAGAACAGAAGACCCTATCAGACATCTACAGAACACTCTACCTAAAAGCAGCAGAATAAACATTCTTCTTAAGTTACATGGAACATTTTCAAGAATAGATCATGAACTAGGCCACAAGAGCCTCAGTAAATTCAGACGGATTGAAATTGTACCAACCAGCTTCTCAGCCCATAAAGGTATAAAACTAGAAATAAATAATGTAAAGAAAATATAAAATCCCACAAAGACATGGAGGCTTAACATAATGCTCCTAAATAATCAATGGATCAATGACCAAATAAAAACAGAGATCAAGCAATAGATGGAGATGAAAGAAAACAATAACACATCACAATATCCATGATACACAGTGAAGGCTGTGCTAAGAGGGAAGTATATTGCAATACAGGCATACCTCAGGAAAGAAGAATAATCCCATATGAAAAGTTTAAACTTACAATTAATGAAAGTAGAAAAAGAAGAACAAATGAAGCCCAAAGTAAGTAGAAGGAGGGACTACTAAATCTAGAGATGAGAACATAAATAAATTAAATTGAGTAGAATAAAATAATAGAAGGAATCAATGAAAGCAGGAACTGATACTTTGATAAAATTAACAAAATAGATAAACCCCTAGCCATATGTATCAAGAAAAAAAAGTCTATACACATAAACAAATTCAGAAATGAGAAAGGAAATTTCACTACAGACATAAAAAAATACAAAGAATTATTAGAGAATGCTATGAAAATTTATATGATAACAAATTGGATAACCTAGAAGAAATTGACAACTTTCTAGAAAAATATAATCTTCTAAGGCTGACCCAGGAAGAAACAGAAAATTTGAATATACCAATCACCAGCAAGGAAATTGAATTGGTAATAAAAACCTAACTATGAACAAAATTCCTGGACCAGATGGTTTCACCATTGAATTTGATCAAACATTTAGTGAAGACCTAATACCCATCCTCCTTAAAGTTTTCCAAAAAGTAGAAGAGAGGGCAATACTTCCAAACTCATTCTATGAGGCCGGCATCAGTCTAATACCGAAACCAAGCAAAGACACCAAAAAAGAGAATATTACAGAGTAATATACCTGATGAACACAGATGCAAAAATACTCAACTAAATATTAGCAAAACCAAATTCAAAAATACATCAAAAAGATCACCCACCACAATCAAGTAGGATTTATTCCAGGGATGCAAGGATGGTACAATATTCAAAAATCCATCAACATCATACGCCACATCAACAAAAAGAAGGACAAAAACCACATGATCATTCCATAGATGCTGAAAAAGCATTTGACAAAATTTAATATCTATTCATAATAAAAACTATCAACAAAATGGGTATAGATGGCAAGTATCTCATCATAATGAAGACCATATATGACAAACCCATGGCAAACATCATACTTAACAGCAAGAGGTTTCCCTTTAAGATCAGGAACAAGACAAGAATGCCCATTCTCCCCACTTTTATGCAACATAGTTCTGGAGGTCTAGCCACAGCAATCAGACAACACGAGGAAATAAAAGGCATCAGGATTCTTAAGGAAGAGATTAAACTGTTCATGTTTGCAGATGACATGATATTGTACATTTAAAACCCTAAAGAGTACACCCCAAAACTACTAATAAGTGAATTCATAAAAGTTTCAGGATACAAAATCAACACACAGAAATCTGTTGCATTCCTATATACTAATGATGAACTAGCAGAAAGAGAAATCAGGAAAACAATTCCATTCACAATTGCATCAAATAGAATAAAATACCTAGGAATAAACCTAACCAAGGAGGTGAATGACCTATACCCTGAAAACTACAAGACACTCATGAGAGAAATTAAAGAAGATTCCAATAAATGGAAATAAAGTCCATGATCATGGATAGGAAGAATTAACATTGTTAACATTGTCAAAATAGCCATCCTCCCTAAAGCAATCTACAGATTCAGTGGAATTTGTATCAAAATACCAACAACATTCTTCAACAAACTAGAACAAATATTTCTAAAGTTGATATGAACCACAAAAGACCATGAATAGCCAAAGCAATTCTGAGAAGGAAGAATAAAGCTGGGGGATTACACTCCCTAACTTCAATCCCTACTACAAATTCACAGTAATCAAGACAATTTTGTACTGGCACAACAGACCCATCAATCAATCAAACAGAATTGAGAGCCCAGATATAAATCCAAGCATATATGGTCAACTGATATATGATAAAGGAGCCATGGACATAGAATGAGGAAATAACAGCCTCTTCAACTGCTGATGTTGGCAAAACTGGACAGCTACATGCAAGAGAATGAAACTGAATTATTGTGTAACTCCATACACAAAAGTAAGTAAACTCGAAAAGAATCAAAGATCTGCATGTATGTCATGAAACCATAAAACTCTTAGAAGAAAACATAGGCAGAAATCTCTTGAATATAAACATGGGCAACTTTTCCCTAAACACATTCTCTCAATCAAGGGAAACTAAAGCAAAAATCAACAAAGGGGACTATATCAAACTAAAAATCATCTGTACAGCAAAGGACACCATCCGTAGAACAAAAAGATAGCCTACAGTATGGGAAAATATATTCCTAAATGACACATCCAACAAGGGTTTAACATCCAAAATACAAAAAAGGACTCACATGCCTCAACACCCAAAAAAGCAAATAACCTGATTAAAAAATGGGCAGAGGATATGAAGAGACAATTCTCCAAAGAAGAAATTCAGATGGTCAACAGGCACATGAAAAGATGTTCCACATCACTAATTATCAGGAAAATTCAAATTAAATCTGCAGTGAGATATCACCTCACACCAGTTAGGATGGCCACCATCCAAAAGACAAACAACAACAAATGTTGGCAAGGATGTGGAGAAAGGGGAACCCTCCTACACTGCTTGTGGGAATGAAAATTAGTTCAATCATTGTGGAAAGGAGTATGGAGGTTCCTCAAAAATCTAAAAATAGAGATACCATTTGACCCAGGAATTCCACTTCTAGGAATTTACCCAAAGAAAACAGGATCCAAGATTCAAAAAGACATATGCACCCCTATGCTTATCAAAGCACTATTTACAATAGTCAAGATATGGAAGCAACCTAAGTGTCCATCAGTAAATGAATGGATAAAGAAGAAGTGGTACAAGTACATAATGGAATACTATTCAGCCATAAGAAGAAAACAAGCGGAGAAAGAGAAGTACCAAACGATTTCCCTCATTTGTGGAGTATAACAATGAAGCAAAACTGAAGGAACAAAACAGCAGCAGACTCACAGACTCCAAGAAGGGACCAGTGGTTACCAAAGGGGAGGGGTGTGGGAGGGCGGGTGGGGAGTGAGGGAGAAGGGGATTGAGGGGTATTATGACTGGTACACATGGTGTGGGGGTGGTTCACGGGGAGAACAGTGTAGCACAGAGAAACAAGTAGTGTCTCCGTGGCATCTTACTACGCTGATGGACAGTGACTTCAATATGGTATGGCGGAGCTTGAAAAAATGGGTGAATGTAGTAACCACAATGTTTTCATATGAAACCTTAATAAGCATGTACATCAATGATATCTTAATAAAAAAGAAAAAATCTTGGAACAATATTCATAAGTTAAGTGGGAACTTTAATCTCCCAAACTAGTAGAAAAACAAAATGAAGGCACAAGGATATAAAGGACTTCCAAAGCAAAGACCTCTACGTGACAAAGAACAAAAAGTAAGAGATTACTGGGCGCTGCAGCCAGTTTAGAAACCTCAGTGCTTACATCAGCCTTCTGTCTAAGGTCACCCCCCCATTATAATTAAATTTGAGAATACCTCTGGACAGGTGCCACTCCCCTAGTACTTAGCAGGATTGAGGACAACTTTCCAACTTGTTCAAAATATGTACAAGCTAAAGTAAACATTCATTTCTGTGATCAGCTCACAAAAGAGTTCTCTGTTCCCTGTGCTGCCTACTCTTCTCTGAAGTTAAACCCATGGGTATTTTTAAATGATATGGGGAAACATTCATATTATATTACCTCAAAGCTAATTTGATATAAATTTTGATACTGCCAAAATCCAGAAGAGGATAAAATAAATCTATACATGTACTATCAAATTACTTCTGCCAATTTTTTCACAATGTAAAAGACTCCCATCTCCCCCCACCCCCAATGATTCTTTTACCTTTAAAGTGGCAAAATAGTCTAATGGGTCTGAGAGGAAGCTCCCACGGAGCCTGTGCCACATGCTGTCATCTGTGCTCCCACTCTTCCATCCCAGGAGGCCGTGGCACCCTGTCAAGGACATGGTAGATAGAGGGGGATGCCACAAACACAGGTTGTATCATTTTTCCCCTTCCTTCTTTTTCCTTGAAGTTCTTTTCCATGGGGGAAGAAAAATGTGGGAGAATAAACTGATTTAGGATTTAGCAGCGAGTTTTTGTTCTAAGTTCAATGGTTTCATTTCTTATAAAGAGAATGTGAAACACACAGCCAGTTACTCAGCCACATAGAAGAGGAGGCTATATAGGCAGAGGCAGACACCAAGCTGCTGGGAGGTGAGGAGACTGCAGGGACCCTAAATCCATCTCCAAGGGCTGCTTCCTTCTTAGTGAGTCAACCACCCAGAGTAAGGCAAACAGGTACACCTCTACCTAGAAATCATCTACAAATGCCAAGGCAACAGCAGATGAGGCCAACTTATTGAAAACACAGTAAGAAGGGTGGCCTTATATTTCTATCTGCCATGGGACAATGCCTGTAAATCTCCACTGTTCCTGCAAAATTATTCATAGTGTTCCCTTTCAACGCCCAATGTGGAAGATAAATTATATGGTCATTCTAAGAATAAACAGTAACAGTAACATCTAATATTGCTTGAGTATTTATGTGCCAGGGCTATTATAAGAGTTTTGACTCAACCCAGTGAGATATCACCTCACACCTGTTAGAATGGCAATCATCAAAAAGACAAGAGGTAGCAAAAGCTGGTGAGGATATGGAGAAAAGGGAACCTTTGTGTACCGGTGGAATGCAAATTGGTATAGCCACTGTGGAAAACATTATGGAGGTTCCTCAAATGATTAAAAACAAAACTACCATATAATCTAGCAATTCCACTTCTGTATTTACCCTAAGGAAACAAAATCACTGAACACCCATATTCACTGCAGCATTATTTACAATAGCCAAGACATGCAAACAACCTAAATATCCATAGACAGGTGAATGGATAAGGAAACTGTGGTTGGACATTTAGGTTCCTGTCACGGTGGACCTTGAAGGCATCATACGAAGTGAAATAAGTCAGAGAAAGACAAATACTGCATGATCTCACTTACATGTGAAATATATTTAAAAAATCTAACTCACAGCCACAGATCAGATTTGGTGGTTATCAAAAGCAGGGGATGGGAGGTGGGAGAATGAGGTGAAGGTCAACAAAAGGTATAAACTTCCAGTTATAAGATAGGTGAGTGCAGGGGATATAATGGACAACATGATGACTACAGTTAACAATATTGTATTGGATATTTGCAAGTTGCTAAGAAAGTTGATCTTCAAAGTTCTCATCACAAGAAAAAAAATTGTCACTGTGTCAGGTGGCAGATGTTAACTAATCTTGAAGCAATTACTTTGCAACATATAACATATATCAAATCACTGTGTTGTACAACTTAAACTTATAAAATGTTATATAACAATTATATTTCAATAAAACTGGGGTAAAAAGAGTTTGACTCCATTAGTCCTCACTTTTTATGCCCAACAACTCATGAAATCAATACTATTATTATTTTCATTTCACACATGAGAAAACTGTGGCACTGAGAGGTGTATCGACTTGCCCAAGGCCACAGAGCTAATAAAGAGAGGTGCCTGGGCCAAACCCAGTAGTTAGGCTCCAAAGTCCATACTTCAAAGTATGGCTTATACTGCCTTTTACCTATGAGATGTACAAAGCAATAGCTTTCAATTACAAGAAATACACTATTTTCCCCATTTTACAAATGAGAATGCTGAGAGAGGGAGACAAATATACTACATCTTCTAAGGTCATAAATTCAGGCAGTCTGTCTTCAAAATCTGTGTCCTTAATCTCCATTCTGCGTTCCTTCCTGAAATATTTCAGCACTAATATACCCAAGGGAAGAGTGAAATTTTCAGGGAGTTACACACCTGTCAGACATCAGCAGACCAGTATTTTTTCCTCCTATGATGAGTATCAAAACATCACAACAAAAACTCACCCTTCTGTAAGAGAGTATACATAGTCCTACATATTTCAGCTGTGTTTTAGATGCTTCAGTGAGACAACTTTGATGCTCAATGTTATGAGAGTTACATTTGGACCTTAGGTGAGTAATTTGATGGGGCGTCATCTTGTCTTTTCATACGTGAAAACAGAGGTGAAGCTAGAGAACTGATACAGTCACAGGAGAAGAGTTTCAAAGCACATGGGTAGTCGGTGGGCTCTGCCTCCAAGAATATTAGGTTTGTTAATTAATTTATCCTGTTCAACCTAGGAACAGCAATAGGAGGAGGGGTTAAGATCTTCTCTCGCCTATAACTGGCCTCTAATAAGCACACCCTTCTACAGTCACACCTGGAAGCTGCTGTATGCAGAACACAGCAGTAGCCATCAATTGTAATATGTGATCCACTGAATTTAGAAACCAGAAATGCATAATATTCACACATGCCTCCAGCCTTTTCTTTGTCTACCAACACCTTATCTTCTGTGCGTTGTGAGACTAGTCATATTCTTCCAATTGGTATAAGGAAGTTTAACCCCAACAGCTGTTTAACGTCATTTCTATACTGCTTACTCATTATTCCCTGCAAGGAAGGGAATAACAAACCAACAGCAGTTTGTATGAAGAAATAAAGAGGCAGGCTGTAGGGACACCAGAAACACACACACACACACACACACACACACACACACACACACACACACACATGCACATACCATATACTATAACACTGCAAATCATCTAAAATATATTCATGTGATGCATTCTATTAGGTTTGAAGGAAATTAAATGAATAATTTAGTTTGTGTTATAGGGAGGTATGTATGTGAAAACCCAAGTAGAAATATATTTTTTATTTATGCTGACATTAGAACCAAAAAGGAAAAAAAGTCAGCATGTAGTCCTCTGTCACATGGCGAGTGACTACCGGTTTCACAGTAGCCCACCAAACTCCAAACCCTCTCTCCAGAACAAATTTGCAAGGCAGATACCTTTTTTATAAGTCAGCAGTTTGCTTTTGATTCTAAAAATATCTTGTCAAAAGTAGTGACTCTGTGGCATCTTACTACGCTGATGGACAGTGACTGCAATGGGTTATGTGGGGGGGACTTGATAATATGGATGAATATAGTAACCACAATGTTGCTCATGTGAAACCTTCATAAAATGGCATATCAATAATACCTTAGTAAAATAAAATAATAAAATAAAAAACAGATAATATAAAAAAACTCTTGTCATTTGTATCCATCTCCAGAAATGAGCGTATCAATTTGATTATGTAAGAAACAACTTACCTATGAGTTGGAAAACAAACCAATCAATGATGGAGTGGTGGAGACCAAAGAACAGATAAGAAAATAAAAGGGGAATGTTTCTTTCTTTTTTTAGATGTGTTTCCATTATATTTTAATCATTATCTTCATTTATTTTTGTAATTAATTAAATTATAAATTACCAGATTAAAGCTAAATATTTTGTTATTGCCAAAGAGAGCAAGGGGAAAAAAAATTAATGTAAGCTCCATAGTGTTCAGAAATTCAAATAAATCAACTTCATAATTCATATAGTCCTACCACATTTTTACTTTTTTCCCATTTATCCCTTTTTCTTCTGTTTTCATTTAACAAATCTTTCTGTCTTCCCCTTATAATCTGTGATAGGAACTAATCTAATACTGATGAAAGACCACATAGCCCTGAAATTCTTTGCTGGTGACTTCAGTGGTGTAATCTCTGTCTCTGGTCCTAGAATGCACTTCTCATGCCCCAGCCTCCTCAGCATGCGAGATCTTTGTGGGGAAGGAGCTACCATGGGGAGGTCCAATGTTAGGTTTGCTCAGAAAGGCTAAGGTTACATAAAAAGAAACTTAAAAAATTTGAAAGGGGAAGAAGAGGAGGAGGAAAATGAGGACTTGTAACCAGCTGTATGTTACAACTGTCTGCTATACAAAACTATTTTTACTATTCAATCAGAACCAGTATTTTAAAAATAAAATAAAATGTCACAAATCATACCTTGGCAATAGTTTAATAAAAAAAAGACTTGGAAAATTTAATTGGATCTAATTTACCATTTACTGGTTGCGTGAACCCTGAAAAACACTTAATCTCTGAGTGTCTATTTAGTGATAATCTCTGAGTGTATGTCACTGAGATATTATTTAACCACTGGGAATTAAATGAGATGATACATATGAAAGGGCTTTGTAAATTGTGGTATTCTAAAGATACTTGCTTGTAGTCATGTGCATGTTTTGCTGTGAAAATGCATGTTTTAAAAGAAAGTTTGTTCGATTAATTAATCAGCAAACCTTTTGTTTGTAATCACTCATTGAGTTTATTCTTGGGTTGTCTGATAAAATATAAATGATTAAAATTATTGATGTAACTATTTTTTCCTGTCCTCCCTCCACATTTTATTTTCTTTCATATAATTTAGGAGAACAAATATGGTGACTCAAGTACTGCCAATACCAGCTTGGATACTAGTTTAGTAATGACTTTGTATGCAGTATCATCTGAAATTGGGCATACTGCCTTTCTAGGTTTTGTAAATAAGCCTTATCATTCTTAAAAGTGGAAAATTTGTTTAGAAGTAATATACATGCATTGCTTAGAAGGATAACAGGTCTGCATTAAGTCCTTTTAACATACACACTAGAATTCTAACACTACTAACAAACTATCTCTGCTGACACAACCAATTCTTTCTCACATAAGATTAGTGTACTCACTAGTTTTTCTGCTGACTTCTCTAGAAAACCTGTTTTCAGTCTCTGAGTTTCACTTGGTTTTTCTTTCACTCACAGTGGAAAGAGCTATTTATATCCTTCAGTAGCCTAAACATTTTGATGGTAAGGGCTAGCTTCCTGCTAGTGTCACCAGAAAAAATTCTCTTCAGGAAATCAGATTTCCATCTTTGATACACTCAAGATAATGGAAATAGAAACAAACCTCTGTCCTTTTAAATCCAGCAGCAGAACCCCAGCAGTTATATGCAAACAGACCAGTCATCTGCCCAAAGCATCAGTATTGTTTATCCACTCCACTAAGAAATAGAACATTCCATGCTTTTCTTTTTTGCAGTACTTTTAGTTTTGCAATGGGCATTTCCTTTTTTTTCAAACACACTGTCTTTTAAAAAATGAGTCTCTCTACTCAAACTGTTCATTGAGCAGGAAAATGAACAGTAAAAATCATTACAATAAAATGGAGCAACAGGTGTATACGTAAGGTGGAATGACAGCCCTTGATTGTGATTGATCGTCTTTTGTTTTGTTTCATTTTTTAGTCAGAAATGTCAATAAATACAACTTTTAAACTTCAATTTGAAATGAAAATAGGGATTCTCTACATAGAGAAAGGAATATCAAGAAAATTTCAATTCATGCTTCCAATCAGTTCTCCAAATTGAAGAACATGAGAGTCCAAGTTAAAAGTCCCCGCTGAACTACCACACAATAGATGAAAAGGGCTCTCACATCCAGGCACATCATCATTGTGTCTCAGGAAATCAACAGCTGAGAAGAGACTGATGTACCCAAAGAGAAAGAAATGGGTTATATACAAAGGAATAGGAACAAAAATGACATCCAACTTTTGAAATGTTTCAGGAATCTAGAAAATTATTTGAGGGAAAATTATTTCCTATGTATTCAATACCTAGCCACAGTATCAATCAAATATGTTGATAGAATTAAGGTATTTCAGATATATAAGATGTGAAAAAGTTTAGGCATCCTGCATCATTTCCTGGGAAACTGTAAAACCACTTCACTGACTGAAGAAAAGAAAAAAAATAGAGATGAAGGTATAGGATCAAGGAAGAAAGGAATTCAACACAGAAGACTGGAAAAAGAATCCCAGTGATGATGGTAAAGGTGAGAGATTGAGAGATATGCTGAGATCAAAATATTAGGAGTCTGAGATTTCTTACAGTATTTGCAGATGAATTTGTGATGAGTACTTAGAAAACTAAGCAAATAAAAAATGAGATTATTTAACTTTATGAAAACAAAATAATTCAACTGCAAATAATATGCACATAGCCATGGTAACACAAGAACAAAGACCACTGATCAAAGCAGAATTACCACTTAGTTATGTTTGAAGAAGGCAAAGTGCCCTAGCATGTAGGGGATATATAACAAACCACAATTCTCAGAGTTGAAAATAAATACATTATATGTTAATTCAAAAACATTAGAAGGAAGAACAAGAATGTATTTTGAAATATTCAGGAAAAGAACAGTAAAGAGCATCTTAAAAATGTTCCTAGAGAGTAGAAACAAGGGGTAGCAAAGAAAGACCAAAGAGTCATGGATTTTAATAATACAACATATAGAATGATTAACCCTTGAAAATTACCTATACTTATACACTTTATAACACCAAAATTAAAAATTTTAGTAACTATTATTAGAGTTACAAAGAGAAGAAAGTGGTCAGGGAAGGAACAATAAAGCAATGAAGAGCTTTGTATGCCAATCTGTAGTCTTCATACTGTACATAAATGGCAAGTGTTGGTGAACTATTGAATGTTTTTAAAATAGGAAAGACTTATGATTAGGTTTGGATTTTAAAAAGAGCACTCAGGTGGTGATATGGGGAAGAGACAAAACAAGGGGTAAGGAAATCAATTATGTATAAGAGTAAACAAATTAGGAAAATAACATAAAAATATGCTAAAGAGTTAAAATGTTAATAAACCAAGAAGTCATCTACAGCTAGGAGAACAGGGGGATGAAGGTGGTCAAAAGGTTAAAGCTTCCAGTTATAACATAAAAAATTCTATAGACATAAAGTACAACATGGTGACTATAGTTAACAACATTGTATTGTATATCTGAAAGTTGCTAAGAGGGTAATCTTAAAGTTCTTACCATAAGAAAAAAAACTGTAACTACATGAAGTGATGGGTATTAAGTAAACTTACTGTGGTAATCATTTCACAAAATATACATATATCAAATCACTGTGTTGGACACCTTAAACTAATACAATGTTACATGTCAGTTATAACTCAATAAAACTGGGGAAAAAAACAATAGAAACTTTGGCAGAAGATGGAAACAGAAAATTCACAAAACAAGAAAGCAGATTTCCAAGAAAATGCAAAACTAGAAAAAAACATATTCAGCTGACCCATAGCACCAAACATAGAAATAAAAACAATACTATTTTGATAGGTTAGTATAAACAACAACAAAAAATACATGGATAACATGGCATTTATGAAGATAAGGTCAATAGGCACTCTTAGTTGCAGAAAGTGAAAATTGCTATGACCTTTAAGGAAGAAAAACAGAAATATTTAAGCCAAGAGATTATCTGTGGTGCAGTGTTTGCCCTCAGTGTTTACCCTTCCACAACTACGCTTCATTCGTGACTTTGGCACAGCAATGCAGCAAACCGGTCCAAACTTCTAAGTTTTTCACTGCAGCTCCCTTTGGCTAACTGGCTCATCTTCTATTGTTCTGAGTCCAAATTTTCAGGATATGAGTTGCTTAGCATTGTTTGTGAGATACGCATTCTTGTTTCAACCACTTATGCACAGAGGAAGATTACCTGGTACAGTCCTGACCACCCACTCCTTCAGCCTGGGCTGTGGGTTGGGAACATTTACCAGCAAGACAGCTGGGAACAGGTGATTACCTGAAATACCACTTGGAAACTACATATTGTGCAATGTGTAGTGGTTATGAGGACAGACTCAGACACCAAAGGTTTCTACCACTTACTAGCTGGGTGGCATTGGGCAATACTTAGTTTCTCTAGTCTGTTTCCTCAACTGTTAAAGTGGGGATAATAGTCTCCTACATGATAACATTGTCAAAAGAACAACTGGCATAAAATATGTGCTTCCTGCCATATTTGCTATAAATAACCTAAGAGAAAGATGATATTCTTCTGAAATATGGCATAGGAAATGGAGAAGGAAGAGCTCATAGAAAAGAAAACCTAAATGGAGCCTTGGTCCTCCTTGTTTTCCTTCATTTTAAGTGTAGTTTTACAGCATTCAGACAAAAAAAGAGGTCCCATCAACCATTGGGTTGTTTCCCAATATTTATATGTATAACAATTCTCAAGGGAGGATGTGTTTTCTGAGTACTCAAACACATGGTTATTTCCTTCAGGAGATGCAACTTTGCACACTCCTAATTTTCAATGACTTAATGCAAATATTGTAGAGTCTTCAAAATCTTCAGTATTGCTTTGATCATACTGCTTTTGTGATGTTCAGACTATATGTTAACATTGTTCCTTCCTTCACAATAAGCTCTAAATCTTGCTCAGCCTTCAGAAAATGGTCAGCCACACTGACACTTTTAGAAGTTTCCCCTATTTCAGGAAACAGAAGGCAGAGTTTGATCCTAAATATAACAATACAATGCACACTTTATGGACTCCATCTCTGTGGATTCTCCCACCCTTGAGATTCTTTGTAATTCATTTTCAGAACTAGGACTGTCTCCAGTTCACCTTCAGGCCCTGGCACACTTGCCTGATTCTTTTGGACTCCACTGTCCCCTAACTTTCCCAGTCAAAACAGAAATCCTTTGTCAAGCTGTGCTCAAAGTTCATTCCACAAAGCCTATCCAGGGCCTCTGCCTCAAAGCCTCAGGCATCCCAGTATTTCTCTTTTTAAGGGACTACCAACGTAAAGAATGAAAGGCATCTATACAGGATCATCTCAGAGTAATTGTTTTTAAACTATTCTAGACAGTTTAAAATTTTGGTAAGATTGTGGAATGCTTTTAACATTTGACTTCATGACTAGAAGTGCCAAATCTCATGGGAAGAAACTTAAAGTAGCATTAATTAAAAAGAACAGATCACCCAATATTCTTCATAGCTAATTGGAGGGATGGTACACTAGTTCAGTATTTTTTTTTGGCTTCAAATTATAGAAACCCACTCTAGCCAACATAAGAAAGCCAGGTTACAAAGGTGTTATGTGCATTACAAGGGCAGAGGGCATGGCAGGTCCTGGAATTAATATGATTCCTTTAACCTCTCCTTTCTTTCAGTTTGTTTTATTTCTCTTTCTTATACTTGCTAATTTTCTTTTCCCCAGCAATCCTGGCATCCTACCTAGTTGTCACTTTTATAGGAATATGAAAAATATGGCCATCAAGGACAGATCCAAAACTGAAAACCCAGACAAGAGTTGTGTATGCCCCTCAACCCTCCAAACTTGTGTCAAAGAAAAAAGAACTCCTGGACAAGCAACCATGGTCAAAGAGAAGGTTTATGAGGTAGAAACACTGCTGCATAGGCACCTCCTTTAGCTCAGTGAATGGAACAGTGGCAAAAGGGGATGAACTCAGGAAAGGGTAGCTGACAAGGCTACCAACAGAAAGGCTGCATTACTTTCTTTAAAAGAGGAAACCATTGGGGAAATGTTTCTCAGCTGTAGTATACAAGTATCAGGTTGGCTGCCCTGCCTTCCTCTACTGATCAATAGAGGAAAAATCAGTCAAGTTCTACACAAAAGAGAACGTTTTTTCTTTTAGAAAGGAAAAAAATCCCAAAATATAAAGCACTTCCTACATTGACTTAAATTGTTACTAGAAAAGAAAAAGCTTTATTAAATAGGATAAAAACAGATTAATGGATGCCAGGTTAAAATGGCAGACAGAGAACATGTATCAGAAAATATAATCTCTCAAAATTTCATTTAACTATGATAAAGACATATAAGATAAATCCATAACAAGTTTTGAGTATAGAGGCTATCCATAGACAAACTGTTCTGTTGGATTTTTACACAGTAAAAAAATAGAAAAGATTACCCAGGCAGATAAACTGTGCAAGGCAAATGAAGCCATAGTCAGAAGGTGTAGAGCAACAGGTGTCAGCAGTTGTAGAAACTGCTCTTCCTAGAGAAACTGAGAGAAGTCTGAGGCTAGCATTGGCAGGCCTAGCAAGTTGAAAAGAACTATAGAGAAGCAATCAAAATAAATCATTGAAAAGCTGTCCACATCACTGAAAATTGTCTCCTCCCACCAGACCCCTATTCCCATATGAATACTAAACAATAGGTCTTGCATGTACAGCGAGCATGCAAAAAGTTCAAGCCAGAGAACTTTTTTCCAAAGAAACTAAAATAATTGCTTGGGAATAGAAAATGTTGCAAGTATGGGATTTTTGTGCCCAGACTAAAGTCATCCTTATTTTCTGTAGAGAGTCTTCTCATCTATATATCTTAAAATAAAATCTGTTCATCGCCATTAACACCATACACACACACACACACATACACACACACACACACACACACACACACACACACACACACATACCACAGTGAGCTGGCAGTCTGCCTTCCTAGATAAGGAAAACGTTTGATAGTTTGATAAAGAATCAACTCTATGGAGGAGCAGAAGAAATTTATTTCAGAAATTTAAGTCAATCAACATTATGTTTTATCCATAAAGATGAATGGAAACCCAATTATCATGAGACAGTTGGAAAAATCATCAGTACAAAGAAAAGTATTAAAGACAAGCCAAGTAACTGATCCTGGAAAAAACACAGATAATGAGAGAAAAAATTACATAAAAAAGGCATATGGATATATATATCCAGCTCCATTTGATAATGCATCCATGTAACAAGAATAGAATGCTGTGAAAAAGAAATAGAGAATATCTAATAATCTGTTATTTGAAAATAAAAATAGTATTACTGAAATTAAAAGTTCAGTAGAAAGCCTGGCTGACAAAGTTAAAGAAACCCCAAATATATAGGAAAAATACAGAGATGGAAAATACAGGACATCCAATTTCTAACAAATAGAAATTTCAGAAAGAAAGAAGAGAGATAATGGAGGAAAGGAAATTATGTAAGAAATCACAATTTCCAGTGTTAAAAAGAGATGAGACCTCCTATTGAAAGGGGCCACCAAGTGCCAAGCAGGATGAATTTTAAAAGATCTATACCTAGACACAAAATAAGGAAATTTAAAAATATCTATCATGCAGATAAAATCCAAAAATCTTCCAGAAAGAAAAATAGGATGTCCTACCAAGCAATGAGTTTCAGTGTAGCAGATGGTTCCTATGCCCCTCTGCATCCTAGCCCCTGACCCAGGACAGATTTCAGCAGCATCTGCAGTGGAATTCCATGTGAAGTGGGACTAACTTCACAGACAGAGAGAGCATCTCAACTCAAGTACGTACTGTGTATCTTTCCTCTTTCTGTCTCTAAACCTTCTTCAAACCTCTAGGAGCTTTCTATGCTTATGCAGAGTGCAAGAGCGTTAACACACCCAAGGGTACCCTTACCAGCAGAGGAGCTGATAAACGAGCTCCATCTTCCCAGTGGATAATTCTGGGTGGCATTCTGAGCACTTCTTAAAAAATGCCAGCAGACTCAAGCTCCTCTATACCACAGAGTGACCTCACTAATGCATCTTAATATTGTCTTTTTCTCTTTCCTCATTTCACTGCTCTCCTCCCTCAATCCTGTTTCCTGAGATCTCATTGCAAATAAACAGCCTGTACTCAACTCCTTGGTTCAAACTTTGGGTTGGGGAAATACAAATGAAAATTTGGGTGCTCATGTACCTGGTGAAAATGATGAATGAGTAGCTGCAGCAACCACAGTCTGACGAAAGCAAGGTAACCTTTATTTCCAAGAAGAACTAAGATCTAAATAATTAAGGCCTTGGCTTTGAGACTAGACAATGAACAAAAGCTAAATGAGTCTGCAGTAGATTATTAGTGAAATCTGGAAGGAGCTCATGGAGGCATTTGGTGAGGGCTTGAAGAAATTGAGGAAAATGTTATTGGAGCCCAAAGACAAGGGACATTTGTTATGTAGTGATGAAAAACTTGGCAATGCTATCACCTATGGTAATGACGAAAACAGAAAGAGTACCCAATGGAATTGTGGATTCCTGGAGACATTTGAAATTTCTAGTTTCAACTGGCTTCTTCTAGCTGCCTATTATGAAATATAAGAAGGAAGAAATGAAATAAGGGAGAAATTCTTTAGGATTTTTAAGGAGAATTTAAATGAAACATAAAAAGTCAGGCTTTCTGGAATCAAACATAAGACTTTTTCATCTCCAGTCTCTTTGAAAAAATATTCTTTTAGTATAACTTTCTTCCAAACAAAGATCAAATTCTACAGGAGTGCAAGTTCCTTGCTAAACCTTAGACAGCTAGGAGATAACTGAGAGACAATTTCAGATAAACAAAGGGCCTTGTAGACACTCTCTGTTAAACATAAAAGCTTCTAATAATCTTCAGGACATTGCCCTACAATGGACCAAATATAGAGAAGGACCTGTCCCAAAGAGATTTATGAGTATGGCTGTTGTCTAAAGCAAGGCTTCTCAACCTTGGCGATATTGACATTTTGGGCCAAGTAATTCTTTGTTGTAAGAGGGTTTATGGGAAGTTGCTGTGTTGTCCTGTGCATTGCAGGTTGTTTACCAGCATCCTGGGCTCTACCCACTAGATGCCTGTACTGCCCCCAGTTTTCACTCTTGACAATCAAAATTGTTTCCAGATCTTTTGAATGTCACCAGAGAGGGTAGGGTCATCTCCACTTCAGAACCACTAGTCTAAAGCAGAGTATTATAATTTTACACACAGAAAGTATACAAACATTTTAAAAGAATGATATCAGCTTAGACTCAAAGGGAGAGAAATAGGACAAAATGCAATGCAAATCTCTTTGGACATCTATACAGGAAGTGATGTAAGAAAACTATGTAGTTAAAAAAAAAGAAAGAAAACTATGTAGTTGCAAACACAGGTTGTTTCTCTGGAAAGGACAATCCTCCCATATAGAGTGAGGTTTTTGCCAACCCCCACTTAAATTTTTGTAAGCTCTGTGATTGCGTTGAATAATAAAATATAGTGAAAGCTATACTATGTCAGGTTCTAGATTATGGCCTAAAGAATCTGACAGCTTCCACTTCCTGCCTTACAGAACAGCTATTTTTGGAACGTGGCTGCCATTTTTGAGATCCCTAAGACATATGGAAAGACAATTTGTAGGAGCTTGGGTCAGCATACCCAGCTGAACACCCAGACAATAGCCAGCAATAGCTGGCCTTGTGTGTGAGCCATCTTGGACATGTAGGTCATCTGAGCCTTCTGATGACTACAGAGTCAGCCTCCATCTGACACCACCGGAGAAATCCGAAGAAAAACCACCCAACTGAGCCTAGTCAGCACACAGACCTAAAGAAGATAATAATGCACTGTTATTTTAAGTCACTAAATTTTGCAGTAGTTTGTTATAGAGTAGTAAATAATCTGCGGTCAGGAAAGAAGTTCTGGGTAATCCACTGACCTTTTAGATCTAATCTTTTGGTTATAACACTAAACAAGCAATTTAGGCCAGCTGAAGTGCTGGCCAAAGATGAGAAAAATCTGGACTGAATGCTAGAGAAGAGAGATAATGAATATTATTCATAGTCTGGAAGCAGGGACTACACTGAAAACTATAGTTGTTTCACTAAAATGCTGGTAATAATCTTATTATTATTGCTGGTCAATATCTTGAAGTATCATAAACAGATTGGACTTAATGTGGGACATAAGGAGATCTATTTAGTGTAAAGAGTGGACTAGACACACCTCTGGTGTACTGAATTATATTCCATCAGTCCACAAATAATTTCAGTAGTAGACAGTTCGATGTGGGCTCAAACTTATCTAATGCTGACAACACCCCACAGTGAGTCTGCATACTTTTGTATTTTGCCTTAGAAATTTGTCTAACATTGTAAGGTCTTAAAAGTGCTGACACAACAAATGGCAATGGTAAGAGGAGATTTATGCACCTAGAGAGAAACCAACAACCAGTGAGGAGTGGTCACCTGCATATTAATTCTTCAATCTCCTGTCCTCTAGGTAGAAAAATCTGGGCACTATTATGGACACTTCTAAGAAGCTAGAGGACTGAGCCCTATTGCCTACAGTAGCTACTTTGAGAAAGTATCTTTATATTGAATATTTTTCTTTACCAATCATATTCTCCCCATTATCTCACTGTTGATTCTTTGGATTATTACCCAAATAAACTACCTATACCCAAGTCTTTGTGTGAGGCTCTGTTTTTATGAGGAACCCAAATTAAGACAATCAGATTGATAACAGATGTTATCAGCACTGGTATGCACAATATATCTCAATTTCTATGCCCAGCCCAATTATTACCAATCATGAAAGAAAAATATATTTCCAGACATATTAAGGTACATAATTCTTACTTCTTATATACCTTTTCTGGAAAAAAAATATGAAATCACAGAATTTGAAAAAATATTCAAGAAAGAAGGCTTGGAATCCAGTAAACAATAACGCTAATTCAGGAGTGTACAAGTAAAGAAATTATGGATGTTAATAGTGTAACACATGTGATAAGTATTCAGTCAAAATTAGGAAGTCAGATCCCAAGTATCCTTTCAAGAAGAAAATAAGTTCCATGTAACACAAAATATTATTAAGAAGCTAGAAGATATCTGTCATATAAAAACTATATAGTTTCTTCTGTTAAAAAGGTAAAATAGGAAAAAGGAAAAACAGGAAAAAGGTAAAATAAGAAATGCTGGGGATAATATTGTCAAAGTGATACTACAGATCTGAAATAACTAATATATGATATGATTTATTTTACTTTATCTTTAAAAAAATACCCTAACTTTTCAATTAACAGTAAAATTGACTTTTTTTCCATGTAAAGGTCTATGAGTATTAACACATGTTAACACACTACAATCAGGATGCAAAACAGTTTCTTTAACCCTAAAACTCCATCATGCAGCCCCTTTAAGGTTGCACTATTTCTTACCTTTTACCTCTGATCTTTTCATTATCACTATAGTTTTGCCTTTTCCAGGATGGCATATAGATGAAATCACACAGTATGTAACTTTTTGAAACAGTTTTCATTAACACAGCACAATGCCTTCAAGATCCATCTATGGTTATGTGTGTATCAGTAGTTCATTCCTTGTCATTGCTAAGGAATAGTCCTTTGTGTGGATGTCCAACAATTTATTTATTCACTCATTCAAGGGCCTTGGATTAGTTCTAGGTTTTGGTAATTATATAAAGTGCTGCTATAAATGTTTGTATATAGGCTTTTGTATAAACAATTGTTTTCATTTCTCTAGGGTAAATACTTAAGAGTGAGACTGCTGGGCCATACAGTAAGTGTATATATAACTCATAAGAAACCACCAGACAATTTTCAAAAGTAGCTGTCATTTTGCATTCCCACTAGGAGAGTGTGAAAACTGCAGCTACTGCACATCTTTGTCAGCACTTTGTGTTGTTGTGTTTGCTTTATTTTGTTTTCTGTTATTCTTCATCCATTTTACTATTTGTGGAGAGGTATCTCATTGTGGTTTTAATTTGCATTTCCCAAATGGCCAATAATGTTAAGCATCTTTTCTCACACTCATTTCCATCTCTATATGCTCTTTTGTAAAGTGACTATTTATTTGACCATTAAAAAAATTGTGTTGTTCAGTTTATTACTATTGAGGTTTGAGTGATCTTTATATATTCCAGATTTAAGTCCTTTGTCAGATGTGTGATTTTCAAGTATATTCTCTATTTGGAGCATATCTTTCATATGCTCCAATGTGAGCATAAATGTCAATACATTTAACCTGTCTCTTGAAACACTCTAATTGTCTTTGAAATGATAAAAGACTACATGCTTTCCCTGTGGACCTATTCACAATATTTAGTCCTGTAATAGATTATATGTCTATAAATATAAAATTATAGCTATCCTTTATTCTTTTGGCATTTTAAAAATCCAGCCTAAAAGGACAGCAGGTTAAATTCATTTTAATTGGATTCTACTAATTATTTAAGATAATATGAATTTTACAAGCTGGACAATAGATAAGGAATGATAAAGTTTGCAAAAGTGAATATTGGGTGTTATGAGGAGTAAATGT
Organism: Manis javanica; assembly: GCF_040802235.1. NCBI lineage: Eukaryota > Metazoa > Chordata > Mammalia > Pholidota > Manidae > Manis > Manis javanica. The sequence goes on along the minus strand of NC_133158.1, from coordinate 72,761,819 downwards.
ACAAGGATAAGGGAGTTCTAAGTTTATCCTTTTCATAGTGATTTTTTGAAATAATTCTAAAACTGATGAAATAAGAAATAAGGATTGGGTATTTTAGCAAAAAGAATAATTAAAAACAGTAATATAAGCAAAACTTGAAGGCAAAGACAGATAAATGCTACTAGACATAAATTAATTCTTCAACAAATAAACATGATGTACAGGCATCTACTTGTGGTCTTAGAAGCACCAAGAGCCCCTAAGAAAAGGAACCCCAGAAAGACAACACCAAGACATATAAAAATGACTAAGATTAAGGATAAGTAGAGGGTACTGAAATCAGCCAGAGAGGAAAAAATAACACTTCTAAAGGAAACCCTACTAAGCTATCAGCAGACTTCTCAGCAGAAATTTTACAGACAGAAGGGAGTGGCATGAAATATTTAATGTACTGAAACAGAAAGACCTTAAACCAACAATCATCTAGCCAGCAAGATTATCATTCAAAATAAAAGGAAAGATTAAAAATTTCTCAGATCAACAAAGGTAAAAGGAATTCACCAGCACAGAACCAGTATTATAGGATATGTTAAAGGGACTTGTGTTAATGGGAATATTATTAAGCCTGAACAGTTTCCACCAGTGAAAATAAACCTACAGTAAAGGTAGTAGACCAAGTACTTACCAAGCAAGAATGAAATTAAAATAAAACAAAATAAAAGTAGTAAAACCAACTATACACAAAATCAGTCAAGAGATACACAAAAATGCAGATTATGACATCTAATATACAAAGTGAGGAAGAGGAAGACAAATAAAAAGAAGTGCTTTTCGATTGCATTTGAAGTAGAGTGATCACCAGATTAATATAGACTGTTATATAGTTAGAAAACTCCATGAACCTTATGGTAACCAAAAACCTAAAGCCTCTAAGAGATAAATAACAATTAGAAAACCATTATATAACAAGAGACTAGTATAAGGGAGGAAGAAAGGAACAGAGAGGAACTGCAAAAACAACCAGAAAACAATTAATAAATTGGCAATAAATACATTTCTATCAATAATTACCTTAAATGTAAATGGACTGAATGCACCAATCAGAAGACACAGGGTAGCAGAATGGATAAAGAAACAAGACCCATCTATATGCTGCCTACAAGAAACTCATTTCAGACCTAAAGACCTTCACAGACTGAAAGTGAAGGGATGGAAAAAGATACTTCATGCAAATAATAGGAAGAAAAAAGCAGGAGTAGTGGTACTTACATCATACAAAATAAATTTCAAAACAAAGAAAGAAACAAGAAACAAATAAGGACATTTCATAATAAAGGGATCAGTCCAAGAGGACATAGCAATTATAAATATCTATGTACCCACTATAGGAGCACATAAATATATTTTTAAAATACAAACAAAATTGAAAAGGACAATAGACTGCAACTCATTCATATTAGGGGACTTTAACATGCCACTTACATCAATGGACAAATCAAGCAGACAGAAAATAAATCAGGAAACAGAAGCATGGCACAACATATCAGATCAGAGGGACTTAAGAGATATCTACAGAACACTGCACCCAAAAGGAGCAGGATACCCATTTTTCTTGTGTACATGGAATGTTCTCCAGAATAGATCACATACTAGGCCACAAGAAGAGCCTCAATAAATTCAATTGTATCAAGCAATTTATCAGACCACATGATATGAAACTAGAAATAAATTACATGAAGAAAACAAAAAAACCGCCAAAACACAGAGATTCAATAATCTACTTCTAAATAATCAATGGATCAATGACCAAATTAAAACAGAAATCAAGCAATACATGGAGACAAATGAAAACAAAAATACAACAGTCCAAAATTTGTGGGATACCACAAAGGCAGTTCTAATAGTAAAGTACATAGTAATACAGACCTACCTCAAGCAACAAGAACAATTCCAAATAAACAGTCTAAACTCATAATTAAAGAAACTAGAAAAGAAGAACAAATGTAACCCAAAGCTGGTAGAAGGAAGGGCATAATAAAGAGCAGAGCAGAAATAAATGAAATAGAGAAGAATAAAACAATACCAAATCAATGAAACCAAGAGCTTTTTCTTTGAGAAAATAAACTAGACAAACCCCTAGCCAGACTTATCAAGAAAAAAAGAGGACACAAATAAACAAAATCAGAAGCAAAGAAGAAATACTCATAACAGATACCACAGAAATACAAAGAATTATTAGAAAATACTGTGAAAAATTATATGCCAATAAATTGGACAATTTAGAAGAAATGGAAAAATTCCCAGAAAACTACAACCTTCCAAGACTGATCCAGGAAGAAACAGAAAATCTGAGCAGACCAATTACCAGCAATGAAATTGAATTGGTAACCAAAAAACTTCCAACAAACTAAAGTCATAACCAGATGGCTTTACAGCCGAATTACATAACACAGTTAAAGAAGAGCTAATACCCATCCTTCTTAAAGTATTCCAAAAAGTAGAAGAGGGAATACTTCCAAACTCATTCTACAAGGCCAGCATCACTCTAATAGCAAAATGGATACACAGGGTACATACTTCAACATAATAAAGGCCATATGTAACAAACTGACAGCTAACATCATACTTAATGGCAAAAAGCTGAAAGCTTTCCCTATAACATCAGGAACAAGACAAAAATGTCTGATCTCACCATTTTTGTTCAACATAGCACTGGAGGTCCTAGCCATGACAAGGACAATGGCAAGACAAACAGATAAAAGGCATCCAAATTAGTGGGGGAGAGGTTAAACTTTCACTATTTGCAGATGACATGATATTAAACATAAAATACCTTAAAGACTCCATCAAAAAATGAATAAAACTAATAACTGGATTCAGCAAAGTTTCAGGATACAACATTAATACACAGAAATCTGGTGGACTCCTACATACTAACAACAAACTAGCAGAAAGAGAAATCAGGAAAACAATCCCATTTACAATTGCATCAAAAAGAACAAAATACCTAGGAATAAACCTAACCAAGGAGGTGAAAGACCTATCCTCTGAAAACTATAAGACACTTCTGAGAGAAATTATAGAGGACAAAAATAAATGGAAATTTATCCCAGGATAGAAAGAATTAATATGTCAAAATGGCCATACTGCCCAAAGCAATTTACAGATTCAGTGCAATCCCTATCAAAACACCAATGGCATTTTTGTTCAATGAACTAGAGCAAATAATCCTAAAATTGATATGGAACCACAAAAGAACCTGAACAGCCCAAAAAGTCATGAGAAAGAAGAACAAACTTGGGCTATTACACTCTCTGACTTCAAGCTCTACTACAAAGCTTGAGTAATCAAAACAATATGGTACTGTTACAAGAACAGACACATCAATCAATGGAGCAGAATTGAAAGCCCAGATACAAAAACACACATATATGGCCAATTAATATATGATAAAGGAGCCATGAATATTCAATAGGGAAAAGACAGTCTCTTCAATAACTGGTGTTGGGAAAATTGGACAGCTGCATGCCAAAGTATGAAACTGGATAGGTGTCTAACTCCATACACAAAGTAAACTAAGAATGTATTAAAGACCTAAATGTAAGTCATGAAACCATAAAACTCTTACAAGGAAACATAGGCAAAAATCTTTTGACCATAAGCATGAACAATTTTTTCCTGGACACATCTCCTCAGGCAAGGGAAACAAAATAAAAAATGAACAAATAGAACTACATCAAACTAAAAAGCTTCTGTGTAGTAAAGGACACTGTCAGCAGAACAAAAAGGCAGACAACAGTATGGAGAATATATTCATAAATGATTTGTCCAATAATGTGTTAACATCCAAAATATATAATCAATTCATGTGACTCAACACCAAAAAAACAAATAACCTAATTAAAAAATGGTAGAAGAACCTGAACAGAAATTTTTCTAAAGAAGAAAAACAGATGGTCAACAGGCACATGAAAAGATCCTCCACACTGCCACTCATCAGGGAAATGCAAATCAAAATCACAATGAGTTGTGTATAAACTACACTTCAATAAAAAAAAAAAAACATGAATATGGGAATACAGTATATAGTACAAAACCATTTCAGTAGAAAATATTAGCAATTATTTTTTTGTCACTTCGCTATTTTAAATTTTCAAACTTCCATGTGCATGTGTTAAATAAGTGCACACACCTAAATTTATATTAATATATAGTTCCATATTATGGATAGTTAACAGAGTGTGGGAAGTAAAGGAGAATAAAGAACCAAGAATAGTTTTCTGGGGAGTACAGAAAAAAATTGCAAAGAAAGTGAAAGACAGACAGAAGGAAAGAGAAAGAAATTTGGACTGGTTGACAGAAAGACAATGAAAAAAGGGACATTGATAGCAGAAACTGACTTTCATCAAATAATATTGTCAACTTGTGGTCTTTTGTGATACTGCAACTAGAGGATTTTTTAAACATTTGAAACACTGCAAAAATCTCATAAAATGTTTTGTGTCTGAAGAGCGAGGATCCAACTTTCTTTCAAAGTGCAATGTCATTAACTGTGAGTGAATATTTTTAGTTAAATGAAAATAAAAAACAATAATAGATCTAAAAATCCATACTTTAAGTATTAGGTATCAACCATTTTACCTATTCAACCAAAGGATTTAAGTCATTCATAGGATAGCATAAGCAAATATTTAGAAAACTCCTCTGAATACTCAAGACACTTGAATAAACTTTTTCTGCTTACTTTCTAAATATCTCCTTTTTTGGAAACTGCTATCAATGAAGTCTGAAATAATTTCCATGCCTCTGACATGTACTGCCTGCCACGCTGCGGTAGTCATCATCAATGAGCTATAGGGAAAAGATATACTGTTAACTTTATTTACCATTTGAACTTAATATTTGGTATCTTCTTTACAACCTAGAGTCAGAGAGTGGATTTAAGGCAGTAGTTAGGGAAAATGGATGGGGCTGGTGGGGAATTAAAGGGAAGCACTGTTCAAAAGTAGGTGATACTGACACTATAAAACCTAACCATATGGATAGTGTTCAACATAGAACATGTTAGGACAATTGTGAAACTTCTGCTGCCAGTCATTGTGTTGTCTTTAGTAACGACTTGTCTTCAAATGTGTAGCCACACCAAAGGGCTACTTTACTTACTTCTATAACCAATATAAAAATTTAATCAGCTGTGAAAATATAATTGAACAATCATGAGCTTCCCAAATCTACTAAGGGAGAGAACTGCATCACTGGGGCTCCTGTTCTCCACTCTCACCTCCTATTAGCTCATGGTAATATCATCAGTGGTAAATTGCCTAAACATCAGGGGTAAGTTGCCTTGCCTGAAATCCATGAAACAGAATAAATAAAAGAAGGAACTTTTGTAAGTAGAGACTCCAAATTTTTCATTATTTTTTATTCTCTTTAAGGAGAAAGTGGAGTTAGCTATATTGGTTCAACTATTTAATTTCCAGCTCTTTTCAACTTTGTTTCAACTTGCTTTCAAATGCTCATCAATGAAGAAATGTTTTGCATACTTAGTATGGACTCATAATAAAAAAATATTTCAGAATTCCAGGGTTAGCTGTTTGTATTTTTTCTCATATCATGTCAGTAGATCATTGCTCCAAGTTTTGTTAACTGTTAATAATTAATTGCTCTAAATTCTGAAACAGGGAAAGCTTATAGCATTTCACAAACAGATCATAGAAGTTTTTGAATCTGTTTGTTTTGTTTAAATCTGTTGTATGAATCACTATAGTTAAAGCCAATGATTCCCAGCTAGCGAACAAGAGACCCACATAAAAGAAAAGACGTATTATGGACCAGCAATGTTGACTTAAATTATTTTTAACTTGCTTAAATACATACAATACACAACAGTATAAATATCTCACATGTGTAATTCTTTCTCAACCATAAAATCAAGCATTTATAGCAAATACTAAAAAATTTAATAAAACGAAAATTCAGAGCAGTAACATTAATGTGAAGGATAATATTTTGCTGAAGCTAAATTAAAACTCACAATATAAATATGGTACTGACTGCTGCAGTATAAGTTTGTTGAGTTTCAACAATCTAGTGATGCTCTGATAGCATGATCCCTTCACCACTTTTCTCTACTGTCAACTCTGTTCCTTCGTGTTATCATTTGACCTTCATTCCATACAAACACTGTATTTGCACTTTAAGTCAGCCTTCATTTTTCTCTTCTCAGTCAACTACAAGTGATACATTACTCAACCTTAATACTCTCATGATATCAGATTCCAATTTTTCTATAGCTCAATAAATTAAAGTCTTAATCTATAAAAATGTTAATAGAAATTTATCAATATAAATGTGCCAGTTAAGTGCTAAAAAGTCAAACATGAAATGCATGTCAGATAAGGAATGATTTTCTCATTTTGATACTTAGGATCCAATGGCCAATATGCTTACAACAAAAATTCAAACGTTGAGTATCATGACAGATAATTATTTTAACATCAGGAAATGCGAAGGCAATTGCAGATATGCTTAATACATCAAAAGTTAAATGTTATCAACTGTGATAACCACTTATTTTGAATAGAATCACAAAACCAATACTAAATTCACAACTAAATGCATTTGAGAACTCTTGCTTTTAATTTAATGATTGAGTAATTCTGAATATTTTAATTGAAAATTGACTTAAAAATTAGCATTGAAATGAAAAGGCAAATAGTTTTTCAAATATTATGGGGTATGTGGATCATCTAATATTTCCTAACAATACATATATGGAATTTGGTTCTAGAAACACTAGATTAAACAAAGAGAATTATAAGTCACCTGTAGAGAACAAATCTTAAAGTCTGAAGTCAATGTGTTACTTGAAGACATATGCCAATAGTTGAAAAAATGTCTCTGCAGATGTGAGAATTTCTGGCTTATTTTTTCACCAATTTAAAAGAAGGTAAAGGGCTTAAAAATGGCAGTGTGAGAGGTGGGACTGAAACCTCCTCCCAAAACCACATATACTATGAAAATACAGCAACAGGAAAGAGCAACAGGAAACAATGCTGTGACAGACTGCCTACATCTGAGGAAAAGAGCAGGCCTCCTGGAAAAGGGTAAAGTACCAAAGCTGTGATCCAGCGGGACCCAAGCCCTTCCCCTACCACAGCTTGCTGGGAGGAGGAAGAGAAATGGAGCAGGGTGGTGAGAATGTAAATTAGTTCAACCATTGTGGAAAGCAATATGGAGGTTCCTCAAAAAACTAAAAATAGAAATACCGTTTGACCCAGGAATTCCACTCCTAGGAATTTACCCAAAGAAAACAAGGTCCCTGATATAAAAAGACATATGCACCCCTATGTTTATCCCTGCAGTATTTACAGTAGGCAAGATATGGAAGCAACCTAAGTGTCCATCAGTAGATGAATGGATGAAGAAGATGTGGTACATATACACAATGGAATACTATTCAGCCATAAGAAGAAAACAAATCCTACCATTGCAGCATGGATGGAGCTAGAGGGTATTATGCTCAGTGAAATAAGCCAGGTAGATAAAGAGAGGTACCAAATGATTTACCTCATTTGTGGAGTATAACAACAAAGCAAAAACTGAAGGAACAAAACAGTAGCAGGCTCACAGACTCCAAAAAGGGACTGGAAGTTACCAAAGGGGAGGGGTGGGAAAGGGTGAGTGGGGAGGGAGGGAGAAGGGGATTGAGGGGCATTATAATTGGCACACATAGTATGTGTGGGGGTCACAAGGAAGACAGTGTAGCACAGAGAAGACAAGTAGTGATTCTGTGTCATCTTACTATGCTGATGGACAGTGACTGCAATATAGTGTGGGGGGGCGGGACTTGATAATTTGGTGAATGTAGTAACCTGAGTGTTTTTCATGTGAAACCTTCTTAAGAGTGTATATCAATGATACAGTAATAAAAAAATATATAAGAGTAAAACAGGATAAAAAATAATTCAACAATATGCAAATTCTTCAAAATTAAAGTCTTCCAATGATAGCAACTTTAAACATTCATATGGCTATAACTCTTGGTACTTGTGATATTTAGAAATGAGAAATAAATCCCAGAGTTTTTCTAATCCTGACAATTTTATATAGTACAAAAAATATAATTTATATTGTTTACTTTACCTAGTATATCAGCTCCAACTGAATTTTTAGTATAATTTTGAACTCTAATCCTGTTAACTGCATCTACATCTGAAAAGAACATTCACACTTATATAGAGCAAACATGATGTAATGCAGCTATATTTAAACACACCCCGGGAAAGAGCTGAAACAATGTCTTTGGCTTTTGGTTAGGAGACAGCTGAGAGGAAACTTCAAAGCCAATATAAGCATGTAAAATGCAGAGGACTTGGATTTTAGAAGTTATTTATTTATAAGCTCTGTTCCCACCACTCAACTTGCCATGTAACCTTTGGCCAATGCAGACATAAATGAAAAGTAAATGTGGAAAGTAATATATAACACAATGCCTTTGTATATTCAATTGCAAAACTTAATTTGACTATTGTTCTTTATGAAATAAAATGGTGACTAAATGTTATTCATAATTTTTTAGTTTAGTAAACTAGAGCAGATGTTTTGAATAAAGGCATCATACCACCATAATCAGGACATGAGAGGAACTCACCTATGTTTTCTAATCTCTGTCTGATTCCTCATCATATAGTATTCTTGAAGAGAAAGATTATTTTTCACTCATAATACTTGTCTACCTCCAGACATCAACTTAATAAATATTTGTTGAACATTTTCTACATGTAAGTAAAAACAATGACATAAAAATGTTGAAAGGACCCAATTAGCAAGGCCCTTACAGTTTAATAGAGAAAAGATACACACAAATGTGTACCTAACCAGGTAGCGTCTGCTAAACATAATGGAATACATACCAAATGTTACAGAGTAAAAGAAGAGAGAGATCATTTATAAATTGGAAAATCTTGGTAGATTCCTTGTAAGTTGTGGCATTTAGTCTATAGTGTGACAAAAGCCCTTTCAATTTATGGGGATGCATGAATATTGTAAAATACTTTCCAGATGAAAGAAATTATAAGCACAAAAGAACTGAGAAAAGGAAATTTCATGTTTATATGTCACTAAAATATTTCATATGACATGATTTTGAGTTCTTCATAAGTGTTTTGTACGTTTAGTTTGTAGATATAGTTGAAAATAGGCTATTGCCAAATCATGGAATGATTTGAAAGTTAATGTAAGGAATTTATATCTCATATACATATAATATATATAAATAAAACATTAAATGTTTGTGAAGAGAGGAAGACCGTGACTAGACATAGACATGAGGAATAGAAAGACCAAATGAAAGAAACATTGTAGGGTCAGAATTGTCACCAGGCTAAGAATGATAGAAAGGGAAGAACAGCATCTACAGTTGCCTGATTAATTAAAGCATACAGAGGGAGAAAAGTATTACATCATTTTGAAGTTCGGATCTGGAGCAACTTATGAACAAGTCAGTGCTGAAAAGAAGCCATTAAATATGGTATTATGAAATTATTGAGAAAATATACAAAAACTAAGGCAAGGGCAAGAATTCAGAATGTAGAGGTTAGAATGAAATGAGATTTTCATTTCCAGGGTAGTTTATATATTAAACAACCACAAAAATCTTCCCCATAAAAAAGGGAAATTTAAAGCATTAATTTTAACTATCCTTTTCAATTCATACTAGAACCTGCCAGAAAATAATGGAAATTCCAATAGCCAGAAAAGAAAAATATGTTGCAAACCAGTGTTCGAAGTGGGCACTTAAGCTGTGCCATGGGTCATTGAATATTCTGTGTTACTACTTTACATTTTACCAATCACCCAGAGGACAAGACATTGTGTCTTGAAGCCACAACGTGAATGTTCCTAGTTTAGACTGCAGCATAAAACACAAAGTACTACATTCTCAGTAGGTAAGTTGACTTTAAAAGAGGGTGATAGTAAGAAAATAGATTGGTCTTCAGTCTAAAAGTGGACTAAGAAGTCTTTCCTGGGAATTATAACCAAGGACCTGATTTTATGTGAATTTGGATTTGAATTTACACCACCTATTTGATCTGGGAAAACCAAACTAAGAAATTCAGATATAATAGTCCTGATTTTTAGCACACTGGGAATGCATGGAAAAAGAAAATGTGATCCACTCATAAAGAACTTAGGTGGTATAGGATTATCATAGATGATGACAAGCACTTCAAACATCTGCTCACAACACAATACAGTTTCAAAACACATGAGGAAATTAACCACGATTGAGTAAGCATAAACAACCACAATAGGTTTAGAAATCGAGGACTTCAAGTATTTAAGTTATCAGGAAACAACTTAAAAAATACTTATCCTTAAAATGATGAGAGAAATAAATATAATGGAAAACATGAATTATAATATACTATAAAAAAAGAGCAGCATATTTGGAATAAGAACTAAAGATTATGTTCAATATTAAACATACCATACTTCATTGCAATAAAGAATGATATAGTGAAACAGTACAGAAAGACAGTTATGTAAAATTAGTTAGAGATAACTTAAAAGCCCTTAATGATCAAGTCTAAAAGGCACCAACACAGCATTAGAAAAAGGAAGAGTACATGAAGAAGCACTGTTTCATCAAGAGTTTTCCAGGATCAATTAGCCACTTGGAGTACCAAAATAAAGCACAATTTGTTCAAACTATAATGAATAAAAGCAATTCATACCTCAACTGGCTGAGTTGAAACTGTAGATCCTCTACACTAAGAGATCTTAAAAGCACCTAGAGAAAAAAGGCAAAATACTTCAAAAAACAGCAAATAGCATAACCAGAAGATGTTCAATATCAAAACGGAAGCCAGAGACACTAGGATACTTTCAAAAGTGTGGATAAGTGACACCTGAAAAATATCAGGTTATTATATATCTTTTATATTCTTGACTACATAAATATAATCAAGAAGAAGAGCAAATCTCAGTATTTTCAGTCAAACAACTAAGAGCATTTGCCACCAACAAATATCATTAGTGATCTTCTAAAAATGTGCCTTAAGTAGAAGGAAAATGAAACCAGAAGGCAAGTCACAAAGTTGTAGGAGAAATATGGGTAAAAATATAAATATAAATTGACTATATATAGAATAGTACTAACTAATTTGAGGGCTAATGAAGATAAAACAGAAATACTGGATAACTATTATATGGAAAATGAGAACCCCATGACTAAAGTTGAATTTTCTTAAATTCTTGGAATTATATGGAAGACATGTATGTGTGTAATAATTTTAATAGTAAACTTTAGGAGTATAAACATCCAAAAATAGAGATTAAAAAGATGAAGATTATTTGAATATTCTAATAAAAAGCAGAAAAAAACAGAAGCAAAACAAATGTTATTTGGTTGAAAAGTATTTAAAAAATACAACTATGAGTAAAAATATTATAAGTAAATTCAAATACATTTTCATTTAAAATACAGAGGTTTTTCATATTGGATTATGAAATGTTACAAAAGACACCTGAAACATAAGAATTCACTGAGGCTGGGAGTAAAAGGGTGGGAAAGGATATATCAGGCACACACTAACAATGACACAAAAAAACCTGGTGATGATGCCTCAGATTTAAAGAGAAAAGCATTATTAGTGGAAGAGTTATTTACTAAATAATGATCAGTGACCTGATCCATTAAATAATAAACCTAAATTTATGTGTACCTATAGAATAACCTCAAAATACAACAGCAGAAATCCAGAAGTACCAGGAAAAAATTAACAAATTCACCATAACAGAAGAAATTTTTAATATACTTCTTTCAGGTATTGATAAGTCAATTAGTATTAAATTTGGTAAGGATATAATATATTTTTGAAAGATTAATTAACTTGGTCTAATGGAGAAATATATAAAGTAGGTCTGTGTAACACGAAATATTAGCAGAGTGAATCTTGTGATTAAACTAATAAGATGTTTAAAGAATCAATAATCAATCATAAAATGCACTAGAGACAAAAATCAATCACAAAAAAAGATTTAGAAATGTGACAAAGGACACACCTGAAACATAAGAATTCACAAAAATACAATAAAAACACCCACTAATACATGTGGGAACATAAACCCATGAAAATTAGAAGAAATTATTTCAAAAATGAAAAAGACAAATAAATCAATTACAATGAAAATAATACAAAAATGTACAACTGAATTATACGTAAGGAGAAATTTATAGCCTTAAGTTGTAGATATCAAATTCAGGTCAAAAAAAATACAGAGTGAACACAAATTCAGAAGAAATTAATATGAGTAGAAATAATGAAATGAGGAATAATATGCAATAAAGATTCAAAGATGTTCAAAAACTATGAGCATATTCTTTGAAAAAACTAATAGACAAAGCATTGACAGCACTAATCAAGGAAAAAGAAAAAAATAATCATTTCACATTTTAAAGGGGAGCATATGGAAGGAGGCAGTGGGGATTTAAAAATGAGTAGCATATTATATGAACTTTTAAACAAAAATTTAAACAAAATGGATAATCTAACAATTATAATTTATTTAATTTCCAAAAACATGGTTCATTAATAAAAATTTTTAAACCTACATCTAAAAATGTCATTTTAAAAAGGACAAAATAATTTTATAGGTGATTTCTACCAAATATGTATGAAATACATAATTATAATTTTAGGCAGTGTGTCAGCTAGCTAGTTTATGGCATAATTGCTAACAATCTCAAACATCTCAGTGATTTGCAACAACAAATATTGATTTACTTGATCATATGTCTAATCACCATGCTAATGCACAAGGAATATTACCTTGAGGAGAGAGTGCATATCAAATGACAACAGGAAAGTATGTAATCAATATCCTCATAGAAAAGAGCAGCGGTCCAGTCTAGCAAAGTGAACTCTCCCATGGAAGAGAAATAGATAGACTACTCTACAACAAATTTGATCTGATAAAAAAGTTTAGATAAAAAATTTTGCCACAATGTTAAATTTTAGTACAATATTTTTGCTGAAGATAGATGCATTCTCAATAGCATATTAATCAATTTATTAATCACAAAAAGGAAGGATGTTTAACATTAGAAGATATATGAAAATAATTAAAATAATAGATAAGAGGAAAAATGCATCTCAACCAATGCAAAGATGACTTTGGTAAAAATTCATCACTTACTCACTTATGATTAAAAACTCTAGGAAATCTATTAAAGGAATTGCATCAATAATTAATAACCTTCCAAAATTGAAAGAGCCAGGCCAGATAGATTCACTAGTAAATTGTACCAAACACTTAAGGAAGAAAATACAACAATTCTCTACAATGCCTTTCAGAGGTTAGAAGCAGAGGGAATACTTCTTAACTCATTCTGTGAGGCCAGCATTACCCTAATAATAAAACCAGACAGAGATATTACAGGAAAACTACAGACCAATGCCTCTCATGAACATAGATGCAAAAATGCTCAACAAAATATTGGCAATCAAATGTATAAAAGTTTAAAAAGAATTATATACCATGACAAATCCTTTATCTGGAATTTATATCAGCTTTACGAGACTGCATGAGAAAGTCAGTTAATTTATTTAATCCATCACATCAACAAACTAAAAACTAAATCACATGACCATATCAGTAGATTCAGAAAAATGCACATTTTTTGACAAAATAATGACAAAACTTAACACCAATTCATGATAAAAACTATCAGTAAAAAAGTAATAGAGGGGAACTTCCTCAAGGTGGTAAAGAATATCTACTAAAAAACCTACTATGCTAAAGTTTAAAGCATTTTTTATTACATTAAGTGTCAAAAGATAATCCACAGGGAGAAAATATTTGCAAAACACACAGCAAATTAAAGCAAAAAACACTACACCAGTTGCTTAAACACATTAGTCTCATGAAACAAGTTCAAAGAGGAATAATGATTGACTCAAAGATACCATCAGGGATCTAGGCACTCGCCATTCTCACTATTATTAGTACATGTGTTCTCATACTGTTGCCTTCTGGCTTTAAGACAGCTGTAGAATCACTGTCCTTACATCAGTTTGGAGGGAAAAGATAGGCAAAAGGCAGATAGTAAGATTGCTTTCAGCTTCAGCTTTGCTTTTCCCTTCTGAACAGGATGCCCTGCTCTTGGATTCCATTGAAATCTCATTTATGAGAATTGTATCAGATGGCTACCTGTCACTGCAACAGTGATTGGAAAATGATTTTCAGCCAGGATCATAGCCACCACAGACAAAATTAGGATTTGTTAGTGGATATTAAGTAAGCAGGTAATAATTCCACATTTCTTTGCCAAAATAGATGAAAGACTCATCCAAATAAAGGGAAATAATATGAAACAATCCCATTTGAAACTGTGTCAAAAAATAAATAAAATATCTAGGAGTGAATTTAACCAAGGCAGGTGAAAGACCTGACACTGAAAACTGTAAGATAAGGATGAAAGAAACTGAATGACACAAATAAATGGAAAGACATTTCATGCTCGTGGACTGGAAGGATTGGCATTGTTAAAATGTCTATACTACCTAAAGCAATCTACAGATTCAGTGTAATCCCTATCAAAATTCCAATGGCATCTTTCACGGAAATAGAACAAACATTGCAAAATTTATATGGAACCACAAAAAAACCCAAATAGCCAAAGCAATCTTCAGAAAGAACAAAGCTAGAGGCAACATGCCCCCTGCTTTCAAACTGTATTACAAAGCTACAGTAACCAAAACAGTGTGCTATTAGCATAAAAAGATAAAGATCAATGGTACAGAACAGAGAGCCCATACAAAAGCCACCACATATACAGTCAGTTCATTAGTGAAAAAGGAGCCAAGAATTTACAATGGGGAAAGGACAGGCTCTTCAACAAATGGTGTTGGGAAAACTGGATGCCCACATGCAAAAGAATGAAACTGAACCACTATCTTATACCATATACATCAGCAAACTTAAAATGAATTATGACTTGAATAAGCCATAAAGCTACTAGAAAGAAACATTCCCAGTAAGCTCCTTGATATTGGTCTGCTGATGATATTTTTTGATTTGACACCAAAATCAAAGGCAACAAAAGCAAAAAAACAGAAAAAAAAAAAACAAGTGGGGCTACAACAAACTAAAAAGCTTCTGCATAGTGAAGGAAACTACCAACAAGGTGAAAAGATAACCTATTGAATAGGAGAAAATAATTGCAAATTATATATCTGATAAGGGGTTAATATCCAAAATATATAAAGAACTCATACAACTCAATAGTGAAAAAAAAAAAACACTCCAGTGAAAACTTGGGAGTGGATCTAAAGAGACATTTTCCAAAGAAGACATACAGACAGCCAACAGGTACATGAAAATATGCTCAACATTACTATCATCAGTAAAATGAAAATCAAAACTACAATGAGATATCACCTTACACCTGTTAGAATGGCTATTATTAAAAAGACAAGAAATAACATTGTTGGTGAGGAAGTGTAGCAAAGGAAACATTTATGTACTGTTGGTGGGAATGTAGATTGGTGCAGCCACTATGGAAAATGGTATGGGGTTCCTCAAAAAATTAAAAGTAGAATTACCATATGATCTAGCAATTCTACTTCTGAGTAGTTATCCAAAGAGAAGACATACGTACCCCTCACCCACATGCATTGTAGAATTATTTACAATATATCAAAATATGGAAATAACCTACGTGTCCATCAATGAATGAGTGCACAAAGAAGTTGTGGTATATACACACACACACAAATACAATGGAATATTATTCAACCACAAAAAAGAAAGAAATCTTGCCATTTGTGACAACATGGATGGAAATTTTGAAATAAGTGAGACAGAGAAAGATAAGCACCATATAATCTCATTTATATGTGTGATCTAAAACAAACTAGAACAAAACCCACCTAATAGTTACAGAGAATAGTTTGGTACTTAGTAGTGGCCAGGAATGGGCAAAACAGGTGAAGGGAGTTAAAAGCAAAAACTTTCAGCTATAAAATACATAAATCTTGGGAATATAATGCACAGCATGACAACAATAGTTAACAACACTGTATTGCATATTTGAAAATTGCTAAGTGAGTAAATCTTAAAAATTCTCATAACAAGTAAAAAAAGTTCTGTAACTATATATGATAAGTATTAACTAGTCTTACTGTATGATCACTTCACAATATATACAGATGTTGAATTGTTATGTTGAACACTTGAAATTATATATGTCAATTATATCTCAATTTGAAAGAAAATGAAATCCAATATAAAATGTCAAAAGAAAAACAGGAAAAAAATGAAAATCAACAATTGAATATTAAATGTGAATAGATGCTAAACCTCAGAAGGAAAGAGGGAAGTGCAAATGAAAACCAACTTTAAATATTACTTCACATCTCTGAAGATACTGCTCTGGCAAGAATAATAAATAAGACTTCTTATATTCCACTGATAAAGGCAACTACTTTTTAGAAAAACTAGTATCGAGCAATTCTGAAGAGTGTATATTACTATTCAAAAAGCATACTTACAGGTATACACATCAGATAAGTTATTACACATAAGAGATATTTCAAAAACTATGACAATAGCAAAATTTGTTAACACTTAAGAGTCTATTAAAAGAACAGATAAATGAATTCAACATAATCCTACAAGAAAATGATAAACAACAATGAAAATTAATTCACAGCAACTGAATATTCAATATGGATAAATAACAAATATGTTCGGTAAAGACCTATACACTCAATGATTCCTTCTATACAGAGATGAAAACATGAAAAATGAGACTATGTATGATAAAGGACCACAAAAATATTCAGCAAAAATACCAAGTTGAATTAATGGTGTCTTTTGCCAGGAGGTAACAGTAACTCAATTATTTTATTTCTTAAATAGTGAGAAAATGCATATCCTTTATGTAATTCTACGTTTTCTGCAATACTTAATAACCAAAATAAATAAATAGAAATCTGGCATTACAACTTCTTACATGAAGTTTAGGGTGAAATGGAAAGTGAGAATGAAAGCTGTGGAATGACAGAAACAATGGATGACTTGGCCTCAAAACCCAGTTTCAATCTCACTTTTCCCTCTGCGTTTGAAATCTTGGTAACATATTTGTTACCCTCCTGTTTTAAAACCTTGGTAGCATTTTTCAGGCCTGTTTAAAAGTTTGTAAAGGGGACAAGATCAATGTATCAGCAAAGGCTTTAGCTTTTGGTGTAAGAAGATAGTCTTCTAAGAAAAAAAACATAATTTTGATGCATGCAGTTTTGAACTGCCCTGTCTACCATTCCAACTTTCTAACTAGAAAACACAGTAAGAATACTTCTTAAATAAAGGACCACAAAAATATTCAGCAAAATACTTGCATTTAAGTGTTATTTTCATTTTGCTATGGTGAACTTTGTGTGTGATGATTATTTCTGACTCTCCAGGTCTCCATGGTGCTGCTAAGTTAAGTTGTGGATTCAAGAGCAGGTCAACTACATCAAATACTGCTGGGGCACTGAGTAGACTGAGGACAGAAAAATGTCCCTTTGGTTTGGCAACCCGAAAGCCACCTCTGACTTAACAAAACAGTTTTGATGGAGTGGTTAGGTGGGTTAGGAAGCGGAACTGGAGAAGTGCTGGCAATTAAAGGGAAAGTGACGGCAAGGAGGTGATACATGGAAGAAGTTTAGCTATGAGGAAGCAAAAGAAACCCTAAACTGGTAAAAAGAGATTCGGGGAGGGATTCAGGGAGGTTTCCTTGTTTTATTTCTAGTAGGAATTAGAAGAGTATGTTTTTGTATTGATCCAGTAGAGAGAGCAAAGTTCCGTAACTGTTTCAGATTCAACATTTCCAGTACTGAATTCATCATCTTCCCATTCCTCTGGGCTCCACCCAATCTGCCTGTCCTGCTCTCATTCCTTAATCTAGAGTTCCTCTACCTACTGCTACCTAAACCAAAAGTCATCTTGAGACTGCTTTGCCTCTGGCATTTTCTGTATGCAGTCTATCACTAAGTGCTACAACATTTGCCTGCAAAATTATAAAACTCCTCTCCTCTTCTCCATCCTACCAGCAATGCCCTGATTCAGACAGCCACTGTCCTTCAGACGGATAATAGTCACAGTTTCTGTTTGATCTCTCTGGCTCTACTGTTCTCTGTAATATCTGTATCACTGCCAAATCACACTCTGACGCACCTATCAATCTCCTGTTTCAAATCCTCTGATGGTTTCCCAACAGCTAAACCTAATTCCTAAACTTCGTTTCTTGGAATACCACACCAGAGTTCTTAAGCAATAATCCTACTTATATATCCTGGCACATACTACACTACTTCAGATACTCAACTCTTAACTAAACCTGCTCCCATTTGACCTTATGGTTACACTTTTTAAAAAATTCAACTCAGCTATTTTCCCCTGGCAGTATTTGCCTCCTTAACTTCAGCATCCCAACCCCTTCCTCTATGCTCCTGTGGTAGGCAGAATCTTAAAATAATCCCCCAAGATTTTCTGCCTAATTCCTTGCTCTATGATATGAGAATTCATTCAAGCCCTGATTATGTTAATTAATAAAAGGCATTTTTGCAGTTGTAATAAAGGTTATTAATTAGTTGACTGTGAGTTAATAAATAGAGAAATTATTCAGGTGGGGCCAATCTAATCACAGGAGCCTTTTATAAGTAAGAGTTTTCTGTGGCGGGTGGCAGAAGAGGAAGTGAAATACCCCAGGCATGAGAAGACGCTAGGCTCACTTGAAGATGTAAAGCATTAAAAATGTTCTTATGAAAACTAAAATACAGAAGCAGCTGAAAATTTCAGACTTCAATGTTAATCTAAAAAAGTCATTGCCAAAATAAAATGGTGAGAGGGCATAAGGCTTCTACTGGTAAAAAATATAAAGAAAGAAAAGAAAAGAAAGACAGTCCAGTTAGGACTGGAAAGTAGGCAGTGGTGGAGACAAAGGAGTGAGGGAATGAAATGAAGGGAGGAGACAGCATTGCTGAATACCTGCATGTTGTCCACCATGTATTTAAGAGTTTTCTATCCCTTAAAAACATTTTATAGTCATTATTACAACCTGGACGGTGATTATTATAAGAACCATTTTACAGAACAAAAGTTGCAGCCCACAGAATTAAAAAAAAAAGTCATGGGCAACCCAGAGCAATGAGTGTCCTTATGAGAGTCCCATGTTGGGCAGCAGCGATGAGTCTGGTCCTCCACTCTTCAGAGTCATGGATCAGGGGCTGCCTAGGAAGTGCAGGCCTTGGCTTGAAAGCTGAGGTGGATCTGGAAGGTGCCCAAACCAGAAGCTGTCAGCTAACTATACATCTTGCTGGTGAATTGCAAGTTCCTTCTAGAAGGAAGCTAGCCAAGAATATCCACAGCCCCTACACCATATGAAAGATTGCTCTCCCTTAAGTAAACCATATTTAAGCTCTACTTGTCAAGTAGATTATCTTCCAGAAAAAGTGCAATAAGGACTCCAAAACGATAATATCCCTGCCTCTAAAATAGAGTCTAGAATCAATCCACTATTTTACAACAAAAGTTATAATGATTATACTTGCTCATAATATTGACGGTTGTACTTTTTTGAAAGCAGAGGATTTTTAGTTAATTATTAAATTAAATTAAAACTTCCTCAATGTTTTGGCGAAGAAAAATATTCTTATCTCAAGGGCATATGTTCAGCTTAGGGAAAAATTAATTTTAATAAACACAAATAACAATTTTTAAAGTTTAGTTTTCTTAGTGTCATTAGAATGAAATTTTAAGAGAAAACTCTATGACCTCAGACTGCTTTGTCTAAATTCATGTATCTTTGTTTTAAAGACTTCCTCATTTGTTTCAACAACTCTTTGGAATTAAATAGGTGTGAATTCTAAGCAAAACTATTCAAAGCTTCCATTATCATTTCACAAGTATTAAAAAAGAATTAGAAGTTGTTCTTTTTTGTTGTTTTTAAGAGGACTGAGTGTCTTATAGGAAAGGAGTTTGGTAATGTGCTAAAGGAAGAGATATCTTCAAAGGAAGCTAGCAAAGCAAGTTCTTTGATGACTCATCTGAGAGGATCAACATCCCATCAGTGATAATATGATAATTAAGGAAACATGTTTTCCCAAACCTTCCACATATTTATTTATGTATATGAGCACAGAAGTTCCCCATACAAAGTTTTCTAAGAAATATAGTTTTAGACTTAATTATATCAAATGGCACTTTCACCATAGCATGGATGTGACTTAATGTGATCTGATATCTTTAGTGATAATTGTTTTTCTGCAACCAACATCTCCCCACTGAGTTTCTGGCTTGAGATTGGAACATATCCTAATTGCCATGTTAAGGTTTCATTGTATAAGATTAGATTTATATCTATGACCACAAAGCTTTAGTGGCATTTTTTAAATTACTGCAATTTTTAGAAGTATAATACATCTAAGAAAAATTCACCTTTAATCTCATTTTAGTTTGATATACTCCCACTTGTTTATTTTTGCTTTTGTTTCCAGAGGGAAACATGTCCAGAAAAAAATTTCTTATGTTGATGTTCAGGAGTTTACTGCCTATGCTTTCTCCTAGGAGTTTTATGGTTTCAGGTCTTATATTTAGGTCTTTAATCCATTTTGAGATAATTTTTGTGTATGATGCAAGACAATGATCCAGTTTCATTCTGCTACACATAGCTGTTTAGTTTTCCTAACACCATTTATTGAAGACACTGTTTTTTTCCCCATTGTGTACTTTTTCCTCCTCTGTCATATATTATTTGACCATATAGGCATGAGTTTATTTCTGGGTCCTCAATTCTGTTCAAAATCCATGCTATTTTGATTACCATAGCTTTGTAGTTTGAAGTCAGTGAGAATGATACCTTCAGCTTTGTTCTTCTTTTCCTAGATTGCTTTGGCTATTCAAGGTCTTTTGTGGTTCCATACAAATTCTAGGATTATTTGCTGTAGGTCAGTTAAAAATGCCATTGGTATCTGATGAGTATTGCATTGAATCTGTAGGTAGTTTTGGGCAGTATGACCATTTTCACAATATTAATTCTTCCTAATCTTGGCATGGTTTTCCATTTATTTGTGTTGTCTTCAATTTCTCTCGTAAGTATTTTACAGTTTTATAGTATAGGTGTTTCACCTCCTTGGTTATATTTATTCATAGGTATTTTATTATTTTTGATGGAATTGTTATGAGATTTTTCTCTTAATTTTTCTGTTACTTCATTTATTTGTATAAAGAAATGCAATAGATTTCTGAACTTGATTTTGTATCTTGATACATTATTGAACTCATTCATTAAAATTCTAATAGTTTCTGGTGGAGTCTTTAGGATCTTCTATATATAGTATCATATCATCTGCAAATAGTGACAATTTTACTTCTTCCTTATTGATTTAGATTCCTTTGATTTCTTTTTCTTGTCTGATTGCTGTGGCTAGGGCTTCTAGGACTATGTTGAACAAAAGTAGTGGGAGTGGGCATCTTTGTCTTATTATTGATCTTAGAGGAAAAGCTTTCAGCTTTTCACTAATGAGTATGTTGTTAATTGTGGGTTTATATATTGTCTTTATTTTGATGATATATGTGCCCTCAATACCTACTTTGTTAAGAGTTTTTATCATGAATGGATGTTGAATTTTGTCATATGCTTTTTTAGGATATATTGAGATTATCATATGGTTTTTATCTTCCCTTTTTTTAATGTGGTGCATCACATTGATTGATTCGTGGATACTGAACCATCCCTGCATCCCTGGAATAAATCCTACTTGATTGTGATAAATGATCTTTTTAATGTATTTTTTAATTTGGTTTCTTACTATTTTGTTGAGTACCTTTTATCTATATTAATTGGAGATTTTGGTTTATAAATTTCAATTTTGTAGTGCCCTTGTCTTTTGGTACTGGCATGATGTTAGCCTCATAGAATCAATTTGAAGCTTTCCTTCCTTTTCAAGTTTTTGAAATAGTTTGAGTAGGAGAGGTATTAACTCTTTGGTAGCATTTTAGAGGTAGGTATTACAAAGGTAGGAGTGGTATTAAGTGTTTGGTAGAATTCAACTGTGAAGTCACGTGGTACTGGTATTTTGTTTGTTGGGAGTTTTTGATTACCAATTTCATTTAATTACTATAATTGATCTGTTCATTTTTATTTCTTCCTGGGTCAGTCTTGAAAGATTGTATGTTTCTAGGAATTTATCTATTTCTTCTAAGTTATCCAGTTTGTTGGCATATAATTTTTCATAATACTTTCTTATAATTTTTTGTATTTCTGTGGTGTCCATTGTAACCTCTCCTTTCATTTCTGATTTTATTTATTTGAGTTCTCTCTTATTGCAACCTTTCTTTCTTGATGAGTCTAGCTAAAAGTTTATCAATGTTGTTTACCTTTTAAAAAAATCAGCTTTTAGTTCCATTGATTTTTTGTATTTTTTCAGTCTCTATTTCATTTATTTCCTTTCTGATCCTTGTTATTTCTCTCTTCTGCTAACTTTGGGCTTAGCTTGGTCTTCTTTTTCTACTTCCTTTAGGCACCCTACATCCACTCTTGAACCTCTACAGCTTATTCTCAACCTAAGCAACATAATATTTCTTCTCTGGTCAAAACCCTATAACAGTTTTCCATCTCACTTGTATCAGTAAGGGTTCTGCAAGTATGTTAAACCAATAGATGAGAAAAAAATTGAACAAAGAATTGAACCTAAATAAAGTTTTACTTTAAGAAATTGGCTCAGGACTATGGGGCCCTGGCAAGTCTGAATCAAGAGGGTAGTCTTGAAGGTTGGAAACTGTGGCAGGAGTTGACATTTCAGTCAGGAGATTAAATTGCTTCTCGTTCAGGAAATCTCAGGTTTTGTTCTTAAGGCCTTTCATCTGACTAGACAAGTTCTACCACATTATCTCTTTGAAAGTCAACTGGTTGTAGGTGTTAACCACATCTACAACATACTTGCACAACAGAAACAGTAGTGTTTAATTAAGTACCTAGGTACTGCAGTCCAGCCAAGCTGATGCATAAAATTAACAATTATATGACTCAAAGCCAAAAACATCCTTAAAACTGCCTAAAAAGTTCCATATAATAGAGCCCTCTGATAGTTCTAACTTCATCTCTTTCCATTCTCCTGCTGATTCATTATACTCCAACCACACTTGCCTCCTTGCAACTTCTCAAATAAACCCATCAAGTAATTCTTTCTCTAAGAACATTTGTTTTTGCCTCTGAAATATTCTTCCCAAAAGGTTTGAAAGACTCCTCTTCACTTTGCTCAGATTTTGCTCATTATCACTTACCCTCATCCCTTTCTTGCTGTATTACCCTCCATAGTGTCATCACAATCTGACATACAATGTACTTCTGTGCTTGTTTGTTTATTGTCTACGTCCTGCTACTAGGATCTAAGCTCCAAGAAGACAGGGGTCTTTGTCTGTGATATTCACTGAGAACAGTGTCTGAAACATAGTAACTACTCAATAACCATCTTTTGTATTAATGTATGTTTTTAAACACATCACAGGATTTCTATATGATTACCTTGAAGTATTTCCAATTGGTGCAATGAAAGGACATTGGATTGTATATTTATAAGCCCACATCTAATGGTAACTCTACTCTTTACATTTCTTCCTCTATGGTAAATCATTCACTACTCCAGGACACAGACATTACCAACTGTAAAACAAGGGAATTGAATGAGGTTCCTTCCAATTGAGAAATGTCATGTTATTCCTTTCCTCCATACCTTATTTTACTGAAATAGCATCCCAGGGAATATTACAGGTAAACAGGTTTTTCCAGTTTGTTTACCTTACACATTACCTAACTATAAATACATTATATGTATTATTACATACATGCATTATAATTATATTATTATGCATAAATACATTATATATTTTATAACTATTACAGAGCATAAGGGAATTACCCCCAACTAAATAAGCATAAATGACATAAACTAAAACAGACATGGTGTTGGGACTTATTTACACCAAGAAATTAAGAACGCCTTCTCAGTTATTACCTACTCTCATTCTAATGTTATATACAAAGGACCACACATTACCATAATTGTCTGCACAGTTGGAGAGCCTCTTACATAATTCAGGAGCTAGAGACAGACACTGCAGGTTTGGGCAGGTCCATCTCTTCATAAAGATGCCACTTTTCTCCTTCCGTACTTGAGCATATTTTGCTCTCCTTGACTTCTACGTAACCTGGTTTTAATTTCCCCTTCTCACCATTCCCTAAGCACCTAATGTCTTCTTGGCATAAAGCAGCAGTTACATAAAAGTAATCACTTTGTTTGGAGCTACCCCAAGTCCTTGTGAATGCCATCATCAGGACCCCACAGGTCTTATCTGCGTTTCTTCATAGGAAGAAAAACTGGTATTACTAATTGAAAGTTTAAGCCATCTTCAGTGGTTCACTTTCTCTTTCTCCCTCTCTTTGATTCAGACAAAGAATTATGAGTGTTCACTGCCAATAAAACTTTAAATTGATATTTAATCAGTATTTCACAACTCTTAACCACAATCAATATTAGTGGCTTATACAACAGTGCAGTACATTTTCTTTTGCCCAGGACACCTTTGTTTCTATGAGAGAGAGACAGAGAGAATGAAGAATCTCATACAATCATTATCTCAGATGCTGAGTTTCTCTATTGTCTCAGCTCTAGGAAAGGAATCATGTCAGTTATAACTGTCACATGATTTTTACAGGGTTTTATTTTCACCAGATTAATAATATATTCCTTTTCTAGCCTATCCAGGAAGACAGAATCATAGCTAAGTTAAAAAATTCAGCAGCTTAGTTCTAACTGCATGCAGTCACAGGCACAAGTAAACTGATGTTAATGCAAAAAAAATGTATAAAGATCAATTAAAGGGAAAAATCTATGAATGAACATAGCCACGAAGGACTTTAATTGAAGCTAATCTCACATTAGAGAAAAACCATTACGTGGACAAGGCAAACTGAAATAATCATTAATAATGTGGATGCACTCGACAAGTGAGTCTTAGTCTTTCAGGCAATTCAGGCCAGTCCTACAAACTCTTGCCTCTGCATCTCCATCAGGCCATTAGAAAAAAGAAAAAATGTGCATTTTAAGATTGAAAGGGGACATTGCTCAGTTCATACTATTTCTCACCTTCACCCTTTGAATCCAAATGAAACTAATAAAAGTAAGAATCTAGAGAAATATTTTTCCATGCTTATTCACCTATCTCAAATCCTCCCCCAACACTTCTGCAAATTATTGGCCATTTTGGAAGCCCCCTAAATTTAAGGCCCTGTCCTAAAAACATTACATGCATTATTTCAATTAACTATCACAGAGACATTGCAAAATAGGCACTATTATTCACATTTTATGGATTAGAATACTAAGGTTCAGAAAAGTTAAGATAATTTATCCAAGACTACACAGCTAATCAGTGAGAAAGCCCAGATGTAAGCATGGTCTATCAGACTCCACATTGGATGTTCTTTCTACTGCTCTGCATAAAAAAGACTCACAATTGAGATTCAGTGAGTGGTAGCTTTTTTTTTTAACTACCGGGAACTGGAAATCTCACTGGAGGACTGCAATTGAAGAGGAGCATCTCACTGGTTTCCCCAGACCACAGGGAGGCAGTATCTAGGGTCCATGCAGAAAACTGCAAAGAGATTAGCAAGAAAGGTCAAAGGAAACCTTTCTAGGAACTAGTTATTGAGTGACAGGAATTCTGAGGAGGAAGAGAATAACTAAAAGTGACTTTTATCACTAAAAGAAGCATCATTTTCTCCATGCAGGTGCATTTCAAAGTTTTACATCCAATTTATTGACAGAGTGATCAAGAGACTGACACTTGCATAGTACTTCAAAATTCACAGAGTGTTTTTTTGTGACTGCCACTCCATACACTCATAGCAGTCCTGGAGTCAGGTTGGAAACATGACATACTTTTCAAAATCACTACCAATCACTATTTGCAAGCCTACCATGTACTAACTACTCTTCTATGGGACCATGCATTGTCAGATTGTAGCCTCACAACACTCTTTAGACAAGAACAAACCAACTATGATATTACTTTCGCCAAGATCAAAAAGCTAGTCAAGTAAAATGAAGGCAATAAAGTAAACAAAGTAAAATGAGTAATCAACAAACAAGAAAGAAGAAATATAGTGGCTTTATTTTTCCAAAAAAAAAAGAAAAAGAATTTGCTCTGTGAAGGTTGTATCAATACGAGTCTTCCAGCTCCCCATTTCAGTCACATTTCTGGCCTTAAGCATGTTCTATATAGAAGTTCTGGGCTTCCACTGAGAAAAAAAGGCAATCCAGGTCTGATTTCACAACTAAAAGTTAAAACAATGGCATCTGTGTTAATTTCCTATTACTACTATAACAAATTACTCAAAGCAACACAAATGTATTGTCCTAGAGTTCTGAGGGCCAGAAGTCCACAGTGGGCCTTACTGGGTATAAAATAGCGGTGTCAGCAAGGCTCTATTTATTTTGGATTCTCTAGAGAAAAACCAATTTCCTTGCCTTTTCTAGCTTCTAAGGCCTCCTGCAGTCCTTGGCTCATGACCCCTTCTTCCATTTTCAAAGCCAGCAGTGCAGCATCATCCAGTCTCTCTCTGACTAATCAGCACTTCTGCCTGTCTTTTCACCTTCTAAGGATTTTTGTGATTACACTGGACCCACTCAGATAATCCATGAATAATCTCCCCATCTGAAGGTCCTTAATTTAATAACATCTGAAAAGTCCCTTTTTCCCATGAACAACGTTTTCACAGGCACCATGAATAAGGACCTGCACAGCTTTGAAGGCCATTTTTATGCCCACCACAGCATATTTGTCTGGAATTTATATTCACTGATACATGAAGACTTAAAATGATTTATAATGAAAGATGCTATTGCCTCTTTTATAAAAAATGATGATAAAACACTTTTCAGTAGCAAGTAACAAAGCTCTTAGTATGATTTCAAGGAGCAAAGTTGCTCAACATGACATGCAACAAATGGTTCACATTTAGGCTCCATAGTACAATAAACCAAAGCATCTTTGATGAAGGGAGACGGAAACTCCACTATAGTAAGCGTAAATGTCATAAAATTTAAGGCCAAAATATATGAGTGGATAGGGCAGTAGTCT
Source organism: Manis javanica (assembly GCF_040802235.1). Lineage (NCBI taxonomy): Eukaryota > Metazoa > Chordata > Mammalia > Pholidota > Manidae > Manis > Manis javanica. The sequence continues at coordinate 72,734,648 of NC_133158.1, read as the reverse complement.
ATGTTGCCACAGAATGACCTACTAGCTTGAATTTTAGGCTCTTCTGGCCATTATCTGAATGAATATAGGTAAGTTACTTAAGAAATATGTGCCCTAGTTTCATATTTGTAAAATGGAGATTGTTTCAATATCACAAGTACATTTTAGGGTTGTTGTAAGGATTAAAGATCATACCCCTTAAGTACCTATCACAGGGTTTGATCCAGGACAGTTGCAGGTAAGTAACTACACTATATCCACCTCATTCAGTTCTGTGATTATTATATAAGGAACTCCCCATGCAAAGATTTTTCTATCATATGGTTAAAAACTACATTTATATTTCTGAATGGAATCTAGCTGCGGAAGACTTCCTGTGTAGTTATAATTCCTTTCATGATCATACTTTGTAAAATTGCCTGATGAACTGCCCAATAACAAATTAAATGGTCAAGTTTTGACAAATTACACAAAGCTCCAAATGCCATAACCACAAAACTAAAAATAGACAACACTAGAATTCTAATTCAACTAAAGGAACACTGATATGAAGATTTAATGTCTGCAGGCTATCATAGAGGACTTAAATAATTTTCTGGACTGAGTTAGAGGTCAGTTTAATAAATAAAGATCCATATAGATCTCACAATGTAAATATAATTACTGACCTCTTTTTCTAGTTCCTTTAGATCATTAAGTTTCTGACACTACCTCCCCAAGTCAGCTTCACAATGAGGTTTCTGACCTAGCTGATCATATATAATGACTTTAAACCTCAATTAAGCTAGGATATAAACAGCATATTTTTAATTTCATGCTAACTACTGAGCAGATAATACATTTCTTACACAAATCTAAAGCAATGCTAATTGTAAAAAGTATAGGCAGAATATTATTCTGTGTATTAAAAGAATGTATTTATAGTTATCAGAAATATTCTTATTTTGGTTGTCAAAATATCTATTGTAATGCTACATCTCTGGACCAACAATTCAGCAAAACCAACTAGATCCTTATACTGAATCTATCAAGCAACAAAGAAAGGGATTTCATCAATAAAACAACAAAAAGTTTCTTGGTGCAGCATCTGTGGCATATATCAAAATTTGTATATTTTTCCCCAAAATCTATAAAAAATCCCACTTATGAAGCTTATACTTTAATTAACTAGTTGAAAAAACTGCAAACTCCATCTACAGGCTTTCATAGTCATAACAAAACATGTTTATCAAAACAACAATAATTTGTCTTTCAATAATATTGTTTCCTATGAGAAATCTACTTTTTGGTTTCCTGTCTTATACTTCTGAAATCTGAATGACAATCAAAAAAAATTTATTGCCTTTTAAATTTAAAATTACTACTAGAGATTAGGGACACATATGATAATGTCAGCCAAAGCAAAGACATTCTACCCTATTAGAGCACCAGAAAGCCAGTCAGTGTATGTTGCCAAGTCTTCCTGATTTTATCAGTTTTGGGATGAAGAATCAGCGAAAGTTTATATTCCTATGGCTGCTGGAACACTGGAGTTTTAACATCTTTATAGAATTGGATCTTAAGAGATTTACGATAGGAGCCTTTGGCTGTCTACAACCCTTACATTTTTCAAGTTGGGAAAACTATTAAAATAAGAAGAATGTAAAATGGCAAGTGCCTTGATGTGAGGCCTTTGCAGCAAGATATGGTGTTAAATGAAGCTAACCAATTTCCACTTTGTAGTTTTGATGGATGTCCAGAGGGCTTTTTGAAAGTGAAACAAAATGAAAGAAACAAAAACTGAGTGATCATTTCATCAGGGGACCCTGGGTGTATACTGTAGTTCTATATAGGCAAGCCAGTATCAGAAAATTCAAGGAACACTAAAGGACGTCTGCTCCTTAACACTCATTTCATCTCTCATCAAAGAGCTTACCCTATTGTGCATGTTATCACTTTTCTTAAGTTAGACTTCACTTACTTTCCCATCCAAGAAAAAACATTACTGAGTCCACCCCAGTCTACTGAAGCTTTAATATACTACTTTGATACACAGACAAGTATTTTGCATACAGTAAGTCTGCTGAAAAACTGAATTAATTTATTGGTTAAAAAAAATATTTTCTAAGCATCTATAATATATTATGACCTCTTCTGAGAATAAAACAATGATCCAGACAGGTAAGTTCTTGTCTTCATGGAATTTACAGTCTACTTATAGAACAAATAATAACAGTTGATTTTCAATTCAAAAGTGGTAAGCACTGTGGAGCAGAGCAGGGGATTATGGGACTTTTTACAGATTTGATTAAGTTGGGCCTCAGAGAATGACTCGTAGGGATTGGATATACAAGCTGATTTTGAAGGATGTGGAGAATTAATAGAGCAAAAGGCTGGGAACTAGGAGGGGAGAAAGAAGACTCTTCAAGCTGCACTAACAGGCCCAAGTAAACTGAAATGTTGGAAGTTTGAGAACTGAGCAAAAACCCAGAATGGGTAATGCCAAGAGTGAGGAGGGAAGAGCAGAAAGAAGAGGGAGAAACAGGCAGAGGCTAGAACATGCCAGGCTTGGGAGACACAGTGAAGACTTTACTTTCACCCTAACAACAATGTGAAACCATTGAAAGGTGTTGAACAATACACTGATATAATCAGCCTTATGTTTTTAACAGATCACTTTGGCTGCAATGTGGAGAACGTATTCATTACTATCAATGAAGCATTTATTTCTCAGAGATTAATGGATTCCCCACACAACATAGCAAGTCAAAAGGAAAATGAATCAAAAGGCTACCAAAAACAGACACCAATAAGCCTGAATTCAGAAAGCTCAACTATATGATTTGATACAATATCACAAAGAATGTTTAATTCAAATTATTATCCCTGTCATTACCAATAGCATACAAACTCCAAGACCATATTCCTCTCTTCTGTTTTACCCATTGATTTATCCTAGCACCTAGAGCTGTGGTTGGCAACAGAAGATCCTCAATAAATACTTACAAATGTATGAGTACACAAACTAGCAAAAAATTTGTTTCCAATCACTTTACATCAGTGGTAATTACATTCCCATCTTTCTCTTGATTTTCATAAATATCATCTTTCTTTGGATTCTTCCTCTTTTACCATTCCTCCTAACTTAGAGCAAAAGAAGGTAATAGGGTCCAGTGACAAACTGAGCATAGTGCTAAGTAGTGTCAGATAAAAATGAAGTAATAATCTGAAGAAAAGATAATCTAGGGGAACATCAGACACAAAGAGAATTAGTTAGCTTGGGGCAGTAAATCATGCAACTAAAAAGGTTCAAGTCTATTAGGGCCTGGTAGCTTATAGCTGATGGTACCCTTTTATGGTCTTAGGTGTTTATATTTCCCCCCCAATCCATATGTTGAAATTCTAACCCCCAAGGTAATGGTATTAGGAGGTGGGGACTTTGAGAAACAATTAGTTATGAAGGTGGACCCCGTATGAATGGAATTAGCACCGTCATAAAAGAGAACCAGAGAGATGCCTGCCCCTTCAGTCTGGTGGGGTTACAGTGAAAAGACAGCAATCTAGTAAACAGGTTCTCACAAGACTGAGTCTCTTGGTACCATGATTTTGCACTTCTCAACTTCCAGAACTGTGGTAAATAAACCACCATGTTTTGTAAGGTATTTTTGGTATAGCAGCTTCGAAGGGACTAAAACTCACACTTATCTTCAAGTGTTCATATTGAAAAGCTTGTATTCAAGGTAATCAGCTGGAAGTGTGAAGCTTAATCACATATCCACTATGGCAAAATAATAACAGCATCTTATGGGAGCTGAGTTAGTACTGCCATCCTCTAATGGGAAAAAAAGAAGTAAAGTGTACAACATCATTAGGCTGATGGTTGAGCAGGTCTTTGCCTCCTGTTTTTCCCTGCAGCAACACTGTGACACTTCTTGTGTACTCAACGTTACATCAGCCAGGAGGGAGAGATCCTCAAGCATCCACCACCCACAGACATTCACACACCGTAGGCACATACACCCTTATACAGAAAAAGAGGAAGAATGAGGCAATGTGTGCACTGCCTTGCGTGCATACGGTCAGTCTGTGTGAGGGTGTGGGGTCAAGACATCAGGCGAGCCCAGCTGGCTGGTGATCTCTGCCCAGAGACCAGCTTCCAAGTCACCCCATATCCTAGAATTCTATAAAAAGGCAAGCTCGTATTCAAAAGTGGGACTATTATGAGGACATTTTAGTTCCATAAGGGCTCAGAATGGTTGTCCCTGAGAAATATTTTGTAAAAGAATTATTGAAGAAGGTACTACAGAAAGTAGAATGATGAAGCCTGGAGGAATTATTAGAATTCAGGAAGTTAATTACTCAATGTTATTACAAAGTTTAAGTAAGTAATGATTTTTAATATATTTAACACTCATGTGTATGGGGGGGAAAGGAAAGCGGTACCTGAGGTGGGGGTGGGGCACAAAAGTGGAACTTAAAGGATGCCGACACACCTGAATTTATGTCTTGTAGGGTATATAGATGCTTAATAGTTTTAACCTGTGTTTTAAGAAGTCTGTATCTTTCTGTTAAGGTAACAAAGGAAGCATTAAAAGTATAAAAATATAAGTAATATTTCCCATTTAGAAAACAGAGAAACAAAAGTAGACAAAAAGGTAAACCCAATGCATCTAAAAAAATCCAGGAACAAAGGCAAAAGAAGCGAGGACCTAACATTGTGAAAAGAAAACACAAAGCGAGTTTTCAGCATTTCAGTGAACCCAGTAAATACAACTGTGTTTAGCTCATCTTTTAGAAGACATTTTTAAATTTGTTAAAATGAACTAATTATCTAACCATAGTCTATTTAAAAATGGCACACCTATTATGAAAGGATATAATAAAGTTGAAAATAAAGCAAATGTTAGCAAAATAAAGCTCAGCTGGCAATAGCACACAGAAGAGAATGCAAAGCAAAAGCTTTGAAAGAGACAGCTTTGAAGCTGTTGACCACACACTGATAAATCAATCCAATAAGGAGACATAAAAATCATAAACTTTAATCATCTAATAACATAAGTTTAAAACTTGGAAAGGAAGAACTGACATTCCCAAGAAATGGATAAATCCATAGTTCACAGTGGAAGAATATTACACATCTCAGAAATCAACAGATAAAATAGAAAATACTGGTATAGAGGATTTTTAATGCCACATTTAAGTTTAATGCCACACACATGTACATAAGAAATTACTTAAAAGGAAACACATTTTTAGCACATTTACACACAAAAAAATATGGTTTGTATTAAGCTACAAAGAAAATCTCAACAAGTTTTTTTAAAAATTGGTATCTTACAAGGCTTATTCACTGTCTATTAGAAAAAATATGAAGTCAACAATAAAAAATAGCAAGAGAAATCCACACATCTTAATATTAAAACCTACATCACAAGTCATTGTGCTGCTTAGGAAATTTAATGCAAATTACAAACTAGTTATAAAAGATATGCCCAAGGAGACATGTACAAAGATGTTTAGTTAATCATTGCTTTAAACAACAAATAAAATTTGAGGGAAAAGTCTGTTCTTTAATAGGATAAATAAAATTGTTGAATAAAACATGGTACATTTATGTCATGGAATCTGGTTTTATCTGTAGATACTACTATGGTAGATTTCCTACACATAACAGTGAAAAAACAGGCTGCAAAATAATGAGAAGCATATAATATCATCTACCTACAAATAAAAGAAGAAGTGCTATACACACTATACCATCTTCATAGAATTCACATACATACATATATATATACAAATCCATAGAAAAACATCTGCAATAAACACATCTAACTGGAAAGTAAGGAAAAGACAGATTTAGACTCACAGTCAAAGAGGACCTCTGCATTTTCTGTTTTATTTCTATAAGGAAAACATACTTACATTATCACTTGGTTAGAAGCAGAATATAAATAATTTCATAATTTACTGAACTTTGAGGAATTACAGACAGTATGCAAAGGAGAGAGACTGAATGAGAGGAAGAGAGGCAGATAAAGAGACAGAGACTTGGTGAGGATGGGGGAAGGGTTCTTCTTTAAATAGGGTGATAGATGTAGCATCTCTGAGGAGATGTTTAAGCAGAGGCCTGAATTAGGTGAAGAAGGTGGCCTTGAGGAAAACAAGCAGTGTGTGTCAGCCAGAAGGAACCGCAAACGCCAGGTCCCTGAGGCCAGCCTGCTGTGCTAGGGGAAGAGCAGAGGAGTGAGTGGGGAGCTCAGCGGTGCTCCGCACTGGGGACTCTGCAGTCATGGAGAGGGCTGTGAATTTTACTCCAAAAGTTATGGGAGCCAGTGGGAGGATTCTGAGCAAGGAAGGGGACACATTCACTTTTTGGCTTTCTTTAAACTTTTTATTTTGAAATAATTATTGACTCATTAACTTTCTTTTGCACTTGTGTAAAAAATCAGGTAGGAATACGTTCGTGGGTCTATTTTATTTCTTGATTCTCTATTCTGCTCCATTGAGCTCTGTGCCTATTTCTCCACCAATACCTGTCGGGCTCTGATACCCAAATACTATACTTTTTGTTTCAGTTCCATGGATCCCTGAGGCTCTGCTAATTTTTTTCAGTCCTTTTTCTCATTTTTTTTCCAGATTAGGTAATTTCTATTGTTTTATCTTGTTTCTATCTTCAAGTTTACTGATTCTTTGTTTTTTCCCACCATTCTGCTATTGAGTCAATTCACTGTTTTCTACTTTTGGTTACTGTATTTTTAAGTTCTAAAATTTCCATTTGGTTCTTCTTTATATTTTCTGGTTTTTTTTAATGAGACTTCTTATTTCTTTGCTGAGACTATTTTTTTTAACATGTTAATAACTATTCATTGAAGAATTTTCATGTTGGCTGCTTTAAACTCTTTTTTAGATAATTATAACATCTTTGTCATTTGGTATTGGCATCTATTAATTGTCTTTCAGTTTGTGATCTTCCTTGTTCTTGGTAGGAGTGATTTTGTATGGAGATCTGGACATTGTGGATATTATGATGCATTATCTTATTTAGGTTTTCTGCTTTATCTGGCTTTCACTGAAACCACTAAGCAGGGAAAGAGAGACACTGACTTGTTACTGTCAGGTGGAGGTGCCCCCCTCAGTCTTCATTTATATGCAGAGTGGGGGCTCCTTGTTACCATAAAGCAGGGATGGGAGTTCCATCCTCCCAACAGGACAACACTGATAACTCCCAAGCTGGAAGAGATACCACTGTTACTGTTTTTTGTTACTCCAACCTAGTCTCTACTGACACTGACATTGTTTCCTCTATCTCAGAGCATCCATGGAAGGACACATTAGAAATTCCTGAACCACAAGAGTGCCTTTGAAGTTCAAGGAGGAAATGTCTCCCTGCATTCATGGTCTTCTGAATAGCTCTATGCTTAATTCTGACATTCCCCTAAAATTATCTGAAAATCAAAAGTTACAGCGAGCTCAGCTCACTGCCAGATAAGCAATGTCTTGAGGCAGGTCTTAAAATATGCTAATAGGAATGTAAGAACACTAAATTTGTTTTACATCCATATGACTCATATTGGAATATTCATCTTCAGCTGCAAATCCCTCAGTGTTTAATTTAATGAAACTAAAGGCATCTGAATAAGAAGTTGCAAAATTTATAATAAACAACTGCTTGTCAAGACAATTTATTACTGGAACATTATATGCCTTAGGATGTAACTTTATGCAGTTTAGATGAAATCTAGAACTATCTTTCATAGCTGGAAGGACTATCTACTCTGTCTTTGCTCCTCTCTTGAAATGACTTCCTGTACCCTGTGTTCCCTGAACAGCCTTGAAAATGGGTAAGGAACTGCTGACCTCTACTGCTAAGTCCTCCCTCACCTGCTGACTTAACTTTTTAAAGACACAGCAAATCTGATCGGTAAGCTGAGGAAAACCAACATGCCTCAAAAAATTTCCTCACTCCTCAGTGGACCCAACCAGATCTATGCCCCTACTTTGGGATTATTCTCTGTGTACCTAGGATGCTACTATGTCCTATCCAAATGTACCAAAGTTCTTCTAGGACCTACACAATCACTTCCCACGGACTGTAACTTCTAAGGGGTACAAAGTGGTGTAAGAGATCCTAGGTCTGAGGTATGGTCAAAGGTGACATTTTGCAGAAGATACGGATGGAGGAGTCCAATAATTCGAATTTGAATTTGGCTTTCCAGGTAGTTATAGAAGTATATTTGTCAGAGAAGAAAGGGAGATTATATTTTATTTAACAGTTTGTTGGCTTGATTTATAACTTTTAAATATTTAGACATATGGCAAATGGGCTTCCATTTGTATATATCTTCCTTAAAATATGAGGATTAAAGCTTAGGCTAAATCTATGTGTAGTAAGAATAAATGTCTACAATAATTTGCTAATCATAGATCAGAGGATCTGGTTCCTAAGGGAATGCCAGGATATAAAATTCCAACTGTGTATCTTCAAACCCTGGGAACACTCAACAATTCAGAAAGGAAGAAATGGAGAGAGCTCTATAAAATCTGGACATCAGAAAATACCTGAAGATTGTAGGAGTATATCCTCCAGGGAGGCCTCTTTAACTTCCCAAATGAATCAGGTATGCTAATGCCTGGTCTTATTGTGTCCTGTCCTATCATGGAACCATATTCGAATTACTTACTTGTCTGAATCCCCCACTAGACTGAGTTCTAGAAGGGAGAGACCATTAATCTGTTTCATCACTTCACCCCTAGGAATTTAGCATAAAGAAGAGTACATGTTTAATTAACATATTTTGAATGGCCAAATAAAAAAGTGAACAAATTGATCAGAAATGGAGATAAGAAAATGGAGAACCAAAGATTTTCAAATCTTCATATGCTAGGCAATTAGAGGAAAGCTCTTCTTAAAACATGAATAGAAGCAAGATAACTAGTAGGAAAACATAAGTTTGATTCATCAAAAAATAAACTCTGAATCAAGAAGACACAGTATTTTGATAACTAGACATAAATTTTCCAACTTGAGAAAGCTTTATGAATTTCCTAAGGACAAAACTGGAGTCTTATTCATCTCTGTATCAGAACTTAATGCAGTGTATGGAATATGGTAGGTGCTCAAAAAGAGTTTGATAAATGACTAGATTAAGACTAGTAAGAAGACATTAAGTCAAAGAAAAAAAATACTCTATTTCAATGTTATATGTTCATTGTTCAGAATATATGCTCCAATAACTTATGAAATTTAATCAGAAGATACATTGTGATTATGTAGTTGTTATTTTCAACTATACTGGGTCATAACCCCATGACTGTAACTCACATAAATATGGAGTATGGGTACAAAGGTAATATCTGTTTCCTAAATCATTTATATAAAAGATACCCTTACAGTTATTTACAGCACAACAAATTCCCCAAAATTTTGTGGCTTAATCATTTAATTAATCTCCTGCAGCAATCATTCAATTATCTCTCATGGTTTCTGTGAATCAGGTATTCAGCCACGGTACAGTGGGAACAACTTGTGTGTTTTTTATGATGTTTGAGGTCTTGGCCTAAAAGACTTGAAAACTGGAAGTGCCTAGATGGCCAAAGCCCAAAATCATCTAAAAGTTCATTGTTCACATGTCTGGAGGTTGTCGCTGACTGTTGATGGCAGCCTCACCTGACCTATGGGTTTATTTGGGGCTACTGCCAATATACTTGCCAATAATCTCTTATGGTTTCTCTGTCTCTTTAGAGCATAGTGACTGGGTTCTAAGAACAGCATCCCAGCAAGAGCTGGCAGAAGCTCCATCACCATTTGCAATCTAGACTCAGAAATCATATAGCTTCACTTCTACCATAATCACAGGTCCACCCAGACTTTGAGGAAGAGCAAACATAAAGGATAGGAGATCTTGCAAGAAAAGCATAAAGTATAGGAGATCTTTCTCTGGTCAACATGGAAAATACAATCTGCTACAGTCTACCATCTGGCCATAGCAATGCATATCTCTCAAACATACAAAGCACCTCCATTCCCACTGTCAAGACTACCAAGTCTCATTCCACTACAGCAACAGCTCGAAGCCTAAGAATTGTCTAATTTAGGTGGGTGAGGAATTTCTTAGTGGAAATTCCTTAAGTATAGTTCTTTAAATACCCTTCCTCTCAAGCTTGAGACCTATGACCTCAGGAGATAAGTTACCATAGCTCTATCATTCCTATGAATTTCTTAGGCAACAATAGTGGAGCAAAAGTCGTTAGAGAAACTCTAAAACTTCCATTCAGAAAGTGGGAGGGGGGAGAACAGGAGGCACAAAGCAGTCACTAGTTAATAGTGATTTTGAAATTTATCCCACTACATATTGCCATTTCCTTGATTAAAACATAGTACTACTCCCTAGGGATGATTCTGCAGGACTCTTGGTTCCGCCCTCTGAATTATCTTCCCTTACATGTATAAGTCAGCCCATGTTTGCAGCTGAGTAGTTTTCTCAGGATGTGTAGTGTTAGTAGAAACTTGGAGAAAGGGGACCAAAAGCCTCCTTCTTTATACTCTCTCTATTCCATTAGTCCAAGTTGGTGATGCTTATTTCAGGTGAAAGTTGCAGGAACCTTTAAATATTACAACAATCATGCAGCTCAAGCAAGCCCCTCAGGTGTGGTAAGCTGACATCTCCACTTATAGTAACAGGACATACAAGGCAAAAGCATAATTACTCCAAATTTGTTTTTAGACATTTATTGACCTTAGAAGTTCACAGTCTATAATGTTCCTCTCATCCAAAACTAATCACCAAGCCTTCATGACTTGAATGCTGACAAATTTCTACTCAGTTGCTGTCAAAGGTTGAATAATTATTCTTAAGACACTTTCTTCTGGAATATTTCATATACTTTGAAGAGTAGCATTACAGTCTAATTTTAAAGGTGTTCATTTGTCAACAGAGTTTTTTTTAAAGTCTAAATTCTGAAAACAGTGATATATGAATACTGAATGCAGATAAAAACTATTAACATTCAATACTGTCTTCAGCCTTTAGACAGCAACAAGCTATTTATCACTCAGAACTGTGCATTTGATGGACCGGAAGTCATACTATAATCTACAAATAAATATTTTTCATATAAAAATTGATAAAAATAAAAATCTAATAGCTGACTGCAATAAATATAAATACATATATATATATTGCAGTTTACCCATAAAATTGGAATATTAACCTATTTTTAGAAAATCTTACTTAAAATATTTTATTTGTATAATTTAACAACCAGAATGGATGCAAGAAAAATATACCAGTGTACACTATAACATGGGATAATTAATGTAACTAAACATTAGTCATCCAATGTACTTACACAGTTCATATCAATATCAGAAAATTATTTTACTGTAAACCAAAATAAGAAAACTTATTGTTTCATGGAGAAAAAACTATCTTATCTTTATCTATGAACTATTCACAAAAATTTATATAAACTGCAAAGAAAGGCTTAATATACTTTAAAATGGAGAAATGGGACAGTTAGTGAGTCAATTACTCCAAAAGTAAAGGCCAATTACAGAAATTTAAACAGTATGTCTATAACAATATGGAGATAAAATCACAACATAAAAAATGTATAAGTAATATGACAAAGCATTATATTCTTTGGTAAAGAATTGCTGCAAATTAGTAAATAAAAATGAAAGATGCTCCTATCTATTATGGAAGAATAACAGGTAGTTGAAGAAGTATTTAAAGAAATAGCAAAAATAAGTCAATAATAAACTTTGAACAAATGCTCAGCATCCCTAATAATCATTTATATGGAAATTAAATCAACACAATCCAGTTTTGGAAATGGTGCCACTGAAGCAAGGCGCTCCCAACAACTGACAATAATCTCAATTGATACAATTTTTATGAAGAACAATCCAGTTAATTGCTTGAAAAACATCCAAAACCTTTGACCAAGTAATTCTACTTTTGAAGGTCTGTTTTATTAAATTAACTTGAAAAGAATATAAAAATTGATGCCAATGCCATTTATTGCATTGTTTATTATCAGTAAAACATTAGATATAACATAATATTCAACGTTAGGAAATGATTAAATACAATCCTGATATATTTATATAAACAATAAATATTTTGCAAAGATTTCTTAATATTGTGAAAGCCTACATACAAAATAATTTTAACAAGAGAGGGTACACAAATATTCATTATATTCTCAACTACATAAAATATACTTCAAAGAAGCCTGGAACACAATATTCCAAAAAGTTGAGAGGAATTCTAACTTTATAGAAATATTATGAGATTTAATTTGGTTTTGCTTTCTATGGTTTTCTCTCTATGAAACAAATCTGTACCTCTTAATATCAAGAAAGCGAACAGGAGAGAAAATGTTTGGAACAGTTAGGAGGGAAAATTAAAAAAGAAACATTAGCTTCTGGAAAGCATTAGTATAAGCAAACAATAGGTAAAAGTAATTTCAAAAGGTTGATTGAAAAATTCTGTTCATTCTCTTTCATATAGGAATTCACTAACTCAAAAACTCTGTGCAAGGATGCTTTTATTCTGAAAATCGGAGTCATTTTGCTTAAGACACTCTGATGACAATACACCTACTTATTTCCCTCTAATCCTTGCCTAACAAGAAATGTAGGATCAAGTATAATTCTGAGAAAACTACTCATGTTATTCTATTTTTAATACACTTATATACATTTATCTTAATACATTTATCTTGCCTGTTGTTATTCCCATTTTTAAACATTTTATAATACATTTGTTAAAGCGGATGCTGCCATACTTTTAAAAAAAATGTGTGCAATATAAAATACGTGAAAACAATTTAAAAATTTTGGCATGATGAGAAAAGTTGAATAGTTAATTCAGGACAAAAGTTTTCAAATTACCGAAGGTTTAAAAATAAAACTAAATTTAATGATTTTTTATCTTAAATTTTGGACTGTAGATAAATCTTGTTTTTAGCAAAAAGGTTATGAGGGTGACTAGAAAGGGAGACCAAGGAAACCATTTTCTCTGCAAGAAAAATTGAGCTAATTGCAATTAAGAAGGCTTGTCAACCGGATTATTGGCTGAAGTGCTTCTCATTACATGATTTGTCTATGCATATTATTCCTCTGTGGTGGCTTTCTCTTGTGAGTAAAGAAATTCTATTTTTGTTGGACTAATCCTTGGACAAGTCTTCTCTCTCTGGTGTAACAAGCTTTCTAAAGAAAATAATTAAACCATTAAAGTACAGTACAGGGTGGCGATACTTCACAACCTTCTCTGGTCCAGCTGTGGGTCTGCTGTTTTCTGTATAAGGTGATGAGATATGGATGTCAAGGCTCTGTTTCCATCAATTCTCTTTAGGAAATGACTCTAGGAAATTTTCTTCAGACTATGGTATTAGTGTCTGTTACCAAAATGTGTTGGCCCTTTCTAACATAATTTGATCACTTCTAAATTACACATACTTTGAATATTTTTGTGTCTTTATGCTACAAATATTATATAATTTCTCTGTCTTTTAGTGTAAATCTATAAATTCAGCTTTCTAAAAATGCTTTAAAAACATCTTCCCTAAGTGGAGCTACACATTTATATTGCTTTGAACAGATGACAATAATGTTTTAGAAAGTCATAGATATATCCCTATGAATATGCACATGCTTTAACTGAAATGTTCACTCTGGAAAATGTCTATGTGGCCTGGAAGATTAATATCAGTCTTGCCAAACTTAAACTCTGCAAGGGACAAAGAGAAAGGGTTAGCAAGTGGTTGGGACTTTGAGGACTGGTGGCCACTCAGATGGAGCATAAAAATGTTGGTGGTTCATTCGTGACCATTTAGTTAAATGTTTGTTATTGTTTTTCCAAAATGAACATTGGTCAGATTGCTCCATTGTTATATGAACTGGCTTAGGTCACTAATATTGATAGCTTAAAGTTTAGTAAGAAGGTCTTGTGTGAATTGCTCATTTTAACTTTTCAATACCTTATATATAAGTTAATTAAAGTGATTTCAGACACATAATATGTATTCTCTTTGTGAAAAATTTGGACAGTGTAAGATAAGGGGAAATATTGATAGCCAACTTCAATTCCAGGCTCCTCCTCAAAAGTATCCATTATCAGTTGAGTTTGCATCTTTCCTTCTCCTTTTCATAGATTTATATATATGAAGGTGTTTTTGTATATTTAAATGTCACTATTGTGTATTGCATCTAAAGATTTTTGTTGTTGAACGTTTGTTACATTTCTCAGATGAATGCTGTTTATGATACATTTTAACTTCAATGCTTAATATTATATATAAATGTTTTATTTAAGAAATTTGCATCTACTTTATATGTTTGTTTTTTCGCTGTGAACCTACATGTCTTCTCTTTATCAGGTTTTAAAATATTTGTATTCCTCCTTTCTTAACTTGTATTGACTAAATCAACTTTTTTATGAGTGATTGAAAGGTATACATCTATTTCTCTTCTTCTAGGAGTAACTTTAACTTTTAAACTACTTTATAATTAATTGAACAGTTGACCCTTGAACAATGTGGGTTTGAACTATGAAGGTTCACTTACAAATGGATAAATATATTGGAAAAAATTTTGGAGATCTGCCATCATTTGAAAAAAAAACTTTTTTTTCTAGCTTACTTTATTGTAACAATACAGTATGTATCTAACATACAAATATGTATTAATTGACTGTTTATGATTATCAGTAAGGCTTCTGGTCAACAGTAGGCTATTAGTAGTTAAGTTTTGGAGGAGTCAAAAGTCATACACAAATGTTTGACTGCATAAGGAGGAGTCTTCACCTCTAACACTTGCATTGTTCAAAGGGCAACTGTAATTATATTGTTTCTGACAATGGCTAGCATTAAACTATGTACGTATTGCATCCTCACTAAATGTCAAGAACTGTAACATGCTTCTGCTTTTATTCATTATCCCATTTGCCATGTTGATACCACCTGGAAATTTTGAATTATAGTTAATTTTAGAAAAAATCATTACATCCATACTTATTTAGAATTTAAAATAATTTTGACTACTCTGGTTGTTTAGCAGTGCCTTTGGTATCCTTATTCCTCTTGGATTCATTCTGTCTTCTTGCTGGAGAACATCCAACAATAATTCAATTGCTGTGTATAAGGGATACATTTTCTAAATCATTCTATGTGCAGAACAACCCTAGTTATCTCACAATTGAATGATCAAGTAATAGTAAGTTCAGAGTTATTGACCTTAAATTATATTTTTCCATTAACTTCTTGCATGTAGTTAATCTAGTGAATTTTGAGGTGAATCTAATTTGAATTTGACTATTATTTCCTAGTAAACAAATCCTTCTAGTCTCCTTCTCTAGAAATTCTTAGAGTTTTGGTTTTGTCCTTGGTGTTCTAAATTTAATTAGTCTGGGGGGTGCTCTATTAGTTCTAAATCCTGCTGAGTGCTTGCAGGGGATATGAGCTTTTCTTCCAAAGGCAAATTTTAAATGTTTTCCAGTTCTAAGCAGTTTTTACCATTACTTATCTAATATTCCTCACCTCTCCTCCACTCTATCTTCTGAATCTTCTAGGATATGAAGTTTGGGTCATGGCATTGCATAACTTTTCTCACTTTTCATCTCTTTCTTTTGTTCTGAATTCTATAAGAATTCACCAGTTCAATTTTTTTTAGAGTATAAATTCAGCTTCAGACACCATTCTGCTCTACTTAGCTCATCTATTTTGCTATTATATGACTGACCAATTTGTATTATTCATGTAATGTAACTGACTAATTTTCAGATAGCAATATCTTCTTGCAACTTTCTAAAATATACTCTAATAAGAAATCCTTTTCTGCTTGTTCTAACAACTGTTTATTCGGATATAAGTTCTGTTTATGGCCTTTGTTTTCTCTTTCATGGTAATGAATTTCCCTTAATACTTAGTGAATTTTTATTGTGTGTTCCTTTTGAAAGGGGTGATTGTTTGCTATAACATTTTACTGTTTTTCTTTGCTACACTGTAATCCTGCCTATGCCCTGTCAATGAATATGCTAATTGACAGAACAGCTAATAAAAAGATACGCTGTATTCTGTGATTCACATATTGCCACCATTAGCCTTCTTTAGAATTTGTGTGCACTTTTAGCCTTTAAATATATAAAAGAATATTTACTCCGCTTGTAAGGCAAGAACAAATAATTTCTTAAAGAACTTTTGGTAGAATATTATTACCACCAAATTCTAGCATAAAAATGACAGCTCAGAAAAAAAAATCCTGCTGCTAAATGAAAAGTCACGGTGATCATGTTTTGCTTCAGAGTGAAGGTTTTTATTTCAAGAGGTTATTTTCTTTAAGCCACACCATGAAAAGGAGTTAAGTAGGAAAGACATAGCCCATGGCATTCAGAATCTTAGCTCCTAGCAGGATCATGGGTAGAAAATCAATCTCAATGGGAATTACTCTAAAATTAGATGAGATTTAACTTTTTTAAGAGATACTAGATCAAGCCACTTAACCTCTGTGAACTCCCAGCGACTTACGTAGAAACTGAGATTGATCATAGTAACACATACATCACAGGGTTTTGTGAGGATAAAATGGGTAAATACATCTGATTTTATTTCTCATAAACTGTAAAATCTTCTAAAAAGTCTGCCACATATGCAGGCCCTCACTAGGTAACAGACTATACATGTTATCACTATTAATTTATAAGTTATAAAATGAAAATTTTCAATTAGCTTTTGCCTTTCCATGTAATATCTTTCTAACCCACCCCTATTTCAAATACGGATGGATAGTTAAATAATATACCCTCGATGTCCTTAATATCCCATTCTGAAGGTTCAATTATAAATCATGTGTTCCCATCATGCTTGAACATAACAATCTCTTGAATTGTTTCTTAAATAAGTAATAATTTTTAGGGCTTCCTCTGGAGATTCAGATTCAGGAGGGGCCCAGATGAGTGTATTTTTACACAATCATTCAAAGTAAAATCTGTAATCAGGTATGTTTAGAAAACACCAGCTTAAATTAGTAAACTGTAATGGTTTTCAAACGAGTCAAAAATTCATCTAAGTCTACAGAGAAAAGGTAAAAAAGTTATAATCCTGTTATAAACTGCCCAAAATTTGTGTAAAGTCATCTGCATGCTCTCATCCCAATGAAAAAGAAGTTTATAATGCATATATCTTCACTGTCAATACATTAACATTATACAAATAATTTTATCTTACATATTAACTAAGCTCATACAATGTCCCCCAAATTACAAACTACTCTTCACCATCCAGAAGCTCATTTCTTGCTAAGAGGAGCCCAAAAGTTCAAAGAGAAGAAAAAGAAAACAAAGAAACCTGTAATGCACCTAAACCTCTCTTCAGAATGTGCTGCCAGTAATACACACATGGGGGCAAGAAGGGTACGTTTTCCAAGAGACAGATGTTTAGCAGGAATGTATTATGCTCAGACCTTCAGCAAAACAGAATAGCCAGGAGGGCCTAGGAAAATTGTGCAGCTGTTTCCAAGATGTTGTTATCTGTAATTTCATGGGCAGTTCATTGTGCCAAAAAATGTCGGTGGAAGGTACTCGTTCATCTGCATGATTGTCTTAAAGCCCTGTCTGCAGCAGTGATCACTAATGCATATGCAGAAGTTGAAAGATTCAACAGTTTTCAGATAGGCTAGGGACAAACAACCTTGACTGCATTTTCTCTGAAGGCTGCATTTAGAGGGCGAGAGCCACTGACATGGTGCCAGTCTTGCTGGCACAGGACAAAAACTGCCTTGATTGTGTTCTTGTCTGCTAAAAAGCATAGGCACTTGTGTTCAGCTCCTTTCTTAGTAGCAGCCTCTTCAACAGCTTGGCGTGAGCCAGCCATTCTAAGAATGCCTGTTTAAATCTTAGACCGATGAAAAGAGGAAAGTAGACTCATTTGCCAATAAGACTTGAGGAACAGGAAGCAACATTAAAATTTTAAATATTCATGGGTATGCACACATGAAATTTCATTGTGTGCTTTTGGTTACTGCATTTTTGTGTCTGTATTTTTGTTGGAGATTGTGCATACAGTTAAATATGTAAACTCATCATACACACTTCAAAAGATCCATGACTATAGCCATTATTCATTTTTTAAATTATGCATTTAAAAAAATTTTGTATTATGACATATAATACACATAATCAAAAGTGCAAAAAGTACAAATGTGCAGCTCAGTGAATTATCACAAAACCTATTCCTGTGTTACTATCAGTAGGGCAAAAAAGAATATTGCTATAACCCTGCAGAAGCCCCTCATGCCCACTTCCAACCACTGCCTTTCCCATCTCTTCAGAGGAAACAACTACCCAGCCTTTTAACACTATAATTTAGTTTTGACTCTTTGGTAAAATTTTCTATCAATGAAATTACACTATAAATTTCTGTATCTACCTTTTCATCCAGTATTGAAATTGTGAAATTCATCCCTATTGTTGGTTGTGACCGGAGTTCCTTCATTTCCATTCCTGTGGAGTATCTCCTTGTATAACATATTTATCTACACTGCTGCTTGGTGGACATTTATGTTTTTTCCAGTTTAGAATGATAATAGTGATGCTATGAATATTCCTTTACGTGCCTATTGGTGCATACACACACATTTTTCTGCCAGATATACCTACAAGTGAAACTGATAGATCATGAGGTATGTAAAAGATGAGCTTTATGAGATAATGTTCACTATTTTTCCAAAGTGGTCGTACCAATTAATGGTCCTAGCACTAGTGTAGGAGGATTCCTATTTCTCCACAATCTCAGCAAACCCAGGTACTGATTTTTTTAATTTTAGTTGATGAGTGTGTTGTGGTACACAACTTGCTTTTCTGTCATGACCATTGAGGTTGAACTCCTTTTAACATGTTCATTTAGTGATTTGGATATTCTCTTCTGTGAACTTCCCATTAAAATAGTGTCCCTATTTTTATATTGTGTTGTCTTTTTCTTATTGATTTACAGATTTTTTTAAAACTCTTACTATGATTCTTTGTTAGCATACAAATTTAAAATACTTCCTTTTACTCTGTAAATTACCTTTTCACTTTCTTAATGGTGTCTTTTGATTAGCATGTTTTCAATGTTAAAAGTCTAATTTATTAATCTTTCCTTAATGGTTAGTGTGTATATGTCCTATAAAGGTGTCTTTCCCTACTAATGTTATGATTTCTTCTCCCATATTAATTTCCAGAAACATGATTGATTTGCCTCTCAATTTATGGATCATGTGAAGCAGCTCATTTCTTTTTTTTTTTTTCCTTTCTCAAATAAAATCCATTTAAACCGGCATCATCTATTGAAAAGATGGCTCTTCTCTATTGCATCATGCAGTGCCCCTTTGTCTCAAATCAAGTGTCCTTCCAAACATAATTCCAGTTCTGGACCCTCAAGTTTCTTCTGCATGTCCATTTGCCCCATCCTTCTGCCAATTCCACACATTCCTATTAGTATAATTTTATAATACATTTTAATATCTGGTAGAGCAAGACTTGCCATTTGTTCCCATCAAGAGTGCTTCAGTTATGCTAGCATTTTGTATTCCCATGTAACTTGGATGATCAATTTGTCATTTCCAAAGAAATTTTGCTGAGAATTTGACTGGGATTGCACTACATCTACAAGCCATCACTGTAGGACAGACAATTTTAAGTATTGAGACTAAAGATATATAAACATGACATATTCCTTTGCTTGCTTGTTGTTTAATTCTTCCCAATACTTTTTATCGTAGAGCTCGGTAGTTTTCTATGTAATGATCTAGTTCATTTTTTAAATTTTTTAAAAATTCTTATGTATTTGATATTTTCTAGATGCTAATGTATGTGGTAACTATTTTACTGTGTTGTTTTATACATGTATATTACTTGTATGTAGTAATATCCTGGTGTTTTTCTATTAAAGCTATACCTAGCAACTTTGCTACAGACTTACGAATTTAGTAATTTATCTTATGAATTTTCTATGTAAATATTTGCAAATAATGAAAATGTTATTTCTCCTTTTAAATATTTCTTTTATTTATTTGAGGGGTTTTTTTTGCCTTCTTACACTGCTAAGGACCTTAAGTATGACAACAGACATCTCTGTGCTCTTATTATTCTGAAAGGAAGAACTTCCAAAAATTTACCCTTAAGTTGATGATTGCTGAAGGATTTTAAAAATAGGTATCTTACAAATAAATGAATTTCATCAAATACTTTTTTATAATCTATTAAGATGACTACTATATTATTTAATATTTTGTTACATAATAAATTATATTGAGGGGGATCACGGGAAGATGGCAGCATGAGTAGTTCAGAGGAAATCTACTCCCCAAAACATATATATTTATGAAAAAACAATAAATACAACTATCCCTAAAAGAGACACCACTGGATTCAGTACAACAGCCAGGATACATCTGCATCTGCGAGAACTCAGCATCACACAAAGGGGGGTAAGATACAAGCCGTGGCCAGGCGAGACCCGAACACTCCCTTACCCCAAAGCCTGGCAGGAAGAAAGGAGTCAGAACAGGGAGGCAGTGAAAGCCCAGAACTACTAAACAACCAGCTCTAGAAATCCACACCCGGAACGCAGACACAAGGTGCACGGGGTGCTGGATATTAGAGAAACGGAAAAGAAAAACCTGTGGGCAGGTCTCCGCAACTGGCGCCCCTGAGACAAAAGAAAAGCGAGTGCTTTCTGCAAGTTTTAAAGAGACAGGGACCCCATAGCTGGATGGAGCTGTCCCAGCAACCGGGAATACCGGGGAAACTTAGGCACCCTAAATGGATGCAGTGAAGCTCTGAAGCCCCTCACAGGACTAGGCAGCCTGCCAGTCGTTCCTCCAACTGGTGTGGACCCTGACACATGGACCCAGTAGCAGGAGAGTGGGAGTGCGCATCAGGGGCAGAAGCGCTAGAAGGAACCAAGAGCAGATCCGTGCACCACAGGGCTAGCCCACAGCGGTGCAACCAAACAGCCCGGACGTGGCTTGCGTGCACTGGCGGCAGTGAAGCCGGAGCCAAGTTGAAGCCTGCGCGGAAGCCCGGGGTGCACCAGCAGTGGAGCCAGAGGGAGCAGGTGCACTCCCAGGAGCCGATCGGAATACCAGCCCAACACACAGTGGCCTGAGCCAGACCCAAAGGCTGCTGCTGCCACACAGCTGCCCAGCAGGGTCACCGCTAGCATGGAGGAGCGCATCTGGCATGCCTGCCACTCCCCACAAGGCTCCGTGCTGCTTTGACGGACACCCCGCCCACAGCAGCTTAGGAGATTAACCCGGTGGCTGCTCCAGGAGTGCAGGTAGCCATCACAGGCAGCGGAGAAGGGAAAGGCATTCAGCAAGCAGGAAAGGACTTTCTTCTCCCAGGTGACACACCCGCAACCTGCATACAGCCACTGCTATCACCATGAAAACGCAAAAAAAATCTGGTCCAGTCCAAGATAGTTACACCTGAGAAAGGATCTGCAGAGGCAGACCTAACCAGTCTCCCTGAAAAAGAATTCAAAATAAAAATCATAAACATGCTGACAGAGCTGCAGAGAAATATGCAAGAGTTAAGGGATGAAGTCTGGAGGGAGATTACAGACGTCCGGAGGGAGATCACAGATGTCCAGAGGGAGATTACAAAAGTGAAACAAACTCTGGAAGGATTTATAAGCTGAATAGATAAGATGCAAGAGGCCATTGATGGAACAGAAACCAGAGAACAGGAACGCATAGAAGCTGATGCAGAGAGAGATAAAAGGATCTCCAGGAATGAAACAATATTAAGAGAACTGTGTGACCAATCCAAAAGGAACAATATCCACATTATAGGGGTACCAGAGGAAGAAGAGAAAGAAAAAGGGATAGAAAGTGTCTTTGAAGAAATAATTACTGAGAACTTCCCCAAACTGGGGGAGGAAATAGTTTCTCAGACTACGGAGGCACACAGAACTCCCAAGAGATGGGATCCAAAGAGGTCCACGCCAAGACACATAATAATTAAAATGGCAAACATCAAGGACAGGGACAGAGTATTAACATCAAGGACAGGGACAGAGTATTAAAGGCAGCCAGAGAGAGTAAAAAGGTCACCTACAAAGGAAAACCCATTAGGCTATCATCAGACTTCTCAACAGAAACCTTACAGGCCAGAAGAGAATGGCATGAGATATTTAATACAATGAAACAGAAGGGCCTTGAACCAAGGATACTGTATCCAGCATGATTATCATTTAAATATGAAGGAGGGATTAAACAATTCCCAGACAAGCAAAAGTTGAGGGAATTTACCTCCCACAAACCACCTCTACAGGGTATGTTAGATGGACTGCTCTAGATGGGAGCAGTCCTAAAAGGAACACAGAACAAAACACCCAACATATGAAGAATGGAGGAGGAGGAAAAAGAAGGGAAATAAATTATCATCAGACTGTGTTTATAACAGCTCTATAAGCAAGTGAGGTCAGACAGTAAGGTAGTAAACAAGCTAACCTTGAACCTTTGGTAACCACAAATCTAAAGCCTGCAATGGCAATAAGTACATATCTTTCAATAATCACCCTAAATGTAAATGGACTGAATGCACCAATCAAAAGACATAGAGTCACTGAATGGATAAAAAAGCAGGACCCATCTATATGCTGCTTACAAGAGACTCACCTCAAACCCAAAGACATGCACAGATTAAAAGTCAAGGGTTGGAGAAAGATATTTCATGCAAAAAACAGAGAGAAAAAAGCAGGTGTTGCAATACTAGTATCAGACAAAATAGACCTCAAAATAAAGAAAGTACCAAGAGATAAAGAAGGACATTACATAATGATAAAGGGCTCTGTCCAACAAGAGGATATAACCATTATGAACATATATGCACCCAATAGAGGAGCACCAACATATGTGAAACAAATACTAACAGAATTAAAGGAGGAAATTGAATACAGTGCATTCATTTTGGGAGACTTTAACACACCACTCACCCCAAAGGACAGATCCACCAGACAGAAAATAAGTAAGGACACAGAGGCACTGAACAACACACTAGAACACATGGACCTAATAGACATCTATAGAACTCTACATCCAAAAGCAACAGGATACACATTCTTCTCAAGTGGACATGGAACATTCTCCAGAATAGACCACATACTAGGCCACAAAAAGAACCTCAGTAAATTCCAAAAGACTGAAATCCTACCAACCAACTTTTGAGACCACAAAGGTATAAAACTAGAAATAAATTGTACAAAGAAAGCAAAAAGGCTCACAAACACATGGAGGCTTAACAACATGCTCCCAAATAATCAATGGATCAATGACCAAATTAAAATGGAGATCCAGCAATATATGGAAACAAATAACAATAACACAAAGCCCCAACCTCTGTGGGATGCAGCAAAAGCAATCTTAAGAGGAAAGTATATAGCAATCCAGGCACACTTAAAGAAGGAAGAATAATTCAAAATGAATAGTCTAATGTCACAATTATCAAAATTTGAAAAAGAAGAACAAGTGAGGCCTAAGGTCAGCAGATGGAGGGACATAATAAAGATCAGAGAAGAAATAAATAAAATTGAGAAGAATAAAACAATAGCAAAAATCAATGAAACCAAGAGCGGGATCTTCGAGAAAATAAACAAAATAGATAAGCCTCTAGCCAGACTTACTAAGAGAAAAAGAGAGTCAACACACATCAACAGAATTAGAAACAAGAAAGGAAAAATCACGACGGACCCCACAGAAATACAAAGAATTATTAGAGAATACTATGAAAACCTATATGCTAACAAGCTGGAAAACCTAGGAGAAATGGACAACTTCTTAGAAAAATACAACCTTCCAAGACTGACCCAGAAAGAAACAGAAATCTAAACAGACCAATTACCAGCAATGAAATTGAATCGGTAATCAAAAAACTACCCAAGAACAAAACCCCTGGGCAAGATGGATTTACCTCGGAATTTTATTCAACATACAGATAAGACATAATACCCATTCTCCTTAAAGTTTTCCAAAAAATAGAAAAGGAGGGAATACTCCCAAACTCATTCTATGAAGCCAACATCACCCTAATACCAAAACCAGGCAAAGACCTCACCAAAAAAGAAAACTACAGACCAATATCCCCGATGAATGTAGATGCAAAAATACTCAACAAAATATTAGCAAACTGAATTCAAAAATACATCAAGAGGATCACAAACCATGACCAAGTGGGATTCATCCCAGGGATGCAAGGATGGTACCACATTCGAAAATCCATCAACATCATCCACCACATCAACAGAAATAAAGACAAAAACCACATGATCATCTCCATGAGTGCTGAAAAAGCATTTGACAAAATTCACCATCCATTCATGATAAAAACTCTCAACAAAATGGGCATAGAGGGCAAGTACCTCAACGTAATAAAGGCCATATATGATAAACCCACAGCTAACATCATACTGAACAGCGAGAGGCTGAAAGCTTTTCATCTGAGATCGGGAACAAGACAGGGATGCCCACTCTCCCCACTGTTACTCAATGTGGTACTGGAGGTCCTAGCCATGGCAATCAGACAAAACAAAGAAAAACAAGGAATCCAGATTGGTAAAGAAGAAGTCAAACTGTCACTATTTGCAGATGACATGATATTGTACATAAAAAACCCTAAAGACTCCACTCTGAAACTACTAGAGCTAATATCAGAATTCAGCGAAGTTGCAGGATACAAAATTCACACACAGAAATCTGTAGCTTTCCTATACACTAACAATGAACTAATAGAAGGAAAAATCAGGAAAAAAATTCCATTGACGATAGCATCAAAAAGAATAAAATACCTAGGAATAAACCTAACCAAGAAAGTGAAAGACCTATACCCTGAAAACTACAAGACACTCTCAAGAGAAATTACAGAGGTCACTAACAAATGGAAACTCATCCCATGCTCCTGGCTAGGAAGAATTATTATTGTCAAAATGGCCATCCTGCCCAAAGCAATATACAGATTCGATGCAATCCCTATCAAATTACCAACAGCATTCTTCAATGAACTGGAAGAAATAGTTCAAAAATTCATATGGAACCATCAAAGACCCCGAATAGCCAACGCAATCCTGAGAAGGAAGAATAAAGTGAGAGGGATCTCGCTCCCCAACTTCAAGCTCTACTACAAAGCCACAGTAATCAAGACAATTTGGCACTGGCACAAGAACACAGCCACAGACCAGTGGAACAGAATAGAGACTCCAGACATTAACTCAAACATATATGGCCAATTAATATTTGATAAAGGAGCCATGGACATACAGTGGGGAAATGACAGAATCTTCAACAGATGGTGCCTGCAAAACTGGGATGCTACATGTAAGAGAATGAAACTGGATCACTGTCTAACCCCATACACAGAAGTAAACTCCAAATGGATCAAAGACCTGAATGTAAGTCATGAAACCATAAAACTCTTAGAAAAAAACATAGGCAAAAATCTCATGGACATAAACATAAGTGACTTCTTCATGAACATATCTCCCCGGGCAAGGGAAACAAAGGCAAAAATGAACAAGTGGGACTATATTAAGCTAAAAAGCTTCTGTACAGCAAAGGACACCATCAAAAAAACAAAAAGGTATCCCACAGTATGGGAGAACATATTCATAAATGACAGATCCAATAAAGGATTGACATCCAAAATATATAAAAAGCTCACACACCTCAACAAAAAAAAGCAAATAATCCAATTAAAAAATGGGCAGAGGAGCTGAATAGACAGTTCTCTATAGAACAAATCCAGATGGCCAACAGGCACATGAAAAGATGCTCCACATCGCTAATCATCAGAGAAACACAAATTAAAACCACAATGAGATATCACCTCACACCTGTAAGGATCACCATCACTGAAAAGACAAACAACAACAAATGTTGGCGAGGTTGTGGAGAAAGGGGAACCCTCCTACACTGCTGGTGGGAATGTAAACTAGTTCAACCATTGTGGAAAGCAGTATGGAGGTTCCTCAGAATGCTCAAAATAGAAATACCATTTGACCCAGGAATGCCACTTGTAGGAATTTACCATAAGAATGCAGCACTCCAGTTTGAAAAAGACAGATGCACCCCTATGTTTATCGCTGCACTGTTTACAATAGCCAATATATGGAAGCAACCTAAATGTCCATCAGTAGATAAATGGATAAAGAAGATGTGGTACATATACACAATGGAATATTATGCAGCCATAAGAAAAAAACAGATCCTACCATTCGCAACAACATGGGTGGTACTGGAGGGTATTATGCTCAGTGAAATAAGCCAAGCGGAGAAGGACAAGTACCAAATGATTTCACTCATATGTGGAGTATAAGAACAAAGGAAAAAAATAGCAGCAGAATCACAGAACCCAAGAATGGACTAATAGTTACCAAAGGGAAAGGGACTGGGGATGATGGGTGGGAAGAGAGGGATAAGGGCAGGGAAAAAGAAAGAGGGCATTATGATTAGCATGTATAGTGCATGGGGGGCATGGAGAGGGCTGCTCAACACAGAGAAGACAAGTAGTGGTTTTACGGCATCTTACTATGCAGATGGACAGTGACTGTGAAGGGGTATATGGGGGGGACTTGGTGAAGGGGGAAACCTAGTAAACATAATGTTCTTTCTGTAATTGTAGATTAATGATACCAAAATCAAAAAATAAATAAAATAAAAATAAAATAAGTTTAAAAAAAAAACAGAGCCCTACCAGCTATGCATTTTGTGGACCACAGCTTTCAAGTAGTACGAGTGGATGGCTGTCATTCAGGCTTTGGAAAAAATGAAGGTCTACACAGTAATTGTGCTAGCTGTTGTGATTATTACAAAATACAAATATCTAAATATTTAGGTTATACAGTCATAAGAATAGATGAGTAATACACTTAGAATAATTGAATCTTTATAGTGATTCCCTTACAAAAAAAAATTATATTGGTTCCTTTTTCACCAATGTGTTTTTAACAGCCTTATTGAGACAGTGTGCATACCATAAAATTTATTCATTTAAAGTATACAGTTCAATGGTCTTTATCATAGTTATTGAATTGTGTAGTCATTGCCATATATAATTTCAAAATATTTTTATCACCCCAAAAAGAAATCTTATACCCATTAGCATTCACTCCCCACACTAATCTGCTTAGTCTTAGACAAACACTAATCTATTTTCTGTCTCTAAGAGTTTCCTTTTCTGTAATTTTATATAATTAGAATCATACAATATGTGGTCTTTTGTGACTGACCTTTTCAGCTTAGCATAATATTTTTGATGTTCACCCACATTACAGCATGTCATAGTACTTCACTTTTATTACTGAATACTTCTTCATTGTATATTAAATTTTGTTTCCAAATTCATCAGCTGATAAGCATTTCAACTGTCTTCATTTTTTGGCTGGGGACATCAGAAACTGATTCATGTTGGGAAGCTCTGTTGTACAGGAATACTACTTAACTTCCATGTATTATTAATCCAACAACCCAAACAATTACCTCATTGGATCTCTTAGTTTGAATATAATTGATTTTATTTCTATCATATATTTCTGAGGATTCTGGGTTTTCTTTTCTTTGCTCTTCTCTTTTCACTTTCCTATCTTCTGCAGGACTCACCAAGTTTTCTTGGTCTTTCCTTTCCTCTATTCTCCCCCTTTCCTGTAACCAATCTGGAAGTTCTATATTATACTCTTCTATGCATACAAAGTGTTACCCTTTAATTTGTAAGTCACATACTCAATTTTTTCCAATAAATTCAACTTTTTCTATTTTCCTCATAATTCTGACAACACTCTCAGCATGTTTAAGCTATCCAATAACAGATATATTATTATAGCTGAATTTAATTTACTTTTTAAAAACATTAAAAAAATATTACTTTCTCTATTTCACTATCAGACTATGCCTCTTTTCTACAAGTCATTGACATCATATATGTATATATATACATATTTTGCATTTCACATGAAGACAATATTCTTAAATTCTAAAAAACAATCTGACAACTGTCACTTCGATTTACAGACTCCTTCGAGTATATGTACAATCATGACATTTAATACATAACAAGTGTTCAGAGTTGAGCAGAATTTCTACCGTTATCAAAATCTGAGCACACAGAAGCTCTGAGTGAAATGTTTCATTTGGTATTTTAAGGCATGCAATAATAATAATAATGGCTAATGCTTACATAGGACTTACTCTGTGCCAGTTTCTGCTTTACTGTTCTAAGAAATGCATACATATATGATATACTCTTCACAATAACCCTATGAAATAGTTACTATTGTATAATATATCTCCATTTTACAGATAAGGGAACTACCACAGGTTAAGAAGCTGCCCGACGTCATCTAATTTATAAGTGTCATTTTGGAATTTAAACCTAGGCAGCATGTTTACAAAATCTATGGTATTGAACCACTATCTGGTACATTATAAAAGGAATAATTCATAAAAGTCAGTGCCCCTGTAATATATCAACCATAATATAGGAATATAATATTAGTATTTTTCATAATGGCTTATAATGGATATTTGAAACAAAAAGCAGATATCAGTGAGCTGAGGCATTTTAAGAAACATTTGAATTTTATGACACAGATATGGAGACTTTCCATTGCTTTTAGAAATTCCTTTGATTAGACCTTCAAACATTAAATTCAAACAATGCTAAATTTAACATTAAATTTAGAAATACCTTCTTTTAGAATTTTAAATGTTACATTATCTAAATATATAGCCATTGCAATTAAGACATAAAATTAATTGCCCTTGTATTGGCCAGCTGAACTATAACAAATCGTAATAACAATAAAAAAAAAACAAAAAAAAAACTCTGGGTCTGTACTTATCCAGTCCTGCTCAGGGATCGTGCACACATCACTGCGAGCTGACTGCCTGAATATTCTCAGCCACAGGTTATGATTCCCCTCCAAAGGGGCATAACCAGTATTTTCAGTCAAACTCTTATGAAATGGGTCAGTATTGTAAGTTAGCTAAGCAAGTGGCAGTGTTAAGTAGGAGATCCAAGGACTCAGATAATCCCGGCTCTAGGGAATTGACCACCAGATTCTTCCCATGCACTAACGTGAAATCCAGCTCAGACTCGGCCACCAATTTGTAAAGCTCCGACTCCATGTTCTCAAGTCTCTCTCTTCCCCAGAGTCCACTCAGTACTCTGGTGGCAATCACTCACATAGTTTCAGATCCATGGAGGCCCAGGGAGATCAAATACTATCAAAAAAGACAGGAAGTCTGAGAAGACACACACTTAATACACACTTGAGCTCCTCTAAGTAAAATAACAGTAAAGCAGCAAGGGGAGAAGGTTTATTGTATGGAGCTATCTTCTAAGAGGTTGTGACTCCATGTATACAACCTTTGTATTCCTCAGCCTTCCAGTATAAAACAGACAACACCATTTCCAACCAGTATGCTTGAAGAAAACTAGTACAATGATTGTGAAATAGTTTGCAAAAATATATATTGCTTTAAAATATTTACTGAGATTTATTTCCTTTCTTGCAGAGTAATAAGTCCCTCACAATAGGATACAGCAGATACATTTTGTTGAAAACATGGCACAATTTTGAATGTTCATATTGCCCAACCAGCTGTTTATTAGTGCTTTCACAAAAACACTTTTTAATCTTCTATGCAACGGCATAAAAATTTCCAAGTCTTTTCTATGAATTCACTAAAGTTGTATTCAAATAGTGTAATTATCCTTAAGCATATATGCTTAGAATATATGTCAGATATTTATGTATTAAAGCTTGTGAGTTCTGATTGCCATTATTTTGAGGTAAGTTATAAATCCTCTACATTTAAGGGAAATGTGTTTTCAAGCCCCAAAGCTAGAAATCTTTTTAAACATATTGAAAATGAGTTTCATATTTCCCAGGTCTATTTTGGTATTCAGTACTTTGTAAAATAAATACTCCAAAATGGTTTGACTTCATAACAGTAATTGTTTAAAAACTGCCCCAACATCAGACTTGGCATTGCAGATTTTGTCTGGTGGGCAATTATTATGGTTTTGTTAATGCTTTAAAACACTGTCTGTAATGGATATGTCAAATTCTCTGTAGTCCATATGAATGAAATATTGTAAATTAAAGTATGCATTTGATGTGCAACTTCTATGAAACATAAAGATTGCTATTTGCCAATATATTTTCAAAAAATAAAGGAGCAAAAAGAATTGGTATGAATGCTTAGGAACTCCAGCTAAAACTATTGTTGAGTTACTTATAATTCAATCTTTATTATGTTGTTGCATTTGGTGACTAGTTCATTATAAGTTAATTCAAGAGATATGACAGCCTTTCCTAACTCAGTGACATACCATACACTATAATTATTTACTAGGGGCTTGTGTACATTTATTTACCCTGTGATTCTTAGTAGACATTTTAAACTAATTTATAAAGGAAGTAGAATTTGAAACAGAGATAATTCATCCAATGAGAAAAAGCAGGAATGCCAAGAGTACCATATAAGAAGCCTACTCACCACTTCAAATTCTGAACAGTGATAACAGTGTTCTACAGCAGTTCTATGACAGTTGCTTCCACAGAGCTAAGGGCAAAAGAAACAGAAAACTACTGGGGAAATAACATCCTATGTAACTTGCCTCTTCTCCAGCTATCTCTACTCTGTCTGTTCCATGGGTGACAAGATCCAGGCCATATATGTATTTACAAAGTATTCAAGTTATACCAGTGTGTCAGGAGAGCTCTTTCTTTTATACTGTGTTGTAATCAAAGTGCATAGTCTTAAAATTCTGGGGATAATTTATATACTGTACCATTGCATATGCTATAAACCATCACTTACATAAAGAGCCAGTATGAACCTGAATCTTTACTGGAAACATCCTTTTCATATAGAAAAAATGCTTGCTGCAGGAAAAAAGATAGTAGCATGAGAATTGAGATAGAAATCTCTTCCCCAAACCACATATAATATGAAAATGCAGCAAATATAACTATTCCTAAAACAGAGACCAGAAATGATTGTACCAGCCAGTCTACATCTGGGAAAATAAAACAACTCAGAAAAAGGGTAAAGTAATAAAGCAGTGAACTGGCAAGACACAAGCACTCTCCCTACCCCAGCTCACTGGCAGGAGAAAAAGAATCAGAGGGGGTAGGGAGTAGAAGCCCAGGACTTCTAAATATCCAGACATAGAAATCTACTCTGGGAGCACAAACCACATTGCATGGTGCTCTGGAGATAAGAGGGGTTGAAAACCAAAGTCAGAGACTGAGACTCCAGCTTGTATGGCCAGCAGGTTCCCACAACTGGCTGCTGTGGGACAAAATAAAAGGGGATGCTTAGAGAGACTTCCCAATAGTGAGAGGGCTGCCAAAGGGGCAAGGATTTAGAAGAAGAAACAGGTGGACAAAATTGTCCCAGCACACTCAACCCAGCAGGTTAGGAACTTTCAGGAGCTTTAAGCACCCCATCCCCCTGACTGGCAATGCAACCCTGAGGCCCCCCACCATGATAAGCAGCCTGTACCTCTTCCTCCCAGCCAGCACCTGCTTACAAACCGCTGCAATTCACCATCAGTCCAGACCAGCTGGAGGGCAGTCCTGCCTACAGCAACTACATGGCTTAACACAGAGGCTGCTCCCTTCATGTGGCTCACTGGCCCTGACAGCAGAGGCAAGCACTACAGCTGGGAAGGAGGAAAGAGCTCGCTTTTTAGGGTAGGCAGCAGGACTACTCACCTGTGACCACTGCCATCACTCCAGGAGCTGGGCACCTCTGTAGAGCTTCTGGACACTAGAGGGCTCTGCCTACACAAACCTAATATTTCTCACTAGCCAATAGGATTATGAAAAGGCAGAAAAACCTTGTTCAATCAAAAATCCCTCAAACACCAGAAAGAGAGCTCAGTGAAACTGAAACCAACAATCTTCCTGAAAAAGAATTCAAAACAAAAGTCATAAGCATACTAATGGAGCTACAGAAATATATTTAAGAGTTAAGGGATAAATTCAGGAGGGAGACAGATGCCTTAAAAAATACAGGAACTGAAATGAAACACACAGTGGAGGGATTTAAAGCAGATTAGATGGTATAGAGGAGACAGTAAATAGAAGAGAAATTGGAGAACAGGAATACAAAGAAGCAGAGGCAGAGGGAGAAAAAAGGATCTCAAGGAATGAAAGATATTAAGAGAGTGGTGTGACTAATGCAAATGGAACAATATTTGCACTGTAGGGGTACCAGAAAAATAAGAGTGAAAAAGAGATAGAAACTGTCTCTGAAGAAATAATTGATGAAAACTTCCCTGACTGGGAAAGGAAATAGTCAATCAGACTCTGGAAGTGGACAGACCTACCAACACAAGGGACCTAGGGAAGAAAACACCAAGACATATAATAATTAAAATGGCAAAGATCAAGGACAAGAACAGAGTATCAAAAGCAGCAATTGAGTGAAAAAGATCACCTACAAAGGAAAACCTATCAGGCTATCATCAGACTTCTCAGCAGAAACTTTACAGGTCAGAAAGGAGTGCATGATACTTTCAATGCAATCAAACAAAAGTATCTTGAACCAAGAATACTCTATCCATTAGCTTATCATTTAAATTTGTAGGAGGGATTAAACAATTTCTGGATAAGCAAAACCTGAGAGAATTTACCTCCCACAAGCCATCACAAGAGTGTATTTTGGAGGGACTGCTCTAGATGGAAGTGCTCCAAAGGCTAAATAGCTGTCACCAGAGAAAATAAAACCACAGTAAAGGAAATAGATCAATTAATTACTAGCCAAATACAAAATTAAATCAGCTATTCACAAAGTCAGTCAAGTGATACACAAAGA
Organism: Manis javanica; assembly: GCF_040802235.1. Classification (NCBI taxonomy): domain Eukaryota; kingdom Metazoa; phylum Chordata; class Mammalia; order Pholidota; family Manidae; genus Manis; species Manis javanica. The sequence continues at coordinate 72,701,824 of NC_133158.1, read as the reverse complement.
GTACAGAATCTGATGTCTAACACATAAAGAGTGGAGGAAGAAGAATAGAAGGGAGAATAAAAATTTTCAGATTGTGTCTATAATAGCATAATAAGTGGAGTTAAGTTAGACTGTTAGTAAAGAAGCCCTTGAACCTTTGGTAACCACAAATATAAAGCCTTCAATTGTAGTAAGTACATATCAATAATCATCCTAAATGTAAATGGATTGAAGGTACAAATCAAAAGACACAGAGTTACAGAACGGATAAAAAAGCAAGACCCATCTATATGCTGCCTACAGGAGACCCACTTCAAACCCAAAGGTATACACAAACTAAAAGTGAAGGAATAGAAAAAGACATTTCATGAAAACAATTGGGAGAAAAAAGCAGAGGTTGCAATACTTGTATCAGATAAAACACACTTCAAAACAAAGAAAGTAATGAGACAAATAAGGACATTACATAATAATAAAGGGGTCAGTCCAACAAGAGGATATAACCATTATAAATACCTATGCACCCAACATAGGAGCACCTACATATGTGAAGGAAATACTAACAGAATTAAAGGGGGAAACAGAATGCAATGCATTTATTTTAGGAGACTTCAACACACCACTAACTCCAAAAGACAAATCAACCAGATAGAAAATAAGTAAAGAGATAGAGGCACTAGAGACCTGATTCAAGATGGTGATGTGAGAGGTGAGACAGAGCACTCCTGCCAAAACCACATATAATATGAAAATATAGTTAATACAACTAATCCTGAAAGAGCAACAAGAAAGAAGCCTGCACCGGACTGCATACATCTGAAGAACAGAGCAGACCTCACAAAACAGGGTAACATACCAAAGTCTTGATCCAGTGGGACCCAAGCCCTTTCCTCACCCCAGCTCATTGGTGGGAGGAAGAGAAATGGAGGGGGAGAAGGTGGAAGCCTAGGACTGCTGAAATCTTTTGAGCAGAAATCTACATTGCATGGTGCTCTGGAGATTAGTGGGGTTGGAATGCTAAGACAGGTGGAATACTTGAAAGACTGAGATTCCAGCCATTTGTGGAGGACTGGGTCCACTTCCAGCCTCTTTGGGAAAAATAAAAGTCAGGCAGTCTGAGAGGCTTTCTAGCAGTGAGAGGGCTGCTGAATGGGCGGGGCTTGCTGTATGGGAGAAGGGATAGGTGGACAAGGTTGTCTGGGTTTACTCTGCTCAGAAGGTTGGGAACTTTCAGGAGCTTCAGTCCCTCCATCTCCCTAGTTGGCTACTCAACTCTGAGATCCTCCACTGTGACAGGCAGCCTGCTGCGCCTTCCTCCTGGCCTGCCAGCACCGGCTCACAAACTGGTAGTCACTGCACTGGCATCAGAACAGCCAGAGGGAAGCTCCATCTACAACAGCTACAGATGCAAAGCACAGAGGCTTACACCTATTTGTGTAGCCCACTAGCTCTGAGGCTGGAGACAGACACTGCAGCTGGGAAGCAGGAAACAGCTCTTTCCTCCCCCCAGGCACCAGCACTGCTCCCCTGCGACCCCTGACCTAACTACAGGGGCTGAGCAGCTCCAGAGACTAGATGTTCTGGGCACTAGAGGGCTACACATACAAATATGAAATGTCAAAGGAAGCTTGTTCAGCTCAAAATCTCACAAACCCCAGAAAGAGGGCCAAATGAAACTGAACTCACCAATCTTCCAGAAAGAGTGTTCAAAATAAAAATCATAAACATGCTCATGGAAGCACAGAAAAATATTCAAGAACTCAGGGATGAATTTAGGATGGAGATCCAATCATTAAGAAATTCCATATCTGAAATGAAACATACAATAGAGGGATTTAAAAGCAGATTAGATGTAGTAGAAGAGACAGTAAATGAAATAGAAATTAGAGAAGAGGAATACAAAGAGGCTGAGGCACAGAGACTAAAAATGATCTCTTAGAATGAAAGAATATTGAGAGAACTCTGTGACCAACTTAAATGGAACAATATTTACATTATAGGGGTAACAGAAGAAGGGAGAGAAAAAGGGATAGACAGTGTCATGGAGGAGATAATTGCTGAAAACTTCCCCAATCTGGGAAAGGAGACAGTCTCTCAGGCCGTGGAGATGCACAGATGTCCCAACACAAGGGACCCAAGGAAGACAACACCAAGATATATAATAATTAAAATGACAAAGATCAAGGATGAGGACAGTCTTTAACAAGCAGCTAGCAAGAGAAAAGAGATCACATACAAAGGAAAACCCATTAGGCTATCATCAGATTTCTCAACAGAAACCTTACAGGCCAGAAGGGAGTGTGATGATATATTTAATGCAATGAAACAGAAGGACCTCAAACCAAGAATACTCTAACCGGCAAGGTTGTCATTTAAATTTGAAGGAGGGATTAAACAACTTCCAGATAAGCAAAAGCTGAGAGAATTTACTTCCCACAAACCACCTCTACAGTACATTTTGGAGGAACTGCTAAAGATGGAAGTACTCCTAAGGCTAAATAGCTATCACCAGGGGAAATAACCACAGCAAAGTAGAACAGTTAATTACTAAACAGATGGAGAATCAAATCAGCTACTGCCAAAGTCAATCATGGGATAAACAAGAGTACAGAATATGACACCTAACATATAAAGAATGGAAGAGGAAGAAAAAGGAGGAAATAAAAAGAACTTTCACATTGTGTTTGAAATAGCATACTAAATGAGTTAGGTTAAACTGTTAAATAATAAAGAAGCTACCCTTGAACCTTTGGTAACCACAAAACTAAAGGCAGCAATGGCAATAATTACATACCAATCAATAATCACCCTAAATGTAAATGGTCTGAATGCACCAACAAAAAGACACAGAGTCACTGAAAGGATAAAAAAACAAGACCCGTCTACATGCTGCCTACAGACTCACTTCAAACCCAAAGACATATACAGACTGAAAGTAAAGGGATGGAAAAAAGATATTTCATGCAACTAATAGGGAGAAAAAAAACAGGAGTTGCAGTACTTGTATCAGATAAAATAGACTTCAAAACAAATAAAGTAATAAGAGACAAAGAAGGACATTACACAGTGATAAAGGGGTCACTCCAACAACAGGATATAACTATTACAAATATTTATAAGCCAAACACAGGATCACTTACATATGTGAAACAAATACTTACAGAATTAAAGGGGAAATAGAATGCAATGCATACATTTTAGGAGACTTTAACACACCACTCACTCCAAAGGACAGATCAACCAGGCAGAAAATAAGTAAGGAGACAGACACACTGAACAACATATTAGAACGGATGGACCTAACAGACATCTACAGAACACTCCATCCAAAAGCAACAGAATACACATTCTTCTCAAGTGTACATGGAAAATTTTCAAGAATAGATCATACACTAGGCCACTAAAAGATCTTCAGTAAGTTCAAAAAGATTGAAATTGTACCAACCAGTTTCTCATACCACAAAGGTATGAAACTAGAAATAAACTACACAAAGAAAATGAAAAAGCCCACAAACACATGGAGGATTAATAACATGCTCTTAAATAATCAATGGATCAATGACCCAATAAAAGCAGAGGCCAAGCAATATATGGAGACAAATGACAATAATTCAACACTGTAAAATCTGTGGGATGCAGCGAAGGCCATGCTAAGAGGGAAATATATTGCAATACAGGCCTACCTCAGGCAAGAACAATCCCAAATGATCAGTCTAAACTCACAATAAAGGAAACTAGAAAAATAACAACAAAAGAGGCTCAAAGTCAGTAGAAGGAGGGACATAATAAATATTAAAGCAGAAATAAATAAAATAGAGAAGAATAAAACAACAGAAAAAATAAATGAAAGCAGGAGCTGGTTCTTTGATAAAATAAACAAAATAGATAAAACCCTAGCCAGACATATCAAGAAAAGAGAGTCTACCACATAAACAGAATCAGAAATGAGAGGAAAAATCACTACAAACACCACAGAAATACAAAGAATTATGAGAGAATACTATGAAAAATTACAAGCTAACAAAATGGATAACGTAGAAGAAATAGACATCTTTCTAGAAAAATACAGCTTTCCAAGGCTGACCCAGGAAGAAACAGAAAATCTGAATAAACCAATTACCAACAAGGAAATTGAATTGGTAATCAAAATACTACCAAGGAATGAGACTCCTGTACCAGGTGGTTTCACTGCTGAATTTTATCAAACATTTAGTGAAGATGTAATACCCATCTTCCTTAAAGTTTTACAAAGAGTAGAAGATGAGGGAATACTCCCAAACTCGTTCTACAAGGCCAGCATCACCCTAATACCAAAACCAGGCAAGACACCACAAAAAATGAAAATTACAGACTAATATCCCTGATGAACATACATGAAAAAATACTCAACAAAATATTAGCAAACCGAATTCAAAAATACATCAAACAGATCCCATCATGATCAAATAGGACTTATTCCAGGGATGCAAGGATGGTACAACATTTGAAAATCCATCAACATCATCCACCACATCAACAAAAAGGACAAAAACTACATGATCATCTCCATATACGCTGAAAAGGCATTCAACAAAATTCAACATCCATTCATGATAAAAACTCCCCAAAAAATGGGTATAGATGGCAAGTACCCCAATACAATAAAGGCCATATATTACAAACCCCCAACACATTATACTTAACAGCAAAAAGCTGAAAGCTTTTCCTTTAAGATCAGCAACAAGACAAGGTTGCCCACTCTCCCCACTTTTATTCAACATCATTCTGTAAGTCTTTGCCACAGCAATCAGACAACACAAAGAAATAAAAGGCATCCAGATTGGCAAGGAAGAAGTTAAACTGTCCCAGTTAGCAGATGACATGATATTGTACATAAAAATCCCTAAAGAATCCACTCCAAAACTAGGAGACATAATATCTGAATTCAGCAAAGTTGCAGGATACAGAATTAATGTACAGAAATCTGTAGCATTCCTATACACTAACAATGAACTAGCAGAAAGAGAAATCAAGAAAACAATTCCATTCACAATTGCATCAAAAAGTATAAAATACCTAGGAATAAACCTAACTAAGGAAATGAAAGACCTATACTCTGAAAACTAAAAGACACTCTTAAGAGAAATTAAAGATGACATTAATAAATGGAAACACATCCCATGCTCATATGCATAGGAAGAATTAATATTGTTAAAATAGCCATCCTGCCTAAAGCAGATTCAATGCAATCCCTATCAAAATACTAACAGCATTCTTCAATGAACTAGAGCAAATAGTTCTAAAATTCATATGGAACCACAAAAGACCCCAAATAGCCAAAGAAATCCTGAGAAGGATGAACAAAACAGGGGGGATTATGCTCCCCAACTTCAAGCTCTACTGCAAAGCCACAGTAATCAAGAAAATTTGGTACTGACACAAGAACATATCCATAGACCAATGGAACAGACTAGAGAGCCCAGACATAAATCCAGGTATATATGATCAATTAATATATGATAAAGGAGCCATGGATATACAATGGGGAAATGATAGCCTCTTCCACAATTGGTGTTCGCAAAACTGGACAGCTGCATGCAAGAGAATTAAACTGGATCATTGTCTAGCCCAATACACAAAAGTAAACTCAAAATGGATTAAAGAGCTGAATGTAAGTCATGAAACCATAAAACTAATAGAAGAAAAAATAGGCAAAAATCTCTTAAATATAAATATAAGCAACTTTTTCCTGCATACATCTCCTCAGGCAAGGGAAAGAAAATAAAAAATGAACATATGGGACTACATTACACTAAAAAGCTGTGTACAGCAAAGGACACCATCAGCAGAACAAAAAGGCATCCTACAGTATGGGAGAATATATATATGTAAATGACATATCCAACAAGGGATTAATATCCAAAATATACAAAGAACTCACATGCCTCAACACCCAAAAAGCAAATAACCATATTAAAAAATGGGCAGAGGATATGAACAGACACTTCTCCAAAGAAGAAATTCAGATGGCCAACAGGCACATGAAAAGATGTTCCACATCACTAATTATCAGGGGAATGCAAATTAAAATCACAATGAGATATCACCTCACACCAGTTAGGATGGCCAACATAGAAAAGACTAGGAACAACAAATGCTGGCGAAGATGCAGAGAAAGGGTAGCCCTCCTACTCTGCTGTTGGGAATGTAAATTAGTTCAACCATTATGGAAAGCAGAATGGAGGTTCCTCAAAAAACTAAAAATAGAAATACCACTTGACCCAGGAATTCCACCCCTAAGAATTTACTCTAAGAAAGCAGGAGCCCAGTTTCAAAAAGACATATATACCCCTATGTTTATTGCTGCACTATTTACAATAGCCAAGAAATAGAAGCAACTTAAGTGTCCATCAGTAGATGAATGGATAAAGAAGAGGTGATAAATACACGCAATGGATTATTATTCAGCCATAAGAGGAAAACAAATCCTACCATTTGCAACAACATGGATGGAGCTAAGAGGGTATTATGCTCAGTGAAATAAGCCAGGCAGAGAAAGACAAGTATCAAATGATTTCACTCATCTGTGTGCATATGTGTGTGTGTGTGTGTGTGTGTGTGTGTGTGTGAGACTTTAACAAATGTATCCTACAAATGTGGGAAGCAGACCTCCTGGGTCAAAACAACTAGGACATGAAGATCAAGAAGAGTAGTGCAAATGACATGAAATCTACATCTGAAATGCTCCTTAAACTCGTGATCTTATTGTTCAGAACTCCAGTTGCTGGGACAAGGTGAAAGTAATTCATAATATAAGGAAGTTGGCAACATGTCTGAGATGGCAGGTCACCTCATGTGCTGCTGGCTGAAATTTAGTAGTTAATGCTTTCTTTCGATTCAACTTCTTAGGATAACTTATGCTCAGAGTTCCTGTAAGATGTGGTACATGGAAACAAAAGAATGGCAAATGATTCAGTATAATATAAGTTTGCAATAAAATGACAAACTAAAAACAATTCCTTAGAGTTTTTAATGTAGGACCTCTGCGGCAGTATTGGTCAGCCCCGGGATTACCTATGTATTCATAGGGACAATTATGCAATGAAACTATATTGGAAAGGTTTGTCTGAGCTACCAATCTGATCAATCTATAGATGCTATGAACTCTAGCTTCATGGGCATTGTATTTACAGTTTGTTCCCGAAAAGGAAAAGAGTGGTTTTGGTGGTGATGGTCTGGTTGAGAAGGAACAAGTCAAACATACCCTTATTTAAATATTTCAATGCCACTTCCTCAATGAGGCTTTCCCACCGAATTCTATAGAAAATAGACAACCAGCACTCTACCATAGAACTTATCTATGCATTAATTTATAAAGTTTATTTATTTTGTTACTTGTTCACTTTATTTTTCACCCAAAGAAATGTGAGGCCCATGAGACAGAGGATGGACAAGGGCTGTTTTGAAAAGCAAGGACAGCATAGTGATTAAAAGCAAAGTTGAGGGCTGAACACTAGAATTACAGTATTGGGCACACTGCTTACCCTTTCTGTAGCTCAGAGTTAATAACAGGATTAATACATTTTAAATTATATAACAATAAAAAATGATAGATTTAACCACTGTATAAGTGTTAGCTTTTATTATTAATGTTGACCACTTGAAATGGATGGATAAATATTCAAACATACATATACACACACACACACACACACACACCCTGCACCTCCTACTTCCTACTAAAATGTGGGATATTCATAATCAGGTGTTCCCTTTTAAATAATTAAAACTATTCCAAGTACCTGAATATGTCAAATATATACATATAACAAGACATGCTATCATGAAGTCCCGCGTTGCATTTAGTGCCATGAGTACTGTGCCTCAGCCAAATTCAGTGCCTCCAAATGGGCCATGTGACCTCCTCAGAGTCTGCAAAGTACCTTCAGGTCCACAGTACACCAAATATAGTTGATTGACTAAATAAATCTGTCTTGCACTTATCTGACCAATTTTCAAATATATGTAGTTGTAATTAATAAAACACTAATATATTACAAATCACTGAGTCCAGTAGAATTATCATTGTTTTGTGGTTTCTTCATTATTTGGTAGTTTCTTAGCAACTGAATAAAAAAATACAAAACAATTAGCATCTTTTGGGATTCTGAAAAGTTTGGCATTTAAAAGAGAATCTTATGCTTGCAAAGGTTGAGAATCATAGGTCTTGGTCATGCCACATGACTAAAATGTCACCTTGGCCTCCCTAAGCTCCCAGGCAAGCAGCGAAGGGCACCCAAGGCAAGGCTATACAAAGACTGGCAGTGCTCCTGCTAAGCCTTCTCTTCTAAAGGGCTCTGGGCACCATCACCTGAGTTTGTCTACATCTGCAAATTCCGTTTCAGCAAAAATGTCAGGACTTTGGTCAGAAATAACCTAAACCATTGTTAACAAAGCCTACCTTCTTTTTTAATATAGACAACTTCACATTGAGAGAAGTTGGTTGACCATAAAATTTGTTCTGTTACAATGTTTCAAAATGTCAGTGGTGTCTTTTAAAATATTTACTTTTATTAGAGACTCTTTAGATAGATGCTAAAACATTAACAATTTCATCCATTAATCATCCATCACTAGATCCACATTCCAACAAATATGGATGGATGCCCATCATCCACAAGAGACACTGGAGGTGAAATGGAGAACATGGGAAACCTAATAAAGCCATTTGGACCTCCTGTATCAAAGGAAGGTGCTGATGCCCAAGTACATTCCACTTTTCTGGAAATTTTTAAACAAGAGAGTACAACTATCAGAAAGACATAAACTAGGTGTTATCTTCTTTTTGTCCATGAGTATCATAATAAAACATAATGTTAACAGCCATGATCGGTGGCAGAGAACCAGTACTATGGGTTCATGGAATCCCATTTCATTTTTTTCCTTCTGAAAATACAAGAAGACCACATTTCCAAATTGTCCTTCTTATTAGGTCAGGGCTACGTGATTAACTTGTCTAATTGAGATGTGAATGAAATTGATAAGTTCAAATTCTAGTCAGAAGAAGTTAGAGTGGATACATGTCTGCCACCTACTCTTTTCATGAAACCATTTAAGACCTGCTGCTAAATCCATATAAATAAGAAATAATCATTTCCATATTAAATCACTGTTTCTAATTTGTTACACAGCATATCATCACCTAAACTAATACACAGTGCATTCTAAACAAGTTATTTTTCCAAATAAACTGAAGATTAGCCATTAAACAAAGTGTGTTGGCTTTGGAGTTTGATAAACCTGGTTTTAAATGCCAAGTTTTTTATCTTCTGATTGAGATTTTTGGAAAGTTAAATGACTTCTGATTCTTAGTATACTTTTTCTATAAAATATATAGAATCTTACATGCTATGAAGGATTGCTATGAAAATTAGGTAAATAAATAAATGAATAAATGTGAGTGTGTATCTTTACATTCCTTCAGGTATATCCAATAGCTCAGTGAATACTAATTTATTTTGTCTTGTATTATTTCTAATAAATATAATTAGACTAGAAATTAATTAGATGCTTAGAGTAATAGTTTCAAGGAGAAAAAGGGACCTGAACAATACTTAACCCATCTCTTACTTTACAGATGGGCCAAGTGAGGTAGAGAGGAGTAAACACCCTATAGTGACATGCTCTTCTTCTCATCATACTATCTGCTGTTGAATTAGATAAAAAGTGCTAAGAAACTTAATAAATGACTTTCCTTATGTTAGGGATCATAGTATCAAAATTTACAGAGTTATTCATCTGTGAATTATATATTAAAATAGCTCCTCAGTCTTGCCAAACTGCACTGAAATTAGAGGCACAGATGTTTCACACAGTGTCAAGGATGGTGACAATGAAACAGTCTTCTTTCTTCTATGTAAAGCCAACTGGCTTGTGTGTAAGTTGACTGTAGAATGGTTTCATTCATGAACATTTAAGTAAGTTAATTTGTGGGAGTAATATAGCAGAGAGGTTAAGAACATCAATGCTCACCAAGCTGGATGTGGTATGAATTCTAGTTTCATTACCTCCCAATTCTAGGCACTAGGTAGTTTCACCATTTGTTTTAGGATAACTGTTTCCTCCTCTATGAAATCAGGGTAGAGTATTTGCTACATGCATTTTTCTGAGGACTAAAAGTTAATGCTTGTAAAATAATTTAGCACAGTGTCTGAGAAATTGTAAGCACCCACTAATATAATTATCATGATGTGCAGAAAATCCATTCCTCTCAGTATAATTGTACGATGAATATATCTGGGTATAAATATTCATTCCCACATACATACTATGAATGAAAACATGCTACATCTGCTAAATTATTTTTGTGCCTCTATGGAAATATTGTTATAATTGAGTTACCAGATAGAATTTTATAGTTGCAAAATGTGAATGAGATCTGATATATAATTTAGACTTGAAGATTAAAATTTTTGTGAAGTGAATTTTGAAAAATATAGTGTTAGTATAGTGTCTTAGAAACACACATTAGAAAAACAAATTTTTCCTCTGGCTTATGTACAATATAACCAAATTTTCACATTTTATCAATTACTTCAACTATCACTATCACATCAATTATAAACGTCATAGTTGCTTCTGATGTGGGATACAGAGAGCAAGGAGTAAGGATTCAAAGATATCCTCAGACACTTTCTATACAAAGTAGATGATTAGCTTGCTTTTTGCTATTTTGCATTTTTCTTGTGAAATTGAAGTGGGTAATGTTGAGCTGTCTATCTTTCAAGGCAACAGAACACCACCAACTTTTTGAAGAATAAATTAATAAATTAAAGAGCGAAGTAATCATCCCTGAACTGTTCTACTTGCCCTCCAGAAAATTATCTTCTTTGCTTGTGCTTCCAAGATCTTTTGAATTGTCAACACCATTCAAAACATTTCTTATGATTTCACCACGGATGTCATTTCTTATCATCTCTATTGCTTCTAATACTGCCCTCTTCGTGCCTGAACCAAATGAACAAACTTGACGGTATAATTTTGAATTAGGGTTTGGAATAACTCAGCCCTATAACAGGGATGAGAGAACACATGCATTCCAAGATGTGTTTGTCCTACTGAACCACTGCTTTCTCCACCCCAATCTCCTGAGTTCCTTCTCTGAGAATGGGAAACTGTCTCAAACCCTGATTCACACCCTGGTTTCCTGAGCAGAATTGAATCTGGCTCCTCAGCTTCAACAATCATGATGGGGTTCTAAAACAATCCTGATTTCCCTAGACTTGGACTTTGTCCATTCTGCCAGCAGCTGGCTAGAATTCTGCTTCAATCCAGGTGGTCTCTCACACTCCAGAAGCCACCTGTCTCAGAGCAGCACTACAGCAGGGAAGCTCAGAAGCACTACAGCCCCGGTCACCTGATTTGAATCTTGGGATATCAATTCAAGCCCAGATGGAGAACAAATTTGCCATATCAACTTGCATTTTAAATTGAATTCCTTCCATTATCTTTGTGGGCAAACCATCCACCTGAGTAGGTTTCCCTAGTCTTGGCATTGTCTAACTTACCTGTTCGTGCTGCTTGCCAAACAGTGAGGGCTCATATGTCATACAACTGGTCCTACTAAGTTTATTACAGTAAATACCTTTGGCGGCCTAATGTTCTATTCTTTCTCTCTGGAATCTTTCATTTATACAATGTCCATGAAAACTACCTTCAAGTGTACCCAGTATTATTCTAGGATGTTTTGGGCTCACTTCTAATGTTTCATCACTAAAATAATGTGGGATTCTGTACAGTTATGACACTGAATTAAAACAATAACATTTGTACAGTTAATGCCAAATAAAGTTTGTCTGTGACACATGATATTCCTTTGCTCGGGCCACCATAACAAAATAACACAGATGGGGTGGCTTAAGCAACAGAAACGTTTTTCTCACAGTTCTGGAGCTGGGAGTCCAAAGGTGTGAGCAGGTTTGGGTTTTTTTGAGGCCTCCCTCCTTGGTTTGCAGATGGCTGCCTTCTTGCTGTGACCTCACATGGCCTTTTCTCTGCACAAGCACATCCCTGAGCTCTCTCTGTGTGCCTAAATTCCCTCTTATAAGGACACCAGTCAGACTGGATTAGAACCTACCCTAATGGTCTCATTTTAAATAAATTGCCTTGTTAAAGGCCTGATCTCACAGTCACATTCTGAGGTACTGAAGTTAGGGTTTTTAACATATGAATGGGGTGGGGGAAGGAATTTAGCCCCTAACACATATGGAAAAATACTTTCTTCCCAAGGTCTACTTAATATACTGCCTGGAAGAGTGAGTCAGCCATATTAGAGCTCTCTTAGTTTATTAACTGACTGAAAACTATTTAATCCTTTTAACCTGAATCTTATTGGGAATCTGTGAGATAATAAAGAGGAAAAATGAGTAAAATTTTAGATCACACTTCCTGAAATGGGCTGGATAATAGCAAACATAGTTATTGTACTTTGGTAAGCCTAGTTTCCAAATTATCTTTAACTGATGGTTCAGAAAGGAGTGGCTTGGTCTGACTATACACTGATATGTTTGTTTATAGTGCAATCAATTATATAGTCCTTTATATATTTTAATAAACATTTCCAATTGCCAGATGTTTTATGTTATTCTAGCTTGGAGTTGAGACAAACTTAACTCCTAGAAGTAGCATATACATTAACAACTAAATAAACTTTGACAAGATCTGAGAAAACAATTCATCTTTTACTGATAAAAATAATCAGGAGATGATCAGTATTCAAAAATAAATTCTGTGAAAAGACCCATTTTTATTTTGTGGTTTTAAGGATTGACTTCTCTCCCCACTGGCCATGCCATTTTGAAATACCAAAGACTCCCATCCCTGGATTCGATCATGTCAGTATAAATGGGGCACTGGCCAATCTGGGATGTGGAAGAACTTTAGAATCCACACAGTGGGGAGGCTCCTGGGATGCAGCCAGGACTGCTCAGCCACATCTGTCACCACCACTGAGCAGACAGCTGTGGTATCTGCCTGGCATGCAGCCCTCTGGGGACGAGGAAGGGGGGGCGAGCCCTCACTGCTGGTTCTCTCCCACTGTGTCCCTCAAGCCTGCTCTCAGCACTGCTCCGCTCCTTGTCTTTCCTGTCCCCATGGCTCCCATTGTTTCAGCTCTCCACAGGTCCCAGCTTCTCTGTTCTCATCCCATCCTCCTGCTGCAATGAAAATCTTCATAGCAGAACTTTGCACACTGCTGGGAGTATATCTGTGGGACAAATTCCTTGAATTGGATTTGCAGGGACTGTTTGATACCTTTTCAAATGAGTAAAGAAGAACCACGGTGACACACTAAGAAACACTGTGCTTTCTTTCCCTTCACTGTTGAAGGAGCACAGGTTTATCTATTATTCTAAGGTATGTTAAGAGCCTTTGTGGCTATAAGAGGATAAGCAGCCGAAGAGAATATTGGGGGGGGGGTGCGGAAATAAATGGAAGACAGGAAAAAGAGGAAGAAAGGGAACTAGAAGTTTCCAGGCAAATGAGAGAAACAGTTGGTAGGGAGGAAAAGCTTTAGACAATGCCCAAATGCAATGCTATTATTCACTTCCAAAATTAAAATTGTCTGCTGATGGTAGCTGAAAACCCACAACTCTTTTTTTAATCTTATTTTCACTATCATAGTCTTCTCAGGCTGACATAATTACTTCTTGGGGTCTCATCAGCATTTGGCAAAATTACAGCATCTCCATTTCAAAAATGTTCTATTTCCAGGAAGGAATCTAAAGCCTATTATTTTTTTAACACATGAAAGGTGTTTAACTATTAGCAACTAACTTTTCACCTAGAGATTTACATAATCAGCCCAAGTATGTTATATTTCCACTGCCGGATGTCCTGTCACTGATTTTTTTAAATCAGGCTTCATTTAACAATAAACGAGCATTTAAAATGATTATTTATTCATAATCCTAGAATCCTGACAAATTCACTCAGGATTCCCCCTCACACAATGGCAGACTGTTGTTCTCACTCACCCTGGAGCAGGTGACAATCTATGTGAGGACAGCAACTGGAGAATAGAGAAAAGAAATGTATCAAAAATAGATACGTGTGGCTTTCCTGAAAGTAGTTTATCTTTTGATTTCATGTTCACATCAGGAATGTTATAAAGATCTGTGGCTGATGAGCCCGTGGGAAGTGGGAAGTTGCATGAAACAGCAGCCACCTTGATCCCTAAAACATTCGTGGGTGGGGATGACTCACTATGGCTTCAGAGGAACAGGTGGCCCTTAAATTGTAGATGCAGAAGTTTAGTTTTATCAACTCAAGAAGGGAGATCAGGCCTTGGCAGGGGGAGAAAACATGACCATATTCTAAAGAGGATGCTTTATAAACCAGATGCCAGTTGGTTAGGTTGCAATGAAAAACATTGAATGAAAGAATAGTTTTCTCCAGAGTGAAGGTCGTTTAAATACAATTGTTCACCAAAATACAACTCTGTGAGCATGGACTTGGGGCAAGTGGGGTTAATGTGATAAAAACAATAGCACCCACTCATTGCTTATTATGCTGCATACCAAGGTTGGCCAATATTTTCTGTAAAGTCTCATGTAGCAAATATTTTCGTCAATGCAAGCCATAGTCGCTGTCACGGCTCTTCAACTCTACTTTGTCATTCTGAAGCAGCCATGGAAAAGGTGAGTATACAAATGGGCAAGGCCATTTGCCAATAAAACGTCATATACAAAACAGGCAACAGGCCGAGTTTGGCCCAGTTAACACTGAAAGTCATGTGCACAATCATACAGAAGACTGATCACAAGACCCTGAGGTGTCACTCAGCTTATGGGTGATGAAACTGAGGTTGATGAAACTGACTTACTGGAAACAATACTAACGAATTCTTCAAACCAGGACTTCCTATTTCAATCCTGACTCTACTACACCAAAGTTGGGTAGTGTAGAGGTTATTTCTTTGAAGCAATAGTAAAGTCTTATTATTTTTTCTTAATTCTAAATAGGGCATTTTTCTAATCTCCAGGTTATTTGTGTCAGTTGAAATTACCATTTTTCCCCAAGAGTATAAGAGAATCACCAGCATTTTAATTCTCCTACTCCACTATTTTTCCAAACTCTGTGAGTTCATGCTAAGATCAGGGTTGCAAACATTTACCCACAATATGATTCAGCTGCTTAAAGAAAATAGCTTCTTAATTCTTCAAAACTGCACTTATCATTTTTTGTTTGTTTGTTTGTTTACAAATTCTACTTTATTGCCAACGTTCTCTTTTTTCTCAGTGCCACAGACAGAATAGAAATTAGCAATTTCTTACATTCAGGCATTTACATGTGGAAAATACTGGTAACACTGGCCACTTCAAGAATTTGGGTTCTTAAGAGTCTTTGCATGAAATCTCAAAAAACAAAAGTATAATTTCTAGCATCTATTTTCATACTTAGATCAGACTTGAGCTGTGAGGTCGCAGTCTTCAACTCTCCTTTTTTCTGCTGCTCCTGTGCAAGTAGCTCTTCGGTGGTCTGGATAGGCCTATGCAGGGCAATGCACTTCTGTTGCAAAATTTACACCTTAAATTTTATAAAAAACTCCTTTTCTGTAAGGTAAAGATTACTAGTAAACTACCGTACAGCACTTGTATAATGCAGATTTTTCGATCTTAACATCCCTGAAGGGAGAACGGGAAGTTTATATGTTACAGTTAAAGATCTCAGCAGAACGCAGTGTCTTGTAACAGTCCTGTCCTACAGAGCTTTCTGTGCACTCTCCAACAAAGTAGTCAGCAGTGGCTGCTGCCACTTGAAATGTAGTCAGATTGAGTGAGGAATTGAATCTTTAATTTTACTTAATTTTAACTCATTTAAGTTTTAGTACCTATATGAGGCTAGTGGCTACTATAACCCCTAACCATGCTGGATAGGAGGATGTTTGTCAACTGGCCAGTTAAAATATTTCTGCCTCTTCTGGTTTCAACAATCCTTATTCAGTCTTTTCAAAGTTAAACTTATACTAGAATTATTAGGATTTATTTTGCTGCTTTCACATATTTCAGTCTTTTTAGGTAAATAGTCTTGCAAATTTCAGCCCTTTAATCCTCTCAGGTTTACAAGTGTGTGTGAAGGGGCTTGTCCCTGTCCTTACAGAATTGGGTGAGGAACACAGGAGAGAGGTGGGGAGATTCATTACTCAGATCCATGAGGCATCCCCCAGATCACTATGGTCTCTTTTGCAGAATATGGACCAGTCTGCTTTGCAGAGTGGGGACTGCTCATGGGCAACTGGTTCCATTGGGCTTTGGGGGTGACATGCTGGCACCTCTGCTAGAGCCCAAATACCACCATTTTCACCCAACTCTCACATTCTCATCTATGGTGACCACTTTGTCTTGACCCCAGATGCCTGCCATTCCAACATCTCTTCATCACTTCACTGGGGTACACAGGAAATTCTGGGATCCTGGAATGCCCTGCAGCATCTAGTCCTTATGGCCAGGACTGCGTAACCACCAGAGTTATGTTGGAATTATCTGAGGGCTGGGCTCCCTGCTGAGTCTTGAAAACCAAGTACACCCAGGGAAGTACTCAGTATAACCAGGGAAGCACTACCTTCCTGGATGGATTCAGACCCCTAGCACCCAGGTGAATATATCCAAAGCCAACTCCATTTTTTCAAATGTAGGCAAATAATAAAAGCCCTCAATTGTGAATCCACTCACCCTCCTCTCTTCCTCTTCTTCTGCCATCCTCTCCCCACCAACTACCTGGACTGAATATTAATTCACTTTCCCTGGTTTCCCCCTCTGGAATTCTTAACCACTCCCTACTATGGATACAGTCCTAAAACTGGCTAGGAAATTATGTGTGGATACACCACATACACGCACACACTCTTAAAAAACATAAATTCTATTACACATTAACCATTATACTCATTATACTCCCACTCTACTCAACATATTTTCATAATAGTAAATTCTCATATTCTTAAAACATTTTTCATCATTCATACTTTAAATTGTTTGCTTCCTGATGATGCAAAGAAATGAATCTGTAAGTCATTTCCAAAAGGAGAGTGGCACTGCAGATAGATCCTTTCACAATTCATGGATTCTTTTAACAGCAATAATAAGAGAACTATACATTTTCATCTCTTCAAAAGAGTATATTTGAGTCCTAGCCTGACTCCACAGACTTCTGAAAACAGAAAGGGGCCAAGGGCATGTCTAGAAAATATTAGGTAAAATAGCCAAGGAAGCATATTAAGAAGTGTATTTGGAATCCTTACATTCCCACACCCTGGGTTAGAATCCAGGCCACTGAGTTAACACATGGCACCTCTCTAAAACCTAAAAAAAGAAAAACTTCAGGTCTCTGAGGGATAAGAGGTCACCTTAGATCCTTAACTTTCCAGAGTCAAAACTGATTTTCCTCCTACTCATGGCATCACAATGACCATCTTTTCTGATCTATTCTATTATTTAACTATTTTATATGCAGAAAGCTTAATTCACAATTTTAATTTTTCAAAGCTCTTTTCTGAAGCATGTTAGCTTATCTTCCTAATACTTCATTAAATGAATAGCTTAACTATAATCCCCATATATAAATGAAGAATCACACACACGTTTTATGACAGATCCAGCATCCTATAAAGAACTGGAATTAGGATCCATGTCCTAAGTTTTGGACCAGCTTATTGCCATTATCTCAAAATCATTCATCTTCTTAAATTTCTTTCACAGTTTATTAGCTTACCATGAGATAGGGCAGGGACATTGGGCATCATGATTAATTTTTTCTGCCTATGATGAAAAATGCTGAGATATAAATAGCATAATAAGAATAGGAGGGACACCTTAAGGCTAAGATTCCATTTTAAAAACCAGGGAGTTAGGAGGTAAGATCCCTGACATATTTTATGGTAATCAGTCAATAAATGACCCTACCTCAAGGCAGGACAAGTAGTCCTAAATGATATGTCCCCACGGTTTGAGGGTAATCACTATCTTGGAGAAGAACAGGATCAAGAAATTCCTTGTGTTAAGTTTATCTTATAGAATATCTAGAGGACAGACTATGGATACTGACATAATGTCTCTCACTGGAGAAAGACATCATGAGACCACATGTTTGGCCCATGCCCCCACCCCTGGCACTTTGCCCATTTTTGAAAGTCTTAAAAGACAGAATCCTAAGCCCTTAAGCATGCCTTGTCTCTGAGGTTGCCCACCCTCCCCTTTTCTTGTGTGCGTATTTTGCCTTAAATAAAGACTTCTCACTGCTCAATTTATTGTATTTTGTCTCTGTGCTTTTCCCAGTGATAAGCATCTTTGTTACTTTGCTATTTCATTCAATTTTATAAACTTAAGTATAAGTCTTCACTCTCTCTGTCCTACTTCAGACAAGTAGGTAAGTGCTACCAGATCTCTGATTTGAACCTGCCAAGTTCCTGTCACCTGGAGACCAGGACAGGACTGCAGCTGTGTGGTCATGCTCTTTAGTTGCCTGCCTGAAAATCTCTTTGCTTTGGGAAGTCTCAGAACATGATCTCACTCCATCCAGTGCTCTGGGCTCCCCCAAATCCTGGGATGGTAGAGGCTTAGTTCCCACACTTTACAGATTCAAGCAGACACTGGACTCCAGGTGACACTGACTTCAGGAGTTGGCAAGAGATCTGCCCTGTGCTGAGCAGGAGTTCAATGAACTTTCCTTTTCTCCCTCTGCTCTTCCTTGCTCTCTGTTGCCTGCTCTGCTGCTGCCATTCATATTACACTTGCTTTAATGAAACCCTGCCTTACCTACACTCTTTCAACCTGTTTAAGAATTCTTTCTAGATCAGAGTTAATTCTTTAAAACTGCACTTATCTTTTTTATAACCTCTAACCATGCTGGATAGGAGGATGTTTGTCTACTGGCCAGCAATGCAAGCCATAGTCGCTGTCACGGCTTTTCAACTCTACTTTTACAGTCTGAAGCAGCCATGGAAATGGTGAGTATACAAATGGGCAAGGCCATTTGCCAATAAAACTTTATATACAAAACAGACAACAGGCTGGGTTTGTCTCCGTTAACACTGAAAGTCATGTGCACAATCATACAGAAGACTGATCACAAGACCCTGAGGTGTCACCCAGCTTATGGGTGATGAAACTGAGGTTTAAAGTAATTAATTGACTTACTGGAAATAACCTCCCCCATCTAGGTTGAGGTTTCACCTAGTGCACAGGGAGACCCCCCAGATGCAGCTGCGTGACAACAACCACATAAAGAATTATTATAAAAAGTTATTTAGTCTGATAACATCTTTCTCTTTCCAAGTCCAATTTCAAATGATAATATAGGGATAAAGAATTACTGTTTTATAGGCTAAACATATTATAACTTTACTGTGAAGTTTTCTTTGGGGAGTTGTGATTGTGTTAGATTCAAATCTGTTATGAGTCATATGGGGTTTACCCTAGTTACATTTCTAATTAAAGTTTTTTCTATAGCTTCTTTTTTCTGACACTTTGATCATTTTGTGATCTTCAAGCCTTTCCAACATTCTTATTCATTAAATGAATTCCACAATATCATAAGGTTTTAAATATTTCTTAATATGTTACCCAAATATGTTGATTATTCCCTGATGTTACTTTTCCTTTATTTCTCCTTTCCTGTTTGTTTTTGATGTGCTTTTGTTAGACTGTCCATTTATTTCTACATTAAACTTCATTTTAATTTCTCATTTCACATCATGTTCACTTCTGTGTTTACATCTTGCACTGTATCTTAAAAATATAACCATTTTAAGATTCTGGGAACAATAAATAAAACATCAAGATTACATTTAAGCTATCTATGATAAAGTTGTTCTGGTTTAACTCACATTATGGTATGTGGAAAATTCATGTTGCAACACACAGTTGTTGAATCTTTGTATGTAGCGTGACAAAGCAAATGTACTGTGTTTAAGACAGTTAAATGTCTCAAAGGTAAACAGAAATATATTGGTATCAGGTGTTAATTACTGAATAGACCGCCTCATTAAAAGTCCAGTAACAGTAACTTCTTGGGAGCAAATACAGCTATGTAGAAAGAAATACCACTTTCTGGGGACTCCTAAACACTTTTATACCCCATTCTTCTTAATGAGATACTGAAAACACATGGCCCACCCCTCACTCCATTCCATGCCTCTTTTCAGGGACTAGAACTCATTAGGTAAGGTCAGACCTGCCTTTTTCCCACTTTTTTCTAGAGTTCTTTTGTGCTTCCATAGTAGTGCAGCATTTCTGCCTGTCAAATCATCTCAGACTAATCAAGCAAACTTCTCATTTTCTTACTGAACAATGAATAAGCATTAACTGAAATTACAAGAGTGCCTGAATTCATTGTTTCTAAGAAAGCAGAGATGGAGCAGGTCTTTTCCACCACTAAACTAGCAATGCTTAGTGCAGGGTCTAGCTGTGTGATACATGCATGTTCATTACATGCTTCACACAGTGACACTATTCACATGCAAAAGAGGCTCCTTGAATTAAAACATTAGTTATTATTCATTTATACATATATATGTGCTACATACATAAATGCTATATATGTCCCCTTTTAATAAAGCAAGATGTTTTTATTCATAACATTCTCAACATTCTCATTTGTAAAATCTCTTCTACCCTTCTCTTGGGAATATGATTTTAAGAGCAAGGAGGTCTTACTACTTTTTCATGTCTGTTCGCTGATTCAAACTCCCCTCAGTCTGAGTTTTCTCATCAATAAAGTGCTGAGCAAATAAGGAACAACCTCATCCTCCAAGTATGGTTATGAGGATTCAATGCAGCTATACATTCAATGCTGTCCCAAACTAGACTTACTCAAAATGCCTACCCAGCATTCCCAATGCTCAGTAAACATCAGATGCCTTTTTTTTCCTCTTTTTGTTCCAGCTACAAAAGGAAATGCCATCTATTGTACAACTATCTAATTAAGGTCAGATGAGATTCTTTGTTTAAACAAAGCCCTACTCTAACCCAAAAATAAGCAAAGTTACAGGGTTGTGCTAAACACAAGCATCAGTTGTGCAGGTAATGGTAAGCTGAAGTCAATTCAATAAATCGTGAAAGCATACAAAGTTTAACAAAGAAAAGTTTAATTGGAAACTGTAGTACCTCCATCTACTCCAACATCTTTCATTGAGTCCTGATTATTATTGTCTGAGGCAGATAAGCTGTAGACTAATCTGAGTGAAGTGAGGTGTGACATTAATTGTTACATTTGAACTGCTACCAGGTTAGAATTTGTGTAGCTGCATACATGCCATACAATAGTTTGCAGGTCCTCTTTTTTGTTCCATTTTCAGATTATTCTATCTATGATGTTTTGAATAGCAATTAAAAAGCAGATTTTGCACAAGATAAAATGTTCCCTGGGACTTTGTTTCAAGTGAGAAAAAGGGATGCAGCTCTATCAGTCTAGTACATAGCCAGATGCAGTTCATGTTTGCCTTCCCAAGTGCAGGCCAAGTCAATCTGCAGATAAATTACAAAGATGAAATACTGTCTTTGCCATGAAAAACAGCGAAGAACAAAAACCTGTCTTTGGAAGAGCTAGTCTACAGGGATAGAAGTTAATTCAGAGGAAGGAGAAAATAAACCAACATTTAGAAAGTAAGAGGCCAGGCACAAAACTCTACCAGTAGGAACAATTATTCACATTTAACAGATAAATAGGCTCAGGGAGGCTAAGGGGAGTCACACAGTTAGCAAATGAATGAGCAGAGATTCAAACTCAGCTGGGTCAGGTTTTTTATGTCAGACATGGTTCATTCTACTGTCCCTCCCTGTTTTATGAGCAACAGACTCAGAGGACTGTTGCTAGGGTAAAACTGATAAAGCAGATGAAATGTGCTTTGAAAGCTAAGGATGGAGACATCTAGTAGGCATATAGACACATCCTGGTCCAGTTTACTGATCAGAAAAATGGGATGTTATGAAAGTAAAATCAGATGAAGGTCTAAGAACACTTTAGAAAGCTAAAATACCATAATGTATTTTAGTTCCATTTATGCTTATTTATAGCAAAGAAGCAGAGAGGTGAAGAGCCACATGCCTAGAACCCTCCTTCCTTCCATCTCCTTTCGCTGTTCCTCCCCTCTCCTTCTAGCACGTATTCCCATGGACATATACTTAGAGAGAGTGGAGTCCTCAAGACATATTTCCAAGAAAATGAGAAGGTGAAGAGGAAAGTATTTAGAGTCTTCAAGGAGGAATGAACCTGTGTTTCATATCTTAGGACAGTTCTCTGAATTCTTTTAGAACCACAATTATCATTACTTATTTGATTTATAAGGTCCTTAAGGGCAGAGATGGCATCTTAAGGTTCTTTGTATTCTCAGCATCTAGCATAATAAATAAGAGTTAACCAATATTTACTCTCGAAAGAGAATAAATGTGCACCATTAATCCAATTTACCATTCTTCTCAAAATTTGATTTGTATCAAAATCATCTGGTAGAGAGCCTCTGGAAAACATATATTCCCTTGGGCTTACCCCAAGACTGAGTGAATTTAAATCATCTATCAAGTATCTATAGTTTTTATAGGCTCCAAAGATAATTCTAATGTATATCAATGTTTTAAACCACTAACACATCAACCCTGTAGTAGAGATAATGTAAAGACTCATCTCTGGTGTCCATTTGTATTTTAGTGAGAATAGAGAACTAAAATAACCTAGAAATTATCAGGCTTCCACATCAAGAAATGCTGGGTAGAATATAATGCATAGCTGACCTTTCAAGAAATGGAGGGTGATTTCTGCTTCTGAATATATAGGATGAATAAGACCTTGCTCCTAATAGAAACAATGGGAAGACAAAAGAAAAGTCATAATTTTCTATGTGACAAAGAAGAATGGATGCTGTAAGGAAGTCTTGATGAACTAGTATCCTCCATACCTTGAGGCACGTATCTGGTCTAGGTATGGCTGCTTAAGGAAAGAAATGCCAAGGATGAAAGTATTATATGGGAATAAGAGAGGTTAAGACAAGCCTTGAATGATAGAATAGACTAAACAGGAGTATAGAAAAGTTGCAAATACAAGAACAAATTTCTAAGCGCTTGTAAAGAAAGCTTCAATGGAGAAGGGATTGGAAACAAAATCCTGCACATTCTCATGATGACTGGATTGATGAGTCTTACAGGTGAAGAATCCAAATTTTAACCAACATATTTGAAACTGCAGCCAACAAACTCTCCACTCAACTATTTGTGAGATTTAAAGGAGATGAACCCAATCTAATAAAAGGTATGATCCAGCTCAGCTCAACACAGTATGCAAAGGACTCTGAATGATCAGACCCTCATCCTAATTGCATAATAGAGGAAAGGGATTCTACTTTCTCAACTACAGAACAAATGATATGATACTTCAATCTGTACTCTTTTATATACAATATCTGGAAAAAATTAAATTCTTAAAAGGCAGGAAATTCAAGTGTAATTAAGAACTGATGGTATAAATAAATAGTAACATGGAAGACATACCAAAATCATACTAATATCTATGTAAAATGTAAAAGGACAAAACATTCCAATTAATAAGTCAGATATTGTCTGACTGGATTAAAAAGTTAAGAACCAAACAAATACTGTTTACAACAGACAGGCTTTAAATTTATAGATGTAAATAGACTAAAAAGAAGGGAAATATACTTAGGCAAACAATGATTATAAGAAAATTGAAGTAGTCATATTAATAGACAAACTAGGCATCAAGATAAGAAGTGTTACCAGAGAAGAATAGTAATTGTGTAGTGATCAATAGTAAACAGACTAAAAAGAAGGGAAATATACTTAGGCAAACAATGATTATAAGAAAATTGAAGTAGTCATATTAATACACAAACTAGGCATCAAGATAAGAAGTGTTACCAGAGAAGAATAGTAATTGTGTAGTGATCAAGGTCCATTTACCAAGAAAAATAACAATCCTAAAGATGTATACATCTAATAACACAACTTCAAAATATACAAGGACATACTCTTGACAGTGGAGTGGACAAAACAAGGGTTCTATTAAACTACAAGTTACAGCTGCTGCTAGATACTCTGGACTCCTTGTGTCCAGGGTCCAGGAGGCAAGAAACGGGGTTACTGGATTGTCCAGTAATTAGCCAAGATCAGTAGGAGGAGTAGAGATGTTTCTGAACAATGGGAACCCACATGGCCCACTTGGAAGCCAACTGGTACACTTGCTCACTGCAGCTCTAAATGGACATTTGCAGCAATCCTATCCTGAAAAAATAACACCAGGGGTTCAGACCTCTCTGAAAGGAAGTCTTGGGTCACACCACCAAGTAAGTTAGCAAGATCTAACAAAGTAATAGTGGGGACTAAGGGGAATTTGGAATGGAGAGTGGAAAAGGGAAAGAATGAGTGTTTTGGCCCCAATATCAACTGCATCTATGTGAGACCAGTAATTTATTTAACAAAGCTCTTTCTTCTAAGCTCCTCCTCAGGAAGACAGGCCCATAAGAATCAGGAAGAAGCTGAACCCCAAATTTGTATGGAGAAACAGAGCTGTATGGTACAAGGGATAGACTGTAGCAGTCCGGAAAATGCACCCCTCAAATCTCTTACTTTAGGGATTGCAAGTGACTGACAGCACCAGCTAATAAACTCTGAACATATCACTGCATCCAGTCCAAGGGCATGTTTCCTCTGAACTGCTCCCAACCAATGACTCAGTGCAATAGGGATGCTCAGGTAGGCCAATTCCTTGAGATATGACAGATTACCTTGGCATAACACTCTCCCTTGGCTTTGCCAAAATATTTCTAAAACTGCACCGCAGCCTAAGACCCTTCTACCTCCCTTATTTCCTTCTCTTCTTCACAGGGGTCAGAAATGTATTGCAACCAGATGTTCTTCTGCCTTTTCCAGCATTTCCTTATTTTTCCTCATGGGGGATTCCCCAATAAATCTCCTATATGACAAATGCTATTTTGTCATCTGCTTCTCAGAGGATTCAGGCTAATGTTTAATATTTAAAATAATGTTTATAAATGTGTTCAACTATATTGATTAATAATTTTTACTTTTTTTTCACCAATAGTAACTGTTTTCTAGTGTGTCAGTTTGCCGTAATTGTAAGATATTTAGGTACTATAATTACTGACTAATATCACATTGTGTTAATAAATGGATAATTATTGGATACCTAGATGATTTCTTCAAAGGAATGATTACTGGAAAATTGATCACTGAGCATAATTTTATGTTTATTTTCATTGCTTCTTATCATATGCTATATACATGCCTTTTCTCTCAGATTACATGATAAATATGTTCATTTTGGGCACTGAAAGAAGGTGTAAAGAATATAAGTAAACTTTTTATTTTTTATTCATGAGCTTTGATGCTGCTAAAATTCTTCTATATTACAATTATCTACCTTATAGGTTCTCAATTACCTATCTCCAGTTTTCTCTGAGAAATAGAAGGTAGCATCAAAAATGTTAAGTGTCTTAGAAGCCACAGGGCATAAATCTGCAAAGAAGTAAAAAGCTAACCTTTTCAAACAATATTGCTTCTCTCTCACTTACCAACTTTACATTTCCCTGTATGGCCCTGGAAGATGACTGGTTAGCCAGAGACGGGTAAGATTCTTCAAGGGAGGAACAACCTAAGACAAGCACAGTCGCAGGGGGGCCATCAGGTGAGAAATTGGGGATCAACAGAGGTGAGCCTTAGAACCTCACCCCCCCTGTTTTGAGAGAAATCTTCTGCATCCGTGGATGTTTTTTTGCCCTTGTCTAGCTTGGATTAATACTTAGTCTATAGGCACACACCTGATCATCTACATTTGCCCTCTTACAGCACTAAACTATGTTTTCTACCTTTATCTTGCATCTACCTACCACTTCAGCATTTTATTAAAAATAATAATAATAATAATAAGGGAGAAATGTGAGATTCACATATAAATCAAGTATAAAAATCAAACAAATATTCATATTCGACCTGATTGTTTATAGTTCATAATGCGTGATCAAAACCGAAAGTTTTTGTGATGACTGCCCTTGCATTGTTCACCATGTAAGAACTTATTCACTATGTAAGAATTTGTTCATCATGTAAGAACTTGTTCGTTATGCTTCAGAAGATTGGAGACTGTTGAGAATTAGGCTTGGGATTGATTAATGATTGTGCATTGAGTCCCCTATACAGAATTTTATTGTTGTTAACAACCATTTGATCAATAAACATGAGAGATGCCCTCTCAAAAAAAAAACCTTGAATTCCACTAGCCACTAAAAGAGGAAAATCACTGCTGTCAAATCACTATATTATATACTTGAAAACCAATATGATATTGTGTATCAACTATACTTCAATAAAAAAATTTTTTTGAGAAGAAAAAAATGTTAAATGCCTATTATCTTTTAAAAGGTGCCAAATATTTCTACTGAAACTACAAAACACTGCTGCAAGTATTTTAAAGAGAATCTAAAGAAATTGTGAGATATGCATTGTTCACAGATCAGAAGATTCCGTATTTACAATATCCTTAGAGTTTAATCCATAAAACCTTAAGACATAATTTAACTTATACCATTCCAATATTTTTGGCTACTACAATAAATTAACTACAACCATTTAGTCACTTTTATCTTTAGGATATTTAACAATGATGTGATGGCATTGCTATAAGCTACAGGCCATAATTTGCATCTCCATCAAGGAAAGATATTGTTGAAGGCTCATGGAAAGGTTTGTGCTAGGTACTGTGCACTATTGATGCTTGTTTTACATTCTTTTTATGGGATGGTCAACTCAGTACAGCCACTAGAAGAGATAGAGAAGAGGTCAAGAACAAATCTAAGTTTAGTTCCCTCACAGGTCCTAGAGTCAAGAGCCACAGCATTCCATGCTGGGCCACATGAGAAAGACACGAGGGTGATCAGGAAGCAAAAGATAGGACTGAGGAGAAAGCATTAGGCAGAGACTTTATTGGGGTTTTCATGGGAAAGGCTACCTTGAATAATTTTGGTGGGCTTTGAATAATAAGAGTAGTCTCTAGTTGCCTGGTACCTGGGCCTGGGATGATTAAGCAGAGGAACATTACTTCCTGAGAACACAGACCATACAGAGGAGGGTAACTCTGGATTGGCTGGTTTGTATATCAGAAGCATGCTCCTGGTAGAGCCCTCTGCTGTCTAGGAACTGGCTAGCGCAGAGGGAGCAATCTCTCCCCAGCCAGAAGAGGGGTTGTTTTCAAGATGTCAAAACATTATCATTATAAATAAACTGTACACACACACACACACACACACACACTAACATATGTATAATATATGTCAAGTACATATATATATTTAAATTATAAATTTTTAATTTGGTTTTAATATGTCAAAATACTTCAAGATATAGACTCAAATATAGACTTCAAAGGACTTCAAAATACAGACTCCAAATTCAGACTTACAAGCTGACACCACTTAGACTGTCTTTAGAAATAACAGTAGATTGAGTCAGGGTCTCACGAAATCTTTTCAGTCAAGGGCAGACTACTGGCCCAAGATCCAGTTGAACAATAATTAATTGTATAGAATTAACTAAATTAAAGAGGGGAATTTAAACATGATTATTTGGGATACTTTTGGTATGATTTTAAATATTTTATTTTTATGGATATATGACAAATGTGTTATCTTTCTAAGATATACCTAACTCCCAATTTAATACTTTATTTTGTAAGCTGAAATGAAACACATTTAAATGGCCTGTGCTTTTCAATGACCCCCAAAAGTGCAGACACTTCTTATACTTCATGGTATTCTTTGCATAAGTTCAATAAGAATAAGTAGTTTTCACCTGGAAATAATCAGACAAATTAATTGTACAACCAAGGTTATATTTAGCATGATCTTCTTTCAGCAATGACAAACCCAATATTAAGGTGGAAGGAAGTATTTTATATGTGGAATCAGTACCTAAGACGTTGTCCCAAGAAAACTGGCCTAGTACCTGGATCACAAGGTGGTAAAATGAGCACTTCTTAGCAAACCAGGAAACAGCAAGATTTGAGAATTTCTGGCAGAAGTAATTCACCCACTCTAGAAATATTGCAGGTGAAATCCGATGGAGGGAGTTTCCTGGGCTTGGCTTTTTAGACTAAAGACAGAAGATCAGATCATAAAGGACTGAAAAGTTCCAGTCCAAGAATCTTTATAAATATTTCAGGCTGAAGTAAATTCTTTAGACTTAGTAGTTGCTCTAGCTCTATACTCTATGGCTCTAGATTTGTAGAGAAAATCCAAGGAGAAATACAAAATTAATTAACACTATTGATGCATCTAAGGACTCAAGCCAAATCTAATGAGACTGAACCTTTTTGTGTGTAATTTTGAGTAAATTTTAGAGATTATTTATAGTCACAGGGGGTGAGAAAGAAGAATAGTGCCAGGAAAAAGATGTCCCAAGATTTGGAAATAGACAAAAGCCTATATTAGGTATCCTTTTAGTGGATAGCTAGACATTCCCTAGTAGACCCTTTAATTATTTGATTCTACAAGGACATGGACCTTTCATTAACATTCTATTAACCAAGTAATTTTATAACCCTATAGTGGTAGTGATTAAGCTGTAGAAAACTGGTAACAATGAAACAATTCCTAGCAATAAAATGACCATAACAATGCAAATCAATTTCTTCAATAGAGAATGTAAATCTTTATAATTCAAATTCTCATATGAAACAGTTAAAATATATTTCTGGTTACTTCATTAATATATTGAATAAAATCCTTGACATATGTTTATGTAAAATGTTTTAAAATATATAGGGAATACAAAGATTGGAAGAAAATATTTGTTGTATAGCTAACAAAGGATTCATATGTAGAAAAAAAAAGGAACCCCTAATAATAAAATGCCAACCAAATATAAAATAAAAAGGCATTTAACTTGAAAAGACTCTTCACTAAAGAAGAAATAGATACTGGTCATAAGCCATTAAGCACATAAAAAGATACTAATAATCATTAGTGATTAGATAAGTAATTACATGTTCAAAAATTACTTAAGAGACTGACAAAACCAAAATATAGGATAAATAAAACTCTCCAAATTTGTGGATGGGAGTACAAATGGTACAACCACTTGGGAAAACTATTTGGCAGTTTCTCATAACTTAAATACTTTACCCATGCCCTAGCATTCCTATACAATTGTTCAAGAAAAATAAAAACATATGCCCATGAAATGACTTGTACATAAGTAGCTTTATTCATATCAGCCAAAATGAACAGAGTCCAAATACCCATCTAAAGGACAATGAAAAGCAAATTATGCTATATTCATAGTCCTCAGCTATAAAAAAAAACTGGCACTCATTTTGTAAGAAAAAAGTAAGATACAAAAGAATACTCACTTCTTCATTCCTTTACATGATGTTCAAGGACAGAAAAATTAATCTTTGGTCATACAAATCTTAACAATGGTTGTCTCTGCTGAAGGGGTGAGGATTAACTGGAAAGCAACAATGCAAACTTTCTGAGAAGATAAAGAAATAATTTATATTTTGACCAGGAGTTCAGAGTCTAAATTACATGAATGTATACATTTACCAACATTTTTCATATTTATCTGCCTTTATAATTGTAGCTTTGTGGTGAAACTGCTGTCTAGAAATAAAAGTTCTTCAAATAAATCTTCTTTTCCTAAATCATCTTGGCTCTTGGCAATTTCACATTCTTTGTATCAGCATGCAGACTTAACAAAAAAATCATTGGGATTTTAATCAATAATGCTTTGAACTTACAAATCAATTTAAAGGGAATTGATATCTTAATGATACTGAGTCTTTTGATCCATGAACACTGTGTGTTTCTCCATTTTTTATGGTCTTTTAAATTCTTTCTCTTGAAATGTTTTATGTTCAGAGGAAGGTGTGGCACATCTTTTATTGTTTTTATTTTTAGGTATCTTGATATTTTATACTACTGAAACCATTGTCACTAGCATATAGAAATACAGACAATTTTAATATTTACCATTTATTCAGAGGAACTATCAAATTCACTTATTCTAATATGCTCTTTATGAATTCTCTTGTAATTTTCTATGTACATAAGCCATGTAATTTGCAAATGTTAGCTGTTTTAATCTATATTTCCAATATATAAAATATCAATATTATACAAATACTAATTTCTTCATTTTGCACTATTGCACTGATTAGGACTACAAATATAATGCTGAACAAAGTAGTTATAATAGATATTCTTATCCTGTTTCAGACTTTAAGAAGCAAAGTATTCAATATTTTACTATTAAGTATTCTATTAAGTCTACTAAATAGTGTATCCAGATAAATGTTTTGTAGATATTCCTTACAGACTGAGAAAGTTCCCTTCTATTTCTAGCTTACTGAAACTTTCTTTGATGACTGTGTTTAATTTTATCAAATCTTTTGGTTTCCTAATGAGATAATCAAGACCTTTTCCTAGATTTAGTTAATGTGGCTGATACAGTTAAACCAACATTGCTTCCTTAGAATAAGGAATACCACACCTGTCATGGCATATTAGTATTGTTTATGCAATACTGAATTAAATTTGTTCTTTTTTTAAAATGCTGGTTAAAAAAATAAAACCTACCATGAATTCTACCCTTTTGTCAAATGTTTAATTAGACATTGTAGTATTGTTAACTATAAGCACAATGTTGTACAGCAGATATCTAGAACTTTTTCATCTTGCATGACTGAAATTCAGTACCCATTAGACAATTCTACATTACTTTCTCTCTCATGTCCCTGGAAAACACCATTCTACTATCTGTTTCTATGACTTTGATTTCTTTAGATAAACCAAATAAGGGGAATCATGAAGTATCTGTCTTTGTGTTATTGGCTTATTTTACTAAGCATAATATCCTCAAGGTTCATCAGTATTGTAGCATATGATAGGATTTCTTTAATTATTATGGTTAAAAAATATTCTATTGTATGTATGTACCACATTTTCTTTTTTCATTCATCCAACATCAACATTTACTCATTTCTGCCTCTTGGCAGAAATGGATAAATGCTGCAGTGAATATGAGAAGGCAAATATCTCTTCAAAATCCAGATGTCGAGAGGCGGAGCCAGGATGGTGGCGTGAGTAGAGCAGTGGAAATCTCCTCCCAAAAACACATAGAGCTATGAAAATATAACAAAGAAAACTCTTCCTAAAATAGAGACAAGAGGACACAGGACAACATCCAGACCACATCCACACCTGCAAGAACCCAGCGCCTTGCGAACGGGGAGAGGAAGGCCACAAACCAAGAAGAAGGGAAGCTCTTCCAGCAGTAACTCGTACCAGCTCTGCAAGCTACCTCTATCACCATGAAAAGGCAAAACTACAGGCAGACAAAGATCACAGAGACAACACCTGAGGAGACAGACCTAACCAGTCCTCCTGAAAAATAATTCAAAATAAAAATCATGAACATGATGACAGAGATGGAGAGAAAAATGCAAGAGCAATGGGATGAGATGCAGAGAAAAATGCAAGAGCAATGGGATGAAGTCCGGAGGGAGATCACAGATGTCAGGAAGGAGATCACAGAAGTGAAACAATCCCTGGAAGGATTTATAAGCAGAATGGATAAGATGCAAGAGGCCATTGAAGGAATAGAAGCCAGAGAACAGGAACGTATAGAAGCTGACATAGAGAGAGATAAAAGGATCTCCAGGAATGAAACAACACTAAGAGAACTTTGTGACCAATCCAAAAGGAATAATATTCGTATTATAGGGGTACCAGAAGAAGAAGAGAGAGGAAAAGGGATAGAAAGTCTCTTTGAAGAAATAATTGCTGAAAACTTCCCCAAACTGGGGGAGGAAATAATAGAACAGACCATGGAATTACACAGAACCCCCAACAGAAAGGATTCAAGGAGGACAACACCAAGATACATAGTTATTAAAATGGCAAGGATCAAGGACAAGGAAAGAGTTTTAAAGGCAGCTAGAGAGAAAAAGGTCACCTATAAAGGAAAACCCATCAGGCTAACATCAGACTTCTCGACAGAAACCCTACAGGCCAGAAGAGAATGGCATGATATACTTAATGCAATGAAACAGAAGGGCCTTGAACCAAGGATACTGTATCCAGCACAACTATCATTTAAATATGATGGCAGGATTAAACAATTCCCAGACAAGCAAAAGCTGAGGGAAGTTGCTTCCCACAAACCACCTCTACAGGGCATCCTACAGGGACTGCTCTAGATGGGAGCACTCCTAAAAAGAGCACAGAACAAAACACACAACATATGAAGAATGGAGGAGGAGGAATAAGAAGGGAGAGAAGAAAAGAATCTCCAGACAGTGTATATAACAGCTCAATAAGCGAGCTAAGTTAGGCAGTAAGATACTAAAGAAGCTAACCTTGAACCTTTGGTAACGACGAATCTAAAGCCTGCAATGGCAATAAGTACATATCTCTCAATAGTCACCCGAAATGTAAATGGACTTAATGCACCAATCAAAAGACACAGAGTAATAGAATGGATAAAAAAGCAAGACCCATCTATATGCTGCTTACAAGATACTCACCTTAAACCCAAAGACAAGCATAGACTAAAAGTCAAGGGATGGAAAAACATATTTCAGGCAAACAACAGTGAGAAGAAAGCAGGGGTTGCAGTACTAATATCAGACAAAATAGACTTCAAAACAAAGAAAGTAACAAGAGATAAAGAAGGATACTACATAATAATAAAGGGCTCAGTCCAACAAGAGGATATAACCATTCTAAATATATATGCACCCAATACAGGAGCACCAGCATATGTGAAGCAAATATTAACAGAACTAAAGAGGGAAATAGACTGCAATGCATTCATTTTAGGAGATGTCAACACACCACTCACCCCAAAGGATAGATCCACAGGGCAGAAAATAAGTTAGGACACACAGGCACTGAACAACACACTAGAACAGATGGACCTAATAGACAT
Organism: Manis javanica; assembly: GCF_040802235.1. Lineage (NCBI taxonomy): Eukaryota > Metazoa > Chordata > Mammalia > Pholidota > Manidae > Manis > Manis javanica. The sequence continues at coordinate 72,668,858 of NC_133158.1, read as the reverse complement.
CTATAGAACTCTACATCCAAAAGCAACAGGATATATATTCTTCTCAAGTGCACATGGAACATTCTCCAGAATAGAACACATACTAGCTCACAAAAAGAGCCTCAGTAAATTCCAAAATATTGAAATTCTACCAATCAATTTTTTAGACCACAAAAGTATAAGAGCAGAAATAAATTCTACAAAGAAAGCAAAAAAAGGCTCACAAACACATGGAGGCTTAACAACATGCTATTAAATAATCAATGGATCAATAAGCAAATCAAAATAGAGATCAAGGAATATATAGAAACAAATGACAACAACAACACAAAGCCCCAACTTCTGTGGGACGCAGCGAAAGCAGTCTTAAGAGGAAAGTATATAGCAATCCAGGCACACTTGAAGAAGGAAGAACAATCCCAAATGAATAGTCTAACATCACAATTATCACAACAAATGAGGCCTAAAGTCAGCAGAAGGAGGGACATAATAAAGATCAGAGAAGAAATAAACCAAATTGAGAAGAATAAAACAATAGCAAAAATCAATGAAACCAAGAGCTGGTTCTTTGAGAAAATAAACAAAACAGATAAGCCTCTAGCCAAACTTATTAAGAGAAAAAGAGAATCAACACAAATCAACATAATCAGAAATGAGAATGGAAAAATCACGACAGACTCCACAGAAATACAAAGAATTATTAAAGACTACTATGAAAACCTATATGCCAACAAGCTGGAAAACCTAGAAGAAATGGACAACTTCCTAGAAAAATACAACCTCCCAAGACTGACCAAGGAAGAAACACAAAAGTTAAACAAACCAATTACGAACAAAGAAATTGAAACAGTAATCAAAAAACTACCCAAGAACAAAACCCCAGAGCTGGACGGATTTACCTCAGAATTTTATCAGACACACAGAGAAGACATAATACTCATTCTCCTTAAAGTTTTCCAAAAAATAGAAGAGGAGGGAATACTCCCAAACTCATTCTATGAAGCCAACATCACCCTAATACCAAAACCAGGCAAAGACCCCACCAAAAAAGAAAATTACAGACCAATATCCCTGATGTATGTAGATGCAAAAATACTCATTAAAATATTAGCAAACAGAATTCAACAGTATATCAAAAGGATCATACACCATGACCAAGTGGGATTCATCACAGGGATGCAACGATGGTACAACATTCGAAAATCCATCAATATCATCCACCACATCAACAAAAAGAAAGACAAAAACCACATGATCATCTCCATAGATGCTGAAAAAGCATTTGACAAAATTCAACATCCATTCATGATAAAAACTCTCAGCAAAATGGGAATAGAGGGCAAATACCTCAACATAATAAAGGCCATATATGATAAACCCACAGCCAGCATTATACTGAACAGCGAGAAGCTGAAAGCATTTCCTCTGAGATCAGGAACAAGACAGGGATTCCCACTCTCCCCACTGTTATTTAACATAGTACTGGAGGACCTAGCCACGGCAATCAGACAAAAGAAAGAAATACAAGGAATCCAGACTGGTAAAGAAGAAGTTAAACTGTCACTATTTGCAGATGATATGATACTGTACATAAAAAACCCTAAAGACTCCACTCCAAAACTACTAGAACTGATATCGGAATACAGCAAAGTTGCAGGATACAAAATTAACACACAGAAATCTGTAGCTTTCCTATACACTAACAATGAATCAATAGAAAGAGAAATCAGGAAAACAATTCCATTCACCATTGCATCAAAAAGAATAAAATACCTAGGAATAAACCTAACCAAAGAAGTGAAAGACTTATACTTGAAAACTACAAGTCACTCTTAAGAGAAATTAAAGGGGAGACTAATAAATGGAAACTCATCCCATGCTCATGGCTAGGAAGAATTAATATCGTCAAAATGGCCATCCTGCCCAAAGTAATATACAGATTTGATGCAATCCCTCTCAAATTACCAGCAACATTCTTCAATGAATTGGAACAAATAATTCAAAAATTCATATGGAAACACCAAAGACCCCGAAGAGCCAAAGCAATCCTGAAAAAGAAGAATAAAGTAGAGGGGATCTCACTCCCCAACTTCAAGCTCTACTACAAAGCCATAGTAATCAAGACAATTTGGTACTGGCACAAGAACAGAGCCACAGACCAGTGGAACAGATTAGAGACTCCAGACATTAACCCAAACATATATGGTCAATTAATATTTGATAAAGGAGCCATGGACATACAATGGCAAAATGACAGTCTCTTCAACAGATGGTGCTGGCAAAACTGGACAGCTACATGTAGGAGAATGAAACTGGACCATTGTCTAACCCCATATACAAAGGTAAACTCAAAATGGATCAAAGACCTGAATGTAAGTCATGAAACCACTAAACTCTTGGAAAAAAACATAGGCAAAAACCTCTTAGACATAAACATGGGTGACCTCTTCTTGAACATATCTCCCCGGGCAAGGAAAACAACAGCAAAAATGAGCAAGTGGGACTACATTAAGCTGAAAAGCTTCTGTACAGTGAAAGACACCATCAATAGAACAAAAAGGAATCCTACAGTATGGGAGAATATATTTGAAAATGACAGATCCGATAAAGGCCTGACGTCCAGAATATATAAAGAGCTCACATGCCTCAACAAACAAAAACAAATAACCCAATTAAAAAATGGGCAGAGGAACTGAACAGACAGTTCTCTAAAAAAGAAATACAGATGGCCAAGAGACACATGAAAAGATGCTCCACATCGCTAATTATCAGAGAAATGCAAATTTAGACTACAATGAGGTATCACCTCACACCAGTAAGGATAGCTGCCATCCAAAAGACAGACAATAACAAATGTTGGCGAGGCTGTGGAGAAAGGGGAACCCTCCTACACTGCTGGTGGGAATGTAAATTAGTTCAACCATGTGGAAAGCAGTATGGAGGTTCATCAAAATGCTCAAAACAGACCTACCATTTGACCCAGGAATTTCACTCCTAGGAATTTACCCTAAGAACATAGCAATCAAGTTTGAGAAAGACAGATGCACCCCTATGTTTATGGCAGCACTATTTACAATAGCCAAGAATTGGAAGCAACCTAAATGTCCATCGGTAGATGAATGGATAAAGAAGATGTGGTACATATACACAATGGAATACTACTCAGCCATAAGAAGTGGAAAAATCCAACCATTTGCAGCAACATGAATGGAGCTGGAGAGTATTATGCTCAGTGAAATAAGCCAAGCGGAGAAAGAGAAATACCAAATGATTTCACTCATCTGAGGAGTATAAGAACAAAGGAAAAACTGAAGGAACAAAACAGCAGCGGAATTACAGAACCCAAAAATGGACTAACAGGTACCAAAGGGAAAGGAACTGGGGAGGATGGGTGGGCAGGGAGGGATAAGGAGGGGGAAGAAGAAGGGGGTATTAAGATTAGCATGCATGGGTGGGAGGGAGAAAGGGGAGGGTGGGCTGCACAACACAGAGAGGACAAGTAGTGATTCTACAACATTTTGCTAAGCTGATGGACAGTAACCGTAATGTGGTTGTTAGGGGGGACCTGATATAGGGGAGATCATAGTAAACATAGTATTCTTCATGTAAGTGTAGATTAAAGATTAAAAAAGAAAGAAAGAAAGAAAAGGGGGATTACTCCTTGATAGGATAAAACTATTGGTAAATCAAAGATCAATGCATGCTTTAAATATCCTTAATGTTGATCACTTAAAGGGTGTCAGATGATCAGCTATGGAGGTACTCTTTTCTGATAATATTCCTTTCTCTTAATAAAAAAAAAAAAAAGCCGTTCCTGTGTGCTGACCTCCAATGAGTTCTGCACAGTGGTATAGAGGGCATGTCAAAGTGTGGGCAAAGGGTCTGTTTGTTTCTATGCAGAAGATCAAGGCCTAGCTTGGATACCCAGAAAATGAACTAAGATACGATATTAGGAGGAGCTTCTGGCATCAGCACTCTCTGGAGGACTTGTGCCAGGGGGATGATCAACAAACAGCCTCCACAGGGATCTGGGCGATGCTGCGGTTGTGGCTGCATCCAGCCCACCGTCTCCTGGACTTGCCATTGGAATGAGGGGGGAGATGTCTAGGCTGGCCTGTGCATACAGTGAGACAACGAATTTGACCGGATCTGTACTGTTGGAACTCAACCAGGAGTTGGGAGGGGTGCAAGTTGTAGCACTCCAAAATCTTATGACTATAGACTATCTACGGTTAAAAGAACATATGGGATGTGAACAAATCCCAGAAATGGGCTGCTTTAATTCGTCTGATTTCTCTCAGACTGTTCAAGTACAGTTGGACAATAACCATCATATCATAGACAAATTTTCACAAATGCCTAAGGTGCCTAAATGGTTTTCTTGGCTTCACTGGAGATGGATGGTAATTACAGATTTGCTTTGTTTATGTCACTGTATTTCTATTATGTTAATATGTGTGTGCAAATTAGTTAGTAGTTTAAAACCTATACATACTTAAGGTACTCTACAAGAAGATATGTCAAAGAAATAATCAATCCTCCCATGTTTTCTTCCATATCCTACCTCTATAGCTTTTCTTCTTCCTTCCTAATTACAACCCTTAAATAGAATTCGTGCCTCATATCGAATTTACCAAGTATCATAATTCCTCCAGGTGGTAAAGATACCTCAAGACAAGTGCTGGGCATAGAAGCCACAGGGCATAAATCTGCAAAGAAGTAAAAAGCTAACCTTTTCAAACAATATGGCTTCTCTCTCACTTACCAACTTTACATTTCCCTGTATGGCCCCGGAAGATGACTGGTTAGCCAGAGACGGGTAAGATTCCTCAAGGGAGGAACAACCTAAGACAGGCACAGTCGCAGGGGGGCCATCAGGTGAGAATTTGGGGATCAACAGAGGTGAGGCTCAGAACCTCACCCCCCCTGCTTTGAGAGAAATCTTCTGCATCCGTGGATGTTTTGCTGCCCTTGTCTAGCCTGGATTAATACTTAGTCCATAGGCACACACCTGATCATGTACATTTGCCCTCTTACAGCACTAAACTATGTTTTCTACCTTTATCTTGCATCTACCTACCACTTCAGCATTTTATTAAAAATAAAAATAATAATAATAATAAAGGGAGAAATGTGGGATCAACATATAAATCAAGTATAAAAATCAAACGAATATTCATATTTGACCTGATTGTTTATAGTTCATAATGCGTGATCAAAACCGAAAGTTTCTGTGATGAATGCCCTTGTACTGTTCACCATGTAAGAATTTATTCACTATGTAAGAATTCGTTCACCATGTAAAAACTTGTTCGTTATGCTTCAGAAAATTGGAGACTGACGAGAATTAGGCTTGAGATGGATTAATGATTGTTCATTGAGCATTGACCCCCCATACAGAATTTTATTGTTGTTAACAACCATTTGATCACTAAATATGAGAGATGCCCTCTCAAAAAAATAAATAAATAAATAAATGACTAATGTAAACCAAAAAAAAAAAAATCCAGATGTCATTTTGGATAAATACCCAGGAGTAGGATACCTGGATCCTATGGTAAGCCTATTTCTAGTTTTCTTAGGAAGCTCTATACTGTTTTCCATAATGAATCCACTGATTTGCACTCCCACCAACAAGGTACTCATTTCTCCACATCCTTAGCAACACTTGTTATCTCTTGTCTTTTTTGTAATAGCCATCCTAATATGTGGGAGGTGATATTTCGCTGTGTCTTTGATTTACATTTCCCTGATGATTACTGATGTTGAGCACTTGTTCGTGTACTTGTCCATTTGTATGTCTTCTTTAAAGAAATGTCTATTCAAGTCTTCTGACATTTTTAATCAAGTTATTTGTTTTTATTTTCTTTCATTGAATAATAATTCTCTACATATTTGGATACTAATCCTTATCAGATATATGGTTGGCAAATACTTGCTTCTATTCCAAGAATGGTTTCTCCTTCTGTTAATGGTTTCCTTCACTATGCAGCTTTTTGGTTTGGTGTAGTATCACTTGTCTATTTTTGTTTTGTTGCCCATGCTTTGGTTATCACAGCCAAGAAATTATTATCAGGATTAATGTATGAAGATTTTCCCCTATGTTTCCACCTACGAATTTCACAGTTTCATGTCTTGCATTTAAGTCTTTAATCCATCTTGAGTTGATTTTTGTGTACAATGTAAGAAAAAGGTCTAATTCCATTCTCTTGCATGTAAATATCAAGTTTGGCCAACATCTTTTGTTGAAGACTATACCTTACGCACAGTGTAGTCTTGGCATATAGTCAAAGATTATACTGACCACACATTCATAAGTTTTTCCTGAGCTCTTTAGCTGTTTCACTGGTATGTCTGCCTTTATTTATGTTAATATCATATTATTTTAATTACTGTGGCCTTATAATATGTTTTGAAATCAGTAAATGTGAGACCTCTACCTTTACTCTTTTTCTTTAACATTGTTTGGGCTATCTGGGGTCCTTTGTTGTTCCATATTAATTTTTTGATTTTTGTTATATTGCTTTAAAAACATGCCATTGGAATTTTTTCTAGGGGTTCATTGAATCTGGACATTGCTTTGGGTAACATGAATATTTTAAAACTATGGTGTCTGCCAATCCATGAACACAATGGAAATGTATTATATTACATTGTATTACATTATCATTTATAAATGTATTTCCATTTATTATACCTTTCTTTCATTAATATTTTTTTAGTTTTCAATAGACAAGTCTTTTCCTAGTTTGGTTAAGTTTTTCCTATGCATTTTATTCTTTTTAATGCTTTTATACATGGGATTTTATTTACTTTTTGATTACTCATTGTCAATATAGAGAATTGCAACTGATTTTTATATGTTGATTTTGGATCCTGCAACTTTGTCGGATTCATTACTTCTAACAGTTTCCTTTCTTGTGGAATATTTAGGGTGTCGTACATACAGATCACATAATCTTAACATAATTTTTACTTCTTCATTTTTAATCTGAATGCCTTTTGTCTTTTTTCCTTGCCTAACTGGTCTGGCTAGTACTTCCAGAATTATGTTGAATAGAAGGGACAAGAGTAGATGTCCTTGCCTTGTTACTAATCTTAGATAAAAGTCTTTCAGTTTTTCATCATTGAATACAATATTAGTTGTCATATTTACATATATAGCTTTTATTATGTTGAGATAATTTCCTTCTATCTAGTTTGTTGAGTGTTTTTATCATGAAGAGTGTTTAATTTTGTCAAATGTTTTCTCTGCATCTATTGAGATGATCATGTGATTCATATAAAAAATGTCTATATTACCTGAAACAGTCTATAGATTCAATACAATACCTATCAAAATTCTAATGGCATATTTTTTCAGAAATAGAATAAACAATCTTAAAATTTGTATGGAACCATGGAAGACTCCAAATAGCCAAAGCAACCTTCAGAAAGTAGGACAGAATTGGTAGCATCACCTTCTCTAATTTTGAATTATATTACAAAGCTATAGTAATCAAAGCAGTTTTTGTGACTGGGTGACTGGATAGTATTTCACTGTAGTCTTCAAAAGTAATCAAAGCATTTTTTGTGACTGGGTGACTGGATAGTATTTCACCATAGTCTTGACACACTTGTCTTTTTTTATTATTATTATTACTTTTTTATGACTGAGTAGTATTCTATTGTGAATGCATACCACATCTTTATCCATTCATCCATTGATGGACACTTAGGTTGTCTCCATATCTTGGCCACTGTAAATTGTAAATAATGCTACAAAGAACACCATGGGGGGGGAGGCATATGTTTTTGAATTAATGTTTTTTCTTCAAATAAATACCCAGAAGTAGAGTTGCTAGATCATACAATATTTCTATTTTTGATTTTAAGAACCTCCATATTGTTTTCCACAGTGGCTACACCAATTTACATTCTCACCAAAGGGGTTCCCTTTTCTCCACATCCTCACCAACATTTACTTTTTCTCTTTCTGATAATAGCCAATCTAACAAGTATGAAGTAATAGCTCTTGTAATTTTGCTTTGCATTTCCCAGATGCTTAGTAATGGTGAACATCCATTCATGTACTTGTTGTCCATCTTTGGAAAAATATCTATTCAGTTCCTCTGCCCATTTTTAATCAGATTTTTTGTGGAGATGGAGTTTTGTTTCATTTACCACTGAATTGAATGATTTAAATACTTTGGTTATTAACTCCTTACCAGATGTACGATGTTCCAATATTTTCTACCATTAAGAAGGTTTCCTTTTCATTTTGTTGGTAAGTTTCCTTTGCTGTGCAGAGCTTATTTTTTATTTTGATGTATTCCCATTTGTTTATTTTTGCTTTCTGTTACTGTTGCTTTGGAGTCATATCTAATAAATCATTGCCAAGATTGATGTTAAGGAGTTTACAGCCAATGTTTTCTTCTAGTTTAAGGTTTCAGGTCTTACATTCAACTCTTCCATTCATTTTGAATTAATTGTTGTGAATGGTGTAAAAGAGTAGTCCAGTTTCATTATTTTGTGTGTGGCTGTCCAGGTTTTCCAACACCATTTATTGAAGAGACTGAACAGTCCCCCCATTGTATATTCTTGGCTCATAAATGAATTGACCATATATGTGTGGGTTTATTTCTGGGCTCTCTAGTCTATTCCATTAATTTATGTATCTGTTTTTATGCCAACTCCATACCGCTTTGATTACTGTAGCTTTGTAATACAGTTTGAAATCAGGGAGCATAATGCTGCTAGCTTTGTTCTACTTTCTGAAGGTTGCTTTGGCTCTTTGGGGTCTTGTGGTTTCATACAAATTTTAGAATTGTTTGTTTTATTTCTCTGAGAAAATGTCTTTGGAATTTTGATAGGGATTGCACTGAATCTACAGATTGCTTTGGGTAGTATAGACATTTTTAACAATACTAATTGTTCCAACCCATGAGCATGGAATATCTTTCCATTTATTTGTGTCATCTCCAATTTCTTTCCACAATCTTTTAGAGTTTTCAGTGTATGGGTCTTTCACCTCTCTGATTCAATTTATTCCTAGCTATAGTATAGTTTTTGATGCAATTGTAAATGACATTGTTTTCTTAATTTCTCTTTGTGCTAGTTCATTATTAGTGAATAAAAATGCAAGATTTCTGCATACTGATTTTGTATCCTGCAACTTTACTGAATTTGTTTATTAGTCCTAACTATTTTTGGTGGAGTTTTAAGGGTTTTCTATATATATATAATTATGTCATTTGCAAATACTGACAGTTTTACTTCTTTCTTTCCAATTTGTATGCCTTTTATTTCTTCTTCTTGCTGAATTACTCTGGAGATGACTTCCAATACTATTTTGAATATAAGTGGTGAGAATGGGTATCCTTGTCTTTCAGTTTTCACCAAAGAGTATGCTCTTGGGTGTGGACTTCTTATATGCCCTTTATCATATTGAGGCATATTCCCTTTAGATTTAATTTGTTGAGAATTAGAAATGGATATCAAATTTTGTCAAATGCTTTTTCTGCATCTATTTAGATGATCATATGATTTTATCCTTCATTGTGTTAACATGTTGTATCATGTTAATTAATTAGCAGATGCTGAACTATCCTTGTATTCCTAGAATAAATCCCACTTGATCATGATGTATGAGCCTTTTAAGGTTTTACTGAATTTTAATAACTTTTTTTTGAGGATTTTTTCACTGTGTTGATCAGGGATATTGACTGTAATTTTCTTTTGTTGTGGTGTCTTTGGTTTTGGTATCAGAGAAAGTTCTCAAAAAATGAGTTTGGAATTGTTCCTTCCTTTCCAATTTTTTGGAAGATTTTGAGGAGGATAGGAATTAATTCCTCTTTCAGTATTTGGTAGAATTTTACACTGAAGCTGTATGGTCCTGAATTTTGTTTGTTGGGTGGTTTTGATTACTGATTAAATCTTCTTAGTAGTAATTGGTCCATTCAGATATTCTATTTTTCCATGATCCAGTGTTGAAGGGTTGTATGATTCCAGGAATTTATCCATTGCTTCTAGGTTTCCAATTTGTTGTCCTATAATTGTTCATAGTAGTCTTATGATCCTTTGTATTTCTGTGAAATAGTATTAACATCACCTTTTGCACTTCTGGTGTTATTTATTTGAGCCCTCTTTTTTCTTGGTGAGTTTAACTAATGATTTGCCAATTTTGTTTATCTTTTCAAAGAAACAGCTCTTACTTTCATTGATCATTTCTATTTTCTTTTAGTCTCTATTTCTTTCCACTCTGATCTTTATTATAATTTCCTTCCTTCTACTACCTTTGGGCTTTGTTTATTCATCCTTTTCTACTTCCTTGAGGAGTAAAGTTACACAGTTTAAGATTTTTCTTATTTCTTGAGGTAGACATGTTATTGCTAACTCTCTACAACTGCTTGCACCACATTCCATAAATTTTGGGTTGTTGTATTCCCATTTTCACATTTCTTAAGGTATTTTTTTTTTCCTTTGATTTCTTTGTTGATCCATTGATTGCTTAGTAGCATGTTTGTGGTTTTCCCAATTTTATTCTTGTAATAGATTTCTAGCTTCATAACATTATTGTTGAAAAAGATGACTGATATGATTTCATTCTCTTACATTTATTAAAATTTATTTTGTGGCCTAACATATGGTCTGTCCTGGAGAATTCTCCATATGCACTTAAGAAGAAGAAAAGAATGTGTATTTCGCTGCTTTTGAGTGCTCTGATATATATATATATATATATGATCTAATTTGTCATTTAAGGCTGAAGTTTCCTTACTGATTATCTGTCTGGATTATTGCCCCACTGATGTAAGTGGGGTATTAAAGTTCCATACTATTATTGTTATCACTATTTCACCCTTTAGGTGTGTTAATGTTTGCTTTATATATTTAAGTGTTCTTATACAGATGCATTAATATTTGTAAGTGTTATATCTTCTGTTTTGATTGACTCTATCATATCATTCTGCAGTGTCCTTCTTTGTCTTTTAGTACAGTCTTTGTTTGAAAACTTATTTTGTCTGATATAAGTATAGCTACCCCAAAATCTTTTGGTTTCCATGTTCTTGGAACATCTTTTTCCATACCTTCACTTTTAGTCTATGTGTGTCTTTACATCTAAAGTAAGTCTCTTGTATGTAGCATATAGATGGATCCTCCTTTTTTTCATCCATTCAGCTACTCTGTATCTTTTGATTGAAACATTTAGTCCATTTATATTCAAAGTAATTATTGATAAGTAAGGACTTATGCCATTTTGTCAATTGTTTTCTGTCTTGTAGCATTAAGGGGTTTTCTTTACTTGTTGCCGTCCCTTGTGTTTGATTGAATTTTTTTGTAGTGACATGCTTTGACCCCTTTCTCATTTTATTTTGTAACTCTTCTACAGGAATATTTTTGTAGTTGCCATACGATTTACATAAAATATCTTATAATGACCTATATTAAGCTTACAACTTAATTTCAATTACATACAAAAACTGTATACTTTTACTTCCCCCACATTTTGTTATTCATGTCATAAATTATATCTTTTATATTGTATATCCATATTTGTAGCTATAGGTTTTTTAATATATTTTGTCTTCTGTATAGAATTAAAACTTACTTACATACCATTATTACCCATCATTACAGTATCATACTATTCTATATTTGTCTATACATTTGCCATTACATGAAAACCTTATACTTTTATACTTTTTATATTTTTGTGTTGCTGTTTAATTTTCTTTAGTTTCAACTTGAAAGACTCCCTTTAACATTTTTTGTAAGTCAGGTCTACTGCTAATGAACTTAGTTTTTGTTTATCTAGGAAAGTCTTTATTTCTCCATTTTTGAAAGACATTTTTGCTGGAATAGTATTCTTGGTCCATAGTTTCTTTTTTCATCAGTTTGAATATGTTATCCCACTACCTTCTGACATGCAGGGTTCCTACTAGAAATCTACTGACTGGCCATATCATTCCACTCCCTTTTGTTCTGCAAGGTTTCTTCTGGGAACCCTGGTAGTCTTAAAGGAGTCCCAGTATATGTGATGAGTAGCTTTTTTCTTACTGCTTTCAAAAGGCTCTGTCTTTGATTTCTGATGCTTAGATTATAAGGTATCTCACCATCTTTGTATTTCAGTTAATCCTAGCTGTGTTCTGTTGGATTTCTTACATACCATTTGAAAGAAAATAAAATGTAAGAAAATATGTAAGAAAATAAAAATTTCTTACATACCATTTACATACGATGTGTCTATATTCTTCCCCAGAATTGAGAAATTTTTGGTCATTATTTCTTTAAATATGGTTTCTGTTCCTTTCTCTCTCTTGCCCTTCTGGGTCTCCCATAATGCATATATTGATCCATCTGATCATGTCCCACATGCCCCTTGGGTTTTCATGACTCATTTTTTACTTTTTTTCTCTTTGTTTTTCTGATTACATAATTTAAAATGACCTATCTTCAATTTCACTAATTCATTCTTCTCCTCAATAAATCTACTGTCGATCTCCTCTAATGAACATTTCAGCTCAAGAATTGTTATTCTTCAGCTCCAATATTTCTTTTTGGTTCTTTTTATAATTTCTATGTCTTTGTTGATATTCCTGTTTTGTTCATGCATTGTTTTCTTGAGCTCATAGAGCATCTTTATGCAGATTATTTTGAATCCTTTGTCAGGTCATTTGCATTTACCTCTACTTCACTAGGGTAAGTTCTGGAGATATAGTTTGTTCCTTTCATGTGTCATACTTGTTTATTTCTTCATGTATCTCATAGCTTTTCATTAATATCCACAAATTTGGAAAAAAAAAAAGCTGTCTCCCTGTCTTTAACTAGCTTTGTACAGGGAGAGACCCTCACCAATCTGTCCAGCTAATGACTGTGGGGACCTCTGAAATCATTTGGGTAGGCAATTTCTCTGGGCCTGTACAAGAAACTTCTCAGTTACAGAGGCTTACTGATTTCTTTTTCATGAGCTCATAATCCCTCTGTATCTGTCTGTGACACTGCAAGTTCTTTGGCTTTCCAGAAGCAAGGCGAAGGCACCAGGCATCCAATGAATGCTGGCTCCCTACAAGCACCCTGAATTAAAGTACCCTGGGCAATCCTCCAAAAAGATGGAACATTGGTATACATGCTCTACTCTCCTCTTTCCTCCTAAGGTAGAAGTGGTGAGCCAGAGCATTCTCTCCTGGCATTGAGCTGTGCTGGCATGGGGAAGGGACTGACATGGGTAAAATGAAATTGCTCTTATCTGTTTCATTGTGCCTATTCTTAGCTTTGTGCTTACATGGGGTATTGGCAACATTTTAAATGGATTCTGGAGATCTCATAAAGGTATTTTCATTTTCATTCTAAAGGTATATATCATTTTTAAATCAGTGTTTCTATGGGGGAATGAGAGCAAGACTTCCTATTTGGCCTTCTTGCTGATAACTGCTCATGTTTTACATACTCAAGAGTAGGGGGGAAATTCAGACATTTTAAAATATTCAAAGCCTGAGAACAAATTTATCACTCAGGTTCTCTTAGTGAAGCACTAAATTTTCTTTAAAAAAACAAAAAAAAATTTTGATTGAAGAAGGAAAAACTGGTTTGAAAGAAACTAGGGTAAACAAATAAATTGACTAATTTTAGGGTCATATGAAGAAACGTTGACTCTAAAAAATGTGTGATATAAAAACTAAATAAAAATAAAATATTGGAAATACTATTACATAAAATGGATTGGGTAATGGCAATTAAAGCTTACTGAGTTGTGGATATTGTACCAAAGGACAAAAACACTGATTAAATTATACTCTAATTTAGTTTTGCATATCCTTGCAGTGATTCAAATATCTTTTTCATGTCATAATCCCAATAAAAAATTATATTCATTTTCTTTCTGCCTACCCTCAGTTAAGGAATTTTAAGAAAGTAATGCCACAAACAAATACTATTCTATATCTAGCATATCAAACAGATTTACTCTCAGTAGAGATATTTCAATGGTCATGTTCCTTTTCAAAGAACTTTGGCACTTCACTTATCCATTCCACCAGAAGCCAAGTATTTGCTACTCAGCCCCTCCTCACCTCTTCTTTTTAAGCTTGACTCAAAATTTTATCTATTTATTTCTAAGCAAAGCAGCAAAGTATATAATCAGTGATGTGTATGTGAACTACCTGGAGAAAACTTTGCAAAAATATGAATACTGGATTCTACATCCAATTTCCAAGGTGTACTTATATAACAGCACTGAGATGAGTCTCAGGCAGGAATGTTTTTTAAAAGCTTCTCAACACCTAAGTCAATCTGATGCACAGCCCATGATCATCAAATGAGATTTGCATTTTTTAGGACACCATGCACATTGTTATATTATTTATAACAATGCTCTATCATGCACTGAATCTACCCTGAAAAATAACTTCTTACAATAAAATCTCACTAGATCCTTCTTAACCTATAAGATGAAAGTTTTCAATATTCTTTTTGAAAAATTTTGCAGCAATATATACTCATTAGAGGAATACTGAAACAAAGAAAAGAAGAGTTGTCTTTAATTATTTTTCATTTTTTAATTTTTTATTCTAATATTCTCTAAGTGTTGTGTATAGTTTTGACTAAAAAATTAAATCATGCTTTATACACCAGTTTGTTCTTGTTTGTCTTCAGGTAACATTATATTTGGCTATTCATGTAATATTATACTGTGGCAAATCTTCTAATACTTGAAGTTTTATTTTAGATTTTATCATATAAACTATAATTTACCTAGTCTACATTGTTGTACATTTAATAGTTTTTAATTTTTTACTAAGATAATGATAATATGAAGTTCTTCAACATAAATCTTTACATTCTTCTTTGATTATTTTTTTAAGAGAGATTCTCAGGAATGGAATTAGTGGGGGTGAACATTTTAAAGCCTTATATTCTGGAAGGTTGTAATGGGTTTTATTATTTATATAGATTACCATGGAGGAGCATGCTGCTATAGAAACTCTACATCTTTTATAGATTATGAAATATATGATTTAAGGGTAGAATATTTTAATCTTCATAGAGTAGAATAAGGTCCTAGGGAAGTAAGAGGCCTGAACATTTTTCTCTTCATTATAACTTACTTCCTCTATGACCTGTAGCAATTCACTGAACTATTTTGTTGAAAAACTGCCTTACAGTTCTACAGGATAAAGAAGAATGAGGAAGTTATACTTGCATTCTCTTGAAGATTGTACTGTGTGCTATAAAACTCAAGCAGACAAAATGAAATAAAAGATGGAGACCTGAGTTTAAAACACAAGAGCAAACAAGTGGCTATATTGCTTTAGAGATGAAATGGCAAAGAATTACATTTAACATATCCATGGAAATTTCCAGAAATTGAACCACCTTGTTGCCTTTTCATAAACAAGCATTTTCCTTTCTACTTAAACACTTAAAATTTTTCACTTAACAAAGCAAATTCACTTTAGAAAGTTAACACAGTTGAATAATTATTTCTTATCTAATTTTTATTTAAGATTACAGGTTATTTCCTTTTTCTTATTCCTTTCTCAAATGACCATTTAAAATTAATAAAGGAAACAGTTTAACTGTGTTTAAAGCACCAGCAACAGAAAATCTGAAATGATGTTGATGTGGTTGAAGTAGAGGAGCCTATTTCAAATGAAACATCTATTGCAGTGTTGAATTTTGTAGATCCTGTCAATAATTTACAGAAATATCCATTATAAAAATGTTTCTGAGCACTTTATACATATCTGGCACTGTGTTAAGACAATAAAGATTCAGAAGACAATAAGACAGATGATCTTTCTTCAAAGTGTTCATAGCATAGTGAAAGGTAAACATATACAAATAATTACAGTGCCATGGACAAGCACTATTAACCTGTGGAAACATGTAGGCTAGAGTAAATAATGACAAATTGAGCCTATGGTCAGATATGGAGAAACTTCTAGGAAATAACTTTTAATCAGACAAAGAAAGAGTAAGTTTTTACAGCAGTGAAAAGAAGAAACATATTAAAAGCATGGAAAGTAGCATGTTGCATTACACAGAATTATAAAACATGGATTATACTAAGAGTTGTCAGAAAATTGTGACATTCTGTAAGAATTCTCTATTAAAATATATTCTCTCACTGTTTACTATCAGGTACCACTTCTGCTGTTGTAATCCTAAAAAGTTAGTAAAATTATTTTATTTAGTGCTTTTTAAAAGATATTTTCTATAACTCTCTCCAAACTAAGATTGATTTTGAAGTGAAATTTTAGTGACATTTCATTTAAACAGAATTAATGAAAAAAATCATTAAATGACTCTGTTAGAATTAGAAGAGCAGTGCATCTTCAGGATTTGTGATAATTGATGCAAGGGATAAATAACTGAGCAGAACTTGAAGCTCGTAGTGCGTAAGATACTATTTCCCGATAGCCCAGACTCACTGCTAAGAGCAGCATTTCTAGAACTGAGAAGAGCACAGAAGAAACTAGAATATGTTCCCAGGTCTCACTGAGTTTCTAATCAGGATTTTGATTTCTTCAAAGGGAGGCATGATGAAAATACAAAGTATTTATTTCTAGCTTTTCACAGAACAATCATCTCAGAAAAATTCAAGAGCTGAACTGCAATATTTCAAACTAGCCAAACAGTATTATTTATTTTATGTTTAAAAGCCTACTAAATTTGACAAAATTAAAATGTTATGAGCAATTAACAGCTCTCATTCTTATGTGGCATTTCTGTACAAATGCCTATGAAATATTAAGGTGGATAATGGGTAGCAGCACTCCAGGGCTCTGCAAAACACACAGCGCACCAGGAGCCACCATTTGTCTACACCAGCAGATGCTGCAATTTGGAGACAATCAAGTTCTTCTCCCCCATGTCTATGTGTACCTATTTTTTTTCTTTTTTAGCCCCCTCTCCACTGAGAATCAAATTCAATGATTTAATATTTAATTTTCAAAAACTACACATAAAAAGAGGTAAGTTAAATTGTATTAGGAGATTCAGTATGAGAGAATGCAATGCGTACTGTTTTCCCTAATATTCTCTAGAAAGAAGCATTAGGCAAGAAAAAGATACTCCATTATCTATTTGGTGAAAGCTCAGCAAAGACTTGCCTGCCAGATAAGGAACTACAGGAAGCACAGTGGAAGGCTTGTAGCACCTTCCAGAAATAAACTATTCATACTCTCCTAGAGCAGCTTTCCTCCTAGAAGGCAGTTATTTGGAATTCCCAGATTGAGGAAAAGGTCTGATAATAAACAGGAATTAATCATGTCCTATGCTTAGGAACATTCATTCCTCATAACCTTGGAAGTTAGGAAATATTACAACCATTTTACAGATGAGGAAACTGAATATTGAGGACATTAGATAAAATGTGTTGCTAGAAACTGAGAGATTCCACCTCTATAGCAACTAAAACATATACTACTTTCCTTGTACTGGTCCACATCTTCAACTGCAGCACCACAATCCCACCCTTATTTTTTTCTCACAGATTTATATCCAGATGAAACTGACTACATGTAGATTGTAAGTATCTGCTCTATAAAAATGTAAAAATCTAGTTTATAATTCTTTCACTCCCTTCTCTTCATTCAAGTCTTAAGTCTGTCTCATCTGAGTTGGGCTTTTAATTAAAGTCTCAATACAAATATACTCAATACAAAAATACTGAATACAATCTACACCTTTCCACAGGTCACTCCAAACCAGAGAGTGGTCAGAAATATGTCCAATGACCTGTTATAGCTGTAGGAGGAGGGGTTCCATGCCTGGGACAAGTTCCCTATGAATTTGCTAAGACTGAAGAAAGGCAAGGGCAAGAAGTTGAGGAATTAAAGGATTTATTTTCATGGCTCAGTCTCTCCTTGCTTGCCCCAGTCAGGATTCCTTCTCACATGGCCCCCAAGTTCTCCACTCCCAAGTTCTTTCTTCAGCTGCACTATGCCACCCTCTTCCCTTGCTCTGAAGAACTCTGTGGGTTGGGCCCCTGGTGATTGGGAGAAGCCTAACCAACTACATACCAGGAACAGAGGGGAGGAGAAAATGGGTGTTTCCTCACCACTCTTACCCTGGCCTGGCAATCCTGTGACTAACCAGCCACTTTGCCCTGGGTAAAACATCCCATAGATGTGCAAATTGGACACCTTTTAAGGCCAGACAGGTATCCTGGTCAGAAAGTTCCATCTTCCCCACACCTATATATTTAAGCTCAACATTTGCCTAATACCTCTGAAATCTTTATCCAATGGTTTTTAACCATGAAAAATGTTTGGTAATAGTGCAACCCAATTCTGTCTTACTTTGAGGCATTGCAGTGAATCCCACCCCTTTCCATGACCCAACTCACTCTAACCAGACTTTCATGACTGATCGAAAGGTGAACACATACAAGCAAGTTATATGGCTTTTAATTGCTTTGTTTGATTTTTAATATAAAATGTCCATGAAGAATGTTGGATGAAATATCTTAATAGTCATGTTAAGCAGAAAGACAGACATGAGTGGGATAAAGAGAAAATAAAGCCAGTAGAGCCCACTAAAGGGCTCAAAGAGTTAACCAGATAAAACCAGAGATCCAGAAAAAACTCACAGAGTTAGTTAGGTAATTAGTTGAAGTTTGAAAGGCCAGGAGTGACTTGGAATGTCCGGTTATTTCCCAGATGAAAAACAATTCCCCAGATAAAGAAAAACATCAGAGCGCAGCCCATGTCTTCATTGCATCAATTAGGTCAGGCCTCCAAGGCCAAAGATTGTCAGTCAAGGACTTCTCCGCCCTGCTTCATGAGGTAGGGCAGGGACATGGGACAAGGTCATGCCACTGTAAAATCCCCTTAGCCTGTGCAAAAGGCCCAGCTTATTCTTTAACTTAATCTATATGCTGTTCTTCCTCTTCTTCCAGCCCCTTAATTAAGTAACTTTGTCACCAGGACAGGAGATGGACCTCTGAAGTGTAAATGAACTTATGTGGATAAAGAATGCTGAGATCCTGACCAACACAGTCCCTCAAATAACCTTATTCATAAAACAAAACTTCAAAGAAATTATGAATCACCTGTATACATCATGCCTTACACTAATGCCTACCCAGAAGGCCCTATCCAACTCCAAACCCTAAACCTTTAAGCACACCTCCTCTCTGAGGCTGCCCACACTCCCCTTTCATCAAGTGTGTACTTTTTGCCTTAAATAAAGACTTCTTACTGCTCAATATATTACATTTTGTCTGTATGCTCTCCCAGGGGTAAGTTTCTTTGTCACTTTGCTATTTTATTCTTTTTCCAGACTTAAGCACAACTCTTCCCTCTGCTTCTGTTCTACTCCAGATAAGTAGGGAGGGGCTACTGAGAGCTCTGATTTGGGCTTCCAAGTTCCATCGTCTGGGTGACCCAGATAGGACTGCAGCTGCATAATGCTCTTTAGCAGCCTGCCTGTCTAACCTTAGGCAGGCCCACTCTATTACTCTGTACAGAGTGAAATAGAATTCACTTTGCCTTCTTGACTTTGTTTTCCCTGCATCTCCGAACCAAATTCCTTCCCAACAGTTGTTTTTGTTAGCACATAATAATCACCTGTTGAGTCCTTGTATGTCAGAACTGTCCTATTTTGTAAGAGTAACTTCATTTAATTTTTATCACAACTTGATAAAGGTAGGTGCTATTTTCATCCACATGTGTTTAAATGAAGGAAAAGAAAGAAGAATGTACTGATTAATTTGTCTAAGAGAACAAAGTCAGAGCCAAAACTTGACACCAGGAAGTCTGGCTCCAAATGCCGTGCCTTTAACTCTGCACTCTGCCACCTGTGCCAGGGGAAACTCTACATGAGGAACCATGAATCACAGTTTGGGTCTTTCCAAATTCAGTTTCACTCTTCTAGGTCTCTTTTGAGTACCTTGAAAGGATGGTATTAGATCTGCTTGTGAAAGTACTAGAATCATTTGAATGCAAATATTTAAAGATGGAGTATTAGCTTTAAAGTACTTAGGACAATCACCTCAGAAGAAAATATAATAAATCAAATTAAGCAAATGTTTCTTCACAGTGCTGGAGTCTGTGTGCTGTAGTCCAAGAAATATTTCCTCTTTGGAATCTTTATGCTTCCACAGTACCTTGCACTTAGATTTACCATTACTCTACTTACGCTATCTAAGATTTTTTTATTTACTCCCTAGCCTATCTCACCACACTGAGAGTACAGAATTTGAGATTTACCTATTTTTCTGTCTTCATACATCACCCTGGCAGTATCAGGTATCCACAAAGGGCTGGTTGAATGAATAAACAATCCCATTACCCTCAAGGAGTTTACATGATACTATTCCACATAATAACAGTTATTCTACTTCAAAATTAAAACCTATTAAATGAGCCATCACCTTATTTAAAAGATACACAATGAGGTATTACCTCATTCCTATTAGGATGACTATCATTAAAAAGATGAGAAAACAAATATTGGTGGGGATGTGGGAAAAAAAGAACTCTTGTGCACAGTTGGTGGAATAGTAAATTGGTTCAGCTACTAAAAAACAGTATGCAGGTTTCTCAAAAAAAACAAAATAAAAAAACTACCACATGACCAAGCAGTTACATTTCTGGTAATATATCCAAAAGAACTGAAAACACTGTGTTGAAGAGATATCTGTACTCCTGTGTTCATTGCAGCATTATTTACCAATAGCCAAGACATGGAAGCAACCTAAGTTTCTGTTAATGGATGAGTGGATAAAGAAGATATATATATACATACACACACACACACACACACACACACACACACACGCACACACACACACAATGGAATTTTATTCAGCCAGAAAAAAAGAAGAAAATCCTGCTATTTTCAACAACATGGATGGATCTTGAGGTTATTATGCTAATTGAAAATGACAGAAAAAAGATAAGAGTTCAGATTTGTGGTTTCCAGAGGTAAAGGGTTGGGGAAGGGAGAATTACATCAGAGTGGTCAAAGGTATAAACTTCCAGTTATAGGATAAATAAGTACTAAAGATATAATGTACAACATGATAACTATAGGTAACATTACTGTATGGTACATATGAAAGTTGTTAAGAGAATAAATACTAAGAGTTCTCATCACAAGGAAAAGAAAGTTTTTTTTACTCTTTTGTTTTTTTTATTTCTATATGAGATGATGAGTGTTAACTGAACTCATAGTGGTAACTCTTTAACAATATATATGTCATACCATTATGCTGTAGATCTTAAACTTATACAGTACAGTATGCCAACTATATCTCAATAAAACTGGAAAAAATCCTGTTAAAATATAGTTTAACACACTGATTCTTCAAGGTTACAACTAAGAAACTTCTGAAATTGCAGAAATTTCCATTCATTGATGGCAAAAACAATTAACATTCCAAATTTTCAATTCAAATGGTTTTACTGTGACATTTTATAAGAGAAGAGCAAAGTGTCTCTATTGGTAGTCTGAACCCTACAAATTTGGAAAAATTGTGGGATTTTGTTTTTGCTCTTTTTTGATTCTACAAAATACATCTTTTTAAATTAAGAATTAGGCTGAATTGCCAAGGTTTCTTTGAATTTACAAAATATATTTTTATAACCAATTCACATTTGATTATAAGTAAACCTGCTGCCTTTTTCTAATAATATTTAAACATTTTTTTCTTAAAAATTAGGTCAATTATCAGTGATACCTTTCTGAGAAAATCCTGCCAAAGGATTCCAGGCAATGAGTGCTGTAATCTGAATGAATTCCCTCTGAGCTTTGACCAGTTTTCCCATGGCTTCTTAAAACCCTTCAAATACCCCCAAAATCAGATTGAATCAAGAAGAACTGATGGACATGCATGCAATTAACACATGCCAGGAATGAGCACTGCTGTTCAAGTGAATACTTTATCAGAAAAGATGCCTTCTGCTTCTGATTTCTGACATCCAATGTAGAATTTTACTGCATACAATATTCAGTGTCTCAAGATTGTCTTTGATTTCTCAGCTCTGGTAACTTTGCAGATAAATGGCTGATTTTTTTCCTGTGCTCTTGAAGAGGTGGTTTTAAGGTAATACAAAAACAATTGAAGGAGCAGTAGAAACAATTTTAAAAGTAATGGACTGCAATTCATCAGAGCAGGTTGCTTCTAATCTTGGCCTGTTGGTACCTAGCTATGCTTCAGCTAATTTGTCACCTCTCTCAACTTCCCCATAAACAGAGAGTGTTCTAAGATTCACTCATTCATTCCAAGTATTTATTGCACACTGACCATATGCAAGACATTATGCTTGACTCCACAAATGATAGAAGTAGCCTTCAGTTTGCTAACAAAAATAAGTTGTTCTTCTAAGGAATTGAGTTAGAAACTATTCAATTTCGATACAATTCTAGAGTTCCAGAAATTCATAAATCTTGTCCTGTCAATCACCCATTCCTTCCAAATCATTCCCAAGGGAATTATACATACAAGGAGTAACAAATAAGAACCAAAGTATAGTTTCATTAACAAATCAGTAAAGACAATAATAACTAAAATTTTTAATTACCTACTATAACAGAGCTTATTCTAAGCATTTTGCAGTAACTTTTTTGATCCTCAAAGCAACCCGTAAGAATGGTTCCATTACTATCCTCATTTTTTGTAAGAGAACTTTGACTCCAAGAGGGTCAAAAAGAAAAGTCAATCAGCTAATAAGTGGCAAACCACAGATTTGAACACAGGATTTGAATCTAGGGCCTGTGTTCTTAAAATCTCCCCATATTGCTTCCTATAACAAGATAAGGGCCCAAAAATTCAACCCAAAATTTTATTGTAAAATCTGACCTATAGCAAATAGTTTAGCTCTTATGCCCATCCTAAAGCTTTTATCTAGGTAGGGTATAACACTTTTGGAATTGATCCTCTTACCTCGAAGCAACTCTTCAGGACTGCCTAAGGCAACAGGATAGGTATGTTGTGCCTGCTAAGACCAATGACAATTAAAACAGTGCTGTCCCCTTCCTCCAAAAGGTATTGTCAATCCGTTAAAAAAACCACAATATTCCAATTCTCTGCCATTATTCTCCATGATACATTGACTAGAAAGGTGAAAAATAGAATCCTCTGCTCTTATAGTTGGTTAGAAAGTCCTTCTCTTTCTTCCAATTATGTCTATAAGGGATCAAAAAGCATGCTTCTGTTTTGTGCCTCTTTGTGAGTTCGTGTTCTCTGTGAAGTCATACCTACATGAGAAAAAATAAGTTTCTCTGAACATCCCTCCAGTTTGTTCAAAAAAGCAGCTAATTGGAATCTACATGGATCTATGTGCTACATAAAGAAATGGAATCAAGAGTCAGCTGGGTTTACAGAACAAGTCCTGGCTTAATTACCCACTCCTATATTCACAGAGGTAGTGAAAATAAAAGAGCTAAAGACAGAAAATAGCAACAGCTAACCTGAATCCACCATTCCACTCAGCCATACAAAAAGAACAGAACACAACCACCTGAGTTTTAACACAATGATCTGCCCATTTGTAAAATAAGACTCACTAAACAGTCTTCTCTCTTGGGGGTGGATATATGAAGAGGTAAGCAGAAACAGAAGCTTCCTGGTACTTAGAGAATACAAGGGTCCATGTCCCCACATATATGAGGGCAGTATTCTTTCTCTTTCAGAGACTTCTTTTCTACATTTTCTTTTATCCTCTTAACAGTAGTGTAAAGAAGATAGCTATCTAGTTATCCCCAGATCCATGTAACACAATTGTGGAAAATATCTCCAAATACCTTAGTTCAAGTTATAAATGGCTTGCTATATAAATAAGCATATACTCAACCTGTAATTTCTAAGACTAGGCTGACATTTATTCACACGTGCTATTCATTTAAATCAATAGAGATTTATGAGAGTCTATTTTCACTCAAACTGATACTTTAAAGACAGTTAATGACAATAAATTAAATGGATAAATCTGAATATGTTTCCCATCTTATATCATATTTGAGGATCTTCTTCCAGAATTTCACTGTGGATTTGGAGCCTAGTTCAGTTCAAGGCAGAAACTTTATTTGTGATTGGGGGCTACCTTTTAATCCATCCTAAAATAAACCAGATTATCATTGAGGAGAATGTCTACTCTTGCTGAATTCTACCTTCTTACTCTGAATTGGACCTTCTATGTCTCAGACCAGAATCCACCAAACTGAACTACTTCTAGAATTCCTCCAAATCAATTATTCTCAGTGAGCATATTTAGAACCATGTGTGACTCTTTCTAACATATACTAGCACCCAAGCTATCACACTGCTGCTTTAGAATTCTTTTATAGAACAACTTCCCAATGTTGTAGCCATATATTTTTAAGATATTAATTATTGTAAATGTGGATACACTGTCAATGGGTGTACAATATTGTGCTCAATTAAGGATGACCAATACTGGAGAAAGCTTTTTTTCCCAACACTTGGTTGAATAGGACTTGGAACCATGTTCCAACTCTGAGCAGCTTTATATCCTCCTTTATAACTTAGAAAGCACATAAAACATTTCAAGGATATTTTCCTAATGTCTCCAGAAGAACAGAGACTATATTTTTGTGTTTACCATATCACTAAGTGTTCCTGGTAAATGGAATATTTATCTAAAGGACAAAGTTAAAACCTAAATGACACCCTTAAACCTTCATCTCCTTCTTAATTCACATCCAACTGATTAACTCCCTCTCTGCCACACACATGCACGTAGACAGACACACCCGACGCACATACACACACGCCTTCAAGTTGCCACTGCCGCTCACTTTTTCATCATGTTCAATCATCCCAAAATAATTTGTTGATCACTTGACAATATTGTACCAAATAACATGCTTGTTAGTGGGCTTACAAAAACTGAAATATAAAGAGCAGGTATCAAAGTATAGCAGTGAAAACTGATACACAATGTCCCTAGAACACAGGTACACCATTGTCCCTCTGAAGTGGCTTTTCTTCTAGCAATAGTTTCTCATCTACTAGAAGAATAGTTTTCTTCTAGCAATAGTTTCTTCACATGGCCACCATTCATTTTTCTAAAACATATGCCTAGGTGTTGTAGTGCAACCACAAAAATATACTTTTTCACCCATTTCTCATCCCCCACCTCCCACCTCTGGCAATGTCCAGTCTGTTCTCTGTATCTTTGAGTGTGTGTGTGTGTGTGTGTGTGTTGCTTTTGACATCATTCTAATATTTCCATGATAAAACGGTCACATCAAAATATAAAAACACTTCTATTTATTTCTTCAAGTAATCATTCTCAGGTGCCTGTTATAAACCAAGCACTCTTACAAATGCTTAAATATATCAATGAGAATGAAACAAAGATCCCTGCATTGAGAAGTTTAAATCCTAGTCACATGAGAGAGATAATAAACTATTAAGAAAGGTAATTAATATGTTACAATATGATAAACACTGTCGAAGTTGACTAGGTAAGAGAAGTGAGTATGCTAGGTTTAGAAGTGGGGCAGTTTGAAATTTCTAATATGATCATCAATATGGACTTTGTTGAGAAAGTAACATACAAGCAAAGATGCAAAAGAGAAAGGGGGTTAACCATGGATGCTTCAGGCAAAAGGAAACCCAAGTCCCAAGTCTCTGAGGGAAGACATTTTGAGCATGACATGATCAAGGAATAAGAAGACTTGTATGAATAGAGTAAAGGACATGAAGGGAGAAGTAACATCGTATGAGGACACAGAGTATAAGATGTGGGGACAGATTATTTGGGACTTTGGTTATATTAGAAGGATGGTAAACTTAATTCTAAGTCAAATAGGAAAGTACTGCACAGTCTTAAGCAAAATGACATTATCTAATTTACATATATTTTCAAGGTAATGCTCTAGCTGCTGTCTAGAGAAGGAGAAAGGAGAAGAATCAGGGAACAACATTAAGTAACTATTGCATTAATCCAAGTGAAATATAATGATGGCTCAGAACAGGGTGGCATCAGTGAATACAACGAGAAGTGGTCAGACTCTGAACACAGTTTTAAGGTAGAAATAATAGATTGTCCTAACTGGATGGAGATTATGAGAGAAACAAAAGAAACAAGTGTAACTCCAAGATTTTTTATGTTTTCATTTTTTTTTGTTTCGGCCTGAGAAAGAAAAATGGAGCTGTCATGGGATGTAAGGGGAGATCGCAGGCATAGCAGACTCTTGAGTGTGGCTTCACATTAAATATGAATGATCCAAAAACTCTAATGACAAAGCAGATATTTCCAGGTTAGATAAGAAAGCAAGACCCAACTACATGATGCCTACAGGAAGCTACTTTAAATATAAAGAAACCAGTAACTTAAAAGCATTGAAAAAGAGATTCCATGCAAACACTAATCAGAAAAAAAAAAAAAAGGCAGGACTATCTATATTGATATCAGGCAAACTAGATTTTAAAGCTCAATATTGCCCGAGCTAAAGGAGATCATTTCATAATAATCAATGGGTCACTTCTTCAATACTCCCTAAAAATCCTAAATTTTTGTGTCCTAATAGCAAAAATTCACAATATACAAAGCAAATACTGACAGAACTGAGGAAAAATAGAAAAATCCATTTATAACCAGAGAATTCCATACTCCTCTAATGATTGATAGAACAAGGAAACTCAAAAATCAGTAAAGATATAGTAGTCACTCAATTTGACCTAATTAACATTTAGAGAACATTACTGTACACAAGCAGAATATACATCCTTTCCAAGTGCATGTGATTTGTTTGCCACAGTAAGCCATATTTTGGGCCATAAATCAAGTCTCAATAAACTGAAGAGAATTCAATTTATGTAAGTTATATTCTCTGATCACAATGAAATTAAATTAGAAATCAATAACACAAATATATCTGGAAATTTCCCAAATACTTGAAAATTAAATAACACAATTCTAAAGAACCCAAGAATCAAATAAGAAACCAAAAGGGAAATTAGAGAGTATTCTGGAATGAATGAAAGTACAATATATTAAAATTTGTGGGACACCACTAAAGCAGTATGAAGTGGGAAAGTTATAACCTTAAATGTCCAAATTAGAAAATAAGAAAGATCTCAAATCAGTGACCTCAGATTCCACCAAAGAATCTGGAAAATGGGAAGCAAAATGAACCCAAAACAACCAAAAGAAAGGAAATAGAAAGATCGGAACATAAATCAATAAAATAGAAAAGAAACTACTCCATGACTTAGTTCCTTGAAAGACAAAACAGCAAACTTCACTTAAGAGGAAATAAATATTCTGAACAGCCCTATATCTATTAAAGAATTTGAATCTGTTGTTGAAAACCTTCCCCCAAAGAATACTGCTGGATACCAGATGGCTTCACTAGTGAATTCTACCAAATATTTAAGTAATAAATAATACCACATTTATATGACTATTCCATAAAATTGAAGGATAGGCAATACTTCCCAACTCATTCTCAGAGGCCAGCTTTACACTGATACCAAAACAAAGACACTACCAGTCAAGAAAATGACAGGCCAATGTCCCTCACAAAAACAGATACAATATTTTTTAACACAATTTTAACAAATTAAATCCAACAATAGGGAAAAGTAGTACTATCATAACCAAGTGAGTTTTATTACAGGAATACAAAGTTGTTTTAACTATTCAAAATACAATCAATGTTTTTAATCACAGCAACAAATTAAAATAGAAAAACCATATGTCTCAATAAAAACAGAAGCATTTGATGAAACATAACATCCATTCTTCATAAAAGCTATCACCAAACTAGGAACAGATGGGAACTTCCTCAACTTCATGAAGAGTATCTATTAAAATCTACAGCTAACATTGTACTAAAAGGTAAAAGACAGCTTGTTTTTCTTCTAAGATCAGGAATGAAACAAGAATGTCTGCTCTCATCTCTTCTATTCAAGATTACCCTGGAAGTTACATCAAGAAAATGAAATAAAAAGCATTCATATTAAAAAAAGTAAAACTGTGATTAGTCACAGATTACATGATCATCTTAGAAAATCTAATGAAATCTGTAAAAAAAAAAAAGGATACTAAATCTAATAGGTGAGTTTAGCAAGGTCACAGGATTCAAAATCAAGATGCACAAATCTGTTTTATCTCTATATACAGCAATGAGTAGTTGGTAACTGAAAAACATACTATTTATGACATAAAATGTATGAAATACTTAGAAATATATCAAACAAAAAACATTCAGTACCTGCATTCCCAAAACTGTAATAATTGTTGAGAGAAATTAAATGAAGCATATTCATGGGTCAGGAAATTCAGTATTTTTAAGATTTCAGTTTCCTTGGAACTGATCCATATATTCAATGCAATCTCAATTAAAATACTCCAAAAAAATTTTGGTAGAAATTGACAAGAGAAATAGATGAACAAATTTTCGTGTATCTATACAATAGTATATTATTTAGCAATATAAGGGAATTAACTATTAATATACATGACATCAATGAATCTCTTACTAAGTATGTTCAGTTTAAAAAGCCAGACGAACTAAACTACCTACTGTGTTGTTTCAGTCTAGTGACAGAGTGGTTGTCTGGAGATAGCTGAGTGGGTGGAGAGAGGGAAGGGAAGAATTTCAGTGGGACATGAGAAAACTTCTAAGAGGAAGGGATACATACATTATCTTAAATATGGTAATTCTTTCATGTGTGTCTACATATGCCAGAATTGATCAATTTATATATTTTAAACACTGGCAGTTTATTGAATATCAATTATTTCCATATAACTTCTTAAAAAGAGTGTAGATAATTGCCAAGGTGCTATTTTTGAGATTCTAAGTGGAAAGATACTCAGAAAGGAGAGCAAGAATGGAATCTGGTACACAAGTTGAAGGACTGACTTTAAGTAAGAGCCAAATGCAAGCACGAAGGGAAAAAAGTGTGGTGCAAAAGACAATAGGTAGGTAGATGCAGTTGTGGGAGTCCTTAGAGGTTCTTTTTGGGGTGTTTCGATTTTCTCAGTGAAATAGGAAACAAGAGAACTAGCTGATATTGCAGATGGAGGGAAAGTTTAGGAGATTTGAGGAAAGAGTCGGAAGAATACTAAATAGTATTGTAGGAAAGTCCATGGTAATCTACGAAAATTCAGTATAATTGCTAAGGATTAACATCCATTTGATGTTCATGGCCATGAATTTAAAGTGGGAGCATTCAGCATGTCTGGATATTTTTTTTCAATCAGTGTACAAACACAAGCATGGAGGAGACAAAGAGCTCTTTTAACTACGATTGTGGTTTTTTCAAGTAAGTTCAACAAAGCAAGAGAGGAACAAAAGGATTGAGCATGTGTGCAAGAAGCATTTATAATAATGGCTCCCAGAATTCAAGCCTGGTAAAACAGTGGAATGCATGACATTAACACAGTGGAAGGGCTGAAATTATTGGTAATGATATGGTCTAGAGTAATATCATATGATCAAGGGTAAAGGACAAGATCAGAGGACAGAATATTGAAAGGGTCACCAAACTGAAGTGTAAAATCAAGTAGAGTAAAGGTAGGAATAGTGTAGGCAAGAAAAAAAAACAGCTAAAATCTTTGAGAAAGGAAGAGGAACAACCTAGAGGTTAAGATGACTACAAAATAATTGAAAAAGAGTAATAAAGTCAGATGACATAACATTTCTTTCCAGTTCCAAGAGTATGAGATCTGTGAGGGAAATGGTCAATAGCTGAGAGTGCTAAAAGAGTGTCTTAAGGACCCGGGGTTAAGGGTATATAAAGGGACAGGTTTCCACTAGAGTACAAAATGTGATTTGAACGTTTCTCAATAAGAATGGTTATATATAGAATATTTGCTGATACTGGACAATAAGTTTTGGAAAGTACAACAAAAATTTCTCAGGAACTGGAGGCAGGTGTGAAAAGGGAATATGGGTTATACATAGCCTCATGGTAAGTCCTGGAGCTAAAGGGCGACCAGTCATCTAGGGCCTCTCTTAGTGTCAGACAAATCAGGGGTAAAAGGCATAAGATTTGTCCTAGTGGGTTCAGGGTAAACTGTGTTGGTGATGATCAAAGTTTAAAGGTAGGGCCGGTTGAGTATCTGGAACTTTCTTTTAACCTCTCTTCATGGAGTCAAGGAAGCCTCTAGATGTGGGACCTTAGTCCTGGGACTGAGTAGTGAAAAGTCTTTGGTGAGACCTGGTCTTAGTTACAGTGCATGCATTCACCTTTGAGTCCTATTAGAAAAGGGGGGAAGCTTAGAGTAATTATGGTGACTCATCTTTGACTACTTTTGTAGTTCAGGATGTCTGGGGAAGCCAACTAATATGAAAATAATCATCTCTAAACCATAGCCGATCTGGATTTTCATCCATCTCTCAGCACCCTACAACCCTGACCTTCATTCTGCTACTAGGTAGTTAAAAGAATGGCTGATGGTGCAGTTGTCAGAGATGGAGTACGAGTGTCTTTGTGCACATTACTGACACTTCTAAAAATAATTTAAAGTAAGACATTTCAGCATTTTAGGCTCCATCAAAATATGTGGCTATCTAACCTTTTCCATTCTAATCTTCTACTCCTCCTATTCCCACCTTTCTACCCCATCTCGTCCTCCCCATACACACATACCATGAACCATTTACTCATGACTGCTCAAACTTTTCAAATCTAGGGAACACTGTCACTGGTCTGTGCCTTTGCTTATGTTACCCTCTTGGTCTGGAATTTCATCCACTATACTTTCATCTGCCTGATGTCCTCTCACTTAGACCTAATTCGAATGCCCCACCTCTCCGGGAAAGCCTCCCCTTGTGGTCCCAGAGCAGATGGCCCATTCTTAGTGTTGTATACTTCACATATACTATTCCATTAGACCTTATAGCATAATATACTAACTATACATGTGCTTGTGTTACCTGCTAGACAATGAGTTCTTCAAAGTCAGGAAATGCTATTTAACTGGATGCTGCAAGGGTCTCAAGTGCCTTGTTGAATTAAATTGAATGTAAGATACCATAAAATATTTTAGAATAAGTAGTATTGACCAAAGCTAGATTCATATGAAGCTCATCCAAGTTTGCAAATATGTGGCTCATATTCACATTTGTTAAGAAAAAAAAAAGTTTATTCACACTTCCAAACAATTAAATAAAATTAAGAATTTTGTAAATGGAACCATTTATTGTACCTTACAGTGATTAGTTGAGTCATCCCCGCAGAATAGCTAGAGGCAGGAGATTCAACTAGCTTAATAAATGTAGTTGGCTTCAATGAAGAATTAAAGGATAAAATTATACTCTATTACCAAAGTGCAATAATACTATGCACTTAAATAGCACA
Organism: Manis javanica; assembly: GCF_040802235.1. Classification (NCBI taxonomy): domain Eukaryota; kingdom Metazoa; phylum Chordata; class Mammalia; order Pholidota; family Manidae; genus Manis; species Manis javanica. Next base: position 72,637,606 of record NC_133158.1, on the reverse strand, counting down.
GAAGAAATAAAAGGTTAATTGGAATTTAAACCAAACCCCATTTTAGTAGACTAAATAAGCCTTTAACCAAAAGGTGGAATTCAGCATTAAACACTTAATAAATAAGTGTTATCATCTGAGATCCTGGCTTATGAAAGTAAGATAAATCAGCTTAACTTTACTAGAATACAAACAAGTTTGCCATATATAGAAATAGAACATAAGGCACAGAAACAATCTGGTAAGGCAGTTTACAACATAATTCAAAATATACTGGCCACACAGTAAAAGCATAAGTCAGATGCAATTTATCCAGAGGCATTAATTAGTAAAACAATGTAAGCCCAAATCAAGTATGAGTATCCCAGGAAGTCACCTCAGATTTTCAAACTTGTTGAAATCAGATGGCCCTTGAATGATGACAAATACAGACTTTTCTGAGGTTTAATTTTTAAATAGGACATTTTATTTGAAAGCTTATATTCAATCATTTATTTTGTTATCACATTAACATGAAAGTTAGCGCACAATAATGTCAATAAAATGTTTAAAAGTCAGTAAAAAGAACTGCAAGCTGTCAACAGTTTTAAGAGCTTATGCCAATCATACTGACAAGCAATTCACAGCCTTCTTTGCTGGACACTCAAAAATGTCCAAAATTGACATACTAGGAAATTCTATTTTCTCTGAACTTATAGTTTATCCCAGAAAATTGGTGTTTCACATCACTGGAATAACAAAAAGCTGCAACTCTTCTATACTGCTTTCCCACCCTAGAACAGGTGGCACAGATGTCGTCTCCCTCCTGAGAAAGGCTTGAAGAAGAATGAAGGGACATTAACGTCCTTCTTAAGCAGAGAAAACAAAAAGTTAACTTATTTTCTCTTTCAGAAAAAATCAGCCTCCCAATTAGGTACTTTATTGACACTGTTTTCTCACAAACATAAAATTCTGTATATTCTTTAAGTCCATCTAAAAAGCTATAACTCCTCACCAAGCTGTAAACCATTAGCATCAAGTGGTATTTATGAAGTCCCAGCTTTGCATAACTGTGTGTTGAAAATTGATAATAAAATCTACAGACAGTTCTCTCCAGAATTACATTCACATATTAATTTTTTAATCATAGAATGAATCATATGGAAATGATAACTGCAATTATCTGAACAGTTGCTGCAATCAACAGCAAAATAGCCATGAATATACACAATATGACCAAAACACCCAGCAATTAGTACCGGTAGTTTTATGTAAAAGAGTGAGAAGACACTTCCTGTCAACCATTTGCCTGTAACTTATAAAACGATGTAATAATGAAAGGAGACTGATTAAAGGAGATCAGAACATATTAGACTAAAATTCAAAACAACCTAAGTTCTAACTTACGTCTAGTCTGTACAATGCTACAACCTTCTCCTCTTTCCTCTAGCTTAAACATAATACTACTGTTGCTTGCTGTTGATGATTTATACCACGAGTCATGGTTACCATTATATTATCAGGGCATATTGTATAACTTGAGACTATCACATTAGCAGTTCCAACAGAATGGCTGCTAATTCCAGAATGCTGTCTTAGAAAGCTAAAAATGCACACAAAAACTACATAGGTAATTTCCCTTCACCCTATACTGTAAACAGCTAAGCTATAGCTCAGATTTCCCATCAAGGAACTTATTATTGTCATAAAATCTTAAGCAAGAGTTCCAATCAGTTACATCTTTTGACATTTCAGAAGAGCAACTCAATAGCTTCCCACCCAGGATGGCTACTTCCACCAAACCAACAGTGAAACTGATGGAGGCAAAATGTTCACAGGCCAATGACCTCAGCTGATGGTAGACCCGCCATGTAAGGCTGACAGGATAGACGTTTTCCACAGCTCTTGGGCTTGCAGTCAGTAAATGAAGTGTGAAATGGAAGAGACTCCTCTCAACCTATTATAGCTTATTAATTCTTGGCAGATAGTTGGTCTCTTATGCCAAGTTCTTTGACTCTGAACTTGACTTGGACAGCAAAGACTCTTACATAGTAGATTTAAGCTCTTCAAAATGAAGGTGATTTAAATTGCTTGTTAAACATATGGTTAAAAGGTATGAGTACATATTTAAGTATACCTCCAATTGTTTTATTTTTGTCATAGGGAGGAGTTCCTGAAAATTGTAATAATCTTCATGGAAACATCATAGCAATGGAAAGTTTTCCTGGAGAAAAACAAGTATCTATCTGACAATGTTACACTTAAATTGCCCTAAATTATCTTTTTTTTTTTTTGCCAAACTATGGAATAATAGATCTTAATTCAGTAAACATGTTTCTTTTACTAACAGTAAACTGGTTCTTTAATTTTCTTAAAAGTCTCATTAACATTCTATTGTAACACAGGTTGAGCTCATTTCTATTAATATTTCATATGGACACTATGGCTCATATAATTTCCTTTTTAACTCTGCAGCAATTGGTAAATTGAGTTCAAGATCTTCAACTATTTAGCGATTATCCTGTTACTGTATTTCATGTAGACAATGACAGAATAAGGTAGAAAGGGGCATCAGGGAACAAGGGTAACAAATAAATCTACTTTTGGAAATGTTTAAATCATTATTGACATTTCAACTCATCATTAAAAAAAAATTATCTGTCCAAAGCATAATGGTACAAATGAAGCTCAAGAACATGTTGGTCACCTAATAACAGAATTGAATTTGCAATCTAGTTTGATTCAAAATTCAAACCAAAAAATCTGCAGAGCCCCTATGAGCAAGGAACTCAGGGAGACACAAAGAAGGCTGTGGGCTTTGATGAACCATCACAAGTAACTAGAATACAGGGCTCCAAGTGACTTAATGGGAGTGAAAAGGAAGCATTAAAAAAGCAAGAATCATATTCTTTGGAACAAGCAAAGTGTCACGGAGGATTTGACATTAGGAATAAAATTTGGCACAAAGAGTTTTTCTAGAGATTTGTTTAGCTGGTCATTTATTTCTCAAAATATATATGAAGAAAAGGTAACTACTACGAATATATTAAAATTCGTAAAGCCTACACAATCTCTTGGGCAGAGAGCAGGCACATTCATTCAATTCTTATATTTGATCTTCTCCTAATATCTCCTACTAATACTACCCAGCACATTGGGTTTTTGTTTTTGCTTTTTAATCTAGTTGAATATAGTTGAATGGCTAAATATATATTGATATATTCATACTACAGAATATAACACAGTAATTTAAAAAATACTTACTTGTAATTAAATGAATAAATTTCCAGAATACATGTTGAATGGAAAAGCTAATTATAGAATGTTGTGTACCATATGATATTATACACGCACAAAACTCTAAGCAGGACTCAGCTCTGCTCCTGGCAGGGACTCTAGAGAGACAGTGGTCACGCTCACTGAGGAACTCTGAGAGACTCTGAATTTCCTGTTTTGAGTCCTCCACCCTCATTGCCACAGCTTCCAATTTCACTGGCCGTCATGTGTCCACGGAAGGGGAATGACTGAAAATGTGCTGATAAACCAGCAATTATCATACATATTCTATAGAATACTAGTCCTTTGATAGTCTCCATTCAGAAAAAAAGGCCCAAGTTTGGAAAAGTATTGCACGAAACCAAAACCCTATCTTGGAAAGTCATAATTCACAAAAGTACACATTTAAATATTCACAGGTTCTGAGAAGTCATGCAGTAACAGGATCTGTTAAGCAGTGTTAATTTTTCTCTAAGCTCCACTCCCATCTGCCTCTTTGGTATATCCAAAGGCCTTCATGCATCAAAAACTGAACATACGGCTTACAGAACCAAACCTGATCAGGTGACTCAAGTGTGCAAATCATTCATCTGGTGCTGGAACTCAGAAAGCTCAACCCCAGTCTCTCTCTCTCATCTTATATATACAATCCTATATCAAAAAGAAAAAGAAAAAAAGAAAGTCTCTTATTACTTCTGTAAATTTCTGTGAATTTCTGCCATCCCACTGTAACACATACCGCCTTAGCTCTTACCTGCACTGCTGCTGTGGCCTCCTGCCCAGGACTCCCACCTCCCTTTCTGCCTGTGTTAGTCTCCTAGGACAGCCACAACAAAACAACACAGACCGAACAGCCTCAACAACAGAAATCCATTTTCTCCGGGTTCTGGAGCCTAGACGTCCAGGGTCAAGGTGCCAGTACGTTTGGTTCCTGTTGAGAACTCTCCTCTTGGCTTGCTAATGGCCACATTCTCACTGGCCTTGGTGGCCTCTTCTCTGTGCACAGGCTGAGTGGAAGCTCTGATGTCTCTTCCTCTTCTTAAAAAGACCCCAAACCTATCAGATAAAGTCTTCACCCTTAGACCTCACTTAACCTTTATTAACTCCTTACAGTCCCTATCTCAACAACAGTCATATTAACATTTAAATCTGTGGGGTCAAAATTCAGGACATACCACCCCCTTCTACTCTGATCTCCATACTACAAAGTGTTACTTTAAAAATGTAAATCTGATCATGCCACTCTCCTTCAACAATGGCCTTTCAAATATAATTGATACTTTGTCAATTCTCATCTCTGCTTACCTCAGCAACCTCCCTGTGCATGCTTCTGCTACGATGACCTCCCTTAAGTTTCTCAAACGTTATGTCCCTCACACATGCTGCTTCATTCTTATGTTGTTGATTTCCCTCTTACCTTGGGGAGGCTTCCCTAGGCCCCAGATACTCTAACATTATACAAGATCACCTAGAATAGTTTATCATAATGTGCTACACTTTTATTCATTATAATTATCTTAGATATTATATATTATGTAATTAGTTGATTAGTGTCTTAGTCCCTTTGGGATGCTATAACAAACTAGACTGGGTAGCTTATAAACAACAGGAATTTATTTCTTAAAGTTCTGGAGGCTGGCTGTCCAAGATCAAGGCGCCAGCATGGTCAGTTGAAGACTCTCCTCCTAGTTCATAGATTGGGCCTTTGCATTGTGTCCTCACATGGTGGAAGGGGCTGCAGTCTCTGCAGGGTCTCTTTTACACAAACACTAACCCCCATCCCATGAGGCTCTAACCACATGACTTAATCCCTCCTAAAGGCCCCACCTACTAATACTATCACATTGGGTATTGGGATTTCAACAGAAAAATTGGAGACAGGGGCACAAAAATTCAGACCATAGCAATTAATGTCTGTTTCTCTTACTTGACCATAAGAAACATGAGGCAGTGATCATGTCCATTTTCCCATCATTACAGCTACAGCATCTCACATTGCATTCACCATATACTAGGTAATAAAGATTTATCTAATGAATGAATAAATGTACCAGAATTCCTTTAACTTGTTTGAAAAACAATTACAAGACCTACTTATAAATATGTGATTTAACCAGTATTATGAATAACACACTTTAGGAAACATGAAAATAACCTCAACTTCCCTGAGATAAAGATATATCCTGGCAAATAAATCCAGAGGAAATCACGCTCAAATCTAGAATCCAGAAGGTCTTGTATCTGCAGATATGAACAAACAGAATGAAGAATTCTGATTAGAAGAGTTTTTGACAGATTCTTAAAAATTTCACATGGATTCTGAAAGCACCTCTTTCCCTCTTTTCTTGCATCAGCTGGTAGTCTGTGATGAGATTCAAAGTTCTGTTCCTCAAAGATGGGACTTATACGTGTGTGGTCCAAATTAATTATAATAATATGTTAACTTGGCTCTAACAATAAATTATTTATCATCTGATTAGTATGAGTGTGTATTGTGTGGTTATGAAGCATTAAGGTGGACATACCTGACTCCACATATAGAAAACTACTCTCATTGTACTAGAGAGCTTTACAAATAAAAAGATTTTCTGGAAATTATGATTTGTGCATTAGATAAGTGGTTTTTACAAGTTAATCTTAAAGATCCTTCCAATTCAGATATTATGATTCTCCTTTTCCATATTTAAAAATTAACACCTCATGGTTACCATGGGGAGGGGCTGAGGTGGGGATGGTGGATGAGGGGGATAAAAGGGCACAAAAATTCTCAATCATAATATAAGTTGGTCACAGGGATAGTAGTACAGCATGGAAAACAGACCCAGGAATTCTGTAACATCTTCCTATGCTGACAGATAGTAACTACACTAGTGGGGGTGAGGATTTAATAATATTAGTAACTGTTGAACCACTGTGTTGTATACTTAAAACCAACATAAGACTGCATATCAACTACACTCAAACCAAAAAAAAAAAAGAATTAACAACTCAAATACATGGGTGATAACTTCAGACACTGAAGAAATACCAAGGATGATGATATTTCTTCTAGTACCTTTGGACAACAAGGGTACAAGAAGATCCATTTATATAAATGCCAAGAAAATGAAGGTGCTGCCTTTAATATAGGTAAATTGAATTGCCTGATGCCTTAATTCCAGGATTCTAATGCAAATTTTATTTTTCAAAATAACCCAGGGATTCACTTAAAAGGTAATAGAGAAAAATAAAGATGAAAAGTCAATGTACAACCATGAGTCATTCATACCAACTCATGGTATATTACTGTCCCATATTGAATCAGGTGGTGGAGAGCTCAGGACATGAAAATCATAAAACCTCATCAATTTATTTTTCCAAACTCAGGATAATTTATATTCAGTTGATTATAAAGTTTGCTTTTATATAATCCATCAGAAAAGGGCTTGATAAGCAAATTAATATCATATAAAAGATTACAGAGATAATGTTTATCCTTCTTAAGTCAAACTGTTCAAGTACTTAAAATCATTTGCACGTAAGCAATTAATATGCTCAATATGAGGGATGCTTATGTATTCATTAGAGTAATTCCTGTGGGACTACCACTTGGCAAGGTTTTGGATGTGATTAAACATAAATGATAATGTATATAAATGGTGGAATACAAGTTCTGTTTATTAATCAGTTAATAGCAGATTGTTTCAATTCATTATTTGTTTTTCAATTGTAGATGCATATTTACGTGTCAGATCAGATAAAATAGGCCCCATATATGTCTGGAAAATCAAAGTACAGTGTTCTCTAAATATCTCTTAATTCAGGACTTTTAGAAATTCTTACTGGCCTTGCTCTTCCTATTCTGAACTTGTCTTCCAATGAATTCAACCAGCACAGGGATCTGAGTCAACACAGGCACTGCAGAAGCAGCCGACAGTGAAGGCAGCCTCACCCAGGCACCACCTGTTCAAGCCTGGGTGGCAAGGTGATGAGTTGGATAGTCCCAGGTGGGCCCTCCTTGGCAATGGGAAGACCCTCTAAATTAAAAGTCCACGGAAAGTGTCATTTACATAGTTGAAAACACTGTCTTAAAAGAAAGACCTTGAATGCTTAGTAGAACCTAAACTTTAATGACAAATACTGAGAGTATTCTAATTATAGACAGAATGAGATGCATGAGAAAACATGGCTAAGGTTGAAAAAAATTATAGTCTAGAAAGAAAAGCAGAAAGTGGGACTAAATCAAACTAAGCATATGCCAAAGCAGCTACTGAGCTTTTTTTCAGTTCATGCAAAGATGTACATTTTGACAATTAAGTAAGGTATCAACTGCCAAATGCCTAACATGGTCTCACAAGTTTAGTTACTCAAAATAATTTCTTTTCTTCTTGGGCATTAATTCACAGTTTGTTTTCTGGAAAAACAAAATACAACAAAAACAACGCTTGTGCGCTTACCATTCTCCCTCTCTCCTTCTCTCCCTCCTTTCCTTATTTCCTTCCTTCCTCCTTCCCTCTATCCCTTCCTCCCTTCCTTCCTTACTTCCTCCTTGACTTCTTTGAAGACATATTATGTCTTCCTGAAATGGAAATTGTGCTGAGTCTGTAACATAGTGATGAATGAAAGTCCCACAAGGACAGTTTTTTACATCAGAAAAGGGAATAGACTCAATGAAAACTGTGTCATAAATAGAATTTGTGGAAATTATTTGCAAGTTATGAATGCAAGCATTATTATTCTCATAGAGGGGACAGTCAATAAATGCCTGCTGATAAAGAATTCCTTCATGTTCACTAAACTTTTTGACAGATACCATAGGGCATTTTGTCTAAACTTTAGTAACATCAGTGCTCATCATAAAATCAATTAAAATGCAAGCTGCCTGCAAGCCAACTTCTTCTCTAGATGATGAAACCGGCATGCTCTCCTCAGACCAAGCATACTTCTGTGTTGACTAAGCAAATCTCAAAAGTTGTGTGTAACTCAGGATACCACCCACAACTGCTGCAGAACACTAATTAGTTCTTCAAGCAAAGTCCTATGCCAGCTCTCACAATGTTGCCCATCATTTCCTCTTCCCTAAAACACATTGGGGTGGTAATGATGATACTAGTATCTTAAGGGGAAAAACACTGTTTTTTTTTTACTACAGAATTATAACCAGTGTCTGCACAAAAAAAGAAAAAAGTTGAGCTCTCAGTCAGAATGTCCGCTGCTAATAAACAAACAAGAAAAAGATCTTAGGCCATGCAAGGGCTGTGATGTGAGTGTGAATCATTAATACCAGGTTACAAGCTCCTCAACTAATATTTGCACAGCACTTGACATTCGCAAAACACTTTCATATATATTTTCCTATTTGGTATCAAAACAAACCTATAAAGTTGTATTTTCCTACTGTCAATTTATACACAGGAAAATAGAAACTGATACATGATATATGACTTGTTCAAGCTCATGGAGCTGAGCAAAGGCAAGGTTGTGCTCAAACTCAGAACTTCTGACTCCAGATACTCTACCTTCTCCATCCATCCAAGCTGTCTCTGTACAACAATCCCAGAGGGCCTTAGAAAATGTAAAATAATTTCAGGCCCAGTGAAGTTCAGTACTCTTTCAGAATGCAAAGTTTAGTACTCTAGAGTTGTGGGTTGAGAATTTTGAAAGGATCTACTCAACATGAAAATGTCAATGGTAAGGTCTTCTCTTTGGGTTCAATTCCTGTGCATAGAAATCTATGACCATCCATTTTATTTAGGAGCTATAATACGTAGGGCCTATATTTAAAATCAAAAGTGTTCTCCTCCTGGTTCCAGTACTAAACTTGTACTTATACAGAATCTTAGACCCCCATCTCAGGCCTATTAAACTAGAATCTGCATTTTCACAAGATCCCCAGGTGATCCATATGCACATTAAAGTTTGAGAAGCATAGCTCTGACCTAAATCTCACTGGAATCTATATTCTAGTAGACTCAGTATCCTACTGCTATCAGAAGTTTGGGACTATGGGCCAAATTTCTCCTACTAAAACTGTTGTCAGATGTACCTCTAGATTCAGCTTCTCATTTTATACTCACACATAGGTCAGCATATTCCCTCTTGAAGGAATGAGGAGAGCACATGGTCAGGGTAATGAAAGACAAGCAGAGCTGAACGTCATTGACATAACATTTTCTGCACAGAATACTAAGGAGAGGGCATTACAGACTTGGCAAGTGTTTTAATATATTAGAATATATATATACATTCTTTTTTCAGAAATAATGGTTTCTTGACTAATCCCTTCATTACCAAAGGACTGAAGCACTACTATATGCTGGCCCCAGCCTTTAACCGTCCTAAACATTAGCATGGGCTAATCTGTAAGCATCAACAAAATACACTACAGGAGTCATCTGGAAGCTTCAATATGTGCTGATAACTCTGCCTCTGGGGCTTACTCTAAAGATACTTTACATCTAATTATGATACACATTTTAGAGGATGAATATTATTCTGAAATGGGAATTTGCCTAAGAAAAACAAATAAGTCAGCAGCCTGCATCAGGTTTCAAATGTTTCTATCATATATAACTAGAAGTTGACAGTAATTTTGGAGATTTGTTCCCTCAGAATCCTAGGACTGTGAAGTTGGGAGTGAAGTAGACACTCCCATTGTAAGGAAGTGTGAATAACCAGGTGGCTCATCCAATCCAGTTGCGGCACAGCTTTAGGAACTCATAAAATCTGGGGTTAACATTCAGTTGAACACCAATCAACTGGAAAGCCCAAAAGGAAGGGTGTTGCAGCCAACTTCCCCTAGGGAACAACTGGACCCCTGCTGATGCCCCACCTGGCATCTTAACCCACTTTCTTAGCAACCACTGAAATCCATATTAACTATAATGCTCACCATGTAAATGATGTGGCCCAAATCAAACAAAATCCTGGTTAAATGTTAAAACAAAAAGTCATTTTTAAAAAGCTGGTGTGAAAGGAAAACCAAGCCCCAGGAAGAAGCCCTCTTTCCTAACAAGCATAAGTCTCATTTAAAGATTTTGAATGCGGGAATTAATGAATCAGTGGAGGTGATGGTTATCATTACTCCCACACTTTCTATCTAGAGACTACTCTCTGCTCAGATGTTGAGGATAATTTCCTTTGCTGTGATTCCCTTTCACAGCAGTGATGAGGTTCACCAAAGTCAACAAAATGGAAAATTGTTTTCGTCCAAGCATTCACACTAGAAAGGGTAGAACCCAAAACGTATGATTTTTTTAATTGCAGCCAGTTTCAGTGCCTTTAAGTGGAATACAGAATGCAGAAAAAAATTCAGAAGTAAATTTATAATTGTCACAAAACATCCTACAGTACAGTGAAGCATGTGCCCTGAAAGGCAGAAGCAAAGCTTACTCTGTAGTTGAAGGAAGGATTGAAAGCCAGTGTCTTCCCAATGGGTTTCAGCCCCAGGCAAGTTTGCTATGGATTCAGTGTGACCAAAGAAACTGACAGCAATATGTTCTTGGGGTGAAAGGGTTATACCCAACTTTTATTTCCAGGTGGCAGGTCAGTCACTAAAATCCCATTCAGTCAGAGTGAGTCTGCAGGCAGCAAGCCAGTCTCTGCCTCTGGGCCCCTCTTTCTGCACGGCCATCCCCTGGGCCCCTCTGTCCTCACAATCATCCTCTGGGCCCCTCTGTCTGCACAGCCGTCCCACACAACCATTCCACACAACCATCCTCTGGACCTCTGTCCTCGGCGCTGCCACCACTCCAGCCTCTGCTCTTCTCTCCTGCAGCCTTGCAGCCCTACCACTGTGTCATGCCCAGAGCACTGGGCGGAGCTCTTTTTATAGAGTCAACAGCCATGTATTGTCCACAGGTGTGCAGTGAGCTAGTCAACCAGGGCCAGGTGAGAATCCTGGCCACAGGAACTCTCATTTTATCCACAGCCAGGCACCCGAATAGGTCCTTATCCAGCAGCGAGGGGAATGTTGATGGCACTATAGTCTTTTCGGGCCACATCGACACACAAATACCCAGCTCACAAGCTATGATATCACCTTAGAAAATTATGAGATCCATGTATAACAATGAAGCTAAACTGAAGGAACAAAACAGCAGCAGATTCACAGACTCCAAGAAGGGACTAGTGGTTACCAAAGGGGAGGGATGTGGGAGGGCGGGTGGGGAGGGAGAGAGAAGGGAATTTAGGGGTATTATGATTAGTACACATGGTGTCGGGGAGATACAGGGAAGACAGTGTAGCACAGAGAAGGCAAATAGTGACTCTGTGGCATCTTACTACACTAATGGACAGCTACTGCAATGAGTATGGGTGGGGACTTGATAATATTGGTAGATGTAGTAACCACATTGTTTTTTCATGTGAAACCTTCATAAGAGTGTATATCAATATCTTAATAAAAAAAATTATGAGGTCCACATCTACATATATACACACATTTCTAAATATGATGTAAATTTTTCAACAGTCAACACAGAAGGCAGGATTGGCAAATTGTTTATGTCAAGAAACATTTCCTGAGAATCTGCTAAGTATAAAGCCTTCAGGAATATGAATGGTAGAAGTAAGATATCTGCTTTAGCTATAAGAACAATGACATTCATGAGTACTTCTTTATGTTCCATTTAAATCACTTTTGAAATTACCTTTTGTTGGAGAAAATGATATCCTCGCTACCACTTATGCATTTTTACATGAATCCAACTATATCAGTCATAGGATATTCCTTGTTAAATAAAAAATAATTAGTTCCATTTCTAAAATGGATGCAATAATTCAAAGGAATAGTAGCCATCATCTCTTGGGTAAGAAAAAAAATGAACTAATAAAAGTAAAACCTCTCAACATATGATTTTAGGAATGTGATGGCCTTCAGTAAGAGGTTAAAGGTGAAATGGGAGGTGAAACTGGCCTGAACTTACCAGAAAGAAGAAATCAGAGCACTGAGTGTTTCTATATTACAAAGTACACCAATCATGAAGGCAATAAATTATGATAAAATGTGTGCTTCAGTGAAAGCACATTAAAGCATAAAGAATTACCAAATTAAAGCAAGTTTATGATTCATCCAACACAGTATTTAGTCTCTAGATGTGGTAGCTAGTAAATTTACACTTGTTGAGCTGAAAAAGAAAGTAAATGCCTGTCCCTAAGGCTGCACATGGTATATTTATCTCAAGTAGGGGAAACAGACTTATGGTAAAGTTATTCCCCAATGCAGGGTGTTGTGTCACAGCAAACATCTGTGTAAAGAAAACTGTTTGCAAATCTGTTAGTAGTAAATTAAAGGTATAGAAAATATACAAACTGATATCCCTGAATTTTTTTTTTTTAGTTCAGGTTACAGGTGTGTTTGTAAAGGCATGAAAATGGAAAAAAAGAAGAGAGAAGGGGCAAGAAAAGTCAGAAAGGAGGGGGGAAAGGAGTCATTCATGAGTTCTTTAGCACTTCCTGAATTTATAAGTTGAACTCAAAATAAAAGTTTCCAAAATAAACATTAGCCAAAATGCTTGTTAACAAAAGTGTTAATAGTCTCTATGTTCAGTTAGCTTATTATTTTTTTCTAAGTTTGATTCTACAGCTAAGAAGTATGACCACAGAGGACATAAACTTGAAATGAAAATAATGCACTTATTAGATGTACAAAGGTGAAGCACATTACAGCAAAAGAAGATGACATTGCTGAAAGGAGTAACTTTGAAGTGATAAGGAAAAATGAACAGGGAGGAGAAAGAAAGAATTGGAAGAAATGGAGCAGGAAGAACATTATTTTGTGTAAATTAAAATTAAATGTAAAAGGATGACACTAGCTCTGATCTTGTCAGGCTGAGGTATTTTGGTGGCAGACAGTAAAATGAGAATTATAAGCAATTTGCAAGCCACAGGTCTGCGAGCATGCACATTTCTCCTCTTTTATGACTGTTGATCAATGTTGTTGTTGTTTTTCATGGAGAAAAACAAATTCTGAAATACCAGTTGTATGAATCTCTGGGAAAATCAGAAGCAGTTTGGTCTCTGCCGCCGATAGAGCCCCTACAAGACACAGGCAAAATTAGGCAATGGCTGCAATATCTTCGATGGCACTCTCATTTGATAACACTCTTCCTGGAGCCCATCATTTAGAATGCAGACTGCCTCCTTCTCCAGGCTGTCTCTCAGATTCAGTAACTGTGCTCTGTCCACTCCCCCCACCCCGGGTACACTTGCCATGCTGCCGCCCTCTGGCCCAGGCAGGTCAGTACCATGGACAGGACCCCTCTCCTGCCCAACACTCCTGCAGGACTACATCACCAGCGGTCTACCTTTCCTCTCTAATAATAGCTAGGACACAATGTTTGCTCGGTGCCAAACATGTTTACTTATATTGATACATTAAAAATGTTTCATCCTCAAAACCACCCTATGTGGTTGGTACTGCTTTGAATCTCACTTTATAGATGAAGAACCTGAGCACAGAGAGAATAAGGACTTAGCCAAGTCACACACCTGGGAAGGATTTGAACTCAGCGAAGTGTGGCCCCAAAGTTCTCTCTCTTAACAAGGACATTACATAGCATCTGTTTCTTTTCAAGTATTCATTCATCACATAATCACTGATATCAACAATATTACATACCTTACTGTGCTAGGTGCTGGGGAGTATACCAATTAATAAAAAAAAGATATGACACTTTTTCTTGGGGAGATAACTGTCAACTTGGAACCATAAACAATGAACAAATGACCTGTATATCTGAAAGAGTTCTGAAGGGAGGAAATAAAGTCTGATTAGAAGAATAGAAAAGATGATCATATATGGCCACGACCTGAGGGATGAGAAGGAGCCAGCCACATAATGAGCAGCACAGGTGAGCATTCCAGGAAGAAGGAAGAGCATGGGCAAAGGCCTGGAGGTGGGAAAAAGGCTTCCCACTTCTAGAAACTTCAGGGAAGAATCTATAACTAGAACAAGGTGGATGAGGAGAGATGTAGGATTCTATTAGAAAAGGAGTAAATCAGATTATGCAAAACTTTATAGTTTACATATGGAATTTTCATTTTGTGCAATGTGCACTGGAAAGCCTAATGGCTTTTAAGGGATTTTAAGCTGCAAAATGACATAATCATATTTATATTTAAAAAAACTTGTCTGTCTGCTTTGTGGAAAATGGGTTGGAAGAAAAAACATTAACTATGAAGAGACAAAGAAGAAGACTATTGTAATGGAACCATCTAGAAATGGTGCTGGTTACATGGTCACACTGGAGATGATGATCAATGGTCACATTCAAAATGTATTTTAGAAGCTGAGCTGACAAGATTTGGTGTTGGAGTGGATTCAGGGAATGAATAAAAGGACTTAAGGATGACTCCCACAGTGAATAGGGTGCCATTTTCTGAAATGAAAAAGACAGTAGGAGAAATGCTTGAAATCAAGCATTCAGTTTTGAATGTGTTATACATACTTGGTCTTCAGCCTCCACTTCTGTGTGTAATCAAAATAAGATGCAACTAATTCCAGAGTGTGAGAGAATGATAGAACCCTCAGAAATACGCGGATATCTGTGAGAAAAAGAGACATACCCGCTTCCTAAATAGGGCTCTGAAAAAGGAATTCATCCCATCATTCCCAGTACTGTGCAGCGCCCCCTGGTGTAGGTGCAACAGAACAGCTCACTTCCGCAGCAGAGAGCCTAAGGCAGTCAAAGGACATTTTTTGCCCAGCCAGGACTGGCACGGGAGAGAAATGCAACAGCCGTGGCCCCTAGGATGGTGCAGAAAGGAGAGCCTAAAATATTTTATGGTGATGACAGGGGACTCTCCCACAACAGACAGCTTTGCAGCCAGCCACCAGATGGTAACACTGATACCTCTGATGACAGGAACAGGGAGCAACAGCCAAAGGCCAAAGACCAGACAGGAAGCGTGACATCCAATTTGTGGATGCCTGTATGGGAGAAAGGACAGCTTGGACCAGATGCTTCCCTCTGATGCCAGAACACTGATGCCACTTTGAGGAGAAGGCAGGGGAGTATGAAAATTCTGCATTAATTCAGTTTACATCTAAAACAACAGAGAAAGCATAAAGGTGACCGAGTTTATCTAGAAACGAAAGTGACCCTTGAGCAAAATGGGTTTGAACTGCTCAAGTCCACTCATACACAGATGTTTTTCAATAAATACATTAGAAATTTGCAACAATTTATAAAAAAAAATTTTCTATTCTCTAGCTTACTTTGTCATACTACTATATTCTTACAATACAATGTATGACATACAAATTGTGTGCTAATCAACTTATCAGTAAGGCGTCCAGCAATAGTAAGCTATTAATAATTATGTTTTGGGAGAGTCAAAAGTTATGCACAGATTTTTGACTGCTCAGAGGGTTGGTACCCCAAAGGTCCACATTGTTCAAGTGTCAAATGCATTACAATTACACAGCTAGGCAGAATATAGATTGATGAGTTTTGAAAAGTAGTTCTGTTTCTACAAACACTAAGCAAGCTTAATTGGACATTTTCACTGACTACAACAGTAAGAACTCATTGGCCTTTCCCCTTCAAGTCTCTTCACATTCTTCTGGGAGATTCTGCAAGGTGTTTTGTATACAGACACAAACATTTAGTCCATGACATCCTCCTTTTTGACTATAATGCTTTATAGTAGAATTTAGGTGGTAGCTTAAGTATCAATTTCCCATGCATTCATTCAAAAGATATTTAAGAAGAGTCTATTATGTGACAAGTCCTGGCTCTAGGTTGCTAGTAAAACACAGGAAAAAAACATGAATGAAGTCAGTGAGCTGGCACTCTAAAAGTGCGGAGGTGGAGGGGAGACTTTGCTGGGCCAGTGTGGGGGGAATAGTATGTGGAAAAGACAATATAAAGATAATTATGTGCTATGGTTAAAATAAGTCATGGTTATCTGATAGAGAACAAATGGGGCAGTACCATAGCTCTTTCTGTAGTCTCAGCAGAAACTAACTTCAAATCTGAAATTGTCATTATACAAGAGTGAACTATTACATTATTCTACCCCTTGAAAATGTAGGTAGTTTGACCCGTGTGAGACTGTAATATCACTAACATTCATTTAGTTGTAACTCTATTTAAACTTGCCACAGGCATGAAACCAATTTAAGAGTGTGGTACATGGAGCAATACAGTTGGTTAGTAAGGGCAGATCTTACCCATCAGCAGTGAGAATAGTAACATTTAACTCAAAGCTTTTGTTATGTATATCTAAATAATAATAAAATTAAATAAGATATGCTTACTTGTTTCCATTGAGGAGTCTCAACTCACTTAAGCCTAAACTTGAAATTGTTTTAAATTTTCCCTGATAACACCTATCAAATGTCCTCTTCAATCCCCCAGTCCACCTAGTTAAAAAACCTTAAAGATCTCTCAGCCCATGCTTATAATATTTCTTCAGTTTTTGTTAAGATTACCTCATTTTACTCACATTTCTCCCTCTTCAACAAAAGCAGGACACACTCCTGACTGGAAGAGTTTGGGGTGGGGAAGAGGGGTGTGTGGTGTCCAGTGAAAATACCCTTCACCTAAGCTTCAGTGGCAGTGAGAAGAGTAGGGGAGACAACTGATCACTTGAGGGACTACCTGCTGACAAACCCACCATTCTCTTCGTTATGTGTTGCTATTTCTCTGTTGAATGCTGACTGCCTGCTGATTTCCACCTTTGAAAGAGATAACCCCAAGTGTTGGCTCTTGTAGGTTCCTAGGAGGGTACCTCACCCAATTCCCCTGCACAGTCCCAGTGAAGTTTCATGGCTGGGAGACCAAGCTGAAGCTGTCTAGTCCTTCCTGACTCAGTAAGTCACACGGGGCCCCTCGCCCAGAAGGATCCTTGCAACACTGTCTAGGTCACAGCCACAATTAGTGGTGTTTTTCCTACATGGTGGAAATGCACAGATCCTTGCCAACTGCTGGGAATAGGGATGGTCCTCTGTCACGCCACTCACAGCTTTACCACCTCTCCCCTCTCCTTTTATCCAAGCCTAGAATCATCAGGTAGTAATGCCGGCTGAATCGTGCAGCAGCTCTGAGGAAGGTCACCAGCTATAAATCTCATAGAGGAGGACAAACTCAGACATTCACTACCAGCACCCACACAACACACCCAAATGCAAGCCTCCATGGCATCCCATCACACTCCATATTCCTGCCAAAAATCCTTATCACAAGGGTCTCCCAATCACTGCAAATTCTCACCCGGACCACCACTCCAGTCACATCCCCCGCCACTCCCACTCCTGCTGTCTGTATCCCAGTCATCAAATATGCCATCCTACCCCTCATCGCAGCATAAAGACAAAGAGGACTCAAGACAGCATTCTGAAAAATACCAATATTTTGTGGTGGTTAAAGAAGGAGGAGATGGAAAAGAAAACAGGAGGAATATCCAGTGAGAAAGGAAGAAAACCAGAAAATGTGATATGGCATAAGCCAAGTATGCGCACTATTCCTAAGTAAAGTGAGTGGTCAACTAGATTGCTGCCAAAATGAAGCCTAAAATTTGGTCTTTGAATTTGAACAGCTGGAGGAGACTGGTGACCTTGAAATACATGTTTTAGCAGAGTAGTGAGGACAGAGCTGTATACAAATACTATAAAAAAAGGTAAATGGGAAAGAAAAAATTAGATGATCTTTAAGATAATTATACTGATTACTAGGAACAGTATGCATTAGCACTTAAATTAATTTAATTTAAAGTGGACACTTGCTTGTTGCCAGGCACTGTGCTAACCACTTTACAAGCATTTTCTCATTAAATCCTCACAGTGACATTACTAGGCAAGGAAACGGAAATCCAGAGAGACTAAGTAAATGGCCCAAACACACAGCTAGGAGGCTGTGGCTGAGTGAATAATGGCCTCCAAAGACATCCAGGTCCTAATCCCTGGAATCTGTAATGTCAGCTGATGTGGCAAAAGGGACTGTGCAGATGTAACGATCTTGGGATGGGGATATAAACCTGGGTTATCCAGATGGGCTCTAAATGTGAGAAGAGATCTCCCAAGAGAGAGGCAGACGGGGATGTGACAGCAAAGAGAGAACCTCAGCAAAGATCTGAAGATGCTACACTGCTGGCTTTGAAGGAAGTAGCTCACAGGCTAAAGAATGCAAGGAATGCAGATCTAACACCAGAAGCAGGCAAGAAAAGATTCTCTGAGGGCCTTCAGAGGAAGCATAGGACTGAAATGAAGAACCTTAATTTTGGCCCAAGAAACTATTTTCAGACTTTTGATCTCCAGAACTATAAAAGAATAAATACATGTTGCTTTAAGCCACCAAATGTATGGCAATCCATTATGGAAGCCACAGGAAACTGATACAGACATGATTCTTTCTACAATACAATCCAGCAATAAATCAGAGTATCACACATGGAAAACAGGGAGAAGGCAGGAGGGGAAAGAAAGGAATAGAAAATAAAGAGAAATGATGGAAGTGTGGGGGGAAGGGAAGGGGAAAGGAGAGGACAAGAGAGGATGAGATCCCAAATATTCTTGAAGTGACACCAGAACTGTCCTCAGCAACTTCACTTTAGGGACTATTATCCCACCCTGAGTCAGAGTGAGTTGGCACTTAGACCACAGATGAGAGTTAGATTTATGGGATAAAATTACAACACCAACTAATCTACAAATCCTGAGGCATCACAACTAAAGAGAAAACAGATTGGTGTCGTCCTAGTTTGGAGGTCAATTGGCTTAGTAACTCTTGGGAACAGTCAATAGTTAAAGACACAATATTAAATCAAGAAGCTCAGAAAAAAAGCAATTTGATTCACTTTTGCATCACCAACTCAAGCATGGCCTTAATTTGCTGCTTAGGTTATATTTTGTAAAGCCTTTTTGTTCTTTTTTCTTATAATGTGACCCTATTATTTAATGTTCTTACCTTGCTATTACTTATTATGGCTATCATTTGCTATAATGAAATTTGTTGAGATATCTACACTTAATGTGCTATAGTTATTTGCTAAAAGCATTCTATAAATGCATTATTATTTAGCTACTGTATTTAATTTAATGTTTAAATAATGCTCTGGTATATTACTTATCAATGACCACATCTTAAAAGGTACACCTGTATCCAATATTTAATGAAAGAAAAGGAAGTTTATCAGGAAAACAAATAATTTGTGTATCTTACACTACCACTCAACTTGAAACTCACAGCAACTTCCAGGCCTTGGGGTCAAGGGGATCCAAGCGCAGTCATGAAGACTGAATCCCTAACTGACTCGCTGGTCTCTCACAGGATTCTCTTCCTAGTTGAGCTTAGGGTTACACCATTTTTTTCCTAAGGAAAGATACTACACTTTGAAGTTCTTTAAGACTTGAAAGAGATTAGAAGAGAAACATATGGAGTCCATATATGGATTCTGAACACCCACAATACAGTGATTTTCCAAATATACTAACAAATAGTTCTCTTATTATAGAGCAGAAATTACACTTTAAGGGAGAATTAAGAATGGGTAAGGATAAAGAAGGTACATTGGTAGGAAAAGAGCATTTAATTCAGTCTCTCCTTTTTCAAAATCAGAAAGAGAAACAGCAACCAAGTAACACAACGTGTGGAGTGTCTGTTTTTGATGAAAATCCAGGTAAAGAGATCTTTAAATTGAAATCCACATAACCAGCACTGTCCTCCCCTCCTCAAAATGTTTCCCCTGCACAAAAGGACAGGGCGCCTGCTGTTTCTGACACACAAAAGCACGAGTAATGGCGACATCTAGTGGCATAGGGTGATATGGGCCAGGGAAATAAATGAGTGAGGGCCGGCAGCAAAACCCTGACCGATACTGCTACATTTAGTTTCCTGATTTGCCTGGCAACAAAACTGTGTTCAAATGGAATCAGTAAGTCTTGTCTCCCAGAAAATGATATTGTTCTGGGTCAACATTTGGAAAAGTCACTTAGTAGTCACTGCTGGGAAATGGGAATGCCTATAGTAAAAACCACACCACCTCAGTTTTAGAATTTAACATGCAGCAATAATGATGTTTTTTGTTTTTTGTTTTCTAATAAAAAAAAATTATCAATATGGCTACAAGAGGTTAGGCTTCTCTAAGGAGAAAGGCAGCTGAATATGCTTCTAAATTCTACCCCTAAAAATCTACCCGAAGATATTACATTTCACTTTATTTCTTTACTTCTCTATGAACTATTTTCTCCTGTTGACAGAAGAGGCCACATTGGGCCACTCTCCAGAAGCTGAAACTCTGGCACTCAGCCTTTTCAGTTAGACCTTAGAGCTATAACGCTCTGCCCGCCTCTGCCTCAGGTGCCAGCCACAGCATCCTTTTGTCTGGCTGCCAGGTCAATAATCTCTCTTCGCATCTGCCTTTTTCACCCCTTCCCTCCTCCTTCCCTCCCATCAAGAAATCTAATTCCAAGTTGGCAGGCAGGAGGTCAGAAATCTTTGAAAGCCGCAACAACTTCTGCCCACACTCAGTCTCACCTCTGAGCATACTGCCAAATGCCAACTTATATCTTCCCTCCTCCACAGCATCCTGTAACTCTAAAATGCCCGAGTTGTCCCGTGAATCTCACCCTCACATCTGCTTCCATCCCCTTCCTTAGCAGCAGGACTGTCTTTTTAGTAATATCCTGCCACATATGTCCCAGGGGCTCAGCACGTCCGGTCACCTGTCCTAGGACCAGCAGCTTCTTCAGGTATCGACTCCAGGCCTTGCCTTCCTCAGAGGTGTCTGCAGGCCCAGAGCTGGCGCAGACCACTGGGGAAGGAGAGATGACAGCCCCTGAAACCCACAGCCACATCTTTGAAAAGTGGGCCAAGTTAAAGCAAATGACTGCAAGCTAGTGTAGTCAAAAAGACCACACTAGTGGTCATAGTGTGACAGGTTTTTTTTAATACACTTTGAAATGACATATTCAGGTCTGTTTTAGAACATTCTTTTAGCAAAAAAAAAAAAAATGTTAATACCATGCATGATTTTTGTCCATTAAGAAGGGATTTCTTAAAGCACATACACTAGAGATTTTATACCTTTTTTTTTTTTTTTGGTTTTAAGAAGGAGACCATGTCAATATCTAATTTTGAAACTACAAATTGTACAGAAATTATCTTCTAAGAACAATATAATTTTCATCATTTGTTTCTAACCTCTTACAAGTACTGTTATCTCTATCAATTCTCCCCCAAAATAGCAGTCAGAGTTACCTAAAAAGGGAGCAATAAAAGCATGAGAAAAGCTCAAAAAGAGATTAAAAAGGTAATTATTATCTTTGAAACAAATATCCATTGAGCAGAAGCTAAAAAAAGTGGCTCCATTATCTGTGAAACTTGGAAAATGTTCACTAGTAGCAACTCAGAAAAGATGGATAAATCACTAACTAGTTAGACAAAGTGAAGTTACAAAAAAGACTTTGAAGTGTACTTCAGGGACAGTATTACTTCTGTGTTGCTATTATACAAGTAACATAGTGTTAAGACTCTTGACAAAATTATTTAAACTGGAGTATTATTATATGAAGATCACTTAGCCCCACCCCACTCTGTAATGTATGATGAAGTAGAGGTCCAAACAGAAGTTCAAAGATACAATAAAACAGAGGGTTTTTTTCTAATAGCAAAGCAGGAAACAGAACAAACTTTTTGACTCTTAATTCAGTATTATGTGTAACATTTTAAATATTAAAAGAATGTGACTTTATAAGTAGATGACGTTATGGACTAAATTGTGTTCTCCAAAATTCATATGTTGAAGAGCTAAGTCCCAATGTGATGGTATTTAGAGATGGGGTCTTTGGAAGTAATTGGGTTTGGAGGAGATCATGAGGCTGGAACCCCCATGGCAAGATTAGTGCCCTTATTAGGAGAGGAAGAGAAAGACCAGAGCTCTCTCTCTCTCTCTCTCTCTCCACCACATGCGCACACACTGATAAGGCAGCCGTGGGACCAATAAAAGCCTGGAGTAGGACTCACCATGTACCAAACCTGCCAGCACCTTGGTCTTGGTCTTCTGAGCTACCAGAACTGCGAGAACTGTCTGTTGCTTAAACTACCCAGTGCTTGTATTTTGTTATGGCAGCCCAAGCTGACTAGCACAGATGAGTTCTACCTTACACATTTTTCCATTTCTAAAACAAATATACCCATAGTCATGGACTGCTGACTACATACTACTAAATTAACTAAATCCACTGGTCCATCAAGAGTAGGCATATTGAAAGAAGAGGAAAAAATGTCAGCACTTTGAAAGTGAGTGGTTAAAAAGTGAAGTGGCACCAGATAGCATTCTTTCTTGGAATACGCAGAAGGAAAAACAAAATCACAGAAACAGACTGAAATGAAGAAGGAGTAGCAATGATGACAATGTCCAGACCTCACATGTTGAGGGCCCAGGAAATGTCTTTGGAACTTTTCTGGCCCCTCACCATGTTTTACTTGTGTTACTAAGAAGACATTCAGCTTGAGATGACAGGAAGCCAGTAGATCATCCAGGGAATAATGCCAAAGAGAAAAGGTGTTAGAATGAACAGGCTTCTGCAAACTAAAGGAACAATGGAAGGTTTTTCTGTCTTCTACAGAGTGAAAGATGGATTGATGGTGAATGGTTGCCTATGGCTGCAGTTCTCAAACACATCTTTCATTATTATTTTAAAAGTAATGCATCAATATAATTCCATGATCCAAAACACAAAGAATTCATTGAAACTGGTTGTGGAAATAATATACATCCACAGTCTCTTATGTGAAATCTTGGAAATAGAGTTCAGAATTTTTTTATTGTATAAAGTGATATAGTGCATATACTGAATTTTATATCACACAAAATGTCTGGGGCAACACTTAGTAAGCAGACACTGATATTCATTCAGAAAACATATCAATAATCCACTGAATGAGAAAAAAATTATTAAAAGGCAGTTCAAGTCAAGTATTGTCACCAAATTTGCAAAAAACACTTCCCAGTTTAGATTTTTCTATATTTTAGAGTTGTGGTATGGGATGGGTGATCCTAGAATGACTGTAATAAATAAATACTATATGGAAGACATAATTCATATATATGCAGGCTGCGTTATAAATGAGAATCCAAAGAACCCAACTATAAGCAAGGGAAATCTTTCTTGAGCATAAACTCCCTCTCCTCAGATATACAGTTGCCAAGTGGCCTGGGAAGCACAATAGTGAAGGTGCACTGACCCCCCCTCTCTTTCCTCCATTCAATATTCCCTTCCTCAGATCCAAGGTCTCCAGGCGCAACCCGGGGAAGGGAGGTATACGTCAATAGTGTTTTCCTTTTTTAACACCCCATCTACCATCTTTTACCTCACTCTTAACTCTGTGGGCCCCCAAAGAAGAGAAAGAGCTCTGAACATTGCTTTACAGACTTTAAAGCATGTTACCTACGCTGACTTTTTTAATCATCACACCAGCCAATGAGGGACAAGTCTTAACCTACCTACTATTTGCAGTTAGTATTAGGATTTAGGTTCTATACTTTCTGCATCCCCTCCAGGTGGATGACATCATCTGGGGAACTGCTCTGCCTCATGCCAGGTCCCTCCCAGGGTCCAGGAAGACCTGTCTCTTCTTAGTTCAAAGCTCATCTCCACCTTTCCAGGCAACCCACTGGTTTCCCATTTCTAATCTGAAGAACACCTCCAATCCTGCCCAGTGACTCATTCAAAAACATCCCACACACATCCCCTTTTCAATCCCCCTAGGGGTCCACCTTTTTCGGAATTCTGTTACTGTGGGTTTCACAACAGAAAATTGCTTTACAGTTTCAAGAGCAACACCAGCCATTCAGCTACCACAGTGAGCACGGATTTGTTCTCACATGTTTCCTATGCAGCTTAACAGGAGCCACAGATACAGACAGATAATAAACCTGTCATTTATATACCCAAAAACACTGCACAGAGATGTGGCTTGATATGAATCTAAATTCTAATTTTTAAAAGCCCTAGTGACACCTACTGAGACAAGGGTTTGGGAGACAGAATAATTTCCACCAAAAGGCAACCACCCATACAAATATCTTATGATTTAGATATTATATTTCTTAAACATCTTCTTTAAAAGTCTATATTAAGTCAGGACAACAATAATAATTTCAAATATTCCAGTAACTAATAATAGGCCTGTTACAGATACTATCAGCTCTGGTTTAAAATCAGAGCTCAACAATTATGTGTGTGTAGGAGAAGGGTACAAATGTACATGTGTTCCTGTGTATTTGCACAAATAAACTTGATGCTTAGGATATACTTAAAAGCATTAAAGCATAGTCTATTCTTATATTGTTGGAATGAGTACTTTCCTCAGGTAGCAGAGTTATCCAAGTATCCCCTACAAGAAAGATTATTTTACTATTATTGTTATTATTACTGGAAATTTAACCATAGTCTTATTATCTCATAGGCCAGCATTCTGATCTGATTCCAAACTGTACCTGTGGGCCCTCTGTCTTTGTATGTGTGGTGCTTGTAGATTCTTTTTCTCGCATTAAATAATGTGGTACTATATGGCTATTGGGCCTCAAAACACCAGGTGGCAAACACTTGGGGAATTTGAGATGCTGTTACCATGGGGATAAGATGCTGGGCCTTCTTGATGCAATCAACACACT
The DNA here is from genome assembly GCF_040802235.1 of Manis javanica. Classification (NCBI taxonomy): domain Eukaryota; kingdom Metazoa; phylum Chordata; class Mammalia; order Pholidota; family Manidae; genus Manis; species Manis javanica. The sequence continues at coordinate 72,612,769 of NC_133158.1, read as the reverse complement.
TCCTCTTTCAGAAAAACTACTTCCACTGGAAAATAAATGAGCTTAAAATTGAAGCTTTTAGTTTTAAAAGAATGACTGTTTTCTTAAAGCTCTATATTTAATAGTGACAGCAGAGATGGCAAACAAAGGAGAAATGTTTAGGAAGGCCTGTTTTCAAAGACATACTTTTCTCACTGTTACTTTCTTCCCTGGCTAGTAGTAGGTAAAGGAATAAATTTCAAATATCTCAGGCTGCTCTTCTCAAGTGCTCATCCTATGTGGTAGATTACTAAGTGGCCACAAATCATCTCTCTTCCTTTTTCTGTATCCATTTGCACTTGAGTGTACAGCTCTTGTCATGAAGAGCTGGAACAGATTTCCTCACTCCGCGCCTAGGGGCTGACACCGGGCCTTGTCTGGACAACAGAATGCCGCAGACCTGAGAGCGTGTGAGCTCCGTACCTTGGGTGTGTGTGCTTTGAATTCTTGCCCGCTCTTCCTTGTGGATCCTGTTCACATGGATCCTGCCCACCCTCCACGTGAACAAGCCTGGGCCATCCTGAGGAAGCTCAGTCATTCCCCATCACACGCCTGCAGCCAGCCAACCCTCTGAAGTGGAGCTGCCTGGCCAACAGGCAGCCGGCTGCAGATACGCCACTAAACCCAGTGAGAACCACAGACCCACAGAACCGTGAACTAAATAAACTTCAGCCTCTTAAGCCAGTGAACTTTATAGGGTTCTTAAAACCAAAGATTAGGTTGAGTTGATATAAATGTCTATTGAAAACACCGAGCAAGTATGTATAAGCATAAACAAATCTTTGTTCTCACTCTGGCAAGATGGACAACAGTTTCCTTTCATATATGAATTTACATGATTTTTATGCCAGATTCTATAGAATTACAGAAAGAAAATTTAACCCAGATGAACAATCTCTCCCTCTCAATTGCATATTAATTGAGCAATCACCTTGTGCTCCCAAAATAACTATACTGCTGTGAATTCTATGGAGAACACACACATACACATGAACTGAAACAGAAAATTCCACTAATATGTCCACAGCAGGCAAAGGAACTCATCGTCTTTATTTTATTTACCAGTGTTAGGTAAAATCCCACATAGAGGACAGTAAAGGGTTAATTTAAAATATCTTGAATTTTTAAATATATAAAGCAGCTTTTCCTAGGAAAGAAACAATTTAATGTTGTTCTCCAAAGCTTATTTTCCCAAGTATGTATATGCCACCACCTTCCCCTCTCTTTTTCCCAGCAACAGGGACACAGGGATCCATATGTTGAGATGGTGACCTCAGGCAAGCTGGAAGAACTAGGATCTCCGTGTCACACCCCTGGGGAGATGCCCTGAAGAGTCATCCAGAGTTCAATGTCGTATAAGCAAGAAACAAGTCATTTTGTGCATGTAAGATTTCAGGGTTTTTAACCTCAGCACAGCAAAGCCTGTTATAATGAAGGATTAGTGTTTACGGGTATCTGACCGGAATGATCCTGCAGAAAGGGGGGAAGGGGGCTGGTGCAGGAGAAAGAGGGGACACTGCAGGAGCAAATTCCTTGGGTAGGTGGTCCAGAGCACAAGCAAGGGAATCACCACGCTAGGATGTGGATGATTCATCCATTTTCAAAGATAAGACGACCGAGTATGTGGGCACAGAAGCAGGGAAACTGATAGATTTGGTGACAGAGGATCAGTAGGTACTCTTATGATTTTTTTCTATTTCTGGCCCTGAAACAAGAGGCAGGTCATTGAGAACGCAGGGGGAGTGGAAGTCTGAGGCCCAAGAAGGAGCCATAAAACAATCTTATCAGATTAGAGGACAGTGACTGAGGAGAGAAATGTTTAGAGACGCTCCCACACGGACTGAGTGGGTGCCGTTTTCCTCCGGCCATGCTCAGCTGCCGGCCACAGGCTTTCTTTCTCTCTTTTTAATTTTTATTGAAGTATCATTGATATACAATCTCATATTGGTTTCAAATATACAACACAATGGTTCAGCAGTTACCCATGTTGTTACATCCTTTCTCATCCCCACTAGTGCCGTTACTGTCAACACATGGCGATGTTAGAATCATTGGTTACATTCTCCATGCTGTACTACCAGTCCCATGACCAACTTATATTATGTTTGAGAATTTTTGTGCCCTTTTATCTGCCTCACCCTTCCCCCAACCCCAACTCCTCCAGCATGGTAACCGCCAGTCACTTCTCAGTGTCTGCAAGTCTACTGCTACTTTGTTCATTTTGTTTTGTTTTGTTTTCAGATTCCAAAATTAAGTGAAATCATGTGGTATTTGTCTTTCTCCACCAGACTTATTTCACTGAGCATAATTTCCTCCAGGCCCATCCATGTTGTTGCAAATGGCAGGATTTCTTTCTCTTTTTTTTTTATGGTTGAATAATAGTCCATTGCATATATGTACCACCTCTTCTTTATCCATTCATCTATTGATGGACACCTTTGTCTCCGTAACTTGAGTATTGTAAAGAATGGGGCAATAAACATAGGAGTGTATGTATCTTTCCAAATCAGGGATTTTGTTTTCTTTGGGGAAATTCCTATAAGTGGAATTACTGTATCTTATGGGATTTCTGTTTTAGTTTTTAAGGAAACCCCATAATGCTTTCCACAGTGGCTGCACCAATTTATATTCCCACCAATAGTGTGGGAAGGTTCCATTTTCTCTGCATCCTCGCCAGCACTTGTTATTCTTGTCTTTTGGATAGTGGCCATTCTAACAGGTGTGGTGTGAGGTGATATCTCATTGTGGTTTTGAATTGCATTTCCCTGATGACTAGTGATGTGGAACATTTTTTCATATGCCTTTTGGCCATCTGAATTTCTTCCTTGGAAAATAACTATTCAATCCTCTCCTATTTTTTAATGGAGTTGTTTTTCTGGTGTTGAGGCATATGAGTCTCTTATGTATTTTGGATGTTAACCCCTTATCAGATAAATCATTTACAAATATATTCTCCCATACTGTAGGTTGCCTTTTTATTCTGTTAATGGTGTCCTTTGCTGTACAGGACTTTTTAGTTTGATGTAGTCCCAGTTGGTCATTGTTTATTTTGTCTCCCTTGCCTGAGGAGATGTGTCCAGGAAAAAATTGCTCATGCTTTATGTTCAAGAGATTTTTGCCAGCCACAGGCTTTCTTTGAGTGGAGGGTTGGATCTAATTGGTGTGGAAGTTTTGTCAGGCAGGACTTAACAACAGGTTAATGATTGATGAGGGGCCAGAAAAAGCAAAAGTGTGTAGAAGGGCATAATTACAGTCCTTGGACCATGAAATCTGATCCAAGCCAAGATGTGAGAACATGAGGGTCCTAGAAGACTGTAGGAGTCTGCTCAGCTGCCGTGACAAAATACCACAGACTGGGAGGCTACACAACAGAACTTTTTTTCTCAGAATTCTGGAGGCTGGGAGTCCACAATCAAGTTGCTGGCAGTGACGGTTTCTTCTACAGTCTCTTTCCTTGATGTACAGATGTCCTTCTTCTCCCTGTGTCTTCAGCTTGTCTTCCCTCTGTGGATGTCTATGGCTAATCTCCTCCTATAATAAGGACACCTGTTACACTGGATTAGGTCCCACTTTAGTGACCTCATCTTAAAGTAATCACCTCTGTGAAGACCCTATCTGCAAGTATGGTCACATTCTCAGGTGTTGGGGTTAGGACTTGAACATGAGAACTTTTAGGGGGGACACAATTCAGGCCATAAGATGAACATAGAACTGTAAGAATAGAAAGTGATGGCCAGTAAGTGAGATGCTAGGGACTGAAGTTTTGGAGGAGGAGGCCTAGAGTATGATCGAGACAGTAAGTGTCAGAGGTAAGGAAAATATGAAATGCTTGGGGAGGAAAAGGTCAAGAACAAGGTGTGGGATGAAATATCCTTGCAGATATTGAAGTCACCAAGATTGATGACAGAAGGCACAAAGGAGAAAAATACAGCGAACCAAAGTAGAGTAAGTGCAAAAATCTTCCATTAATGTTGGGGGGCAGGGAGGAAGTGGATGACAGACAGCTGCAACAAGGAACAGTATCGGATGGTCCAGTCAGATGGCATGTGCTCTAAGGGAACTAAGGAAAGTTATGAGGGGGGAAGTGAGGAAAGCAAGGGAGAACCATATTCTAGAAAATGAAGAGTGAGCAAAGGATACACAATCCTGCCTATAAGTTCAGGAATACATAGGGTAAAGTAGAAGAGCGAACCAGTATTTGAGGGGTGCAGGGGAAGCAGTAGCCTTAGGAATCCCCAGGGCTTTTTTAGAATAAGGCATTGAGGAGTAATTTAAGAGAAGTGATTGAAAACAGGGCATTTTTGATGACAGATTGACATTTACTCTACTGGTGATCACCAACATCATTTCCCTTCCCTTTCAGCTTCAAGACAGAACTTCTCAATGTCATTATACTCAGGAAGGGACTTCTGAGCATTTCTGGCAAAGAAATTTGAGAAACTGTGTGTGCCATTTCTGGGCTGAGGCTGTAAAAGCCTATGTGCAGTACTCCTATCCCACCCTTTCCTCTCCTGAGGCCCCGAAGGAGGCTTCATTTCCAGATGTTTCTCATAGAATATTGTAGAGCCCTTGTCAGCTTCCCTGGGTGACCATGCAGAGAAGACTCCCTGCCAACCAAAGGTGAACATGACATATAAGTGACAAATGAGCCTTTGTTTTGTAAGGGCTGGTGGTGTTGGGAGTGGGATGCGGGGTGGGGAGGGTTGATTTGTTACCACAGTAAAACCCAGCTTCTCCTGACTGTATACACACCATGAGTTCCACAGTATACAAACAGGGGAGCTGAGGTGGTGGGAGACAGACTTATGAGAGAACATGTATAGTCATAGTGAAGACATGAAAATATGGGTCTTGGAGCAGGAGGAGAAGTGGGTGACTTCAGCTTCTTGTAGGGACCAAGAAGAACAAGGATTCAAGGCTTGATAGCATCTTAGGGAAAGGTAGAATCTTAGGTATGGCTGTGGCCTCAGGCACTTTGTAGTGCAGAGATAGAGAATGTGGTTAGAAGCAAGGAGCAGTGCTCTGTGACTGACTCCCCTCACCCCCAATAACCTGCCGCTGGCAAAAGGGAGATGTCACTGTGATTATAGTTTTTAGGGGATTCACAGGACTAATGCTCTTTGGACACATACCGGAAGGCAGGTCTAGAAGTATGCTGGATTAAGCTTCTGTTTGATTTGATATCTATCAACCACAGGAATTCCTGAATAGGAGAAACATGGGGACACCATGAAAGGTTTGTTTCCTGTGTTGAGAAGATAATTTTCCTGGCAGATGCTGCCACAAGATGGGTCATTTTCCATTTCAAGAGTGAAGTTTCCTAACAAAAGACAAGCTTCTATTTTTCTTATAAATATAACAAGTGAAATAAGCAGGACCAGCAGAGTACACAGAACCAATCATCCAAGGCCCAGATGTCTAGGCTGAGCTGAATCATTTAGTAGAGGACAGGCAAGTCCAGTGAATGTAAATAGAGTGTAGTATCAGGCACTGTAAAGAGAGCAAGTGCAGAGCATATAAGAAAGGAAATGGATGATGAAGCAGCAGACAGGGCTGACCTCACACAATGGAGGGCTGGGGTGGGAGGTGGGGGAAGCAGCAGTGTCCACACAGACAGCAGCACAGGGCAGGGAACAGAGAACTCCCTTCAGTGAATATGCCTCAGAGAAAGAATATCATAGGAAAATAATCTGGAAAGTTGGGAAAATGTAAAGCCTTTGAGAAGTTGCAAGCCCTCCCAGCTTCTATTCACTACACAAACCACATTCGTAAAAAATACAATAGGAGATAGTGGATCAAAAGAGGAACCTTAACAGAAATGTGGTAATATGGCACAGCAAGGGGACACAGGCTCTGCAGACAGGCCAAACTTTCTCTAAACTGTGGCTTTGCCACTGAAAAGTCAGGTGATCTTAACCTCTGTGTTCCTCAACCAACTCATCTGTAAAATGGCTATCACAGTTATGTTCAATGCCCAGGACTGTAGTAAGAATTCAATGAAACAGCAGCTAAAAGGGTCAGCAAAATATGTGCTACATAAATCATGCTGCACCGAAGAAAATTCTCATTCCCAGAAAGCAAGACTGAAATCCTCAAAGGACTCTCAATATGAGAAAAGATTATTAGTCTAACTTAAACTTAACCTTGTGTATTTTATGCTTCATTCAACCTCATAGTAAATTCAGTTAAAAATTCATCCATAGGGTAAATACTCTCTTCTGTTACAAGTCAGTAAAGAACACTACAGTGATACTGACAAATTATATATTGTATGCCTAAATCCTAGTGGGCCCTTACCATTAATAATCATCTCACCATTAGCCTGGAGCCTAGGTCAAAATCCAATCCCTGATTATGCCAGCCTACTTGCCTACTTACTGGCCAGGAAATTTGAATGTATGTGTTTAGGAGACTCCTTAAATGATTGATGATGCCCCTTAAAAAAATGTGTTATTACAGGTACAGACGAGATGGGGAGTGAAGACGGAGGAGGACCACCCGCGCAGACAGGGCTCCCACAACAGCTGCCATTCAGTCTTTGCTTTTCCAGCATTGAACAGACACAGACAACAAGCTCTTTGAGGGTAGGGCCGATGCCTACACTTCTGGGTACAGCTAACGCACAGGACCTAAAATCTAAAGCTGGGACAACTATTGGTTGATTGGTGAATTTTTCAGAGTGGTTAGTAGTTTGTGGGTTGTGCATATTCTTCCAAGTTGTATGAACCCTTTTACAGAGACCAAGAGGAACCCTTTCTACACCTTTGGCTCAAACACGTTATTGAGAACTTGGCCACACTCTAAGGCCTAAGAATACAAGTTCAAAAGACCCTTTTTGTTTGAGCTGCCACAACAAATTACCATAGATTGGATGGCTTAAACAACAGAAACTTATTTTCTCACAGTTCTGAGACCTAGGAGTCCAAGATCAAGGTGTCCAGATTGCTTCCGCCTGAGGGCTATGAGAGAAGCATCTGTTCCTGGCTTCTCTCCTCAGCCTCTCCCTGTGTCTTCATATGATCTTCCCTCTATGTGTATCTGTATCCAAGTTTCCTCTTCTACTGGGTTAGGGCCCACCCCCACCCTAGTGACCATATTTTAACCTAATTCCTTCCGTAAATACCCCATCTCCAAATGTGGTGACATTTTGAAGGTTTTCAACAGTTGAATTTTGTTAGGGACACAGTTGAGTCCATAAAAGACACATTCCCTATTTCAGAATACTGGTATCTGATTGTTCACTGACACATCCCCAGGAAAGCCTGGGAAGGCAAAAGTTTTGTTCCTATTCAGCACTTGCCTGACAGAGTTCTACTTCCCAGCAATGAGCTCATCTTTTTTATATGTAAACTACATGTGCAGTAAATTCTCTGTTAAGAGATTTCTAAGCCCTGCTAACTAGAGCCTCTGCCAGAGAATTAGAGAGGCAGTCTACATTTTCAAAACCTTGCGGAACTAAAAATCATGCTGGCTACATTTGCCAGAAGATACGCAGGCACACAGGAGATAAAATAGTAGTAAAGTAAGCAGATGAGTCCATTCCAGAAAGAGCAAAATGGTTAGCTATATCCTATCGACACTTTTGTTTTATCTGTGTAATTCTCACAAAGTGAATTTATTCTTCACAAGACTCTGTCCTCTGTTCTCTGTTTTCAGTCTAGACTGAATCTCCACAACCAGACTTTGAGAACAGAAAGTCTACAAGCATAAATAAATTTTCCACTCAAATCATAAGGCTTATAAACCAAAGACATAAGCATATTAAAGCAAACTACTCCTTGTTTGCTAATTCAATGAATGATATTTACACAATGTTACTAACAATTGCTTAGCTACCAGAAAATATTCCATCTGTATAAAGCATTCCATTTCAGCCAAATTCATAGTTCACCTGGTGCTGATCAGTTGCTCATAAAGGTTAAGGTCAATTTCTGCTTCTGTATGAGCAATATCCAAAAAGTAATGGAAAACCTGGGGTCTGAGAAGTATGTCAGACCACTCTTTTCCTTCAGTTTCATAAATACATGCATTAAAGAGAAACTTAAGATCTATTTATTTTACACAAAGGATAATAGAGCCTTTTTAATCTGTTTGCCCATGAAACCTAAATTTCTAACTACTCTATTAAACAAATAATGTATTTAGTTATTTGGAGATTACTATTCTATGGTAGCTTATTATTTTCAACATGCCACATGAGCAAATCCAAATTTACCAACTTCCCTTTTCTCCACCAGTTTCCTATCAGTCTCATAAGTCTCCTGTTTCAGTTACTCCATAAAGATCTTCCCAGTCACCCAAAGGAGATATCTTGGAACCATCTCTCTTCTCTTTTATTTTCCATATCTACCCAGTCCCCAAATTCTTATGATACTTCCACTCTCATTCAACTTTATTGGTTTGCTATCATATGCCAGGAACTGACCTAAGCATTGGGGAAATAAAGACACATAAGAAATGATGTCTTCTATCAAACAGCTCATAACATAGTTGGGCAGAAGGGTCAGTTACCAATTACAGAGACAGGGGTCATGATAGAACTATGTTCTGGGTGTTAGGGAAGCTCAGAAGCAATATTCTTAAAAGGAGTTTTAAAGAACAAAATAATTAAATAAGGGCCTGGCTGGGGCAGGGGAAGGAAGCAGTTGGTAGTGTGGAGATGCAACTTTAAGAATATGAAAATGTACATACCTGTAGCTGCATGATGTCACTGGGGAACTACCTAATTTCAGGATGCCTCGAGCAGTCTGCAGCAGATTGGCAGGATTTGAAATTACATAATAAAGCAGGGAACAGATCTTATAGGTTTAAGATCTTGTTACTTTTAACAAATCTTGTGTTTTAAGTTATAGGTGATCCTTTAAAGACTTCTAAGTGGTAACACAATCAGATTTTTTTCCTGGAAAGCCTGCTCTTTTTGCATTAGGTATGTTAAATTGAACATGTAAATGTAGATGCTGAGAAAAATCAGATAAGAACTATTGGGTAAATGTAGAAGAGAAAGAGAAATTATCTTAACCTGTTGTCTCCATTCTCCCTAACATCAGCTATAAAGGTAAAAAAGTATAAAGATTTTTTAAAAAATCAGAAAATCAATGCATAAAATTGGATGTGCAATGGTTATTTCAATAAGGAAATTGTATTGTTTACTAAAATAGCCATAGAAAAACCTTACTGTGCAATGCTGGTATAGAGTATAATTGTTGAGCTATGGGTTTTAGAATGAAACAGATCTTACTCTAAATGTATTGGTGGTATAAACTTAAGCAGTTACAGTACTTCATTAAACCTCAGTTTATTAATCAAGCAAATGAAATTAATTATATCAACCTCTTAGAGCTATTGTGAGGATAATTGGGCTAATATATACTCTTTGCACAGTATCAGACACACACAGTTTTAAGCAACCAATAAAGAGCATTTAGTTTATACCTGTGTAGTAGAATTGTTTGCCTCTACAGTAAACTTGCAGTGAACTAGAGAGGAGAGCCCTGGACTCAGACATCTGGGTTTATTTCTTTAGTTGTTTAATTTCACATAAGTTACTTAACATCTCTATTCCTTCTGGTCAATTGAGACAAAATTCTTGATCCATTTATGTAATAAGGTTGTTTTTCAAAGGAGATAATATATGTGAATGTAGCTTGAATAGTTTAAAGTGATGGATACACATAAGATATATGGTCCAACCTTGGCACCATTTACTTTGGGCAGCTCTGGCCACATGGAGACAACTGTGAACTGTAGCCCAGATAATCATGCCAAAAGAGCAGTGGACTCAGGTGAGAGGGCCTGAACTCTAGCCCCAGGATCGCCACTGTCCTGGGACCCAGGGCCAGCCACTTATTCACTTGGAGCCTCTACTTCCTAACAACAACTTAAAGGGGTGTATTCCACATGCCCTAAACCACCTTACTGCAGACCCAACAATCTGATCCCCTTCACAAAGACAACTTAAAATGTTCAGTATTGCACATTTTCTTCTAGGCTGACAAACTGCACCAAAATGAAGCAAAGACAGGATTCACTATGGGTCAAGAATCGTTGTGACCCAGAGTCAATGTAATCTCACATTATTTAATTTTTCACATGCTTTAATCTGTGATGACATTCAGAAATGATCAGACTGAATACAATTATCCACCAGAACACAGTTATCAAGCTTCACCCTGAAAGGAATTTATATAGAGCCTTTTGATCAAAAGAGGGTATCTGTGGAGAGATGCTGGTCAGAATCAGAGAATAAGGATCTGGAAATAAAACTCAGGAAAGGACTTACTATCTATGTTTTAGTATTTTCCAAACAAACATAGAACAGTTATTTGTTGTTATTCCCTGCTATTCAAGTTTCATTTCCCTGCAATATATTGCTTTTTCTCTATAAGCAATATAATCAGAAAGGTTAAAAAAGGAAAAGGCTAAGGGTAGACAATGCTATGAGAAAATTATATTTCTGGATAAACTTGTAGGACATCAAACACTCCCATTATGTTCTAAGGTTCAAGGGTGTAAACTGTAAAAAACTGAAAACTACATAGGATTTTATCACTGTTGATAGTGTCATTTCTGTGAATTAAAGTCACTGTCCCTAAATGAACGAATGGCCAAACACAGTTCATTTAGAGTTCTTCAACCTTAATGCTCTTGCATTTTGGACCAGAAGATTCTTTGTTGTGAGGGGCTGTCCCTGAACCTTGTAGGATGTTAACAGCATCCCAGGCTCTACATGCCAGGAGTACTCACCCCTACCCCCGCAATCATAACAATCAATGTTTCCAGACACTTTGCCAAACATCCCCTTGGAAGACAAAATTGCTCCCATTTATGAACCACTGGTTTAAAGAAAGCTCATACATACTTGCCCAGTTCCAAATCTGTATCACCCACCTATCATTACCACAGGGAGAACATCCTTTATCTATTCTAATATGAGACATGACAGTTATCAGTGAGGTGGGGAATTTTTTTTAACTTGACTCCTCAGGAGGAGTGACAAAATGACAGACCACCAGAGCAATAGCCAAGAAACCACCCATTCTGCAAGCTCTCATCTACAAAAGACTGACTGGAGTTCTCGGCACCCCATGGAGGATATGGAAAGCCGAGACTTGGATACAAAGGTGTGTGTGCATATGCGTGTGTGTGTACATGTGCATGTTTCTGTTTTGAATTCTATTCCCATTTGGATATATGAAATCTGGAGGGCTCTTTTTCCTTTTTCTTTTTTCTTTTTTCAATGGTCTCCTAGTGCTTTCTCTATGTCTCTGTTTAACTCTCTCCTCCAAAAAAACAATCTTGGAAGCTAACATTTGTAATCAAAACAATTCTGGAAGTAAACATAAGAAATTACTAGAACATTTGCCTCTGAAAATGGTGAGCTAGGTTGGTGGTGGTCAAGGGACTTATATTTATTGTATTCTCTTCCACACTCTTTGGATATTTAATAATCACATGAATTTCATTTCAAATTTAAAGAACTAATTATCCAAGTAAATTTAAATTGTGATCTACCACAGATAGTATACAGGGTAATGTGATTTTAAATTAGAAGGCAACTGCCAACACTGATTCTCCCTATAGACGGAATAGCAATTACTTGGGTCTGTGATTTGGACATCTCTAATATTTTTTCTGAACGAGAGTACAGCTACCACTGCCTGTAGTATGAATGATTCCGAGAAACTGCAGGTGAACTTGAGACTATTACATAAAATAGAATCCTGGGTCCTTAAATGAAGCTTGAGTAGGGCGGTTCCAAGTAGCCCATTGCTTCTGAGAATACCTCCCTAAATGTTTGCAATAATTCAGTCCAAAGCCTTGGATTGCATCTACTCTATTGGGCAGGGACTTTCACATTACAGAGATTAACTAGGAGTTCATTGCGAGTCACTGAATAACAACTATATGACATGTAAAATGCAGAATAATTACAATATATTTTAGTTCCTGATAAATAATCAATACACCTTATATGTATGTACCAGTTTAGAAAGTTCAGTTCATATTTATTCAGGGCCTGATCAGCTGGCACTGTGCTGGACTTGGCAGATATAATGAATCCAGGCAGCCCTCCCCTCATGAAGTATACCTTTAGTTGAAATGTATAGAGAATTGTAACATTTTTCCTTTATACAATTCTATAAAATTTTAATTTATAATGAGCACTTACTTTCCTTTTATTATTGAAAAATATCTTAAAAGCAAAGAAGAAAATTGTTATTATTAAAACAGAGTATCCCAGTTTTTTCCATATAAAATTAGTTCTATTCAAAAAAAAAAACTTTGTGGTTTAATTAGTTTAAGAAACAGCACACACTATATAATATATACCTCTCTTAGAGAATTGAAATGTAATTAGATTCAAAATTCTGCTTTCCAGAATTCCAGGGTGTTTATCCCCACAGAAAGAAAAGAGAAGGTGGGGGAAAAAAGGGAGGAGAGGAAGAGAAAAAGAAGGAAAAAGTGGGGGACAGAAGAAAATGCAGCACAGATTTTTTATATTAAACTTGCAAGGTGGCTGTGAAAGACTAGTTTTTGTATTGGGAATAGAAATAGATTACATAGATATAGATAGATAGATAGATAGATAGATAGATAGATAGATAGATAGATAGATAGATAGATAGATAGATATAGATAGATAGAGATAGATAGATAGATAGATAGATAGATAGATAGATAGATAGATAGATAGATAGATAGATAGATAGATAGATAGAGATAGATAGATAGATAGATAGATAGATAGATAGATAGATAGATAGACAGATAGATAGATAAATTCTATCAGTAACTATTTCAAACTATTTAGCTTTCACCAGCCTGAAAGCAAAGGTCTATTCTAACTAACATGTCTAACCCAGCAACTGATTTTGTAATTCTAATAACTGAAAAGCACTTCCATGGTCATGAAGATGCTTTTGTCATTGCAATCAATTTGAGACTAGTTTACAATAATACAATATTTACCAATATTTACCGTGATTCAATGAATAACCATAGAATGTTTTAATAGGATATATTATATTTTTAATATATTGTTAGATTTTATTTACTAATATTTTACTAAAGATTTGTGTGTCTATGTTTATGAAGGATATTCAAATGTCCTTTTCAGGTTTTATTATCAGGGATATGTTCAAAATACAAATTAGGAAGAGTGCTCTCCTCCTCTATATTTTGAAAAAGTTTGGGTAAGATTAGAAGGGATTCTCTTCCTCAAATGTTTGAAAGAATTTACCAGTGAAGATATATAGTACTAGAGTTATCTTGTGAGTGATTACAAATTCAATTTCTTTCATTCATATAGAGCTATTCAGATATCTGTTTCTTCTTGCATCAGCTTTGATAAAGTATGTCTATCAAAGAAGGTATTCATTTTATCTATATGGTCAAATTTACTGACAAAGTTATTTATAATATCCCCTTATCATTCTACTGGGGATGTCCCATTTGTCACTCCTGGTATTGATAATCAGTTAGAAAGGTTCTCTCTTTTTCTTTTATGTTGTCTTGCTATATTTTATCTATTTTCTTCATATTTTTGAAGAACTAGCTTTTGACTTTTGTTGATTACCTTCATTATTTATCTATTTTATAAATTACTGATGTTTGCTCTTATCCTTACTAATTACTTTCTTTTTCTTAGTTTGGATTTAACTTGTTCTTCTTTTCCTTAAAAGGTAAAACTTTTTTAAGTCGGAAACTATCATTAATTTAAACCTTTCGTCTTTTCTAATATAAGTATTTAATGTTACAAATCTTCCTCCAGCTACATTAGATGCATTCCACAAATTTTGATAGGTTGATTTCATTACCATTCAACTTGAAATACTTTCTAATTTTGTCTCGTGTATTCTTAAAACATACCGTTCATTCTTAAAACCATGGAATATATATAAGTGCATTGTTTAATATAACTAGTCTACAAATATGGGTCCCAATAATTCCTCTCCTCTCTATACGTGCATGGTACTCTTCACATCAAGAGATGAAGATGATTTATCTTGTCTTTGAATCCATGCTAGCCTGGTTAACTGGCTTTGACCAACAGAGCGCAACAGAAGTAATGTGCTGTTTCTAGGCTGCAATCTAATCTGTAGTTAAGCTGCATCTGGATTTGTTGCAACTTCATTCAAATTCTGGTCAGCAATGGCTTCAAACATTTCAATGGCAGGATCAGGAATTGTAATTTGAATACTACCAATACTTCCAAAGGCCTCTCTATGCTTTCTAGTCTATCTACCAGCTTTTAAGGCCTCTGTGTAGTTCTCCTGTCCCAAGCCATGAAGATCTTTCTCCGGACTACTGTCCTTCCCCTAGCCTTCAGAGGCCTCACAATCACTAAGTTCCTGGTAAATCAGAGGGGGTTTCTCTCAGCTCTGCTGCTCTGTCACCTTTAGTGCACTACCAGTGACATGCAGTTCCCCTAAACTCTGAGAAGGCAGTGCATGCCTCAAGGGAACTGTCTTAGCTCCCCCACCATGCCTTCAGCAAGCTGCTTTTTCACTCTCAGTGGACAAGGCCTGGAACGTAGGTGTGGCTTTGCTCTTTGATTAGGGCATTTTAGTGTCTAGTCCAACCAACCAACCAACATGCATTGTTAAATTTTTATTAAAAGTTCCCCTGGTTTCTTCTTAACCAGTTCGAGTTCTGTTGCTGACTCCCCGGCCATTCTCCTGGGGAAAACAGCAGCCATGGGGCCTTTGCTGTTAGAAAGGGCAGATCCCTTTTTAGAATTCAATTCAATTAGGATTCTTTAGCTCTTTGCTATCAAAGGCTATTGGGTCATTCTCATTCTTATAATGGGAGTGATGGTCTTCTGCAACTTCCTACCTCAAAACAGGAAGCAGAAATCCTCGTACCCAAATATATTTAAGCTCCAAACCATTTCACTCAGCTTACTAGCCAGTTCCAAGTGACCTCTAATTACCTGCTCAAACTTCTTTCCCACTTACTAGTCTGTACAACTAGTGATAGATGCCCTCCTCCTGGCCCAGTTTATAATTCAGTCCTCATGAGGGTGGTAGACAAACCACCAATCTTATTGCCTTGCCTACGAGTTTTTAGTTACATGTATAGGGTTGGAGGTGGAAGCTTCAGGGTTAGACTCTGCTTATGGGATCAGCCTGGTTAACCATGCATTAATAGACTAACAGTTCTCCATATCATGAGTACCTTCCCTGACACCTACCATATTGTTTCCACTTATAGGACTAATCTGTTTCCAATCTGACATTTCCATGACATAGTGAAACTAGTAACATGCCCTGAGCTGCACCCTCTGTGGCCAGGATAGTGTTGTGACCTAAATTTTGCCAGCCACCCCAAGTCTTTCACCTGCATGTCTCCACATCCACCAACCACTAGTCAAGTACTGTGCTGTGGTAAAGAACAGAACTCCTGCGATTGTAATACTGTACTCATCTACTTTTTAAGTATTACCCACCCATATTTTGCAATATTCTATAAAGAACTTGTAAAATATTTTTTATTCCTATATCCCCAGCAGAGTGTGCTATATCAAAGCATTCATTCAATAACTGCTCATTATTACCTACTTAGAGATATTATTGGTTAAAATTTCTATCAACATCAAAGGTAAAGTAGGCACAGCAGATAGATGAAGGAAAACAATTCAGGGATGATTCTGGCCCACCATAATTAGGTTTGGCTTCACCTATAAAATCAGTTGTCCTAGTAATGGTCAAGGGTTAATTCCCCCTTTCTGTGTAATACTCCAAGGTATGGTTCAGTGGTTAGACTTCTGGTTCTAATTTCAATGTTTAGAAGCCAGATGTGAAACTGGGTGAGGTGAGATGATATACACAAAAGTAATATCAACCATCAAGAACTAAACTGCATCAAACTGAGCTGCCCTATATTAGAGTGGAGTATTATCAATTAAAGTAACAAGCCAAATGAAAAGCAAGCCTTTAATCATTTATGTGATTATATAAGCAAGAGTTCAAGTAAGAGAAAATGGAGGCTCCCTCACTGCTCCATTTTGCCCCATAGATCCACACCAGGTCAAGGTCAGGTGGATCAGCCCAGATGTGGGAGATCATTTCACTGCCAAAAGAGGCCTAAATGAAAGGTTCTTATTGTTTTATGGACACAGAGGCCAGAAGGAGTGGGTAAGGGAATGGGTAGGAAAGGGGAAGTACTTCATACCAAGTCAGAAGGAGAAAATGCGTCTTCAAGGCTTTCTCCCCTCCCCTAGATAAGGGGGTCTCAACAGAGGCATCAGGGGAAAGCTTCTTCCAATGTCCCCCAGTAAAGAAGCCTCTGAATGGAGGTGCCTGGGCTAGAAACCCAGCAATGCATGAGAGCATGGCCAGCTTGGGGCTGGAGTCCTTGGTTGCAAATCCCTTCAGAGACTGCAATGTGCTGGCGTGCACCAAGTCTGCTGTGGGGAGGGCAGCTTTTCCTACAAGCCTTTGTCATTTCCTGCAGCAAGACCTGAAAAAACAAATCACATGCAGGTTTTTGGCCTGGAGCTGGACTCCTCAGCATCTACCAATAATAAGCAGGAACCAAGGTGGGGGGAAACCTAGAGACTCCACAGGCCCCCTCAGTAACGCGACCCTGAGTGCTTGGGGTCCTGGAGGGAGCTGGAGAAAATTCAGTACTTCATAAAGTTTGTTTTTATGTAAGCCCCCACAGAGCTCTGTCCTGTCTAAAGAAGCTGAGCCTGGTGGCCCAGTGCACACACATGGGGGATCTGATCTAGGACAAGGGGAGAAGTTCAGAGACAGCTTACGACATCTAGCAGGCAATGAGATCTTAAAGATTAGAAGTGCTGGTATTGTTATGATTCCCACAACAAAACAGAATTAAAGAAATCCAAGAGTCATCTTCTTCATATTGTCATTTAGTAATTTGTATCCATGGGTATTAAATACTATAAACTCAAATGGCACCTTCAAAAGACGCATCTCCTGTCCTGAGACACCTTACATTCTACAGCTGTGCTCCGATCTGGGGGAAAAGCCTGAGAAACTACACCTGTGCTGGTGGATGCCAACAGTAAGAAAATAAATGAACATCATGACCCCCATTAAAAGCAGTCTCACATAAAAGTTAAGTTTTTTTTAAAGACTCAAAAGGCATTCTTTTACTATGACATATGCACAGATTTGGGACAGTAGTCTTAGTTTTGTCTGATAGATCAAAAAAGAAAGGTATGGAATGGTTTATATTATCAGCCTTGAACAGCATTTCTAGATAATGTATGGGATACTTGAGATTGTAAATCACATTTTAATGGAATTTGTAATGAAAATGCCACTGAAGGATAATAGTCTAAAGGTCTCTGTCATAGTATGTAACTAACAGTAGTAATTGTCAGTGATTATTTCCAGAGTCAATGCCCTATAAAAGCATGACATGTGGAAAGAAGTGTACAATTCTGAAATTATCCTTTGTAGTATGCTGACATCCAGCACTGTGTGTCTGGCACAGGGAAGAGCAAACATATGAATATTTAGATAGGAGAGAGAAAGAGAAAATCATTCCAATTTCTAAGCCATTTTTTCCTGAATCTCTTTTCAGAAATAAATACTTAAGCTGTACCAACTGACCAAATACCTAGTTGTTGCCTACGGGGGAGGAAAGAGGGAGCATTGCCTTGAAAATGACCACTATATAAATCATGGAAGTTGGACTTGTTGTTGGGTTTTTATTTTTAGTTTTTTTTTCTGTTTTTAATCAAAAGAAATTTTATTTTTCTGACAGTTTTATGGGCACTGTTTTCTGCAAGTATCATCTCTAGCCCTGGCTTCCATCTTAAATTCACTGGAAACCATTTCCACTTCATTTCACAATCTTCAACAAATGTGTGGTGTATTTTGGATCCACTATGTAGGAAAGCTGTTACATCTAAGGATACCCACTGAATTGATGGGCTCTACTGAATCTCTAGGAGTATCTCATTAGGTCAGTGAAGCTCTTAACCACATGAGATTTAGATCGAACCAAAGAACCATAGCATTACAAATCCCACTTGGAATAAAGTTTCAAAGAAAGCATCATTTTACCTATTCCTGAGTATTATCTCTGCAGAAGAAAGCCTGCAGCCAATGATTCTGTCAGAACTGATATTAAGTCTAACATTGAAGTACTCAAAAATAGGCAAAAGATTTTAAGAAATATATGCAAGCAACTCAATATTAGAGACAAGACTATCTGTTAAGTAATCCAAGTGAATTCTTACTGTACTCTTAACACCATTTAATAAGACTAGGTATTATGGGATGAGACAGTTCTAGTTGCCATGTTGCCAATCCATATATAAGCTGTAAACACTAGATTTTCCATAAAGCTTAAATACTCAGCTTGGTAATTTGAGTAACTGCATTTTTTACTCACAGGAAAATTTCTATTAATGTTTTTCTGCATATGTTTGCTTCCCTTTTCTGGACTTAAGAGTTTAATTTTGTTCACTACTTCTTCTATTGTGTTATTTCCCCATGTATTCCAAATGTTTATTTTAACGCTTTTGTACCAGAATCTTTTGAGAGCAAAGGATAGTCTCTCATTTCCCAGCAATTAGCTATATAGTTTGATAAATGTTAAATTATAATCCTTATTCTAAATAGTGTGGTGTTTTAAATATAATCAATAAAATCCCATTTTATCTTATTATGAAGCTGACATTTTCAACATGTATTTAAACTTTTTGAAGGCCTATTGCAAACACAACAATAAATTTTAAATACAAATTCTCACAGAGCAAATGGGGCAAGTATATAGTTTATTAGAATACAAAGCCAGCAAGTATTGTCAAGAAAATCCAAAGTACTCCCTTATTTTAAGGTAGGAAAGCTTCATACTGGTTGAGGAGCTCAGGATAAGCTCACTGAGAACACTGAATTTGAGACAGATTTTGGGAATGGATTCGATTTCAATGCAATACTCTCTATTAACTTCATTTTTCTTATTTTATATGATGTAAAGATTCAAACATCCTATCAAAATATATAAAGCAGGAAAGCAGGATTCACAGATTTTTATTTGGCCCTCATTAAAATTGCAAACAGTTGATTCTGTCTTTCATATAACAGTATCATAAGGTGAAGAGATAATGTTCATATTTATTGGGAAACTAGTACTACAGAAGATAAAGTGCTATTTTTACCTAAATATGCACTCTTTTGGCTGACTTGTTAGTTTTCAAATAACATTCTAATCTTTTATTGAGTCCATTATTCACAAAAAGAGAAATCTCTGACTTAAAGTGCACCTGACTGAAACAAGCCTGAAATAGAAAGAGTTGCATGGGTGGCCTCATTGAAAGGTGCCGCGGGCCAGTGCAAATCTATCACATTAACACTGCCTCCTCTGGTTTCCACTTTCTGATCTAACAAAACTCCAAAGTTACTGATAAGAGCATTTATTTCAGCAAATTTAACATGTCTTTTAAACTCGCACAAGTTAGATGTACAATGTAAGATACAAACAAAATATACACTAAAAGTATATTTACCTCATCCTATTATGTCATATTCAGCTTAAATATAATACTAAGGAAAAAAATTCCTTAGAAGACAGAATCAGGAATCAGAGGATGATACTTCATGCCTTATCTTCCCCATGTCTTAGTGGATTAATCTCAATCTAGTCATTCATTCAGCACAAAAATGTATTGAGCACCAAATATTGTTCTAGGCACTGAAGATACGGCATTAACCAAAGCAACAGAAAACACCCTTCTGCAGTTGACATTCCATTGTGGGAAGCTGACAGTAATCCATGTACATAAGTGAATGTGCACATTGTGCATAAGTACACAGCACAACTGAAGGTATAAAATGCTGCAGAGAAAGGTAACCCGGGCCAGGTGACTAGCAAGGCAGCTATTTTATAGACTGTACTTGGAGGTCTCACAAAGATGCTCCCCATGTGATAAGACTGCAGAAAGTGAGAGATTGGGTCGGTGTAACTATGGAGGGGAAATATGTTCCCAGCCTGGAGAAAATTACCTTTGAAGCCAAAATCAGCCAAAGTGAGAAATAAAGTGGGATAAACCCATTTATTGCTTGCAAGCAGTCATCCATTTGTTCAACCCTGTCACTGGCAACCTGGCTGCAAAAAGGGTCCCCACCCAATCTCTCTGGTGCAGATATTCCCTCACTCCCTGCTGTAATCATCTATTGATGTGGAGATAGACTCCATCTCTCCACTTCTGGAAACACCTATTGATACGGAGATGCACCTAGGCCAGGCAAGAGATTCTGGAAATACTGCAATTTTACCCACAGCCTGAAACACTGGGGAAGTTCACTTGGGCCAAAGAGGCACACTTTGCTGTATTCACAGAGCAGCAATAAGGCAGGGGTGGCTGGAGCTGAATGAGAAGGTGGGGTGGAGGTGGTAGGAGATAGGTCACAGAGGAAGAAACATGTCACTGACCAGTTACATTTCTATTTTGTCCTTTTTCATGTACAGTCTCACTAGTGCTACATTCTTTAGATTCTTTACTACTTTCATTGTTCTCCTTCCTGAATACAAAGGTTAATTAATCTGCAGTGAATATGAAAGGGTTTGAAATCATCCAATGTGAGGACAGAATAAGTAATGAGATGTAAGGAAACCACTGAATTACTCCATCTCTGCGAATGCTTCACGCTCTGAGCTGCTCCCTTCTCAGGAGCCCGTTTCAAATCCCTGCTTCCAAGGCCCTCCTGAGACCCTCACCTGATCATCTTGGTTTTGCGATCCATAACCCTCATGTTCTCCAATACGTGGTGGTTCTGGGTCTCTGGAAGCCAGCCAAACTAGCCAAACCAGGGAATGAAGAAAAGACCTATATCCTGTATGACATACATTGCATATGTGAAGCTGGATCGGAGCAAAATGGAAAAGGGATTCAAAGGCCTCATTCAGATGGTGAATCTGCTGTCTGAAAAAGAGCCACTAGCTACAATCAGAATCCTACTCTCTGCTCCCTGCTCAGGGAGAGCTCCATTCCACCCACTTGGAGCAGAACAGTGAGCAGGAATGGCGAGGGCAACAGGGACAAGTCAGAAATTCAGCCTTGCTAAGTGCCATGAAATCTCCATGTAATTGAGAGACAGATCTAAAAAAATTTTATATGGATAGAAGTGCAAATTTTATTAATGTTCTATCAATACATTTGTATTAGACAGATGACCCACATATAGACGGGTCATACAACTTCTCACTTGTTTATACAAATAATTGGGTCCAGAGCAAAGAAAACACCTCAGTATAGAAATATTTACAAGAAACATGGATTACAGATGACTAAAGACCTAAATGGTAAAAGTGAAGCATGATCAAAATATATAAAGAGGGATTAAAATATAAACTATTATAAAATAGTTTTGAAAGGCTTTACTAAATAAGATTCAAATGCTTAACTTTATAAAAATTTATATTTATGATCATAAAAGGCTGTGTTAACAAAGTTAGAAAAAAACAGATTAAGAGAAAATATTTGCAATGTGAAAGGATCAGGAGTCAGAACACATATGAAGAACTCCTACAAATCAAACCACGCATAAAAATGGTACAGGCCAAGAAATATGAATAGATCATGGAAGTGGAAATAAAATACAGAGATGCTCAGCTTCTAGTAATTAGGAAAATATAACAAGATACAAATTTTTAGTCATACTAACTAGCAAAAATTAGAAGGTTTGATGCTATCCAGTGTCTGGAGAAATGGACACTCGCTTTTGGAAATGTAAATTTGTACAAAAGTTTTGAAGGATAATTTGATAGCATCTATTAAAATATAAAATGTGCATCTTCCTTGACTCAGTAATTAAATTTCCAGGTATTTCCATCAAAAGCAATGTTAGGACATGTAACAAAGAATCATACATGAAGATGGTCAAAGCAGTGTTGCTTCAAATGGTAATAAAAGGGAAATATCCTAAATGTCCAACAGCAGAAAGATAGGTAGATGAACCATGGTGTGACCCATACTCTGAATACTGCCCAGCCATTTTAAATATTAGGGAAATACCTTTATCCCAGTGGTTTTCAACTGGGAGAGTTTTACCCACCAGGAAACATTTGGCAATGAATGTCTGGAGACATTTTTGGTTGACACAACTGGAAGAGTGTGAGATTGCTACTGGCATCTAGTAAATTGAGGTTAAGGATGTCCTAAATGTTCTACAATGCACAGGACACCTCTCCTGCAAATAAAGAATTATCCGGTCCTAAATGTCTACAGTGCAAGTTGAGAAACTTACCTTATACTAACACACAAAGAGCTCTATCTAAGTCATCATGGTAAGTGAAAAGCAAGTCAGACAACAATATATACAATATCACCCTGCTTTGGAAAAACAAAATCAAAATTTAAAAATTTGTACACTATATCAGCATATAAATATTGTTTATCTGGAAGAAGAGATATTCAAACATTAAAACAGTATTTAACTTCTGGAAAAAGGAGACTGACTATAAAGGAGACAGGGAACTCTTTGTTTTTCTGTACAGTTTGAGATTTCCCCACCAAGCACATTTTAAGGTATTATTTGTGATTAAAAGAATAAAAATTTTAAAATGCAGGAACATATAACTCCTTAATTCTAAGAGGATTGAATAAAGTTCTCATTTTCTCTCCTGAGCTTTGGAACCTCTGATAAACCATTCCCTATTCTTATGTTTTATAACCTGAGAAAGTGAGGTGTGAATATTAGCTTCAGTAATAACTATGATTTAAAAGTATTCTGAGTTCCCTAGAAAACAGCTGCTTTTATTTGCTGGACTGTATCCCACCCAAACTTCTTATGCTGAAGTCCCAACTCCCAGACCCTCAGAATGTAACTATATTCAGAGATACGGGTCTTTAAAGAGGCAGTTAATTTAAAATGAGGCCATTCAGGTAGCACCCTAGTCCAATATACCCAGTGCCCTCATACAAAGAGAAAGTGACACCAGGGATGCTGCACACAGAAGGAAGACCCTGTGAGGACCCAGGGAGAAAGCCACCAGCTGTGAGCCGAGAAGAAACCGAACCTATGGGCAGTCTGATCTTGGCCTTTCAGCCTCTAGAACTGAGAGGAAATGAATGTTTGTTGTGCAAGCCACCCAGTCTATGGTATTTTGTTACGGCAGCCCTCGCTAACTAACACTGCTGCTGTACAAACTATAATTTTTAAAAAATCATCCATCAGTTTCTACTCTGTTGTGAGAAGAGTTACAGGCAAGAAGCAAAGAAAAGTCATTGAGTGAGCTTCATGTCTCAGCTGAGATGAACAGAGCTAGTGAAAGCAAATTCACACCTGTGGATACACCTACTCTGCTTCCCTAAGTGCCGACCCTGTGAGGTTACTGACAGAGGTTCTTGTGACAGACCCTTCCTCCCAAGCCCTGTGGTGCATCTCCTCTCCCTACCAATTACCTGCTAGGATAGCCAATGACTGCTCATCTGAGTTTGGCGTCACAGAACACGCAAGCCCTGGAGAGCCGGGATTGAGACAGTACTTGACTCAGTTTCACAGGGAATTAGTCACCTGTTTTTTTTCCCCTTTATATTTCCCGTATATGAATGATTCCTTCTTCACAGGAAAAAATAAGAAGAAAAGGACAGTGGAAAGGAGAGGTTACAAAAACCTGCAGATCTGAAACTGGTATCAGGTCAAAAGGGGCAACAGAAATACCCTGGATTAGTAAAAGGGGAAGCCAAGTGCCATTTGGAAGTCTGGCGAGCTCCCTCATTCAGCCTTGCCAATCTGGGGTGACAGTGGTGGAGACAGCAGACTTAGAGAGAGCTTGAGATGGACAGTACTCTACACTCCCAGGACCTACATGTGCCATGCAAACAGTCCAGAAGCTTCCTTTGCCTCAGAAGAAATAGCTGGTGCTAACTGCCTGTCAGAGTAGAAAGGTGTGAGCAGTGCTCCTGAGGGAGGGAGCAGAAGAGCCAACTGTGCAGCTTGGTGGGGAAGGATGAAATGACCAAGAGCAGCCCATCAACTTAGAGCCCACTGCACTGCTGGTGCTGAGAGAACAGTAGCCAACACGTCAGCAACAACAGGCAGCGAGGCAGCCGTCTCTGCCCACAGACAAGCAAGACAACATACCCTGATCCAGACTGGCTGGAACAAGACTCCTCCCGCCCCCTCCTCTGATTTCCAGCCCCACTGTGAGAACACTTAGTCTCCTCCAGCACCGGGTTAATCTGCCTTCCTGGGAAGGAAGAGACCGAAGCGGTACCACGTGAAAAGAAAAGAAACAGCCCTGACAGGAGTTTGAACTTTGAACAGATGGAAGGCGATTACATCCAGAAGAGAATTAATTATCTTTCATTGTTAAATTTAAGTTTTTACCCAATTAGCACACAAGAGTCACAGCTCAAAATAAAAATTAGTTACAGAAAAATTTCAAAGATACTTTATTCCCATCATGAGTTGCATCATATGATTCTACTACTCCCTGTTCTTACATTTTTAAATAAATAAAGCATAAATCTGAAAGCCCTCAAGCAGCCTACTGAGAAGAGCACTTCATAAAATGACGGATGCATGCAGCTCCCTGCAGGGGCACGTGGATGAGGATTACTGGTGTGTGTGTACTACAGTCCTGCACAGCCAACCCCCTGCACTGTCTGAGGGTGGAGGAGCTCTGGCAGGGAATGAACAGAGAAGGAAAGACTTGGGCATCCACGGTCCAAGAGGAGCCAGCCCCTTAACCTTAGATTCTGTCTCTTGACTGACAAAATTTTAGTTTCTTTTTTTTGCCTGGTTTATCAAGAGAAGTGCAGAGAATGTAAAAATAAGGACACAAAGATTTTCATCCTTCCTTATAAAAATAACTAATATTTTTAATGTAACCTTCAATATTCAAGGTTCAACTGGGCATCTTCAAAGTTCAAGGGTAACTCTGCATCGGGCCTGATCTGCATGCTTCTAATTTCTCTTTGACTATGTCATTACTGCCGTAAGTAGATGCAGATGCTTTAATTAATTTCATTGTAAATGCCTCAAGGCATTTTTAGGAAGGGTGCACAAAGCTTTAAAAAAATCCAATAAATCATATGGAACTTTAATTTACTTCAAGTTATACCTTCAACTGAGGAAGGACATAAAGTGCTCTAGAATTTAGACCTTGATTTTACCACCAGTTGAGTAAGTAGTTGACTAAAATGAGCAAGACATTGGTGGAATGCTATGTACTAACAATCCCTCATTAGTTGGATAAAGAATTACATCTTGACAAAATTAGTAAGAAGCTTATAAACTATCTTATTAATATGCAAATAATGATAACTTGTAGATACATTATGTCAAGCTCACGTCAATAGACATGGAAGTTTACTGAAACCATTGTATAAAAACATCTATTCACCCACTCTACCTTATTGGGCACAAAATCCCGGCTGCAACTGTCAAAAGAAATTAATTCAACTCAGTTAATTACATGTAATAATACTGTATAAGGATTAAATAAGTATTTTATAAAGATAAACAAAGATGGAGAATGATTCAACACCACAGTATATAGAGTATTAACTGTATGCAGTTTAAAATTCAATCTATTCATTTGTAATCCAAATGAGACCAGACCACCGGGCTTTCCTTCTCTCCTCCTAACTGCCCTGAAGTCAGGCTTGATAGGTCATATCTCAACATAGAAACATCCTAACTCCAAAACATAAATAATGTCTTCTTACTAAAGTGCCTGTGTAGAAATGAAAAAGAGGGTTCCAGTGTGCTCTGCCTAGCAAAACATCAGAAATGCCTTTTAAACTGCTTTTATTTTATTCCCCACTTCCTCTCCTACTTCAGTTGCCTGGAACTTTTCTCCGTATCTTGGCCCGCTTCCAGAACTACCTTCTCCAACGTCTCAATCTGCTTTCTTTAAATGGGGCAATTTGGTTTATCCTTCACTTCCCCAGTTTGCACTCTCACCCATCACACATCTCAGCAAAATAAAGGTTCCCCTAAAGAGTCTACTCTTACTAGTTTCAAAGGAGCATTAAAAGATCAACTGAGGTGTATCAACATGTTTAGGACTTTATTAGAGCATTTACCAATCCAATAGGGCAGCACCAAACCAGAAGTGGATGGGATACCCTGTCCACAGGGGTCTGGGTAAACACTTACAGAGATAAAGTGCAGAAGCAAAGAAAGGAAATTATTTGATTGGCTATAGTTTAACACCTAGTTGGCTGTTTGTGACCTTGAGGCATTTACGGGCCTAGATTTTGGTTTGCTGAAGTAGAACACCACAGCATTAGAGCCACATCAATGGCCTCCTTGCTTAATTAATTTAATAGAAGGGTTTTTTGATTTTTTTTTAAATGCTTTGTTATTGATTTTAAAGATTCACTCACTCTCACATTCACCCTCTCACTCACCTGTACAACAGGCAGCCTGGTCCTGGGCTAAGCATACAGCTCCTCCTTCCTGGGGAAGGCTGAAAGCCACAGGAAGTGACTCAGCATTATTCTGGTTTGGCTTCTGATCCCTGTTAACTATCTGATTATTTTCATCTGCGGACTGCCTGCATTTCACACTGATTATACCTTCCTCCCTATTGGAATGAAAACTTTTTTATATCAATGTTTTCAATGCAATTCAAAATAATTTTTGGTCTCTTTATTACAAATGGCAAAACTCATAACTTCAGCATTGCCTTCTCTAACTTCATTTATGTGGCATTGTTTTCTTCCCAACACCCTGCAAAATCCTGACTACAAGTGTTTATTACCTGAGAAATTTTTCTCAGCTCGGCATTATCTCCACTGTGAGCTTCTGTTTTTCTTTTCAGCTGTATTACATTCCTTATCCACCAAAAGCTGTCATATCAGTGGGAGGATTTTTATCCGCTCTTGGCTTTGGTAGAATTTCGAGGATGCATTCATACAGAAAAATATTCCTCTCCTTAATCAGTTAAGGTCTCTATGAAATAGTCTACTTATCAGCATGATCTAACCCGTAGAAGGAATCACTAGCGGTTTTCTCTTTAATTATTTCATTCACTTCTTCCTGGGATACTGATGCTTTGGAGAAATCTATATTCTTGGGCTGAGTCAGAGGGGAGCCTCTCTCGAGCAGTCCAAGTCAATCAGTCCAAATAGCCAGGGTTGCCTCTTGGTACAAAGCAGATACACAAAGAGGAACTCAAACCGTGCAGATAAATAGTGACACTTATCACTACTCATATGAATTCACTAGGAAAGCTGTTAGGCTAATTTTCTTCTAGTTATTACACTAAAATTAATGCACATTGCTGAAAGATCCTCGAGCCCAAGTGTTTTTCTAAGAACTAACAGTTTCAGAAGAATTCTTTTATTTTGAAAGTTTATTGTTGACTTAATGCCAGGATTCATAGCAGCTGTGGACCCTCAAGCTCCTTGGAACCATACTCTTAGGCCCTTTAAAGCTGAACATACTATGCTTTAGGACCTAAACAAAACAGAGTTCCCTTCAGAAGTTCACTCAAATTTCCAGTTATTTAAGCCCTGTCCAGAAGACAGTTTAAAGTACTTGTATATCTGAGTATCACTCCATTTTGTCAATTCCAATTTTTTTTCACTGCTCAGTTTTCGATTAACAATCTTCAGTCATTCAACACTTAGGGTTTTTCTATAAAATACTTCAAGTTTTATGTAACAGAATCAAATGAATTTTTTTAAATATATATTGTCTTGCCAATAGGTTTCAGGCCCAGATGAGTTCTCTATGGATTCAATGTGACCAAGGAATGACAATTGAGGTGAAAGAGTTTATACCCAACTTTATTCCCATGGTGGCAGGTCAATCACTAGAATCCCAGTCACTTAGAGCAAGTCTGCATGCAGCAAGCCTGTCTTTGCCTCTGGGCCTCTCTGCCTGCATAGCCGTCTCAGTCTCTGTCCTTGGCGCTGCCACCACTCCAGTCTCATCTCTGCTCTCCTGCAACTTTGCAGCATGCCACCGTGTCACCCAGAGCACTGGGCAGAGCTCTTTATATAGAGTCATTAACAATATATTGCCCACATGTGCATAGTGAGCTAGCCAACCAGGGCCAGTTGAGAATCCTGGCCACAGAAACCTTTACTTTATCCACATACATGCTTTTGAAATGCCTTTGAAGCATTTCATTTACAAACATGGCTCAGTTGGAAAGGTTTCAATAGACATAAAATAATTTCAGTAGTTCCTGATTCGGTGACTTTTAGTTTTAAGTGATCAAGTCACACATAGTTTTCCTTATCAAAGAGTTTGCCTGCCAAAACAGTATGATCCTAATTTTCCTCTGTCCTGCACAGGATGAAGTCCTTAAGTATTAAAGGTACATTCAATTTGCAGATACAAATATGTGCTTAAGTCATATGCAGTAGCATAAGATGAACAGTTTGTATTGAAGCTTGAGGCTGATCTGCAGGTGAACACAGTTCTCTGTCCCAAATCCTTTTTGTCAGTGTCAAATGTCAGTTTTGACTGGAGGAGGGTCTTTAAAGTGCGCTGTATCAGCCAGTCTTGATGGCAGACATGTTGCAACAGAAGTAACTTATTTTACTCATCTGCCCAGCAGCTCGCACCTTCACAAGTAAAAGAGCATTCCAGAACTTTTCTTTCTTTCCCAGGGGCAGGCACAACTTAGCCCAAAGAGAACTAGGGACTATATCCACGCATGGTTGCATATAGTCAAGTTTCCATTCTCAAACAGAATCCTGTTAGAACTTGAAGAAATAAAGTAGTGAATATTAAAGAATATCTTCTGAATTGTTTTTATTCTGTTTTCATTAGGAATTAGTATTTGAATGACTTTACTTAATAATATACACTATTTTTTGTAGTTTGATCACACAAGCTTTAATGATCTATAAGTCAAGGTAGATATTTTCAGGTTTGTAGAACACATGGTTTCCATCTACCTCCAGATCATTTCAACATAATATGGCAGGTGCAATCACAGGAAACAGTACAATATGGAAAAGAGAAAAAGGGACATGTTTCTCATTAATAGAAAAAAAAGTCTTCTTTCTCACTTCTTCAGATTACATAAAAATGTTTTATCTCTACTTTTAGAACACTTATTACTTAATGATAAGAGAAACATCATCATATAAGATTTAGAAAATGCAGAGGAATTTTTTATTTTAAGAGGAAAAAAAAAGCTATCTGGGATCCCATTACTGAAATCAGGGATTTTGAAGATGGACACAGCTGGGTTGAAATTCTGAATGTCTGTCATGAGTGACTTCAGGCAAATCATGGTCTTCTCTCTGGTTTAATTTTACTTACATGCAAAATGAAGTTACCAACCGTTCTTAAGTAGAGGATCAAAGCCTTATTCTCCTCTGTATTAAAATCTATTAGACTGCATTTGCATGCATTCGCATCATAATGTAATATAAAGACCCTTCGGAGAAACTGGACATCCTGGCACAAACATTTTATTTGCTGCCACTTACATAAAAAGCAACACCATCTTTAACCTTTCAGAAGTCAGAGTAGCTGATGGGGGAATGGCAACAAGTGGAAAAGAACAGAAACCTTGGGCTCTTAAACATGTCCAGTTTTTTAGTTCTGCTTGGGGGAAAATGTCTTTTCTTTGGAGTTCCTCAGGGAAAAACCATACCTGGAACTCAAATTCAATCAAAAAGACTGCTCTATTTCACTGGGGCAAAGCAGTTTATCTAAGGAGCCTCAGGGTGTTAAGGAACAGGTGGCCTAGCAAGGCTACATGGGGAGCCAGTCACTGTTTGTTATTCTAATGCCAACACCTACTTGGCCAGTTTGTACTTTAAGGACCAGTCTCAACAACAGCAGTTATTGCATCTCCTCCAAAGAAACATATTCTTAAAATCAATTATATTCATTATACTTGCATATTTAATTTCTCCCAATACACATTTTACATGCTTTCAAATTGTTGGCCTAAGATTTTCAACTTGCAAATGATCTCTTGAAAACTATTTGTCCAAGGAATCAATCCTTAACAGTGGAATTTTCTGAGGTGCCCAGAACAATCTCATTGTGCTCCTGTGAAAATTAAATGCAATATGGTCATCAAAGTGCTTAGCACTTTGCCTTACACCCATTCATTTGTTTGTCTTTACAAACCAAAATTCTATATTGATTTTCTGGAGGGTTTTTTGTTGTTGTTTTCATGTTTTCTTACATTAAGAAAAATATCCTCTGATTTTAAAACTCCAAAAATATTTTTTAAAGTTTACCTAATAGTCCATTAGTGGAAAAGTCACAGTTTATAGGCTTTAGCAGTTCCAGATTATTTATATAAGTAATACTGCAGTGACCATGTATTAAAAGATCTCCTTATCTGCAATTTATTGCTATATCTCTGGTTATTTTCTTTCAACTTCTCCTTTAATATATTCAAGTTGCAAGATTTTGTAAAAACCACACAATGCCTATGAAAACCAAACTATAAAAGTGCTCAATACATTCTTTGGAAGGCTGTGTAACTTGTTTTCTATTAACTCAATAAATTTCCAACTGAAAAAATATAACAATTTGATTTCATTTTGTGGCATTAAAACTTGCCTAATTTAATAAGGTGTTTGTTCAAACAAGATTATAACTTTATATGCTACTAATTTAAACTAGTATATACTAACTGGAATATACCTTATGCAGCAAAATATTGCAACTGGTATTTTTCTCTGACATTATTGAGAATGAGATCTTTTGTCAAGCTATTTAGAGAAAGGTTCAGGTCAATGTAATCTTTCTCATAAGACAAAATGTTTATTTTCTTATGCCATTTATAATGTTGTGCTAGTTCCCAGCAAATCAAGAACAAAATTTATTAAGTCCACAGCCATAAGCCTACATGAGCAAGCCAGCTCGAGAATCCATCCATAACTATGCTTCTTATTACACATAGGTCCTCCTGGTGATCTAGATCCAGATATAACAGATAATTATTATCCTTTTTCCAAATGACATTTTTTTCACAGCCAGTCTAAGAAGGGATGGAAAGGAATAATTTGTAGGCATTACTTGGAAGGAAATGTTTTAAAAGCTTGTCAAAATTTTAATTACATATTCTTTGAATACTATCAAAGTCCATAACACAGTTATGAAAATAATCATCAACCACTTATCCAGGCAGAATATTAATTTATATCATATCAAACCTAAAGAATATTAATTTAATTTAAATGTCCATGAATAGTTTTGAGAAATAAGTCTGTTAAGAGGAATGAAAAATTGAACTGGAAAGAGAAATGATAATAATGCTGATATCTTGTTTGTCAGTCTGTGCTAAAATACAATTATAATAATGGCTGTGAGTCTAAGAAAACAACTAAATATAATCTCTGTGTAAAAACGGCTTATTGTCTTCAAGCTGTGTGAAGACAAAGGCACCCCTACTAAATTCATTCAGGTTTTAAATTTGATCATAAATGAACTTTACATAATTTTCTATTCAATTACATTATACTTGGCCATGTACTAAAATAGAACACCATGCTCAAAAATTATGTGTTAAAATATATTAATTTCCCATCAAATATCTACTGAGAATCTACCATGTGTGCCTAGCAATATGCTTGAGGTCCCAAAGAGCTTAATACCTACTGTGAAAGTAAATTATGCACTATTATTATAATCACAAATTGGAACATTGTAGCTTGGTAAGATATATCTGTCTAACCGTATCAGTTTTAAAGTCTTTCAGAAAACTTTAAATAAACATTCAATAATTTACTAGAAAACCTATTTGAGTAATGGCTTTGATGACTGAAGTTATGTTTGGAACATCTAATTTCATAGCACCTTTGTCCACCAGAGAGAAAATTTCCAAATACATCAAGTTTCCAGTCATGATTGGGGTCAAGGAGAATGTAAATATATATTTATGTTAAATATATATTTATATTATATATATATATATATATATATTAGTGGAACCAAGAACCCCCTTTTGCTTTTTTTTTCTATTTATCTCCTTTATATAAATATATAAGGTAATTATAATTTAGAAGGGTGGAGGTTGAGTTTGAGTTAGTCCAGGAAATACAAAGCAGATTAAGCAAATGAGGATTTTTGAGAAGCTGACTGGGGGTGGCACATCACCAGGGCTCAGTGCAGTAAATAGAAGATAACAAAGATGTAACACTTACTGTTCAGAAGCTTTCCATCTATTAGGATAGAGGAAGTTGCAGAACTTTTGAGAAAGCACAAAAGTTTAGGAAAAGTAGCCCCAAAAGGTTTTATCAACCCTAAAGGATGGGCACTGTTTGTAGAGGTGAGGAAAACCAGGTAAGAGAAACAGTATGAGAAGAACTTCAGGGGGACGATGACCACGACAAATCCAGGGACTTGACGGGAGCTGTCTACATGATGGACACGTGGGGGCGGAGGCCAGCATGCTGGATGCCATTACCTGAAAGGCAGACATCATAGAGAGGAGGCAGGAAGGGCAGATGAGGGTAGATGAGGATTTATAGGGTGTCTGAATGTATACATAGGGGAGTAGATACACATGTAAACTGAAACTTGAGGGCCCCACTTCACAACTGGCTGTGAATAATGAGAACTCCAATAGTGTTTTGAGCACAATAACAAACTTCTACTTCCATTCAGTATTTCTCCACAAATATTTATTGAGTCACCCAAATTTTTATTAAATACTGCTTTGGGTCCTTGGACCCAATTCCAGTGTGGGGGGAGTGGCGTTCCCCCCACATCAACTCACAATTCTTAGACACCAGCATGGTATCCTACAGCTCAAACTCATTCTGACCCTATCTACCTGGAGAAAGCATCAGATTCCACAAGTTAAGGGTTCAGTCCTACAAGACTGCTCCCAGTCCCACCTTCAGACTCCAGTCGCAAGCCCAGGCTATAACTTGTACTTCTGATCAACTAGCTATAAACCAAAGGTTCCCACTATTCCATCCTTGGGTTCAATTAATTTTCTAAAACAGATCACCAAACTCAGAGATACAGTTCACTTACTAGATCACCAGTTTATTATAAAAGGATATATATAACTCAGGAACAGCCAGATGGAAGAGATGCATAGGCAAGTTATAGGGAAAGGGCACAGACTCTCTATGAATCTGTACATTCTCCAACTGGGAAGCTATCCAAACCCTGTCCTTTGGAGTTTTTATGGAGGCTCATTACATAGTTGTGATTGATTAAATCATTGGCCATTGGCAAATGATTCAATCTCCAGGTTCTCTCCCCTCTGCAGAGGTCAGTGGGTGGGACTGACCCTCTAATTACATGGTTAGTGCTCCTGGAAACCTGCCCCCAGCTTTAGGTGAGGTCCAAAAGTCACCTCATTAACTAAGCAAGAAACCCCTTTGTCACTGTCAACACTTCGGAAATTCCAGGAGTTTGGGAGCTGTGAGTTAGGAACTGAAAGAAGAGAGGGAATGTGAATTCTACAGTCCAAGCAGGTTTATTGCTGAACCTGAGAGGGACCCCTCTGTCCTGGCCAGCAGAACAAAGGAAATAGAGTCTCCAACAGGTCAAGAGGCTTTTTATGGCCAGGATTTTTGGCAGGCTCTTTGAGGGGAGGGGTCAGGGGAAAGGTGGGCTTGTGGCTTGCCGATGTGTCCTCTGGACGATGCTTGTAGCCTAAGATGAAACCTAGGTCTCTCTGAAATGGTGGGTGGGCTTATTCAAAAGACTGTACTCAGGTCCAGATTCCGTCAGGAACTGTTGATGAAGATCAAATACATATGAGAAATACATTTTGGACATCTGAATGAGCAAATATGTATTCTTCTTAGAAATCATAATATTGCAAGTACCTATATGGCTAGGCTTATAACCAAATAAACATGTCAAATATCTTTCCTCCAGGAAGTGAGCCCCAAGCCATCATCCTGCAGTATCCAGTAAAACACTTACTGAGATCTAAGACCAATAGTTGGGACCAATTATCCCTGCAGCAAAGTTTAGATGTTTCTCTTAAGGCTGGAAGATGCCACAACCCGTACTGGAAACCTGTTTCTTCTGTCTGATGGCCTACCAACTGACTCTACTGCCAAAAAGTGAAACTTCAGTGCACAGCTGAAATTTAGACTTTCCAACAATATCCTCTTTTCATCATTTTGCCCCCCTCTCACCTGTATCAATTAACTTCATGCCCCCACCCCCGTCCAGGGCTACACTCAAACAATAATGTCCAAACTGAACTGGAATTTTTAGGGTCAACAGAACAGCCACTTGACTTCAAGTCTGACACCTTCCACCTCGGGCCACTGGATGAGGTACACAGACAACTGTTCATTTTTATTGTGACTTCAGAAGATCTGATTTCCCTGAATCCAGGACTTAGTCAAAATCACCAATGTCTACCCCAGCAGTATCAGAAGCATTTCATCTCAGAGATAAGAGGTTACAGATTTGATCTCTACTTTTTCACACCAAAGGCACCTGAACTCATGTAAATTTACCCATACTTTTCTGAATGCCTTTCAGTTGCCACATCTCAAGAGTTTATAAAAAATTTTAAATCCATGTCATAGTTAGAAACAGATAAACATTTCCATTGGCAGCTAGAGATGGAGAGAACAAGAGAGAAAGCAAGAGGAAAGGAAGACAGACAGAAAGACTATTGAAGTCTAAGGTTGTTCTTATTACATTAATACTTTTCTATCATGCTAACTGTGCTAAAACAAATACAATTTAAGGCTAAATACAACTAATTTAGTGACTGTAGAAAGAGTCCACAACTGATTGGAGCAATAATATGTTGAATAAAAACATTTATTGTAGTTTCATAAAAAACTGGCATTTACCTCTCAAGTGTTCCCAAATGGATGCCAGAGTAGATTTGAGATATTTTTAAGATAATTTATTCCTCAGGCTTAAAATATGATATTTTCAATTATGACAAAGCATTACAAAATATTAAGTACTTGCTTGCTAATCATCTCAGGACACTTACAAATTAAGAATAATGATGCAAATATCTTTTCCCAATTTAGAACAAAAATAAACGATGCAATTCAGA
The DNA here is from genome assembly GCF_040802235.1 of Manis javanica. Lineage (NCBI taxonomy): Eukaryota > Metazoa > Chordata > Mammalia > Pholidota > Manidae > Manis > Manis javanica. Next base: position 72,577,834 of record NC_133158.1, on the reverse strand, counting down.
GTAATGGAAAATCGGCAAATCTTAATGGTTTAGATAGAACCATAATAATTTCCACTCAGAAGTACAGCAGGGAGAAGACAAGTAATGACTGTATAGGATCTTATGACACTGATAGACAGTGACTGCAGTGGGTTGGTGGGGGGTGAGGGCAGAACCTTATAATATGGGTGAATGTTGAAACCACAATGTCGCTCATGTGAAACCTTAATAAGACTGTATATCATCCCTTAATTAAAAATAATAATAATAATTTCTGCTCAGAATCTAAAATAGTGATAAAAGTGGAAATCTAGAATGCTGCAGTCAGTTATCAGTATAGGTGTAGCAACTCACCAAAGACTTTACCTATTCTATTCCATCTGAACATTTTGACTCAATATTGAAACAATAAGTGATTTAATAGTGAGAAAGGGACAGGAACACTGAGGCGACTTTAGTCCCTTAAGCACAAATTGAATATGGCTGCAGAAGAGTCCCCACTGCTTCCTGTTTCTGAGAACACATTAGGACCCTTAACACAACATCCTGGCATACTGTTTGCTTTTTCATAGCAAATAAGATAGACTAATTGATTGAGTCACTCACAGGTATTCATTCCTTCAACAAATATTTATTGAAAGATTATCATGTCAGACATTGGGACAGAAGATTTGCCCACATCACTTAATTGAAATTCAACAAGTATTCTCATGTTATAATGAAGATTAAATGAGTTAATATTTGTATAGTATTTAAAACAGTAGGGGGCACATAGTGAGTGCTATATAAATGTTTGTCAAATAAATTATATTGAGGAGTTAGTTGTAATATGATCTTTGTACAGGATTTTGGTTGTTCATTTCTTCTCTTTTAAAGGTTTCTATAAGCATAAGAGTGGCAGAGTCCAAAAATACTAGCCAGGAAGCTGAGTACAGGAAACACCTAAGTCAATACATGTCTATGTAAAAATCACCTGATGGGGAATTTCTCTGGAGAAATAAAAATTTTTCAAGACTGGTAGAATAGGTTTTACATTGCCTTCAAATATTTCTTTAGCATGTACTTATGAAACACTATTTACCAGGTACTGTTCTAACTGCTTTACATATAGGAACTCATTTAATTCTCACAATTAAGCTTTTGATACTATTACTACTCTACAGATGAGGAAACTGAGGCACAGAGAGGCTGCATACATGCCAAGGTCATACAGGTAGTAAGGGACAGAGCCTAGTGGTTCCAGAGTCTAAGTTCTTAAACACAGAGTTAACTGCGGTCTATGAAGAGTCCAGCGTTTGTGAGGATCCCCCAGGCTCCGTCTCCCTGAGTCAGAACTGCCCTGCGTGCACCGGTTTACTTGTCACAAAGCCCCAAAACAGGAAAGAAAATCAACATACATTTTTCTTACATAACAGAAAGTAAGAGACACTTTGAAATGCCCCTAAACCATACAGAAAATAAAAAGGACAAAGGAGGTGACAAAAGACAGGCTAACAGAAGCCTTAAATTTCACATGATCATAACTAGTCACTTTGGGTATTCACACAGTAAGACTTGGAACCCCTCAAGGACTGGTGAAGAGAAAACATACCTACATACTTCTCAATTGAACAGAGGAAATTTCAACATCTTTGCCCTCATCCTAACCCTCTTCCCTAAACTAACTCACTACAAATGACAAGTGTAGGCAAACTACAGATCACAAAGGGTAGTAAGTTCCAACACCACGAAACACAACTTCTCAATGCTGGATAAAGTGCAGCAATTGTGCTGGAAGACTTCTGGAAGTCATCTTCAACTAAGAAATCTTGCATAAGGAAATGCAGCAAAGGAAGTTGCCTTTTCTCTGAGAGACACAGATGAAGATGAATTTTTAAATGTGATAAATGCATCTGCCTTGCCTGAAGACCAAAGAGACATTTCAGCAACTTAGAAGAACAATTAAAGCTGGAGAATGGCCAGCAATTTCTCTGCCTCAGAGAGAAAAATCAAGACCCATGCCAGCACCCTACAAGGACATGGCAAAGTTTCTCATTTGTTCCCACCGTTCAGCTCTGATTAATAAAATAAGAGTTTAAAAGAGCACAGAGGCTTTCTACAATGTTTGCAACCACAGATCCTGCCAACTGCTGCTTCCACATTAATCGGGTATGCTTTGGGCCGCTGAAGCTGGAATGTAACCTCCTGGTTTGAAGATGATTCAGTAAACAGAGAGACTTCAATATGATTTCCGCCCAAAATGCGCACAACAGACAGAGGCTTCACGGGCCTGATGCCTGAGCCTCCCACGGTTGCTCAGCCAAACCATTCTATCAATCATGATTATTTGGTGCCCCCCTCTGGCCTCACTGCAGAAATTTAATTTAGCTCCTCTAAGAAACAGAAAAGAATTTCTAAACCAAAATCCAGAGCGGAACCACAAAAATTTGCCTGTGAGAGAAACCTCTTTTTGTCTACACCTATAACTATCCTAATTCTCTAAAGCAAAGGAAAATGTGGTATGGCTGACTGTGTGCTTTTAAACTCATAATGTACTTAAGGTGATACAGTTTTCCTTTATGTATTTGTAAATAACTCCCAAGGAAACAAAGAACTCTATTAGTTCTTCACAGTTAAGATAACTAGGCTACCTGGGTGATGCTCAAAAGCATCAGACAATTTACTTAGAGAAATAAAAACTCAGACAGCTGTAGGACATTGTGCAGTAGAAAACTCCAAAAACCCAGGTTAAGTAATATTACTTATTAGGGTCATATAACTCCCATCATTTCCTGTTACTTACTAGCCCTCACCCAAGTCTTCTGGGGTTCTCAACTAAGGAGACACAATAGTGTCCAGCCACAGAAAATTTTCAGGATCCCAAAATGAGTTTCTTCTCACTATGCAGGGACTCCACTATGACCACTCCTTCTGGGATATCCTGGGATAACCATGCTCCTTCTTTAGGTCAATGCAGTATGGTTGCTTTTGGGAGCAGCACACACATTGGTTTCCAGCTTACATCATCAAGGAGCTGGACAAGGGGCAGGCACTTATGCCCAGTTACTGAGAGAGAGCTAAGCCCGGGCAAGTGCCAAAGACAAGGATCAGGGACCTGGCCCCATGGCGTTTCCAGAACAGCACGAAAGTGCCAGATCTTGGCAGGGCAAGACGACAAGGGGAGTTAAGCTGAAAAGGCAAGAGGGTGAAGAGCCAAGGAGGCTCCTTGTGAGTGACAGAAGGTGAGCCTTTGTACTGTAGGTGCTAGAGGCAATTCTTGACAAGGCCAGCATGAAGACAGACACACACGCAGGGAAGATTACAGGGTATCCCTGGTTCTTCCCTTCTTGCCCTTTGTGCAGAGTTCTGAAATTCAGGGACTTCCTGAATGGGGGTATGCAACTGCTTCTTCCTTCTAAGCGGTAAAAATAAAACTGAAGAAGTCTCTGAGGAAAAAAGATCAATTAAAATTCAATCTTGGGGTAAGGAGCACATCAAGGACATGGCCATAATACCTTTTCTGAAAATCTCTGAAGCAGGTGTGTACTCAGTAAATATTAACATTTGGAAAAAAATGGCCTAAGGAAGAGGGCAATAAAATTAATCATAGTGAGTACTTGCTTCAGTACTACGCTAGATCCTATGTAAATCACTTCTTTAGTCCTTTAACTAAAGACCAGATTAATGGAACGCTGCATATGCACCATACACTCAACTAATCGTAGTTTATAAATCAAAGGTGGCTCTTCTGAAAACAATTTTGTTTTCCCTCATTCTCATCTATAAGGCAATTCCTGGCAAAATTATCCAAGTAAATGACAACTTGATAAACAGTATTTCCAGAAATGAACAGAGGTGACCTTTCCTCACTACAAGAATATTTTCTTGGGATTAGCTGAATCTGAAATCTAGTGACACTGAAAGCACTCGACCAAATTCCCAATCATAGCACTCATCACGTTGGGTTAGAGTTGTTAATATTTTTACTTACTTCCTTAGGTATGATATTTACCTTTTCTCCCTAGTGCCTTTCACAGGGTTTGACATACAATCGGCCCTCAAATAATGTATTCTTAGATTCTATTAAATGTCCCTTTTAAGGCCATTTTGCTCACTGATTTAATAAGGGAATAGTAGACTGCAAGTACAAGTTCTGATCTTTCACAGCTAGATTTTTTTTTTTTTAATGCATGAGGTCTGATCTGAGGAATATTATAAATTTTAAGGTCATCATTTTAGGGCCACCTCAGAAAAAAGGAGGAATCCTAGGCCAAATGGACAGATATAAATGTCCTATCAATTATCCTAGTTTAGCACCCACAAAGAGGAACAAAAATTATTTTACACTGGTTAAATGAAAAAGCAAAAATATAAAGCTACTTAGAATGAGAATACCTATAAAATATTGTGAACTTCAATCTCTGTTTTAATAAGGATTTCAAAACAGTTTTCTAATACAGTTGACCCTTGAACAAGGCAGTGGCTAGGGGTACTGACTCCCACACATTCAAAAATGCATGCATTACTTTTGACTCACAAACCTTAACTACTAGTAGGCTACTGTTGACTGGAAGTCTTACTGATAATATAAACAGTCAATTGACAAATATTTTGTATATTATTATATGCTGTATTCTTATAATAAAGTAGGTTTGAGAAAATAAGGTGTTTTTTCAAATTGTTGCAAATCTCCAAAAATTTTTCCAATTATTTATTGAAAAAATTCATTTGTAAATGGATCTGCATGCTTCAAGTCCATGTTTTCCAAGGGCCAACTTTTTATTAGTTTCCAAAGGTTGATTTTCATTTTAAAAAAAAGATACAACAATAAAAACCTTAACATTTTTAAAGGACCAGTTTTCCACCTGATTTTTTTTTATAGGTCTCCTGTGGAAAATATGAGATGAGAATATGAGAGAACAGTTTCTTCCAAAGTATTCATGTAAATTGACACAGCAACACCATTTATTGGCCCACAACTGAAAGAGCTGACAATTTAATGGGGAGTTTATCTGTTTTACACTTGGACAGGCTTGCACAGGCAGGACAGACAAGCCCCCAGCAGGCAGGGTGAGAGGAGTGCTTTCGTTCTATCTGATTCAGTGATCCTGACATGTTGTCAACACTGAAAGGGATATTAATGAGTCAGGTAACTCATCTGCTGCCCTCCCTTTTACCCAATGAGTAACAAAACACTCCTGTCTTCTGGGCAAAGAGATTCACAGCCTTGAATCAGTAGTAGGTCTGGAAGCAGACCCTGCAATGCCTCTTGGAACAGGCCTGTCACATCCAACAGGCACATCCTTTCCAAATGACCAACAGCCCCTCAGTGTACAGGCAGGAATTCCAATAGCATTCTCCTAAGACATATGCCTATGGGAGTGCGGATATTCTAAGGAATGATAACAACTATAAAATCATGTTTGATTTGATTCTATATTTTGGCTTCCTGCTTTATGAAGCTTGTACCAAATCAACCACTGCCTTTTGTAGGGGAAAAAGACATTGGCAAGATTGATGACTTCTTATCTCACTGCCCTCCTTATGCTGAAATTAATAAGAAAAGAAACTTTAAGTCATTAAAATTCATCATGCAAGCATAGTCTCCCCCTGCTCTCCACTTCACACACTTTATCGCCTGCGAATGACTGTGGACTTGTAAGTCTCCAATCTAACTTCCTCAGGAGAGCCAATGAGACTGTCTGTGGCATGGAAATGTCCTCTCTCTTTAGACATTTTATGCAGTTATGAGGATGCAACAAATCTCACTTGGGAGCACCATGTCATCATCCACATATTAACTTGTCACCCTAAGTAATAAAGTTCACAAACTCCATTTCATTTTTTTCTTCACCATGTTGCCCGATAATATAAAAAGGTGTCACATCCCTTTGATTTGTAGCTTGTGTGTTTGTGAAATAGCCTCTCCACAAACAACCTGATGTAGTAAAAGAAGCTGAATGAGATTTTTCTTTTGAGTACCCATGTCTATTTCCAAGTCAATATTCATATGCATAAATATACAAGTAATCAATGAGGTGCAATCTTGGTAATTGCACAAACAGGAGAAAGTCAAAGCTTGACTGTCTGAGAGGGATAGGAATCTCCAAACCCACTGACTGTGTTAAAAGCAGTGACACCAAATTACATAGGCAGGTATGGCATTTGCAGACCTTTGAATCACGAAATGAGGTATCAAAAAATGCCACATTGGTCATATATAACTGAAAACGGTGATCTTTACTTCCACAGCTTTCCTTAATTTAGGTGTCGTGTCTTTCTTTTATGACATGCAAAATACATTTAAACCTGATCCATTTTAACAACCTGTTTTCTAATGAACATATTTGTGGTTCACTCGGATAGACACTGACTAGCAGCCATTCCTTTGCCACAGTTACATGGGGATAAAAGAATAGCAATCAATCACAGATGCCATCTGGATTTTTAGTAACCACGTTTCCAGATACACAATGGAGACTTTTTGCGGTGTGTGTGTTGAGATCATCGGCTATTCTCATCAGTTCTCATCATCTTTAACCTCTGTGTAGTGGTTTTTAATAATTGGGGATATCTCAGCCTCTGTCAAGGATATAATAAAATACCAACACTTCTTGAAATAAAATAATAGTAAACACGATTTTTTGTCTGTAATTCAAGGTACTCAGAGGCTTCTAAAGTTCACCAGACATAGGTGATTTCAGGTTAAGAATCTCTGCTCTGGGGTTTATAAGTATGCTTGTTTTTAGGCTGTCACTGTGAAGGTGGTGTGGGGATAAGCCAAGAAAGGCTGCAGTGAAGGAGTGGAAAGCATTTCCCATTTTCATCAGGACCAGTGAGCAGCGAGGGTGGCTTGACTGGGACGCAGGCAACAAAAAGTGAGAAAACTAGAAAACAAAATCAACAAAACCTGGAAATTGAAAGAGGTTTTTTATATCTACGTGGAAAGAAAAGAAAAACAGAACTTACTCCTAGGTAATGGCTGACCTATAAAAAAAAAATCTAGTGGAAAACTGGTCCTTTAAAAATGTTAAGGCTTTTATTGTTGTATCTTTTTTTAAAAATGAAAATCAACCTTTGGAAACTAATAAAAAGAGATTTCCTGTACAGAATATTTTGCAGTGATTAGGTGTATTTGCAATGTGATTTTTCTAGAATTCCTGAAAAAGGCTAGTTCCAGTTCATCCACAGGCTGTGTTCTACAGAGGTGGTGGTGCCTCATGTTATCTACAACATACTCCATTGCATTTGCTCTGACTGGGAAGCACAAATTAAAAGGAAAATCTATACGTGAAGAGGTTAGATCCACAGGCCTCTCCTAACCCCCCCTCCCAGCTTGGGGGTGATCCCTCTCTCTGCCACACCCCCATCACCACCATCTCCCTAGATGAGTGGTTTATTCTTGGAGAAATCCAACCCAACAGCTCCAGGAGTAAGACATAATCCCAGCTCGGGGCAGAGGGTGCAAACATGAAGCTGACAGCAGGACTGAAGGAGTGATACTTCACAGCAAACTGTACTCCCAGCCCCCTCCCTTCCACCCTGCCTCTGGACAGACATGAGACGGACTTAATTTCTACCCCAGAGCGGTATATTAAAGAATTTCTCCCTAGAAAAATAAAATAAAATTGTCCCAAAGAAAAGACACCACAAATTTGAGAGCTCCTGATGAAAAAAGACTGAGTCCCTCAAATTACCCCACTGTAAGTAGTCAGCAGATAAGCCCCTCTGACCCAAGGCTTTTGATCAACTTTATATTGTCTCACTCTTAGTATTAATGGATAGCAACTACCACCAGTGTCTGAGAGAATCCTCTAAAAGGAAAAATAAACAGAACAAAATAGGAATACAGAGGAAACAAGGGCAATTCAGGGTCTACTAAAGTGAGTTTTTAAATCTGTCATTACGTATCTATTAAATTTCCATGAGTCCAGGTTGAATCTAATATCAGTCCTAATACTTGTGCCATCCTCATAATTAATCAATACATATCCTAAATGGCACATACATAAAGTTTTTAAGTATTAAGTGTCACACAGCCTAAAGGTATTTGCTATTTTTCACAGTAACAATGTTTTTTTTTTCCTGTTTCCCTGTTTCTGTTTTCTAAATCATTAAAAACTTATTGAATATGACTTGAGGGTTTGCAGAAAACTAATTGAAATAATGTTTCATGTAATGACATTTCAGAAAAGCAATAACAATAAAATATCACGGACAAGAGACCATGTCTCACAACTTAGTGCATCCTGGTCTTCTATTTTTAAATTGTTAATCAAAGCCACTGACTAATTGCTTATGGAGAGACAGAATAAATGTTTGTGTCAAAAATAAACAACAATTTGTCATTAACAGTCTCTTGAGAAATGAGTTTACATCAATAACAAAGAACAGAGTGCTATTGAAAAGGAACAATGCGAGACAAGAAGCTCTCTAAAATTAAAAATGGGGCAGCTAAAATTTAAAACAAGTCATTAAAAGGAAAAAGGAAATGTTCTGCTGTGTTTCAAATATTATGCTTTTTTTTATTGTGTTTGGCAACTAACAAGTAAAGTACCTGTGAGATAATAGAAAATATATAAATTGGCCGCTACTCCCAGTTCCTGGCATAGAGCTCCTAAAACCCTTACAATTCCCTAAGCGATAAGAGCGCTAGGGGCACCTTTTGTTCTAATATTTGGTCTTTGACCCTGGTTCTTGAAACAGGGTTACTGAAACCTTTATAGTTTCCTGAGTGAGAAGAGTATCTTCTGTTCTAATGAGGCCACTCTGGGTGGGCTCCTGGATGAGGGCTGGTCACTGGAAAGATCAAGCCATGATTAGAAGGCTGGAATTTTCAACCCTGCCCCTCATTCTCCAGGAGTGGAGAGGAGCTAGAAATATAGTTAATAACTGATGATGCATATGTGAGGAAGCCCCCATAAAATCCCAATAGTATGGGGTTCAGAAAACTTTCAGGTCAGTGAACACATCCACATAGTGAAAGTGCAATGCACCCCAGTTCCAGGCGGACAGAAGCTCCTGTGCTTAGGTCCCTCCCAGACCTTGCCTATTTATCTCTTTATTTGGCTGTTCATCTGTATCTTTTAGCATATCCTTTAATAAACTGGTAAATGTAAGAAACTGTTTTCCTAAATTCTGTGACCTGCTCTAGCAAATAAACTGAACCCGAGGAGGAGTTCAATTTATAGCCTATGGGTTAGAGCAAAGGTGACAACTTGGACTTATAATTGGTATCTGAGGTGGGTGGGAACAGTCTGTCTTGAGGCACCTAGCCCTTAACCTGTGGGATCTGATGTTATCTCCAAGTAGATAGTGTCAGAATCGAATTAAATTGTAAGACACGCAGATAGTGTCACAGAGAATTGCTTGATAGGGGAAAAACCAACATATTTTACAACCAGAAGTGTTATGTGTATGGTAGTGTGGGAGTAAAGGAGAGGCACAGCAGGTAGGCTGGGTTTTTTTTCCTAATCAAAACCTCAACTCTACCTATCAACTGCACGTTTTGTACATTATAAGGCAAAGATTCTCAGGTCAATAGATTGTATATCCATAATGTTGATTTGCAAATCCTGACCTATGTGCTAAATGAAATCTTTAAGAAAATATTCTGTGGTTCATTCTACATGTTTGCCTCACCACCTGGATTGTAAACTTCTGGAGAGCAGAAGTCAAACTTCCTTGGTTTATACCTAGCATTTCACAGCACCTAGTATATCTGAGTGCAAATCTGCACGCTATAGAAATCTTTTTTAAAAATATTCCTCAGAATTCCAAACATCTCTAAATCTTTTAGGACAGAATAAATAAGAATTTGTTCAAATGAGTGATAAACATATGATGGAGGATCTACTGAAAGAACAAGAAAAATAATCACTTCTCTTGAGTTAAATAATGGCAGTAAATAGATGAAAAATAAAATTTTATTTCAAGATGAAAGCAATGGAAACACTTGAAATTTCTAAACTAATTTAATCAGCAAAATATTTAATAATACTTGCTGAATAGAGCATTAATATAGATACCCTGAGTTTTTGTAATAATATACAACTAATATTTACCAGTGGCCTACCATGTGCTTAACACTGTGCTAGATGTATATGAGACAAAAAAATGTACAGATGAAGACAACAGAGCATCTCCCTTCAAAGAGCACAAAGTGTAGCAGGACCAGATTAAAGGAGAATATGGCAATCCCTTTCCTTGGAGGATATGTGGATACATTTCAGCTTGGAGAAAAAACTGGGTTGGGATAGGATTTTAGAAAACAATTTAAGCAAACTCTAGAGTAATATACCATTCCTGTTTGCCTGGGAATAAGGGGTTGCCTGGAATGTGGGGAGGATTTTCAGAGGTAAAACCGGGTAAATTCCAGACACACTGGGACAGTTGGTCATCCCATTCTAAGCAAAAGAAACAACTTGGTTGAAAGGTAAACAAAAATATAGTTATTTGGAGACATAGAATTCCAGAGTTCTGTTGTATACATAAAGGAAATAAGCAATAAATGAAAAATAAGGAGCTAATCATTCTAAGGGGCATTATGTCCCATACAAAAGACTGTGGAATATAAATTTAAATCAACGAAGAAACACTTATGGGTTTTTCTCTAAGGGGTGAAATGTTTTGATTTGTCTGGAAAAATCATTCCAACTGCCCTGTGGAAGATAAATTAGAAAGCTAAGACAAGAGGACAGTGAACTGGTAAGGGAGCTGCAATATTAATTCATTTTAAAAAAAGAAAAAAGGCATAGAGAAATATGGCAGTTTTCACAAGGGTATAGTGGGGGAGAGAAATTCAAGAGGTGTTTAGGTAGTCAAAACAATACGATTTAAACACTTACATAAAAAGGATCAATAATTACTTCCATGTTTCTTGTTTAATAGCTCAACACGTTAGTTTCATTTATCAAGAATGAAAATATAAAAGAAAGAATAGGTTTTGAAGAGGAGATGCTTTATGGAGGGGAATGTTACTTCTGATTTGTTGAATGTAGGAACTCCATAGAGGATCCTGATCAAAGCAGCAGAAGAATATTTTCAATATAGTTTTTGTGCTCAACTGAGCTTTATGATGGAGACAAACAGAACTGCCAAGTAGGGTGGTGTCATGGAAAAGAGAGGGAAGGGTTTCAAGAAGGAGGTGAATGGTCAGTCAAAAGCTGGAGAGAGATCAAAGTGATAAGTCTGAAATGTGTCCAAAGATATTGGAGACTTGGAGTATATGACAGACCTTTAATAGAGCAGGCTTGGTGTGGAGATGGTGACTAAAACTTTAAAACAGTGAGTAAAAATGTTAGAAAGCAAGAAAGGAAATTACAGGCTAATCTTTCGAGAAGCTTGGCTAAAACAACGCATTTGGCTCCAGCCTCAAAAAAGTGATATTCAGTTGGAAATTAAGAATCACCTAGACTCTGCCAATAAACAGCATTTTTAGGCATCCCCCAACACTCTCTACAACACATTTGGGTGTAAAACTCTTCAATCAATAAAATGTATTTAATGAGAAACCCCCCAAAACCATTAGTTTTTGCACTGTATTAACATAAATTGTAAATCAAGTTATGGTTGGTTGAAGCTTCAGCTCTGCTGTGAAAAACTAGCATTGCCTACGGTGTAGCCAAAGCAGTGAGAACTGGTTTCTACTTTTGAAAACAATCCATGAGCAGCTCTAGAGGCAAAAATGCATTTTCCAAATGATTTATTCAGCTTAAGTTTCTATAAATTTTACAGTACAACTAAGTCTTTGGAATCCAAGTCAAAAAGCAAACTGGAATCTCTAAAAATTGTAGCAACTGCCCTTTATTTTAAGAGATGTCAGCTCCAGGTGTCAAAAGGGATTTGTTTCCTCTGACTTGAGTGACCAGAATTATATACTTCTGTTAAATTATCCCAAATCTTCCCAGACTGTAGAAGTCTGAATAAGCTAGGGTATGCTACAATAACACACAACCCCAATTTTTGATGACTAGAGCAGGAAAGATTTCTTACTCACATTATATGTCCATAACAGGTCAACAGGGGGGTCTGCTTTTCTTAGTGATTCAGAAACCCAGACTCAAAGAACACCACCATTTCAAATACCACAGAGAAAGAGACATCTAGTGAGTCCTGCAGTCGGCCAGAATAAAAAATGTTACCTTTACTCAAAAATATTTAGCTAGAACTAGCCATGAAACCTAGATATAAGAGAACCATGGAATTACGGAATTCAATCCTACCATAAGCCTAAAAGGTGAACAGACCGATCAGATCTATTTGGGAGAATTCTGCTAATGATTGTGTTATACTGATTAGGCAGGCCCACATCTTCCCACAAAGTATATATACATAAAGACACACACACACATGTGTGTGTGTATATATGTATAGCAATGAGAAATGTATATTTTCAAGTTTTATAAGACTCCTGGGTGAAGGGGGTCACCTTTGAATATTGTTTTTATGACATCCCATTAACATCTTACTTTATGTTTCTATACAGATAACCTAATCAATCCAGAATCCCTCAAGAAATCCAAGGCTGCATTTTAAATATTATTTGCACACACAAAAAGAATAATCACACTCAAGAAGACATCATGTCCTTTCAGAGTATGTAACAGAAAAATAAAATTATTCTCTATAAGGATAATTGGATATATTGCTCAAGAGATGCAATTTCCACATTTCACTGACAAATGAGTATCCTTCTTTGGCAAAGAGATAATTGAGGTTTATTTTTCACTTGGGAAAAGAGAGAGAGAGGGAATGTTTTCATGGGCTGCTACCTCCACAAACCTTCTCCCTGAACAGTTCCCTCTAGCTGCATTTTTAATTGATTGGCTCCTTTCCAGACATCTTTAGATTATGTAGTGAAGCAGTAGAAGAGATGCAATGTTTGACCTTGACCTTATAGTAAGAATTTCTTAACAGTTTTTCCTCCTATGCTTGTTGCTTCCAAAGCCCACAGGTTTCTTTTGCTGCATTCAGATATTCTTTTAATAAATTCAGAAAGAATACTTAACAGCCTACAAATTAATTATTTTAAAAAATTATTAATGGCACCTTTAGAAATTTGTCTATGCATTATACGAAATTTGTATACATTTTTTAATGTAACTCCTTCCACTTCTCTTGTTCACTCATTCATACTATCTCATCCAATTCACAATTGTTTTGCAGCAACTAAGTCCCTTAATAGTTGCATGATAACACTGGTTTCCTCTGAATAATTTATTCAGAGGCAATGAGTTTGAGGCAACCAACCCTCTTCCTAAAACAAAAGCCTGTCTTTTAAGACAAAGCTTCCTTTCTGTGTTTTTTCTTTCTAAACCAGAACACTTCTCAGAGCATCTCAAGAGAGCAAGTTTCTAGAGTTAGTTTTTCTCTTCTTTTGAACTTATAAGCTGAACCAGCTCTCCCCTGAGCTGCCCCTTCGTACTAGAGGCTTGTGATACTTGGATTCTTGGGGACACAGGCAGGCATGGTCCAAACTTGAGAGTATACGTCCCTCAAGCTAACTCTGAATAAATGATTTGGCCAGATAGCTCTTCTTAAGGATGAACTTATTTTCGAATTAAAGCAAAATGGCCAAAGTTAACCCCTGGCCCCAATATTAAGAAGTGAAGTAGGTTTGCTCCCCATGTGCATGTATTCCCGTAGGGTGACGCTAACAAAGCCTAAGCTCCAGGGCTCCTCACTTGCCCAAGGCCCAGAGAAGAGTCCCTAGCTTTGCTGTATTCATAATATTTGTTTTTCTCTTAAAAAGGCATCCAAAACTATTAAGAGTTTCAGGTCCCACGAAATCTAGATCTACCCCTATATATATATTACAAAGATAGATGCAACTCCTTGCTAACTGCAACACAGGAAAAAATTGTCAAAGAGAGGCTTTCATCAGTTTTAAAAGAGTATTATCTAAAATGAACAAAATTGTGGGTATGCCAATTCCTGAAAATAAGGTGATCAAATGAACAAACCTAAGTACTAAAAGAGTAGAATATTTTAAAGAACTAGTTGCCATGGAGACTGGTGCAACAAAAATTACTGTATATACCAACAAACTGATTTTATTTATATTGCTTTTCATGTGAATAGAATGCAAGTTCCCTCTTGTTTTTTTCTCCCTTTGATGTTGACTTTAAGGATCTCAAAAGTTTCTATAATAGCAGCCCATAGAAGGTCAAGGCCCAGACAGAACCAGCACTAGACAAGCAGGAGAAGCCTTAATGGAAACATGAAGAATCCCCACAATGAACTCAATGTCTGTACGGAGTAATCTCTAGAACAGCACTTCACAACCTTGGTGGATGAGAGTTTTTGTGAGATTTTAATGTACCTATGAGTGTTCAACCCAGGAAAATGCATATTCAGATTTTTATTTATGATTTCAGAGGTTTCTTGGACCTTAGTTCATAGAACCTAAACTCCATGTCCCTGGAACTTAACTAACAAACTTTTGATTTATCTTTTAGAGAATATTAAATGTTATATTACATTCCTTGGATCCAATGAAAATGTTATCTAGCAGTCATATCAATATTTCATTTATTGTATGTGAAAGACATACCTTCCCTCTAAATAACCTTTAATAACTTACTGTAAACAATTCTGACATGTGGCTATGGCCCAGATTTTCAATCTCATTTATTTGTTTGTTTACTTATCCAAGAGCAATGATCTATCTTTTTTATTTTTAATTGTAAGAAATTAGTTCTGTAACACAAGTGAGCCTGAAGGAGCGAGAACAAGGCAGGGGAGGTACAAAGCATACTGGGAGTCATACTGCTTGGAGACAGAAGGACAGGAAGGCTGCCCAAACCAGCTCGCTGTATCAGACCTCTTCAATGTGTGTGCTGGGATCTCTGTGTTGAATGAAATTTTTGAAGTTTATATGGATCTTGCAGGTGAGAAGAGAGAGAATCAAAAGCTCAATTAACTAGACATTTTAATTATTTTGTCAAGACTTCATCTCCGCTGTCACCGGTACTTCAATTGTCTTTCTTCCTGGTCTCATCCACGAGCACTGAGGGATCCATGCCCTAGAATTAGCCCACGTGCCATCAAGAAGCATCTAAAAAGGTTTCCTCCTGCAGCTGGAGCACCATGTCTACCACCGAAATGTTCACTTTCTTTCTCTCCTGATAGAGTCTGCGTGCTTATGCAGCTGGGGATGGGCTGACTGTGTTCTCTCCCACTGCCCTCCTGCTCTCAGGAATTTTTTATTATTTCATAATCCAATAATTATGTTCTCTTGCCTCCTGACAAGTTAGTGGCTCTCTTGTTTTGGAGTTTAACCTCATGTGCCCCGTAATCCCTAAGTGCCTACTTGATTTCAGTCCATTTCCTTACCTGACTCCCCATGGTACCAGCTGTCGACAGACACACTCAGTCCCATTCACATACACCCAGGGCACACACTAATTATTCATCTTCACAACCAGCACACCCTCCCCTGCCTTCACACAGTCATTCACACACAGGGCCAGCCACGTACAATCACTCAGCCCCACTCACACTTACACAATCATTCACAACAGCACCACTCACTCACAGCCATACTCACTCCACAGAATCCTACTCACATTCCTTCACATTCATGGCCAGTAAGCCCACTGTTTTTCATCTAGACTTGCTCAGTCACTCCAGTCAGTGCACTCGTAGTCACAGACCCACTCACATTGAGTCCCTCTCCCTCAGCAGTTTACAGTTCCTCACACTCATGCCATTCACACTCTTCATACTCCCACACTCAGTCATACCCAGCCACACAAAACTCCAGTCACATCTAGTCACACTCAGTGCCATTGGCATCTAGTCATACTCAGCCACTCTCACACACCATTCCACACAGCCCACTCACACCTGGCCACACTCCATCCTACCCCCTCTCAGCCATGTGCTGTTACACTTACCCAGCCTCAGGAATGGGGCCACTCTCCTCTACATTCACTCACACTGGCTAAATTGCAGCTCTCATCAGACCTTCCCTGCCCCACACACAAGATGCCTTAGTCTGCCCAGGCTCCTACAACAAAATACCAACATGAACTAGGAGACTTAGTAATGATGCACATTTACTTCTCACACTTACTTCCAGCTCTGGAAGCTGGAAGTCCAAGACCAAGACGGAGGCCCTCTTGGTTCCAGCAGATCTCGCTGGAGAGAGCCCTCCTCCTGGTTCTCAGGGGCAGTCTTCCTGCTGTGCCCTCACAGGGGTGAAGGGGCCAGGGTGCTCTCTGAAGTCTCTTTTATAAGATACTAATCTCATTTGTGAGGGATTAAAAGCCTCCTAAAGGCATCACTTCCTAATCCCATCACACTGAGGGTTGGTTTTTGGCATATGAGTTTGGAGGGGTACACATATTCAGTCCAAAGCACGTGGACACTCATGTCTTACTGTGCCATTCTCTCTCTATTCTTGTCTAGTCAAGAAATAAGACTTGTAGAAGAGAGAAGACACCCAACCCACTCACACATGCACTACCCACACTCATTTACAGTCCCATGCATGTGGGCACACACACCCAGTTCCAAATGCATACAACACACACATAGACACACACACCCTGCCAGGTCCCACTTGTACACAAGCTCACAGAGCCCTACTCACTCACACTCACACCAACATGCAGTGATACTATCTCACACAGAATCTCACCTACCCAGTTCGACCTCCTCTCACACTCAGTCAGAGTCACTCACCTAACCCTCACTGACATCCACACCAAGGCTGCTTGCTCCCCACTGGCCTGCTCAACCACAGGATTGTTCCACCCAATAATTTTTTTTCTTCTACAAGTGTTAATTCTCAACTAGACAAGAACAGAAAGAGAATGGCAAAGTAAGACATCTTCTTTTTCTAAGGTTTTCTTGAGTGATATCTCTTTTTATTTAAGTACTAAAGGCACAGGCCTACCTACCCTGAGAGAAGGGTGCTTTAGGTTTTGAATTAATTAATTAAAAGACTGCATTGGGATAAAGTTGAATTCAGTTAGGATGACCATAGCCATATTGTAGTCCAATAGAGAACAATGAATGCAGGGGACCGGCTCTCAGAGCTGCTAAGGGCTGTCAGGGAGGTAGTTCTAGAGATAACAACAGCAGGAAGTCACTTTCACCCTTAAGGCTAGGAGGTCGATGCGAGTAAGTGGTGTGTTAGTCAGGGTTCTCCAGGGAACTGAACCTATAGGAAGGAGGGAGGGAGTATGAGAGAGAGAGAGGGGACTTCAAGGAATTGGCTCATGTGATTGTAGGAGTTGGCAAGTTGGAAATTTGTAGAGCTGGCTGGCAGCCTGGAAATTCAGGTAAGATTTGGCAGCCTTGAAACAGAACTGCTTCTTCCTGGAAAGCCTTGCACTTAAGGCCTTCAACTGATTGAATGAGGCCCACTCACGTTAAGGAATGTAATCGGCTTTACATAAGGTCAACTGATGGTACATGTCAATGACATCCACAAATATCTTCACAGCAACATCTAGTGTTTGACCTAACAACCAGGCACCACAGCCTAGCCAAACTGCCGTATAAAGTTTACCATCACAGGTGGTGTCACTGAAGCTCAATGGAGAGGTCACCCAGCAGGAGCCAGAACCACAGAGGAGACCAAGCCAGTGCTGGACACTAAGGCAGGATGAAAGGGAAAACACTCCAGGACCTTCTTCCTGCTCCCTAGTTCACTCCAACGCTTCAAATCAACCCAACCTAACTGAAGCTAGATGGCAAGAGCTCTGGGAAATGTCATTTACAAGAATGAACTCCCTTGGTACAGAAAGAGCAGAGAAGGGTAGGAGTGGATCTAAAAGAATCAGGAAGGACTAGCACAGCAGGGGTATGAGTTCTAAGTCTGTGAAGTGTTACATTTCTGAAACCAGGTCCAGCTGACCTAGGAAAGAAATGTGTAAATGAATTGAAAACATCAAAGACCAAACATAAAGCATCCTCAGACCCAGTTTTCTGGGCATACTGGAGCTACTCACCTCAAAGAACCCCTGGGGCCTGGGCTGAAAACAGGCTAGTGGTGCCTGGAAACAATGGTAGTAGTAACTAACCAGACTTCAGCCCCCTCTAACCTTGGGTTGTAAAAGGACTGAGGTGCTTTTGATTTGATTTCACAGGCAGCTGGATAAATGATTCCCCCAAATTACCACACCTTCATACCCATCAGAATGCCAGGAATACAGGGGATATATCACAAAAATAGATAAATTATTTCTTGAGTTGTTTGCTTTTGCTTTTGCTTTTAATATCAAGAAACTTGCTAAGGACTTTGCACTCCATTATCTTCCCAATCATCCTGGAAAGACTGGAATATGTTCAGTCTTTGATGTCAAATTTATGAATCTATTCCCTGAAGTTTCCTCTTGATGAAGTAAAGATCCCTTTTATCATTAAAATGTCTTTTCCAAGAAGGGGACTTAACACACAGTCACATTTACTTTCAGGTAAATAAATGCAAATAGGACATTAAAGGCTCACCAAGGAGAATTTCTCCTTCTTCAAACACTCCAGAAGCTACAGAACAGAATGCAATAGAATCTTCCAGCCCAGATTTTTATGCAATGCAAAAATCTCTTATACAGGATCTTGGAAAGTGGCCATCTGTTTTCCTTCATTCAGAGAATGCAAAATCAGTTTTTTTAATTCATAAACTTTAAAAAATACTTGAGGATCTACTATGCACCAGGCACTCCTCTGTGTACCAATGTGCAGTGGTGACTGTAAAGTACAAGGTCCCTTTCTCATGAAGGTTTCATTCTGGTGTGAAAGGTAAAAAGAGAAGGAAGCAAAGAAAAGAAAGTAATTTCAGATGATATATGCTCAGAATGAGGGTTGGGAGATGCTCTTGGAGAAAGTGATATGGAGAATGAAAAATGGGAAGTAACAGGAAACACCATGGAAGAAGATACAAGGCAAATGAGGATAGCCCTGAGAGGGAAATGAGCTTGGCACGCTCACATGAAGGGATGTCCGAGAGCCACAGCATGCATCTCCACCAGAATGTCAGAAGTGTGCAGGGGCATCTGATTGCCACTCAGTAGCCTGGGGGCGTTGCTGGTATTTCAAGAGCAGGGGCCAAGGATGCTAAATACCTAGTGTTGTTGGAAATAGTCCTGCACCTGAATGAATTTTCTCACACAAAATACCAGCACCTCCTTTGAGCAAACCCGATAGGGAAGAGTGAGTGAAGGAGAAATTGATAAAGGGGGGGTCATAGAGCTAGACAGGGGCACATCAGGAAGGACTCTGGGGCCACAGCTGGAGTGAAAAAATGCAAGAGAAGTCATTAAATGCAATGTAAAAAGGTAAATGTTTTCAAGAGTCCTAGAGATAGGAGGCATCAGATGTGCATACAAACTTCATCCCACCAGAGTCTTGTATGAGAAGATCCTTTTATACTTGATTTAAGTCTCACCCTTTGTAATTTCCACTTAGATTCCTGTTACCACAAAAGGAAGCACTCTTTTTCTGAGTCTCCACCTTCAGATTCCATTACACCCTGCTCTGGCACCAGCTCTGTTCCACAATTCACTTATCCATATCTCAACTGAAAATGAAATGTTTTTCCCATTTCCTTGTCCACACTTTAGCTCTGTTTATCTAGTTCTTAGTAACTAGCTACTAGGACTCTGATCTATTTCAGATGTTTACTTCTACTCGGAGAGAGGTCCTGTGATTGACAACTGCCAGGAACCCTTATTCTCCTAAGACTGGATCTTACTTGGTTTTTGCCCATACCTGCAACATTCAAACATGCCTATGAACTTTAGGCCCCCAGCATGTGTTCCAGTTCTTCCAACCAGACTTTCCTAATGCCCACTGTCTTGCCAATGAGTTTCAGCCCCGGGCAAGTTCACTATGGATTCAGTGTGACCAAAGAAATCAACAGTAAAACGTTCTTGGGGTGAAAGGGTTTATTACCCGGCTTGTTCTCCGGCAGTAGGTCGAGCACTATTGTCTCTGCTTCTACCCAGAGCACTGGGCTGAGCTCTCTATATAGTGCAATAACAGCTTATTGCCTATGGGTGTGGAGGCGGCAGCCCAGCAACAGGCCAGTTACGCCATCAGGTGGTTTAAGTTCTGTGAGAATCCTGGCCATAGGAACCCCAACTTCTCCACACCCACCATATGGCTACCTGGCTGCATATGTATGCAGCACCTTGTTGCCAGACATGTCTATGTTCATACTGTACCCATCTGCTAAGACACCCATAGGGAAAGTAGGCTGTTGTAGCAAGAGCAGTGACTTAGGAATCAAACCTGTGTGTGAATCCTGATACCAGAGTTTACTAACTGTGGAATTTTTTTAATCTCTTAGAACCTTAGTTTCCCAAAGTGGTGATGGTGGTAATAAGAATTATGATACCTGCATCAAAACACTGTATAGGTAAATAAACATGCTGTGGGCATTTAATGCAGACAGTGTTACAATCTTGGTCTATAGTCATGACTGGATCTTCCTAATAAAAGCCAAAAACTTACACCAATCACCAGGCACACAGGGTTCTGTGCCCTCACCACCCTTTTCCACAGTAAACCTCTGCTCCCTGCTATTGAGTGTGTCCAATTATGGGTTCTGGCTCCTTGTCACCAAAGAACTGTGCTATAGGCATGACTGTAAGTCAGTCTAGCTCCTGAGCAAACCAAGTCACAAAAGACTATTGAGCAGGAAGAGTGGGTGTACACAGGAAGAGGAAGATGCTTAGAGGTATTCTTGGAATGCAAAAAAGGTAGGGCAATTGCTGAAGAAAAAGCTAAGGGAGGATTGAGACAGGAGAAAATAGCAGGGAGTGGGAAGGGAGAACAAAGGAACTCTTATCCCCAATTATCCTGACACTTCTAGGCTTGGCCCACATTAGCAGAATCTTTGTTTAGATCTTCATTCTGCTTTGGCTGTAGAGGCCTCTCCCCTGGGACTGAAGGGTATTTTATAACCAGTCATCCCACTCTTCTCTCCTGTGGTTTTAACTGCTGGGGAGGAAGAGAACTACTCAGTAAGATTAGGTCCCTTCCATACAACACAGCTGTTTTTCTTCATAGAGATTTACTTTTGACAAGTAATTTATGTTGCTTTCAATTACTATGGGCTGTTATTGGAGGGTGGAGGAGGAAAGAATTGCAGGCAAGATTGTCTGGGAGTGTTCTAATGCTGTTTTTTTCTAACAGGTGGTCCAAGAACTGATGACTTGACGCTAGGCCACAGCTGCTCTCAGCTGGCTTGACTGATACAGGAACCTAACTGAGCCCAGACCAGGCATAACCCAGGTGCACCAAGTGAACAGCTGTCTCTGTTTTAATTAGGGGAAGGAAGTAGGCACATATTTGAAAAATAATACTGTAAGAACTAGAATGCAAAGGGCTGGTTTGATTCCACTAGGTTTTATTATTTGGTATAAACTTTTTTTGTTGTTGTTAAAAACACACTGAGTGAATTATGATGTCTCTTTAGAGGATTTTTGCCAATGTTGCTGACCAGTGCTTCTCAGACTTTAATGTGCATACACATCAACTGGGGAACCTGTTAAACTTCAAATTTGGCTTCAGTAGGTCTGGGGTGTGCCTGAGATTTTGCATTTCCAACAAGTTCCAGGTGATGCCAGGTCTGCTGGTCCGAGGATGATACTCTAAATAGCAAGATTCTCAACTACACAGCACTTCAGAATATAAGATTGGCAAAAACACTGTTAAGCTGTCAAATGTTAGAAATGATTTATCAGTAGGGAATGAGAGTAAACTACATGCTGATGAGATTTCAAAGGAAATTGACTGACTAAAGAAGTGATTAATATTAATGATTTAAACTTGCTCTTTTGACTTCTTACACATTTGATCATATACTGTGGGTGTAAAAGTACCCATTACAATTATATCAGAAATGGTTTAGTGTATGACTATTTCAATTTATGAGAAATTTAACTACAACTTTTTTTTTTATTACTTTGACCATACAATCAAACAACCAAGGGATTGCTTAAATTATTGAATTCAGCAATTTATGGGCAAAGTTTAGAAATGCTTTGTCTTCCACTTTGGTGAAATGTTTCATTCTGAGGCATTGTAAGTCAGTACAAATTAAGCCAAATATCAGCAGGAATGAATGCACTGCATGGAAAAAATTGGTTGCTGAGAAAGAGTGAGATGATTTATTGCATGCTCTACAGCTGATAGGAAAAGAACATTTGACAATATTAAACCAATGTGCTTTTTATCTTCTCCCTGACTCCCAACAGCAACTCTACCATCGCTGCTCTGAAAGAGAGAAGATAAAGGGAGGAAGTTCCCATGACTCTGGAGGAGGAATATGACAGTTCCCATGTGTGGGGAAAATGGAAGTTTTCAACCAAATAGGGATGGAGTGGAAACAGCCATTCTCTCTTCCTGCTCCGTTCCTGGTATGTAATTGGTCAGGTGCCTGCCAGTCACTGGGGACCCACCCACAGAGTTTTCCTCCAGGGCAAAGGGCAGGGGAAGAAGAGTGACACCCTGACTCAGAGAGAAAGCTTGGAAGCCCAGCAAGAAGGGGCCCCAGGCAGCACCTGGAGGAGATTTGGGCAGCCGGGAATCAGGAGTGCAGCCCGGCCGGGACAGAGAGCTGAGCAGCCAGGGTTTGATACAAGGAGAGACTCAGTCATGAGAATACAATATTTAATCCCCAACCTCTCACCCTTGTTTTCCTTTGATCTCAACAGATTCATAGAGAACTTGTCCTGGGCAGGGAAGTTCCTTCTGCCTGGAGCTACACCTTGGCACTGCAGCACTGGGGCTTTTAAGAGAGTTAGAAAGGAACACAGCAAATGTTTGTCATGCTCCACTCTCAGCCAAGGCAGGTGGTATGGTAAAGAGATTGAGGGTCAAGGCAAAAGTCAGCATGCTTTTACCCCTTTACTATCTGAGATAGCAAGGTGATGATTTAACTAACCACCCTCAGATCAGCATGAGGTTGGCCATCCCAGGGGAAGAGGTAGTTTGTCACTGTTGGTCAGAGACAGAAATCCTGTGACGAACTGTCTCAAGTCTTCCTCAGCTTCTGAGAGGCATGGTCAGTAGGCAGGGGGTTCTCCATGCACTGTGGAGGGACACAGAAGGCAGCTCATAATGCTGCCTGACAAAGGAGGTCAAATGGCCCAGAGACTGTGAGTGGCAGAAAAGACAAGAATTGAGAATCCATCAGTTGCAAGATTTCAGGAAGGACAGAGGGCTATTAAAGGCAAGGGGAGGCTGAGTCTCCAGGAAAAGTCCTTGGGAACATGACTGAACCCAAGCAAAGAGGCATCAGTTAGACCTGAGGTGACCTTAGGGGCAGGTAAAGGGAAACTGCTGCTGGAGGAGAAGAGGCACCCCCAGGGCCTGCTCATGGTTCCCAGGGCCCCTACCAGTCTTTCCTGGCATTCCTGAGCCAAGTCATGTTTGCCTCCATATACCCAACTCTTGTTCTAGAAAGAATACATGACAGGGAGGTAAAAATCTGAAAGATTAGGACTTGAGCTGAAAGATTCTCAGTTCTCTTAAGAGCCTGAATAAATTATTGGATCAGAATGACTAAAGTTAGGAGTTTCAGTTCCACCCCCGCACTCACTAGACAAAAAAGACTACTTAAAATGACAAAATCTAGAGAAAGTATAGCTCTTAATCCTTTGCACAGCCTGGTAGTGCAACACCAGTTTAATTCACAAACCTGCCTCATCCGTAAGGAATCATCACATTTTAAACAGCTGGTTACTTCATTCTAAGGTGGAAGCACCGAGTTTTGCATCTCTGTCGTCACCCCTTCCACAGCTCTGCTCATCTCTGGGCTAAGCACCAACCAAGACCTCCACCACTAACATGAGGAACCTTACTGCCATAAGTCTGGCACTTGGAAGTGCCCCATAATAGCCTGTGGTTATCCACCCTGAGGCCACTCCAGGATCTGCCCTGGTTTTGAATATTTTTGTGACTTAAGTTCCTGCATGTGTTCAGAGGAAAGAATCCAAAGAGCAGACTCTTTGGAGAGACTCTGTCCTGTATTTGGCTTCA
This sequence comes from Manis javanica, assembly GCF_040802235.1. Taxonomy (NCBI): domain Eukaryota; kingdom Metazoa; phylum Chordata; class Mammalia; order Pholidota; family Manidae; genus Manis; species Manis javanica. The sequence goes on along the minus strand of NC_133158.1, from coordinate 72,553,876 downwards.
GACATTTATCATTCATGTAGCTTTGGGACAAGCCACTTTTCCTTCTAAGCCTCCTTCTATAAAATGGAGTTAATATCTACTTGTAGGGCTATTATAAGGATTAACAATTGATCAATAAATCAAGGCCATATTATATTATTCCAATTCCTTCCACTGTTCCAAGACCTGTAATAGGAACCATGGACCTCTGCTCCTTTCTCCAGAGAGATCTTACTGTGTGTAATGCCAGACCCCACATTTTTCTTCCTCTCAAATAGATGTCATGGATGCTCTGCTTTGCCACCCAGACTGCCCTTCGGGACCTAAGGGTACATTTCCCCACCATTGATGGCAGACATTGTCAGCCTTCCCTGCAAATTTCCTAGAGAGGGAGTCTGCATCCAAAGACTGGTGGATGTGGTAGGGATAAAGGCCATTCCCATTGGCCCATACCAGGAAAATTCTGAAAGGTCATTCCAACCTCAGAGCAGGGCCAGCCAAGGGAGGCTTTGTGGTGATGTCCCTGCAGGCCAACTCTTCCTTGGCACAGTCCTGCTTCCATACCCTTTCCCCAGAAATATCAATCCTAAGAGCAGCCCTTGTAAGCATCCTGACTGCTGGTGTCCAGCTCAGAGTGGGCTTCCTGGGGAACCCATCTGGTGACAACAGGTGACCACGTTCCCTGCTCAAAACCACTTACCTAGCTATTATTGTTGATACCATGACATCGTCTTAACACAAAATTTGGTAAAATAAACATTCATAACCCTCTCAGCAATATTTTTGGACCACTGCTACATGTCCCAGCTAGTGCCACACTTTAGCCCTTGTCTTTCCTTCCTGAGGGTCTTACTCAGCCCACCCACCAGCCACACATGCCTTAGGAAGGCCACCAGACACACAGTGGCTTTAGGATACTTGCCACACTGGAGTTTTGACTAACACAGACATGCCCTTTAGCCTTTCTTTGATCTTGAACAAAAATTTTCAAGTACCACAGGAAGTTTTTACATCACTGTCTCTGTTCTTTGTGAATAAACAAATTCTGGAGGAAATTGTTAATTCCTCTACACAGAATAAGCACCTGCTCATATTACTGCCCTGCTGTATACAAATAGACCATTTGAGGAAATGAACAGAACAAATATGCTCTAGAAATTGCAGTACAAGCTGTGCCCAATTTGCAGATAGGTTGTAGTCCCTGAATTGATTTGCAAATTGGCTATATGGTTCTCAGAATGTATTATCCCAGAAGCAGTGTTATAAATGACCAGCTTCACAGTGTTATCCATAAAGCCCTAATAAATTCACAACATAATTAAAATGATACTGCCTTTAATACAGGATTGTTCTTTATGGGGAAAATATCCTCCACAAGGCATAAGGAGGAAACCATGCAGTACCAGAAACATGCATTTTTCTCTCACTCAGTTGTACTCCTCTCTGCCACACATTTGCTATAATCATCCATTTTCAAGATGGCAACAAGGTCAGCAATAAACCTGGCCCTTCTCTCTCTCCTCTAGACCTTGGACAACAATATAATGTAGACACAGTGACCTCTGTCTTCTAGTGGGTGATAAGCAAAATGCAGAGACTCCAAGAATGTTTCCTGATCTCTGGGCCACAAGGAGAACCTTTTCTAGCACAGTACTGTCCATTTGTAGTTTGAGAGTATCAGTATATTTGCAAAAGAGAATCCCAAAAGAACAACCTTATTTCTACATATAAGCCTAAAAAAGAATGGTTGAAGCCAGGAAGTCTAACCTCTGATTTTAATGTGTCCCCCAACAGTTCTATCTTCTCACATGCATATGTGAAAAATTTCCTTCTAAAATGATATTTTTACAAGGCCATATGAAGCAGAATAATTGCATCTGTAACTTAATGCAGCATTTTTTCAAAATGTAATCCCTTGAGCAACAGCATCAGTATCACAAGCAAACTTGTTAGAAATGCTGCTAATTTGTGTCCTACCCTACACCTATTAAATCAGAAACTCTGGGACTGGGGACTAGTAATTTGTGTTTTAACTAGCTCTCTAGTTGTACACTAAAATTTGAGAACCAGTGGCCTAATGTTTTGGAAAAAATGATGTAAGAAAATCAAGATTAATTTCTTTTTAAAAAAGAAATGACTAGAAACACTGTCTATCTGATTATTCTAAATACAATATAAAATAGCACTCTTATGAGATACCCGACAATTCAATGTCAAAAAGTGTTGCATCCCTGTCTAATATGTGTAGGCTACTGCATTGTCTGTGAAGGAAGATTAAAATGTACTTGGATTAAAGAGTGAATGGAGTGCCAAAGAATTTCCAACATTATGAAGGGAGGAAAGGTAGTAAGAATTAACTAATACCAGAGAGATTATCTGTAGTTTTATAGTGAACGTAAAATAAAATGTTATGGGGAAAACAAAGAAAATTATTATAGAGGAATAAATAAGAAAAACTTTTGAGACAACAATAGTCAGGCCTTGAAAGATAGGTATACATTATGACAACAGAAGACGAGTTGGGAGGAGGTGTTGGAAGGCCTAACAGAATTGGTGAAAGACAGTTTCCCAGGAAAGAAGACAACATGAGCAAAGGCCAAGGTGCACACAACAACAGTATAAAGCTTCCTCCAAGGTATGTCATAAATAGAATAAATAAATTATCCTCAACTCTTGGGACATCTGGGTAAAGACCGGAGCAGCCAGAGATTACAGGCTAGTGACCACTGTCATATGTAGTTGTGTGCAGCTACCCCACTGTGACCCACTAATGTCATTCCCATAGGTACCATGACACCAAAGAGCTTGTTCAAGGAATCGGGATGAATGCACAGAGTTTAGGCAAAGAGCAGAGAAGGTAAAAATACAGGTGGGTCTTGAGTGTCATATAGGTAGGCTAGATCTTAGAAGGCAATAGTGTTGTAAAAAAGGGGGGGGCATGATTTGCCTTGGCTTCTAAAATTATTATCACACAATATATACACTGATTTAGACAGAAAACAGGTGGAGTCAAGGCCAATTGGTTAGGATGCTATTAAATTAGAACAAACGAGAAGTATTAAGAGTTGAAACTACTATGGAATAGAAGAGGAAAGAAGAGAGTTACAAGATGATCAGTTCAATTCACTGATCTCTGATTGTCTATGATACACAAGATACATATTGTCACTTTAGAGGAAATAAATTTCCAAAGACTATCTTTTATTTTAAACAAACTATTCATTATACAGAGGTGTAAAACCACTATAAAATTATAATAAATGGTAAAATAATTGTAATAAAGGAAGCATAAATTGTTATGGAGGTTTAAATGATTGCAAGGTCACTTTTATATGGAGGAATCAGGAGTTATTTCATGGAAAAAGCATTTGTTTAACCATGAGCCCTCAAGGATGAAAATGCAAAAAGATTAAAAGAATGAAAAGTGTTGGCAAAACAGGTATAGATAAGGGCATTCTAGGTAGAGGAAACAAAACAACCAAAAAAAAGAAAAACGAACTTAGATAAGCCTGTGCTGGCTTAATAGTGCAATATATGTGGAAAAGGCAGAATGAGTTGAAGTAGTTAGGGAAAGGTAAATCAAAACCACAATGAGATACCATTTCATTCATAGTGATGACTATGATGAAAAACAAATTACAGGTCTTGGAGGATGTAGAGAAAAATCAGAGCCCTCATATGGAGTGTAAAATAGGGCAGCCTCCTTGGCAAAAAGTTTGATAGTTCTTAAACAGTTAAACACAGTTTCCAAATGACCCAGCAATTCCACCAGGTACATAATGGAGAGACATGTAACACATATTCACACAAAAACCTATACATGAATGTTCACAGCAGCAAAAACCCAGAGTGGAAACTGCCCTAACACCCATTAACTGATGAACAGATAAATATGGCATATCCATTCCATACAATGGAATATTACTAAGCTATAAAAAGGAATGAAGTACAATACATGCTTTAACATGGATGACCCTTGAAAACATGATACTAAGTGAAAGAAGCCAGATCCAAAGGCCATATATTTTATGATTCAATTATATGAAATACCCAGAATAGGTGAATCCATAGAAACAGAAAAATAGATTAGTGGTAGCCAGGGGCTGGGGGGAAAGGAAAACAAGTTATTTCTAATTACAGAATTTCTTTCTGGGGTAATTAAAATGTTCTGGAATTAGATAATCGTGATGGTTGCACAGTCTTGTGAATATGCTAAAAATCATAAATTGCATAATTTAAAAGGATGAATTTAATGGTATGTGAACTATGTATTTTTAAAAAGTTATATATCTAAAAAGAAGAGAAAGGAAGAAGGGAGGGAGAGAGGAAGCAGGAAGAAAACCACTGGATAAGGCCCACAGGGTAAGCCCCAGGCCAGATAGAACTCAACTATAATCAGATCAATTTTAACTGATGGCAACCTAAAAATAAACCATTATCTTTTCAATTTATTCTGAGGTTTGGAGGGCCTTAATTAACTTGCCCAAGGTCACAAAGCTAAGCTACTCAGCTGTACAGCTAGGATACATTCTATTACAAAGGCATATATTTAACTATGGCATCTGCTGCCTTCTCTGGTTTGAAGGTAAGGTCCTCACATTAGACAAGACAGTAATTATCCAGAGAAATGGAAGGGGTACAGAGGAATATTAAAAATAGGAGAGGTATGACTCTTTATATCGAAAATAAGGATGAGAAATACTTTTTGGCTATAGGGTTTATCTAAAAGAGTGATCAACAAAATAAGTTTCACCTGAATAAGCTAGTCACAGGTAATGAATATCTTTTTCATGACAATATATTCCCAACAGTGAACAGGTAGAACAAAATATTGAATACAGTACTCAGAAACTGAAATAATTTTCTATAAATGACGTAAAGGAATTTCCTAACCCTACTGTGAAGTAGACCCAATTGAAAAAAATTCTGCACACTATGATTCAGTAGACAGCTAGCTCAATTCAGACCCTGCTCTGAGGTTAATGTTTGAGTTCAAATCTCAAATGACTAGTTGATCTATTCTTATTGTACCCCTATGCCTGGTACTTACATCAAAAACATGTCCTTGATTACCAAAAGGGAAAAAGGATAAAATATACAAGTGGATAAAAACAAAATCCTCTAACATCAAAACAAAACAAAATAAAACAAAAAAGCTATTCAAGCAAGGGACTACATTCTGATGGGATAAAAACAGATCATTTGCATCATTGTATATGATAGCACATAATTCAATGTATTGTCTATATAAACATTACTTTGACATTTGATAAAAAAATTTACTATATTTCTTATATAATGATGATGTCCAAATTTCTCTATTTAGGAGTACTAGTAAAAATTGTGGGACCAGGAAAGAAGTAACTCTGGAATAAATAACAAAGAAAAATAACTGAAAATATAATAAAGAACAAAACTTACCAGAACAAATGGAGGTCTAGGATGGAAATGAATAGATTTTTGGAGAAAATGGTGCAATGTTAACAAATAACAGAGACCACAGGTCTTGAATGATAGAATAAAGCAAATTTCTTAAGTGGGTATAATGTTTCCAGAAACTATGAAGTTTAAGTTTAACTTGGAGAAAGCCTCAAAAGTTGCTTATTAGACTGTTGAGGAAAACAAGAAGAAAAAAAGATAATCCCTGGAAACAACATGAAATGCAGGCTCTCCAAACATACGGTTTTAATTTTTATTGGACTACATATTTTATTTAATATACCAATACAACCCTCTTTTAGGATTTTTGAAACATTTTGACAGCCATAACACCAATTACTGAGGAAAACCATCCTCTATGGCAGGCAGCAGCATGGAGGCAATTATTCCTATGTCATGGGGCAGTTCCTAGCACTCCTCTGCTGGGTCTGAGACCACTTTCCCCCACTGAGATTCATCAGACAGCACCAACAAGGCAGCATCCCACCACATGGAGCAGTCCAGCTCAGGAAGCCTCTTTGTCCCCACAGGCTGGAGAATCTCCCCCTCTAGGTAGCATGAACAGGGGCAAGAACAAGTGCCTGGCCTAAGAAGTGCCAGTCATCCCCATAAGAAGTAGACTCCCTTCTCTAAGCTGGAGGCACCAGGCAGTCTGAACTTAGAAGCTCCTTGCAGCATAGACAGCATGATCAGGAACCCATGGAAGCCCAAGCACCACCAGGCACTAAAGAGATGAAAACAGCACCAAAAGTTCTTAAAATTAAGTTTCCACTGGAATCATAACTCAAGAAGTAAGCCAACCTGCAAGCTAAACTTAAACAGCATGGTAACCCACTAAGTAGGACCCAGAGTGTACTAATAAAATAACCAAAATGTCCAGGATACAGTTAAAAAAAAATTCTCATTCCAGGAACCAGGAAAATAAAAACTTGAATGAGGGAAAGAAAACAATCAACTGACACAAAAAAACAATGTAAATTAGATTCTGGAATTATCTGAAAATGATTTTAAAGCAGCTATCACAAAAATACTTCAACAAACCACATTTAAAAAGAGAGAGTAAAAGAAACTGAATAAAAATTACCTAAAATGCCAAAAAAAAGTGACTTGCTAACTATACTTCACCAAGCAATTATAAATTCTTAAAGCAAATGAAGAAATAGGAAGTCTCAGCAAATTATAGAATTTGTGAAATAACAATAACCAAATGAAAAAAATTAGAACTGAGAAATACAATAACAGTAGGGGAAGTTCATGAATGGGCTCAAGTGTATAGTGGAGATAAGGGAGGACAGACTCAGTGATCAACCCAATTTATAGAATCTGAAGAACACAGAGTAAACAGACATCAATCAATCAATCAACAGCTGCAACAATAACAAAAAAAAACCAGTGCCTCGGGGACATGAGGAACAAATAGTGGAAGATCCAACACTCCAATCAGTGGAGTCTCAGAAGAGTAAGAGAGAGTGGGGATGAAAAAGTGCTTGAAAAAATAATGACTGAAAATTTTCCAAATTTGACAAAAATATTAAACCTAAAGATCAAGAAGATAAGCAAACCCCAAATATGATAAATCCAAAGAAATTAAATCCAAGATACATCATAATTAGAAGTTTGACAACTAAAGACAAAGAACAAATCTTAAAAAGCAGCCAGAAAAAAACAACACATGTATAGAGAAAACCAATTTGAATAATAGTAGGTTTCTCATCTGAAACCATAGAAGCCAGAAGAAAGTGGCACAACATTTTTCAAGTGCTGAAAGAATTGTAACTGTGGATTCTATAACCAGTGAAACTATCCTTTAGAAATAAAGAGAATATAATAAATTCTCAGATGTTCAAATCATAAGCCATTAAGGAATTTCAAACTAAAATGACAGTGAAATAGTACATACCTATCAGCACAACTAAAAAAAAAAGAAAAAAGTCACAACACCAAATGCTGGCAAGGATATGAAGAAATCAGATCACTCAAAACATTTCAGGTATAAAACTGAAAAACAGCAAAGCAGATATTTCAAAACCTAAATATGCAATTATGACACAAAAGCAATTACATTCTTGGATCTTCATTTCAAAGAAATAAAAACATGTACACACAAAAACCTGTACACAATTGCTCAAGTTCATAATAGCGTAAAACTGGAAACAACCCGAAGGTCCTTCAACAGGTTAATGATGAAACAAATTGTGGTACTTCCATACCATGTAATACTTCTCAGCAATGAAAAGAACAAACCCTTGATACACACACAATTTGAAAGCTTAGTCAGATAATTGTACTTAGTGAAAAAGTCATTCCCCAAAGTTTACATACTGTATTACTCCATTTATATAACTTTCATGAAATGACAACATTATAGAAGTGGAGACAAATTAGTGGTTGCCAGGCATTAAGGGTGGGGTCAGCGTGGGGAAGCAAGAAGGAAAGGGATGTGTCTACATAAAGGCAGCACAAGGGATCTTTGAGGCGATGAAAATGTTCTGTATCTCAACTGTGGTGATAGACACACATGTAATAAAACTGCAAAGGACACTGGAAAAATCTGAATAAGACAGATAAAGTGCATCACTCTCAACATCCTGATTATGATAATACTACAGTTTCACAAAATATTACTGCTGGGGAAAACTGAGTAAAGGATACAGGAGATCACTGCATCAATTCTTACAACTGTATGTGATAAAATCGATAATAATCTTAAAATAAAATGTTTAATTTTTTAAAATGGTACATATAAATTAATTATCACAGTGCCTATTTTAGAAAAAACTAATGTTGGCTGTTACTGTTTTTGAGCAGCATACTCAATTCTAACAACATGAAGGCAACTGCAGCTATCAGATCTTTTTTTTTTCTATTAAGGTATCATTGATATACACTCTTAGGAAGGTTTCACATGAAAAACAATGTGGTTACTACAGTCACCCATATTATCGAGTCCCCCCCATACTCCATTACGGTCACTGTCCATCAGTATAGTAAGATACCATAGAATCCCTATTTGACTTCTCTGTGCTATGCTGTCTTCCCCAGGCTATCAGGAGATCTTGATGGGGGTGATCTATGAGACCTCTGGAAAACATGTCAATATTTTGGGATTGAAAAATTGAAATTATTTACCATGGAGTAGAGAAGACTAAAAGAAACATATTAATCCTATTAATTCCTAGGGCCATGTTAAGGCCACTGCAAGACAAGTTTTACCTTGGTGTAAAAATAAAACTAAAACCATTCAAGTTGTCTCTTAACTGAAAAGTTGATTTCAAAATACTTGCAATAACACCACCAAGTTTATCAGGTAGAGACTCAAATCAGAGCCTTCTCACTGCAAACTCCAGAGAATATATTTATGATCTTGGCCCAACACCCATCTTTCAGAGATGCCAAGGAGGGTTTCATGCTTGGAATCAGAACCCCAAATTTTGAAGGACACTTCCAATCACAATTCTGTGACTCTGCATGACAGACACCAGAAAATGTTGACAAAGCTACAGAGTTAAACCTAATATTAAAATGTAAGGAAAGGCTGCATAGAATTAGAAATAAAACTTTTGATAAAATGAACTCTTTTAAAGTGAAATATCAATGAGTTTCTAAATATTCTAAATGTTATAATTCAGCTCAGTATCATATATTCAAGTTATGTAGTTAATGACACCAAAAGAGGTTGAGTAACATGTTAGCCGCTTGAAAAGTGACCAGATTTTGGAGGAACAATAAATAAATACTTATGAGCTCATAATTTAGCTCATAAGGGGTTTGTGGTGATCAATTATTGACTGACCACATAGCCTTTCACAATCTTGTAATAAAAATGGCTACACAGGCATAAATCACCATTATGATCAGGTCTTGAAACCCACAATATCTCATCAGATTATCTAATAGGCATATTTACTAGCTGCCTAAAGGAGCTGATAGGATTCTTGAATGTGTAAATCATGTTTCAGCACCCAGGCCTACATAATCATATCCCAACAATTCACCACAATTAAGCAAATGGAATTTCTCTCACTTTAAAAGCTGATCTATCAGTAGCTCTTAATATTTATCACACAGGTATATGTATCACTCCATCCTAGACCTAATAAAGATGATTTCAATGCCTCCAACTAATATTTTCAATATTCACTAAGGTAATCAATTTGTCCAATTTTAAGCAGTATAGCTCCAAAAAGGAGACATTTGGCATAGAACCTGATTTAAAATGCATTCTTTTCTCAAATGATTGAACAGTTGTAATGAAAATTTATAATTTGCAGTATATTATAGACAGAAATGAATTTCTCCATGAAAATTATGAATGGTTCAAAATCTTTTGTGCTCTAACACACAGAAACTGGCAGACAAATGCAATTACATTAGATATGCTGTCATCCAGAACATCTGAAGAATGCTATTTATCCAATCTTATCAATTTAAACTTACTCTACCACCATAGCTGAGTACAAATACCAGGCCATGATCATTCCATTAATACCACAAGGCTGTCCCAAATGCCATTTCTGGAAATCAATGGAGAGAACTTTATTGGATCCAGGCTATTTCACTTGAAGGCAATTGTCAAAATCAATCTGTGTCTAACTTAGATTTCTAACTTAATTTGTAACTTGATTTATACCTACAATGCTTGCAGATTAGACAAGTGATTAAGCAGCATTGATTAAGTCTCAGAAAAACAGACGTTTCAAATAAATTGCATTATTACTTTTCACAAAAATTAACACAGTTTTTTCAAAATATATTATTCAGTAGAAGTAATATAGGAGCTCATCCTTTTTTTGAAAAGTAATTTACATGATGATACTGCTTATGACAATTTTGTGACATTTAGAAAAACTTCACCTTATTAGAATATACAGGTTGTAAACTTACATTGAAAGATTTCACTATTGTATGTAGGGTTTAGTTTACATAAAGATAGATATTATTCATGAAATATCTTGGTAGTGTAGCTTTGAAGTTGTCTGTAATGTAAATGTAGTTAATTGTTTTTTCAAAGACAAATCTATGATTCATTTCCCCTAGCAAGACTGTTTGTGTATAGTCATTATAAACTTGAATACTATAAGCTGAACTTTTTTGAACTGAAGACCTTCATGTGTTCACCCCAGAATACAGAAATCAACTTCTTAAAAAACTGGAAACCCTGGCCCTGGAACCTAAGGAATTAAAAAAATAAGAAAGACCTCAGATCATGGGTTTCTTATCAACTTTAATTTACCACTGGACTTTTGAAAATGAATATAAATATTACAAGTAGCTACAGATTTATTTTATTTGCTTTCATCGTCCAAAGAGATATTACTGAATTTTTAAAGTTAAAGTAAAAATGGCATTCTCCATTAGGCTGAAATTATAAACAAAGAATAATTATATCCTTTTAAAAATACATTTTTGAAGTCTCCCACTTGCTTAGGTGATCTCTGTCTCCTCCCAACTATAAATATTCACAGCAACAGATCATAGGATGGGGGTTGGCATCCTCTCAGCCCTGTGTCTGTTAAGTGTCTGCTTTATACTCATACCATAAAGCATTTGTGACATTTATCCTTCCTCTTTGTTGAACAATCCCTGGTTATGGTTTCACTTTCTTCCCTAGAACCAGAACCTCTTTCCCATACCTACCCTTTATATTTATCAATCCAAATGTCTAACACTCCTACCAGACAAACACTTTGTTTTCTAATTAAGGTGGACTGAAGCACTACTGCAGTGTGACTCAGGTTAATTCCCCACAGAAGCTATTCCAAACGTCTCTTCAAAACCCCATCTCACTGTAACGCACTGCGCTCTCAACAGAAAACCTTGCCTTTTAAGCACAGAGACAGTGAGGCTAGCAAACATGGCCTCTCTCAGCTTTCTGACCTATCTCCTTTCTACCACTCATGGTGATAAAGTTGGCCTTTCCAACTTTCTGCTGTTCAAGGTGAACTGCACTGCACATGCCCTTGAGCTGACCCCTTCCTACCTGTTCAGTTCCACACTGCACAGGTCATTCTATCCTGTACATTCCATCCCTCTTATTGCCCTGCCTCAACAAACATGGTCAAGCAGAAGAGCCCTCTCTCAACCCTCTTCTACATTCCATGCCTCACTCCCTTGACAACTAAATTTCTTGAAAGAACAATAACATGCAATCACCACTGGTATACCCACATCCTCATTGCCAATTATTTTCAACTTACTGAAGTCATTTTTTGTCCCTACTTCAAGGAAGGTACTACGGCAAGGGTGAAAAATGACTAATTCCACCATTAAATACCATATTATTTTCATTGTCCGTCATCTTCTCATCTTACTTGTCCTTTCTATGAGTGTTAATGCTGCAGGAGACTCCTTTCCTCTCTTCCCTTTTCTCTCCTCCTTGGACTTGCAAAAACCACCTGCTCCTAGTTCTCGTCCTTGTTTGGCAATTGCTTCTCCATCTCTTCTTAGGGATGCTTTTATTTTCCTCAGCCCCTAATTAGTGGGCCCCAAAGGTCTATTCCTGGCTCTCTTCTTACCCAACTAGTAAAATGAGCTTCCATGCCTTCATTTACTATACTTACGGCTCCTAGATTTATTATCTCACCTAATATTTACTGAGTACCTTCCGTGCACCAGGCTTTCTGCTGGGAGCTGGGGTTAGGTCACGTCCTATCAACTGGCTCCTTCAAAGGCATCTCAAATCCAACATCTCAGAAGTAATATTTTGTCCTAAAACCTCCTTACTTATATATTTCTTTTCTTGTAGATTGATGCCACCCAGTCATTCTGGCCAAAACCAGAATTATCCTAGTTCCTTTTTACGCATGTTCAGCAATCCCTGATCAGTTCATTTAATCTCCTTTAAGTTTGATACCTGTCATTTCTTCTCCACTCCTGCAAAACCTTGTTATTTCTACATTGTTCCAGAAACTTGCTCTGTTTCTAGTTTCACAACTTCCCAATCCATCCTCCACACAGTAGTATTTTGCAAAAATATCATTGTAATATACAGTTTGCTGATCATACTGTTGATGAAGACCTCAGAAAAACACATTTAAACCCCTTGACATAGTACTGAAGACCTTTCACTGCTAGTGCTAGAAAATGATAGCTACACTTTATCAGTGTTTACTACATGTCAGACATTGTGCAAAGCACTAAAAACACTGTTTATTGTCAATAATCTGTAGAGAAGGAGGTAGAATTGTCATGATGATTAATTTTATGTATCAACTTGATTAGACTACAAGATGCCCAGATACCTTGTTAAACACTGTTTCTCAGTGTGTCTGTGAAGGTGTTTCCAGAAGGGAGTAGCATTGGAATTGGGAGACAGTGAAACAGATTGCCCTCCCCACTGTGGTATATCCTGCTATTGTTGAGGGCTTGAATAGAACAATGAGGCAGAGGAAGGGAAAGTCTCCCTCTCTGCCAAACTGCATGAGCTGGGACACTGGTATTCTCTTGCCCTAAAGACTGAGACTTGCCCCATCAGCACTCCTGGTATTCTGGCCTTTGGACTGGGACTGGAACTACACTACCTGCTTTCCTGATCTCCAGCTCCACAGTCATGTGGAGCCAATTCCTAATAATAAAGCAATGTATCTATCTATAGCTTATTGGTTCTATAACTCTGGAGAACCCTGACTAATGCAAGTGTTATCCTTATTTTAAAGGTGACAAAACTTGAAACAGGTAATCAGAGAAATAAAATAATTGCTTAAAGTCACCCAGCTAAGTGATAGAGATGGTGTCTATTGTCTCCCAGGACCATGCTCTTAACTACGGTGCTGTACCACTTCTCTCCCTTGTCCCAGTCCAGTCCTTTCTAGTCCTCTCCACTCTAGCCATGGCAATTCTTTTAGAGACCCATGCTTGTCTGGGCCTTCATCTGGAATGTCTTTTCGCACTTGTACCCTGTGAGAAAACAATGACTCATGGTGAACACTCAGCACAGATACCATGCTTTTTGTGGTTCATAAATCTGCTCTGAAAGCAATTCCCAAAGAGAGATTACTCAAATGCCATTAACAGAGACATACTTCCATATAATTTCACAGCCTCCCAGGCACGTGATATTAGGGGAAGGCTCTTCTTTGGCACCAATAGGGAAAGGACATTTTTAAATGAGCCTAACTAATTTATATTTGCATCTCATAAAGTAGTTAATGATTTTGGCCAACAGCCTTGGCAGGTAATAAGAGGACACGTAAATACCCTTCCAAAACCAGAACATATACATTTAGACACTTACAAAGGTAAGTGTGAACTAACTTTGGGACAGTATATTAAACTGAAAGAACATTGACTTTGGAGTCAGACCCACCCACCAAGATTTGAAATTATTTCTACTCCTTAGCATATATGTACCCTAGAATATGATACTTAAACCTCTGTGCCTCAGTTTCTCCATTTATAAAATAGGATCAAAATAAACAGATCATGGGGCTTTTACCAGGATTAAGTGATAAAATGCTTATAAAGATCCACAAATGACTCCCGAGACAGATAAATGTTAGTTGTTTCCAGTCCGCATTTCTCCCCCTCTTCTCCAGCGCCACTACTCTAAAACATCAAAAAGTACAGACTCTTTAATGGGATTTCATTGGACCAACTGAAATATTTGTCACATCCATTATTTAACTTAAACTTGACAAATCTGGACTGGAGACAGCAGGAAATTTTAGGGATTATTTGAATAAATACAGCAGATCCCTTACGAAAAGCTGCCAGAGTTAAATATCACAACTGATTTACTCACGATCAATTTATATGTGCATTGCTACAAGGAAAGACCTCCTGCTTAATAGATGCATTTAAGTTAACCCAGACCTACTTTCTAGCAAGAAACAACAACAAAGGGGACTAGAAAAACACTGGTGAATGACATTTAAGCCATTCATAAACTGCTCCTCTCCACAGAGCCCAACGGGGGCACCATACAAGCAAAGTTAATAGTCGTCCTCCATGACTTGTAATATGTAATTAAGAAAAAGAGAGAGCAAAAACATGAGCTCCAGCACAAGAGAGGAAGAGCCAGGAAAGGAGAGAGAGAGGGAGAGAAAGAGAGATGGGGAAAGAGGGTGGGACGAGAGAGGTGGCAGGTAGGCAGAGAAGGAGAGAAGCAGTCTCCTCAGCATTGCCTCTGAACTTGAAAGCAGTCTGGGTGGTAAGAACTGGGAGGACTTCTGGCAGAAGTGGTGGAATCTTCAGGAGTCTGGAAACACCAAACCGAGACCAGTATGACTGTGGCAGCTGCAAGCCCCACACAATTAGAATGTTGGCAAGTGGAACAGAAACCAGAGCCAGGAATAATACCGAGTAGCAGCCAAGCCTCTGAACCTGACCACTCCTCCACATGCTTGAAGCATGTGTTTAGCCCAGCAGGGGTCATGGTGACAGCTGAAAAGCCCCTTCAGAAGCTGTCTGAGATGGCATTTGTGAATGCCTGTTAGTGCCTTAATGTGCCAATAAGGGTGTTTTGCTCTCATGTTAGCATGAAATATGCCTGAGAAAATGCAGCATACAAGCCCAGAGGGGAGAGAGACGTGACAATGAGGCCCAGATATATCTCATAGGCCAGGCCACCAGCTTGACTCCCGTGGCCTCTGGAAACCATCATATTATCACTGCAATGTCCTACTTCCCCATGAGTCACCTAGGAAACACTCAGCTGTCACTGGAACATCTCAGATTGCAGGTCTCTATAAACAAAACAGCACACCGTTGGTCTCACATAGTATACCTCAACAAAGAGTATTAAGAATGGGTAATTTGGTATTTCTAAACCATATGATCAAAATATAAATTCCTGTTATTGCCACATAGAGAAGGAAGGTCAGAGGAATAACAGTGCTAAGAGTTTACTATTATTATCATATTCTTCACTTGGTCCCTTCTTTTGTTAAAATATTTTACAGAATAATAATATACCATGGTTCTGGCTCTGCAAATACAATAAACTTTTAAATTTTAAGTTTCTTTAAAACAGAAAAAATAAATCAAAATAACTTAAAAAAAAGTAATCATTCAATTTAACCATTTGAACTTAAATGAATGTCTCATAAAATCTCACAGCAACAAATAACATGCCAATACCCACATTCCTAAATGAAAGATGAAGGGCTACATTTCCACAAATTAGAACAGAATAATTTTGCAAAGACAGACTTAAGGATCTAAAAATCCATCTTATTAATTTCATAATGAAAAATTCCTCTTTAGAGTACTTAATAAATTACAGAAAACTCAGTCATTATACAAAGTAATGGAATCCTGATCCTTTTGCCTCTTGCCAGCCACCATGTCACTGTTCCATTCATTGTTGAATGGTTGCCACCCAAAATTCAGTTTCTAAAGCTGAAAACAGACAATTTATCTTAAAAAAACCTAGCCAAGTGTAGGGGTGATTTTGAAAAACTAGAAGAAAATTCCCCGTGGAGACAGACAGGAGAACAAAGTCAAACCCGCAGAAAGAAGTTAAGTTCCCACAAGTAAGAGCATGAAAAGTTTCCTACAGCCCCACACTAGGGTTCCATCGACAGAACCACAAGAATGAAAGGCAGCTCGGTCATGTGACCTGAAGTGAGCCTAAAAGGCTGGGAATTCACACCCCAGAGCAAAGATACTCAATGAACATTTATTTCACAGAAATTTTTTAAACAATAAGGGTTTTCAGTGTAAATCACTTCTTGGGTTAATAAGTTGCATAAATTTATCAAACACCTTTCCAATTATTTACTAAACTTACCTTTCTCAAACATTAGAAAGTGCCCCTATTCCTCACATTTTAAAATTTGGTAACTGAATATCATTCTTTCATGGTCTTTGATTGATGGATTTTTTTCCCCCATGTTACTATGTTTTCTTCTCTAAGTCTTCCAAAACTGAAAAGATGGCACCTCCTAATGCTTAAATCTATATGCTATGTGTTTTCCAGTCCCAACTCTGCCATTGATTCAGTGGAGCCCTTGAGAGGGTAATGACATCTTCCATTTCAGTCCCCTCACCTTTCAAATAGGGCAGTAGTAACAAAGGCTTGTGTTGTTATGAAGATGTTAAACAGGTTAAAAGATGCATTCACTACTTATTAGCCATTATTATTATGAATGATAATCTCTTTCATCTGATCTTAAATGGGTGGCATTTTCTGATGAATTAATTCCTTCTACTTATTCATTTTTACCTATTATTACTATAGTTTAAACAAACTACATTTCAAAAAATTTTAGATACAACCAATCACTGGAGGCCAAAGGAAACAGACAGCTGAGTCAAATGAGCAAAACTTGCTCCAGCAAACAGATGGAAGGAAGAACATGTTCTAGAGACAGCTGATTGGTTAAAGAGAAGAGCCATACAAATCTAAACAGAATTATTAGTGAGCAAGAAATCCTCATTTTCTGATATTCTTCCAAAGAAACCACGGACTGTTTTTTTCCTTTTAAGTATCCAAAAATGGCCTAGAAAAATGTCACATTTCAACATATTACAGTATTGGTTACTAAGCAAAATATTTTCTAAAGACTGACAGGACAACACTAGAAATTACCAAGCAAACTCTCTCCTCATAGTGACAAAATTTTTCTTTTTCACCAATCTTATGATGCATAAACGTTTCAATTATATTGGAGATTTTTTTTGTTCCCTTGGGTCTCATGTAGAAAGTAGTTCAACATTTTCCCCATATCTCATCAGGATAGTGGGGAACAGCAGCCACTGGAAATTCTTCCCATAAATGTTCATACACATAACACCCTACATATACACACCCTTCACTTTGTCAAGAATTTTTTCACCTATATTACCTTCATGGAGGACAACATCCAAACAGAAGACAGGGAGGTCTGTTTTTTCTAATAAGTAAAGAAACTGAAGCCCAGAAACTAATTTCTGACATAGCTGTTTCTTGCTCCATCCCCTGGGGCCTTACCCCCAGCCTGCCCCCATGACTGCCATCATGTACCGTAGTGCTGTCATGGTGGCCCATGTGTGTTCTGTCTCCCTGTCTCTGGGTAACAACATTTTTGGCCTGGCACTCATTAAATTTTAACCAAGTGCCAGAGTCCCCAAATAAGACTGTCAAGGGTTATTTAACCTCAGTAATTCTACCAGGTTGTGAGTAGTTTATATGCATGTCACTACCCCCAATGAATTAGATTAGAAACCAAAATAACAATATAATAATAATAGCAACTACAGGGCAGCACTATGATAGGCCTTTTATTTACAATATATTTTAACCTAACAACCAAGATGTTATCAGTATTTTTATTTTTATTTTACAGAAGAGTCACAGGAAAGAAAGGAACTCTCGTAGGACCACAGAGCCGTGGTGATGATGCCAAATTTGAAAGGCAATTTCAGCTGGCTTGAAAATCTATCCACTTTTCATGATGGCACACTGTTTCCAATCTCTGAGTTCCCAACATCCAGCAGCATGCCTTCGGCATTGTCTTAATTCATTGAGAGCTGGTTAATAATTAAAGAAGGCCAAAAAGAAATGCTCTTTCTCCTGACCTTACTGGAAATCTCAATTTTGCTGTTTGATACTCACTCCCAGTTGCTCACTCTCCACCAGATGTTGCTCTCTTTCACTTAAAAAAAAAAACAACAATTAAAAACAAACGCAGATGCAGCCGGTGAGAGGGGTGGGGGCTGTGGGGGGGATGAACTCCCTCTTCAGACCGCCAAAGACCGGAGGAGTCAACATCGCCCCCCACTTTTGCTTCCCAGCAATTTCCCATCACCAGGTCTCAGCACACTTTTGAGGCACAATTGAGAATTTATGTACTTTCCTACACCTTTATCACCACCTCTGGTGACCTCCACGGCACAATCCCAAATTCTGTAACTTTAGCATCCAAGACAAACTCTACAGACCAACATCTGCCAGCACACCTTTCATGACCTTTTCAACGTCAAACTACAACTGTGATCCACTTCAACCATTCTGCATCCTTTCATCTCTTAGAACCGCCCCCCCAAACCAATCAAAGTTAAGATCTTTGCATTTTCCTTCTCCCACTGCCTTATTCTTACCTCCAGCGCCAGCCTCTCCATTATTGAGCCTGATCTTTTTCCTTCCATTGTTTTGTCAGCAATCTACAGCTTCATGAACAATCTCCTGCCTCTCTTACACTTTTATTTTTTCCTTCTCCCTCCTTTCTCTGCCCTCCACTACAAATACACTCGATCTTCCATTACCTACAGAGTCTTTTCCACAGGCCTATTTAAATTCAAATTATTCCTCTATGTCTGCATTTACTACTTGTCCATTTACTTGAAACTTACAAGTTGGGTAAATCCACAACTAGGAATTACAAATTTGTTCAAGAGTAACAAAGCTACATAAGATTTGTGTATAAGAATGCAATTACAGGTATGAGTTCTGCAAGTTTTTGTGATAATGTTTCAAATATAAGGAATGAAGTGATGAGGAATGAAGTGATGACATAACAGAATATATCTTTGCTTTAGCAATTGGTTTACCCAAACAAAGCAATCACCTTGAAATTCAAGTTGGTAACTCTAGACACAATCTATGCTGTTTTCTTAAATATGATGAAGAAAATCTGCTTTTGATGTTTTCCAAGGACAATGCCATGTTTTTATCACTTCTGATAAAAGAAGGTATGTGCTCTCTCCAATATAACTCACCTTTAAAATAAAAACATTTATGCCAATAAAAATATCTGGTGACTGCTATTTACTTACCCTTATTTAGAAAATAATTATTTTCAAAAGCAGACAACCTAACTGTGATTTAGTAGATCTCCTAAAGATGTACTAAAGATGTACTTCTATTGAAGAAAAACTATTCAAAATTCCTAAGTTTTAGGATAAAATATGAAGTTCACTTTCATGACTTTTGTTAACTACATAAAGAGAAATTTTGATGTGAGATGCAAAATTTTTAAATTCTTATTTGAATAGTCTATAGTTATGTGGATTTATATTTAGTTGCTCATATTATGAGACAGATACGTAGCCAAGAATGCAGTAAGGAATGCTTTATTACTCAAGTTACTATGAAATTCCAGTTTCTTTAGGAGAGTATCAAATTCAAAAGGGGATTTATATCATTTATAACAGAAAATATAAAACTCTTGGTTGACTTGTCTACCACCAAATAAATACCATCTGCTCTAGGTGAACAACGAAGAATAGAGATAGCAATTTAGTGATCTCTCTTCTCTGAGATTGGATCCATTTTTCTCTTCTCTCTGACTTACCTCCAGGGGGCAGTACAGTTCTGATGACAGGCTCTGGTGTCAGCATGCCCTAGCTGAAATCCTGGCTCTGTCAGTTATACAAACTAGGACAAGTTAGTTAACCTGAGCCTTAGTTTCTCATGCATATAATGAGAAATGAATAGAACCTACTTCATCGGACTGTTATAAGGATAAAATGAGAAAGTGGCCAGTGTATAACAAGTTTTCCATCAATACTTGTTTGCTCTTATTATTTAATGTTATCATTACATTAGCCTTCCCTGTGATATCATCACTAATTTACTCAACTAATATATTTTAAGCACCTAACACTTGTTCAGCCTTGTAGGTGATGAGGTTAAAAATACAACCAATCACCATTCTCCATTAAGTTTACAGTCTAGTGGGGGAAAATAAACATGTAAATTATAAATAGTACAATCCAGTAAAACTAAGACACAAGGTACTGCAAGAGTACAAGAAGGATGGATATCTTTACCTCTAAGAGGGTAAGTTAAGGGAAGAGGGGATTCTTAACATTGTTGTAAGATGAACTGATGAAGAAAACTGAGTCGAAAATGAAAATGCAAACCTCCCAATTTCCTGCTGCCCATGCTTTCCCATTCAGGCTGTTTGGACAAATACACACAACCTGGGCTTAGCCAATTAGGTGCTTTTGACTGACCCTTTGATTCTTGAGGGAGAGATTTCAAGTTGCTCAAATAGCCAGAGAATATTCCTGGCCCCCACAGTGGCCAGTGGTGTGGTGAGTGCCCAGAGGCATCGATGTCAATGGCAGCAGAAATAGTGACCAATTCTAAGTAGTCTGTGCCAATGGTGTGATCTCAGCTGTGTCCTTGGCTGCTTATCCTCCTCCTGTTCCCAGTCTCTTTCTGAATTATATCTCTAGCCCTCTGGCCAATTTGTGAGAAACCCAATATCCATCCAAAAAATTAATTTTCTGCCTACGTTGAACAGAGGTTCTGTTATCTGAAATTAAGAACCCCAATTGATCCCTTGGGGTCATCAGGTAAGACATTCCAGCTTCACTGAACTGTGGCTCTTCAACTAGCCTCTGGTTATCACTTTCTTCTATGTTAACTGAGATACTAGTGTGTTACATTTTTCAGGATAATCAGACTTTATTATGAAACCTTATCTTAGCAAATATGTATCAAGTATTGTCTGAATTTTCATTTAGCAAAAAAGAACCTACTTGCCACCAAAAAACTTCCACGATTCATCCTTCCACACAAGAGTCTGGCAACCAAGTCTTTTCATTTTATGATACGCAATGAAGAATTCAAAAGATATGGGGAAGAACAATGTAAGGAAATATAAAAACACAAAATCATTTATTGGTTTCTTATGGGAGTGAGCAACCCACTCCTATGTTTGTTTTCTTCTTAATATTAAGTTGATCAAATTGGTTTTCTTGTTAAAGTCAAATATCATCAATGAGTCCCCTGAAATAGAAGTAGTCACAGGCACACCTTAGCCTGTGGACCACTGTCATTTTGGGAGTATAAACAGGTGACAAATATTGAGTTGAAAATTCCCCACAAGGCCCTCAAGGACCACCAGATTCGGGCAGCCACACGTGCGAGACTCACTTACATGAACACCAGAAGAGGCAGATCCTGCTACCATGAAATACGGGAAAAAAGGATTAGCCTCGCTTTGCTATTCAAGGTGTAGGGTATACAGAAATCAACCTAACGACAACATTTAATAAGACCTTTTCACTTTCATATTCCCAAATTTCCCAAAATTCTGCTTTATCACTTCCCAGCTGTCTCCAAATTTTATTTTGTATCCCCTTAGCTATGAGGTCAGAGTTAAGCCTTTAGGAATGTGTCTCTCTATAGGCAGAAACCTGATTCCCTCTGAAAAAACTCTTAGAAGACCTTGGGAAAACTGCAGTTGCTATCACATGTACAGAGGAGCTTTTGCAGTCATTGGACTTTAAATGTTCTGTTTGTTGGACTGCCAAAAGGTTACTGCTCCCTGGAGAACTAAGCCAGTTCCTCTAAACCCCTCCTACTGACTCATATGTTTGTCTGGCTGCAGCTGCTAAAAAAGATGGGAATTTAAAAGCTGCTACACAATGCAAAAGCAAAAACCAGGAGAGTGGTGATATCCTCAGGTCTCGAATAGAAAAATATCCTGACAGAGAAAAGCAAGGGTAGGGAACAGGACATTAGAGCGAAAGCAAGGGTAGGAACGGGACATTAGAGCGAAAGCAGTGGAGTACAAAATGGATACAGATAAAAAGAAACAGGAAGGAAATCATGGGTTCTCAGGGCTAGAAACTATTTTGTTCTGTGACCTTGCTAAAGGCATTCTCATGGATTTATTTTCTTCCCATTTGGTTAAATTTTCTTTGGCCTAGATTTACATGGAAGTTGATTACTGATATATTGTCTCACAATGTTATAACCATATTCTTCAGGAATGCTCAGAGAACTTTAGAAGTTCTATTATTATTATTTCATTATTACTTCCACCCTAACAATATCCCAGTGAGACAAAACATATTTCCTACACAAAGTGAAGATTTCTTAGCTCTCAAGGCCTTGCGCACAAATCCCATGTTTCATTCAGCAGAGCCCAGAAAAACCTAGCAAGCCAGCAGGATCATCATCTTCCAGGACTCTCACTCCATTTCTGCAGCCCCTAGTCTTCCCGCCCCTTCCACACTCACTCCCTAGAGTTCTCATACCTCTCATCAACCAGGAAAGTGCTCTAATAAGCACTGATGTAAGGTGTAAAGGAGAGACAGTACTGCCACCTTCAAAAAGAGGTCAAGAGTAAGAATGATGTCCTCCACACAGATATGGCTAATAGTGGGACTTTATATTCATAAATGTGAAAGTTAATGGGAGATGGGAAGCCTTCCCTGAAATCCCTCAAATCACACTGTTGAGATATATTGAAGGTACAGTTCTCTAAAATCTAAAAACTTTTTCCACTGATGCCTAAAATGTCACAAATTCTGAATAACCCATTTGATCCAAAAACAGTGGTAACACTGCAAAATAAAGCCCATGCCCATAGATTAGAAATGTCATGCTTAGTGTCTGTTAGAGAATGCTGTGCTTTACCAGAATCTGTCACTTCCATAGCCTTTCTCCATCTGTTATTAAAAGCAGGGTTGTTCTTTCTTACGTTTGACTTAGCCTAAGACAGCAGTTCAGAATTTCACTAACTGTATCTCACTTTCTTGTGGTTGCAATTCTTTCACCTCTTAGTCTGTAGTTTTGCATGAATGTCTCTGATAATAGGTACATAATCCATGGACAACTCCATTTGTTTTGTTTTTTTTTAGATCTTGCTCAGGTGGGTCTTGTTAAATGCTCCTTGGATTCACTTTCTGCCAGTTTCTCAGCATATTTCCACAAAGATCTAAAACTATTTATAACTGCTTCACTTCCTGGAAAGTTTTTGCTAATCCGAAGAAACTTCTAAAGTTGTAGAACATCACATTGCAACTAACCACATTGGCATTAATCTTATCTTTTTTCATTCTGGGTGAAAATGTTTCAAAAACATATTTAAATAATCCCAACTAAATTGCTTATTTTATTTTGTAAAATTTCTTATTTTTATTTTTGTAAAAGTAACCACTTTATTTTTATTTTATTTTCTAAAATTGTGCCTCCTCAGAAAACCTGTACTCTCTTAGAGGGCTATAGGGTATGCCTGCCATTTGTTTGTTAATTTAATTATCACCATGCTCACTCCTCCCAGTGCCTGGCACAGCTCCCAGGCACACAGTCGGTGTACAACAGCATTTTGGAAATGGCAGTGAACTGGGTAATTCAATATTTTACGCTGTGTTTTCTGCCACCAACATTTTTGGGCATACAAATAAAATTAGAGATGTTAAAATAGCTTGGGCTATGAAATACAAACTGACACTTGTCTCTTGGCTAAGAAGTGTATAAATGTAGAGCTGGGGAAGGAATTACATTATTCACTGTCTGGGACAAGAGCTAATAACACTCTGGTTTGTCACTGAATAGTTACACACCTCAAGGAGCTGGGCTGCCCTGCCCTTTAAATCCCCAGTGATATGTATAACAAACCTTTTTTACCCACATACTTTTTTTCAGATGCATTATGGAATCAGACTTTTTATTCCTTATGTGGCCTTATTTTTACTTTAGGCCATTACTTTCCACAGTACTGTTTGTAATATATGCACACTAGAATAAGTTAAACGCTATTATTGCTTATTAGCCATATTTTTGGTGTACATTTAAGAATTTTGGCTTTAAACATTTTTTTAATTTAAAATTGCCCTTGGTAATCTGTGCATCAGCATTCAATCTGGTATTACCTACAAAATTGAACATTTTTTTTGCTATTAAAATACAAACAAATCATTAGACTTAATAAGCACTGAACAAATTAAATCAGTTTTTACTGCAGTAAAATAGTTTTTTTCCACAGTTAAATGGAGTAAGACTCTATGACCGAGGTTGGATCCTAATTTTGAGTAGTAATGTTTAAGACATGACTTGACTCTCCTGGGCAACATTAAAAGGAAATTATGTTTATATATACATGTGTCTATATGCACATGTATATATATTCATACTTAATATTTTTCAGATAAGCATACATAAAGAGCCTCTTTCTCACTTGTGTCCCAATCAGATCCAGTTCCCTTTGATTGAAAAACAATAGAAAGCCAAGTATTCAGGGAAACTGAACAAACATTTGTTAAACACTTACTACATATTACTGTACTCTGTGATTCTCATAACAACCTTGCTAGATAGCTATTATTATTCATGTTTTATAAATGAAGAAACTGTATCACAAAGGAGTTATTTTCTACAGCTCTCATGGCTTGTAAACAAAGGAGCAAAAATTGCCTGATTGCAAAGCCAGTACTCTTGCCATTACCCAGACTGCAAGGGGACCCAACTGAGAATCACAACCAAGGCAGTTGATTGCAGAACTCTCTGATTCTACACAGTGTGTACAGATACTCATTTTATTTATTTTCTTAGAAGTTTAAAATCCACTTTCTGTAAATACAACACTAATGTTTTTGTCGCATAGTACTACACAAAGCCTGATTTACCTAAAATATATTTAAATAACTTACCTTTTAGGAAGCTTTTTTTTAAGAAGAAAACAATAGTATTGATAATGCACATACAGTATCTCAATTTGTATCTAATCTGAAGTCATGTCATAAACCTTGACAAAATTCTTTCTCAATATATAGTCTGTTAAAAACAAGACAATAGGCCCAAAGTGGAGTCACTTATGCTAAGCCTCATAACACCAAAATGAGACTTATAGTTACAGCTTTCCCAGAAATGAAGGCTTAAACCAGCCGATCAGGAATTGCCTTTAACACTAGTGAGGTCACCTGCCTGGCAGCTTGCTGTCCCCCAAAGGAAAGGAGCCTTGCAACAAACAACCCTCATTTTTGCCTACTATAGTCCCTTGTCCCTGCTCCCTATGCCTATAAAATCCCTTCATTCTGCAGACCACCTTTCTATCTGTTACATTGGATGCTCCCTGATTCATAAATCAATGAAAAAAGTCAATACAATCTTTAAAATGGACTCACTTGAATTTTGTTTTTTAACAAATATAGAATATGAGAATTAGATAGAAGTGTATAAATAGGTTGAACAACTGTGTGTCCAGGAGTTTGGGGAACCCTAGATCAAGGGACTTTCAGTTTTAAAATTAGTAGGAAGGGGTTCCTGGGACATAGGACTTTCAGTGCTGAAACTGGGGAAGTCCCGGGCAGACTAGAACAGGTTGGTCACTCTACATATCACCTGGTCCAATCCCTTCAATTTTTAGGAAAAGAAGCCAAGGCTCAGGGAAGTACACACGAAGTCAAGCAGTTAGTGATCCATGACACTTACACTCTTTTTTCTCTTATTTATACAGACTCATTCAGCCTCCAGATATACTGTAATTTCTCAGACTTAATTGTTCATCACTAACACCTACCAATTAGGATTTGTGTGTCAGGAATCAAATCTCTGTTCCTCTTGTATTTTCAACACAGGTCAGTTCTTAACTCCATGTATGCAACTTGATATATGTGTTGACTGCTTTTGAAAAACTAGATTGTGTTGCTTGGAGAAATTGAGGTCTTTTTTCAAGTTGTATTGGACAAGAAGGATAATGATATATTAAAGCTAGAAAGGCGGGAGCTGCACAAGACAACATCTTCACCTATTTTTCCTTTATTTCCTATACTTTGTACAATAAATAAATATTATTTTATATGCAAACTAAAAGGCATTTTTAAAGGACTAATCCTCAATGTTTTATATTTCCCAGTTAACCAGAAGGCTGCTGATTCAGAGGTAGAGATCATGCCGCAAGATAAATTGCTATCTCAGTTGTCCTGGTTGCCAGGATTCTTGCCAACAGAGCAAGAACAGGACATCTCATTCTCCTCCCTCACTGTCCCTCCCCTGTTGTTCTCACAGATACTTGTGGAGACGAGAGAGGGCAACCAATGAATAGATTCCAATCTGTCTTCTTACTGTATCAAAAAAAATCCCCCAATTCCTGTTCATATTAAAATCTAAACTGGCAGCAGAACATGACTAAAAATGGATGTAGTGTTTGAGACAGGAGATTTCAAAGAAGGGAGTTTTTCTCCAGCTGTGCTACATCTCTACACCTGCCAAAAAACTCATGGGTTGACTTTGTGCATTCCTGAGCTACATTCCTCCCTCTTAAAAAGATGAGAAACATGTGCCAAAACTCATTAAGAAATTACCCAGTAAACATTCTGGCTCCCAAGTTGTTTTCTGACACCAAGTAACTTTCTTTGATCAGTAGAAATGTTGTATTATATTCACTATAAACCTTTAAGTGGGAATCACTGCCAAGAAATTCCAACAGAGATGAAAATACCAGAATTTTGAAGTTGACCTACAACTGCTTCTTTATTCCACAGTAGGCTGATTCAAAGAGTTTAATTCATTACTATTTAATTTTGCAAGTGTTTCTACACTCTTTAGAAACATTGTCTTTCATTTTTTTCCTCCTTTAAACTCAAAGAGTATCATTGTCCTGTAACTTGAAACTATACCCTGGGGTTATTTTATTATAATGCAAGAATAGATTTCCAGGGATCAGTGGGCTGCCGGTTGTTACTTAATGGTGCATAACAACACACAAGTGGTGCTGTGCGTATGGCTTCCCCACTCCCATCCTTCCCTTATTCCCACGGGTTGAAATAAGCAGGGAGTGTAGACTAGAAGAGAAAAATGCCCATCACCAAAGAACAGTCTAAGACTGAACATTTGCCAGGGAGCAAGGGTAACTCTACTTTCTTTAGGAAAGGCTATGAGGGGCTTATGTGTATTTTCTCTACATAGATTAGAGATGTTTTTAACATTTAAAACTGCTCTACTGGCTACTTTTCTTAGATTTATTGAGCAGAACACAACCTGAAATCATGGTGCTTTTTATAACCCAAGTGAGCTTAGTACCAATACAATTCTTGAAGCAGCATTCATAATTTTGGGTAAATATATACATACAGAAACAAACTAGTACAGTGGTGCCCACATCAGAATCACAGAGATTGATCAAATCACTCAAGCTCACTCCCACCCCCAGGGCACTCTGAAATGTACTCATCCTCACCTACCTGTATCCCCATTAAGAACCATTGCTCCACTATAACTACAGTCTACCACAGGAACCACAATCAGCTGTAGTCAGGATGCTGCTAGCTAACTGGATATCAACATGAAATGTGCACAGCCTATGAACCAGTTAGTCCACTTGGAGGAATTTATCCTACTCATACTTGCACAAGAAGACAAACATATGCAAATGCCAATGTGCCATCTACCACTGCTTGTAATAAATAATAAGAAAGAAAACAAACTAAATAATAAACCAATTTAAAAAATTATGATATGAAGGCATTGGAATTCTATTCAGCAGTTAAAAAGGAAAAGGTACTTCCTTGTTGACATAATAGAGAAAAGTAACTCAGTTTCTCAATGATTTTGACAGTCTATAAAAAGGTTTTTAATGTCATTATTACATAGGAGCAGTACGGAGAAAAGGAATCCTGGGGCTGGGCCCATCTAACACATTCATAAGACACTTCGAAGGTTTTGTTACATAACAGTTACAAGACTTGCAGAACTCCCTCACCTGCATGGTATAGATCACTAGGATGAGGTACATTTGTTCCAGCTGTGCCAAAATCTTGTTTCCCCTTAAGGTAGCCAGACAAGGCACAGAGCCACCTGGACCTGTTACCAGGCAAGGCACAGAGCCACCCAGACCTCTTCTTCTCACGTCAAGGGCTGCACAAATATCCATGGTTCCATGTGTGCAGACGGAAGCAGGTTTGGCAAGCTGTGAGTTTCAGGAACTGAAAAAGTGACCCAGTACTTCTATCACTATTTGTCTCAAAGCCTAATTTCCAAAGCAAAGACATAAAAAGTAACTGTGCATCCTATTGGTACAAGAAACTGATTAAAGCATCCTATGTAAAAGAATAAAGAGAACTGAGCTATTTGAATCCTTCCTTCATCTTTAACCTTAAAGTCACTTTGGTTAAAGTGAAAAAAGCCAGACACAAAAGAGCATATAATATATGATTCCATTTATGTGAAATGTCCAGGAAAGACATACCTATGGAAATAGAAAGTAGATTAGTAGGTGCCTGGGGCTGGGGGTAGGAGCAGATTGACTGCAAATGAGAATGAGGAATCTTTTTGGGATGATGGAAATGTTCTAAATTGGACCATGCTGACAGCTACACAATTCTATAAATTTACTAAAAATTGGTACACTTACAATTGATGAATTTCACAATATGCAAATTACATCTCTATAAATCTCTTAGGAAACATTTTTAAGTAATATTAAGCAATTTATAATTCTAGCCATATCACTTAGGTTTCCAAACAGAAATATAACTAAGTTATAAAAACTGAGTTGTATATATTGATTTTTAATTTAATAAGAGCAGCCATATTTTAAAGAACAAAAAACATGTTTTTTATCTTGAGTATACACAGAAAATGACTAGGAGGAAACCACATTATTTAATGGTGCATAACAACACCATTTTTCAGTGTATTGTTTTAGGTTGGAGTTTCCTTGCAAGGAAATTTTTACTTCTTTATTCATTTTTATACCATTAGATATATTTATAGGCAAATATTTCCTTTATTTAAAAATATATAAATTATCCTTAATGTCAGTGTTTTACTTTTGGTATCAAATAGCCTTGTCACCAAGATTCTCAGAATGTAAGTTATTTACAATTAAATATTTCAACTCTAGAATAAAAAGGTAAAGTACTTGCTGGTTCTGGGAAATATGATTAAAAATTCAGTGTATGTTGTCTCTTGACAAATACACTACAGTAATGCTTTATAGAGTGTGCTACATGCTATGTGTTCTATTGATGGTAGGGAGATAATTTTAGGTGAGAGATTGGCAAACTTGTTCTTAAAAAGCAAAATAATAAATATGCTAGTCTCTATGGGCCACTCTTTGTCTCAATGACTCTGATGTTGCAGATCAAAAGCAGCCATAGATGATTCATGTGTGAATAGACTTGTCTGTATATGTTGATACCTATATTATGTGGTAGAATGGATACTTTTAACGCATACAGTTTTACTGAAGTATAGTTAATACAGAATATTACATTTTTTCAAGTACACAACAGAGTGGTTCAGCAGCTAACCATATTATTAAATCCTCATCCCAACTAGTGCAGCAATTATCTGTTCACATAGGAAGATGTTACAGAACAACTGACTCTATTCCATCCCCATGACCAACTTATATTATGATAGAGAATTTTGGTGCCTCTCTATCCCCCTTCCCTTCTCTTCCAACCCACCCTAACTCCTCCCCAGTGGTAACCACCAGTCCCTTCTCAGTGTCTATGAGTCTATTGCTGATTTCTTCATTTTGTTTTGTTTTATTTTGTTTTTAGAGTCCACGTGTAAGTGAAAATATATGGCATTTGTATTTTTCCACCTGGCTTATTTCAGAAAGCATAATATCCTCTAGATCCATCCATGTTGTCACAAATGGCAGGATTTCTTTATTTATTATGGCTGAATAATATTCCATTTTGTATATGTACAACCTCTTCTTTATCCATTCATCTAACAATGGGCACTTTGGTTATTTCCATATCTTGACTATGGTAAATAATTTGGAAATAAACATAGGGGTCCATATATCTTTTTGAATCAGGGATTTTATCTCTTCCGGTAAATTCCTAGGAGTGGAATTAGTGGGTCACTTGGTATTTCTATCTTTAGTTTTCTGAGAAACCTCCACTGCTTTCCACAGGGGCTGCACCAATTTACAGTCCCATCAGCAATGTAGGAGGGTTCCCCTATCTCTGCATCCTCACCAACACTTGTTATTTCTTGTCTTTTGGATAGTAGCCATTCTAACAGGTATGATGCAAAGTGATATTTCATGTGGTTTTCATTTGTATTTCCCTGATTATTAGCGATGTGGAACATCTTTTCATGTGCCTGTTGGTCATCTGTATTTCTTCCTTGGAGAAATGTCTGTTCAGGTTCTCTGCCCATTTTTTAACTGGGTTATTTGGGGTTTTTTGGTGTTGAGCAGTATGATTTCTTTATGCATTTTGGATGTTAACCCCTTATCAGATAAATCATTTATGAATATATTCTCCCATACTGTAGGTTGCCTTTTTGTTCTGATGATGATATCCTTTGCTGTACAGAAGGGTTTTAGTCTGATGTAGTCCCATTTGTTCATTCTTCCTTTTATTTCCGTTGCCTGAGAAGATGTGTCCAGGAAAAAAGTGCTCATGCTTATGTCCATGAGATTTTTGCCTATGTTTTCTTCTAAGAGTTTTATGTTTTCATGACTTACATTCAGGTCTTTGACCCATTTAAAGTTTACTTTTGTGTACAGATTTAGACAGTAATCCATCTCATTCTCTTACATATAGCTGTTCAGTTTTCCCAACACCAGTTACTGAAAAGGCTGTCTTTTCTCCATTGTATATTCATGTCTCCTTTATTGTATATTAACTGACCATATATGCATGGGTTTATATCTGGGCTCTCTGTTTTATTTCATTGATCTATGAGTATGTTCTTTTGCCAGTACAATACTGTTTTAATTACCGTAACTTTATAGTATAGCTTGAAGTCAGGGAGCGTTATACCTGAGTATTGTTCTTTCTCAGGATTGCTTTGGCTATTTGGGGTCTTTTGTGCTCCCATATGAATTTTAGGATTATTTGTTCTCATTGACTGAAAACTGCTGTTGATGTTTTGAAAAGGATTGTATTTAATCTGTAAATTGCTTTCAGCTGGATGGTCATTTTGTTTCTTCCTATCAAAGAGCATGGGAGAGATTTCCATTTATTTGTGTCTTCTTTCATTTCTTTCATCAGTGTCTTATAGTTTTCACAGTAGGTTTTGCATGTCCTTGATTAGGTTTATTCCTAGGTATTTTATTCTTTTTGATGATAATTTTTTAACACTTGCCTGAATATGTATTAGAAGAATATAATGAGTAGATCAAGTCCATGAGTTCATAAGTATTATTGCTTAGGATGAGGCTAATTTTATGTTGATTTTTAAAAAGTTGAAGACTTAAAGAAAAATTTTGAGTGAAAAACAGAACAGAAGGCATCTGGGTATGACAAAAATCATGAAATATGTTTGCAAATGACAAAGATTTGGGAAAACTACATCCAAGTATAAATAACGATTTCTTATTTTCTAGTAGAAAATCTCTCTGGACTAGATAACTCTAATCAGACCAAACTTAAGGCAAAGTTTCTTGTAAGATATATCAAAATGTAGACCCAAAATCTCCAAAAGGTCTTTAATATTTACTGGATCATGGAAGTTATGGACCTGCTACCCAGAAAAAAAAATGATTACTTCAAATATGTGTTCCCTGAAGCACATCCAAATTCAGAGACCTCAAAATGGTGAAAGGAAAGAGAACATACACAACAGCATCATTCCAGTTTCTCCCTGGCACTCTACTGCACATGACCTGTGCTCAATGCTGAACTCAGTAAATCAAGCAGACAGACCAAGAATACAGTGCCCTTTGGGAACCAGTACCCTCCTCCCATACCAATTGTAATGACACAGGAAATTGTGCAGTATCAAAATAATGTTGTTGCCAAGTACTGTCCCCATTCAATTCAAGATCCCTCAGTCCAGGCCAGAAAAAGAACAAAGTTTTAAACCTTTTAATTATTCCTCTACTTTCCTAATTATAGCCAATATTTACAAACTGATAACTCAGTCATCAACAGGGTGTTTCCTAATTAGGAAAATATGAAGTGAGAAAGGGCAGGGGAGGGGAAATTGTGGGGAGAAAAAGAAGTTAACATTTTTGAGCACCTGTGTGCTGGGTATTCTACATATGCTGCTTGTTGAGTACTTACAACTCCATGAGGTTGATATACTTATCTTCATTTTAGAGAAAAAGAAATGGAAGCATTAGTCTAGATTTATCTCATTTGCCTCCTCAAGATGAAACTTCCATATCAGTAAATATTAATCTATATACATATCTTATTATTTTATGTTTCCCTGTTAGCTTTGCTCATGTTGCTAGAATGTTCTTTCTGTATCTATATTGGACTAAATTGTACTTGGCTTTAAGATTTAACTTAAAGATTTAACTTCCCTGAGAAGCTTTCCCTAATGCCTCCACCAATCCTGATTCACACCTGCTTTGGTTTTAGTTCTCTAGGACACTACCATTCTACATAGCTCCATGGTACACTAGTATAATTGCTTCATTACTTATTATTTATTATTACTGGAAGTAATAATAACAATATTAGTAATGTAATAATGTTATAAATGGTAACAATACTAATAACAATAAGTATAATAATATATATGACAATAGTAAAAATAATGATACAGCTAGAATATTTCAAACATCAATCTGATCACTATTTTGTTTATAACCTTGCAATAACTTGCCAATCTACCTTAGTAAACTAAAATCTCTTTAAAAGTTCAGACATCATTTCTATTTGACTTCTTTCTTCAGAGCTTTAATACCATGTGTGGCACAAAGTATGAACTTTGTAATCTTTTGAAAGAATGAATGAATGCATGCATGAACAAACTTTATTGCCCAGTGCCTAAACAGCATGTAAATTGTAGAACCAGGATTTGAACCAGCTCTCTTTCCATTATACCATAATATAAGCGTAAAAATTAATTATTTACTATTTGAGTTTCATGATATAAAAGGATAGTTCATCAATGACTTCATTGCTCCAAATTACCTCAGAAGTCCTTTAGGAAGTATCATAAACTAGCTTACAAGGGACAAAAGAAAAGGCTTAAAAATATTTCAAATTCAATGAAAATTAAAATTATGTTGTGTAGAAAGCTGAATTTTTCTCAGAATTAAATGTCCAAAGAACTAGGAGTAGCAGTGTGGAATTCACAAATAAAACCATCAACATGCAAAATATATAAGGAACTCACATACCTTAACACCCAAAAAATAAATAAGCCAATTAAAAAATGGGCAGAGGATCTGAACAGACACTTCTCCAAAGAAGAAACACAGATGGCCAACAGGCACATGAAAAGATGCTCCACATTGCTAATCATCAAGGAAATGCAAATTAAAACCACAATGAGATGTCTCCTCACCCAGTTAGGAGGGCCAACATTCAACAGACAAGAAACAACAAATGCTGGTGAGGATGTAGAGAAAGGGGAACCCTCCTACACTGCTGGTGGGGATGTAAATTAGTTCAACCATTGTGGAAAACAATATGGAGGTTCCTCAAAACACTAAAAATAGAAATACCACTTGATCCAGGAATTCCATTCCTAGGAATTTACCCAAAGAAAACAAGATCCCTGATTCAAAAAGACATATACACCCCTATGTTTATCCCTACACTATTTTCAATAGTCAAGGTATGGAATCAATCTAAGTGTCCATCAGTAGATGAATGGATAAAGAAGATGTGGTACATATACACAGTGGAATATTATTCAGCCATAAGAAGAAAACAAATCCTACCATTTGCAACAACATAGATGGAGCTAGAGGGTATTATGCTCAATGCAATAAGCCAGGTGGAGAAAGACACATACCAAATGATTTCACTCATTTGTGGAGTATCACAACAAAGCAATAACTAAAGGAACAAAACAGCAGCAGACTCGCAGACTCCAAGAAGGGACTGGCAGTTACCAAAGGAAAGGGGATGGGGAGGGAAGGAGAAGGGGATTAAGAGGTATTATAATTAACACACGTAATAAAGGTAGGTCACAGGGAAGGCAGTACAGGATAGAGAAAACAAGTAGAGACTCTATAGCATCTTACTACACTCATAGACAGTGACTACAATGGGAGGCGGGGAGACTTGATAGTATGGGTGAATGTTGAAACCACAATGTTGCTCATGTGAAACCTTAATAAGATTGTATATCATGATACTTTAATTTAAAAAATAATAAATAAATAAATAAAACCATCAAAGTCAGATAACTTTATCCTTGTTGTGAGGTCCTTCTAATCTCAGAGCAAGCCAAAGCATTTCTGTTGTTTCATTTTTAATGAATCTTCAGGAGGATCTGAGGTAGAAGCTGGTTCATATCAAATTGCCTTTTCGAAATTTCCCTCGAGTAGTTTACAATCCCTGAGAACCCTGGAATCTATGTATATACCCCCTCCTCTGTCAGAGCAGGAAACAAGCTGAGGTCACACTGAATACCAAGTTGTTATTCCTGCTTCTCTTGAGTTCTTCAGATAGTTCTGTGGTGTGGAATGTAGGGAGCCTGGAGGCCTTTGCCAGAGTGAATCTCCATCCTGCAGGGGCACAAGCAACTATCTGCTGCTGGTACTACCACCATGCTGAGCCCTGTGCTCCGAACAAAAGTTTAGGGACTGACACTGGGCAACTAGGAGCTATTGCAAGGTTATAAACAAAATAGTGATCAGATTGATGTTTGAATCTAGCTGTATCATAATGTTTATTATTGTCACTATTATCATTACCATTATTGTTACTATGGCTGTTATTAATATTATCATATTACTATTATTATTATTATTACTTCTATTATTATTTTTACTACTATTATTCTGATGCACATTTTCATATGATTCCAGAATGGGAGAAAGAAAGTGCACTTATAGCTGGTGTACATGAAACAAACTTGAGTAGGCACACAGAAATGTATTGAAAAGTCAAAACAATATCTATTGTGTGTCACAAAGGAAAAATGATTGACAACCATTGCTTTAGACTACTGCATTCTTCTGAACTGACAGCATTTCAAAGTATTTGTTGCATGCCTACTGTGTGCAGAATATTGTGCCAGATGCTGCTCTACCTATCTATAAAAACAGATTAAGAATTTTGTTGGCTTTCTCAGGAAAAGAACTCCGTGGAACTTGTTTAGAGACATCGCCATTGTTTAAATCAGGTCTGAAGCTTCCCTGCTTCAATTTTTTAAGACACAGTTAGCAGATTCAGAAATAATTAAATATTTAAGAATTATCTGCCTTTTTTGTGAAGAATACATTTATTCCAGTGACCAAAATATTAGTATCTATTCTAGCATTGGTTTTTAATAATCAAGGTATTTAGGAAATCCAGTCATTCATCAGAAGGTTGTTTGAAGAGCATAAATCCAGCAATAAAAGAGGAGTAGTTAATTTTAATGAATATGTTATGAAATGTTGAACCATACCTTCTCCCAAATTATTTACAGACCAAAAACACCCAGGCCTTTAAGCAAGGAGATCTCTCATTGAGCATCGATGCCAACTCCTTATAGTCAAACACTTTTGTTGAAAGTGGCCACAAATACAATATACCATGTAACGTAAGTTGTGGTACAATTAAATAAATTTCAGTTTTCATTTATAGTCCCATTATGCCTCCTTGAGAGTATATCCTAGTCAAAGGAATATATTTATTGGACTTAGGTACTGCTCAGCTCTTCAGCAGCAACATGTTTAGAAACCAACTCTTAAGATGGATAATGGCCACAGATGCAGTTAATTCATTTAATAAGCATTTACTAAGCTCAGGTGCAGGGTACCATTCTAGGTACTAGGAATTCAAGCAAAGGTGTCATTGGGGAGACAAACAGGTAACAGATAAAACAGTGATATGTGTTACATAGAAGCAAGTGTCTCAGAAGTGCCCTTAATCAGACATGAGCAGTCATGTAGCTTTCCTGGCCTTGAAGAAAGAGTATTAAGTAATCTGTTGAAAAATCAGGCTAAGCTCATTCACAGAAAGCTAATTAAAAGGGGGAAAAACAGTTTACATTCAATGGGTAATCTTTCTGACTTTGACTCCCATGGTTTCTATGAATGATCCCATGAGCAATAAGTACCCTATTCCCCATGGGCCTATAATTTAATTAAGATAATGAATATACCTTTTAAAATGAAGCTTTAGCAGCAGAAAACTCGCGATTGAGCCCTAGATTTGAGCCCTAAATAATGAGCCCTAGCCCATAACTACCCCACGTAGTAGTTATGTGATTTCAGACAAGTTACATAGAGTCTCAAAGCCTCAAGTTTATCATATGTATAATGGTAGTAATGATATATACTTCACGTTTGCTATAAAAATGAAATAATACAACAAAGCACTGAGCCCAAACCTGAGAATTAAAAAAATGTTAGTTATTACAAAACATCAACATGATTTATCTTATAGTGAGTGCACAAATATTCGAAAGAACAAGCATCATTTTCTAATGTGGCTGTTGAAAAAATTCAGCAGAGACACTGAGATTTGAACTCAGACTTAAAGGCAGCATAAAAAAGGTTATCAGGTGGAACAACCAGCAAGGTGAAAAGTCAAGATAATGATTTGTCTAAGGGGTAATAAGATGACGATTTTGACTTGAATCAGAGTTTGCATGGGGAAGAGAAAGCAGCGGGACCTGAAAGGTAAGCTGGCACAAGATTACAAATGGTCTTCAATACCCAACAAACTGTGAGCTGTGTCCTGTACATTATGGGAACTGAAAGGCTTTTTTTAGTCAATGAAATGACCAAAGCGGTGATTTGTAGGAAAATTTGAATAGGGGGAGACAAGGTGGACAAACCAGTTAGAATGTGATTGCAATAATCCTGCTGCAAGGCAGTGAGGATATACCTTGCAGCAGTGATAGAGTAGAAAGATGAACAGGAGAAGCATTTTAAAGATAAATAAACAAGATGTATTTACCAAATACAAGCATTAATCACATTCCTAATCTAAAAAATGCTGCCATGCCACATTTTTCTAATGGATACTTGAGTCTCTGAATTCAAGTCATGAAATTCCAGAGACACATGGACTCTTCGAGGTATTTTAATGGCTCAGAAGGATAATTTGCTCACCAGGAACACTAGAGTCAGTGTTGGTACTCATAATAATGTGATGTGTATTTGCATACCCACAATCCTAGAAGTATTATTCACGACCAAAACCTGGTAACAACTGGTATGTCCACCAATGGATGAATGTATAAACAAAATGTAATATACACATACAATAGAATATTATTCAGCCTTAAAAAGGAATGAAATTCTGATACATGCTATGACATGGATAAACCTTGAAGATGTTAAGCTAAATACAATAAACCAGACACCAAATGAAAAACACACCATGATTTCACTTATGTGAGGTATACAGAGTAGTCAGATTTGTAGAGGAGAAAGTAAAAATGACAGTTGCTCAAGGCTGGGGGAGAGGAGAATAGGGAATCATTGCTTAATGAACACAGTTCCCAGTTTGGAATAATGAAAACAAGTTCTAGAGATAGACAGGGGTGATGGTTGCACAACAATGTGAATGACCTCAATGGTACTTAACTCTACACTTAAAAATAGTTAAAATGCTAAGTTTTATGTTATATATGCTTTACCACAATGGAAAAAACAACAACAATAATGTAGATCTGAAGCACTGAGAAACAGCATGCTCTCTCAAAATAAGAGGAAGGGAAGGTTTGCCAATGCATTTAACCTCGCTGCCCAGCCAGAAGAGACCCCCCT
The DNA here is from genome assembly GCF_040802235.1 of Manis javanica. Lineage (NCBI taxonomy): Eukaryota > Metazoa > Chordata > Mammalia > Pholidota > Manidae > Manis > Manis javanica. The sequence goes on along the minus strand of NC_133158.1, from coordinate 72,516,215 downwards.
TCCTGGGTCAGACACTATTAGTTGGCTTGTTCAACTGGAGAAATGAAGAGGAAAAAATGTTGACCATCATCTAAATGAAAATGATAATGGCAGCACAATGGTGCATGCCTCTTTGCTCTTCACCATTTCTGGTCTGACACTAATGGGAAAAAGAAAGAGAGGAAGTCACTTACCAATCAAGCAACTCCTCACTTTAGTACTTCCACTTGATGACAAACTCCTTTGGGAAAGGAAAAGTAATTTGCCTATCTCTGTGCCCTTAAATACAGGGCCATGACAAATGCTCCATAGACACATTCATTGAGCTGTGAGGAACTAGAATGACTTAATATACTTCTATCAATTAAAATGTTCCCAGATGGATACTGTGTTCAGCACTATGCTAGATGGAATGCAAATACAGAAGAAGTTTAAGACATGGTTCCTACCTTTTAAGATCATATAATTTACTTGACAGGACAAGAATCACACAATGATATAATAATGAACATTATGAGACAGAATGTAATTAGGTGCTAAATTGTGTAGTACAGATTATAAATACTCTAGGAGATCATAAAAATGTCTAACATCCTATAGAAATGAATAATGGATCATGGAATCCTTACTCATTGCCCACTTGTAGAAGCATGCAAAGAAACCTATAAAATAGAATGAAGGCTTTGAAAAATATCCGTTATATGTTAACTGTACATGCAATACACCTCCTCTACCAAGCAGTCCCTTTCTTTTTTTCCAGATACACTTTTTTCTCAGCCTTGTTTATGAGTAATTACAAACTTCCTCAAAGGAAAATAAATAAATGTGCCAACAACCATTTGAAAGAATGTGTAAATTACTGTGAAACAGAGGTACTCGAAAAATAGTAAATTCAGCCTTTGTAAAAATAAACCTTTCATTCAAAAAAGCTTGATCTGGTCAAAGCCAAAAAGAAATAGCTATACAGACTTTCCTCCTTCCCACATGGGGGCTAATGAAATTCAAGGACAATTTTATTCATTTAGCATCAGAATTCAGACCATCTGCTCTAAATTGGAAATTTCACATCCCTCTGTATGGCATAGATCAAAACAGACATGGATTGTGTTTCTATAAGGACTCAAACTGTTGAGAGTGTATGTCAGTTTGTTCTGGCCAGCCTCAAACATTAAAAGTTGTCTGGCTATGTGACTTAAGCAATGAGCTGAAGAAGCAAAGCATTAAATTCTATTTCCTAGGCTGCCAGTGTCTATAACCTCTCTTCATCACTTTCTTCATCTCTTCTAAGTAGTAATCAGACATATTCCACTCCATCCGAATTGAGAAAATATAGACCTACTTGGTATTTGTCAGTCAACTATAAGCCCTGCACAATACTGGCAAGACTTGGGGATGTTTTGGGTAAGATACTGCTGAATAACAAACTACTCCCAACACTTGGCAGCTTAAAACAACCATTTTGTTTCACTCATGATTTTGTGGATCAGAATTTAGGAAGGTTCAGCTTGGTGGTTCATCTCATCCACCTGGTGCCAGCTGGGAGCTGAGGTCACAGGATCAATATTCAAGATGGTTTTCTTACTTAAATGTCTTGCACCCCTGTGGTACTTCATGGTGTGTCTGTCTCACTCATTCTTTCTCTCTCTCCCTCACTCTCTCCTCCCATGGTGTATCTCATCCTTGAGGAAGGGCAAGGACTAGGGTAACGCAAGAAGAGGTGCCTTGGGCACAAAATTTAAGGAGGCACTCATTCCCAGTGCTGCCCCTGTACTTATTCAACCCTAGGAGTGAGTGCCTCCTTAAATATACACACTAGGCATCTCACTTACTTCACCACAGCCCTGGCCCTACCTCCAGAGCCTCTTCACATGGCTCAGTGGGGCTTCTCACAACATAATGGTATCAGGAGAGCCACCCTTCTTACATGGTGGCTGTCTTCTAAGAGGTAGGGACTTCAAGCTGCTGGGCCAGGAGTCTACACTCATAACTGGTACAGTGTCACTATTGCCCTATTCTGCAGAGCCAGAGTTACTGGCTCTGCCCAGATTCATGCACAGAATAACATACACCACCTGTTGATGAGGGTATGAGAAGGTCTCATGGTAGGAAAGCAAGTGGTATGAGGGACACTGTTGCAGCAATATTTAGAAAATACACTCTTCCATATCTTCCTTTATAAACTTGCCTTCTTATTTTTCCTGGAACACTGTAACATACTCCTAATTAATATCCTAGGCTCTAAATTTCATCTTCAGTTTAGTATACTGAAGCACATGGCTTGCTAGCAGACCTTCCTATAATAACTATTTTGTTGGCACCCTTGCTTAAAGTTTCTAGTGGTCCCCTTCACTTTTAAATAAAACCTATACTCTTCTCTCTAACATGAAAGTGTTCCATGGTTTGGTGCCAATCTTTTGTAGACTGAATTGTATCCCCTAAAAAGATATTCAAATCCTAACCCACAGTACCTGTAAACTACATCTGTTCCATTACCAACAGATTTAATCAAGTTAAGATAGAGCCAAGCTGGATTAGTTTGGGCCCTAATTCAAAGACTGATGTTTTTATAAGAAAAAGGAGAGAGATTTGGACAAAGAGTCACAGAGGAGACACAAGAAAGAAAGCCATGTGAGAACAAGACAAAGATTGGAATGATGTATCTACAAGGAAAGAATGCCAGTGATTGCCAGGAGCCATGAAAGCTAGAAAGAGGCAAGGAACGAGTCTTTCCTGGAGCCTTAAGAAGGAGTGGGGCCCTCCAACACATTCAGTTCAAACGTCTAGTCTCCTGACTATGACAAAACAAATTTCTGTTGTTTTAAGCCACAACTTTTTATATACTTTTTATAGCAGCCCTAGGAATTTAACATCCCATCCACCCAGTTCTACCCACCTCACCGCTGCTTCCAAATACTCCTCTTTTATTTAGGCAGAGATCTCTTCCCTGTCCCCATCTTCCAATTAATTATTGCATCTCTCTTTATCCTTTCTTTCCAGTAAAAGGAGCAAAGCAAAGTGGTGTGCCTACCTACATGGCATCTTCTGGCGTTGTGCTAGACCGGGCTCCTTGTCCCATATGATGAGTGAGAGTACACCTGGAATAAAGAGAGTTTCACACCTTTGCAAACTTAAAAAAAACACTGAGAAGATATGTTTTCTTAGTAAGTGCTTAGAGTTAGAAGTAGGACAGTTCTTTTCTGGTCCAGAAAGAAAAACAATGTTCAAGTGAGAGAGTAATTTATAGAAACAGCTCATGCAAAACTATAGAAGTCCTTTCTTGGCTACTCGACTTAGCTGTCAGAAAAAATGTAGAAATTACAGTGTCTTTAATCAACTGAACCAAAAATGACTTCCAAATGCTAATTCAATAAACTGGAGCCCCAGCAACATTGTCCTTATTATCCTTTCCATTTTGGTGTTGGAAATGGTCTATGAAAAGCTCCTCAAGAAGTTAGAGAGGTCATTTATCTTTTTTCAAAAACTACCTCATATGGAAACATGTGCAAAACAAATACAATTCTTTCCAACAGTAGGGAAGGGACATCTTATAGTACAGATTGATCACTAAGTTACTAATATGAATTATGACAGAGATTTGAGAGGCCATATCTGGAATTCAGGAAGGGAGCACCCTGCTGTATCCTGTTTATTTGGGGTACCACATATCTTAAAGGTAAGCAGATAACCTGGAAGGCTTTCAGGAAAGTAAGCAAAATGGAGAAAAGCCTTAAGGAACAGCAGAAGAATACAGTGATGTTTAACTTTAAGAATAGAAGTTTCTGAAAACATTTACTTAATATATAAGAAAAACTTTTCTAGTAAAGAATCAGACATATTTTTGTGCCCCAAAGAGTAAAACTAACACCAATAAATGAAAGTTATAGGAAGACACATTTTGAACTGTCATAAGAGAGATTCCTAAAAATCAAGTTAGCAATTGTGACTCATCCCTGTAAATATTCGTGCGAAGACTTGTAACTTCCCAGTAATAGTATTTTATTTACCTTTATAGCCCTAGTGCATAACAAAATTGCTCCCATGTAATAACTAATATGTACTTGTTAAAGGACAATTCAAATGTTCCCTTCTAAACCTAAAACTCCAGTATTTTAGGAGCCCTGAACCACTAATTTTCCTTTTATTTTCAACACAGTTACAATTTTCTTTATGCTGGATGTGTAGTCCTCAGGAAAATAAAGATCCTAAACATCTGAGCAGGGACATTTTAGGTAGTATCATGCATCAGTTAATTGTAAAATGTGAAACACTTTACAAGTTCAAAGATTCAAATACACATATTTACACATACACTTTATTCCTCTAAAATTCCCCTTATTCAAGGCAAAAGTGAGCTGCAATGTATCAACCCTTTAGCACAGGCATTATGCTCAGGGCTTTCATATTCATTCAAGAACATTTATTGAATGCTGTGTGTCACGCATGTCTAGTACATTCAACCAATTTAACCAGGAGGAATTAATATCTCCACTTGAGGACCAAAGGAGCTATGTAGCTTATCCAAGTTCAGGCTGCCACTAGCCCATACAGAGCATTTGGGTAAATTTAAAAAAAAAAGGAACATTTTTCTCCAGACATTTTAGTTCCATTTATTAGAAAATGTGTCATAATACTCTAATTTTATAAGAACAAAACACTTAACTGTCCTCTGTCATAAAATTGCCACATAAAATATTCAAATTGATAATGTCGATAGTATAAGTAGTGTGCACTTCAAATGGGTTTCAATGTTTAGGGCACAATCTGTTCTACAGTAAATGGCAATCCCATATGAGCTCAAGTAAATACAGAGACAGGGATATTACTCCAAAGTATGCCCCTTGACTCCCAACCTAAATGAGAATGATCAGAATTGCACATGAATTACATAATCCTCTGGCTGCGTTCAACTACTGTCTCCTTTCAGCACTGTGTCATACTCAAAGCACTCGTAACATGTGTTTGCATGGACAAAACTGACTGAATACACAGAAAGCAACTAATGTGGATGGGTTTCTCTCAGAGTCCATCATCAGAATCTCCCAGCTAGGAACTGATTCTCCAAAACCTGATTTTATCCACCAGGCAAACTGAAAAATATTCTTACAATTAGTATAAAATAATTGTTCTCATAAATGTCAACAGAAGACTCAATAGGAACCTGAATGTCTTAATTACTACAAAGATAACTTGAATTGGATTCCACTAAGATGTCAGAGTGTTTCATATCAATATTCAGTCAAATTCCAGAAAAAATACATTTAGATAACAAGAGATTTTATGAAAAGATTTTGCCTTCCCCTAGGGGAAGATATCCCAGAGAATGACACCACCTCAACACCCAATAAAAGTTAAAATGGTGTGTGTGTGTGTGTGTGTGTGTGTGTGTGTGTGTGTGTGTGTGTGTGTGTGTGTGTGTGTGTGTGGTGCTTTATTCATCCAAACCACCCTTTTTGGGTCTCTATTATGTTGCAAGTTTTGTGTTAAATGCTGAGAATACAGTGATAGTCAAATACAGACCATGCTCTGTTGTCATTCCACCAGGCAAAATTAATGTAAAAGGGGAAAGTGTGTCAACTGCTATAACAAAGATCTAGACAGAGTGTGATAGGCCCATTTAATCTGGCCTTGATCTGTTCTCCATACATGATTTCTTGCAATGTAGGTAAACAGAACTCATGAAAATATAAGCTTTAAAATTAACTCAAAAACCAATTACTATCATCATACCTGGAATGAATAAATAAATGAACTTTCCAGCTTACACATTACAGTTGGGCTATAAGCAACCAACCACATCAATTATAAGAGAAGTGTTCATGAATACAAAATATTTTTAAATAGCAGAAGACTAAGGCAATTTGAACTGAGAGAAAAGGCCATTTAAAATAATACAAACCTCATACTGACCAACTTAAAACACATATACATTATTTGTGACGTTTCTTGGGGCTATTTAATGATGTATTTTCAGCATCTTAGCAGCACATTCATTTTTATTGTCAAAGTCATGGGGACTGTTTTTCTCCCTTAAATCCCAACCATATCTATCAATCTCTCTTTGGCAAGAGTGATCAATTATGAGGAGCTAATAATTTTCATTGCTTCCAGCCATCCAAACAGAGAATATCTGGGGTTAAATGCAAAAGAGAGACGGAGAGGTTCCTTGCTGTACACAGAGGATCTATCTTCATGAATCCAACTTCTCAAGCGGGTATTTTGAGATGAAGGTTTGTACCTTCAACATTTCTAACCACTCCCCCTTATACTGACCAAGTCTTCCAAAAGACTTATCGCTGAAATAGAAACACAGTGCTACCTGCCTTTCTCACTTTTTCTTCTAATTCTGTTTCTGGCTTCTTTTTATTTATCCCGCGTTCTAATATAAATAACCTGAGGAAGAGAACACAGTGTGAGCAGTTCCCTGAACTAGCGGCCAGCCCAGTACCATATGCAATGAAGCACTTAGAAAATGCTTTGCGGTGAGTCCCTAGACTGGAAGCCACCCAGCAGATGAAATTCAGATGCTGGCACTTCTCTTAAACACACTTATCGTCAATGTCTGATGTGAAGACAATCGCAAAATACCAGAATTAGAAAGGGCCTTTACGCTATTAAAAACACCATTGTCAATTTCTTTTTTTTTTTTTTTTTTAACAGTGTGGGCTTCTCCCTTTCCTAATTCCCACCACCACCACTTACCACAGAATAGTTGCAAACTTTCTATGGGGAGTCTATGGCCTCTTAAAGGGAGGAAAGAATGTCACTGAAGCTCCGAAGCTCGCGCGCTCCGGCCGCCGGGGGCGCCGCGGGGTCGGGCCTGGGCCTCTGCGTGGCTCTCGCTCCCCCGCGGCTCCCCGGTCTGCGCTTGCGCAGGGGACGCGGCGGTCGGGCGGTCGGAAGAGGCCCGGGGAGCGCACGAGGGACCGGAGAGTGTCCAAAACCGCTGGGAAAATGGTGAAAATTCAACGTTGCCATTTCCATGAAGAGCCATTTATGTAATAGCTTTGTTCTTAAGAAGCCCCCAGTTTGGCTTTATACTATTATCTTGTGTGGGCTTTTCCTCCTAATTGGCCTCAGAAATATCGGGTGGTTGCATGGCTTGTCTACCTCCTCATTGTAATAGTAGTGGTTGTAAGTACTTCTATTTAGAAAGAACGTGATGAGCACCGCTCCGCTCAGCTCTTCATACAATCACGTAACTATGCTAAAAATCAACAGCAGAAAAAATACCAAGAGGTCATCCCAGCATTAAGAAGTATTCCCATTAGTAAAGTAAACCATATGTTCTTTCGTGCAGCCAAAAAACTTCACACCAAAAACTGAATTGTATGTAGACTAACACCAAGCATTTATTATAAGTTTTTAAAATATAATTTTGACCGTATTTTGACTCTTATTAATACCCAGTATTCAAATGTAAATATATATATGTTGAACTTCTCTTATATTAGGTCCATTAATATTGCAAATGTTCTCAAATATTATAAATGGACAGAATATATAAAATACTGTAAAATTACTATATATATATATATATATAAAACTACCCCCTAGTACACTTGCTGAGAATATTCATTTCTTATAACTTAATGAATGAAATTTTGGAATCATTTATGCCTACAGTATTGTTAGATATTGGTATTCAACACAATTTAAGTAAAACAATTAAATAGGAGCAGACAATTTGGGTTGTATAATTACGGGGACAAAAAGTTTCCAAAATACTATAAATTTTGCATAGCAAAACACTAAGAAGTTAGTCTTTGATTCAAAAAGAAAAATGACATTTCAACTTCATTTTTGAAAAACAGGCTTCAGATTTGTTTGTTCACTAGAACTGATGAAAAATACTAGTTTCTACCCTGTCTTCAGTAGGTACATGTACAAAGGCCTGATAAAAAATTGTACAGGCAGAAATGTTAAAAATACACATATGCTAGCAACCTAAGAAAACCATTAAAAAGAAGCAAGTACTTACAGGGCGGAATTTTTGTGTTCTTCTAGCTTTATTCATTTAAAAAGTTTCTCATTATCCCTACAAGTTTGAATACACATATTCCTAACACTTCCTTCAAGGTCTATATAAATACCCCAGCCTCATTCTTCTCTATTGAAATCAAGTGTTCATCTGGTTTACATAGATGCATCATAGTGGCAGATTGCACAAAAATACATAAAAAGGAGAGCTAACATTCCTGATTTGTAATTTGAGTAAATAAATGAATACAAATATAAATGAAACAGCAAAGAGAAAGAGAGGTAAAACAGGATGGAATGGAATAAAATGATAAAATGAAAAGGAATAGAGAAATTATTTTTCTACTCTTGGCTCCTTACATAATTATCATACATGTTGTTCTACATTCTTCAATGTTACTATAAAAAAGCTATAGGACATAGTCTACCTTATTTTTCACCATATCTTTAATACCTGCCATGGTGGATAATATAAATTTAAGTGAGTAAATAAATAAATAGTAAGATGTTACACAAAAGCAACAGAAAATGCTGTGAACACTAAAACCAGCACTGACTATAATACCTGAAGTATTAAGGAATCAGCCTATTAATTGCTAGTGAAAATAAATTGTATAAATGTTTCCTGAAATTTTTACTTCTTAAAATCTACAATTTGTACCTTTAAAGGGGAGATCTCAAAAGTTGTAGAAGTAGCACTCTTATTGATATTTACAGCAAAAACAAAATTTTTCAGGACTCTTTCAGAATGGATTTCTAGGTTTATCAAAACAGGATGCAATTTTGTATGTAAATATGTATGTAATTTCTAAATATTAAAATATTCTCTTTTAGTCAGGTTCCTCATGGAAAAATTGTCTGCATAATAACCAAATGCTGAAGCAAGTCCCCAAGCTTCTTAATGGCATTTACTGAGTGAGAAGGGATCCTGGCACCTTATTACCTAATCCCACTGGAAGTCCTGGCATGCAGGAACTAGCAGTCCATGGCGCTAGAGGTCTGAAGCCTGGAACAGGGCGCAAGAGGTCTGAAACCTGGATCCTGTAACATGAAACTTCCATATCCAAACACACCCGTTCTCAAATGGGCTGACTTCCATCCAGAAGATAGCCCTGACCTTTTTAGAAAATGCAGAGTAAGCCAGGAAATGAGCTCCAAGGATTATGCGCCTCTGCTCTGCTTCAGCAGCCCCAGCCTATCCTAATGGTTTTAAAAAGTTTCCATGGCCAAACCCAGGAACATGAGGCAGAGACCTGAAGACTCAAAAATGACCCACGCAGCCTTTTCACGGAGACAAGCCAGTTTCTACCCAACACCCTCTGAAGAATGCAAACGATCTGTTCAGGATTGAACTACTGTACCCTCGTATGTAAATTATTCATTACCCTCCTCCTTTTGCACATTTTGCCCTCCATTTTCTCTGTCTACTCTCTGCTTTCACTTTACCAGTTTTTCTGTAAGCTATCTCAATTGCCTGTGCTCTGCTATTTCCAGAAAATTAAAAAGGAAACCGGATTCATTAGCCAAATAACTGAATCATAGATTTATTTTCCACATATCAGTTGAGTAGGGCAAAAAGCTGCCCTGTGATGTCTTCGATAATCAGCTTTTTACAATACAGTTGTCTAAATTACTCTGTTTTAAATTTTTTAACTACTTGGTCTAACTAACTGTCTTTGATTACCGTACTAGAACATTGCTCAAAAGCTTGGAATGCCATGAAAAATCATTTCTGTAAGCAGTGCTTCCATATGAACAGCAGGGGGCAATAGCACACCAAGAATTGTGGAAATTGTCCCAAGCCCTAAGAAACACTGTTGAATTGCTGCACTGATGGTACAGCCCTACGATGATCTCAGCTCTCTAATGAAGTCTTTTGTTTTGTGTCCTATTTTACAATGCACTGTTCAGTTTTCTATATGAGCTGTGACTTAGACAGCATTTCACTGTGACAGTTTAGCTTGGGGAAAAAAAAAAGAAAGGGGAGGGAGAAAACTAAAATGGTGACAAGTGAAACAAGACAAGGATGAAATGATTGTATATGCACTTAAAGTTTGTCCCTTCTCTGTTCCCATCCACTTGAATCCTGAACACTGGTTTTCTGGATTATAGACATAATTCTCCATTATCCCTCACCCCACACTCACATCCATTTCATTTTACCTTCTGTTGCATACAGTTTTCTGTTAAAACTGATTTCCTAAAAAAAAGAAGAAAAAAAAACTGACATACTTGACTTTTTAAAGGAATTCAAAAAAATTATATGTCATGTTCTGGCCTTTAGTCAAGTTTCCCAGGATAGAATTTTAATGTATTTATGCTTTCTTAGTATTTTTTAGTCAAGATACACTTCACTGATATGTTTCAATAAAAATTCTTCCCCTGTAAACTTGCACTTTCAGATAAATAGCAAAAAGCTGTAGCTGTGAAGTTATATCTGATGTGTTTGGTGACAGAATATAAAGTAGAAACTGAAACATCAGATTTAAAAATTACATTCAAAGATCATCTCCATTGCACTTGGAAGATGCTTAGTAATTTAGTCCTCAAAGTCAGCAGAGATCAAACTACTTTCATACATAATTTGAGTTGTACCTCAAAATATAACACCCATAAAGCCTGGCTTCCTTTCCTACTTAGGCTGGAATTCCCAGAGTTATTGATGTATTACCATAGAGTTATTGATTCATGACTGGGGTGGCAGAAGTAATATTATCTTAAGATCTGGCAGAAGTAATATTATCTTAAGATCTGGCACCAAAATTCCTCTTGAAGGAATAGTCTTATTCCCTCTTGTACTCACAGGGCCCACATGATCTTCCTGACCCTGTCCCCTACCGCATCTCCTCTGGCCTGCTCTCTATTATCCTCCCGTAGACTCTATTCTAGTCACACCAGCCATCTTGCTCTTAGCTAAACACCAGGTAGTCTGGTGCCTCAGGGCCTTTGCCCCAGTTGTTCTTTCCTGTCAGGATAAATCTTACCTCACTTATCCAAGTGACTCATTCCTTCACCTACTTCAGGAGTCTGTGCCAAAGTCACCTTCTCAGTGAGGCCTTCCCTGATCACCTATTTAAAATGGAATAATCCCCTCACCTTCCTCCTTTATTGTCCTCAACAGCACTTAACATCATCAAATATGCTATAAATTACATCTGTAAATATAATATGAGATGAGATATGTGAGACCAAACATATCAACCAGTAAAGGGCTTAACCCCACTATGAAAAGGATAAAGAAATTGATTCCAAAGCAAACCCCAACTCTATCTTGCATCTAAAAGACAGTCATACCTAAAACAAAATAATTCAGAAATGCTAAAATAAAAAAAAAGGATGGGCAAAGGTATAGCAAGAAAATGAAAAGAAAAAGAAAAAGAAATTCAGATTTTAAGATCCAGTTAAATAGAATTTAGACCAAAAACCATTACCACGACAAAAAGCACCTTACATTGCTAAAGGCTACAGCTCACAGTGAAAATAAAATATTTATGAAAGATATGCAGCAAATAACACAGTAGTTTCTTTCATACAGCAGGAACAATACGAGATTCAAAGAGAATAGAAATTATAAATAATAGCAGATGTTAGTATACTCTTAGCCTAAAACAAAAAAATTGTACAAAAAATAAGTATAATTACTTTATATTTTATAGAGAGAGACATGTATGCCTCAATAAAGAAAGCCACAAATAATATTCTTTATCACCAATATGACAAAAGAAGGAATCCATAACAAGACAAAAGAAAGCCTTCCCACCTTGAAGTTTTAAATATTTCTATTAAGCATAGCTTGGCTTAAGGGGAAATACCAACTGATATTGAAAACGTCTAGGAAAAAAAATGAAAACATGACATCAGTGTCTATGAGATACCTCTAAAGAGTGCTCAGAATAAAATTCATAGATTTAAATATACCAATAAAAATGAGACAAATGAGTCAGACATTACACTCAAAAAGTTAGAAATATTTAAGGCTTGCTTCCCCGCCCCCACCCCATTTTGGACTTAATTTTCTTTTTAATTAAGCAACCTAGATTTGATAAGCATCTGAACCATAAATACTGGCTGTATTAAACTGTATTTAGCACTTTCACATTTATATATTGGTACTATTATTTTGAATCTATAATATATATAATGGAAAAAAGTAAATAAGCAATTATGTTAATATTATTAGGAACCATGCTTTTCAGTAGAAAAGAGATGCAAATAAAATCAAGTAAGTTAAAAATTCTATAATCTTTCATTAAAATTGGAGTATCATCACAAATCTGTTTTATTTTTATCTTTCTTCTAAAAATTACATGTTTCCTAGATCTTGTATTGAAAAGTCTGAGAAGTAATGACAAGCCATTTAGCCACAAAATCCTTAAGGGCATAGATTGTGGTCATCAAATACTGTTTTCACTGAAAGCAATGAGGACTCCTTTGAGAAACGGCTGATTCTACGTCTGGAGCAGTAAATGAGACTGCTCGAAGATGAGATTGGGACTCTTAAAATGTCAGAAAGCAAGAAAGCTATCAAGACATTTGAGATTGTCAAATGAACATAGAAACCAAAGATGGGCAATTTGAGCTTTAAAATGAATAATCACTGCAATTACGTAAAAGTGTAGAGAATTATTCTATTACATAAAAATAGAATCAATAAAAAACTCCTAGCAGCAATAGGAGATTCAATATGGTAGAAAGATACAAAATTACATGTAAAAATCAGAATCTTCTGGTTTTTAAACAACCAGCAGTTACAGGGAAATATAGAAGAGCTGACCCCATTTACATTACCCACAAAAAAGAAAAATACCCCAGGAATAAACGAGAAACGGTCAAACCTATATAAGAAAAGTTTTTAAAGCTTTTTTTAAAGACATAAAACTGGGACTTGAATAAAAGGAAAAATAAACCTTGCTCTTCAATAGAATAATGTAAAATTGTTAACTGACATCAATTTTTAAAGTATTTTTATATAGCTAGATTCTATTAAAAAAAGAGCAAGAATAAAAAAAAAAAAACACAGGTAAAAACAAAATAAGGCCCAGCAATGAGATGGGCATAGCCCTAACTAGATATTGGAATAGACTACGGCTTCAGTAATTAGTACAGAATATTAGCACATGAGTAGATAATCAGATAGATATTAAAATAGAATAGGAATAGATCCAAGTACAATATGAAAATTTATGTATGTGATAAAAGTGGTACCACAAATTACTGGAAGAAAAATGTACTTTTTTAAATTAGATATTGTTGAAACAGCTAAATAATCCTTTGAAAATAGAGAAAACTGGATATAACATCACCTCGGTGGAATTACAGACAAAACAAAACAACAAAAACTCAACGTGGTTCCTTGCAATGAGGAACCAACCTGAGTTTCCGAATTGAAGGATATTCTGCAAAACCACTGGCCTGAAATTTCCAAAAATGTCAATGCCGTAAGATAAAAAAATAAACAGAAAATGCTGGGGAATTGTGTTCTAAATCAAATAAAACCATAGGGATTTGGTAACTAAATGCACTCTGTGACGTTTGTTAAATCCTGGTTGTATAGGATACAAACAACAATAGGGTAAGTGGGGTGGGTGGGGTGACAACTAAGAAAATTCGAATATGAACTATTATATCTATTATAGTAATGTAACAGTGTCTACGGAATTCCAACTTCCTACGTCTTAAGACACTAATGCTAAGCTTCCTAAAGACAGTTTTGTGATCCTATAGGGCAGTACTCTTCGGGAGGCGATTTTGCCCCGCCCTTTCTCGCCCCGCCCCCAACACTCCTCCGGCGGTATCTGGACGCTGTAGGTCGTTGCCGCTGGCATCTGCTGTACAGGCCAGGAGTGCTACAAAACACTGTACAAAAGCCCAAGACAGCTGTCCTCCCACACCAACAAATAATCACCCTGACTAAAATATCAACAGCACCGAGGTTGAGAAACCCTTATTCTTAGGGGATGTATAGATATTAGGATGAAATAAATGAAATTGTCTTTTGCGCAGATCCAACACAGGTAACACTTAAGGGTGTAGGGCCACGATGCTCGCAGCTAACTCATGTTCAGCAGAGCCCTGGGCGTGCGCCCGGCCCGGCTTCCCTGCTAGCTCCCCGCGGAGTGGGGCTGACCCGCCCAGCGGCGCGGTGGGCGGATCCCGTGAGGCCACTGCGCAGGCGCTGGGCGGCCAGCCGCGCCCCCGCGGGGCTGCTCCAAAGTTACAGCCGCGCTCCGACCGCGCAGTGTAGCGCTGCAGCCCGCGTACAGAAGACAGAAGAAAACTCCCGTCCTGCTGCGTTGCCTTCTCCAGGACTGAGAGAGGCTTTTCCAGTGCAAGCCCGCAGCCCTCTTCCTTTGCGATCTCCGGAGGACTGCAGCGAGCATTGTTTGTCCTTTTAGAGCCTCCTGCTTTGAGGAGCCAGTTGTGTGTGGGCCCGAAGGTCCCTGAGCATCCCCTTCCAGCTAGATTCTCGGAAAATGAGGTTTTACACTCTCTTTAGTGGATTCCGACTTCTCGACTTCCCGACTTCCCTTGTCTGATGAGCCTGGCAAGTACTCTGTCTCCTGATACCACTCATGACCAAAAGAGCCCCCGGCGCAGGCTCATTACACGCCCGGCTCCTCTCCAGCAAGCGCTTATCCAGGTAACATTTTGAAATACCTTAAAAATTTCAGCCTAGAGCCTCTTAATCAAGGAGCTGGCAGACGTTTTCTATCAAGAGCCAGAGAGCAAATGTTTTACGATTTGAGGGCCAGGAACAATGCCTCTTACTTGTCTGTTTCAACAACCTCCTAAAAATGAAAAAAAAAAAAAAAAACTCAGCTGCTGGCCTTACAAAAACAGATGGATTACACAGATTAAACTCTGACCATTTTACCCAGAGAGGAGGCTAAAGCTTTGTTTAGGACTCCGCCCGTGTTCCAGGTCTGACCAGCTATGCTGTAAGGACTTAAGTTCCTTGAGGACTATGACCTGCTAGGTTTACTGGGCTTCACCTGCCAGGCTTCGTTTAGCATATTTTGGGTCCCTACACCTTCATCTCTGCACCTCCTCCCTCCTGGGTGGCGAGTGGTGAGTCCCCAGCAGTCAGCGAAGCCATCAAGAAACCCCCAGACCAGCAGTCACACCCACCTTTATTCTAAAATGCCAATCCCTTCCTATCTGGGGGCAAAAGCCAAGTTCCTGCATTGCAAATAAATTAATATAAAGGCAATACAGGAGTATGTCAGGCAACTGTGTATTTGTAGCATTTTTTGTAGTGATAAATGTAATATATGTCCATTTTGCTAATTTGGAAAATACTAAAAAGTATATACTAGAAAATAAAAGTTCTCTATAATGCCAACCCACAAAAAATAACCATCAAAATGTTTATTTTTAGTCCTTTTTTCATTGAATACTAATAGCACAACTTACTGAACAACCTGATTTTTAAAAATATTTTCTAATAAACTTTTGTTGAAGTATAAAATAGAGAAAAGTATGCAAACAATAAATGCACAGTTCGGTAAATAAACTTTCAAAGACTAACACAGATATACCCTTGCAAAAATCACCAAAATCAAGAAATAGACCATTCCTGGAATCCTTCATCCCCTTACCCAGCAATTTCTCCCCAACTGTATCTACTGTCTTACCCTCAAATACATAGATTAGTTTTGTCTATTTTAGAATTTCACATGAAATGAATTTTTCATTAAATATTGTATATAGTATTTGGTACTTTTCACTCCATACTATAATTGAGAGTCATTTTTTAATTTTACTTAATGCTGTATGGCATTCAATTTATGAATATAGCACAACTTATCCTTTATACATTATTTTTAAATAACAAATTTATTAAGATAGAATTCCCATACAATTCATTCATTTAACATGTACAATTCAGTGGTTTTTTGTACATTGGCAGATAGATGGCATCCATTGCCACAGTCAATTTAGAACATTTTCCTCACCTCACAACAACCCCACACTCTTTAGCTATCACCCCTCTAGCCCTTCCCCTCCATCCTTTCAACCCTAAGCAAGCACAAAACTACTTTCAGTCTCTATAGGTTTGTCTATTCTAGACATTTCATAAAAATGGAATCATATAATATGGAGTCTTTTATGACTGGCCCCTTATACTGATATTGGGCAATTCATGCTGTTTCCAGTTGTGGGGCTACTGTGAACATTATTACACACATCTGTGTATGTGTACATTTTTATCTGTAGATGTCTGTTTCTACTGGGATATATATCAAGGAGTGGAATATCTCAGACAAGTTATGTTTATGGTTAGCTATGGCTGATAGTGCCAAACAATGTTTCAAGTTCGCACTCCCACCAGCAGTGTATAATGAGTTGTCATTGCTCCACACCCTCACCAACATTTGGTGGTTGTGTGGTTTCAATTTACACTTCTCTGATGAAAGATGAAAGAGAACATCTTTTCATGTGATCATTAGTCATTTAAGTATAATCTTTAGCAAATGCCTTTTGAGACTTTTTCTTTTTCAGCTCTCTCTTTTTCTACTTGCTTTATATATTCTAGATGTGGGCCCATTTTCCCTTACATGTGCTGCCAAAAAAAAGAAAAAAAAAAAAAACACCTTTTCCTAGTCTGTGGCTTGCACTTTAACTATATAATTGTTAAATTTTAATGAATGTAAATTTCAAATTTTTACTGAAATTGTACCTCTGTACCCTACTTAAGAAATCATTGCCTACAAGGATCTCCTATGTTATTACCTAAAAATCATATTTTTCTTTGAACATTTAAATCAACTAACCATGTAGAATTTATTTTGGGGTAGGGTATAAAGTAAGGGTTAAATCCTTTTTCATACAGCTAACTTGACCGAAGTCCTTTTCTTGAAAAGACCGTCCTTTTCCTGCTACTCAGCATTAAAGAATCTTATTAAAATAAGATATAATAGATGAAGAGAGAATTTCAAGAGGGATACAAATAATACTGCAAAGAGAAAATGGACATCCTAAACTAAAAATACAATATCTGAAAATATGTGATAGGATTATCAGTAGACTGGACACAACAATAAAAAGGACCATTAAACTTGAACACAGGTTTCTAGAAATACTCTGAATTTAAGTACATGGGGAAAAAAATTTTCTTTTTAATAAACAAAGCATCAGTGACTGATGGAATAGCATCAGGTGGGCTTACATACATGAATTGACCTCCCAAAAGGCAAGGAGGGAGAGTATGGGGCAGAAAGGTATTTTTTTAAATATTAGCAAAAATTTCCAAATTTCATCAAAGATATTTTATCCAGGATGTTTACTTTGTTTGCAGTGGACAGTTGACTCCAATAATCTATCTTTCCATGGATGGAATTTAGAATTTGGCATAAATAATTATAAAGTTTTGCATTTACATGAATTAGCAGCAGGGCATTTGAAAGACACCCAAAATGTGGGAAAATGGCTTGTTAGATGGAACTGTCCTGAACATTACTGTGCTTTTAACATAAATGTTGCCTACCCCCTAAAGGCCAGTAGTGACACCCCAATCATAGTAATGCCAAAATGCCCTCAGTTTTTCAGAATATCCCCACAGTGCCTAATAAGGCCGTGCATCCTTTAAGAACCCAGGTCTCGCATGATCTGTCATTACCTCCTTTCTCCGTGCCCTTTCTAACCTCATCTAATGCTCAAGTCTCTTAAACCACACTGTCCTCTTCCCATCTCAGAGCTTTTGGGATTGCTTTTCTCTCTTCCCCAAATGCTCCTCCCACAAATACCCAAAAGACTGCCTCTTTTCTCCTCCTTGGGTCGTTGTTCAAATGTCATTTTCTCAGTGACACCTGCAGGTCAACAAAACACAACAAAAAATGTACATATTCTTTCCCAATTCCTTGTTTAATTTTATCTATAGCCTGTATTTGAAAGGTGACTGATTTTAATTACTTAATTTGCTTATTGTCTCACTTTCCCCACCACTAGAATGTAAATTATGATGAAGGGGCAGGAGAATATACCATTTTTGTTCTCTGTAATGTCTTCGATACCTTGAATGAGTAAAAAATTATAATTGTTAATATTTTTCTTAGGACTGGCATGTGGACAACCTTAATTTATTCCTAATAACTCCCTATATCTTTCATGTATTCCTTCCATTTTTCATAAATCAGGTAACCCTGCTATTATTCCAGTAATCTACATTTGTAAGGTATGGTTGAATTACTTAGCAAAAAAGAATGTAGCAGTCAAAGCTCCAGCTTTTTACCATGGAGAATAAGAAATATGATATGGTTGTTTCCAAAGCAACAAAAAGCTTTACCTGATTAAGTAGACTAAGGGCTCCTCATTAGATTGAAGTTATAACCAAATTGTCAAGGGCCCTCACAAAGGAAAAAGGTTCAGAGCTGTCATCACACAGAAATTTGCCTATTCAATTATAAGCTAATTGTACCAACATTTTTTCTTTAGGCATTCAGACTTCAGGACCAATGGTGAGCTTTCAAAAATGAAAATGATGGAAAAATCATCAAAATTACTGTAAACTGTACTGCCAAGTGAAGAAGTGTTTCCTGGTAGCATGTGCAGAGTTAAGGGAAATTATATTCCTGCATTACATAATCTACCAACAACCTATTTACCTCCTGTCTTATTTAACTAAGTTATTCTTGAAAGCAGAGCCTGCGACAAGAGTAGACACATTCAATTTGGGACTGTGATTGCAGAGAGCAGGAATGAGAGAGAGAGGGCTGAATGGGGCAGCGGGAAAAAAAGAAAATCCAAGGAAAAAACAGTG